>NC_142201.1:42798750-44035000 GCF_049639895.1 Pseudopodoces humilis | reverse complement strand
TGAGAAAAATTATAATTATCTCTAGTTCAGAATGAAGCACACAATTAACTTCATTATGTGTAATCTTAAATATTTTCTTATGCCTTCAGTTGTTGCTGAGATTACTGCATTCTAGGAAGGCACCACTAGGACATTACACACTAGCACTAGAGCAACAAAGACTTTTTCATGGCCCATGAAAGTCCCTGAACAGGGGGTGGAAGAGGTACTTGGGCTGTAAAACTATCCTGAACCTTGAATATCTTTAGTGGCATTACTGTCAGTATCTATCCAAAATTACTATAGTGAAAGTGTCGTCTTGGATTAGTGTTTAACTACTTTTTGAGCTACGGAAATTTTCAGGCATAATTTCATTAGAGTGTTCTAAAATTAGGTACATTCCTACCATATGACTTATATTTTAGTTCACAGTGCTTGGTCAGCTTTACCTCTTGTGCCATCTTAAGAATTGTGCTCCGCCCTTTTGGACACATTATTTTGAATATTTAAATGTGTACATGTTCTCCTGATCTGGTGTGTGACGAACTCAGAGGTGAGGGTTCCACTAATAGACAGACAAGATTTACATCAGGTTGAAAAGATGTGTTGATTTGCTGGAGGGCAGGAAGGCTCTGCAGAGGGATCTGGCAAGGTTGGATCAATGGGACAAGGACGACACTATAAGTTTCAATAACACCAAGTGCTGAGTCCTGCACTTCTTCACATCAACCCCATGCAGTGCTACAGACTTTGGGCAGAGTGACTGAAAAGCTTCCCAGAGGAAAAGGACCTGGATTGCTGGTCAATAGCCCCTTAAGATGAGCTGACAATGTGCTCATAACACATAAGCCAAGGAACAAGTGGACTTAGTGCTGTGGTTAATTGGTGTGGAAGTGTGTGTTACGGTTAGTTGGAATGCCAGATCTTTGCCTCACTCTCAGGATGTTTATTCAGGGTTACTAAGACAGACTGGTTTGTTACTAAGACTAAAATTGTTATCTCAGCATTTTATTAAATTAACTGTAGGTTAAACACTATGAGAGAGACATTAAATGAGAATTTAACCAGGCTGAACTGATGAGTCTTGTTCATATGTGTAGGTTTTTCAAGCAAGGCAAACACCCTGGTTCAGAAGCCAGCACGGTGGCCCCCCCTTTGGCCACTCAGACCACTCTACCCACAAGACATCAATGTGATGGATGGCGAAGCAATGGCGTTTATTGCAGGAGAATTTGACCTTTTATAACCTAGGGTCATTGTGTTACTCCCATCTGCTCACGTCACACTTAAGTGCTATTGGCTAATTACAGAAGGTTTTACTGTCCTAACAGAGGGGTTTTTGCTGACTTTCCGTTACATCCCGAAATCTTCCGCATCGCCAGGCCTTAAACTACAACACATATGTTGGCAACTGTGGTATTGGCTGTTGCACAGAGATGGTAAGATGCTACTACTCTTCAGTTGTTAAAGATTCAAAAAACTCTGAACAAATATCAGATACAGTCTCCAAAGTATCAATCGTGAATTAAAAATGCACTTTTGCAACCTTTATCTGTGCAAACATGAAATAAAACTACTTGTCTTTCTTCTAAATGTAAATGAAGATAATTATATTTGAACTGATAAGGAGTTGGCAAGGTATTTAATTTTAAAAGGTGTTAAATACTTCTCTCATTCACCCACCTTCTGGTATGCATGACTGTAATTAATCTCTCAAAGAAAGTTTATGCTGTTATCAGACAATTAGCCATAGTACTGTCAGATTTTATTGATAAGGGTAGAACTCCACAGCATTACTCTGTTTCTCATATACTTGCAAGTTCAGACAGCCTATTAGATGTTTAAGAGATTCCATGCTCAAATTTCCTTATTCACCAATTTGTGTAACTGCTGAAAAATCCTACTCCTTGTCAGATGAGATTAAGTCACATGTAGACTCTGAACACCATTAAAGTCAAAATGATATATATTTGCTCTAAACTGCGCTGTATGGGGCATGGTTAGAATTTTTGGTTGTGTCTTTGTGACCTAGTCTATATCTGAGTAAAAGATGCTATAACGTGCCAGAGTGTGTAAACATATGTATGAGTCTGAAAGTTAAGACACAATACCTGTGAGACACCACAGTCTTCTTGAAGTAGCACACTGAAGCCATCTGGGTTCCACCCAGCCAGGAAATCTCAAATTGCATGAGACATCTGTGTTTAGACAACTGAATTGAGTCATAGGTGTTTTAAACCCATGTCTTCTCTTTTCTCACCTTATTCCTTGTGATTTATAATGCTCTTATCACATGAAGGTCAGTTTGTCCTTACTTCTCAAGAGATCCAAACCTTGACATAAGATAAACAATTAGATTCAATACAAACGCTATTTATTTTAATGAACTTTCTGGATATATTGCTGTTTAACTTATGAGAATTATCACTTTCTATTAGCACTATTAATATACAATTTTTATATTGTTAATGTGTCCTTGGCAATTGTATGGCTTTTTTATCATCATCAGTATAACAATAGCATCTGAGTGTTACAGAGCCCCACAGCACTGCCAAAGTTTAACAAAAAAAAGTTTACCTTTAAAAGTATATATTTTAATTGCAAGTATTTGTACTTGTTTTGTATACTATACTAATAATGGTAATGCAGTTAATTATTTTCAAAAATGGCAGGTTTCCTTTCCTGTGGTGCAAAGTCAGCACAGCAGTTTTTTATCTGCTTTGATGTAGTCTAGTATCCTTTATAACAAATTAGCTGTTCTGGTACAATTGCTTTTTTTTTTTTCTTTTATATAACCACTACTGTTAAGGTTAAGATAGTTTGATCCTAAGAATTTAAATAGGTTAATTCTAAGGTCATTTTGACTTTAATGTTGTTCAAAGTCTACATGTGATTTAATCTCATCTGACAAGCAGTAGGATCAAACTAAGTTGCTGATGTTACATTCACTTTTGAAAAAAAAAAATCGATTGAGATTTTTGGACAGGAATGTAGAAAATTTCAACGTATCAAAAGACTGGTTTAAGTTATTGGCTGTATTTGAAACTGAGAATAGTTGAAGATTTCAAATTAAAAAAAAACTCTACTCCTTTTAAAAAATAAAAGTAGCAGATATGCAATCATTATATTACAGTTACAAGATCAGAAATAAAAAGTATGATCTCGTTGGCATTTCTATGTGTACTTCTCAATGTATGTCAAAGATGTGTTATATTTATCTCACTTAATTTCAGGAGTAACTCAGCTGAGGCTTGTGATTAAAGATTTCTGTTATAACTCCTGTTTGAGCCACTTTTCACTTCTTTACGTAACTACAGTACATATAATATGACAAATCTGAAAGGAATTTAAAGAGGAGATGGTGTTTTAACATTGTATTTCGTTGCATGAAATTAACTATATGCTTCTCCTTTGTTTCTGGGTAAATTTTTTACCAGTTTGAGGTCCATGCTATTTAACTCATAAAGGCATCACTTCTCTGAATTTCCTCACCTTTCAGAATCTGACTTGCACAGATAGATCATGTAGTCATTCTGAGTCAATGGAAACAATGAAAGAGGCATTTACATCTCTAATTCTGATAAGAATTTTCACAATGTTTATATATTTAATTATGCACATTTGTGACTTTTCCCTGCAGAGCATGTAAACTTTGACCCAATACCTCACTAATGTGGCTTTCTGCTGTGCTATTGCTGCCTGTAGTAATCAGCTTGAACTACAAACATCACTGTGTTTCTCTCCCCACAACATCTTGGTATTTTTAATGGGGTTTTTTCCCCTCCTTTGTTTTGAAAAAGGAGCCAGGTAGTAGGTGAAAGAAAAAGGCTTTTGCCAAATGATGTATGTTATTTTAAAAATCTGGTAAGAACAAAGGGTATTTGGTTCCAAATTTAAAATTATATTATGCTAAATAGAATGATTTTAACAGATGTGAATTAGTGAATATTTATATATATGATGTGCAAAATCCCTTTTGATACTGCCTTCTCTGGGGGATCAAGGTTTGTTGAGTTTCAGCATATTTATGTTGGCTAAACACAAAAATACAAGGCAGTATCAGCTGGACAAAGCTTCAAAATAGAAAGCTAAGACTAATAACTTATAAAGATGAGCTTTAATATTGTCATCACCTCCTAAAAGACACCTTAGGAGTTGACTCTTGCTGTTAAGCTGGTTGGATCCTGTTGCTGTTTGAAGTGGCCTGATGTTCAGTTCTTCCAAGCTACAGGCTGCATTTTGTTCTTATTTAGGTTTAAGTAGTTTTATACCTTTTCATGTCAATGTTTTTGCTCTTGAATAATTTACTTACCAGCTATGCACAGCTTAACATCCTTACATCTGTCATAAATTTTGTGTTTGCATTTTTCCCTTGCACATCTGTTTGATATACTTTTCATGTAATTTTGACCTGAAGATTCCCATCATAGACGCTCAATATTTCTTCAAGTAAGCACATTTACAGTACTTCCTATCATGACACTGGCATAAAGTTTCTTCCTTTCTTGACATCAGTACTTTTGCAGTTAATTCAAAATATTTCTAACATCTTAGTCTTGGGGACTTCTGACTTTGCATGAGAACATTTCAAATTCTGTTCCAAAGTATAATTAAAATGATGGATTGAAAGCAATGTTTGCGAGGTTTAAAAAGCAATAAGATGCCCTTGCAGGAAGAACATGTTCAGAAAGTCTTTGATTTTCCTTAAGCCTTTTGAGTTCATGGCAAAAAGGAAAGTAAACACTGTCTGGCTTCTCTTGTCTTGTGTCGTTTTATTCAGACAGACAAGTTCTTAGAGTATACTGTGAAGTAAATGTGTGTTCATATTTTATTCTAAGGAAATTAGTTAATCTATTAATTATAAGTGAAATATTTTTAAATATTAATGAAAATTTTTAAAAAGCATAGTGGACTGTTTATGTTTATATTACATGATTTTATTTGCTTTTCCTAACTTAATTTTAATTACATTGCAGTAAATATGGCAAAGTGCTCTTAGTGGCACAACACCCATAACTGTCCAGGCAAAGGAAGCCCAGAAAATATTATGTCAGTAGAATTTAAGCATGAAAATTTCTTTTTGTAATATAGACAACATGAAGTGATAAAGGTGAGATAAATATTAAAAGTTAACCTTATTTTTTAAATAGGAATCTATGTTTTGTTTAGATGCAAATTACACAATAACTTAAGTATTTAAATCAATTCAGTTAGCTTTGTTCTTATGGCTACTTGTAGGTTTTGTAATAAATTCAGTCCAAAAGGTTTGTTGGACTGCTTCTACTTTATATTTTCAACTTACCACTATCTCTTTATTAAACACTTTTATATCTTATTCATTTGCAATTAAAGAATTAAATTACGTCCAGCCCTGAGGTCCTCAGGACAACATATGGACCTGTTGGAGAGTTTCCAGGGGACAGCCATGGTCAGAAAATGACCAGAGTCATGGTCAGAGAAAATGGTCAGAGCATATGTCCCATGAAGACAGGTTGTAGGAGCTTCCAGGTTGTTTGTTCAGCCTGGAGGAGTAGGCTCCAGTGACCTTATTGCAGATTGCTGGCAGCTAAAGATGGTTTACAAGAAAGGTGAAGGGGGACTTCCAAAAGGGCATGCAAGGATAGGACAAGGAGGAATGAATTTAAAGAGGGTAGAAACTTCCAGGAAGAATCTCTTCACTCTGAGGGTGGTGAGAAACTGGAGCAAGTTGCCAAAAGTTGTGATGCCTCATCACTGGAAGTATTCAAGGTCAGGCTGGATGGGGATCTTAACAACCTGATCTAATGAAAGATGCCCATTGCGGAGAGGTTGAGCTACATGATCTTTAAAGTTACTCCCAGCCCAAACCATTTTATGATTCTTTCTCTTTTTAGAATGTCTTCAAACCAGGTCTGCTTCTAGGTAAAACCCTTCATCTTGTCTGATCCAAGACTTTGATATAAGGTTTTGCTTCTCTTGAGAATTCAGATTGATATGATGTATTCTGTACTCTACACTGAAGAGAAGAAATGAAACTGAAATTGTTCTATTTTTAGCTGAAAGTACATAATCACCTAGGACCAATTTAGGGTAATAACCTTAATCCAAAGTCAGAAATATGCACCTCCCACACTGTAGCAAAAAGCTGGAGTTATGCTGACAATTAGAACAATAAACACATAAAATTTTAGGAGTGGTTAAAATGAATCATCTATTAGGTCCAAGAAACAGGATAATGCAGTTCTCAAATATTTTGACCAAATGCCAAAATAAAAAATGCACAAAGGGAAATAATTTTTTGTTGTTGTTTTGTTTTGTTTTTTTAAATAGGGAAAAAGCATGATATACTAGATGGCCACAAATTATCAAAGCTAATATTTCACTTTACATCTTTAAATTTGCTTGAATACTTGTACTGCAACACAGTTTTTAGCTATTTTATGCGCCATTATTTTCATACATAGATTGTTAAACTTCTGCAGTTAAAGAATCCTTGAATACAGTGGACAGTGTTTCTGACACAGAAAAGACAGAAGTAGAAAAACTTTAAAAAAAAAAAAACAAGGATAATTGAGTGCTGACTTCTGTATAAGGAAAAATTAAACTAACACACTTGAGTTTAGAAAAGAAACTATTGGCAAGGGAAAAATTTTGAAAGAACTGGGAGAAATAGGAAACAATGTTTTGTTTTTCAACAAAAGATCTGTTTCAACAAACAAGAACTGGCCAAATTCAAAATGAAAAAGAAAGCAGATTCTTCACAAAACACAAAATTAAAATATGAAATTCCTTGAAGAAAGAAAGTTACAGCATTGGAAACCATTCACAAAAATAAGATATGTCTAAGGTTATGACCAGAGCACACAATCCTTTGCTCAAAAGGTTTCTGAGCCGCTATTAGCTGGAAGCTAAGAAGATATTCTGTTGAAATGTCATTACATGTGATCATTTTAGTTTTCAGAATTTGCTCATTCATTTGTATCGCTATGTAGTTGAGTAGCTGTCTGTTGTTGGGGTTCTTTTTTAATACTCTTCTTTGTTAGTACAGGATTGACTACTTGGAAAAAATAATAATTTGTGTGAAAACACATGAGAAGTGATTCAGAACGTAAAGACACCACAGTCCACCATAACTAATCCTTTATTTAGTTCTGTATGGGCTAAATAATAAGACCCATGGTTACAAAAGGTAGTACAGTTTCCAAAATAAAGTGGCCAAAGCAACTTCGACTAGAAACACTAGTCTGTGTGCTTTACACTGCACCATTACCTCTGTTCTGTATTTATTATACTATCAGAACAGCACATTCTATAATGTATTACAACCAAATCATGGCTGACATTTCCACTTTTCCTGTCCTCTATACATTGTTTTCTTAGCTATGTGGTGCTAATTTTAAGGAACAGAAGTTGGATTTGAGTCAGTCATTTTGCAATCTTTGATTAATAAATTGTCAAGGACTTCAGCATTGGTTTTATTTATTATTTTCCATTATTATCTTACATTCATCAATATTATTTCTGAAGTTCTTGTATTCCAAAGCCCTAAGTGTGTCATACTTCATTATTCTTCACTTGATCTTTGGAGCTTGCTGCATTGTCTGCAAAAGATAAAGGAAAAAATGAACAATAAATTCCAATTTTAATGTAACACAGTAGAAGTGATAAATTGTTTTGACATGTCATAGAAATTAAATGAGTTTCCGAAGATAAACATGTGTTGGAATTTATAGAGTATAAAATTCATTTTGTATGGCTGTTATAAATCACTGGGCAAGAAACTGTAACATCCTCAGGATCATGCGTTGTTCATCATACTTTGTTCTACTCTACATTTGAGCATTTATATCCATCAAAGAAATAACAGCTCAAGTAGGATTTAAGGTGTCATTTATTTACAGGGGATGATAATGACAAATAAATCCTTACCTAGTGCACTGTGCAAGCTCAGAAGAAAACTGAAAGGCATAGAAAAACATATAAACACAATAAATGTAACTTTTTTTTTTTCTTTTTTAACATTTTCTAACTTTTTTTAACCATGACTGTTACCAAGCCTATGGTAATTTTTCTGATTTATTTATTTATTTTTGTTAGGGTTGTGGGTTTCTTTTGGGGTTGTATTTTGTATTATGCAAGGGTGTTGAGTGTTTTTATTTTTTTTAATTACTTGGAATCTTGAAATAATATTATCTTACACATCTTAAGAATCATTTTGCAAATTCAAGGGATTATTAAATTTTTTTTACAGGTGTTTCTCCTCACAACATGTAATGTTTCTTAGTTTATGTTAATATTAACTCTAGAAGATCAGGACTGTATCCTTGCTGAATCTGGTCATGAAAATTTATAATAAATTTTTAAAATCAGTTAGCAAAGTCACCAAGGACACAGACAGACATACTTAGGGAAAGACAAATTAGTATTTTCTTTTTTAAGTACTATAAAAAATTAAGATTGTTTAAGATTAAGAAAACTAATAAACTACTCCAAAGAGGCAATTTTTTGTAAACTTTTCACAGAGATTGTGTAATACGAGGAAACATTTCAGCCATAATGGCCAGGGAGGACCTCAACAGCTTGTCTCTTTTTTCATCTTGTAATTGCTGTTTTGAAGTGTACTAATCTACTGAATTAATGGAAAATATAAGATTAAATATTGCAATTTAACAAATATTTTTTTAACCTTCATAATGATTTATCAACTAACAGCAATTAATTTTAACACACAAAGTTTCCTCTTTCCTGCTCCTTTCTTCATCTAAATCTCCACTGTGCATAAAATGAGGAATAAGATGTTCCTTAAAATTGTGTTTTGAAGAGAAATTAAAATTAATTGCCAGAAGTCTCAAGGGCCACAATATTTGTACACTGAGATAATGAAAACTTCTATAGCACCACAATTTACAGCCTAAATTTATAGTTTATTAACTAAGATAATTGTAATGAGTAGTAAAAATGTGGGTTTATTGGGAATCATACCAAGGACTCCAAGTTTCTAGATATCTAATTCCACTCTACTGCTATTAGAGCATTAGATAGTGAACTTAATTCCTTAAGAAACTGAATTCTGATCTACAACATTTTTGTATTTTTGGTCTTTTCCTTTTGACTAGAAACAAAAATTAGGGAAGATATTTTGAAATATCATTTAATGAGATTCAGAAACTCTTGAATCTGTCCTCACAATAGTTTAAAGAGCAGTGGCTTGTGTGTTATTCAAAACCAGGAAAGCAGAAGTAGATTAACTGGTAGAAAACCAACATGCTGAAGAGCACAGGACAAAAGGAAGAGGTAGAAAGAGGAAGAGGGAAGAACAGAATTATAGATGACAAAAGGTTTGAGGACAGGTCTCTGGATTTTAAACTAAATTTTATCTTTTTAATTACTTGCTGGCTGAACTACAGGGACAAGTGGTACAAAGAACAAGTAAACTTTTGTATTTTGGGGTGGGGAAGGGATTTGATCTGCAATTCTATACTCTTAAAGGCATGAAGGTGAAAAAAAATTAAGCCAGGTATATTATTAACAGAAAGGAAGTTAAGTGACACACAACATCAGAACTGAGCAGTATTCATTAAACGTAGATAGCGGTTGCTAGTACAACTGAACGGAAATATAAATTATTTCAAAACTCTATGTCCTTGCTCAACCCATAATTTTTTCTTTTGTGCTTTTGAGTTATGACAGAAACGGTCTTTTGTTTCTATTACAGCTTAACGAAAATAATTTTATTCAAATTGGTATATTTAAATTCATGAATATGTAGGAATCCACTCCAAAACACAGTGAGTTATAGCTGAAAGGACAACAAATTTTTACAAAAATTGCAGTACAGAGAGAAGCAACTAGAAAAATTCTCACTTACAAAACATGTAATTAGGACTTCCATGTAATTGTAAAACCAAATCCTCAAGGGTATCAGAGACACCCCTGCACATGTATCTGAAATTACCCTTGCAAAATTGTTTGTCTATTCAAATTTTTCCTGCCTATTAAATTGTCACATTATAATAAAAAGCTAGAAGGGGAACATCTTAATTAATATCCACTGAAATGAGAACTGTTAATGAATTATTTTAGAAGGTAATTTTTAAATTTTCACACTAGGGTGGTGGATAAAGACAAAATAGAGAGACATCGACTTCAGTCTGTATATCTCTTTCTCAGGACTCCACTGTTCACCCTATGTTAAATACTTGCATGTTCTGAGATGAGGAACTAAACCTGATTTTAAAAAAGAAATAAGTCGAAAAAAGATTTCAGGCTTGGAAATCATAGACTTTCATTAAGAAAAGTTGCATCTCCTGCCATCCCAGATTAATATTTAGTAGATCTGACCTGGAAGCTATGAGTATAGTGCTGAAATGGTGAGCTTCTCCCCAGGTGTGAGTGTCCAAGCTGTAAAATGTTAGCATGGCCTGTAACATAGATTCTCTCTCTCCAGGCATCACATGTTCCTGGGTTATTCCTGGTCAGTTTTTCACAGATATCGAGAGTTAGATCACTGCAATAGACAATAGATGGCAAACTCTTTTTTTTTTTTTTTTTGAGGAGAAAGTTTATTAAAGTGGGTAAAAACAGTGCTTTGTTATTTCACAAGGTCCAGAGAATAGGCCTTGGCCATATTTAATTTCTGGTTATAGACATAGTATTCATATATCCAAACTGATTTAATATGACTGTGTGTATTTAACTGAGGTATAGTATGTACCTTGTTCATAAAGCTAATTTTCAGCATAGATTAGGCTAAACTAAATAAGATGAATGAGTGTCCTGGGGTGACTTTATGATACTGGTATCCCCAATCGTCTGGTTTATGTTATATATTAAGTTCTGCACCTTTAAGACTGGCTTTGAGAGCAAGAGAGGGGGAAGAAGAAGCGCGCAGTTTGTGTTAAGGAAAAACATCACTCCCACACATCCCGCTCCTGGACTGTGGTGTCTGCAGCACGGACAGACAGTGGGACAGAGCTTCTCTCTGGCTTTTAGTTAGTTTTAGCTAGCTGAGGCAGAGGAGTTCCCTGGACCTTTGTTTGTTTTTTTCCCAATTTTCTTGGATCTGTGCAAGCCTGCTCTGGACTGAACACCCAGCCAAACCCCAGGAGCTCACGCCTGTGGCCCACCGGGGCCTGGGCCTCGGCACTTTCCAGCGCCGGAGGGACTGATAAGAACCTGAGCGAGCCGAGCTACACCACATGAAAAGGACTTTTCTTCCTAGACTTGCCATCCCATCAAACAGCAAGAGGTTTTATTATTTAATATTACTCAATTTCTGTTAAATAAACAGCTTTTTCCACTTCTCTCTAAGGAATTTTTTTTCTTTTCCCGGACCAGTTAGTGGGGAGGGGCATTTCCCTGGGGAAATCCCCATTTGGAGTTTTCTTTCCTAATTTGCCCTAAACTAAGACAAATACAGTTTTTTGGCGCCCAACGTGGGGCAAGAGAAAGTGGAAAAACCTGTACTGAGTGTTGGTTGTATTTATTCTGTATTGGGATAAAGCAGTCAGTAGCCATGTTGTTTGGATACATAATGTCTCTTGGGGTGGAGGCCTTCATGTGGACCTGGTCCCTAAAAGTTTTTGAGGTTTTAATACCTGTCTTTGCCCTCTTTCACAGTAGAGGGGCACGGATTAGAATGGTTATTGTGCTGGGCTCGGTGATAATGATTTATAGGAAGTTTATAGAACTACTGAAGTTTCTGTCAGGTATGTTTGGTTTATGGTTTCTTCGCCCGACCCTGCCTCCCAGTCCCAGTAGCACATTTTGGGAGTTTATTGGTAATTGCACACAGTTTGTTAGAGGAAGACCAGGGGATGAGGCTTTTCAGCCTTTTCTTTCCTTCTTCTCCTTTGAATCTGTTATGTCCCTCTTTGAGAATATCCAGTTTCCCCTGAGTGTTAAGGATACCACATTCCTGGTCACTTTCCTGGTAGTTCAGCTGTTGAGCTTCCTCTATATGGTCTGCAACTTCTCTAGAGTGAGGGCTGAGATATCCAGAGGAGCCAACGAGACCCCTGCCCCAGAAGTAGACTCAGGTGTGGGAAATCCTGAGTGGTGTAGAGAATGGGAGAGAATGGGCCGGACTCTGAAGGAATTTTCTGATCCCCCAGCCTGGGAATTTTCACGTGAACAAATTCAGAACCCAGATGAAGTAGGGAAATATCTGGAAGAGAATTGCTGTGATGATTCTAAGAAGAAAAATATCATTGCAATAAGCTGGGCCCTAGCGTATGCTTATCGCACGCTGCTAGATACTGTAGGGCAGGCAGATAAATCAGCAGCTACCCCAGTCACTCAGGCTGCAGCCAAGCCAGCAGCCAAACCAGACAGTGAGCCTAAGCCAGTGTCTGTTGCTCCTGCCACGAGAGGCATGAAATTCAAAACCAAAACCGATCGGCCAGTAGATGATGATAATGGTGATGCGGGGGAAGGACCCTCAAGACCAGCAACTGATCAAAAATCAGAAGGCACTGGTGAACCTTTCTCCCTGAAGGACCTTCGTGGCCTGAGAAAAGATTACACTCGACGAGCTGATGAATCTATAATTAGTTGGTTAGTCCGTCTGTGGGATGCTGCAGGTGAGGCTACAGTTCTGGATGGCACTGAAGCGAGGCATCTGGGGTCCCTGTCACACGATCCGGTTATTGACCAGGAGATGATGAGGGGGGCTGACCCTTATAGTCTCTGGGAACGGGTCCTAAGAAGCGTGGCACAAAGATATCTGTGTGCAGACGATCTCTATATACAGCAAACTCGTTAGAAAACCATAGAACAAGGCATTCAGCGTTTGAGAGAAATAGCAATAGTAGAGATTGTCTTTGTGGGTGACTTAGGTACTAGAAATCCAGACTCGGTGCCATGTACATCTGTGATGTGGCGAAAACTTGTTCGACTTGGGCCACAAGAATACGCTTCTGCTTTAGCAACAATGAAGCGGGATGACCGGGAGGAGACTGTGCTGGATATGGCGAAGAAGCTTCGAGCATATGCAGATACCGTGCATGGCCCCATGCAGGCAACAATTGCAACTGTGAGAACAGATATGCAAAACTTCCAAAACAAAATAGAGGAGAATCTCAAGAAACTCAGGGAGGACCTTCTTCCAGTCTCGGCAGTACAGACCATGAGCTCTGGTACTCAACGCAGAAGTTCCCCAGATAGAGAGAAAAAGCTACGAGCTGAGCTGTGGTTTTTCCTACGTGACTGTGGAGAAAACATGAAAAGATGGGATGGAAAATCTACTGCTGCTCTGGCAAAACGGATGCTTGAATTGGAAGACAGCAAGACTCAGGGGGGATACTCTGCCAAAAAGAAAGCCGCTCCAGTAGCCTGTAGTCAAACTGACAAGTATGATGATGACATGTCTGACTCCCTTGAAGGAACCTCCAAGACATATACCCAAGAAAAGAAGGATAACCAGGCTTAGAGGGGCCCTGCCTCTAGCCAGGTAGAGGCTAGGGAAAACCGTGTCTTTTGGACTGTGTGGATTCGTTGGCCTGGCACATCAGAACCATGAAAATATGAGGCCTTGGTTGACACTGGTGCACAGTGCACCCTAATCCCATCAAGATATGTAGGGGCAGAATCTGTTTCTATTGCTGGTGTGACAGGGGGATCACAGGACTTTACTTTAGTGGAAGCTGATGTGAGCCTGACTGGGAATGAGTGGAAGAAACACCCCATTGTGACTGGCCCAGAGGCCCCATGCATTTTTGGGCATAGACTACCTCCGAAGTGGGTATTTTAAGGACCCAAAGGGGCTTAGGTGGGCATTTGGGATAGCAGCTGTAGAGACAGAGGGCATCAAGCAATTGAACACTTTGCCTGGACTGTCAGAGAACCCATCTGCAGTAGGACTCCTAAAAGTGGAAGAACAGCGAGTACCAATTGCCACCTCAACGGTGCACCACCGACAATATAGAACAACTCGAGATGCTGTGATCCCCATCCACAAGATGATCCGAGAGCTGGAGAGCCAAGGGGTGGTCAGCAAAACCCACTCACCCTTCAACAGCCCCATCTGGCCTGTGCGTAAATCTGAAGGAGAATGGAGATTGACTGTGGACTATCGTGCATTAAATGAAGTGACTCCACCGCTGAGCGCTGCCGTGCCGGACATGCTGGAGCTCCAGTACGAGCTGGAGTCCAAGGCAGCAAAGTGGTACGCCACTATTGACATTGCCAATGCATTTTTCTCCATTCCTCTGGCAGCAGAATGCAGGCCTCAGTTTGCCTTCACGTGGAGGGGAGTGCAGTACACCTGGAACCGACTGCCCCAGGGGTGGAAGCACAGCCCCACCATCTGCCATGGACTGATCCAGGCTGCCCTGGAAAAGGGTGAGGCTCCAGAACATCTGCAGTACATTGATGACATCATTGTCTGGGGAAAGACGGCTGAAGAGGTCTTTGAGAAAGGAGAGAAAATCATCCAGGTTCTCCTGAAAGCCGGTTTTGCCATCAAGAAGAGCAAAGTTAAGGGACCAGCTCGTGAAATTCAGTTCCTGGGGGTAAAGTGGCAAGATGGACGGCGTCAGATTCCTACTGATGTCATCAACAAGATCACAGCAATGTCTCCACCAGCCAACAAGAAGGAAACGCAAGCTTTCCTAGGTGCCATAGGTTTTTGGAGGATGCACATTCCTGAGTACAGCCAGATTGTGAGCCCTCTTTACCTGGTTACCCGCAAAAAGAACACTTTCCAGTGGGGCCCTGAACAACAACAAGCCTTTGCTCAGATCAAACAGGAGATCGCCCATGCAGTAGCCCTTGGCCCAGTCAGAACAGGACCAGACGTGAAGAACGTGCTCTACTCTGCAGCCGAGAGCCACGGTCTGTCCTGGAGCCTTTGGCAGAAAGTGCCTGGGGAGACTCGAGGCCGACCACTGGGATTCTGGAGCCGAAGCTACAGAGGGTCCGAAGCCAACTACACTCCCACAGAGAAGGAAATCTTAGCTGCCTATGAAGGAGTTCAAGCCGCCTCAGAAGTGATTGGCACAGAAGCACAACTCCTCCTGGCACCCCGACTGCCAGTGCTGGGGTGGATGTTCAAAGCAAAGGTTCCCTCTACCCACCACGCCACCGACGCTACATGGAGCAAGTGGATCGCCCTCATCACGCAGCGCGCCCGTATAGGAAACCCAAATCGCCCTGGGATTTTGGAGATAATTACAAACTGGCCGGAAGGTGAAAACTTTGGTCTCATTGATGAAGAGGAGCAGGAACAAGTGACACGAGCTGAAGAAGCTCCACCGTACAACCAACTGCCAGCAGAAGAAACACGCTATGCTCTGTTCACTGATGGTTCCTGTCGCGTCGTAGGGATGAACCGGAAGTGGAAAGCAGCCGTATGGAGCCCCACACGACAGGTCGCAGAGGCCACTGAAGGAGAAGGTGGATCAAGCCAACTTGCTGAACTCAAAGCTGTTCAACTGGCCCTGGACATTGCTGAAAGAGAGAAGTGGCCAAAACTCTACCTCTACACTGATTCATGGATGGTAGCCAATGCTCTGTGGGGATGGCTGGAAAGGTGGAAAAAGGGCCGACTGGCAACGCAGAGGAAAGCCAATCTGGGCTGCTGATGAGTGGAAGGACATCGCCACCAGGGTAGAGAAACTGTCTGTGAGGGTCCGTCATGTAGATGCCCATGTCCCCAAGAGCAGGGCTAATGAAGAGCACCGAAACAATGAGCAGGTGGATGAGGCTGCAAAGATAGAGGTGTCAAAGACAGACTTAGATTGGCAACACAAGGGAGAGTTGTTCCTAGCTCAATGGGCCCATAATGCCTCAGGCCATCAGGGTAGAGATGCCACCTATAAGTGGGCACGAGACCGAGGGGTGGATCTAACCATGGACAGTATTTCCCAGGTTATCCATGACTGTGAGACGTGTGCCACGATCAAGCAGGCCAAGAGGTTGAAGCCGCTATGGTACGGTGGGCGGTGGTCCAAATATAGATATGGGGAAGCCTGGCAGATTGACTACATCACACTGCCCCAAACCCGCCAAGGCAAGCGCTACGTGCTCACAATGGTAGAAGTCACCACTGGATGGTTGGAAACCTACCCTGTGCCTCATGCCACTGCCCGGAACACCATCCTGGGACTTGAAAAGCAGGTCCTTTGGAGGCATGGCACCCCTGAGAGGATTGAGTCAGACAATGGGACTCATTTCAAGAATAACCTTATAAACAGCTGGGCTAGGGAACATGGCATTGAGTGGGTGTACCATATCCCCTACCATGCACCTGCTGCGGGAAAAGTGGAGAGGTACAATGGACTGTTAAAGACTACCTTGAAAGCGTTGGGTGGGGGATCTTTCAAAAATTGGGAGCAACATCTAGCAAAGGCCACCTGGATAGTTAATACCCGAGGTTCCACCAATCGAGCAGGCCCAGCCCAATCCGAGCCCCTGCATAAAGTAGACGGAGACAAAGTCCCAGCAGTACATCTCAGAGGTTTGTTAGGAAAGACAGTTTGGATCAATTCTACTTCAAGTACAGACAAACCCATTCGTGGAGTTGTTTTTGCTCAAGGACCAGGTTGCACATGGTGGATAATGCGGAAAGATGGAACAACACAATGTGTACCTCAGGGAGATCTGATGGTTAGGTGAAAATCATGAATAAATGCCCTTGTCTGTATATAATGTATGTGTTGTAGGGTTAAAATATATATATATTAATTTTGATAATAAGTTGACGATATGGGGATAAGGGGTGGAATGTCCTGGGGTGACTTTATGATACTGGTATCCCCAATCGTCTGGTTTATGTTATATATTAAGTTCTGCACCTTTAAGACTGGCTTTGAGAGCAAGAGAGGGGGAAGAAGAAGCGCGCAGTTTGTGTTAAGGAAAAACATCACTCCCACACATCCCGCTCCTGGACTGTGGTGTCTGCAGCACGGACAGACAGTGGGACAGAGCTTCTCTCTGGCTTTTAGTTAGTTTTAGCTAGCTGAGGCAGAGGAGTTCCCTGGACCTTTGTTTGTTTTTTTCCCAATTTTCTTGGATCTGTGCAAGCCTGCTCTGGACTGAACACCCAGCCAAACCCCAGGAGCTCACGCCTGTGGCCCACCGGGGCCTGGGCCTCGGCACTTTCCAGCGCCGGAGGGACTGATAAGAACCTGAGCGAGCCGAGCTACACCACATGAAAAGGACTTTTTTTCCTCCTAGATTTGCCATCCCATCGAACAGCAAGAGGTTTTATTATTTAATATTACTCAATTTCTGTTAAATATACAGCTTTTTCCACTTCTCTCTAAGGAATTTTTTTTCTTTTCCCGGACCAGTTAGTGGGGAGGGGCATTTCCCTGGGGAAATCCCCATTTGGAGTTTTCTTTCCTAATTTGCCCTAAACTAAGACAATGAGCCCCAGAGCCCCTTTACTGTTTAGCCAATTAAAAAAAAAAAAAAAAAAAAAAAAAAAAAAAGATAAAAATTAGCCAAGAATTTGATTGCTTTCTGTGATTGCTTTCTGAAGATAATGCACTGCCTTCAATGACTCCTGTAGCAGCCTAAGGACTTTTTATAAATTTCTCTCACTGTCAGTTTAGGCACCTCAAATAATTATCTTCTGTTGCATGGTACAAATCAAATCCATGACATCCACTTCTGCTATGTTCAACTATTAAAATAAGCTCAAGTTTTCTTATTTTTCAGATGGCTTTGTTAGTCTCAGAGACATTTCTGAGTTTACTCTTGAGGAAGTTGCATGAGTAAATTATACATTTTTTGTTGGATCAGTTAATGCAGTTGGTGCCAACAAGCAAAGTCTTTGCATCTGGAGGGCTACAAATCTGGGGCAAATTCAGAGGAGGTGAAAAAAATATGAAGTTTACCTCTATAGTGAAAACTTAAATTATTTAACAGTTGAAAAAAGAAAAAAAGTTATCCCTTCTATTTGTTCAAAAGAACAAAAATTCTTGCTTCTTGTTTCATAAAAACTTCATACTTTCTTTTGTTGTTTCTGAACCTAGTCTGGGGCAACAAGCTGTAGATAACCCTGCTTGAACAGGGTGTTGGATCAGATGACCTCCAGAGGTTTTTTTCAGACTCAACCATTCTGTGATTCTATGACTTGTTACAAATTATATGACTTTTTTGTGGTTTTGTGCCAACAGCAGTATTGGTAAAAATGTTGTACGTTCATTGTCTGATGCCTGTTTCACTAAATTCTTTCATAGCATAATAAAATGGTGGCAATTTTGAGGGCAAAAGGAAGTTGATATACTTAGAAAATCCCATATGATAACATACAAAAGTTTGCATGTTTTCATTATTCAGTTGAAATATTTACTTAATCAATGCCCAAAATAAGACAAATGACAAAGTGATTGCTTATGCTCAGTATTTATGAAAAAATACTTCAATAATACTGAACATTCAAAACTATATGAAATTTAAAAAAAAATAGAACTGAAAATGTAGTTAATTATTTTGACATTTTTTAAATGTGTTTATTGATTTATCATTTTTTCTAGAATAAGATATCTTATGGAGACAAATTATTTTGCCAAGGAACATTTGGACAGAGAATGTTTAATTTCAGAGAAGAGCAGTTGCTTTATCAGTTACAATACAGGGGATACAAAGGGATCTTTTCCCAATTATCAGAGCGGTCTGAGATGAAAATCACTGTTCTGCATTTGTCTAAAGAGTTTTCAACATATTGCTTTATATTCAGAGTTAACATCCTAGTTTTGTGTACTAAGAAAATTGTCACACTTTATGCAAACATCATCACCTATCCTAAAGTAGTGCCAGGTTTCTATGCAAAAACAGAAATGATAAAAACTTTGTTTTTCACCTAAAAACATGACAAAACAAAGCCAAAAATGAAAACTGTTTTGTTTTTTCTATTGTGCCCATATCAGACATAAGACATGTCAAATTTGGCTTAAACAGAAAAGATTTTTGACTACCTGCACCTGCAAATATATCTAGTATTAAATGACTACTAATTACTTTTTAGCATTGGAAACATTGCAACAGGAAGTTTTCCAGCTGGGAAATTCCTAAATATGAGTGAAAATACATTAATATTCATCTGGTTTAGATAATCTCCAAAATTTTTTCTCTTCTTACCCAGGTTAGTTAAAAATGTGAAATACATACAGAGTTCCATGGATTTACACTCAGATCTGAAGCAGCCCCAAAGATTTACTTTCATGTGATGCTATTGAAATTTGTAAACCTGCCTTCTTTTATAACCAAACACTATCTTGAAGTATTGTACAGATTCTATCATGGTTATGCAATTATTGCCTTCTTCATCTGTAAGAAGGGTCAGTTTGCATTCTCTTGGTGTTTGGCTAAGTCCTAACCTACTTGTAAGGCAGCTGAAATTCCAAAATTAGGTTTTTTCACAATGTGCCCTTTACAGTCTATATAAACATAGCTTAGTATTTTCTAAAAAATTATAATTGGGGTTAAAGCATTGAACTTATTCTTTGTGAGCAAAACTAAATTACTCTTCTGAGACAATAATAAATGTGGACATTTCTGGCCCAAATTCTATTTGTCAGGATCATGATGACAGGAGCAAGGAAAAAGATCTCTCTCTAGTGAATTACACTGAAGGTATTCAAATAGAAGAAAATGTGTGATTTTAAGCTTTTTGTTTATTATAATTTTACCCTTTTATATTTATTTTATTTTTACCAGATTAAAAAATATTTTTTCCAGTTATGTTTTGCAAGACTGTCAGAAATATAAATCTGATGAGAAGTACCTATGCCGCTACACAAAAGAAGTATTGTGGCAATTCTCCAGCTTTGTGGCACACACCAGGTGTCATGACCGGTGGGTAAGGGGTGTGATGTTCATTACAATTTCTCATCAGGCTGAACAAATACACCAGACCATGTGTCAAGAACTGTTATGCTTTTAACATACAGTGCACTTCAGTAAGTTCTCAGCTACCACTGCCATCTCCTCAGAGGTGCTGGCTCAGAAGCCACAACAAAATATTCAAAGGGTGCTGCCTAACAAGCCACAACACACACCCCCACAATCTCCTCATTCCTACACCAGTGCTCAAAATAGAGTATGAACTAGAATATAGCTGTTCTTTGCCCAGGAGATGCACGGGAAAAAGACAAATATCTCTAGTCCATACATGCCACATTGGTCCTGCCACATGGATGATCTGGAACTGGGATGGCAAGAAAGAGTGACCCAGGTATTTGGTTTTCCACCAAAAGTTTTATAGCACAAGGATCTTCCAAGGTGTTTTTACAGCATTATAATGCTTCCTGATACAATGGCTAATATTAACAGCATGTTATATTAGTTAGAACTGTGCCTTTCAAAAGATTTAGAAGCCAATCTTCTCCAATTCTCCTTCTCAATATTCTCCAATGTTTTTCAGGAACACTGGAGAATACTCACAGCTTTCAAGTAAGAAATGGATAGATATTTAAGTCTTTTAATCTGAAAATTGATGTACCAAAAGAAACAATAAAAGAATTTGAAAATTCCTCAAATAGTATCTAAATGGGGAATATGAATTTAGTTTTGAGCTCACAGTACATAAAATGTTATGTACTCTTGCAGTAATGTTTCTAAGAAAATTATGTTTCATAGTAGTGTAGTCAGACATCAGACACAGGGCTTCAAATAATGTTCTTTGTGGTGGTAGGGGAGAGCAAATCTAGAAACTGTGATGTAGACAGTGTTTATTAACATACTGAAGTTTATATTTTTTATGTCTTTGCTGCACTAGAATATTTAGCTTAATGGGTGCATTTTACAAATTCTTCCAAAAAGAAGAATAAAAAGCTACTTGCAAATTCTTTTCATTGTTAATGTAACTCAGACTACATAAAGAACCTAATAAAATAATGAGCTATTAGTTATTAAAATTAATTTGATATGTATCAAAGTATCATATTAACATTAATACCTTGTGCTTTAATTAAGCTCATGAAAGCCAGTACAAGATAAAGATGAAATGAGCAAACAGCACTATCTAATAACATTCCTGTTGACATTCTCATATCATTTTCTTCTGACCATTTAGGATAATGTTTTCCATAGAAGGCATTCAAATTTCTCCAGAAAACTGAAAAGCTAGTTACAAAAATCAATTGGTAAAGCCCTGCAACCTGTATAAAATTTTGTGCAATAAAATAAAAGCTCATATTTATATCAAATGTCTATTTCATGGTCTTTAACACTTTAACACATAGTTTTCAGCATTTCACTGGCATTAGACATTGCAGTAAATTTTATTATATTGCTTGGTTCAAAACATTTTCTGTACTTTTTTCATGTTGTTAGGAACATTTTTGTGATATGACTTGAAAAAAGGATAGGCAAATGAGCACCCAGATCATCATGAGACTTTTCTAACAAGCATTTTACTATTTGTTGTCTTTCTAGCATACAGCTTTCCAAGAACAGCTGTAAGGACATTCAACTGAAGGTGAAACTAAAAGAGCAGAAAATGGTGAAGATAGATGGTAAAGATACTGTATATACACAGAGTAAATTTTTTTTTTTAAAATCTCACTTTAGAAATTTAAATGGCAGTCTATGAATTGAAGAAAGGTACTCAGCAGCTTTTGTATGGTGTTCAGCAATACCAGGACAAGTCTAGGGAGTGAAATTATTTTTTTAATAAAATGCCAGTAGAAGACTAAGTATCCCAGCTCTTCTAGAGGTCCCAAGTCCTGATAGGCTTCTGTCATAACTTGTTCCTATTTTGCAAGACTGAAAAATTCATTTTAGTGCAACACATTTTGAAAGTTGCCAGAATTGCTGCTGAAAAACCATTTCATTAACACAAGTAAACAACACAGGGAAAGAATTTGATATGGAATCTTACAGAGAATTTAAAAGTCTTAAGAGAATCTCTTGTCAAGTTTCTTCTGTCACTTTGCTGTCTGGTATATTTGTATGCAGACACAAATGCACACACTTGCACACACATAGGCATTCTTCTATCAAAGATATGATTATCTAGTATCTTTACTTTTTTGAAAATCTAGCTATATAAAAACATCATCTTCTAACTGGTCCAGAGATAGTAAGTGCAATGTTACTTTTTTCCTTCTTTTTTTTTTCAATTTCTAAACATTTCTATTTTGGATATTCTATATTTTATATTCTATATAGGATATACAATATTTTGATGGTTTTGAACTGAAATTATTTAATTCAAATTTCTATAATGAAGCATGACTTATTAATGTTGGTTATCATATTGATAAAATAATATTTTGGTTACATATTGATAAAATATTTTATCAATAACAGAGTTAAATACAGAAAAGTACATAGTTATAATTCATTATAAATTATAAGTAAAATAGAGTTTGATGGTAAAGGGCTTTCCGATTCTGTACTGGGCTTCATTTTATTGAGAAGTTACAAAAGAAAATTGCTAAAACTCCCTGGCAGACTAGTATTGCTTGGGCATGGTTTGAGGTTACAAAGTGATCACCTGAGTGCAATTAGGCTGGAAATTCATGAATGCATGTCACTTTTGGGGGTAAATATTTTATAACTTAACAACACCAATCTTATTATCCTCCACTGAACTGAGTTTGAGTAATGGATCATTAAAGGGAGTTTTTTTTAAAGGCTTCCTGAGAACTCGAAGTGCACTTGGCCAAGGGATTCACACAGTTTCCTCTCAATGTCAGAACTATCTGTATGTTATTGAAAGGGATAGGAAGTATTTCTTTTGATCTTCAGTAAAGCGGGAAAGAAACAGAAATCCTTCCAAGACTTTTAAAGTATTACATTTTAAAGCATTTAGAAGTTAACAATTGTACATTAAGCTGAAAGTTCACTTGGATACCTCTCATTATTCTTAAGTATTATTCCAATACTTCTGTAGTGGAAGGAGTGGGAGTTATCTGTGTTGTAAATTTAGCAGTGTCTTATTCTTTCCTATTGTGCCTTCACTACTCCAACGGGTCAGTCATTGAGTACTCCAGATAATATTTTCTAGGGATGAATCTATCATTTTCCAGTGCTCAAGCAGTTCAAATTCAAAGATGACTTGTACTCATCTAGAGGAATGTAAGCAGAACATTTTTTTACAAACTCTTATTTCTTATGACAGAGCTCTTGTGAACCTAATCCTTGATTCTACTGGCAATATCTTCATTCATGAAGCCTGAGGTGTGAGATTTGTCTTTCTCTCATTATTGTCCCATGTCCTCTGGTGGAAGACATTAATAAATGCTGTCACTACTTTTCAAAATTATCTTTCTTCTACTAGCACCTAATTTCTCTGTATTCATGGACTAAATTATTTTCACAGTCTCTTTTCTTATGCCCTCATTAATAATTATAATTTCACCTGGAGTATTTTTCTTTAATATGCCAGCATGTATAATGCAAATAAATCTATTCAGGAAGTAGAAATTTTATAAGTGAAGTTTGATTTTTTAATTTATTTTTTTTTAATCTGCAGGTGCAGCTTCCTTTGCATGCATATTCATATACATGCATATTTCTGTACATACATACTTCAGCCAAGAAACTCTAAATTATCAGTACATATTTTCAGTAAGACTAGAAGAACACTGAAGGTCTGAAGAAACCAATTAGTATTTCTAAAAATTCTGACACTCTTTCAAAAGAAAGTTATTTTTGGAACTGTCAGCTTAATATTTATTTCTAGCAAAATATGGCAATTCTTTACTGTTGGCAGAACTCAACAATAAAATATAATAAAACAGGTATAAACTTTTATCTGTATGAAATAACTGTTACCAAAATGAATGACATTTTTAATGAAATTGCAAGTTTAATTTAAAAAGATGGAATTCTCCTGTTTAAATTTTAACATGTGATGTGTCCATTTCAATGTAACAAACAGAACTATTCTTAAGCAACAATGAATCAAAATTACACCATTTCTGGATGCATGTAATTTCTTCTTCAGAGATTATGTATGGACATACAGACACTGACAGGAATGATTAATGTAGCCTCTAATTATTTCACCTCTAAAATCTAGAAATTTTAATTATTTTTTGGTGTTAAAACATGCTTATCAACCTAGTTTACAACCTAAATCCTGATATCTATTCTTTACATGTATCTCTGAGGAGAGCACTTACATGGAATATTAAAAAAGTCCTCTTTCAAGATTCCAGTTTTATTGGCTAAATAAGGCATTTCACTCCAGGTCTTCTAAATTCCATATTATAATATATTCCTGAAGAATCTTTCCTAAACATTTTTTTTTTGTTTGTTTTCTTGTTTGATGAAAAATCTTCTAATTTATGTAGAGTAGTATTTCAGTATTTATTCAGACTTCTTTTTTAAAAAATAATTTGGGAATTACTATATATCTGTTTCAATGTGTATATAGATATGAATTAACTTAGTCTGAAAAATACCTCTTCAAGTGAGATTTTGAAAATGAATGTTTTTCCCAATAAAGTATTCTAATATTATCCTAATGAATTTTCATCATTGGTTGTGTACAGCAAAAGATGTTTATAGCTGTCCTGGTAAACAGTACTCCAAAATCAGATGAATGTTGCATGGTCTTAAAAGATACACTCTTTGTTAAATTTCTTGGGGTTCCATGAGAAGATTTTAGTAGGGCAAATCTCATTTAAAAGAAAAGCAAACAAAAAACCCCAAAAGAACAAACCTCCCCAAAACAACATAAATAATTTAAATTTAATTAAATAATTTGAATTTAATTGAAAATAATTTAATTAGCAATAATAGAATTAATGATAATTTAATTTAATAATTAAAATTTAAATTTAATAATTGCATATTAAACAACCTGTATGAACCAAAAACAGAATGAAACATAAACTAAGAAATTAAAATATATGTTTCTCCAGTTAGCCTGAAGAAAAAAACTACACTGGTTATCTATGTCATGTGTTCACAGGAAATGTGAGACATTGAGAATTTTCTAGTTAATTAGAAATTTCCTTAACCAGAGAGTACTCAGCAGTTTTTTTTCAGAAGCAGAGAAGAGAATTCAACTAAAATACAATTACTTTAAACACATCAAAAATTAATTTTATATTTTATTATTTGAGATTTAATCTGGAAAATTTCTAATGGAAATTTTTCCATTGAATTCTCTGTCATCATCAGTGATAAGGACAGGTTACAGAAAAGGACGTCAGCTTAAGAACACTTCACGGCATCATACCTGTTTCACTGGCCTGAGCTTGGAGACTGAAACCTCAGTTCTAATTCACCCTGCAGTCTAGTAAGTATGAATTCAAACCTGCTTGGATTCACAGGTCTCAGTACACTAAACAGAAGATGCCTAAAGGAGGTGAACTTCCAAAGTTGTCTCTGAAGTCCCAACCCTCAAGGTGTTTTTTGATTCCTACCTCACCACTTTCATTATGACACCCTTAATGCTGATGTCTGTAAGTCTCAGACATAAGCTAGAAAATCTTGATTTCTTCATTAATAATAAAAGATATTCATTCAGATGTAAATATCCACATGGGTAAAAGCCTGGAGTTAGATGATAATGAAATCCACCCCTAATTTTCAAATAAACATGAATTATACAGCTTGAATTTAATTTCAGGTATGTGAATCCCAGCTACATGTATGTTTCATTTATTCTGCCAAATTGCTGGCAACTACATTGAATAGCAAGAAGCTAAGTTTCTAGACTAATTAAAAAATAAACAGTTTATGTTCAATGTATTCCATGCCAAAATTTTGGAAAGTCGTTTTTTAGTCCTCTGAGAGCTTTTGAACTTCCTTATTAAATTATCTAGTGATCTGGAATGTGAAAGTTTGTCATATATTTCAAGTCATCAGGCTCACACTACACTACTTATGCTCATAAAGCTATTTCTTGGTTTCTCTTCTCAGTCATGGCTGAAGTTGGCCAATATTTTTCTAGAGTGTCCATTTGCAATGTGGAGATCTCTTCCCAGCAGAAAGATGAAGAAACTTCCCTGCAGTACTCCAGTGCAGACACATCTGTGGATTTCTGAATGATACATGGAAACTCCATCTAAAATCACAGTCTTCAAAATAAAGTCTAGATTACTACCTAACTCCAAATTATGTAAGACAGTTGGTTTCAGTTTGGAGCCTGGGAGTATAGAACAGTCTGGGATCTACATGGCAAGGGAGCCATTCTGTGGAAAAGGACCTGGGAGTTCCAATGGGTATCAAGCTCAATATGAGCAAACAGTGTGCAGCTGCTGTGGCAAAGAAAGGCCAGGATGCTGGGGTGCATCAACAACAGCATCAGCAGCAGAGATGAAAAAAACATTTCTTGCCTCTGCTCGGTGCTTGTCACACCACACATGCATTGCTGCTTTCAGGTTTGGTCCCCACCAAGCAAAAATATGTTGGTAGACTAGAGAGGATTCAGAGAAGGGTCACAAAGGTGATCCAAGGACTGAGAAGCTGCCATATGAGGACAGGCTGGGAGAAATGGGTTTGTTCAGTCTTGAGAAAAGGTGGCTTTGGGGAGACCCTGTCACCCTGTCCCTCAATTTAAAGGATGGCTACAAAGAAGCTTTCAAGGAGTCACACGGAAAAGATGAGGGGTCATGAGCACAAGTCTGGGGAGATTCTGACTGGACAGAAGAAGAAAATTTTTCACAATGCCATTGGAATAATGCCCTCAGGAAAGTGGTGAATTCCTCAGTGTTGGACACTTTTAAGACTCAGTTGGACAGCATGCTCTGCCATCTTATCTAGATTTTGCTTTTGCCAAGAAAGGTTGGACTAGATGATCCTTGAGGTTGCTTCCAACCTGATATTCTATCATTCTATGAGTCCATGATTTGTAGCTACTAGCTGTAGCTTGGCTTTATACAAGAAGAAACTGACACTTTGAATCATGAGTCATCTGCTTTTTCTGGCCAGAGAGAGTGTTCTTGACATAGACTCACTTAATTTCGCTGTACTGAATTGTGAAGGCTGGATGCCAGCTTTGGAGAGGAAAAAATACCTCCATTCTTTGAGTGTTCTTATAGATCTTAATTGAGTCTCCTTTCCAATAAAATAACACTAAAATGTTATCTAATGAAAATGAATTACTTTCTGTTCTTTGTATTAAACTATAGCTTTGTCTCATATATTTGTTCCTGAATTAGACTAGTTTGGAGGATCTGGATGGAAACAATGCAACCTTATCCATAACCAATTCTAAAAGTCATGGTAATAAACTAAAATTATTATTCAGTATTTTTGCTGCATGCTTCTTGAGAAAATTCTATCAGCTTGAATTATAAATACATTAAAATATGGGCTTAAAATTAAAAGAGAATAAGATCCACCTCTCCTACATTTCCTTCTCTTCTTTATAACCTATCTACCAATCTTTGCAGAGACATCTGTGTAAATTTGACTGTGTTCGCTGGTTCTCTGTCTTTTCTGACCATTTTAGTATAGGATCATGTGCCTGAGAATGCTGTCTCAGCAGAAAAGGACAGCTTTCCTACAAGACCAAGCTGGGGGAAAGTGTATTAGTAAAGTGGTTGCTGTATGCCAAGGAGAAAGAAGGAGAGAGAATGAGGCAAGCTTTGCTTGCTCTGCAATTCTTTAGAAGCTGCTAAATTCTGTCTGGCCTCTCTCTGGGGGCCTAAAATAACTTCATAATGTCTAAGGAGGGAGTTGCAGTTAATTAGCCCTGAAGATCACAAAGTAAATTTTTATTGCTCTTCAGTAAAATGCCTTAGATTCTCCCTAGTTGTAACAAAAACTTCTGTCATCTTTCTATTCCCTTTCCTTTACAGTTCTTATGAGAAATGATCAATTTGTTATGTTACTTAAGTCAGCTTCTGGCTGAAGTGCTCTTTGTAAGAGAAGACCGTATTTTTCTAGTTTGTAATTGCTCAAACATTCTGCTACAAAGAAAAAAACCCTACCTCTCACCCCAGAGAAGAGAAGAGAAATTAACATCTTTTCTTCACAGCACATGCTAGTTTTGTCTGGGGAAAGGTTAATTTTCTTCACAGTGGCTGGTGTGGGGCAGTGTTTTGGATTTGTGTTGAACAAATATGGTTGGTAATATAAAAATGTTTTTATTATTGCTGAGCAGCTCTTACAGAGAGCCAAGGCATTTTATGGTCTTTTATGCTGCTAATGCTGTACTACTGGCAAGGAAGTTGTGAGTGCATGGGAAACTGGGAGGAGATACTGCTGGGACAGGTAACTCCAACTGACCACAGGCATATTCCATACCATATGCTCGCTATAGAAAATGAGGAAGGAAGTAGAAGGAAGAAGTGGGGTGTCTGTAGTGATGACATTCGTCTTCCCATGTAGCTGTTAATGTGTGATGGGGCCCTGCTCTTCTGGAAAAGGCTGAACACTTGCCTGCCCATGGGAAACAGTGAATGAATTCCTTGTTTGTTTGTGTGCATGGCTTTTGCTTTCTTTATTAAACTGCCAATCTCAACCTGTGAGTTTTCCAGATGTTATTCTTCTGATTCTCCACTGATCCTGCTGGTGGGGGAGCGAGTGAGTGGTTGGATGTGGCTTGGTTGATGGCAGCAGTTAAACCATGACACATCTTAAGATAGTCTGAGAGACGGTGAAGTGTCATGAAATCTTACATTCTGTAACCCTTTCTATACCACCCCATACAACATACCTACAATGAAGGCACAGGGTAATGGAAAACAGTAAAACATCTGCATTTATATCACAAATATATGACAAATAATATAAAAAAGAATCACAACTTCATTTACTGAGAAAGCAAAAATTGCCTAGAACTTAATGAGACAAACATGATGACAAAACCTATAAAACTGAAGTAAAGAAGGAAGAGATCAGAGGAGACTTCAGGTGTTTCAAAATCATGTATCATTAAAGATTGCAGTGAGTGAGCGAACAGGCGAACAGGATCCTGGAACAGCAATAGAAAGAAAGACTTGCCAATACCACCTTACTTTTGTTTCCCTCAGAACCAGTTTCTCTGAAGAACCAATGTAGTGAAGCTCTGAAGAGAATGCACTACTAGTTACTGTGAATAGTATAAATGACCACACTTGCAGTGCGCTGCTGGACTTTCTCTTGTGCTTGTCTCTTGATCTTCCAAACACAGCATCAAGACAGAATGTCAGAGGTAGGTGATCAGTTGACACGTGTATTCAGTAAAAACTGGTGTCAGGCTGAGATGGAGAAAGAAAGATGTGTGCTCAAATATTAATGTCAGCTCTGTTTTTCTAGTATTTCCTGAATGGGGAGACTACAAAGAATTTCACACTCTTTCAACAGCCTAAATTCACTGAATAAGCAATGCACAGTATTGCCAGTTTTTGTCATGATTCTTCTTCATAGTATGCTACTGATGGTATTCATCATATGATCATTGAATAATTTAGGTTGTAAAGAATCTCCAGAGTCATACTGTGTTCATCTTACTTCAGTCCCAAGCAAATAATGTAGCTCAAATTCTCTTCAGAAGTTCCCTGGAACTTTAGACTAAAATACTAGGACTCAGAGTCTGCTGGTATTAATATGCTTATTTGATGGAATCAGCTTCTCAAAGCTTTGTAGGAAACTACAATAATTTTTCAAAGCTGAAGAGTATTTGTTTATTTTACTGCCTAACCCTTTCATTGACCCTATTGAACCATTGACAATATGCCAGAAATCTCAGAGACAGTTTGTGTACTCTTTCTTATTAATTCTATTACTGGCATCTGTCAGTCTTACAAAGCTATATATAATTGTGTGTGTGCATATATATATATGTATTTCAAAACGCAAGGCAAAAAGAAATTATTTTTTTTCTGCCTAAAATGGAATGAAAATTATACAAAGATATTGTAGTGGGTTGATCCTGGCTGGATATCAGGCATCTACCAAAGCTACTCCATTACTTTCTTCCACAAGTGGACAGAGGAGCGAAAATATAGCAAAAGGCTTGTGAGTGAAGGACCAGGATTTAGTGTACCTAGTTTTTAACTCTAACGATCTTCAGAAGAGGTGTTCTCCCCTTTTATTCTTAACATGTATATAATGTTACTATTCTCTTCTTCATTACTGAGAATGAGTGGAATTGAACTAATCACTTGTGTGCTGATTACAAAATATGCTGTTCATTCCTCATTAGCCTCTATGAACCACTAAGAAATATTGAGCTGACCTGACGTATTTTCATTGTTCCCTTTGTGGCTTGTCAGATACTTTATCACTATCTTTTTGTAGAAATTATTTTTAACTTTGTCAGTATACATTTTTATTTTCACATCGTTACACCAAAACTATCACTATTTGGAATGCTCACATTCAAGTCAAATAGAATAGAATAATTTTTTTCAAAAGCAATAGTTGTAATGTGGAGCAAACTACAATGACCTTGAATTGAAACAACACAGAAACAGAAGGTTCAGAAAGAAGCTCATCTTTTTAGATAAGGAAAATATTGACTGTGTCATCATTGACAATATTTCAAGGGTTATATATGTTGCTTGGTTATAATTAAGTAAATTATAGTTAATTAGGGATAAACTGAGAGAATCAATCTAAAAGAATTAATAAGGCTCAATTAATAATATTTGATTTCCCCTCCTGAGTGTGCTCTTGTTTTCAGGCCTTCTGGTTAGAGTTCATTCCACCAAGAATTATTGCCTACATCTGAACCAACCCACATCTGAACCTTTTTCCCAGTCAGTTGTGGTGGGTCGACCCTGCCTGGATGCCAGGTATCCACCAAAGCTACTCTTATCACTCCCCTCTGCAACTGGACAGGGGAGAAAAAATATAATGAAAAACTCATGAGTTGAGATAAGGACTGGTAGAGATCACTCATTGAATACCGTCATGTGCAAAGCAGACTCTGCTTGGGGATCTTAACTAAATTTATTAATAAAAAAGTTAGAGCGCAATAATGAGAAATATAATAAATCTTAAAAACACCTTCCCGCCACTTCTTCCTCCTTCCCAGCCTGTACCTCTTCCAAGTTTTCCAAGAATTGCTCCTGCTTGGGTCACACTTCTATGGGGTACCATCCTTCTGGCACAGCCTGCTCCAAAATGGGTCCCCCACATGGTCGCAAGCCCTACCAGGAAACTGCTCCAGTGTGGTGTCCTCTCTCCACAGGTCTGCAGGAGCAGGTTCCTGCCAGGAGCCTGCCCCAGCACAGGCTTCTCGTGGGCAAAAACTATCTTCCAGCTAAAACTATTACATTACCTCACATATAAGTGTCTACTGTATATCTGTCTACACTTGGTGAAAAATCCTACTTGTGTCTGAATACATTTCCAACTTTATTTAATTACAGGACTTTTGTTGTTGATTTTATTTCTTCCTACCTTTAAACTTTCCAAAATTATTTCTTTTTATTTTCCCATTCAATTTGCTTCAAGAGTGATACCTGTACATGTTTCTAACTGTATCTATTATTGTAAAAACTATGCACAAATAATTTAATCAGTACGATTTTTATCTATATTTTCCTTTTTTTTCAGGTTGTCTTAGGTTCCCCAAGATAAATAATTTCCTGGAAATAATTGAGTAGTGATGAAAGAAGGTTTTTTTTCTGTATCAGGGTATACCACTGCACTCCTACACGTACACATTGTTTATATTCAGCTATCTTGATTCAGCTGAGAGCACAATAGAGAAATAAATTGAGAAGCAGTGATGAATGATTAAAGACAATAAATATGTAAGGCTCTCTTCTTGCATATCAGTGGCACATGACATAGCTGATCATAAGGCATCATTATCCTGACATGCAAGAAAACATATCAGAAGAATATACCAGTCTCCATGTTCCTGGAATGATTGTGACTGAAGATATAGCAGACATTTCTATAACAAGACCTTCCTTCAGGGTCTCATTAAATATCTGGGGTTTTATTTATAAAAAGGTGTTTGGGTTTGTTTGGGTTTTTTTTGGTTGGTTTTTTTTTGGGTTTTTTGGGATATAAAATGTCCAAGTAGTAGCATCATTATTGTATTTGAAAAAATGAAGTAACATTATAGGCTTCCATATGTAATTCAAGCAAATATGAACTGCACTAGGCAACAGTAAAAATAACTTAGAGTTCTGGTACAATTTCCTTTAGCAGAAAGCCTCATACAATAAATTTTATCTGCCATTTTATTATATTTCTGAATTCCATACTAGTACATAAAATGAGGTAACATAGCAGCAGCCTGATAAATATTTTATATATTCTGACTGGATAAACAGATTCAGATGCATCCCAATGCATGATGACTACCATTAGTCATAGTCACCTCTTTATGGCCTCAGCCTTCTGGAAAATTTAATTCATTTGTTATGCTCTGTGCATAACACGACAACCATGAATATAACAGGCATTTGTTCTTTGCCTGCAACAGTCAGGTCACAGTGTCCAAGTGTTCACGATGCGCATTTAGTGTTACTGAGCAGTGAGCATTTTGGTCACGCTGATGTCAGATAGGAAGCTGCAGTCATGCGAGACAGGTAACTGCTATCAGTGCCTCATGGACATCCATTTCCACAGAAGCTGAGGAACAGCACAGTCTACAACACTTCTGAGTCTCTTTGCCCTTTAAAAGGGCAAAACAGAGCAGGTAGGTTACTGAAACTTAAATCAAATATACTAGTAGGTCAACCCAAACTTTCATTGCTCTGTAAATATATCTGTAGCAAAAGAGTAAGAAAAAAAGGAAAAATCTGCAAATTCACTTGTACTTTCAAATCATCAAGGTTTTATTAATGAAAAGTCTACACAGATATTCTTAAATTTTGGAAAGTACACACTGCCATCAGAAGGAACAAAACCTTATTAAGTCAGAAAAGGCAAAAGTTGAAGTATTTTCTACCCAAAAAAACCAACCAACCAACCAACCAACCAACCAACCCAACCAAACCAAACGGAAAAAAAAAAAAAACAAACTGAACAAAAAAACAAACCAAACAAAAAACCCCAAGCAAAGAAGAGACAGAAAGAAGGGAGCAGATGGGAGAAAGTCCTAGGCATCCTGAGAGCATTTACTTATCAGCAGGACTGGAATAAGGTCCTATCTCCTCAAGGGTCTTTCACCATTTTAAAATCTCATTGATTTCCTTCCTCAAGAAGAAAAAATAATTAGAAGATAGCAGGGAAATAGCCATGCACATTTTTCTTTCTTTTAAATACTTAAATACAATTCAGAATAAAGAACACCCAAATTGTATAACCCTATTGTAAGAATTGTCCCATTTTTTGTAGTCAGAGAAAAATATTCAATGCAGATAGCACTTCTAAAAAAAATCACCTTATCACCCTGACTTAATGTATACCAGTGATTACGTAATTTGTAAATGTGAATTGTAGCTTTTTCTGAAAACAGACTCATGTGACTACTAGCTAAAATGTGCTCAGTTGGAACACAAGTGAAGGAACTGGTTTTCTTCTCTGAAAGTGACAGGACTGTTACTTAATGTTTTGTAATTAGAACATATTTCTACTTAGGTGTCACTTAATGGATGGCAGGTTCAATTTCCTTTGCGATGCTGTGTTGGGTGCAGGTGTAAAGGTTTTGGTATGCAGAGAGAGCTGCAGGAATGGCCTCTGCTAGGAGCTACTGGGGCTGCCCTGATCCAAACACAGACATTCACAGCTGGCTCCAACAGACCCAACACGGGGCTCAGCTGAGCCCAGCAGCCACCGTGGTGGCAGCTCCTGGAACAGGTAGTTAGGAAAACGCAAAAATTTCACACAAAGTAAGGAGAAGATTTTCTGTTCTTTTTAAATTTTATGAGGATAGTAATACACCCAGGCACCAAAACACAGATATGAGGGAAACCTGGATTGAAAGTAATGATAAAAGTACAGTAGTTAGGAGTCTGCTCATATACGTCATCTTAAAGAATGAAAAAATAATTACATAGATAGCCACTCAAATGGAATAAGAAGACTAAGCCTTAAAATCCTTTAAAAGCTTCTTTACCAATCTAAATGACCCCTTTTTTTCACTCTATATAGTGGATGATTGGATACCTACCTCACAGCTAGCTGCCTGCACTGCTCATTTTAATTTAAGGTGTCTAAATCAGGAACCAAGTGGTACTTACTGAACATAGGCTTATTCCAAGGTTTTAAAAAACTTAATTACAGGACACAAGGGACTTCTATATACAAAAACAAAACAAAACAAAACAAAAAACCCCACAAAAAAACCCCCTGAAACTGCAGAAGCAGATGCATAGCCTACTGAATTTATGCATTAAAGTGGACAAATAAATAGACATGTGTAGAATGACACAGAGATATCTGTGCAAACCCTCATATGTTCAAAAAAAGTAAACCAGACATGTCAGACAACCTTTTAATACTCATTAAAATCACACATTTTATGAAATTTTTATTATCTAGTGGCTTTGTTTTATCATATAGATATAGATATAGATATAGATATAGATATATGTTTATAGATATGTAAAGCTGATAGCTGAGTAATTTCGTAGCCTGGGTTTGAAATTTCCCTTCAAAATGGGAGAAGAAACACCACCATCAATAGGAGAAGAATATATTTCTTTTTATTTTGTATCTAAAGTTGGTGTTTTTCAGCACATTAATTCTCAAGACTAATCTTTTATAAACACAAGGGTTCAGCTTGTAATGAATTTCTAGAACAAGAGATCAGCTAGTTTTATTAACCTAATATGCTGTAGTCTGATTACAAAAAAAAAGAAGGAATTATGGAAGATTCTACAATATTTTAATGATTCATAAAATTGTGGTTGTAGATTGGCATATCTATAATTATGAAAACTAACTCCTCTAAATTCAGTGCAGACATAACAGGAAAATTCCATTAGCAACCTACAAAATAATGCAATATTTATATGCTCACACATAAAGGAAGAAAACAATTTGACAAATTGCATTTCTATCTTGGTTTGTGTTCTCTTCTCAGAATTAAATACAGGTCATAAAGAAGAATATCGGATCATAACTCCAAGTACTGTCTTGAATCACTTGCTGGGTTTTTTTTTGTTTGTTCCTTGTTCAGTTAAGCCACAAATAATTATTTTTAAATTATCACTTTCCTCTGCAATGCCTAGGCCGGTACTGCTCACTTTAACTTCTGAACCTTCTTTATATCAACCTTAAAATATTCCCTTTTTTCAAACTATTTCTCTGGGAAATCAACAGTCTCTCTTTCCCCAAAACTGCTCATCATCTGTTTTGCCCATTATCCTTTCCATCAAGGTAAGGGAATAGGGGTGGGAAAATGTAAAAGAATCAAAACCCCTTTCAGTATGTAAGGGTCATAGAATTCAGCTCTTGTCAATGTCAGATTTAAGTTTGAGTTTGTGATTTTATTTTCTTCATATAATCAATATAGAGAAATAAACACCTTAAAAGTTGATTGATGTGTCAACTGTTAAAAGCATCTCTTGTAAAGTCAGCTGAACTATATTTGGAGAATTCAATTTCTCTACAACGACTTTAAAAGAATTTTGAGTTGTAGCAGCTTTAGATATCTGATTCAACATGTAAGATTTCCATTAGATGATTTAGAGGTTTAAAGTCATGTTCTTGGCTTCATCTATTAAATCAGTAGAGAGACAGAATGATGTGGCTGAAATAGAGTAAGAAAGAGGCATGGGATTTAAAAGAAAAGTTATTGTTTATTGGCACATTAAAATAATCAATATAGACCATGGACTCCATTTTTATTACATTATATGCTCATGATATCATTATGTTTAAAAGTGATAAAATTATTAAATGTCGAAAATATCTGAGTTTACATTTCTTTTGGGTTTGTGGGTCTTGGGCTTTTTGTGACTTTTTTTTTTTCATTGTTTGTTTTTAATAAGCTAGGATACTCAGACAATATTAATGAGTGCTGAAATAAAAGAATTAACGAGGATGTACATTTGTTCCTATAGTAAAATAGAAATATCCATACCTAAAATTAATGCTTCATTCATCTGAGAATCATTTGCAGTAATTGATTATTATACTGGCTTATAAAGGAGTTCAGCTTTAACCTATCTCAGTCTTAGCTTCAGTCATTTTAAAAAATACCTAAATTGTACCATAAGACTTGCCATGAACAAAAAGACACAGGAATAAGGCAGATGCAGTGCAGGCATATTTTTCTGTAGTGCAGTTATGGGGGTAGCATTCATCTCGGTAAATGTTAATGTCTTTGTTACAGTTATCTGGAGTTGTTAATCTGAGGTAGATTTATAGTTAGGGGAGAATCACTCATCAAAATATGACCCCTGGATTCAGATGCAATCCTGGTTTTGAAAAACACTGTGCAAATTAAAGCAAAGTCATTTTCTATAAAGACTTATCAAAAGGATGGGAAATGTATATTTGACTGAATCTTCTATTTTTTTGGGGAAGCCTGTAACTTCTGACCAAGATAATATCAATTTACCTTGGTAAACCTGACTCCCTTTATCCTGCTTTTACAAAGAAACCTGAAATGCAGCTTTTTTAGGTGCTAAGTCCACTAGGCTTCCAAAGAAAAACAAATATTGTCTATACAAGCGTATAATTTGGGGAAAGTGGTAAAATTATTACAATTAAAATTTAGAGATGTATGGTTTGACTTGAAAGATGTTCACAACTGAAACAGAGAACAGATCTGAGGATTGACCACTTTATTTAATGTCTATGATTAGAACCACACCTTCTGTGACATATAAACTTATTTCAATTGTAATTGTAGCTAACTTGGGGCTCTAAATCAGTGATTTTGATTTCTATTTGAAAAGACAAGAATAAATCATCACTATGCTGATGCTTTCCACTACGGTAATGACACAAATGTTATTTGTATTGACATTAAACATTTTTTGGTTTTGAAATTTCCAATTATATATTGTTTGAAGCTTACTTCTATTTGTTATTTTTTTGTTGTTGTAGAGTAAATGATAAATAATGTTGCAATGTGACTAAAACATACTATGGATTTCACAGATCAGGCAGACTAGAATCTAGGTTGGTGTGTCTTATTTAGTGAAATAATTTTTTCTTTTGAATAATTTATTTTTAATTAAAAAGAAAACTCCAGCACCCACATGCTGTGATACAGGCAAAATTTAGTTTTCTTATTAAAAACCACTGGAAATAATCAAATCACAGCTTGCAATATTTCTGTCTTCTATTACACTGATTTAAATTTTGTCTCAAAAACATAGAAGATTGAGGGAAGAAGAAAACTTTTCTGAGTTTTTTTCATTTTATTTTAATTTACAACTTCTTATTGTCAAATTCTCTCAGGCATAGATTCCCCCAAATTAGAATTTATTACTGAGCTATGCTGTGGCATTTATCAGTTTGCATCTAAGATGGTAATGTGATGGTGATGGTAATATTTGAAAAAAATAAGCTCTGGCTTGTAGCCAAAGTAAATGAATTTTTGTATATCTCTTAAAATTTCAAACATTCATGAAGAAATCTTTTGTCACATCCAGTTTTTATGGATGATACTTCAAGAAAGTTTCAAAAAGGTGTAAACTTCTTTTCACAGTGCTGCTGCCCACCTTGTCCACTCCTTGGTCCTCCTTGGTCCTGTAACCCTTGATGTGTTTCTTTTCCCAGCCTGTTTCCACCTCTGTTCTTCTTCTTCACCCTTGACATGACTCACCCTACGTGGCTACCTTACTCCTGTATTAAAGCATCTTATCTTATCTTATCTTATCTTATCTTATCTTATCTTATCTTATCTTATCTTATCTTATCTTATCTTATCTTATCTTATCTTATCTTATACTTTTATATTATCCTTTTATCTTATCCTTTTAAATTATACTATTTATTCCTCCTTTCTGAAACAGAGTTTTCATGACAAAGTAATTAATAACAATGTTCAGGGAGATGGTGTTTGCACCTGAAGAAACACCACAGAAAAATAATGGCCGTCAAATAAAAACAGTAGATATTTCTAGCATAGACACCAACAAATCAATAGATTAGGTACAAATATATTATATGAGCAAAACATATAACAAAGGATCTAAAAAGGAGACATAAAGTGGGAACCATAGTTCCCTCTCCTCAACACCAAGAACAGATAAATTTTTCCTTGGAAAGCTGATATTCAAAGGGAAATAAATACCTCTTTTACCTGTCTGTAGAGATAATCTTAGAATCTTCTTTTCCATAACTTCATTTTAAAACTTTCCTTCCCACCCCCTTTTAAAGGAAAGATTTTCAACATCCCACTGTTGAAAAAAACAACCAAAAAATGTGTCTTTTGATGGAAAACCACTAATCACTTTTGCCTGCACCAAGATGCTAAGTCCCTTCCTCAATTTCCATACTGTAAAGGACTTTATTTTGCCACCTAAAAATATCTTTATGGATAATTTTTTTTATGGATTCTCTGGAACATCTAATGAATATACAGTGCAGCAAATTCCAGCATAAAGACAATTATGTGACATATAAAATTTAGAAAATCTCTGTCTTCTGGAGCTTGAAGGGTGCTACATTGCTTTGCAGAGGACTTAGATTAGTGAAATGTTCCTTCACAGGGTTATAGGGGGAGTTTCCTTAACAATTTCTGCTTTATGTGCATAATGATTGTTTTACATGCAATGTTAATGGGTCAGATCTTCTTCCCTAAATAGAAATTATGAATATGCAATATGCTCTGCCTGTAATGGTTAGTGAAAGGAACAGGGATCTGCTCCAAGGCTATGTGATACTGAATGGTTTATGTCAATGCTATTTGGGAATCATCTCATATATGACAGACACTTTTTTGGAAAGATGTAGCTGTGGAATTTCAGAATAAATCTGGAGAGGTCCCCCACATTGTAGCAACATGAACAGTCAGGGGTCCTCTGAGTGCTTTTGTTCAGGCTGAGAAATATGAGGAAAGCAAGATACCTTTAATTAAGAAACATTTTTTAGTTTGTTGGTTTCTTTTTATTTTCTTTTTTAGAGAAAAATAGTAGCAACTTAAAAATGAGTGTTAAAATAACCCGTCAAGAGGAATATGGGATCAGTAATCACCATGTTTCTTAAGATGTCCTTCAAGATGTTAAGATGTTACTTAAACTCTCCTCCCCAGTCCACCAGGATGAGGGAGAAAGAGAAGGGTGTTGAGTGAGTGGCTGCCTGTTTTTCATCTCCATCTGGGCTAAAACATACAACACAGGAGGAAAAATTACATTTTTAATAATAGTCCACAATTAGTTCTCAATCCCCTTCCCTCAACCAACCAACAAACCAACCAACCCACCAACCAAAAAAGTCAATGTTTTTTGCATGTCCAAAATTACACTATTATTACAAATGAATGAACACAACAAGTGGTAAGTGGAAAATTATGAATATTTCCTCAGCTGTTATATGTACATCCTTTGTCAGCATTTCATAGTTGTATCATAAGTTGTTATCTTCTGAAGTGCTCTACCAAAGCTTTAGAAAAATTCTTTCAGAAAAGGACAGTTTTTCCACTGATACTAATATTGTATTTCTGTCATTTCTGTGTTAGCCTTGCAGTAAGGATGGAAGTATTTATGCCACAGTTTCTAAGTTCTTATGGCAACTTTTTAGAGATATTTTATTGTTACTGAACACTGTGAAGCAGTTTTTCATCATGTTGCTGTGATCTAGCTTTCCATTTCACTCAAGTTTCATTTGCTGATACAACCAAGCTCTATACTTCGTATACGTTCAATTCTGGTACTTTTGAGTAATGGTATCCATATAGCACAAGGAGAACAAAGAATTATGAGGAAAATAGATAAAACACACTCCTCCTCCACAGTCCTCTGTTTATTAATTTAATCACAGACCAATTTACACTGTCCCACAGTACTAGAAGAGCAGAAAGTCTTATTTTCATTCCAGAAACTACTATGAAATATTCAAATTTCTACTTGTAACAAATCTTGTTATTCAACTATCAGAAATTACATTGTTTTGTCTTAAAATCTAATTATAGGCAAGAAGTTTAGGTTTACAGAATTCACACCAATAAAAAAAAAAAAAAGAAACAACAAAATATATAGCAACTAATTTACATAGAAGCATTGTGAAGTCCTACTGATGTTTCAAAACTGCATCCAGTCTGTCTTGATCTCATAGACTATTGGTTGCTAGCATTTGGGTCTTCAAATAAGTTTTCTAGCAGTTGTGAGGAGAGTGAGGAATTACTGGATTGAAAAGTGGCAGCTGGAGGACATTCCCGGAGTTGTAAGAGTTTGCAAGATGTAACTTCCTCAGAAATTCCTTCTCTATTTAGTTATTGATTTTGTCTAATTAACAGCAATCATCATTGCAGTCTAGGACTCCTACATATCCATAGGGAAGGGTAACAAGAAGAATTACTTTAAAGTGGTGATATATAGTATAAGAGATGATCATAAAAATGTTTAGGGATAGTTATTTTCTGTAAAACAGTAGATAAATTCTTTTTTTAGTAGATAAAAGGGCTCTTTTGTTTGGTTTGGGGCATTTTTTTGGTTTTTTTTTTTGGCTCAGAACTTAAATGTAAAATGGGGTAAAGAAATAAGAATTTGATTCCTCCCTCTTTAGGTAGTAAAATCAAGACAAGCAGGAATGTAATCTTAAATATTTTAAGCAATAAAACCATGTTTATGTCACTGTAAAAATGTAAGATCTTGTCATAGTTTTCTTCCCTCTCTGACACTCAAACTCTTTAGATTTTATGACACAATACTGGAAGATTAAAGTTCTGAATTTAAAGGTTCTTCTTAAACTTTTCTGAAATGGAACATTACTTTTAAAACAACCTTTAAAAGTCTTTATGTTAAAATATGCAGCATGACTTTCTATAACTCTGGAAATTTATTACAAATAAAAAAAATGGCCAGCATTTTCAGAGACTTGTGCTGGTCTTCCATAACCACGAGCACTTTAAAGGGTTCAATCTTATTTATATGGATGTCTAAGAAAACGCTGCCTAAGCTGCCTGTTATTGAAAATGCTGTGTCCAGAATTTTAACTCACTCCAAGCAATTCAGCATGTCACTCTGGTCTTGAGGGAGAGCCACAGTGCAACTGCTTGTCAAATATCAGATTTACTTTAAAATTGCTTTAATGACTTCTGCAACAACATACAGATTTGGATTTACAACCAGGGCACAGGAGTGGTAGTGGGGGTGGGAGAAGTAAGTGAGCAAAACGTGTGTCGTAACAGAAACGAGTGTAATAAAGAAGCTCGAATCCAATATCATCTGTATAGGAAAATCAAAGTCAGTTTTTTAAAGAGATATTGATAGTCATAATCTTTTTACATAGCTGAACCTTGAAGGAGTTATGTTTGAAGAATCCTAAATAGTTTCGAAGTATGGTCGTAAGAAATAAGAGGTGCCTTTGGTTGTATATTCCAGAATACAATACTCCTCTAGTAGGAAACACCTCAAGAACAGCCATGTCCCTGGAAAAAATGGACAAACGTAAGAAATGGAAAAAATACAAAGAAATGAGCAAATGTATAAATAGTTGACCTATCTTCTTAACACACACACACACACATATATATAAAATATATTTATGTGTATGTACCTACATGTAAACAAATGTACATATATATATATATATACATAACAGCATGTAGAGCAAAAACACTACACAGATCCTGCATTTATTGTATTTTTTAATTAGTTTTGTAGTGCCAGTTCTTCCTTATAATTTTTACTTTTTTGTCCTTTCATCTCTGTTTCTACTTCCAATCACTCCAGTTCTATCCTCTACCTCTTGTACATTATTATCTTTCTTTTTCTTGATGTGCAGACAGTAGTCCTCTTTCAAGTGAAGGTGATGTTATCTTACTTTCTCAAATATTTTGTACAGAAATATATTAATTCCTGAGCACCATACTACCTCAGATTGTTTTGATTTAGTGATAGACCTGAAATTCAAAGTTGTGCCTTTATAGAGTAAAAAGTATTCTGAGATAAATTTCCATGTTAGAAACGTAGTCCATGATTTTTTTTGGTCTTACTAATAGTATAAATACACTGTCTGAATCAAGATTTTGATATTATTTAGCAGAGCTTGTAAAATGCATTATATATAACATATTTTGCATACATTTCACTAAAGCTCAGCCATAAACTATCACAAAATTGTTGTGTTTATGTGTATTTGTAGAATTTTTCCATAACCTTAAGTCATTGGTGACTTTTTTCTTTGTTGGTTTGCTGTCGGGTGCATATATAAATGCAATGGCATATGAATGACCACAGAGTAGCTGACATACTGTACACTCATCCTTTAATCTCTCGTTAACTTGCTTTGTTGAACACTGCCTTCCCTCTTGACCCCATTTTGCTATGCAGTGAATGCTAATACACAGCTGAATGGAAGAGTCAGAGGGCAATCAGATACTTAGGAGACGAGAAGCTAGAGTCATGCTGACAGGAAAGGGTAAGTGCACCAAAACTGTGGTCTGTTCCATGGAATGAAGAAGATAAAGGAGTAAGGCAATCAATCAAGTTGATGTTAAGTATGAGATGAAAAGCTTTTTGTGTTACATTATCAAAAATTTTGTATTCAAAATTTCAGTTCACACCAGCAGCTCAGTGTGTCGCTCCATATTTGCATCAGGCTTCAGAAATTTTTCAACAGGAGTAACAAGTCCTTTCTACTTTAAGGAATATAGCTTTCTTTGATACCTACTGTAATTTCAGCTTATATATCACAGTGCTGTTCAGACAGAGAAACAGGTTTAACTAAGCAACAGGAAAACTTATGTTATTACTAATCTTATACTTTCCTTGATGTTTGTTTGATCAGGTGATGTAGAACATGATTTAGTTTGGGTTTTAATTTTATATGTGAACAGAAAAATTATTAAAAAATTAAAATATTACAGAAATTATAGACCTGCTAAATACAAAAATCTTCTTTATTTTGTGAGGAAAAGAACCTGTTTTGTTTTTTTTTCTTTCCATAGATTCAAACCCAAAGAAAATCTGCTTTTATCATTCTCTCTTACTTTTCTTAGTTGTATAACTTTCTCCACATTTAACTGATTTATACAGCTTCCCTTAAGCTTGTTAATGAATAACTTATAAGCCCATTTTGTCTCAATTTCCATATTTTTGTTTTTAATCAGTTGCTTTATCACAGTTGAGGGATGCATTTAAGCTATCTCTTACCACATCCAAATTGTTCCAGTGTGAAGTGTAGATATTTCATCACTGTCTCAGTGCAACATTAATTTAAAAATTAACACAATTTATATCAGTTTGAATGAGATTCTACAAGTATTTAAATACTACTATTCTACTAGCTGAAACTTAAGTATTCATTCTAACACTGTCTCAAGTGATGTACAGATTGTCTCTGCTAAGAGCAGGAAAACCAAGATAAGCAAAATGACTCACAAAAACCAGAGTCTGAGTCAGAATTAGAATGAGCACTAAACCACACTTTTGCCGCACACTTTTTAGGTTGTCTTAATCATTAGAACTTACACTTTTAGAATCACAGAATTTTAAGGGATGCAATGAACCTCTGGAAATCATTGAGCCCAACTCCAATTCCTAGGCAGGGTCACCTAGAGCAGGCTACACAGGAATGCATTCTGGTGGGTTTTGAAAGTCTCTGGAGAGGGAGACTCCATGACCTGCCTGGGCAGCCTGTTCCAGTGCTCTGCCACACTCAGTGTAAAGATGCTCTCCCTGAAGTTGAGGTGAAACTTCTTGTATTTTAATTTATGGGCACTGCTCCCTGCCCTATTGTTTGGCATCACTGAAAGGAATCTGGCAGTGTGTTCTTGACAGCTGCCTTTGAGATATTGGCCCTGCACAAGTCTCCCCAGACTCTGTTGCATAAGCTATGGGCTCCTGGCCATTCCTGAATCTCGTGAGGTTTTCCTGATTCAAGAAATTGCCCTATGCACTGCACTAGGACACAAAAGTGCTCCACTGCTTATCGTGCTGGCATGAGAATTGCTTACCTTGCCAAATGCCAAGTCCTTTTTAAACATCATACTAACAAAACAGAGAAGTAAAATGAGAAAAGTACAGAAAGAATAATTACGTGCAGTCATTTTGGACTCAGGGCATTGTTGTAGCATTAGAGCCATTAGCACCCTGCTCTGCAAAAGGCAGTCCTTGAAGTGTTTATACCAGACATTTAAGCAGTGAATGCAAGCCATATTCCTAGGGTTAAGGATTCATTCCTGATCTTCTTGTGTTTGCAGTTATAAAGAACCAGGAGGAGAAGATTACATTAAAACTTACTTTCATTTCAAACAAATTTAATTCCTGTGATTTTGCATAAAACATTTGTAAAAAACATACAGATCAGAACGTAAATTAAGAACAAATAGAATTGTAGAATCATAGACTATCATCAGCTAGAAGGTACCCACAAGGATCATTGAAAGTTCAACTCCAGACCCTGCACAGGACAGTCCCAAAAATCACACCATGGACCCGAGAACATTGTTCAAATGCTTCTTGAACTCTGTCAGGCTTATGCTGTGACCGTTTCCCTGTGGGTCCTGATCCAGTGCCCAGACACCTTCTGTGTGAAGAGCCTTTTCCTAATAACCAACTTAAACCTCCTCTAACACAGATTCAGGCCATTCCCTTGGGTCCTGTTGGTCACCACAGAGAAGAGATCAGTGTCTGCCCCTCCTCTTCCCCTCATGAGTAGGTTGCAGACTGCAATGAGGTCTCCTCATCTCCTCCAGGATGAACAGACCAAGTAGCCTCAGCCATTCTTTATATGGCTTCACCTCCAGACCCTTTGTCATCTTTGTTGCCCTCCTTTGGACACTATCTAATAGCTTTACACCCTTATTTGCTCCAGAAGCACATGTTAAGGAAATGTGCTTCAAGTTGTTGGTGGTGTTGCATCTTCAACACAATTTTTAATAAAGCGTATAACAAAAATAAGCTTTTCTCTTTTTCTTTTCTCCCCCTAAGAGGGGAGCAGATCTACATTATTCTTAAAATCAGTTTTATATTTCCATGTGTATAGAACACTAGTTGATAATTTATGTGATTTTAAGATTTGGGTGAGAGACAAATGAGAACTGCAGAGTGTTTGAAGGTACCAATAAGCAAAAATGTCCCTGAGCAGCAAACCTGGGGCCTTCACCTACACATCCTACTCATGGGCTCAGGAGTCCCATTTAAGCCTGGGTCTTCAGTTACTATTTGAATGATCTTTTAATTTTGGTGATCTCCAGCTCAACTGCAGCAGTACTGGATCCCATGGATCCTGATCTGAAGGCTGTTTTTATGGCTTGACCTCAGCTCTGTCTCATTACTATGGTCTTGCCTCAACATCCCATGGCTGTTTCTGATCTTGGCTCACCTCATCAGGGATGATCTTATGCTCTCTAAGCCTGAAAATTACTATACACCAATCTTTTTCAAGTGCCTCTAACCAAGTTTTTAAATCTAAATTAATATCCAATGGAATTATTTTGTTTGCTTTTCTAATTTCTTGATCATTTACTTGCATAGTAATTTTATGCAGGATCTCTGTTCTTTGATTAGAAACAATTGGGAGATATTTAAGTGCATACCAGCAGCTATCAGACCAGAAAAGCCTGAAAAATGTAATGGGAGGTTACAAAGTGTGTAGCATGGCAAGGGTGGTCAAGCATGTTCAGACTAAGTAAAACTGGCAGCATAAATAGCTTTAAAATGGATGTATAACCTTTTTAAAGGTTAGCTATTCATTATCCCTCTTTCATTTTTGTCTGACTGAAATAAAGGCCTCCATAATTCTAGAGATGTGAGATACTCTGGGAAAGTGACTGAAAACATAAAAGGAGTATATTCCTGAGTACCAGAAGGACAAACTTTTACCATCTGAAGGTTTTTTCAGGTGTGTAAGACATTGGTTGATTCTCTTTCTCATCCTGTTCTTTCTCTCTTTCATATGAGTACATCTTGTCACTGTATATATTCTTTGAACGTTACTCATTTTCAGTGTTATTCTGACCTCTGTGGCTCTCATACTATCAAATGTTCCAAAAACTTCAACTTTCCTTCACATCTAAGCAATTAGCTTAGATGTGAAGCTAATGTGAAAACATTACCTTGTTTTACACTCTAAAGCACTGTTAGAATTATGAACCTATTTTTTTTTCCCTGTATTTATAAACATATAGTTAAGTATCATTCATCAAATCATCTGTGTCCACATGTGTTCCATGCTCTGGACAAGATTTAGGGTTGATCTCTCAGTATGCACCATACAATCATCCTCTCCATCATACTTTTTTCCCATTCCTCAGCTTTTTCCTCTCTTCCTTCCAAGTTCAGGTTTCTTTCATAACAAACTTAACTTCTTGTCAAGAACTATCTAACAGGGCAAAACGTCAGGGCAGTCACCCCTTTAAAATTATTAGGGACCTCCCCAATTCCCATTACCTTTCAAATAGGCAATAACTTCACAAAGACATCTTCCACCTCTTTTACTACAGGATGCTGTATAGGTCTGTCAGTTGCAATGTGTTTTCATGGGTAAAGGTTGCTTAAGCAGTCCTTGATCCTCATCCACTGCTGATGTTTTTCCTCCACCTTTCATTAATCACAAAAGCCTGAGACACCTTGTTGGTGAAGACTGAGGAGAAAATGGCATATCTAGTGAAGTTTGTAAGTCTTTGTTTCCTTTCATCTTCTGCATTTCACAAACTTAACAAAATTGCTTCACTTAAGTTTTCATTTTTTGAGCTAATAGTTTTCAGGATTAAAATTTTATCAGAAAACTTTTTTTTTTCCCTCCTTGAATTTGATTTGAATACACATCACCTATAAGTTCACTTACAGAGGACTGAGATGCTTTCAGGAAAAACAAATTTACTTTGTCCTCTCACAATGCAAAAGAGACTGCTGTTGTTTTGCTCTGCATATATTTTATTATCATAATTCAGATTTGAAAGTATTTTACAAATGCTTAATTAGCATCAGTTTTCCTCTCCATTATATTGATTACATATATAATATATTATTTATATTGTCTACTGCTTTATATGTTCTAATTATGCTGGTATTACACTACCCTATAATTTAAAATTTTGCTGGGAAGGGGAATAGTCTTAAATCTGTATAACAAAAAAAAAAAAAAAAAAGCAAGGCATTCATTACTGTTGATTTAGATTTCTGAAAGATGTAACCAGGAAGAACATTTGCATAAACCTATGTATGTGTGCAGTGAAAAACTAAAATATTTTAGAGATTAAGTTATTTAATTGCAACATTATATTTGATCACATGAAAACCTTAGGGCTAGCAATCTGGAGAAATGGAGGAGCAGTCTCATCTCAAATGGTCAACATGATCTTTTCCAAATTCGACATGACAGGATCTAAATTTCCATTACTGAAATAAGTATAAAATTATTATATGAAAGTATCATGTGGTATTGTATTGATCTGCTTATTCATGGTAGTTTCATGGATATCATATCCATTACTGACACAGAAGTTAATTTTGACTACAGTTCAAAGCTCAGTTAAATAAATCTGAATTTAGTGTTGTTTTGCTTCAAGACTATTCAGTGATGGTACTAAAATTATGCTATGCCAACATTGATACATGCTTGAAATAATTGAATTTGAACTTTATGTGACATCCAGAACCATTAATCAGTGTCCAAACCTTACATTTTTGCCATGTTGAATCCTTCTTAGATTCACATTATCCACTTTCGCTACTTTTACTTTGTCCAGAACTATGAAACAACACTGAAGATTATTTTTCCCAAACATATGTAATTTTTACTTTGCATGTATCTGAGAATTTGTCTTTTTAGAAGATCACCATGCAGCCTTGACATCCACTTTCTGCAAAAAATTTGAATTTGAGTATGTATATCCTCTATCACATTTTAAAAGGGTTTAGGTATGTAGCTCTAAGCAGTATTAAATATTTCCAGAGTACTTAAAACTTGAATTTTTCATGTGATTTTAATTTTTTGAAGACATCTTCTGGAGTTAGGCTTAGGTATAAATGATAAATATTATTAGGAGAAACAGTTTGCTACAGAAAATGCAGGAAATAATACAATGGTTAATGGAAGGTTGACAAACCCTTTCAGTAAAGTTATGGATCATTGAAATGCAATTATTATGGAGAACTTCACATGCAGATTTCCAGTCTTAAGGTAGAAATCTTTCATTTAACAACAAAGGATATACTTTAGGATGAGTTTATCAACTCCACCATTTAGAATATTTATTTAGATGAGTTTCTGGAAGAGAAGTTTGTAATTAGAGTAACAGTTATTTGGTCTTTACCTATGCAAAGGGTGCGGAACACTCAGGATAAAGCATCTTAAAAGAATAAATTCATTATTTTTCAGCTCACACACAAAGTTATGGATATCCAAAACAAAATTAGGATTAATGCAAGAAAGTTCATGGAAGTGAAAATAAAACCTAGACAAAAGAACAGAAATATGATCACAGCTCTAGCCACATTCACAGGGTTTGACCTTTTCTCCATAGAAAAGCAGTGTATGTAGTAAATTTTATCTGTACTATATATCTATACTCTCCTAGGGACTCATCACTTTCCATATACATTCTTTCACTGTCTAATCTGTCCTCAACTCTTTCTACACAAAAATAGCAATGTTAAGGCAATAACTGGCTTTATTGCAAAACTAAATTATAATTTTAGTCTAATGTAAATTCCTGAAGCTAATCTTAAGCCAATTATTCCTATGAAAATTGAGGTAACTTGAAAATTTGTGAAAAAATAAGTCTCCTATGAAATAATAGGAAATCTTCAAAACAACTTCCAATTTATTTTAAAAGAAGTAAGAAAAGGTACTATACAAGTTCTCAATGAAAAAAGGCTGATTACATGTGAAATTCCACAAAAATCTTTCTAAGGTCCTATTCTGAATCACAAATTACTGAGAATTGGAATAGAGAGTATCATAGAATGGTTTAGGTTGGAAGGGAGCTTGAAGATCATGTAGATACGATCACCCCTGCCATGGGCATGGACACCTTCCTCTAGGCCAGGTTACACAGAGCCCCATTCAGCCTGACCTTGAACACCTCCATGGGGCAACCACAACTTTTCTAGGCAGTTTTCTGATATTAACTCATTATATATTCACAGTTTTATCAAGGTGTCCATTGTTGCCCTGTGTGTAAAAATGTATCAATCTCAGTGTTCTTTGATATAGTTTATGTGTATTGTATTTAATGTAAGATGGTACGTTGTTTTTTCATCAGCAGCCAAATGCAAGTTTTCAGCAAATTAGTTCTATGTCATTAAAGACATGTCTTTAAGATAATTGAAATACATGAAAATCACAATAAACTCAGTTTAATGTGAAATTATTTTATTTACTCTTCAGAGTATTTATCTCTTTAAGAATGTAGAAAAAATGCATGATTTTATACCACAGGTAACTGCTAGTTATTTTGTTCCTATATTAAGAAAATAAAGAGCAACACTGAGTTGAAATGGGTCTACAGTGACAACTTTTACAAATGGTTTACCTGTAGGTGATTGATAACTACAGAGTGCTATCATTCTATTTATATTTACTTTGTGCAATAAATTTATTATTCCTGTAACTGTACAAATACTTAAGCATGCAACATTTTGCACAAAGAGAAGGTGTAAATCAAGGCCAGCTATTTAATTAATGGTTAGTGCTCTTCTGAACAGCTGAATACTCTATTGTTACTTGGCAGTAACAATTCACTCACTTCATTCTGTTCTTGCTTTATGTCTCAATCCTTCACAGGGGAGAAAAGTTCCCCCAGTCAAATCAGAAATGGAACAGGTACACTGAGAGAGAAATTTCTTCATAAGAAGACGAGTATGGGGAGATGTAAGTAAAATCATTAATGTATGAAAATTATAAATTTATAGCAAACTATTGAAAAAATCTGTTGCAAGTTTTCATCTTATGTTGTACCACTGTTATGCTGGTGAAAGTAAAAATTATGCATCTGATTATAATGGGTAACTTTCAAAAGACTGTGTCAGCTTAGCTGTTTAAAATGTCCTAAGAACTCCAGCAACTAAGAATTTTGATTGCAATTACTGACATCATTACTAACCAAAACAATGTCATAATTTTCCCAGGCCTACAGTTTGTCACACAGTCATTTTTATCCTGTGATCATCTAAAAGTCTCAATGATAGCCCTAGCATGCATAACATAATGTATATACAAATATAAATATCTGTTAAAAATATATGTAAATAGACCTTAATTTAGTGATGATGAATTATAAAAAGTTATCTTAGTAATTTTCTGTAACCACACCAGCCATACAACCTAGGTCTGAGGTGACACTGTTTACAATTCCCTATAGCCTTATTACCTATGGATTCTAGTAAACATACAAGTCCAGCGCTCTCATCTAGTCTATTTTTTGTGGATATAAATACTTTCAGCAGTCACAAAGTAGATGCATTATGAGCCTTCTGAGTAATGAGTAATCTGGCATGGCCTCATTTTACTTATGGCCATCCCAACATGTATAGTTACAGCTAAATTTTAATAGATTAGATTGATTCATGAAAGAGAACCAAAGGAACAAACCTCATATACAAAGTCGAGAATTTATTAGTAGTCAATCAAAATCTTAATTAGCTATTTATGAATATACATGTTCATAATTTACATAGAAAAAAATCACAGAAAAAGACAGAAAATATAAAACATTATATCAGGAAAAGAATAGTCTCAGTAACAGTAATTTTACAATAATTGTACACAAAACTTCTATTGCTTTTTATACTGTTGTGCTCACTCTTCCAAATCCTTTCATGTACTTAGGTCAACACTTGAGCCTTCAAGAAGATGTAATGAGTTGTAATAATTCACCAGCATACTGAAACCTTCTCAGAGCAGATGCAATAATTACAGTGAGATTTTAATTTTTCTTACTATAACATTTCTTGGGACTATTTTTATATATATATTTTTAACATGCTCTGCCTGTTGCTCACTCCTCAGTGGCTTGCACTTCCACCTAACATGCACATAAATTATGAATGGTGTGTTCCTACAAATATTGGATACTTGTTCTTTGTTCTCTTTGTTACCACTAAAATCTTAGTTACCCATCTCCCCAGGCTGGATTCCTTTAGTGACCTGTAATTGACCCCTAGTATGTTGTTCAATAATACAAGAGCCCTGAGGTCTCTCATATTATTCCATGCCCGTGCTTTGAAGGCCTTTGTTGTCATCACATGCCTTTACTTTTTAAGTTGCAATTTTATTCTATCATTGTAGGCAATTCAAGCCACAGAGAATAGCCACATTGTATTGGTATTATCTTGAAATCTATGATTAAATTATTATATGTTTGTAAAAAAATATTAAAAGTAAACAAAAAGAAATAATATAACATTCAGTTCCTAAACAGGTTAAAGTAAAGCTCTAGGGAAATCCAGGCCAGCCCAAATTCAGGGAAAGCGAGTCTGACAAGTCTTAATCCTGAAGCTTCCAGGAGTTAGCACAAAGCTTATTACTACAATATCAGTTCTTCCTTTGCTAATCCAGTAGACTACAATATATTCCCCCTATAGACCTTATAGAGTTTGTTACCAATTCTGCTTATTAGGGAAAAATGGATACAGTATGAAAATTCTGTGACTAATATGTGTAATCATTAACAAATTCAAGTGCTCCATGCAGGCTTTATTTTAGATTTTAGGTTACATGAATTTCACCTTGTGTCACCTCTACTAAGAGATCAAAAGCATTAAGTTTTCACCATGACAAAACAGATGATAAAGACCTACATTAATGAAGTACTGCTCACGTAGATGTATATCATCACCCCAAACCCTTATTTAAAGAAGACGTTCTTGTTCAGATCGACTGATCATTTTGTCCATCTGTTTTTCACAGGAGAGTAACAAATGTTTCAGGAAAAGGATTCTAGAAATGTCACACTACTGCAGTGAAATCTCTTTAGTGATTTTTCTTTTTAAGACAATTTTCACTTCTCAGTGATTAAGAGTCTTCTCTCAAATAATTTCATTTTCACTTCTTTAAAAATTTTACTATTTTGGATTCTTTTCATTATAAAATGTGTCTTCTCTTGACTTATTAAAATTATTATCCTTTTCATTGATGTCAAAAGCAGTCTGCAGCTTTGGCTTGTACACATCCCACCATAGGTGCATCCCTAAAAAGAAATCACCCAGAAATAGAGTGGTATAACAAGGAGATTTTACTGTCATAAGGGGTTATAATTTTTGTTTTGAATCCCTTGATTTATTTCTTTCTTATATTTAGTTTTCAGTATCGAATTATTTGATTCATGCCCTTCCAAATCTTCAGCAAAGACCGTAAAATATGTTGAGATAATTAAGGAAGTCTTAGTGGCACCTAAAACAAATAAAGCTGAGGAGACATTAGAGACTAGAGTATACTGGAGTATATTTATATATCTATATCTATATTTATATAACTATATATCTATATTTATATAACTATATAAATATAGTGAAATTTTAAGTATGGGCTCTGAGTAACATTGTGAATTTAACTTTTCTTCCTATGCCTCTGGGCACAGAAACACCCAGAAGAATTAACCTGTCATTAAACTGAGATTTTGCAGGTGAAGACACTGGCCTAAGCCTTTTCTTGTGACTCCCAGTCATTGTGAAGGAACTTACAGCATTTCTTCTCTGTCATCTGAAAGTTAAAGATGTAGAGTATGGACAGATATAGCACAATCTTCATTTTCCCTGGCTATAGAATTGCGCATCCTTCCTTGGACTTCCCCACTTTTGGTCCTACTTTGTTCAAGATTAATGTTCTACACAGAATGTACAGAAAATTAATAACAGCTGTAGTTATTAGGATTTTTATTATAGGATTTTGAAGTCCACTGAAGGGTCCAGATACTAAATATTACCTAACAAAATGAAGCATTTACCCTTTTATTGTTCAAAATGCTGAAGAAACAATTCTCTACATATTTCAGCATAGTCCTTCTCATTGGCTTTGATGAAGGTTACCTTTTCATAGCGTCTCTTGAAAGAGAACTGCTTCCTATAAAGTCCAATCCATCCTTTGTCTTGTCTAAAAAAAACTACATGCTGCTACAGGTAATGATATAAAATATAATTTTCAGTTAAAAATATATAAAATATATTAACAAGATTTAACAAGATTTTATTTGTGTTTAAATAAACCATTTTAAAAGATTCAGCTCAGTAGACTAGATTGGAAAAACTGTTTTTCTCCCAGAAATTTGTAAAAAAAGTCTGTAAGTTTTAAAAGCTTTTTTTTTTTTTTTTTTTTTCTCTCAAAGAAATATTTGGAAAGTTAAAACCAGGGTTTTGTCAATTTTAATTTGGCAAAATAAGTTGGCTGGAAGTGATAGAGGATATAAAAGTTTCACTTTTTCTTCAAAGACAGGAAAAAGGGATGAGAAAGCAGCAAATTAAATAATATGTCAGTAATAAATATGAATACATACCTATATTAATAAATACAGATATATTATTAAAATTCTTAAAATACTATCTCTTAGAGTAATAGTGTTCATTTTTGTTTTAATCATTACTACAATATCATCAATCATGACAACTAATATATCCTTTTACAACCCACTAAGTAATGAAAGAAAATAATGTTATCCACCCCCTCATATTTTAATAATTTTTAAAATAAATTTAACAAAGAAATTATATCTATATGATTAATAAAAATAAAAATACTTTTAAAATATTTCGGAATACGTCATTCTATATTCTATTGTGTGTAAAAAAAAAAATAATACCATATATCAAGCTTTGAGACTTGGTTACTTATTTATCTAAGCTGTATAAATGAAGAGTTCATTTCCAGGACAGTGTGTAAAACCCTTCTCTTCATTTGGAAACATGTCAGAATTTCTAATGAGCACTAATTATCAGCAGCCTCTGAAAGAAATCTTAACATGCCGTAAAAATATGTGAACCGAATTAAAATTCTCAGTATCAAGGCTCAGATTTTAATGGTATTACTGAGTCTATTTATTTTGAAACTGATAATGCAGTTAATGAAAATAATGATTACAAAGGACTAAAGTAGCAAAGAGTTTCAACCTTGGAAAAAATGAAACAATCCAAAATTTGCATATTTTGAGTGTGTGGGAGGAAGGGAAAGAAAAGTACTGGATTTAAAGAATTGAGTAAAGAAGAAGTAGGAAGAGATAAACGTAGAATGAGTCCCAGTTATGCAATGATTTCTTCAAACATGTTTTATTCAAAAGGAAATGCGACAGTAAAGTAATAACAAAAACCTCTCTAGGAGCTGAGGGGAGTATTAGCAAACACTGTTCTTGATAACTCTGAAGCCCTTAGCTAGGAATAAAGGATATCCTGGAATGAGACAATAACATACATAGCAATAAAAGGTGAATAAGAAAGAACATTAAGCTCAGCCTGTTTAATCAATCTTAACAGAAACTTACATGAACATAAACTGGAAACAGTGTAAGGAATGTCTTCTCTTTAAAATATGCTATCTATTGAAGTTAGATTATGCATTTGAAACTCCAATTTTCATTTCAAAAACAAAGCAATCTAAACTGCTTTACTATGGTCTTCCCTAGTCTTTCTGGGAAAGGCTGTAAAATGTATGATGAATCTGGCAAATAAAAAAGAAATAGAAGCAACAGAAACCAAAAAAGTACACTTCCACTTCTGAATAACTCAATTACTCACTTGATGAAAATAAGTTGTAAACCTGCGCTGGTGGGATCACACCTCAGATACTGTGTTCAGTTGTTTTGTCTCTTTCTAGATTCTTTGTTTCTTTTCTTTTTTTTCTGTAAGATACTTTATCATTTGCATTAGTTAGGTACAGAGATAAGCCAAAATAATGATCTTTTAAATTATTTTTCATTCTGTGGATACAAAAATGAATATTCTTTTTTTATTAATTATGTTTTAGATTCTTTTTAAATAGAAGTATTCCATAAATTTTATGCTTTACACCCAGCTTTGTGCATCCATCTAAACTTCATTTTTGCCACTCCCACAGAGACCCCAAAGAAAACTGCTCTACAGTTAATAAAGTACTTGAATATTTATTTTGGTCTTTTAATTTAAAAATTTAATTTAAAAATTTAGTTACTTTAAAACAGAAACTGATCAGATTATAATTAACATTTTTATAATTTATTAGAAAACACATATATTTTTTAATAATTATAAATAACCACATTTTTTCTTGAGAAAATGAGAATCATGTTACTGGAAAGAATGAAGTTCAAAAGATAAGGTAGAGAACAGAAATAATCTAATACAAAGAACACAATAGAAGGAGGATGATCTGTGAATATCAGTTTAGGGAGTTTTTGTTTAGTTCTGTTGTTGTTGTTTTGGTTTACGAAACACCTAAACTTCCACTAACTTGAGGTAAGTGGCCTTTGTTTGCTTTTTTTTTTGTTTTTAAACCAAAGCTGGACACTGGTGACCTCAAAACACCTGGGGTATTGGTCATAGTTTCTGCTTAGATTTGGCCCATTTGACATTCTTTATTAAAAGTTGAACTTAACAGAATCAAAACTGATTTCTACTATCTGAATCTGTTGTTGCTACAAATTTCTGAACAGTCATTCAAACAGGAATTGTAAAGTCATGAAAATAACATTGAAAAACTGGAAAATAAATAGCAAAACTTTCTAACACTAAAAGATAGGAAAATGCAAATGATCTGAAGAAAAGTAAATTGAAATCTCATAAGTTTAACATAAATATCTATGGTTTATTAGAATTGCATCATTTTGTGGTTGGGGTTTCTTTTTTATTTTTATTTTTATTTTTATTTTTATTTTTATTTTTATTTTTATTTTTATTTTTATTTTTATTTTTATTTTTATTTTTATTTTTATTTTTATTTTTTTTAATTTTTTTTTATTTTTTTAATTTAGTGACACATGCAGATTTATTGAAAAATCTGTCCTTATACAAAGGGCTTATCCTGAATTTAATTTCAACAATGTTGCAAGAACTTTTGTGCATTATAATTATAATTTGCATTAATATTATCTCCCTTAAGACTTTGAATACTAGAGTACATCCTCTTTTTCTATTAATTATTAAATCCCGTAAACAAACTTAATTTCAAATAAATAGCTCTTTCCTTATAATCTTCCACATTAAAATGCTTAGTTTCATCTTTTATTGCAAATTAACTTTGAATATAGGGGGTTTTATGAAAATAAATATCCTTGAAATTAAATATGATTGGTAATTGGTTCATTATCCAGAGTGATTCTTAAAGTATTTTAAAATGTATAATCCCTTTTGAAAAGATTAAAAATATTGCACATATAATGCTAACCAATTTTTATCGTGTAAGTATTGAGCTTTTTTCCCTATGAATGCTCAGTTATTAAAAATAATTGCAATTAAAGAGGGAATAATTTGTGCTATGCAATACTTCAGAAAGCATATTCAAACCTAAATATTTCTGCATTTTTTGGAATTATTCTGAAGTATGGCTCAGAAATCATCCTAAGTGGCAGACACTATGTAAAAAATTTGAAGGTACACAACAGATGAAAAAGACCTATTTCTTATAGAAATCATCATTTAAGTGAAGTTTGAAGGAAAAACTGTGCTGTACCTGTCTTGTATTCTTATCTTTGTTAACAAAGGCACTTGTAGAAAAACATCTGTAGTGTATGTTTGTTCATACTGTTATGTGGGGGCCACAGTGTTATGCGTGCCTTGTTGCATTTTGAGGTAAGAGCATAGCAATAACTCAAGTAAGTATTGCAATAGGTTTTGGTAAATGCAAGTTTCCAATGCATGCATATCATTTGTGAAAAAAGGATTTAATTGTCCCACCAGCTATTTCTGAGAACAGCTGCTCCACAATATATATACTTGATTGTACTGCACAGTGCAGCTCCGTCACTTGAAAATGTCAACAGATGTTCCCAACATAGCGGGGTTTCTTTCAATGTAATTTTTTTTTTTTTTAGCAGTAAAGTTTAAAGTCCAGCTAACATTGGAAACTATTACTTGAAATCATCTAGTCCATCACTTTGCTCAAACAAAGGTTAAATTCAAAGTTATATCATGTTGTTCAGGGCCTTGTTGTTCCCTCTCCCTCTCATTATATCTATCTCCTGTATAAGTCCCCAACAGTCTCAGCATATGTATCTCCTTCAGAGCAAGACTATCTTAAGACTGGCTTTCCAATGGCTATAGCAAGACTTCTTATACTCTGATCTCTGTGTCACTTCAACTGTATGATGTTTTAATTTAGGAGCCTGGAACCCAGCCTGGATCATGAGCAAAAGACAAAAACCAAGAAAGAAAGCAAATTATGAATACTGGCAATAATCCACTTTATGTAATCCTACATGTGAAAATTTACTGGTTAGGCTAGCTCAGGATTCACTCTTTCCTCAATCAGCAAAGGCATGCTAGAAATTAAAAGTTGAGTTTTACTTCCTTTTAAATTATATCTGCCTTATGTTCTATCAGATATTTATTTCAGATATCAGATATTCTATTATTTACATAATCTTTTCAATTTTATAAATACTTAAGGATTAAAGAGGTATCTCCAATGGCACAATATTTTTTCACACATTAGTCCCAATTATTGTCTATTTTGAAAAAAATGAGCAAAATTCTGTGATGGTTGACACTACAATGGGAGAAAGAATTATCGTAATTTTACAGATGCACTTTAAAAAGACCTTTCTTTTTTTGGCTAAGGTCCCTAAGATGAAGATCCTGTTTTATAGCATAGCACAGTAATCATAATCAGAGTGCAGTATTTATTTTATTTTTTGAGGCAGAAGAGTTGCTACTGACAAGAGCTACAAAATGGTCTATAAGTGGACCAGCATAAAAACTGAGGATGGCTATATGAGGACACATCTCATTCAGATCCACCATCTTCCTCTTTTTTTAAGGTTTCCCTCATGCAATATCCCTCACGCTATAAGTGGCCATCATGTCTATCACTCTCTCCTATTAGAGAAAACACATATTGCCCTCTTAGCTAGAAATTGAATTTTATGTTTTGCTATTCCAAAAACTGTATTTCTAGGAAAAATAAGTAATGATAGATGCCCTGCAGTTGAAAAATATTAAATTTTAAACCCTACTTTCATTCTGGGAAATAATGTAGATAATCGTCACAGAAAAAAAGATGGTTTTCAACTTTTGCAGGTAATTCCCTCAAGAGACAAATCCTTCTTGAGGCATGCTTAAGGGAAGTGTAAAGATTATTTCCAACTTTATAATTGCATAAAATTTTTATGGTAATTCCTAGAAATTTGTATCAACTCACTGGATCTTTTGAGATTAAATTTTCTCTCTCAAGCAATTTGTCTTTCTGAAAGTCAAACTGCTTTTATTGAGGAGATGCAGCAATACTCATTTAATCTAGCAGATGAGATAATTCAGCTCTTCTCATATGCACAAAGGCTGTTTCTAAAATATTCTGAAATTGTTGTATCTTGTACTTCACACTTGATGTGTGATGTGAAAGTGTGTTGGGTTTGCGTGGCAAAGTTTTGGCTGATAGAACCTTCTGTTGTGTCCAACAGAGCCAGTGCCAGACAGCTCAAAGGTGGACCTTGGCCAAGGCTGAGAAAAACAGGGACAAGTGGTAGCACCGCTGGGATAGCACATTTAAGAAGGGAAGGCAGGAAAGTTCCTGTGAAAAGCAATTACAGATGGAAAACAGAGTGCCACTATAAAAGGAAAACATCCCTGAAGACACCAAGGTCAGTGAGGAAGGAGGAGGAATAGCATTGCATCTGAGACTCCCCTGCAGCCTGTGGTGAAGACCATGGTGAGGCAGCTGTGCCTCTGCAGCCCATGGAAGTCCATGGTGGAGCAGAGATCCACCTGGAGCCCATGGAGCATCTCACACTAGAGCAGCTGGATGACCAAAGGAATCTGTGATCGAATGGGAAGGCAATGCAGGGACAGGGTCCTTGCAAGACCTGTGAACCTGTGGAGAGACGAGCCTATGACGGAGATTTGTTGGCAGAACTTGTGACCTTGTGGGAGACCCACATTGAAGCAATTTGTTTGTGAAGAGCCATTCCCCATGGAAGGGACGCATGTTGGAGCAGTTTGTGAAGAACTGCAGGTCATGGAAAAGACTCATGTTGGAGAAGTTCATAGAAGACTCTTTCCCTTGGGAGGAACCCTGTTCTGGAGCAGGGAAAGTGTGAGGAGTCCTCCCACTGAAGTGAAAGGAGCAGCAGAAACCTATGATGAACTATCTGCAACCCCATTCCCTGTCCCTCTCCACCACTAAGAAAACTAAGGATTAAAATTAAGTCCAGGATGATGGCAGGGGTGGAGCAAGGTGTTTTTAAGCTGTAGTTCTATTTCTCCTTATCCTAAGCTTGTTTGATTGGTAATAAATTAAACTACTGTCCTCGAGGTCTGTCTGTTTGCCTGTGAGAGTTATTGCTGAGGGATCTTTCTGTCTCTATCTAACTCCAGAGTTATGCATTATATTTTCTCTCTTCACTCTGAAAAGAGGGAGTGATAGAGCAGCTTTGGCAGACATCTGGCATCCTGAGGCAACCCACCACAGATATTTCACAGGTTTAATATAAGTTGACCTGCAATGGGTGATCTATGGCTTTGTCAAGAATGAACTGTGTGACCAGGTTCAACTTGTATGAATAAATTTTGTATCACACTGCAACAAAACATACCTAATTTGTATTACAAGCCTACTAGAAATAAGACTGCATTTGCTGTTATTGTAAATGACTCACTAAAAGCTTAGTGTTATGGAACCTTAACATTAATACGGAAAATCTTTAGGCTTTCGAACTGCCACATGTCTTGAAAGAGCATTACATATAAGGACAACTTGCTTTCTTTTAAGGAGATGCTGACCAAGGGTGTCAATATGAGCAGCTTTTCAGCCTCTTGAGCAGCATTCTTTCCAGTCAAGACTATCAGCTGATGTGCAACCTACTGTTTTCCTTTGTGTTCCTCCAGAGACTCTGTTATGGTAATCTCTTCAAAACAGTTGCTAACAGTCAGAAAATTGCTGTCCTAATTGCTGTGTATAGATTAATAAATGTTCTGGGGTTTTCTTGTGTTAATTTTTCATATTTTTTTTAATCCACTTAGTTGTTACCTCTTTTATATATCAGTTACAGATTGTCTTCAGGTCTTTTTGTTCTCTGCCTGCATGACATCAAATAGTGTGGAGAGCAGTGGGAGGATTTTTTTGTTTGGCTTGGCTTTTGAACAGTTTGCATGTGAACAGAAAAAAAAACCCAACAAACTCTACAAACAGGTAATGTTTATGAACATATGGAATAGATCTACCATATAAAAAGCAGATGACGAGATGACTTAATTAGATTCTAGTTTGAATTCTAATACTACTGTCAGTTTAGTGAAAATGAAAAGCTTTACTTTGATAAGTTTATGATGAAAAATCATGTAACCTTATCTTTTTTTTTCTTAAAAATGGTGATTCATCTTAGAAACAAATTATATTCATCAGCCTCTGAGTGCCTATCCTCAATTATACCATTAGAATTACCTGCATTTAAAATTGTGATGGAGGATCTTTGTCTGCTACTTATTAATCACAGACACAGAGCATATCTCATTACTATTCTTTCCAATAGAAAATATAAATTGCTTGAAGTTGGTTTACTGGATTTGGAATGTTTCCATAGAGCTTACAAATTGTGTGTTTGATAAATGCATGTAATTTTTTTATCTATTAAAGGGAGAAAAAAGAAGGCACAAGCCAGATGATACATGCTGTGTGAGAGTTCTTATACGATTATCATCCTACAAAGTAATTAGAAAAGAATAAACAAGACAAGTGATTAATAATGAGGATCTATTTAGTCACAAATAAGGAATACTTTTTTGCCTTCATTCACTGATGCCATATCAAAATATAATATTGTATTATTTTCATTTCAGGTAAGAATATGCTGCCATTAAATACAATTGTCCTCTTCTCCACTCTCCTCTCTTCTCTCCTTCTGTGTGCAGGTGTAGAGGATAGTTTAACAGATAAATTTCCAGTTTTCAAACATGACAAAACAAAGAAGTATTGAGAACCAAATAATACTGCAAGAACAAGTAGTGGAGAAGGAGATAGTCGTGCCCTTAATGAGATCAGGAAAGACTTAGTGAATTAAAGTGTATAGGATCTAGCTGCCAAAGTTGTGGTAGGAGATGGCTGCAGGAGTGGTCTTGGTGAGGAGAGGCTTGGGCTGCCCCTGTTGGATGTACCAGGTTCCAGCTGGCTCCAGTGGACCCACTGGAGGGCATGGCTGAGGCCCTCAGCCCAGATGGTGGTGCCTTACTTAAAACATATTTAAGAATTGATAAAAATGCCATGAAGAGAGATGAGGTTGGAAAAAGAAAAGAGTGAGAAAGAGCAATACTAAGATCAAATCCTGAAGAGAAGGAAGAATTCCATGGTGGAAGGGATTTTCCCTGCTACCTGTGCATAGTCCAGACAGCTCAGGGTAAAAGTATGAAGGGGAAGGAGCAGCAGAGAACAGATGTTACGAACTGACCAGAACCCTCATTTCCCGTCTTCCCCTGAACTGCTCTGATGAGGAGATAGAGGAATTGGGGATGAAGGTGTGAAGATGAGCCAGCAAATAGGGGGAGAAAAGGTGTTTAAAAGGTACTTTTGTTTCTCACTATCCATATCTTGCTTAATGGGAAATAAACCAATTTTTCCCAGTCTGAGTCTGTTTTGTTGATTATTATGATTGGTAAGTGATCTTCCTGACTTCCTCTCAAGCTATGAGCTTTCTAGTTCTTTTTTCCTTTTTTTCCTGTTTTCTTCTCTATTGTCTCTGGCTTTTCTATTCCCAAGTAACTATTACATGTGGAGAAGCCTCAATTTCCTGGAAAATGCTAAATAACTGTCTGCTGATGTGAAGAAATGAATGAATTAGTTTGATTTGCTTGCATATTCAGCTTTTACTTTGTTTATTAAAAAGTCTTTCAACTCACCAGTTTTCTCACTTTTATCATTCTGATTTTCTCCCCTCTCCCACTACTGGGGAGTGGGATACCCTGTACATCTATTAAACCTGTTCTGGTTTAAAACATGGCACCATGTTCTGTCAGATAAGTCCCAGCTTCAGCCCTTTTAACAAAAACCTAGTCTGTAGAAACTAACTTTAACATAGACTCCAAAGCAAGAGAAATATGTGGTTGTGTCCTTTAAAAGAAGCTTAGACTTCTCTATAAGTTTAAGTCATTCCTTACTGTAGGACAAAAGCTGATTTGAAATCTGCTGACTTGCTGCAGCACTGGGTTGCAATTCAGTATGCCAACTCCTCTTTATGAATTACTGGCTCCATGCTCTATCTGCCTGTTCAATGGACAACTCAAAACAATACCATATATTCAGATGCATGTTCTTGCTCACAAGAAAAAAAATTAAAGAACACAAAAGATGATTTATCTGTCTCTATTGCCAACTTATAAAGTCCAACAAGAAATCCCATTCTGTGTACTTTATAAAAAGAACTCATACCAATTTATGAAAAAGCAAAAAGATTTTGTACAGTTTATCATAAAGGAAAGACAGAAAGAACAAAAGAAAGAATTTTTTTTAAAAAAAAGAGAAAATGACAGTCAGACAAAAACAGGAAGGTTTTTTTTCCTTATATCCCAAGGGGAAGTTAAAGGAAAAAAGTATTTGAAGTCTATTTAAGATGTCATTCTATAGTAGAATTGAAAACAAAAATCTTTGAGTCATAATGAAAGATCCATTGCATTTTAAGCATATCTCTGGCTACCCCAAAGTCACAACGCACATATTCAGTATGAACAGAGCTCATGGCATAATATGATACAAATTCAATTTACATAGATCGTGTCTTGTGGTCTTTTTCATTACTCAAGTGCTCTCAGGATGCTTTTTGCTGCTATTTGTATTCACCCATGCTAATAAAATTCCCTGTGGTGAAATTTTTGTTACAAAGTATGGTAATTTTCTAAGTGAAAAAAAGGGATCTTATTAAGCTATATATTGCTGTTAGTAATGTGACTTTTACTGCAGGTGTCAGAATGACTCAGGTAACTATTCAATGAATCAGGCCCCAAAGGAAAATGTGAAGTATCACTGAATTATTGCTGTCACAACTAACAGAGGCTTTATATTACAGTGACAGTGTATGTCATTAAAAAAAAAAAAAAGGAAAAAAGAAAGAAAGAAACTGTATCAGGCAGAGAAAAGGAAAAAAGCAAATCAACACCAAACAAAAAAACAAAGCAAAACCACAGTGCCTACACAAGTATTTTCTTTCTTGTAAATCATCAAGTCTTCCTTTTTTTTCCATTTAATCTCAAACATTGTATTGAATTTTATTGCATTCATTTTATCCTGGTTTTGGGCTATTTCTTCTTTTATTAGAAGACTCTATAGAGGGTAACTACTGAATTATTTTTAAAAAATAAGTATTTTTTTAAAGGTTATAAAACATTACAGGTGACATTTTCACAGCCACACCCAGCTTCGCTATAATTGTACACTGAAGTTCATTGGATACAAATTGACATGCACTGGCATCTGTTAAAAAGCTCCTTCTTTTATGGTAAGCAATTACCAGTTCACAACTGAAAATTTAGTTGGATGATACACACTGAATCACACAAAGCACTAGGAAACTACTAAGAATTTAAGTTGCTTTCTATCACAAAATCATGACATATAAAAAAGGATATAAGTAATGAAGATCTTTATGTTTTAAAAGCATTAACCAGTGAAAACACTACATATAGAAACACCTTTAAGCAGAATTATCTGTCCCTTCTTTGATCTCTATTGTAGATGGAAGTTGATGGCAATAGTCTCATCTTAAAATAAATGCATGCAGATGTTATCAGGTGTGTTAAGCAGGTGTTTCCTATAGAAAGCTTTTGCATTTTATGTCCTGATTGGCAATTGTTGAAGAAAATGTTAAGTTGGAGCTGTAGGTCACATCTTTTCTGGCCAACAGTCTTGTATTCTGTGTGTCCTGAGTTGAACTTTGTTTGAAAGGGAGTAAAGTGGTGACTCAAGTGACCACCAGACTTCCAAAGAGGCTCATGAAGGCACAGGTATTGCATAAGGTTGCAAAAGCTAAATAATTATGCTTTATGTTGGCAATAGCTATGAACTAGAGAGGTGGGTTTATGTAAACCTTACTGTATGCCTTCTTCTGATTTTTACTTGGTATGTTTGATTTGTGGAACATTTCCACCTTGCATCCTGTGCAAATTAATCAGTGTCTCATTGATAAACCTGACTCTTTGTCTGCATTTAGAGAATTACCAAAATTCAGCAACAACAGGAAAGCTCAATTGCAAATGAAGATGTAGGGTTGAATACACCAACATTTTGTCTTATTATATATCAAGAAAAAACACATTTAGAAGTCTTGAAAAAATATAGATTTCACTTTTAGAAGGTCACATTTTAAAAACAAAAAATAAGTTTTTGGATTCTGAGACCTATTAAGAGAAATTCAGGTTATGGTTTTGGGACTTGGTGACTTTCTTTAGATGAAAGATGTAAAAGGAAATTAAAATTTCAACAGGTCTTCCTAAATGATATGTGTTTTGTATGAATATTGTAAGTCTTAGCTGAATTAGACTACAGAGAATTTAATATGCTAACCTGGCAACACTAAGCACTATAGTTTCATTTGGTGTGCATATATGTGTTTACTCCTATTTTGCTTTTTTCCTGTACGAGCACTTCCAGGTGCCCTAAGGCAATCTCAGCACATTGAAGATATATGCTTGCTTTCATTTTATAAAAATGTTGCTCTGCTGAAATGAAAAAAAAAAAAACAAAAAACCAAGCCTCACATTATTTTAGACACATTGCACAGAAAAACAACAGAAACCACCACTTTTTTGGTTTTTTTTGTTTATACGAAGTTACATAACTACAACCCTCTGCTAGGTGGAGGTGCCCTCAGACATAAGTGGAAAGGTGTGTATTTATATCTAGCTTTTAAGACATTCTTTGGATGAATAGCTCAGCCTCAGAAAACTCGCTTGTTAAAGCTTAGGTTAGAAAAGATCCATTATGCTTGTAGAATTTTATTCATTCAAAGAGAATTCAGCACACTAAGCAGACTAAGGATTTGTAGGCAGAAGCAAAGCAAGAGGCTGCCTCAGAGAAATGTTCACTCTTGGTAGAAAACTTCAAATGAAAAAGGAAAATAATGAAACAAAAGATAGTAATTGTTAGAAAAGCCAGGCACAAGGGATAAGCTCTTAAATTTTGTAAGAATTCAGAGGACCCATAAGAACAATTACAGGTATGGCACTGCAAAAGAGCAGATGTAGGTTCTTCACAGTTCTCAGCCCATCACAGTTCTTTTAGGAATAAAAGGGCTAATGGCTTTTCAGGACTTTACGGACCTGTCCAGTCTTGAGTTTGTTGCAGCTTAATTTTAGCTGCAACACCACATTGCCCAACAATCTGATTACTGTCTTCTAACTTGCTTATTACTCCAGCCTAGCTTTTTGTAACTGTACCAAGGAATTGTACCACATATGGTAGGGGTTTAATAAAACTTAATGGTCATTGAAGGTAAAATTCTGCATCAGGGAAAAAAGAGTGGTGTTAGCAGAAGTCTGTTTGGAAACGTGAAAAGAAAGGAAGAGGAAAAGGAAAAAAAGGAAAAGGAAAAGGAAATGGAGAGAGAAGGGATAAAAGAAAAGACTAATCACTACTACCGATACCATACTGCTCTTGTTGAAGGATTCTGGGTACTGGCAACTCACAGCAGCACCACATGGTAGGAAAAATAGCCTTTACCTTTGACTGCAGGTGCTTAGAAAGGTATCACAATGGAGAAAAAGGGAATGCGCTAGAACATCTGAGTGCACAATAATTTTAACTGCATTGCTAGTGAGAATAATTTAACGATTTGACTGAAAATTGTTAATATCAGTGGTATGATATCACTGTTGTATTTTTATTACAATGTTAAAACATTGCTTAGACTATGAATAAATTCTTTCAGCTGCATAAAAGATGTTATCCCTGTTTGCACACATGAAAATTCTGAGTGTGATGAAAGTTCATTCAGGTACAACCTCTTGTTATTTTGTACAGTTTTTTATGTGTCTTGAATGCACTGAATGTGGGTGTGATTGGTCTTTAAGCTCTCAGAATTACAGAAGAAACAGATAAAGCAATTAAGTATCTCTGAGTGCCTAGAAGGACATACTAGATAAAAGGATATTTAAGCCATCTAGTTTAGGAATCTATCTCAATTGTTTCAAAGTTACTTCTGATGTATGGAATATGAGCTTTATGCCCTGGTTTGCACCTCCAGGTATGCACCCTAACTGTGTGAACACTGGCATCCAGATGCAAGCCTTCTCCTCTCCACCCAGTTGGAAAATAATAAAAGGCTTGCTGCATAATACAGAGGCAACTGTTACGTTGGAGTCCCCTACTCCGGGTGATCTGAACAGACTCTGCTCCAGGGCTTTGATCCTGATCTGTGTTGAAGTAGCACCTATTTCTCTACAGTGATTAAAAAGAGAGCATATGCTCTTAAAAGCAAAACAACATGCCTAGAGATATTTATGCTAAAAATTCTTCTGATTTTCTATTCAGCTGGCAGTAATGTTATGAGACTTGTTAGACTAACAGAAGAGGAAGGGAAATCTACAGGAAAAAGTCTAAATCTGTTTAGGGGAAAAGTTGCTTAGAGAAAAGGGATAAAATAATTTAAAAGCAATATAGACTAACATTTCTGAATTGATTGAAAGAACAAGAATTTGTAAAGATGTTATGGATCAAAGCTTAAGAACAAAAGAGCATGTAGGCTTAATGGTGAGAACTCACAAAAACAATTCAATATAATGAAGCAAACCCATTGTTTAATTCAGTATAACAATGTGTGCTGATATAGCCAGGTCTAATATATCATATACAGCTTCAAAAAGACACATAATTTTCCACAGATGTTTAAAATGCTGTGAAACTAATTAATTATTAATTAGTGAGTCAATAATTAATGATTAATTAGGGAGCCAAATATTTGATATGCTAAAGGAAAGTGAAGAAGCAAAACCATATTTCATGACAGGTAGTGAGTAGTTTATACATACATTTGTAAAATGAAAATAGGAGAACATGACACCAGAAGGTGTAGAATAGGAGACTGTAGAATTGTCACTTGACATTTTGAGGACAGCAGTCATGTTTTCAGAGATATGCAAAATAAAAAATAACTTAAAATGCATCAAATTTCCATTCATATTTCTGGGAGATACTCAAAACAAGGATTTATGACTCATAATCATAATAATAACTCCAGTCATGCAGGTAACTGTGAATATGTACTTCTTAATCTTCAATCCACTGTCATTAATGTCACCTGTGTGACCCAGTAAAATATGAAACTATTGGTGTTGCTTAGTGAGCACAATTTTGCATTATAATGATAAAAGGTGTCATTCACAGATGTTGTTTCCTTTTGAAGGCTTGAAATAATAAAAATCACAGTATCTTTAAGCAAAAAAGTGTGTTTACCGGCATGTTTCTGCATATGATGCAGTTCTCGTTGAAACTAAGACTTGAAAGCATACTCAGTAAAGAAACCAATGTCCTTCTCTGCACTTGGGATACTTTAGTCAGTCAGAATTGGTTTTGCCAGACACAGAAAAAAAAAAAAGGCAGTTGATAGATTCTGTCCAAAATATCCCTTCATTCACTTGGAAATATCTCAACAATTTTAATGTAAGTCTTCTTCATTCCAGGAGCAGTGCATGCCTATACTAGAGACTGTAGGGTTGTGAAGAACTGAAATCAATGGAAAAGCTTATGCAGCTTTGAGTAAGGGCAGATTTTATTCAGGCATACAGGAGATACAGGAAATTTTGTTCCTTTTTCACATTCAATCAGTAAAAGATAGGTTTTTTTTCACCTTGATTTCTTAAAGTCAGGTAAATTTAAAGTTGTAGACAGAGATGTCTACATCATTAAGATGTGTATAATCAGAACAGAATAGGATTTCAACAGACTGAAGAAGTCTTTGGTTTTAAATGAAAACAGTCATTAGATCTACATACTATATATGTAAGCAGTCTATTTTATCTACTATGTACACTTTGAATTCTAGAAAGAAACAGAGGAGAAAAAAAGTATGACTTTCTTTTTTAATTGACAAGCAGAAATATACAATATGGATTTTAAACTATAAAGACTAAACAGAGTAGGGAAGAAGACATCCTGATGTAATTCTTTATTTGCCTCAAGAAGAGATATTCTCTGATAGGAAATACACTGAATAAATATATCTAAATATCTGTTGGAGATATCAAAGGTTTCATCTTCTCACTGTGCTAATAACTAATCATCTGGAATGATAATTCTTTCTATTTTCCCTGTGATTAATTATAGGAAAATATTAATGTATTTTTGAGATGTTTTTAGGGAAGAACTAAAACTGTCTGTACACTGGTATAATTTATAGGAAATACAAACTGCATAATTAAGTGTAACAGTATCATTTTTTAGGTGAAGACTTTATGAAAATTATGGTTTTATTCATGTAATGCATATTGAAGAATGTATTGATTGAAATACATTTTTCAATATTTAGGCATTTCTAAGGGGTTTCCTTCTGATAATTATAAACTATACTCTGAATGTCATTTTTACTTAGAGATTCAGCTGCTAAATCAGCATATCTGTACTTTTTGTGGTTATCCTCAGACTTCAAAAGGTATGTGAGCAGATGTTGAACTTAAAGTACTCTTGTAGATTTACCAAGGTTAATGAATCATAGGGTAATTTAGCACATACTGCATTCTCTCTAAATAACAATGCTGAATCTTATAATTTTCTGTTTCTCCTTGCTTTGACTTGTTTTTGCATAATCTAAAATATTCCTGATAGAAGAACTGCATTCAAACAAGGACATGTCTTTAAAGAAACATTTAATTGTTCCCAGTGGTAAGTGCATATTTTGCTACATCTTGAATGAGACCATCAGTCAGTATCTGAGCTACAAATTTTAGAAAAAATTATTAGTAATGTTCTACTTAGTATAAAATCTAATTTAAATTTAAGGGGGGCAGAGGAAAATAGCACTGCAATTCTCATAAACCAATTATTATATATTGGGAATAACAAAGTTTGGTTGAAAACTAGGTTGCATGGCTCCATGGAAGAGCAACTTTTCAGTTAGCAAAGAGGTATCTAGGATAATAGGTATTTCAGCATCACTGTGTGGAAATCAATATTTTGTAGTGACTTATAGATTAAAGTTTTACTAGGGTAAAGATGTATGGTCCTAGGGGAAATTTATAAAGTGAGCCTATGTGTTAATATAAATGCATAATAACACAAATGTAAATTTTCTTAACTTTTACTGAAAATAAAGCAATCCTTTTTATTTCTGTGTGAAACCATGAAGTGCAAGAATCTAAATTCCTGATAAAAATATTTTATATTGGTTTTCAATGAAAAAGACCACTATGGTGAAAGCTTGCTTGTAATTTAAGTATGTGTGCATTTGAAAAATTAATGTCAATTTTGTTTTCCTGTGAAAAGGAAAAAAAAATTATCACAACTCATAGATTATAGCAACACAGTGTATAGTGCAAGTAATAACAACATAAAATGAGTCAATTACAAAATTACCTGCTGTTTTCATAGATAGTTTCTAGACAGAGAAGTGTTGAAATACATATTTTGACAATATTTAATCAAGCAGATAAGTGATGCAAAAGATTTTTAGAGAACAGATATGTTTCTATATTTAGAAAAGCAACCGTTTATAGAAAAAAAAATTATTGTGATGGAGAAAGTCATAGAAGTTGCAGCTATAGACATACAGAGACATTTTACATTTCTGAACAGGTGCACTCAGAGACCTGAACCTACCTGTGCTACCACACTACATGGGGGGGACCCAGATGACCTGGGGACCCTGTAATGTGGGACACAAAGCAGTCCCACTACCTATGGGGATCCAAGCTTTTAGATGTCCCAAGCCTTTTTTTCCTGTTGTGATAATCGCTGACTAGTCTCCTTGTTCTTACCAGAAGCTTTTTCAAGGTACTTGCCCACCTCATCCTGCTGGGGTGGGGGAGCGAGAGAGCAGATAGGTGGGCTGAAGTCTGAGCTCAACCCACCACAGTTCTCTGTGGCTGGCCACTTCTTGCCCCAGCTAACAAAACTGAAATGAAAATGCAGGAGATTGCTGGTGCTTACCTTCCTGATGTATTTATGGGCAAAAATCTTAGCAACTCTGTTTTGTTAGGCTGAACACTGCAAACTCTTAGAGAAAAAAGGAATAACAAAAATACAATTTAGAACAACATACTTTCTAGGTAAATTCTTCTAATGGAGGAGTAGAATTGCACTCCAACCATTCTAAAACTGCATATAAGTAACAAGAAAATTTTAAAATGCATTTAAAATGGACAGATAGTATAAGCGCATATAATTTGCTTGTCCACTTACATTTAGTTGAATGTGGACTCCTACAAATAAATTTTATTCATGTCAAGAGTCTTTTATTCCCAAGATAAGTAAATTAATTATTCACCACAGAAGCATGAATTAAGTTTTTAAAACTGAGGCTTTTACAACATTTTGAATTTATTTTACATTTTACTTCTTTCCTTCTTTTACGTAGTTAGTGGTGTTTGTGGGTTTTTTTAACATTTATGAAAGCATCTTTGTATATTTACATACTCTTCAAAATATTGTAAGGAAGTCAGATTTTTAAATTGACTTTCACAGAAAATAAACCAAGATAGAAACTTGTCAGGATCCTGAACCCAATCCCACCCTGTCCAAATTTTTTGGCTTTTATGAAAAGACTTAGAAGATGTCTGAAGAACGGCTTCTCCTTCTCTGGAAAAGTGCTTCTAAGTCAGAGAACTCACCTTGGATGTCCACCTCAGCTGCAGTGATACAGCAGTGCTTAGGTGTGATCAGAGACCCTGTTGGTGTGGATATGGACTCTGGCAGTGACCTGAGGGCCGGTGTCCCAACCCATCCCTGGCCTGTCCCCTGGGAGGGCTGGGGCAGTGGCACAGGCCATGGCCACACAACACTGAAAACTATGGCCACGTGGGGAGACCTCCATGCAGAGCCCTGCCAGAAATCTATTGTTTGTTCCAGTAGGGAAAAAAGAAATTACATTCTGCATAGAAGAGGATAATCAAAGAACTATTAACTGATGAGTTTACTATATTGTCACACAGTAGAAGGAGTATGAGCTGTGGAGCTAAGATTTAATGATTTGATTTAATACTAACGTTCTGTTGACATTTAAATTTTTACTATAATTTACAACTCGTTAATTTGTAATTTATCCTTTTATTCTCCCTCTCCTCAGAAATAAATGCAGTGGTTTTTTGATTTTTTTTTTTTGTGTAGGTCTTTTACTGTTTTTTCATTTATTTTTTTTTTCATTTTAGCTTTTGTCTTTAGTTTTTTGGTAGTTTTAAAACCCAGATCAGAATATTGTGTCAAATATAAGGCAAAAGGCAATGCTGTACTTTTTACAGCATTCCACTGTGAGTCAGAATCAGCAATCATTCTGATAATAGCATGTCTAGACTCAAGTAAAACTCAAATGTGACAGTGAGATACCCACAGGAAAAGTAATCTTGCAGTCCTTAGCTTCTCACCTAAGCTTCCCTCCTTCTTCCTGTAAAACTACTCTGACATGAATCCCAGGACGAATGTCTAGATATAAGTACATGTTGTCTTGAAAAGTGAGGATATAGAAAGGCAAGGAGTGATTTAGTAGTGCTTCTTCACGCCAGTACCATGATCTCTGACATGAAATTGCTTTAAAGCAAAATTCACAGCTTGATTTTCTCATTTCTCACTTTTCAGTAAGGAGCATGCAGTCATAAGCAACACTCACTCTTGAAATATTTATCCCAGTTTTCTCTAAATAATAAACACAAAAATAAATTCAATCAAGTAGCCTGATAGAATGTTTACCAGATTTTAATACTAGAGGGTTAAGGGGAAGGCTAAGAGTTAATTTAGTAACTAAAGAGTTATAGGGATTTTCAGTTCACAAATAAACAGAGTAATCTTTTATCAATTAAGCTTAAAACTAAAAAAATGACAGTAAAAAAAGGAGCACGTAGTCATCCTTAAAAGAAATGCAGTAATAGAACCACCTTCATAAATATTGGGACAAAGATTGTCCAATGTAGATCTTAAAAATTTGAATAATACCACATGTTCTTTCAATTCAAATAAATTTCAGTTTGCCTATAAATGCATAAACATAATTTGTAAATGATTTTTTGTGCATATTGCACAAAATTGCATAAATACCCATAAAAAAAAAAACAACATAACCAAATAATGGTACTACAGCAAACAAAACAAATTTTTTTTGGAAGGAAATTCAATATACAGTTAAGAATTGCTTTATCCAGCACCTTAGAATAATTTACTATCAAAGTGGAGTAGATCTTCATTATATATAACATAATAATGAATATATTGTCCTATAAAGTAAATCCTATAAAGCAGAGTAAATAAAATTGACATCCTGAAATATGAATGCATTACTACTTGTTTAAATATTTTATAGAATAAGCATGTCTTTAAGCTTTTGTGTAAATGAGACTTTACTAAATTGGGATCTGTTACATAACTTTCCATGCTGGTTTATTTTAATAAGGAAAATAAAAGAGAAAAATGAAACATGTTAAATTAAATCTACCTAATGTTGCAGAAAATCCAGAGCCTTTATTTTCAGTTTCTGACTCTTTAATTTTGTTATGTTAATATTGAACTGCTGCACCGTTACATTGCATATAAGTAATGTAAAAACATAGGTTCTGGTGTGTGCTTATATCCACTATATGGCATATTTCTAATATGTTTATTAAATATTTCAGTATTCAGAAGAGCTCCTGACCCTTTTGCACATATTGATGTTGAATACTCAGACTAGGGTTTCTCTAGCATCATTGTGGATAAAAGGCTCCCAATCACAGAATTTTATTTTATGGCCTAAAAGGATTTTAAAACTGTCCCTGAAATATTAACAGTGGCAATCACAACTTCTTTCTCAGGACAAGCTGAGTTTTAAATGTCTTAAAAATAGGTTTTCTCCTTGAGAAACTTGAATAAGAAAGTTTGGGTTTCCAGATAGTATAATAAGTGGTGGTAGTAGTTTTCTGAAGAGAGTATTTTTGTCCGTCCAGAAGTTCTAGACATACTGTACCTGCAAGAGTAATGTGCAGACATCCAGAGCAGGAGATGGAAAACCATAAGCACATGCAGTGAGAGGATGAATCCAGAGAGTGGATGCCTCTGTCTCAACTAATTCAGAACGAGTCAGTCTCCCGAGGTCAGTGACAACTGCTGTCCTTTAAATAGTATTTATTTATTGTACTGTTTCAGGCATAAGAGACTTGTCTCTAAGCCCTCTTAAGCTTGGAGGGAGGTTGCATGTAAACTCATTTTTCAGAAAGGATTTTCAATCAGAAAGCTCTAGGTAATGTGGTAGAGTTAGATTCCCTCCTTCTTAAAGTAGCACTTCAGAGAATCTGTAAAGCTTAACTTAGCAAATTTGCTTAAGTGAAAAAGATTTTCACCTAAATGTTATAGCATTGAAATTTGAAATATCTTTTGAAAGTGTTTTGTACATATTCATAATCAAAGTTTGTCATTAAGTCCTGTGTTTATTAATTGTACATATCTAGAGATGAAAAGCAGAGACACAAAAATGTTTTAATTCAACTAATCTAGCTAAACTTTCCAAACAATGCTGAAAAATAGTTTTGTAGTACGGGTATCAGAAGTTTTAAACATGAGAGTAAGACGCAGCTAATTCTGAAATGAATAATAATATAAAAAGGAGTCCCTACATTGGAAAAGGGTAGTCTGAATTCGTAGCCTCAGAGGAGCAGTTGATCTCTGCTGGTAGCTTGACAAGAAAAAGGCAGCAACTATGGTGCTTGCTAAACTGCCTGAGCTAAAGAAAACCTGTGTAAAAGCTTTAGTAACAAACTCAGTTTTTGACCTCTGATTCATGCTCACAAAAATGTTTCAAAAAGAACCAATATAACTGTCAGAGCTTTATTACTGACCTTTTTCAAATATTTTACTTGTGTATACGTGCTAACTGGAACTCAGAAATCCTTTTTTACAAAGCAGGTGGCTTGTGTGCTTTTCCCCATTCTTTATCTGCATATTTCATTATTCCTAAATATTATTCCTAATATCATTCCTAAATGTAATTAATGATTTACCACATGGTATATTATTTTAAAGTCAATTACTCTGTCCATTTAATTTTTCACAATTTAAAAAAAATTACAAGTAAAAATAAAGGTCTGTTGCACCTATAATATAGAAATTTGCCAGTGAATTATAGCATTTTGCTGTTTTGAATCCAAAAGTAATCATACCAATACAACTACATGAGTATTTCTGTATTCAGTAGGCCAGTAAGATAGCACCATTCATAGCAAAAAAGCTACAATATTTTTTTGCCAGCTCTATCTTACATGTCTTTTAAATAATACCATGAAAGTGATCTCTAATTTCCTTAAGCGTGTGTATATATCCAGTTGCAAAAACCAAAATGGATGAAACATAAAGGACAGAAAATTTGAGAGGATCTGGAATGAAAAAAAATTCATAATTACTTCACAGAAGGAAAAATAAGTATGGGTCTGGAACTTGAACAACCCAAGAACTCAGTGCAGTAAATGCAGTCTTATTCTTTACTTCCAAATCACTTATTTTAGTCAACCAGTCATTTGCACAGGATTATTTACTGTCTCATAATTTCTCTAGTTAAATTGAACAGGAAGAGAAACTGGGGAGTCTGTGAAGGTCTAATCTTCCATACTTAAAATGATATCATCCTCATAAACATAGCAGCTCTTCAGTTATAAAGCTAGAAACTAAAGAGCAAAAGACAGGATTGATGAAATTTATACACGAGGAGTCCCATAGGATGGGCTTTTCACAGAGTAGCAGAATAAACCAAGTGAAAAGAATTGCAAGAAATGCTAGAGGAAAATTTGAATCTTGTTCTGCCCTCTGATGGGTGATGATAATCTGAAAGATACATCGGTGGAATTGATTACAAGTGTCTATAATGAAGGTCAATAGTTTATGTTTCATGAAGATTTTTATTCAATTGAATTTCAATTGAAAAATGTCTAAATAACTGCAATGTCTTGGTGCTTTTGGGTGTCTAAAGAACTTAAATTATTTATTAATTTTTTTAATTTCTTAATTTTTGTTTAACTGGACATTTTTCAACAATTCTAATAGACCTTCAGGAAGCTGTCATTTAGCAATTTCTTATTATTAATTGCTAAAATGTCAAACATAAATTAAAATCTTATTGGTTTTAAATTTTAATTCACACCATAGATAAAATTCTTGTCGAAGAAAATATTGATACATCCATGTAATTTCAGAGACCAGTAATAATGCATGAGTTTTAACCCTCCTGCTTCATTTTTAGGATATATTATTAGGGGTTTTTTAATTTTGTTTTGTTTTTGGCTGGATTTTTCCTTTTCGTGGGAGTGTCTTTGTTTGAAGTCTTCATTTTTCTAAAAAGATATTTAGGAAAATGTTTTGTGGTTCAAGAGTTACAATAATATTTAGATGTTCTGTAGCCTTTTTTTGAAAGAGATCTGTAGCATATTAACTTCCTGCAATGGACTTCAGTGTATCTTCAGTTGTGGCAGAATTATAAAGAGACCACAAGACATTTGTCCAAAACACTACATCCTGAAGAAAGGTAGAAAAGGTAAATTTTAAGCTCTTGAAAGAAATACAAGAGGAAATAAAAAAGTGAAATATATTGGCTAACCATGGAATCTTTTCTAAAAGATTTTCATTATGAAAAGAAAATCAAATACATTATAAATATTAGTTGTCAAATATTTGATATGCTACTAAAACTATCACCTGATTTCATCAGAAACCTTGAAACTCATTAATAATAGTAATTTTGTACTAGAGAGACTGAACTCCCACAATTAATTTTATTTCACTGCATGTTTTGGTTCAACAGTTATTTATACAGAACATTTATTTATGTAAAATCAGTCTCTTGTCACTCATTACCTATAATTAAGTGTTGGCCATGTGGGACACAGTCAAGATGATTGATACTGGATCAGTAATTGAACCTGCTACTAGAGAGTTTGAAAAGAACCCAAACTTACAGCAGTTCTAGAGCTCTCTTGCTGACACTTTCTCACTGTTACATTAAATTTAATTGGAATCAGAGAATATACAATGTGTTCTTAGCTAAATCTTTTATACTTACTTTCTGTGTAAGTGGAAAACCAGGATTTTGTCATCAGTCAAAATAAGCTCCCTACTGAGTCTAAATGAAAACAGTAAATGTATTTTTCTTCAGAGAAAATAAAACAGCTTCAGTTTTGCTCCTCAGGATGGGTATAAGGTTAACCAGGCCTAAAGGCTGGCAGGACCATAGATGAGTCTATATCCAGCTTATCTGACAGTTCCATTATTTTCTAAGTAAGCCTCTGTTTATGTCCTTATACATTTACCCCCAAAGTGATTACGTTTCGATAAACAAAAGAACAAATATCAAGAAAAATCACAATACAAAATTACTCTAATTAGGTCACATTAAAAATATGGTCTTAATGCTGAAATTTTGCTAAGGTTATGAAAGGAAAAAAAGTATCATTTCTCATGTTACATAATCTAGTCTATTCTCTCTGCATATTTCCCACTGATACCAGGGAAGCACTCCAGATTCTTTCATTAGGGCACACAGACTGTCTTCTCACAATGCTCCTTCCCCAGGGTGATGTAGGGCAACCCAACTCCTCTGACTGTAAAACCTAGGCTCAATTATAATCAGGAAAAATAGGATTATTATCATATTATGCTATTTTGATCAGGTAGCTCAACAGCTAACCCACAGGCTACATAATGTGATTGCACTTGTGTACTTTTTCCTGCTAATTCTGTTAACTCCTCTAAATGTTAGTTCAAGTCTGTTTTCTGTTTCTATTCGTAGTGGAATAAAAAAATATATTGTTTATGAGTGACAGAGTTTTAAAATTATTTCCATATTGTTTTATAAAGGTAGTATTTATTGTGAATTTGCATTTCCTACTTATACTGACTATGAGCCTTATCTATGGAACCAGAGAAAATTTCACCATCACGTAAAGCTAGTTATAAGAGCCCAATGCTATGTGCCACTTCACAAGTTAAGGAAATGCACAGTGATTAAGTTCTACTGATTTATAAAGTATTTAATTGACCAATTGATTAAAACAGGAAACAGATGCATGTTAGATACACATTAAAGACTTATTTTGGCACCTTAAAATATGTTTGAATTCCTCATCTTCCGTGACTACAGAACACTTACGTAGCCCAGATACTGAGTGTCCTGTGCTGGCTAGGTGGTAGAATGGCTTGTCAAATATGTTTTGGCAAGTCTGACACTCCTGACAGAACAGGAAGATTACATTATTAGAAGTCTATATAATGGAAGTAGCTTTCAAGTGTGACGTAGAAACATTTGTTTGCTTAAGCTTCCCAGCTCTGACAAAGGATTATGTAGAAAAGTCCCTTCTTCTAAACAGAGTAGTTAACCCAAATTGTTGCTCTGAAAATGTAGGTATTTTATGTGGAATTTATTTGGCTTCTACTTTCTGTAAAGAAGCTTGTTATTAAACTGAATATTTAAACTTCTAATTTTTTGTTGAATTTGTCATCCGCAAAAAAAAAAAAGTTATTAAGACAACAGTTGAATTCTGAGATAAAATCTGCTTGGAATTTAAAATACAGAGAGAAGAGGTCAAAAGTGACAGCCTTTAATCTGAGGATAATCTTGGGGCAACATTTTCAATTTTAGTTTGAATAAGATACGTGTTTTTCCAAAACAACTCTATTTTTCCCCTCTAGCTATGCCTTATTTCAGTCCACAGTATGATCCTGGAGAACATTAATCAGATTCATTTTAGATAAAACAAAAGCAGAAGGCTTGCTGGGAAGGGATCTTCAGGGAACTCCAAGCACAAATGGACCTTCAGCTCCCAAAATCTGAAATCAGCATCCCTGAAATGTGACAGTGTAATATCCTCTTCAGTGACTGCTTTACATTCTATATCTATTCTTCTTTACTGGGCTATCTCTCGATGTAGATAGTGTGGGTGAACAATATTTTAGCACAGCTATAGGTCTATACTCTTGTGCTCATTATACTTGAAACAAGTAATGATTAATTCTAATTCATTCTAAATTTATGTTTTAGATTAGAAGATGCACATTAGTATGTAAGTGTTGGATTCAACAACATAATGTATGCATTAAAACAACGTTTTAATACTTTTAACTTAATAACTTTGAAGCTACATGAATTTATGAGAGGTGTATTTAAGGAAAACTTCATGCAAAACATTATTTCAAAAATTTTGGATCACCTTGAAATGAGAGAAATCTGACTGCTCATTTCTATTTTTTGTGTTTCTCACTTGTGTATCAATATTTTTAATTTTAGTAACTATATCACCTTCTTACTATATCATCCTCTATCCTCTGTGATAATTAGAGGGAAAATTTTTGTAATAATTATGGCTGGGTAAATAATTATGTTCATGTAAGACTTTATTCCCTAAACCAAGACTAAGGATCACAAAAGTTTAAGGTCTAACAACCTTTGATCTCTCAGAAGTTCTTCATGTACTTCTTTTCATTTGTTTGTTTTTAATTAGGAGTGAATGATATTCAAAACTCAGCAAAAAGATAAGAAAATATTTTCATGATCTTTCTGAAGGAGAAACTTGACTACAAAAGAGTAAACCAAGTTTACAAGGTCATCCAGTAAGTTAGTGCAATTACTGTGCTTTTTAATATGCAGTTACCCAGCTCTCTTCTTCCTTTGTCTTGCATTCACTTTTCTCTCAAGGTTTCAGTTTAACACTGTAGCTCTTGCATGAAGAAATGCAGGAATATGTGCTTCAGCCTATTCTTAACAGCAAAACAATTAATTCTGAGTAGTTTGAAAGTAGACATAAGGATCACTAATTCATTAGAAATTTAAATTAAAGATTTGAAGTTCAGCTTTCTGGAAATACAGGTGTATCAGGACTGGAGTCCTAGGTTCTGGTAATAACTAAACAGGGTTTAAGATTTGACTAGGATCATGTCAGCCTAGTTGTCAACATTTCATAACTGAAGTAGTACAGATAATACCATTCCATATCAGTAGAACAGATAGTCTGCAGTTACGCTTCAGATTACGTTTTTGTTTGCTGTGATTTTTGTTAAAATACTTAACATGTATTTGGTCTGCTTTACTTTTAGAAGAAAATTGGGATATATATGCAATTTTCTGTGGGGATAATATAGATGCTATGCTGGATTCTGCACCCAGGATGGGGCAACTCTGGATGTACCACTGGGGAATGAGATGTGGGAAACATCACTGAGGAAAAGGACCTGGTGATCCTCTTCAACAGAAAGTGGAACATGAGCCAGCAGTGCCCTGGCAGTCAGGAGGGCCAACCCTGTCCTGGGGTGCATCAGGCACAGAATGGCCAGCCAGGCAAGGGAGGGGATTGTCCTGATCTGCTCTGTACAGGGGTGACTTCACCTCAAGAGCTGGGGGCAGTTTTGGGTGATATAATATAAGCAATTAGAGAGTGTCCAAAGGAGGGCAACAAAGATAGTGAAGGGTTTGGAGGGGAAGCTTTATGAGGAGTGGCTGAGGCTCTGTTCAGCCCAGAAAAGAGGAGGCTGAGGGGACACATCACTGCACCTACAACTTCCTTGTGGAGGAAGAGGGACAGACACTGATCTCTCTGTCATGACAGTGACAGGACCCAATGGGGTGGTCTGAAATTGTGTCAGGTGAGGTTTAGTTTAGTTTAGGCTACTAGAAAATGTTTTCCATCTGGAGAGTGGGGACTGGAACAGGCTCCCCAGGGAAGTGATCACAGCACCAAGCTGACAGAAAACAAGAAGCATTTGGTCAATATTTTTGCACACAAGGTATGACTCTTGGGGATGGTGCTGTGCAGCGTCAAGAGCTGGACTCAATTATCTTTGTGGGTCCCTTCCAAATCAGCACATTCTGTGAAAAGTTTTGCTGAACAATGGAAACATCACAACATCTGGAAGATAAAAGCCAAGGTAGGAACCATAACAAGGCCATCTGTCAGGGTCAGCCACCAATGACAAGATGTGGTTTATTTTGCAGATATCATCAGTTTCTTTAACTGAAATAGTCAAGGGTGTCTTACAGGCAAAAAGTCTTGGATAAAGGTTTTAGATGGATCAGATATAGTTGAGTAAATAGTAATGTTAGAGTCTTAGGATGAATTTTTGCAGTACTGTTATAGACAAAAGTAGAGTCATAAGCTATTTCACAAGCATAAACTCTCTGGTGGGTGCTGAAATTGGCTTCCCATTAGCCTTTCTTAGATTTCATTACTTTGATGAAAATGAAGCAAATGTAGAATATAGGTGAGTTTGTTACTTTCTAGTACAATCTTAATCAGAAAAACCAGCAGGCTGTCTTCGCATAAAATTTATGGTATTTCCTAAACACTGCTGCAGTTACAAAATTGTTTGTGTGATACTTTTCCAAGACAAAAACCAGTTTATTAACTGTTTGAAATAGTTTATTCAATATATTTTCAAATAAAAATTTGATACTTGAGGGAGTTCAAAAGAAAAGTCTCCTTCAGACATCAAAGGAGAGCAGATCAAACCTTTGGTGGATTGGATCTTTATGCAGAATTCTTCCTCACTCCCTGTGAGGTGTGTGGGATGCTTGTAGAAATGTTGTTCCTTCTGTTATAGAAAATTAAAAAGGATATTAAAAATATAAAGGGAGTAGATTTCCCACTTTTTCAAGTAGTTTCCACAATAAAAATTGTACACACACTAAAAAAAATTTGTTACTACATGGTTTGGTTTTTTTATGTAATTTCTAAACCTCATAATTATTGTTGAATTTTGCTAGAATGGCCATATGGCAATTTGAGAAAATTGTGTTACACAGCCTTTTGCAATTTAAAATTCTGATATCTCATCATGTTTGTAATATTTTTAAAACAACATCATAATGCATTTCAGAATTGATTCTATGCATATAAAGTCATTTACTACACCGGAGCTTTCCAGGAACATCATGTAAGACTTCAAGGCACAGATACTCTGTGGATATCTCAAAACAGGTTGTGAATTATGTAATTCAAATATGAAAGAAACACAAATTGCTACAGGCTTTTAAAACTAATGATTTCAGAGATCTTCTTTAAATAATAGTATTTTTGAGACAAGATAGAAATAAACAATGTTTATTATCTTTTTATTACTCAAGAGAAATAGTAACTGGCTTCAGAATTTCTGATTTTCTTATGTAAGCAAGAGATCTAGGTTTTTGGGGTTTTTTTGTTCTGGTTTTTGTGGAGATTTTGGGTTTTTTTGGTTTTTTTCTTTGTTTTGTCTTTTTGTTTTTTTTAGGGATTGGTTTTGGTTTGTTTTTTTCCTAATTTTGTATAAATAGCTTTGAATAACTGCTTAACTTTATGAAAGTTATTGTGTGGGTAAACTTCCTGTTATAAACTCTATCATTATAATTTCCTATCCAAGTACATATATAACAAATGCTCTCAGGATTAATTTATAATGCGCTTTGATGTATAGTTAAAAAGAAAGACACCAGGGGAGAAAGAAGTTTAGTGGTAAGTAATGTTCTTAAAACACTGCATATTATTTGAAAATACAAATGAAGTTAAATTTAAATAATTTATTGAGCACTTAGAATTAAGATATACACATGAAATATATTAGTGACAGCACAATTTACAAGTGAAAAATCCAGATCTTTCAATATATAACTCAGATCTATTATTCAGTACTGTTCAGCAGAATTTATTCTTGAAAAAGAAAACTTTTTTTTTATTCACCAAACCTCAATTAAGAGTGTCTTAATAGGACTAGGTTTTCAATTCATGATAAAGGAAGAACTAGTAAATGAAACAGTACAATTCACAATTAAAAGCGCTCCTTTTTCTTGTTAGATTGGTTTAGTGCCGTCCTGGGGTGACTTTATGATGGTTTGGCATTTAGGAAAAATTGAGAAACAGCCATGGATGTGATGGCTCTGAGAGAGAGAGGATGCTGGGAGTTTCTTCTCTGCCTGAGAACTGGCCAATAGCTGGCCAGTTCTGAGAATTGACAGTTTTTTTGACCATTGAAAGTGAGATCAACCTTGTGAATACCACCTTTTTAACCTTAAGACCAAATGTTTCCGGCTCACTTTTTTTCCGGCTTTGAAAGGTAACAGAAGTCTGGATGGCCCAGCTTCCCACCCCACCCCAGGACTGTCTGGCCTGGGAGGAGAGGGCTGAGCTCGACCTCAGTGGCTCTCAGGCAGGGAATGGAGACTGAGAGGCTTTCCCAGTCCCAGGTGGGGCTGGGTTCTCCCATGGTCCCAGCCCTGGGCTGGGGCAGGCCACAGCTGCTCACCCCCATGGCCCTCACGGACGGCTGCAGGCTGAAAACCGTCTGCTGCCTTTCCAGCGCTGCCAAGCTGAAATCCAACACCATGAATACCCACCGCAGCTTGGGACAGATTTTAATGCTTTCACTATCCAGATGAGACTTGCAGATTTAAACCTTTTTCCCGAGAGAGGGAAGCAAGAATGATCAACATGTAAAGAGACAACATAAACCATCAAAGTCAGAACCTCAGATAGAAAGAGAATGAAGAAATGCTTTAATAAGCTGAAATATTCTTTTGGTAAGGCCATGGAGATGGACAATAATGTTCTGAAAAACTCCTTTAATTCATGAAAGAGAATTTTGGGGGGGAATGAAGTATTTCAAAGTGTAGATCTGAGCAAAGGTATTTATTGATGAAGCAGAATAGATAGTGGAGTGGTTGTAATCTTATGAGATACTGGAACAGAAAGAGAGAAGTGAGAGTTGATGAAGACACTTGGCCCCCAGGGAGAAAAAGAGAAAACCTCTGTTCCCAGAGATGATCACAGAGACAGATGAAGAGAACCTTTCCCTTTGAATAACTTATTCTTAAAATGACACCCCTTGAGTTCATGGCCCATGAACACACCTCAGAGTGGTGTGAAAATGGGAGGAGGGCATGATGGCAGAGTTTTCCAGGCGGCTGCTATCATGGGAATAAAAAGCCATGAGAAAACTGTTTTCTTGTGGAGAACTCTCCATGGAAAGACAAAAGGGAACTCCTTGCTCTACAAAGACTGATGAAAAGATTATTGTATAGTTGGTACTGTTTTAACTACCAGGTTTTGTAGTTGTTGTCAGTTGGACAAGGGAATTGTTGGATGGTGGGGAGGAATGGTTTCTAGAGGTTTTATTCTGGTTTCTTATTCTTGTAGTTCTATTAATAAACTTTCTTTATTACTTTTAAGTTTTGAGCCTGTTTTACCCTTCTCCTAATCCATATCTCACAGCAAGAGATGAGTAATTTTCTGGTGATTTTTAGCTAGTGCTTTAAAATCACCACAACTGCATATTAGTATAACCTAAAATTTAGTGTTGTGCAATGCCACATTATGTTACTGATTCAATAAATGAATGTCTTTTTAAAAATTTCTTCCAAACTTTTTAAATTGTTTTAGTGAATTTCTTACTGTATGTTTTAATATTTTCCTGTTGGCATTTACTTGTATAAACATATAAATTTTCATATCTAATTTTTTAAAAAGAAATACACAGAGCACAGTAACCAGTTCCTTCATAAATTCACATGATGAAAATTAAATTATAAAAAAAGCAGTGGACCTCACAGTAATCATTTTAATAGCAGTTAATCAGAAACTCTAAACAAAAATAATTTAAATTTGACTTAAATGTAATGACAGATATCACATTATGGAAAAATAGAATATGGCCATGTGAATGTCAGCTTGTTGGTAACTTACCTTCAATATCAACCTCTTTGAAGTTGATAATAAAAGTGAGCTTGGAAACTGATATTATCTAGGACCGAGGTTGTTTGAGGCATAAGTATGCATTTGGATATGTTGGTCTGTCCTGCCAGCTCCTGTGCTTAAAATCTTGTCAAAGTAGAATGTTTCCCTTTTCTGATATGATATATTTTCCATATCTGATACGCCAGAAGCTGGAGATTAAACCCAAGATATCAAATTTTAAAAGACCAGGGTCACTCCCCATACCATACAATATTTCAACTGTAAGGATTTATGCTACTGGATGATAAGTACTTTCACAAAAATTACATAATTTTAGTCTGATTACAGGAAAATTGAGATAATTTTAAAATTATGTTTCAAAAAAATTTACAGCATATTTGATTTTTTTTTCTATGCACATCATTTTTATATTTTAAATAAAAAACTATCACATGACAAAACATATTTATACAATGGATATCAGAATACAATGTGTTTCATTCCTGATAAAAATAAAAAAGATCAAAATCTAGGTTTAAAATGTTTTATAGTTTATATATAAACAAATGTGTGTGTGTGTGTGTATGTATATGTATACAAAACTAGATTTCTTTAGTGTAATAAAAATGGGAGCAGAAGGGGGAAATTTCTGATATACTTTCATAGTACAATTTATTACTTCTGTGCAAAACAATTTATTTAGTGTGTCACAGTGGACTGCAAAATAACTCCTACCTCGCTTGATATGGCAACATTATGTTCCCAACTCATGTTCTGAAGTTGCCTGTCTAAAAGCCTGTAGTCATTTCAGATTATTTCAGATGACAATTGTTTTCCCCTCAGTATATGTGCAAGGCCAACAACAAAGAACAAAAAAGATCCCAATAAGAATATATGAGATGTTAAGTCATAAGATGACATTAAGCAGCTCCTGTGTTGGTAAAAAAAAATATTTTAAATTTTAAAAATGGATATGGTGTCCCTCAGTTATTGCTGTAACACCTTGAAAATCCCCTCAGAGGAATATAGGAAAAATGTGTAAAAATCCTTCTTTTGCTTTAGGAAATTCTGTACATTAGTTCTGTGCTGTCTTTAAAAAAAAAAAGCATTCCATTTTATTCATACCTCCAAGATACATAATTTTGTCTGTTACTTGGTCACTCCTATTAGAGTTTTAGGGGGGAAAAATGTCTGTCTTGGGACTCTGAAAAAATTGATCTAGAATTCAAATAATATGACTGCACAATAGCTCTATAAACAAAAAGGATTTTTGTTATCACACCTATACTGATACTAATTCACAGACTTTTGTCCCATAATTCTGGGTTTATATAGACATTAAAAATAAACACAGAAAAGACAGTATTCAGCAGGATGGGATGAAAAGAAATATGACACAAAACACAGAACAAAATGCAGAAGTACCTCAAAATAAATTGAAAACATGGAGATATGATAGATAAAGTTTTTGTTTCAGGTGACACATCACTAATGGCTAGTTACAAAGGATTTAACAAATTAAGAAAAAAAGAAAAGCTATGACAATTGTTGTGTGTCTGTTGTTTAAAAAACAGGATTCTGCTCCAGATTCAGACTCAAAATGTATAAGTCACAGAACTAGATGTCTAGGCTCCCTTTTAAACCAAGTGAGATGTAAATGCTGTTGCTAAGGTCTGAGCAGCTGTTTAGTGCATCCTAAAATAAATAATTTAGACAGCTGTGTGACTCTTTAAGTTTCAATGACTGCATTTTCAACAGCATAATTTAGTTATCCATTCATAAATGTCTAATGCTCATTGAGGAGCCATAAGGCTTTGGAAATATTTGCATGATGTTTGCAGGAATGAGACCAAACCTTTATGAAATCTGATCCCTTCAGGGACAGATTCTGGAGGCAACAGAAGAAATGCCAGAGCACTTCAGGCAGCACCTTGTAGTTTAATTCTGCAGAGCCCAACCAAGTTCCAACTCCCTCTTCAGTCAGAGTGGAACTTAAACAGTTAAACAATCAAACAAATTTCTGAAATACAGAATTGTTTATAGAGAAGATGCAGGAGACAAGGATTAAGGGTAAATTGTGGGATTTGCTACAAAAAAAACTTAAAATAATTTTAACCACAGCAATTAAATTACTGTTCTTTCTTTTTGATTCCACATTAGAAGCTAAATTTATCTGACTAAATGTATATACTCAGTTCAGCTACCAACTTTTAAGGGTCTAGTGGTGTTACAATACTGTAAGATATTCAGCCTGACTCCTGGGTGAGACTTTGGAGGGTCTTGTGTATGTTTAAGACCTGCCCCTTTTACTTGTATCTGGATCTCTTAGATGCTCAGACAAAACCTATATGTTTAAATAAATAAACCTTATAGATTTACATCCAATTCCAGAAAGATGTGATGGTGATGAAAGATAGTCAGGTCTTCACATTCCTTCTGAACACACACACACACACACAATCACAGACCCTCTCCCTTTCAGTCATCTCTGACAGGAAATGTGGTTTACCTTAAGACCATCAGGTGGGTATTGCAAGTGGAATGGTCTGAGAGCTGGTGTAATTAATGCATTCCAGAGATGATGGAGATTAGAGGTTTGTGATTGACTTTGATACTCATCAACCTGCTAAAGTGTATAAAATAATGCTGAAGACTCAGCCAGCTAAGCAACCCAACCTCTGAAGGTTGCAGGCAGCTCCTGGCTGGATGCCCCACCACAGCAGGGACTCCTGTAGAATGTATCCTAGATATTCCAGAGATAGGGAATACTCACTCTTGTCTAGGTGAGAAAAAGAACTCCAAGATTCAGAGAAATACAGAGATAAAATAATAAAGCTGCCACATTGCTGCTTTCTATTTGTGAATTCTGCAAGGCACCTGCATGTTTCCAGCAGAACCTGCTGATATTATAATACTTTAGACATAAACTCTAGACCTAATCTGAGGCTAAGTGGACCAAGCTACACCTAGGCTTCTTTGAGAAGTTTAGAAAGCAAGGGCATCTCACTGAAGCTCATGACACCTGGGAGGGAACACAACCTGAGCATAATTCATTGTAGCAGTGCATGCCACTGCATTGGTATTATATAGGCACTGTACCAGCAATACTTCTAATCATAATCATCTAATCATAATCATTGTGTCCTACTGCTCATGCCTGGCTGAAAATCTTCCTTCAACTACTCTGCTTCACATGGTTAAGTATCTTTCATTTCAGAGAACGAGAGACCCATTTGGGGTACAATTTATGTCATCACAGAGTAAATAACTTGACTGGATCATTTGTGTACTAAAGCTGTTTATCTCTAATGGAAGTCTGAGATAAGTAGTTCAGATACAGACGTCAAACTGTAAAACTGCAAACATTTACACTGGATTCATTAATCCAAATATAGAATGAAAAATATCTGTGTAGACAGTGAAAACTCACTGTCCTTTTCACAATTTTTTATCAAGGTCCATGTCAAAGGGAAAGGTATTTGGTTTAAGAAAAGAGAGGAAATAGCTGTGTTGAGCTCTATTAGAACTTGAAACGTGGAAATGTTTCTAAAAAATTTACAGGTGATATGCATGAAAACACTGGGTTCTCTCTCAAGCAGTAGATTATCTGTAACTTGATCTTAACAGAAGAATACCATATAAATCACTCTGATTTGTCTAGCATGAAAAGCCTTGACATTGAGAAGATCAAATAATGGTAGTAACAATACAAAAGGTTTGAAAATTACTGTTCCATCACATACACATACACACACACACACACACAGCCTGAAGTGTTCAAACTGTAAGGTTTTCTTGAAGAGAAAGGCATGTGTCCTTAAAAAAACCCTAAAGGTTTCAACTAACCAAGCAACAAAAACCAAGATGAATGCATTAATAGATCGATCTAGGTGAAAACTTAGAATTTTCAGATAAACTTCAACGGAGGTCACAGGTCTCAGAAATTATGTCTCCTGAATTATTGTATAAAACCAATAAAGATAAGAAATTCTAGAATTAATTTTCTCCCTGGATAAGATAACAATAAGAATGGTCACCTTGACAAAAAAGAAAGGGCCATTAGCAGGGAGGAAATATGAATCAAAGACAGTTGTAAATGTTAAAGGCACTATTATGTTAGTAAATATGAAGTGTTTGCTAAGTACGGTAGTTATTTGAATGCATAATGAATTAAAAGCTATTTAGATATGCTCACATTTTTTGGTTTTGTTTTTGTTTTTTTTTAATTTGTACTCTTTGTATTTCATTTCAATTTGTTGATTTTTTATGGACATTTTATATAAGTTATTGACAGTTATACTCTATCTGAATTCCACCACAATACAGTGCATGAGTGTAGGTCTGGAAGATAAATTTCTTTCTGTATGTGTAAACAACTTAAATGACTACTAGTGAAGACTACTAAAAATCATTAAAACAACATTCCTGGCTGATAAAAAGAGAGAAAATTAACATAAGCGAATATGAAAAAAAAAATCATTGTGAGAGAATGAAGTTTGATAAAGTTAAATGGAGTAGTTTCAAAACAATAACGCAGTCTGAAGAATTACAACTAAGTTATTAAATTAAGGACAAATTACTAGTAAGTTTAATTTTCCTTTATAAACAGTGTCTCTGGGACAGATAAAGACAGGCAGCTGCAATACTGTGACTTTGTTACCTCTCAGTGAATACTGAGGGCTGATGATGTAATTATTGCTACTATTAAAGAAATTATCAGGTATGAAAAATTAATATGCCATGCCATGCTAATGGCCTTATGGAAGTCCAGAGAGATAACATCCATAGCTATTCCATCTGATTCATCTAACTAGCTAAGTCTGAAAATGGTTGTTCTGCCAGAGATGTGCAGAGACACTCTGGACATGTAAGAAAAGCTCAAGTATTATAAAACACCAGGTAGATCTTTTGGCTAAAAGTTCTCAAGTACCAGTATTGTATGTCCAAACCAACTTCAGATTTTATATAGCCATGTGAAGGAAAGACCCCACATTATTTCAGGATTGATGTACATTGAGTACATATCACATGTCTTTTAAGTATCAATTTTTCATGAAGTGTATACAGATATACACACATACACACATATAAGCAAACATCCATATGTATTTGGATGCATAAATATATACATATCTATCTGTCTGTCTATCTATCTATTTATCTATCTATCTATCTAAGTAAATTTGAAAGTTAGACTCACATAACTTACTAAGATTCTCATTACATTTAGACAGTCCTGAATTATGCAAAAATAGTGTGCACAAGTTTCACTGGTGCATGCATAATGCTCCTGAATTTATCTTTGTCATCTATCATTGCTATAAACACATTGTGAATAATCCAGCTAGAATTTACAATTGCTCATCCTTTCAAATGCTTTTTAATACTTTCATGTAAAAACTCAAATCCACTTCCACTCAGATATTTATCAGTTATTTCCATTTATGAAACTAATTTTACAAGTTGGGAAACACTGCTGTGAAAAGAATTCTCTATTAAAAAAATAATGTTAAAACCAGAATGAATTCTGAGGCATGCTTCATTTCTAAATTGACATGAAACATGAAAAAGCACTTAAAAAACCCAAAAAAGTTCTTTTTAATAACATTTCAAAGCATTCATATGACAATTGTATATCCTCCCTTAATGTACATGTTACACCACACAGTAGTTATACTGATTTAAACAAACAGAAAAACAAAAGCAACAAAAATTGGAGGCTATAATTTTAAAATTGTTCTATATTTTTGTGTCCAGTATTGAGTTTTTAGTGAAGTTATTTATAGACAATATATAATGTTTTTTGGAAGAATGTCTATACTTGTGAATACCTTCCTAGTATGTGATAGGAGCACAGAAGTTTAAAAAAGTGTTTGTGATTGCCTCTTTTTTAATAGATACACTGTGTTCAGTTTACTGTAACAAAACTATTGCAATATTATTGTTAAAAAGAGCTTTAGTAAAAAACAAAGAATGAACCCAGCAAAATATTTGCTGATTCCAAAAGTTTTAAAATTTTACACACATAGAGATTTCTAAATGTTTCTAATCAAAGTACAATAGGGATATTTTTATTTTTTTTTTCTAAACAGAAAATAAATCTATCTAACAGAGATCAGCACTAGCTTAGAATATTATTGACATCTTTATTGAAAATACTATTTGAAATCAATAATATGTAGGCACACATATAAGACCTGCTGTATTTATTGCAAGCCCTGCTTAAACCAGTAAATTTAATCCTGTACCAGGATATCTTTTGAAATGAGACCCTAAGTGAGTAGTTGCAAAAAGGCAAAAATCCTTCAGCACAGACACAACTAGAGCATATTATTGTGCTGAATGCAGATAACTGAGTGTATGCTGGACCATGGCATTAAGTCCTTGAAACACAGCACACAGTGAAAGAGACTTGCAAAGCAGTTGTTTGGTTTTATCACTTATTGGGCCTTATTTGAAGCCAGATAGGCATTGGCAGTTCTTATGACAACAACCAAGAATTGCATTATGGACTTTTTTCCATCAACGAGAATTTCAAAATGGATAGGCATTACCTGAATTATAAAAAAAAATAGTTTTTTCTCTAGGCTTATTGCTAACTTGCAACAGGTTTGTTTAACCTATACTTAATCTTTTTATGTGATGCTGCAGCTTACCATTTTTTGGGTTGGTTTCTTGTTTGATTGTTTGCTTGCTTGTTTTTTGCTTTGTTTTGTTTTTGTTGTTGCACCTAGTGGACCCTTAAGGTTTAGTAAGCTTTTCCATGAAAAGATTAATTTAAATATAATATATTTACATGTTTAGCCTGAGTACAGTTGTCAGTATGAAGAGTATATTCATATAATTTCTTTGCTCACATTATTTATTTTTCTTGTTCTTCCCTTCCTTCATTATTTTTTTCATTTTATTTACTTTTTTCTTTCCTATTTTTTAATGCTTGATCTTCTTCTTCATCTCCTAAGAAGGACACATTCCTATATAACTTCTTGTTTGCCTCAAACCTTCCCTGCACACTGATTATTCTCATTATTCATGGTTATTCTCTTTTCCTCTGAAGGTCTAAAATTGACTTATTTTGTCTGATCTGGTTTGTGCCAGAATTCTGGATCATAATACCCAACTTCTTCAAGTTTTAATGGAAGACAATGCATTCTGTTCTAGAGGGAAAGGAACAGAATAATGTGCAGCACAACAACAGGAAAACCATGCTCATTGTTCATTTGTATAACATATGAAATGAAGAAGTGAGCTCCATAAATCTGATATGAAAGACAATATAAAAACTTAAGGTCAAGATGAGAGATCCTAACTTTATATGACAATATTGTTTTAATGATTTCTTGTCTTCATTGGTAGTCATTTAAGACATTTAAATGTAAAGAAAGAAAATTACCTTCCAAACCCACACCCATGCACAGTATTGCAGTAGAATTCAGATAGAGTGAAACCTACATAATAACTTACATAAAATGGGCCTAAACAAACCACAAATTTAAACAAAATCCAAATAGGACAAAGTAAAAAATACACACTGAGCATATCTAAATAGTTTTAAATCCATTATGCAATCATTTCATGAAGAAGGAAATAAATAAAATTTATAGGAATAAATATAAAATAAATAGGAATAAATATAAACTTTTTCAGTTTTTTAACAAGTGCAATTTTTAACAATTGTATTATGCATTTGAACAAGTAAGACAAGACTGTTTCATAGTGCTGTGTCCTATGGGTGTCATATTTATGATCTATTTTCCATCCCAGAATCTGTTTTTTTTCTTCAAATGCTTTGCATTATTTTGTTTTTCTGTAAATTTCAAGAGTGTTAAATTAATCCTGAAAATACAGGGCAGTACAGTGGCTGTTTTTTGATGAACATCCTTCAAAACCTTTTGGATCAGCTTAGAATATCAATATGCTTTAAATATCAGCACTGCTAACTTAATTCATATCTCTAAGAGACGTAAGGAAAAGGATTCACATGAAAAATTGTACAGGCAATGCATATGCAACTGCTTACCTCTGTTCTGAAGAGTCCTGCATATATGAAATTTTCTATATGGAGTCCAGTCCCCTTAGGATATGCTGAACTAACCACTCAGAACATGACTCCTGACATTTTATATATTATCTATGACTAAATTGTACATAGAGCTATCTATGAACATATTATGTAGATGTGAATGTCAAGTAAGTAACATCTGCTTTATCCCTTTTCTCACAGTCAAGATGGTGCTTTTTCCTGTATTTTCTCTACTCTGGAGTGTGTGATACACTTGGGCATTGGAAAACATGTTTACAAACAGTTCAGCTGCATGACAATTAAACCTATGTCAACATTTTTTAAGAGTTTTGAATTTTAATGTGCTATTACACATTCAGTCTCACCTCTCCCTTTTTTAAAAGATTACCAGAACAAATTCTGAGATGTTTGCTCAAGGGAGAAGTGGACAAGAAAGTGAATTGCTAAGAAAACTATTGCTCACAATTGGGAAACTGCTGAACTGTTTTGAATGTGCAGAATAAGCAAAGCCCTTTAGAAAAATAGACAATGTGTCTGTATAATATCATGTGAGCTGTGTAACAAGAGATGAAAATCTGAGAATGTGCAGCATGTACTTGGGCAATACAGAAAATCAGATGAACCATACTAAAGAATCTGGACATTTCAATTTTTGAATTTTCCTTAATTTTCCTCTCTGTTAGACTTTTTGGTTTGAATCAGGTAGTTTTTGTGTCGTTCAGCAGTAGAAAGTACAGCTCAAATTAGCTCAAATTTTATACTTCTATGACCATGGATTATATTTTGATAGTTTGTCTTCAGGGTTTTTGTATTTTGTAGTTAATTTAAAATTTCACTAGACATTTATAGTCACTTCAGAGTACTTTAATGTTAGTCAAATCACATTGGGACATTGCAATGAAATTATATACAAAGATTCACTCCACCCATCTAAGTGAACAGAGGGCTAACCCTGAGATGAGGCTTTAGGATCCCTATAGTCTTCCTGGCTGGAACTTGCATAATGGAATAGGTTAGTGCACAGCTCTCCATATAGGAGCTGACGGTGATATTCAAAGACCTCTCACACTGAGAGGTCTCACAGTTCCTATTGTTTTGCCTGTTTATTTTTTTCTTATTTCAAACAACTGCAGAAAATTTACCACTTGCAAAATATTTATCTCAAAGGGAACAGCTGCCTCTAGGCTTTACTACAATACACTGGATAAAGCAACAAAAAAATTAACAAGAGAAAAAGAGCTTTTGCAGCCTAACCTGTGAGATTTTATGTAAACCTTCTTGATGCAAATAGTCTTTTGATCATGTCGTGGTTTAGGCTCGCTAATTTGAGTTTCCAGGCTAATGCACTAAATAGTGTAGTAGGTTTAGTGCTGGCTAAAATCGCCAGTGCACCTACTAGAATTATTTATTCAATTCCTGCTGTGAGATATGAATTAGGAGGAGAACAAAGCAGACTTAAAACTTTAGAAAGGTATAAAGAAAATATCTTAAAAGGAATAAAGAAAACTTTATTAACAGAACTAAAAGAATAATAAGAATCAGAATAAAACCTTCAGAACACTTCTCCCCCTCCCGCCCGACTTCTTTTCCTTCCCAAATGATAATGCAGAGACAAAACCTGGGATTTTATATCAGTTACCAACTCTAAAATAAATAGTGTTTCATCAACTCTCATAGGGAGAGGAGCTTTCTCTTGCCATGCCATGGAGACTTCTCCACAAGAAACAGTTCTCTCATGGCTTTTTAATTTCCACAAATAGCCCAGAAAATCTGCAATCGTGAAGTTCTGCCCATTTTCACAGCCTTCCCACAGCTGAGTTCATGGATCATGTCAGCTTATGGGGTACTATATTTAAGGAGTAGTTGTTCAAAAGCAAGGGTTCTCTTCATCTATCCCTGCGATCATCTTCATCTCTGAGAACAGAGGTCTTCTTCTCTCCCTGGGAGCAAAGGGTCTTCATCACTGTCTTTCTGTTCAAGCTTCTCATGGGGTCACAGCTCCCTCAGCCTCTGCTTTGCTTCATTATGGATGCCTCTGCTCACATCTAGAGTTTGAACACTCTATCCCCCCATACTTTCTCATGAATTAAAGGGGATATTTTAGTGTATTGTGTCCATCACCATGGCCTTACCAAAAGAACTTTCAGCCCAATACTAAGGCATCTCCTCTTTCTCCTTCCATCTGGCACTTGACTCCTTCTTTACTGACCTTGTTTCTTCATGTTGTTCTCTATATGTCTTCACTCTGTCCTTTTACCTCACCTGAGAAAGGATCAATGTTTTGCAAGTTTCGTTTGTGCAGTGAAAGAGTTAATAGCTTGCCCAGGCCTGCAGATGGTCATGGGCAGTGGCCGAAGCAGTCTCGGTGTTGGATTTCAGGCCGAGCTGGGGGCTGTGCCAAGATCTCAGGCGGCCCAGCCAGAACAGGCATGGTGGAGGCCGTTCTGGCTGTATGGCTGGTCTCTGGCCCCTGCTTCCTTCAATTTCAGCTGCAGGCTGATGGTGTCCCTTTGCTCTGCCTGGCAGCTACTGGGGTCTGGCTGGCCACGGTGGAGGGGGCCTGGCCCGGCCCAGAACCTCTCCCAGGGTCCAGCAGACCCCAGCTCGTGGGGGCTGATGGTGGGGCAGGGCTTAGTGTCAGCGAGATGTCAGCAGCCGCAGCCTGGCCCAGCGTCGGCCAGGGCCCCATGGCCTCCTGTCCCCTGCCCGGGAGCCACTAGGGTCTGGCCCAGCCCTGCCAGACCATGCAGGCCACAACAGAGCAGGGCCAGCCCCACTGCTGTCCAGTCACCTCTTCAAAGCTGGAAGCAGAAAGATTTCCCAGGCTTGCCGTCTTTTAAATGTGGATTTCACAGAGGCGGATCCAGCTTCTAAAAGGTTTAATAGGTTGTCAATTGTCAGAGCCAGCCAGCTATTGGTTTTTGCCAGCCACAGAGGAAGATCTTACCAGCTTCTTTCAGAAAGATCATTTCCGTGGGTGGCTTCTTCCCTCCTCACCAAATATCAACTAATGCAAAACCAGCGCAGATCACCATCACATAAAACTGAAGACAAAGAAGGAATATTGGTCATGTAAGTAATTCTTCTGAAGATCTATTTATGCATATGCAGTGACATTGTTTGATCACTGGAAAACAGATAGTAATGAGTCAATGGTTTTGGTAGGAAATAAAATCTATTGTTGCATAGACGTAGCTGTTCCACAAAGTTAAGGAAGGGAACACATAATTTCCCTGTGAGGCTTTCAATTCTAGTCACATAAGCAGTAAATAAAAACGTCCTCTATTTTCTGCCCAGTACGGTTGTTTCTAGAAATGACAGGCTTGCAACTCCCTCTCTTTTGTCCGTCTCCCCTACCACTGCATTAGTGTGTGTGAGTGGGGAGGCTGCAAGCTGTAAAACCTCAGACTGATCTTTCTCTTCTAGCAAATGCAAATTTCATTAATTGCTGTGTTTCAGATCCTTATTCTTTCTACATTCCTGGTCTAATTTCAGCAAAGATAGACTTATGTTTAATACATACAAGATCAAAACAAAAGAATTAATTACAAAATATTTCAAACTATTTTAACACTTCAGTTCCTATTTAATTGAACTTTCAATGTGTGTTCAGTGTTATTATGACATTTAATCAAGGCAACTAAAAAAAAATAGAGTAATTAGAAGTACTCTGTTTTGATACAAACACTCTAAAATTAGAAGATATTTAGACTAGATTTTTTTTTATATATATTTCAGTATCTTTATAGAAGACACACAGAAGAGAACACATAAAGAAAGTGAATTTCCTGGAAAATTTTATTAAAAAGAAAAGATGGATATTTTTATTATGAAATTGAAAAACTTTCCCCTTGGAAAATCTGGAATTACTCTTAGTTTGTAGTTTAATTTTCTAACTGAATAAAATGCAAATATGAGATTTTGTTTCAGTCTACTCAGCATATGTTCCTTTCTCTTTAAAATTTTCTATATTATTTTCATATAATCACAGGATAGCTGAAGTTCAAAGGGATCTCTTTAGCTCACATAGGAGAACTAATGCAGATTGCCAAGAATCGGGTTTTGATGTCTTATGGGTGCAGACTTCAAAATGCTTCTGGATAATGTGTTCCAATTGTTGGTTACCCTCACATAAAGAGAAGTTCTTTATTTTATTTTAACATGGTGGCATGTGCATCAATTTGAGCCCATTTCCTCTTTGTTTATCATTAGATTCAACTGGATAGAGTCTGGTTAGATATTTGTTAGTCCCTGAAGGAAGGTCATTATGCATATTTACAAAATTCCCCCTGAACAATCTCTTCGCTCAGTTAAATTGTCACAGATGTCTCAGCCTTTTCTTATATGAGAGATGCTCCCTTGTGGCACTTTGCTGGACCTATTCTGGTACATCCATGGATGATTTGTTGTACACTTGCATCATCATAGAATCAGAGACAGAGAATGGCTTGGGTTGGAAGAAACCTTAAAGATCATACAGTTCTATTCTTGGGCAGGGTTGTCTTCCACTAGATAAGGTTGCTCAAAGTCCCATCCAACCTGGCCTTCAGCACCTCCAGTGATGGACCATCCACAGCTTCTCTGGGCAACCTGTTCCATCTTTGTAATTTCTAATCTAAACATAGTTTCAGTTTAAATACTCTGGCAAAATAATCATATAGCAATGTTGCGTCATTCTGTGACTTTTAATGCTTTTTGTTGTTTTAGATAGGCTTTGATGTTACTGATCTCCATTAATTTATAATACAGTTTTAGAAAGAATATCCAATAAGTAAGATATATTTTTAGCACTAACATGCAAAAGACAAATTTCATTTCACCTTTTTGATGAAAACTGCTGAAAGAATGGCTTGAATAAGAAAACCTTTACTGACACAAGAGGTATAAAAATGTTAGTGAAATGACATTGGTTTGGGGTTTTTTAATAATGAAGAGAATTAAAATTTTGTAAAATTCTCAAAAGTCAGAGTGTTTTCTTGCTTTTGGGGCATTGGAAGAGTTTCCTTTTCTAGAAAAATAAAGTTATGTCACTTGATTTTATTCTTTCTGTCAATAAAATTTAGCAGTAATGTAGAACTATTCTGACTGCAAAGACTGTCACTTCATTTTTTCATTCATACACATATCAAAAGAACTAGTTTTTAATAATATTAATTAGGTTTCTACTTGACCCTAAGTTAGATACCTCCATATATCCTAGGAGATGGCAAAAATAGTCACAGCAGGGGAACTTAGCTCTCAAATGTTAGTAGCTGAAGGGCTTTGCTTCCTGTTATACAACAGAGGCATTAAGGGTTTATTAGATAAAAGCAGCAAGACCATGCTGTTAACAGTATGAACAAGCAGCTGACAAGTGAATGAATTACAGTCCCTCCTGCATTTAGACTTCATATTTTTTTCTCCTTTTTTTTTCTTTTGAATATCTCCTTTCTCTAGCTGTTTCTGAACAAACAATCTCAGTAAGAGCATCTCAAGTCATTAAAATATTTCTTTCTCCTATCAAAGGAATATTTTTCTTTTCAGACAAAATAAGCAGAATCTTTCTTTTTTTATTTTTTTTATTTTTTTTTCCAGGAGCTTGGGGGCTCTACTTTCTAATTAGAAGACTTCTTCTATTTTTGGTTTAGACATTTGAACTCAATGTAATTTCCATAACTGAAGACTATTTCTCAGTATATGAACACCTGCTAACTGTGTGTATGGCATTTCTATGCAGAAAGAGATTTGTCAAAGGAATCACAGCATGGTCAGTGGATAGTCAAGAAAGTAGACAGTTTTGATGATTTTAGTTTGTTAAGAAACAGATATCATCTGACTAGTTAGCATTTTAGGATGCTAGTTTATACTACAAGAATAACATAAGTATCTAAAAGGAAGATGATAGAGGTAGAAGTGGCTGTCACAAGAAAATATTCTTATGACAAATATTTTAAATCAATTCATATTTAATTAATAAAATTACCAGTCATGTACAGTACAGATCACTAATTATAATTAATTTATGTAATAGCAGCACAGCACAAATTTACTTTAAATGTAAGACACTTAACTCTTCTAAAATATAGGTAGTCTTAGCCATGGCTTTTCTTTTAATGAAGCATCAGAGATTAATGAATTAAATAAAGATACTAATTGAGTAATAGACTGAGCAAATTAAATTGGGTTATTGTTGCAAATAAGCTAATGCTAAGTTTATCAATGTTGCTGAGAAAGATACTGAGAAATATGAACTTGCATTGACATAGTTAAACAGCAGTTGTCAAATAAGTGTGCAAACGCTGTGAAAGAGATTTCATTGTCATATTTGGGTTTTTTTCAGTCTGGCCTCTCTTGTGACTAGGCCTTCTGTTAATTAAAATCCCATTTAGTTTTCTCTATTGTGTGTTTCCTATATAGCTAAAACTAATCAGGCTAAGGTCAGTTTCTTAATAGCTTCTAAAAATGAGGTTGAATGAACACGATATTTCATAATCTTAATCTGCAAAAACTTCTCATTACAAAGATCTTCCTGAGCTAATTTTTTATGAGTTGTTCTCTTTGGTAATTATCTTAACATCTAAATACCTTTAGACCTCAATAAGGAACACTCCCTAGTACTTATGCAGATATGTAACATTTGACTTTCCTTTGATTCAGTGAATCTCAGACTAATAGAATTATTGAAATTTCTTTTTGAATATTAGCTTGTAAGATTTGGTTGTTCTTCATAAATATTTGTAGTAGTTAGTTTTATCTTCAGTTTTCTTCTGATAGCATCATCTCTACTGCTTTTTCATCACATCAGAGAACATTTCCATGATTACTGCTTCATGCTAACTTATTTCTTTTACTTGGTTATATCAAGGGACACAATGTTATTGTCTTCATTGTTATCTTTCCCTTTGTTTTGCATAAATATAAACATCAAGGTATAGCAGAAGGTACTATGGCTAAGCAGCAAGGAAACTATTTTGTCAGCTTCATAAGATATAAATACTTTAAACTCATTATTTCAGTATCTATATTCATAGATAGATGAATAATCATAGATTCATTGCTACAGAAAACATTTCTTTACTTAGGAAAATATTTTTAAGACAAAAGCAGTAAACACAGTCAGGGAGATAGTTTAGTAAGAGTTGAGATAGTTTAGTAAGAGTTTTATGAGAATGAAGATGGGACAAGGGAGCAGAACAGATGTGCAGATCTTTAAGGACGTCTTCCAGAAAGCACAAGAGTTGGCAATCCCCAGAATCAAGAAATCAGGAGAGGAAGACAAGAGACTGGCTTAGCTGATTAGGGAATTGCTGGTTACACTAAAGGGAAAGAAACTAATGTGCAGGCAGTGGAAACAAGGATAAATACCTTCCAAAGGTTATAGAGATGAAGTACAGTTGTATAGAGATGGGGTAAGGAAGGCCAAGGTGAAGCTGAAATTGAACTTTGCAAGGGATTCAAAGAATAACAAGAGGGTTTCCACAAGCATGGTAACCAGAAAATGAAGATCAATGGAGGTGTATCCCCCGATGAAAAATTCTGGTAAACTGGTGACAACAGGTGAGGAGAAGGCTGAGGTACCCAGCATCTTCTTTGTCTTTAGTGGCAACCTCTCTTCCAACAACTCTCAAGTGAATGGACAGCAGCATGGGAATTGCAGGAGCAAAGTTCTTTCCACAGGAGGAAAAGAAGTGACAGGAGGAAGATCAGGCTTGTGAACACCTGAGTAACCTGAAATGTACATAAGTCTGTGATGAAATGAGATGCATCCCAGAGCCCGCTGGGAATTAATTGGCTGATGTCGTTGTCAATCCTCTTGCCATGATAATTTGAAGTCATGGTAGAAAGGTGAGGTCCCAGATGATTAGAAAAGGGGAAACACTGTGCCCATCTTTAAAAAGGGTAGAAAGGAGGACCCTAGGAAATACCCAACTGCCTCACCTCTGTGCCTTAAGATCATGGAAAAGTCTTACCAAAGAGATATTTTATACCAATACACAGTCATACACACCAATAAAAAGTTAAGAGAAAGGAGGGGAGCAGGCATTTATTATTAAGGCATTTGTCTTGAGAAATGACTTCATGTACTGAGGCCCTACTTTCCAGGAAATGGCTGGATATTGTCTTGCAATGGGAAATAGAGAATAAATGTTCGTATGTTTTAGGTTTTTTCCCCCATATGTAGCCTTAGTTTTTATGTATTTAACCATCTTTATCTCAATTTGTGTTTGTTTGGTTTTTTTTTCTTCCCCAAGCATGCTGAAGAATGAAAGAGCTGCTTGGTAGGCACCTGTTAGCCAGTCAAGCTCAGTCCAGCACATTTAGTGAGCTTTTAGTTAATGCAGAGTGCCTTTGCCCTCCTCCTGAGACATCTGTCAGCCTACCCAGACCTCTGTGCTACATGGGAGTTCTGGGGCATGGACAAAAACCTATCTTTGATTTTCTCCCTGAAAGTGTTCCACCAGCTCAGGTGTTATCCATGTTCTTAGTGTTAATGCTACCCATACCTTCCCCACCCATGAAAATATCAGCTAAAATTTTCCACCAGAATTTGAGCTTTGAGCAAACATCAGAAACTGAAAATTGTAGCTGGTATAAATAAACTTTGCAGTACTATATATCTGAGAACAAGGTGCTATTATAAGTGTGTTAAAAAATTGAAATGGTGATCTTTCTCAGTAATATATACATAGAAATCCGTATTTTTATATTCTTCTTCAATAATTTCAAGTACATTTTAATTTACAAAAGGAAATTTCCAAGCTTTTTAGCAGATAAATGGATGAATCTGTTAACAGGTTTTTTTCAATTGGTTTATTTGAAAATAAGCAAGTGTTTTTCTAAAGCTGCTCATTTTACAGTGGAGTGCCTGCTTTTTGTCTCTAGCTTTGTCTTATCATGCTGGTAAAAAAGAAAACAAAATTTAAAAAATCAATGCCAAAAAATAATTAAATATTACTAGAAATCAGGCATTCAATGTCATCAAAACTGTTGTATATTGATACTCTCAAGCTGTTAACAATTCTAGCCTCAAAGACAATCGAATGCATTTTTTGGTGGTATTCCTCTTAGCTAGATTTCATATTCTTTAAACTTTGGGGTAGAAGAAAACCACCTGTGTGTGTCAACATGCAAGTTGAAGTGACTTCATAAGGACAACCACAAAAGTGGTTCAATTTCTTTGTTCCTCTAGTGGGGTAAAGAAATTATAAGGGGAGATGAATACTCCTTTCTCAGGGAGTGAGATCAATTTCATTTCCTGGCAGTTTCTAAATTGTGTTTGCCAATTGTGACTGAAATTATGGAGACAGATGATCGTTGGTCTCAACCTTTCATTATTCCAAGGCCACTGAGTGAAGCTGTCCACTGCTTTTAGGCTTTTCTGCTTTGTTTCAATTTACAGGATCTCAAGTTTCATTTCTCAGAGACTGGAAGGGAGAAAAGTGTTTCTGAAATCTTTTGTATACACAGGGTTATCACACTAGAGATCTTGGTTTTCTCTTGTATCTTCCCTTTTATTCTGTTTCTTTTAGAAGTTAAATAATAAATGTTCTATGGAACACAGATGCAACATATGATCAGAAGGAACATCCATCCTTTTCATAGACTGAAACTTGGTATTTCATTGTCTTTACTAAATGATTCATGCAAAACATGTATACTATCAGCTGTAACAGACTGGACCTAAGTTGCATTACTTCTATTTGTGCTTCATTTTTAGTAAGATCAGTTTAAATTTTAAAAAGTTCTCAGAAAATGAAATTTTCTCTAATTCAATGTTGAATTTTAAATTTAGATTTTTATTCTATAAATGGCCTTATTAAGATAAACGTATATGATTCTCTCCTATAAAGTTCTTTATAAAGGACAGTCATATAGTCCTACACAGACAGGTAGAAAAAAATCTCAAATTATTAAGCCCCTCATCAAATATAAAAAACTTTTTGTTAAGAGTGTTTCCCATTCAAGGGGTATGTAGAAAAGCTGTAACAATATTAAAAAAGACATGCATAACTAAATAAACCCAACACAGTCAACACAAGGCAGTTGCTACCATTCTCAGGGGACAAAATAAAACGAAAAAAATTAATAATAAAGAAGCTTATTTTTAATTTATATTTTTGTTTTTTAACAATGGAAATAGACACTAAGGTCATTATTCTTAGGCAGCTAGAAATTTTCACTAGTTTTTGTCCTTGGACGCAGTATACACTTCAGTTTTAATTTGCACCAGAAAAGCTTAAGGGGCATCCCAAGTATGGAAAGATTAAGTTACTCTTCCACTTTCTAAATGAGACTTAGCCTTGCTTAATCATCAAATAGAGAGGACTAGAGCTGCCCAAACTAAACAAGAAGTTTGTGATGATGAATTCTGGTCACCTCATCTTAATTTTTAGCCAGGAAGACAGCAGAGTGGGTCTATGATAGGTGTTACTGTAAAACACTACTAATTAATTCACAAGAAATTAGCTCAATGTATGCACAGAAGTATTCAAGTATTGATTTTTTTTTTCTAAATACTCTCTTTAAATAGAAAACAAATTTTATTTGTAAATAGTAGTTTAATAGTAATTTAGTGATTTTTAATTAGTTTTTTAACTGCCACTGCATACCCCAGATCTTAAAAGAAATGAGATGCTATTATGTTAATGGAGAAATATATAATTGTCCCACAAAAAAATACCATAAGAATGTCTGCAGATATTATATAAGGTTAGTTTGTTTGCAAGCTATTGTTAGCATTCTTTAAATTCAGATAATCACTTTCAAAAATCAAAATTATGGAAAAAAAAAATAACACTTCACAGAGTTAAATGCATTGACTTAAATCCCAGCTCATCAAAATGAGAAGACAGCTTTAGCCATAGACAGCCCTAGAAGGAAGCCTATCAGAGAGGGACTAATGGCCAAATCTACTCTGTCTACGGTGCAGATTTCAAAAGCTTGGCTTGCTGCTAGCAGCAGGAGCAGTAGTGCTTGGGCTGTTAGGTAGTGCTAGAGAAGAAAGGCACAGAGAAAGACAGTAAGAACTGCCAATCTTCTGCTGTTTATCCCACTTTTCTTTTTATTGTCTGAATTTTAGATTCCTTATCCCTATTGCAAGCTTGATTCTAGTCTCCTTTTTTGGGACACCTACTGATACATGTAGGGTTATATACAGGCATTATTTTTCTTGTTTGGGTATTTTTATGTAGTTTTTTGTAGTATTTTTTGTACTTTTTGTAATTTTGTTCATTGGGAGCTTTTTTTTGTTTGTTGGTTTGGTTTTTGTTTCTTTTCCTGGTTTGTTGGTTTTTTTTATTATTATCTCTCACTGCTGAGAAGCCTTGTTCTTGCTGTCTTGCAGAGAATTTGTCTGTTGCAGAGATGAGAAAATCTGTCTTATGGCTAACACTCCCAAAAGAACATGGTGGTTGTAGAAAATAATGAGCATGAAGGAAGAAGCATATAAACAATCCTACTCCCTGCAAATGTGTCCTGAGTCATCCCTTCGTGGGACAGCCAGTGAACAAAGCAGAACACCAAGGAGACATAAGGAAGTCTTGGGGATTTGTGTTTTTCACGTGTTCCTCAGGAGATATTTTTGTAAGTTATAAATGAGGGGTAACTTCTGCTCATCTGAGAACAAAAAATTACAGAAAATTAATGTAACAAGAGTCTGTGGTGAGATATATTGGAGGTCATGAAAAAAATTAAGTGAATATAATTTGCTTGTCATTTCTGGGAAGAAAAGAGAAAATTAATTTTTAAATGTTTCCAAGTTTCATCTTTGTTCGCAGCTCTGTTCAGTATTTTGAATCAAGATGACTGTACTAATAATACAAATAATGATCATCTCTCACTTTTTAAAAAAGAATTTCATATACTTTATGTAATTAAGGTGTCTCTTTCACCAAGATAAATTTAAAATAAAAAATTATTCATTTGGCATTTTCCAGGTTGTGTGTTTTTTACATGTTCTACAGGTTTTACTTCCAATCTCAAAATTCTACTAAAATAAAAATGGAAATAGAAGTGTATAAATTCCCACTTACACCAGTGTCGTGGTTTTAAACCAGTAACTAAAAAACTTATTTATTTCTTGCTGTGAGATATGGATTAGAACAAGAGCAAAACAGGCTTAAAACTTAAAAGAAATAAAGACAGTTTATTAACAAACTACAAGAATAAGAACACCAGAATAAACTTCCAGAAAACCCTTTTATCTCCGACATCTTGCCCATTTCTTTGTACACATGACAACATAGAGACAAACGACTTTAGAACTTTGATGGTTAAAAACAGTCACAATTCTTGCTACAGTCTTTTCATCAGTCTTTGTAGAGAAACAGAAGTCTCCTTCAGCTAACTTATGGAGTTTCTCACAAGAAAACTATTGCTGTTATAGTTTCTATTGCTCTGATGTCAGCTGCCCGGAAATCTGTCATAAGTTCTTCTCCTCCCATTTCACATCACTCTGAGGTGTGTATGGGCCATGAGTTTAGGGATGTCATTTTAAGGATGAGTTATTCAAAGGCAAAAGTTCTCTTCATCTGTCTCTGTGAGCTTTCCTGGAAAAACAGTTTTCTTTTTGCCCCCCAAGGCTTCAAAATCTTCACTCTACCCAGTTCCAGCAACTCACAGTATCACAAGTACTCTCTTTTTCCTCAGAAGTCCACACTTTGAACACTCTATTCCTCCCAATACTCTGTCATGAATTAAAGGAGTCTTTTTAAACTACTATTGTCCATCTCCATAGCTTTAACAGAAAGATATTTCAGCTGTAAGCATCTCCTTATTCTCTCTCTCTTATTTAAAACGTAACTCTTTTCCTCACTGTTTTTGGTGGTTTTATGATGTCTTCTTCATGTTGATTGTCTCTGTCTTTCTGAGAAAAGGAGTAATCTGTACGTTTTATCCAAGTAGTAAAAGAATTAAAAGCTTTAGAAAAGCTGCAAGAGTTCATGGTGTCCGGTTTCAGTCCGGCAGCAGCAGTAACTGAGCAGCTCTGCTTTCTTTTCCTTCCCCCCCCCTTTGGTCCTCTGCAGCCTTATCCAGCCGAGGGAGAGGGGTGGGGGGAAAGAAGAGGATACGAGAAGGCCTTGTTACCTTCTCAAAAGCCGGAAACAAAAGAGGACAAGAGAACTCTGACTGTACTTCTTAAGGGGGTGTTCACAGGTTGAATTCACTTTTTAATGGTCAAAACTGCTGTCAATTTTAGAATTGACTGATAATTGGTTAGGAGAAAAAACTCCCATCAGCCACCAGCAGTTTCAACTTCCTTAGCTCTCAAAACCACTTTAAAAGTAAAGCTACCCCATGACAACCAGTTATCTACTTAACTAATTTGTCAATGCTGAGATGGCATTCTTATTTCTGTTATATTTATATAAATTTAAAGATGTTTTCATTCTGCCAGGCAATATAACAAGTCCACAGCTTATACAAAGGAATTGGCCCAGAAGGTATACTCCACCTAAATAGCTGCTGCTTTTATTAGGAGGATGAAATACATTTATTCTGAAGTTAAATAAGATGATGATAAATCACAATGGAAGAAAATATGCCCCTTTTGTATTGTTTTTAATAAACTTTACGTTATTGTCAGATTAATTAATTTTAAATCCTCAAATGGATACTAAATTCAAGTGAACTTTATTTAAGAATTATTCATTCATTTTCTTGATGAGCACTATGTATATGAAAATAAAGTCTCTCCTGAGGAGCTTTATTATCAGATAGAATTAGATCAGAAATGTGTAGTTGAAAAATCTTAATTTATAACATAAAGTAGTTTTTAAGGTGTACTTGCACATAGACAGGCTTTTTAAAAACTTTAGGAACAATAGTTGTCTTTTTCCTTGCATAATCATCCAATCCAATTTGTTATGCTCTTGTTGTAACACAAAGCAGATACTTTATTCAAGCATTCTCTTGCTTCTGATACCTGATTCTTGCTTTACCTCAAGAAGACTCTTCTAGCTTTCTCCCTTCTTATAATCACGTGTAAATTGTTCTAGGATGAAGGTACAGTCAGCTTAAAGAATAGTTTCACCTGAGAGGTTTTCAGTCAGTGATTTTAAATATATTTTAATGAAGACGTGAAATATCCAGAGATGAATCCAAATGGAAACATGTCATCAGTAGCTCTGGTTTGAGTTAGAGCCGAGCAGATATTCATGGGACCATCAGCTGCCACATCTTCAGCACTGTTTCTGATGGTTACAGCTTACTTTTGGTCTTTTCAATGGTTCCCTTAGAAGTTCATGCTGTCGTCAGCTAAAAGAACCAAATCAATCCATAAAACAAACAAACAAAATGCCACAGCTTTTAAGACATCCACCTTTGTAAAATTGTTTTCCCTGTTTCACAAACGAGGTTTGCTTTTATTTTTTTTTTTTCCTTTTCTTCATATGACAGTAGCAATAAAATTTTCTGTGATGAAAATTTTTGGATCATTAAAATGAAAACTAATATTGCTCTGGAAAATGTTTTATGGACCCTGACAATTTTCAGAATGAAGATAAACAAATATGTAGGCTTTGAGGAATTTTACTGGAGGAAATCTAACCATCTTATCTACCTTCAGTGTTAGGAAGTAGGTAAACTCAATTTTCCATGGTTATATTCTGGATTAAGTTCTTACAGGGAGATATATAATTGCATATAGTTACTTAACCCCTAAATGCACAAAATACAAGGCACAAAATCATTGATGCTCTGTGGATTTACACTTAAGACTTCAGGACAAAAATAAATAGTAAAGAGATATAATGGGATATATTTTTTCCAGATACTTTTCTTTTAAGTGTGACTTTTATTAACACACAAAGCAAACTTTGCAGTAATTTTCTTTCTGTTTCTTTGATTTTTTTAATTGTAAAAATAAAAAATTCAATGTTTATGATAGCTATGTTATATTTAGTCTTTATATTTGCTTGCTTTTTAAAAACTAATAGCAAAGTCAATATTTCAGTGTAATCTTATATACACACTTACCTCTGTACTTGAAATATCTGAGAGGATATGAACAATAAACAGAATTATGTTTACTGCATTTATAGACAAAGCAAAATTTTTTAAAAATCCAAACAATTTTAGGGCACAATTTATTTTAGGGATTCAATGTCCTGAATAGGCCCATTTTAGGAACTGTGAGATATCTCATACAGTCTCCAGATGCACTCCAGATTGTGTGTCTCTGAGGTCCCTTTTTTATACTTACCAGTCCTCCCTGTATCTTCACACTCTAAGTAAGATAATGTAGTCCAACTCTGAACTAGATATTTTGCAGTTATTCTAATTCATAACTAGATAGGTTTTGGAGGTGCCTCATTGGGATGGTGAGCATACTCATGCTCAGCCTGAAGAGTGGATAACCTTGATAACTGTTATCTGCAATAACCAATGAAGAATTGCTTTGTACTTGCAGCTTGAACATATTCTACTTGCTTATATCTCATTGTGTTTGGCTAAAGATGTTCCGATTAACCTAAGAATGGTCTGTAACAAAACACGATGCCTTCTCAGAAACCGTAGGATATTAATTTTGGCATCAATCTACCTCTGTAAACGAGTGCAGCTATCCCATGAGTCCTGCAGTGCCTGCCAGTGCTCTGTGGGTGTTCCAGACAGCAAATAAAATATCAGTAAAAAAAAAAATCACTAAAACATCTACATTTTAAGAATAAAATACTATCTTAAATTCTGTATCTGGGCTACTAATTCTGACATACTTTTGCCTTTGAATGAAGAAGTTATCAGTAATGTATTACTCACCTTCTCTTAAAGGGAGTTATATAAAAGAGAGAAGACTCACCCTTTTATCATTATCTGATTAATTAATTTTCAACATGTGCATGTCTATGAAGCCACCTGAAGAAGTCTAGCTCAGGCTTAGACATCTAGGAATTAACTATACAGTAATGCTTTGCAAGACAATTATGATTTCATATCCATAATTCTATTGTTGTAATTATAAATATAAACATTTTAGTAAAAGTAATATACATGAAAAAGAAGAAATATGTTATGTGGCATTTCTCCCTTAAGAGAAGAGAAAATTCTTTTAATGATTTAACAAATGCACTTTTAATTTGTCAGTTGTTAGTAAACATGATAAAAATCTTTAGAACCTTATCTGGTAGAATTATTAAATTTTCTCATGTACAAAATTCCCAAACTATTTCTAATGTGTCTCTGCCATGCCAAGGGTATTGAATGATCTTTACAGTTGCTTCCAGCCTAGACCATTCTGATTCTATTATTCCTTTATTGAATTCCTCCAGCTCTGAATTTGCTGTAGTACTGTCTCTTTAGGAGTTTCAGATCTCATTAGAAATCATTAGACGCTTGAGAGATGTTAACATCTCACAAACACTATAAACAATGCCTTTTCAACCTTGATTGAAGTTTTTGTGTTCCCTGATTAATATTTGTGCGCTGAGATAGATTAAGAATATAAAATGGAGAAAAACATTGGAATATATGGCCTTTATAAACAAGTTCTTTCAAAATGTTTTGCAACAATGAGTAAAACTTCTTTCCTTTTTTCTTTTCAGTAAAAATAAGTAAATCTCCAAGCAATTCTCACTGATAGATAAGACAACATGAAATGAAGGTTAACTTTTAATGAATAATATTTTGGAAAAAAAATTGTACATGTCATCGAAATATACTAGCATTAAACTTTACCTCCAAAAAACTGGTATAAGTTTTAAAATTTTAGCAAGGAATCCTGAATATTTTTCTGCCATTCATAATGTTGATCTTGACCCATTGAAGGGATTTGGCTTGGATCAAACTTAGCCTCTTTACCAGGAAGAAAACACCACCATCCCTTCAACACAACAGAAGAACTGGACATTAAATAAAGAAGACAAAGTCTGCAATGGTCTTACTATGTTATAGCTGTAGGGAAATTTCAACACGTTGCCGGATGGTAGATGGCCTCTGGAGACAAGATCTTCAGCTTAAGGAATAATCACGTTTATATGCTCACCTGGCCAGAGCACAGTACTTAGTCTAGCAGCTGGATATGCTTGGTTGTTTTGGTTTTTTTTCCAAAGCATTGCAAAAAAATGCTGATAGCTTCACTGAATGCTGAAAAATATGTGTTGTGTTTGTATTGCTGTGCCCTCAGGTAATGTGAAAGGACATGCAAACCCAGCTGCACAGCCTGAAGCTGGCCTCTGGCATGAGCTGTTAGAACTGTGACCTCTGTACGGCAGGAAATCCCACCAGCAAAAAGCATTAGTGGAAGCAAGAGAGGGAGGGAGCACTTTGAGTCAATGTTAGAGATTATTTTAAAAGATCTGTTTAAGCTTCTAAACAGACCATATTGTAGAAAAGATGTGAGCTAGCTAAGACCTGGGTAAATGAAAGAGGTTTTTATACTGACTGCCAAAGGTAACATGCTGGTAATCAATACCCAGGAGGAAAGACAGCTCAGAAATGGAAAGGTGTGTTGCAGTTGTCAGAGACAAATGTAGTCTTCATCACTATATAGCAGAGGATGAATGGGCTTGAAACAAAGAGGGAGAGGAATTCTAAATTGTAGTTAAAAATCCCAACAACTTTATGCTTATCCCTAGACAGAATATTCTGGACATAAAAAAACTTCAAGGTAAAAAAATATGTGAGAAGATTAAAATATTTCTTGAATTCTCTAAAAGTATAGGTTTCTGTTACAATATCATAAAACACTGGGAAAAAATATCCATGTTTTTTCAATTACCTATAAATATAGTTCTTTTTGTTAGAAATCATCTGACATCTCATACCTAGTGCTTCTCCCAGTTCATCAAATATATTTCTTGTCTGGTTCATCCACACACCCTTTCCCTGTGGACAGCATAGGAGTTGCATTTGCTTAGTAAGCAAAAAGAGCTAAGGATTTATACTGCGCTTATGTCAGCTATCATACTTATACACTGCATATGATAACAGATGATTGACAGAAATGATTCTGTAGTATCCTTTGTTATGTCACCAAGAAAAAGAGAAAAGCAATTGTTTAATAAATCTGCACTTCCCCCATGCAAAATACCGTGAGATGGATGATAGATGGTGGCAGGTTCTTTCAACAAGTCTCACAAGACATTTGGAGGCAGAATGTTGCCTGGGATACATTGCATTCTTACACTGCAGTCTGTTGACCTCTGACATTTAGGCAAGTTGAGGTTTTGCCCTTACAATTTAATGTATGTTTACAATATCTTTGAAAATTAACTACTCTTAAATATATCAAACATTTTCTCTGAAATTTAAATTGCAATTCAAATGTTTATAACTTATAGCCAGCAATTTAACATGCTTATTCTGACTATAAATATTAAAATGATTTTATATACCTACTTTATTTTTTCCCATTTCTCACTCTTGTTTTCTCTCTTTCTGTTCTATGGTTTAGTGGGGATTTCTTTCTGTAGAATTTCAATACTGTCAAGTGCCATATCGAATAAATTTTAAAAAGAAAATCCATGTATAATCACCCCACTTAGAAAAACAAAGTAAAACTTTAGAGTTATAAATGAAATATCACATTCTCACTACCTATTTTAAAATAACACAAATGCTCTCATTCTGTGGTCCTTAGCAGTTATAAAATGAATAAATGAGACTCAAGCTTTCACTTTTTCATGAGTTTTAACTTAGAATAAATGGCATGTTCATGTAATTTAAATACAGAAGTCATTAAATATCTCAAAATCACATTTTATTCTCCATTATTCTATTTTTTTCTGAAAAAATAGTACAATCTTATTATTTCTTTATTTATGGATATTTCCCCAAATTTTCACATGTTTTAGGAAGACACCATGCCATGCTATATTTTTGATTCATAATTTTGACTTGCATGGCCTAATTAAAAGTTCAAATTAGCCTAAATTAGTTCATTTAAGACCTAATTTAATTCAAACATATTACAGCATTAATGAAAAGACAAACACCTTTAGACAGTGATTCAGAAGTGTTAAGCATTACTTCAGCTCTAATTCAGCTCTAAATTATCCTTCAGTTATCAATTATTGCACTCATAGCTTAGTTCCCATTTTCTACTTCCTACTTCCTAGTTCAGGCATTTCAAGGAATGTAAATTCAGAGATATAGTGCTATAGTTTATAGCCATTGTACGTCAATGCATCTGGTTTATTTTCTATGGAAATCAAAATATCAGAGGCAAGTGGAATGCTTAGGTCTCACTTAATATGAAGCTGTGAGCTGCTCCATTCCTGAAAAAAAGAGGTTTCCAAGCCATATTTAAATACATTTATTTTTAGGTTGTTTGGGCTTTGAATACTCCTGAATCCATTAATATTCATAGAAATGAGAATATGATTGTATATTCATATTAATAGCCATTAATATTCATAGAAATGAGAATATGATTGTCAGACGTGTCATAATTTTATGCATAAATATATATATAAGTTTTCTAGGATTGTGACAATTGGCCAGTACAGTTATGAAATTTACACAAACATTGAACTGTAAGTAATATTGTAGGGGAAGAATCAGACAATACACTGATATATACTGGGAGCTCCAAGGCCTAAATAATTGCTTCCCAAAGTAAGGCATAATACATAAGGATGTTTTTTGGTGATCTCTCTGTCCTTTTCTGTTAGAATTCTATAAAACTAAAAATCTTAAGGAGCAAATCTTGATCCTTAATTTGAACAGGAAAGACCTTCGAACCTTTGGATCAAGAAAGTACTGCAGAAATAGAAGTCCTGGACTGCTAACAAGAAACAAAGAGTTTGTACACTTAGGATTTAGAATTAAACAGGATTCTCAATGCATGGTTATGACTTACTGAGCTAGTTCCAGTAAAAAGCATAGTATTTCATTGTATAGAATGTCATCCTTAATTAAAGGCTATTTAATCCAGATTTTCTTGTAACCAAATCAGATCCTCAAAATACTTGAATAAATTATATTTTACGGTTATGTTTAACTGAAAACTGAGAAAAAAAATATTGCTTTCAGTACCAACTGAAATGTTCATCTGTCATTTTCTATGTTATCACATTACAGAATACTGATAAGCAAACGACTGCAATGACCAAACTATTTTATTATATTTTGGCAATGGAAGCACAAATTCTTTTCTTATAAAATATAGCCTGAAATTAAATAATTAAGGTTTCTGGTTGCAAAAGAAGTACAACAAAGGAAATGAGTGAGTTGACAATTTGCTTTAGTCAATATTCTACACAATATAATTGTGTATGACCAACTTTTAGTCAACAAAACTATTGGATTTATTTAATTTTACATTGTAGCTCTTTCCTTCATGCTGCTAGTATACCTCTGGATGCTGAAAAAATCATTTAATCACATTTGACTCTGGGGAAGAAACCTGAAGACAGAAAATTTGTAAGAAACTGCCAGAGTTTATCTAATTTCATCTTGAATTTACATACTCTTGGATTTTGTCCACTGGGTCATATTGCAAAAAAAAGCCATGAATACCAATGCATAACAGCATGCTGCACTGTAAGGGTTTTATGTTTTTTAAATAATCTCCCTCTTTCATTTTCTCCTCCTGAAGAAACAATGATTTTTACTCCTTACTGATATTTTATTGAAAGATTGAAAAGGAATAGGATCCACATTCCTTCTGGATTAAATCATCTACTAAATTTACAATCTGATACTCAAAAGAAAAAATTAGAGCTGATCAGTTAAAGTGGGTCTTTATTATATCCCTTAAAATATCTTGATATTTTAAGGGATATACTAGACCTCCTTAATTTCTAAGGGAATTTTGATTATGGTGCTTTCATTTTTTTTGATTTTTCATCTGTTTATTTAACTGGTTGGTTGGTTTTGTTTCCCTTTCACAAAAAGAAAAGTAGGAAAATAAGTAAGAATTGTTCTTATGGTATTTTTCCTTCTTTTGTTCTGTAAATTAATGGCAATATTAAATCAAAAATTTTATTGACCTATTTCTTCCCCCTTTCAATTTGATTAATATTAGAATATTTCTAAACTAAATGTACTAATTCAGTAATACTTAGCTAGTACTGTGAATATAGGAAAGATAGATCAGTAGTATCCAGAGCAAATCAGCTCCAAAATATACGAATTTTTGTGAATATGAGATTTCCTATTTTCTCTGATCTTGGAAGTGACCAACCAACCACTCACCCACAAAGAAACCTCTAAAAGTAATTGATTTTTGTTACATAGCAGCTTTGTTACTTTTTGGTTTACAGATAAGTTTTCTTCTCATTCATGTCAGTGAGCTATATCTGTTCATTGACAAATCTGAACCCTCATCTTACGTTTAATTATCTAATTTTCCTTACATTTCTCTCTATGAAATTGAAAGCTTACAATAAAGGATCACTCATATCCACAACTGAAAGTTAAAATTATGTAATGAACAATTTGTTAGCTGTCTGATTTCATTAGACATTTCATTCTTGCTTTTGTTCCTTAGACAAACATATTTGACAACAGTGTGAAACTCAGAATTAGTAGTGAGAAGTTTTGACTTAGAGAAGATTTAAATTTGTTTATTTTAGAGGTGTGAGAAATTATTGTCTGACAGAAAATTCAATTTGATGCTTCAGGACTTCAGAATGTATCTGTCAGATACATTTTTATTTTGAAATTTCTCAGTGGTAGTAATATTGGAAGATGAAAATTAAAATTTAAATGACACAGCAAAAATAAAAGGTAAGGTATTTTATTCATACTAAATAGACAAACACTGGCACTCCTTTTACAAGATACAGTTCCTTATCCATCTTTTCTGGTCAGTTTCACAAGCCAAAAAACCCCCACTGGATACAGATATATGGCTTAACCTTTCTGTCTCATTTCCTACAACAAGGAGACTCATTGCTTTTGCCCTTTCTCAGAAAAATATAAGGTTATAAGACCAAAATATTTTTATTAACAGGAATTGTTTTCAAGAAAAATTACTCCTTTTCTTTAATTAATCATAAATTAATCTAATGTGGGATTTGAAGGCTGCCTAAGTTTTGATCGACCTAATTTTCCCTCTGAACTCTACAAAATTCCTTTGCAATACAGCTTTAAAGGGGCATTAATGGATAGACATAAAAACTGATAGAGATAAAAAATATCTTTAATAGAGCAAATTATTTTATGATACTTATTTTTGAATTGGTTGTCACTGAAATAGAATATGAAAAAATACCTATGAAGTTTGTGTAGTCTGACATTTATCTTTGTGAACATATTTATATGGTATTTGTAAGTATTGCTTTTTATATTCTGAATCAGGCCACTAAAAATGTGTAGTGACATAAGAAATTGTCATATCTACAGAAATAACAAAAAAGAAATGTGGATTCTTTAAAAAGTAATATTGCTTTTTTTCTTAACCTGTGTAATACACTCAATTAATTTTCCCTACTATTATGAGAATATGAAATTCAGATATATCTAATGAAAGATGCAATTCATACTGGTTTCTGCTCATAAATTTAGTCTCTCAGGGTTGACAACACTGTAATATGGATGTTTCTTTGCAAATGTTATAAACATTAAATAAAGAAATTATCTCAATGCAAAGTTCTCCTCCAAGCAATTCACATCAGTGTATTAATGTAAGGCAGAGAGGATAATATCTGTTTCAAGTAAGACGGTATCTCTGATAACAAAGGAGAAAAGTCCTTTGTGAAATCAGCAACACGTGTTTTTAAAAATTCTGGAAATAAAATATTGACACAGTATTGCTTTTAACAAGGTCTGAAAAGTAGGACAGCTATTGGTGTGAAATTCAGGGAAGGTAATAGACAATGATAAAAGAAAAAAGCTGCAGAAAAGACAAGACACGAGGTTAGCAAACAACTGGGGTCACAGAAGTCTGTTATGATAAGAACAGAAATATGCTTTTGATACAACATTGCCTCCTCTAAGAAAATAAGTGCAGAGATATTGCCCAGCTAGGCATCTAGAAATGGTACAATATAAGACATTTATCCGTTTTGCAAAGCTGTCAGTATCCCTGTATTTCAGAAATAACTGACACCAGCCTCATCTGGCTTTTCTCTCACTACCACACACTGACCAAGGATGGAAAAATGGAAGTGCTCTACTATATTTTTCCTGCCACAGCACAGAGTGCCTAAGAAGCTGTGGGCTTGGAAACATTGGGGAAAAGCAAGTATACATTTGTTTGGGTGGGGTTTTCTTCTGTTTGTTTTTTTATTATTATTTTGGTTTTTGTTTGTTTGTTTGGTGGGGGTGTTTTTTGTTTTATTTTAATTTTTATTTTGCTGCTTTGCCTGGAGGTTGTTTGTTTGCTTGTTTTGTTTGTTTGTTTGTTCTTTCTGAGGGGCTTGGTTTTGGTTTGTTTTGTTGTGGTTTTTTGTGGATTTTACATGACTCTTCACAAGTTGTTGGACTTACTCTAGTGCACTCTCCAGAAGGTGTTGGAAGCAATGGTGAAAAAACATTTCAAAGCCATGAATTTTTGCATGCCCAATAATCATGTACTTATATGCATTATGATATATAAAATTTGCACTATTTTGATCCCACACTACTTAACAATTCCTAATTTAGAATGTGCCCTAGCCTCAGTAATAAAAGCAACGTGCAAAATACATTTCAAATCGTGAAATAGCAGTATATCCACTGATTAGAACAGGTTCTGAACTTAAAGATCAAGATCTTACTTAATTTTAATGTTTAAAATTTGAGTCTTTTTAAGATATCTTTGACGTATCAGAGATCTCTAATAAATCAGTCTGATAAATCTGATGTGTAAGGCATGGAGAAACATGGTGCTCCATCACCCTCTGAAAATATTAATCATACTTAAAAAGTCTTTATTGCTTCAATTATTATTTACTCTCAGTATAAGTTTATGATATTTTAGTAATTTAGATTTTTTCTGCCTTGGCTTATAGGCATTGGATCTAGATATATCTGCCTGTTAGAGTGTCAACTTTACTACATTTTTGGTTCCTTGGTAAGTATGTATGATCACCAAATTCTGTAAACACTATTCTGAAAACTACAGAAATTCAAGTTCTTGCATCTTTAGAACATGTTTTTAAGTTTTTTCGTGATACCAACAGTGGTTCTGTAAACACTGTTCCATTTCTTCAGCATCTGAAAATGCAGATGACGTTTAAGGATATATTAAGAGTTTCTTCATTAAAGACCATATAATTATGACATAAATATTGAAATATATTAAATAAGCATACTGAAAAAGGTTATTATATGTAGAACAATCTCTCTTTTAAGAAGAGTGAACGTGTCAAAGGCTTTTATTGCCTGAGGCAGGGACCTGTAAGAGCAGACAGATATGTCTCCTGAGTTATCCTCTTTAAAGTTGCCTTGAAGAGCGCTAACTTCACTTTTGCTTCCTCCCTGCCACAAGGAAAATACCACATATAAGGGAAAAAAAAAATTAAAAAGTAGAATGCACTTACACCACATACTTGGAACTAATCTTGTGGACTGATTTGCAGATGTAAATCTGTAAATCTTGTGTTATCAATTAATACTGTTTAAGTTCTCTCTTATCTTGCCAAATCATACTTAAATACATGCTGCTGTCCTTGTCTTTGCTTTTATAGCTTTTCCTTCTTCCAAAAGATTCTGGCCTTTGTTTTACCTCTGTCCTACTTTGATTCCTGATACTGAAACTATTCAGATGCTTCCATTCATTTCTTTCTCTACCACCCCTTTCTCAGTGCTGGCTCTTGGCCTTCATATATTTTTTGCATTTTTACCACAGCCTTTCTCACTCCATCTTTCCCCTTTCACTATGGAATGGGAATGTCTTACTCTCCATTTGTCCGTAAAATGGCAAGAAAATACGGATACTCATTACATTGTGTTTCTCAGCAAAGCAGTTATTTTAAAGTGGACATTAAGGACCATCCTCAGATCTCAAACATATTCTGATAATTTAAATATTGAGTTTTGAGGTAATTGCCACTGAATACTTGAATTTCATTATATATTATATAATTCATGGCCTCAGTAAGTCAAATCATAATGTTAGGAATTTGACAGGGATGAGAAAAAATTGTTTGAGAATCCAGATTTTCATGGTGCATGAGAAAAATAATGATCTAAAATTACTGCAGAGTCTTTCCTGTCTATCTATAGTTCTCATAGTCTTTGAGAAGAATTAAACTATCTTCTCTTGACAGTGTAAAGGAGGTTACAGTCTACTGTGCTCTGTTGTCTAAAGAATAAACTGGAAATAATGTATAGCACTGGAAACTCAGTCATGATATTATGGTGAGTTTAAATAAATATGAACTCGACTTCTATATTTTATTAAATTTCTTTTACCTATTATATTGCATGTCAAAGAATGCCTAACATCCACCTCTATTTTACTTCAATAGACTCCTTTTTAATAGACACATAAATAGGTACACAAATAAAAGCCTCATGTTCCACATCCCACAAATTGTTTTAAATAGAAATTTTAGATAAGATTCAATTAACCTATATGTAATTAAAATGACCTGTCCGAAGGAGAAAGAATGTGAATTGTTTTACAATCAATATGTGAAGACACCCACTGATGTCAAGTAAGATCTTTCCTTTTCCCTTTGTTTTTTCTATTTGTCATTTACTATTATTCCTTTTTTCCCCTTGGCCTTCTGCAGCTCTTATTCCTAACAATATGAAATACCAAAAAGTTCATCTGAACACCTTATTCATCACAAGTTTTCAGCCCAGAGGGGGTGATGATTCTTGGCTTCTTTATGACAGAAACTCAAGTACCTTTCTGTTGTCTCCACCCGTTCATGTAAGACAAAATTCTCTCACTTCTTTATGTTGTCCTTGGGTTTTTTATTTATATTTTGATTTAGTAGTCTGAAGGATTTCATACTTCACATTGTAGTTTAAGAGTAAAGTACTTGCTAATCAGCTAATCTTTCTAATATTGTCAAGGAATCTCCAGAACCTGGAGATTAATGTGAACGACCAAATATCATAAATACAGTTCAAATAATCTTTTCCCATATTTCCAAACCATTTATATCATGCTAAACCTGATCATCTATGAAATATAAATAATTTAAACAATTTAGCTGTGTTAACTCATTATTTAGTAACCTCCTTTTCTATCACTTCCCATTCTCTCCCCTTCTTTTAAAATATTAATTGTGCACTGCCATGTCATTCCCAAAGCTGCTCACCTAAATCCAGCAGATTTCACATTTCCTTACCAGATTCCAAAAAACTACTAGAATCCATGCATGTGTGTGTTTTCCCCTAAAACTATACCTAAATTACTCTAATGAGTGAGAATAACTTAAAATTATTGCTATTAGGGAAGTCCTGTGGAATACTGGTTTAAATAACTTCTCTGACACTAGTGATAGGATGCAAGGTAGTTTAAGAATCATGACACCTGTCTTCAAGTATATTACTGCACATGAAATGCTACATTTATTCAGATAGTTATAAGAAAATAAAATGACAACAGAAACCGCAACAAAAAATTAAAGCCTTTTTTCAGTATCTTCAGTTAATCAAAACCAGCATGAGTTATTTGATTTTCGTGTTTCTTAATCATGCTGAAATTCCGTAACTGGTCTAATAATAACAAAGACTTTATTGCTATTTTTATTTCAGCGTCTATATTGACTGAGCCATTCTGAAAAAGTAAAATAGAAAAAACAATTTTCCTAAAACAGATATTTTCCTAAATCTGACGAACATGAATGAGTACTTTAATGATCTCGGGTGTGATTGCAGGAAGTTCTTTGCAAACTATAATTTCATAGGATACATATAATTTCCTCTAAAAGGAAATTTGCTATTCAAGTCTTATTTTGTGATTACATTCAGAATGAAAAATCCATTCAGCTTATCTTTAACTTAGAATTTAGTGGCGGAAACCTTTGTACCTTATTTTCCACCTCTGATTTTATTTTCTTTTTTCTTAAGCTTGTATTTGAGTGTGTGCTTTTTTAACATATTATTTTCTACTTTTCTTTGATATTTCTCTTTTGCATATGCATTTTAAATTTTAGCAGTATGCCAGGAATAGACTGGACTTGAATTTGTATAACTATGTACTTTACTTCAAATATGACACGTTTTAAAAGAAAACAAAATTCTGCGTGTTACATGTTTTTCTTCATTTCAGTACCCTCCTCTCCAGTTCAGCAATATCTTCAGTACTTGTACCAAGTGCATACACTTCTAAATAGTTTTCAAATTGCAATTGACACGTATAGACCCATAATAAATTCAAAAGACCTCAAAATTACATTTCAGGTTTTCAGGAATGTCAGTTCATAACCTTTGTTGTGAAGGAGGCATCCCAAAGGAAAGAAAACCAAACATGTAGAAGAACATGCTAAGAAACAAAGTACATTAGTGTACATTAGCAATGATACACTAATGGGGTTGTATGAGTTTCTGGCTGATTTGGGGCAAGGGCAGAGGAATTCTACATCGGCTCTGAGCACATGTCTGGATGAAGCCTCTTAATATATGGTTAGAAGTAGATGCTGCAAAAATGTCCTTTAATTTCCAAGGCAAATTATTTTAAATAAGCTAAAAGTTAGTTATTGAAAAATCACTTTAAAGTCTTTAATTTCCCCTTTCATTTCTTCTTTTTTTTTCTTTTTTTGAGTGTCTAGCAAAATGTATATGTATGCAACAGAAAAGAAGTAAGGCGAGGGGTGGGACTCAGCTCTCTTACTACCCATATCAATGAGAGACTTCAAAATCAGAATTAGCTTAGACTTTTTTTGGTCAAAAGAGAGAAATGGACATTTCTGAAAGACAATTTATCAAGCTCCTTAGATAACTGTCTAGGGACTTCTTCATTAATTCAAAATTTATCAATTGGTTCCTTCTATTTCTCAATATACGAGGACAAAAGATCCAGGACCATGCAATGTATGATTGATCCTGGACCAAGAACTTCATCCATAACACATCTCAACATCTTTATAAATACTCTCATTAAAAAAACCTGAAACCCCTTCTGGTTCTGTAGAATGATTTGGGAATTTTGGAGACATTTATTGAAGAGGTTTTTTTCCAGAAAGCCTTCATCTCCATCCACAGGAATGGCCTTCTTGACCCAGGACATGCCCAGGTATGAAGAGTACTCACTACCATATTCACAAACCATGGTGTAACGTCAGGACTGGAGACATAGTTGTCCTTATTCCTCCTTTGCAGGAAACAGGATATATTCAGGGCAAAGGGATCTGCTGTGACATTCCTATTTGGGTTTTGCTGTTTGGAAAGGCAGAAACGTCACATTACTCTTCTTTGATGGGCAAGAACATTCTGTTAGAGTATTCTTTGTCTACTACTTCCACTTATAGCAATAATTGCTTTTCCTGTCTGTTTAAGCCTACAGGATTGACAAGAGAGAGGAAGATGGGATTGTTTTCTCTTACTTACAGATTGGTGACAGAAGAGAGATTCTAACAAAAGTTCAGTTCTGTAGACAGCAAATGTTTTGTGAGAACAAGTAAGATTTTCTTAGAAAAAAACAAAAAAAATACAAAAGTTAAGTAGGTTAAAGTTCTTTCACCTTCTTGTTCTGGTCAACAGGGTCTTTTTAGATTAATTTTCTATTTCATCTTAATTGCAGCACACACCATCAAACAAATAGCAGTTACATCAGCTGGAGATGAAATCCCAAAATGCCTCACTCTCCTCAGTTATATTTGGCCAAGCAAAAGAAAGTCTGAGATGTAATTTAAAAAGATATGAAAAAAAATTTCAAGTTTTGTAATAAGTAAATAATGCTGAACTTAATGTATTTTTCTATGTTACTTGTAAAACATATGTAATTTCAAACATGCGACACATTGGTTATCCTAGCATCAGAGATTCAAAATTATGTAAAAGGAAAAAAAAACCTACAATACCAGAAAAAACACATAAGACATTTTAGATTAGAAAAGAGAAGAGAGGCAGTTTGGCACCTTTGAAGTTTTTGGAGAGATGAGATGTGATCTGAAAAGGTTAATTGGTATCTAGGTTGCTCCTGTTCAATAAATTCCATTCATTTTTTATTGTAATTCAGTAAGCTTTTTCAGAAACAAGCAAATATAAATCTTTTATTAAATACTCTAAAATCAACATAAAACAAAGCCTAGATTTTGCCTGGGGCAAGATACATACAGAATGCTTGTTTTGTACATTACTGTCAGAGTAGATCTCACTTATATTAAATAAAAGACCTTAAAATATTCAGTTAGGTGTTGTGCCAATCTTTTCATTGGATAACACAAAACAAGGCAGCGTATGAAACAGGTTTTGATTCACTACAATAAATGCCTGTGATCTTGAATCTTGGTATTCCAAATCTTATGGGGGCTACTATACATGTAACTACTTTATTTAACCTATTTTTCCTCAATTTATTTATGTATTTCCAATTTTATTAGCTTCAAGAACAGATTATTGTAATTCTCTCTGCTACAGTGTACTGAGCTTACATTATCTCCACATTACAGTATGCCCAAACCCCCTTGACTCAACTTTTAGCCTTCGATGTTAACAGACAGTCTGGTAGTACTACCTTTGAAGGCAAAGTGGAATGTTTTTTTCCACTAAAACTAACTGCAAAAAATGGATTCTATTTCTTGAGTCATTAAACAAACTTCAATGTTCATATCTGAGCATCTAGTGAGCATATACCATGCCAGTATTCTTATTCCTCTGATCAAAATCTGTGAACTGTGTATTTAAAATTTGGTCTTGTATCCCCTCCTCCTTTTTCCCTCTTATATAGGCTTTGGTTTTGTTTTGTGATTGGGAGGGGGTTGTTTAGGTTGGTTCTTTTTTACATATTTCTGTTCTTTATCAATAATCCAAATGTACTGTATAAACAGGATAGCTTTGTATTTTGCCTTTTATTTATGTTTTCTAGTTTGTTTGGGTTTTTAAATAAAAAGTTAAATAATTGGACAGAAAATATGAAGCTGATAGTCTCATTATTTACAGGGTTTCAATTAAAATACAAGATCAGGTAAAAACCTCCTATAGTTTTCAGAAATGTCTGAATTCTTTTTTCTATTTACCAGAGTTCAAAGTTCTGCAAGATTTCATGTGCATACCTGGAAGGGCCACCAGACTCTCCTCACTTCATATGATCCACTAAACAGCTGTGCAGTGGCAGGGCTTTTTGCTGTTTGAAACAACTAGTTTGCTTTGTAAAACTGATGTTGAAACATGTCTCTTTTGAAGTGAATGGAGATTGACGCCTAAAAATTTAGGCCACAATATATTCTATTATTTTATTTCAATAAATGGGTACTATTTTCTTTTAATAATACTGTAAAATTCAGATTTGATTGAATTAATTTTATTTGTGAATTGAAATAAACAAGTCTATAAAAACTTATGATCAAAACAGGCCTGAAGTGTCAATTTACTAAGTGTAAAGATAGGGAATGAGAAACATATTTTTTATGTGTCCAAGAAGAAAAAAATTTTACAATTTTTCTTATTTTTCAAGACATGTTAACATACCTGCTATGAAGTGATTTGTGAACTGTGGGCTCTTCAAAGCATGGTGCTTGCTTAACTTTATGTATTAGTCACAGAACTTTCAGGAGTTTTCAGTTAACATTCTTACTCCAATAAAGATATAATATGTGACAAGACATTCCAAGAGGGTATAGCTGCCTATGATTAGTTGTAACTCCTTACGACTGAAATTTTCTGTTACTTGGTTTTCTTCTGTGGTGATGAAAAAAATTATTTGGATTTTACAAGTATAAGACATTTTATAAATTTTAATGAGTAGTATGAGATTCTGGTTACCATTTACAAAAGGAAATATTATTGTCAAATACACTGTACTTCCCTGAATGAAAAAGAAAAAAAAGAAAAGCTGAAAAAAATAAAGGCAAAAACTTGGCATGTTACATAAAACACTGCCGTTTTTTTGTAGACTACAGATCAAGTATGATTGACAGTGAGCAAATTGGAATTCACTGAATATTCTTGTATGAATGAAGAAAACCAACTCGGACACTCAAGTGATAAGTTCCATCAAGGCTGGAAATTTATGCAAATCATTTGACAGGCATGCAAGAATGAGACAGATTGCCACTCATTGAATAACAGAAACTGAACCCTGGCTGCTGCTGTTATGGTAAATGTAGCAGTCAGATGCATGGATGTCTCTTTCTCCTCACATTTAGAGGGCTTAGGAAAATGAATCTAATAATACACATCTTCAGTAAAATTACATATTTAGCCTTAAAGTTCTGAGAATGGTCTTCCTTGTATCCAGTTAGACTCAGTTCCTCTTAGGTCAAAGTTGATCTCACTAAGGTTTAGGTCTTTCTCTACTGTGAAGAAAGTAAGTTCCTAAAGATTTTTTTTTTCTGTAGTAGAGAGAGGTTTTCACATAACTTTTTTTTCTGCAATTCAGAGATCTTTACAAAAACTGAGGTACCTATTCATAGTTTTAATTTTCAAGTTATTATTTTTTCTCTATTTGCTGAACCAAAATACATAGACAAATAGGAAGCAACTCTTGATGTCCTATCAGTTCTATACCTGTAAAAAGAAAAGCGTCTCTACCAGACAGAATTTCTAATTAAATTAATCTTGGAAAAACTTACAGATAAATGCACAACTTTTTGAAGGGTTTCAAATGAATTATGTGAATAAATTTTAGGAAGACTTTGAAATATGGTACTTCATTCTGGTGCTGAAGAACAAGCATTTATAAAAGATAACCACTATGGACTACAGGAACTGCTCAGTAGTCCTCAAGGTTATACAAGAATTAAAATATTTTTTGTGTAATTTTTCATATTTTGTTTCTGTCTTTTAAATGAAAAAAAGTGCAAGAATTATGAGATTTTAGAGGGAAAAATTATAAAATAATTAAAAGCCAGATTTTGAAAAGTATGATTCATCAATATTATGCATTATGAAATTACTTAATTTGTAGAGGAATCTTGAATTTTTGAATCTTGGAGCTTTTCTTAGCTCTTTGAGAATACAGTACTGTAAACTTCAAATGCAAACCATTTAACCTGTATTTTAAGTTTATACAAATTGCTGAAGAAATTAGGTTTTTCTTTCTCAATATCAGGCATAATGTTTCAAACTAGACATAGCAAGAACCCTGGGAAAATTTTGAAATTCAGTTAGCATTGACTGAAAGCAGACAAAATCTGCAAACGCAAATCTGGATTCCACTGCTCTACAACAATAACCTTGGAATATTTTATTTCTTGTCCAGTAATTTAACACTAGAAAATGAAGTGTCTCTAGACTGGAAATTATTATAAATTATTCCTATGCCTTTTTTTTCATAAATTTTTCAATCTCTCCTGGATTTATTGTTTTGAAAATATCAATTTTATTTATAGAAAAGTCTCAAAATATGATGGTTTTGGCATTTTAAATTCCTAAGCTTAAGCTTAAACCCATTATATCTTTCAGTCTTTATTTTTATTTCATCTAAAATATGGGAAATTACTAACATAACACAGCAGAAAATAAAGTGGATTAAATCCTTTAAGAAAAGATAACATTAATATCAAAACAAAAAACCCTCAAAATACAAGATTTTAAAATTTCTGTTTTTAATAGTACCTAAACATCCAAATATATCTTTCGGAAATGAAAATATTTTTTGCACACAGGGAAGTTAATCCCCATGAAAGTATGTTTACAATTTGCAATGTATTAGCTCTTTGCACTGACAGCCTAGTTTACTTTCATGATTTTATGAGGATAATATAGAGGCCTAACATGTTTGCTCATTACAGACTGTGTTTATGTCCATCAAAACCAGACAATTCTGAAGCAGTCGCTACACCTATCAACCATCCAGAAAGAGATATAGAAAACTATTTCTCTGACTTAAGGGTGCATCTTGGGAAAGAGGGCTTGAAAGTCTGTTAGGATGCAAGAGAGGATGTGATTTAGCCATACCCAAATTTTTGGGAAAAATATTAAAGTCAGCATTATTAATATTATTGTAATACCTCCATATATACTATTTATACACTTGCAAGAATTAATTACTTACAGATCAATAATTCCAATTATTTAATATAATAATATTACACGTTTTTCTTATAATTAGGCTATGAAAAAACTCAGGGTCTAGTCTTTATTTTTAATTTTATCTATGAATATACGTTGAACATGAAACATAAAATATCTACAATGAGCACAACAATGTTATCAGGAGTAGCATCATTAAAGCACCATTTCCTGGCAGTTTCACTTGCCATGACTCCTTAGCTAATAGATCTTGGTTGAAGGCATTTGTAAGCTTCTTGCCACAATCATTTTAAAAAGATTAATACAAAGTGATTAAGAAAGATTTGTGTAAAAAACTAATGCCTCTGACTTTTAGTATTATTTGTATAGAATGGCCTACAGTCAAAAAGCTTACAGAGCCTGTTCCTATTCAAAATTAGTCAATGGAAGCATAAATTACGCTTAAGAAACTTGCAAAATTTTACTGTTTTTTTTTTCATGTGCGATATAAAAAGACTATATCTTATGCTTGATTACACTTTCATAAAGATGAGGGCTTTATTCTCCTTAGTTTTAACAGCTAACCAAATAAAAATTTTGCTACCTTTATACATAAATAAAGGAAGCCAATCTTTTATGCTTGCTAGATTTAGGAAATAAATTTCTTTTTATTATGAATGATACAGGCAGAAAATATTATAATAGAAAAAAAGTTATATAATAGAAATAAATATGTGAAATATCCCACATTTTCTTGATATTGAAGAAAACTTAATTTTTAATATTGGCTTTTTTAATTTGGTCATAATTATGATAAACACTAGTGTTAAATATGATACATTAAAAAAGTCTAAAACAGTAAATATCTTTTTATACAGCTTTTCATTATAAGCTGAAGTTCAGAATCTTACACTATAGCGGAAAGGTAGATATCTTCACAAAAGGAAAGGCAAAATACAGTCATTCTAAGACTTTAAGCCCTTAAATTTATAAGTGAAATGGGAAAGGACACTTTTAAGTAAGTCATCGTGTCACACCAACATCCTAATCACATTTCCTGCAGTCTACAGACAAATAACCTAAAGTCATTTGGGATTTTCTAGCCTAACAATATAAAAGCATCTCTTCTCCACCTTTTCAGTAATGAACATATTTTCTGCTCCATTACCCTCCATTAACTGGGTACCATTAGCAGTATTATGCAATATATCTGTCGTTCAGCCAGCCTAATACGAGCATAAACCAGTGTATTTTGTTGGCAATAGGAGACCTAATAAGGGTGAAAATGGATTGCTTTACCTTTAACTCGACAGAAAACCTTTCCTGAGGTGAGGACAAAATTTTAAGGCATTTTCCCAGGCCATATCTCCACTATATAGTGCAAAAAACTGTCAGCCTTTGGTCTTGAAACAAGTTTTGAAGACTGTTTTTCTATTCATGCCTTTTCCTTTCAATATCCTTGAAAAGAGGGGTCAGGAAAAAATCAGAAAAAGAGCACTAGATATAATTTTTTTCAGCAATTATGAAGTGTCTTCAAGATATTTCACTTCATTAAACACTAACAGCTTGGAAAGAATACTAAGGTATTAAAATGCTAATAAAAATGTGGACATCATAATTTGAAAATTGTATAGCATTTTCAAGCTGCTTTCACTTCCATTTCTTCTTCAGACTTGCATTCATAAAACACTTAGCAAACAATCTATGCCATATAATGAACAAAAAAATAATAAATGGTAAATAATTTTTATTATACTGAGAAGCTCCCTAGTTCATCCAGCACTATTAAGTGATCTCTAATTACAACATAGTATAAAACCTGTACAAATATGGGATTGTCAGCAGAAAAATGTTCAAGCAAAGACATCAGTTTGTAAGACACAATAAAATTATTTCTAAAGCACCCCATTGACTGCTGAATTTAGTTGTATTTTAGATGACTGATAGAGAATTTTGAGATAATCTCACTTGACATTCTCATAAGTGTTGAGAAATACAAAGTTAGGAAATTACTGTGGAGTAGCAAAACTAAATACAGGAACAGATACACAAAGAAATAGTCAAAGCTATGTTACTGAATTATTTGTTATCAGTTTGCAAAAACACAAGTAGCCTAGGAAGTGTGCAGCAAGTATTTCTCTTGAATTGGGCACTGTTTGGTTGCTATATTAATTTTCTGTATATTTTATAAAATAGAGAATATGTTTGTCATATATGCTGATCACAAAAGATTAGGCTAGTTTGGAACATTCAGGGAATGCAAAGTTAAACTTTTTTTGCTTCCTTTTCTCTCTCAATATTTTAATTGATTTGTATCACATAATGAATTCCAATGGGGGATAGATGTAGACTTCAAAATAAAGAAAATACAAGGAAAATATCTGAGACCAATAGCTTCCAACATAAAGAGAACTATGTTGATAGACAACATATAAAATAGAAGTGAGGCAGAGACCATGATGTAGACAATGTGTTAGATATAAATCAGTAACTGATTTATGACACAGAAATAGAACATATATGATTCAACAGAATGTTTGTAACTACATTGTGGACATCTATATCTGTAATTCATCCTAAATTTTCCTGCTAGTGTGACCAGCTCAAATGGGGATAAGGATGGCTAAAATTAAGAAAGATAAATAATAGTAACTCTCTCATGAATGATAATACCAACACTATTTTATGAACATACTTATATTCAGAAATGAGGGCTGACATCTTGAAAATTAAATATTTTAGAAGACATCTCTGTGTTAAGGGATATTATAAGCAGTCATTCTCAGCTTCTAAATACGCTTACAGTCTATCATTCCTCAATTTGGAGAGAAGATGGTCAGAACAGGAACAGAAAATTTGACTCTTTCTGGACTGAATGGTCGTTCTCCAGTCATATATACTGGTATAACAAGTAGTTCAAGTCATGTGTCTAGGCACATGATCCTTGTAATCTGTACTCTTTTTCAGATTTGATGTCATTCACATTTTTTTCTTGAGCTATTTATTAGTCTCCCAAAACTCCTCCATGTGAAATTGTCTGTGAGAGATATGAAGTCCAAAGCTATCTCAGAAGACCTTACTTTTGTACAAATATAACAATTTAAGGATATGTGGAATGTAGGAACACTTGATTTATTAGGCTATTTTCTTAAGGATAAGAAAAACAATAAACTGAAAACACAAGCCCTCATGAACAGGAGAAAAAATAGAGACAATAAAAAGAAACATAGATGCTGGCTGAAGGGCCACTAAAGGAATAACTCAAGTGTAACCTTGATACTTTGCAAGTGATAAAATTATCATGGGTCTCATAAAAAAACCTGCAAATACCCAGCCCTCTTTATGAGACATTTGAAGGGGCTTGAGAGATTGCATAAAACTTCTGAGGTGAGGCAAAGAGGAAGAAATATTATTGTATGATGTTCAGACAAAGGCTCAAAAGAGGGATCGAGGTAGATCTCGTAAGAAAAATGGTAAAGTGAAGAGAAGAGAGGCTGAAATGGACCAGTAGCATTTAAGAAAGGATTTTACAAGTACACGTGCCCTGACAAGCCTGATCACCATAGCCTAATCTATTTCTTCCTTAAACTACCTTCTTAACTAATTTCCTGCGTATGTTCTCTCTGAGCCAGTAGGAAGCTTAAAGTTGAACTTAACAGCAAACAGCATGAGAAGGCTTGCTGCTGGGGAAGCCATGAGTGAACCAGTTATGAGGCAGACTGGTTAGTCTTGTATGTATCTACGTGTGTGTGTGTACATGTGAGTCTGATCTGCTAAGAAAGATTAGAGACTAAACAGGTGATTAAAACAGGCTCATAGTATTGCTGATGTGTATGTAAGCACTGTGTGTGTGTATATGTGTGTGTGTGTGTACACACTGCTGATAAAATCTCAACCCTCCTGCCTGTCTTCACAGTCCTGCTGGTTGTTGGCCGTGTTTGTAAAGAGAACATGCAGTGATTGCGGACTGAGGGACCAGTCTTTATGGATGCTAACTATGAAGCAGGCAGCACAGTGCCTGTGGAATAGCAGGCAGCATAACTTTCTCAGTCTCACCTGAGAAAGTGGCCTGGGAAATCATAAGGAGGAATTAAAACAATCCTCAGAGATAGAAAACAGCCTTGCAGGTGCTGTTTGCCAGTTCCTTGTTTTCTTGCAAGAGAAGGTCAAGAGGTGGTGTACACCACTGACCAATGATGGTGATGTGTTAGTAAACTAACCAATAAGAGTTTTACTTTTCTGTACTTTCACATATCGGTCTCTAAAAAAGATCTGAAGTAACAAACCAGGCGAAAAATTCTCCTGTTTGACTCTAAGAGAGTCAGTGTCATTCTTCTCGCCGTTCCCAACAGGGCGACAAGTCTTACCACAGACTGGATCTGCAGAAGAGGAGTAGAAGCCACCTCACATCTAGCAGAATAAGGAAGAGGAACCACTCCCATCTCTCTTACTTGAGCTCCAGAGCCTCCCTCCTAGCTCCACATTGCCAAAACCAAAACTTCATGTTGATGATGGTCAGAAACACTTTAAAAATCTGTCATTTTTTAAGTGCTCAGGTTCTTCTACAGTTCCCAGGCTAGTTCAGTGACTGATAGCTGTTTGTTTGTTCGAGTGAGTCTCTTTTGCTGATCTGTCTTGTCAATTTTCTTAAACATACAGTTTATTCTAGAATAATACTGAAGACCTACACTTGTGTAAATAACAGTTTTGCTAGCATAGAGAATGGAGGATACTGAGGTGATTAGCTAGTAATGAATAAAGTACATAAGGCAAGGTTGTGCTAACAGCATTATGGACAGAAATAACCAAGAACTGCAGTGGTGACAGCAGGTTCTGGTGTGAGGTATCAGTGGGACGGTGCTGACTTAAACCATGTTCTGATCTTGACTTTGTGTTTGATGTATTGTGCATGCCTTTGTACCTGTGGACCAGCTGTGTGTGAAGTAGGTGAAACGAGTGCATGGCAGGTGTGATGTGCTTGAGAAGCACTGCAGGATGTGATCTGTGAAAGGGTGAGTGGGAACTAACATTCAGTTGGAACAAAGTCGCTGTTTTGCATATGTTCTATGCTTGGAGTAGATACTTATGTCAAGATGATCCAAGTCATTTCAGAGCCAAAGAGCATGTTCCGGCCTATTTTGCTTATTAATAGGGATATTGCTCTTAGAGTAAACACCAGAATTAGAAAATGTTGTATTAATCATAAATTAGCAAAATATTTGAGCTTTTCAATGAAAAAATACAAATCATAAATTAATATACTATAAATTAAGTCAAATAATTTCAGCATACCATAAAACTAAAAAACATACTATATTTTTTTTTTTAGTCAATCCATACTTTCTCCAGTAGTTTAATCTCTCAAAATATCCTCATTTGTAGACAGGAGTATGACTAGAAAAATGCTAGAACATAATAGCAACACATGAAAGAAGAATAATTTTGTCCCCTCTAGGGGAAAAAAAAAAAATCCATATTAAATTTACAGTAACAATCTGTTTATTGTTGACTGAAAAGATAAAAGAAACTTTAAACTTTTTTTTATTAAACACTGTTTCCAAGTAAATATTTCTCAAGCATTGACTTGCAAGAAAATATCTGGCCAGCACACTCTTCTTTAAAATTAAAGAGGAATTTTGATTTTTGTGACCACTTATGCTAACCAATGCAATTAAAATGGAAGAAAAAGATTTTTGAGCACCATTCAGCAATTCAAAACTATATAGCCAAAAAATAAGAATTTTAAGCATTTGATGAAAGCATTCAGATGAGTACTTAAAGGCTGAGTTGTTAGAAGAAGCATTATGATACAAGTCTTCATGTGCCGAACTTTTTAGAAAGCTAGATACATAATGCTGTATCCACAATACATATGAGAGAGGCAAGTAAAGCTCTGAAAGATTCTACTTACTAAAGAAAAAGTGAAGTCAAAACAGTCTATGTCCTACCACTAGGGTGAGGAAAAATCCTAGCAAAACTTTTCAGTTTTTTGAGTTTTGACCCATTTCTGTGTCTCCATAATGCATATAAAAAACAGGGAAAACTGCAATATTTTTAGAGATTTTTGTGAGCAATGACATTATTTAAATTATGTATTTCACCTTGGTCAAAACACACATTCATACACTCAATTCATGCTAGTTAACATTAGTTGCTGTTGACGTTTGTAATCTGGGAGCATTCTAAGGCAGCAGTGTCAAGTATAACATATTCTATGAGCAGTGGCTTAAATGTTTCAGAAAAATCAGTTCTTATGTACTGAAGGCAATCATCTCCCACAGCCTGTGGTAGAAAGGTAAGTCTGCTATGAATAAATAGTCTTCTTGCTGTCAAAGAACCTTCCTTCAAAAAGTCACCACAGCATCAATACCTCATACACCTTCAGTAACCTAAGGGTGGTGAATGTAATTTCAGAAATGTCATTGGATCAATCAACCATGACTTTGTTCCATGCATGAGTAGAATTCTCTTTATGAGCTCCATGATTCATAAGCTTGAATCACTGGGTAAAATATGCAAAAACATATCCAAGTAAACAGACTTTTATTGATGTCTGCAGCATCTAGGCAACGGGCATCCTTTGAGGAAGTGGTTAATAACCTAGTTTTAGAAACAGTGATATTACTTATTATTTCAGTTATGTGATGTGCCTAACACTAGAAGGAAAGACTGTCACAGTCACATACTCCAGTGATTCTTCTCCATTAGTCTTGCTAGGACAGAGCTGTTGTCAGGCAGTCTGGAAGATACACAGCTGAACATTATGTAGATTACATTGTTTTCCATGACAGTTATGAACTGTAATTAGACATTAAGCAAAACATACAGAGACAAGAATAATGAGGACTGTGGGTACTACTTAGAGAAGTTACAAATTATCCATACAGAAGAAATTTGCAAACAGAATGTATAAATATCTGCTAATAATTATTCAAGTGAGATTATTTACAGGGAGAAGCAATTTCTGTCATTCAGTTGCAAAAATAAGTAAACCTTCAAACTGCCCATGTGTCTTTAGGTCTGAAACAAACAAACAAATCAAATCAAATTAAGTAATAATAAAAGAATTTACAAATAATATAGTTCTACTGCTTTGAAGTCAGTGAATATTCTAAATAATCTTGTGAGGCCACAATTTTCTATTTTGCAAGTACTTTTAATTTATCTTAGACTAAGTTGCAAAGGATCTTTCATAATCATTAACTACTGGATTCTCTGAAGGATTTGGCTGCGTAGTTTCAAAAGATATTGGATTCTTACTCATTTGGCTGATAGAAGAATTACCAGATGCAATCAGGGGTCCACACCATCAGAAATATGAAATAATAATGCAGACCTGGGGTCAAGCTTGCAGATCAGAGTAAGGATCAGGAACATTTGAGTGTATCTACTGTAATGTTTGGGGTACTTTGCAAATACCTAACTACATGAGTTTCTATTTTTCTAGTGTGAAGTGCTGAGATCTCTGGCAAAGAGAACTCTCAGCAGGTAGAATGAACTAATTTCTGTCGATCCTTTATTTGCAGGAATTTTTAGTTGTTTGTTTCATAATTGTTCAGCAATACATCACCTTATTTTGTTTCTCAAATTTAAAGGTGATCATTAGAATGCTCTGTAATATTTTCTATCATTCTTGAAATTCAAATAACTTAATGCTGCTGTTCTATTCACTAAGGATGTTTACATGACCTCCTGTAGATGACCCCAAGCAGAGTTAGGAAACACATCCAGCCTGGCACTTCCCTGACTACACAGTGCAAGCAGGTATAAGTTTTGCTGGAGAAAATAACTCAAAATAAATTTTTTCTTTAGCTTCAGTCTGACATGGTTAGGCAGAAAGCTGATCTACAGGTATTCTGAACAGACCCAAACATTGTTTTACTTCACCTTGTGTTTCTCTTTTTTCATTTTCAAGTCCTCCTTTACCACTGTCATTCCTTTACAAATAAACAGCCCAATTTTCTTTCCCCTTTTCTAATGTCTGTGGTTTAGCAGACTCTATAGCATTACTTGGTGTTTATGATTTGTTTGTCCTGGTAATTTCTACCTTGTTCAGCAATTCTGCTAAGCTACTGCTTTATTTTGTTACTTACAGTTTCCTGCTGTATTTTATGCTACTGTCTTTTTAATGGAACTCTGGGTCAGAGCTAGCCCTTTGTGTATGCACTACTCCTACCTCATTATCTGCAGCAGCCTGTTATTTCTCATATCGCTATTTTTCAGAGGTGCCACATGTCAGGATTCACCATAACATCTTGTGTCATAGTTTGAATGTCCCTATACTTCTGTGACATTCTGTCATTTCACTGCCTGGTTACACAGATGAGAAATGGTGGGGAAAAAGTAAATAAGCAATTTTTTTTCTTTAATCAATTTCACCATTGCCATTTTAGAAGTAGTGATGAGTTAAGGCATTGGGTAACCATGTGATAAATTGTCTGACATATTATGTGGCAACCATTCAACTTAAATTAAATATTTTCTTTGTTTAGCTGCTCTGCTGGGAGGATAAAAACTAAGTGCATCTTAGTGAAATTAGAAATATGAGATCCTACACACAGAGCTTAAAAAGGGATAAAGAGAAAATTCCGGACATAATGATTTAAATTTTTAAGATTGTTTTGTTTCTAGTTATCTTGATGTGAAGAGATCCCTTTCTTTGCATTTTGTCAATGATAATTTTGTACAAGTGTATTAACAACTGATTAAATAGGAATAGCTGAACTACAAGATTTTTAATATAAAAAGAGTTGTATATTTAATTATTTAATTAATTTGACTAATTTTGTCAAATAAATGACTCATAAAGGAAGAAGTTATAGTCAAGAAAAATACATTGATTGGTTACAGGGAAAAATAATGAAAAAAATTAAAGAAACCAGTTAACAAACCAGCAGTAAGTGAAAAGTGTCTCATTACTTTTCTTAACATGTAGGGCATTTGTGTTAATGAGCTTTATCAAATAAAAATGTTCAATCTAGGAGCAAATTCAGTACTTAATAGCATGTAATAGTTCTGAAATTTTCAAAGAATGGATGAAATCTTTCTTTTACTCTTCCATTGGCAATACATTTTGGTTTTCAAGTTCAACCAGACAAGTTTTGATGACTGAATATTCATTAAAAAGTTTGTTCTCGTATATTGTGTCCTGCAAGGAAAGCACTTTAATAGCAACTGAAAAACCACTGCAATTTACATTTATTTGAAAGGTAGATAAAAGAAAAAAATATCATTATTTTAAGTGTTTACATTCAGGGAAATCATACCTGCATGTATTTTTTCAGTGCTTCACCAAAGGTACAAAAAAGAAGTATAAAATCTTTCTTCTGTTTCTATGGTAACTAGACCACAATAAGGTGACATATGGCTTGATCCTGAAGATCTTTCTTACTTGATTGTAAATATTTCTCAACTGAATCTTGTCCCATCAGATTTTACCAGTTCCTTCTGCAGGAAAAGACAAACCCTTTTGGCTTAATCTGGCTTCACTGATATCAATGGCCTCACTTTACTGAAGGGTAAATAACAGTCCTAGACATTGGGCTCTTGTTTTCTGTGATTTCTGAGCACTTAAACATTTTGGAGTGTGCAGGCTGAATGATGGTGGTGCTGGTCTATGAATCTAATAAAAAATGCAATCATAAGCAATTATTCATATAAATGGTTTTATGAAACAAAGCCTGTATAGCAAAATAAGAGATCCTGGAAGTGAGATGAAACACTGGACTCTTGAATATGCATATTGTCTAATGGTTAATTAATTCTATGGTTTTATCTGAGTCTACCTCTACTAAATCTCCTGTGTTGCCTTAGTTAAGTACAAACAGTATCATCTTACCAGGAGTAAACAGCACATATGAGTACATCTGTGTAGAAAGGAAATTAAGGCCTAATTGCCAGTTTTACTAAAACATTCTTGTTCCATGCTTAAGAGCATTAACATTGAACCCCTTGGCATCTTGTTCAATGGGAATATCACAAATAAACCCTGGAACTGCACTTCACAGCTTCAGGGTTATTTTTTTTTTCTACTGTCTTGTAAAAATTCACCCTTACATTCCAGCAGCACTAGACCTAACTCTAGCTAAAACCATGGCTTCCCTTATGTGTTCTAGTTACCACCTTTTTCAGGTGCATTTTCCACATGTACAGCAACTAATTTGAGAAAGAACCTGTAAGAAAGTATTATATATTTTCTCTTTCAGATTTTTATTTCCCTTAACTCCAGCTTTTTACATGCTTGCCAAAAAAATGTCAAGTGCTTTTCTATGTTGATTTTCTTTGTGCTGTAAAGCTTCCAGTTTGGATTTTTGGGTTTTTGAATTGTTATGTTTATTTTCAGTTGGAGGAATTATATTAGTTCTTATCGCCTACTAAAATGAGTGAGCAGTATCAAAGACCTTTGTGTCTAACTGTTGTGGAAAGGGGACACAGAACAAGTGACAAAGAACTTAGATGAGGAAGTCAATGTCATTTTTTCTCTTAGCTTTTCCTGGTGAAGCAGATGCACAGTGGATAGGATGAGTGTCAATAAACACAAGGTGGAACACTGAAAACTCCCACCACATAATAGGGAAAAACAATTACAACCATAGCTGTCAAACACTGGAGAAGGTTGTCTTGTAGGGTTGAAGAATCTCCAACCTTGAGGTTCAAGACTCAGCTTTTGAGCAGAAGTTTGGCTGATCTTCAGAGGTTCCTTTGGCCTTAATTTTTCTCTAAACCAAAGTACCTGTGAAAAATAAATAGCAAATACATGTATTCATTAATTTCTCTCATCAGTTATTGAGTATTTGGGATACTGTACGTACAGGTTTGTTACTTTTATTGCTTGTGGATTTTGGTTTTATACTCTGCTCTATCACTTCATAGGGTTCTCAGACTAAAATCAAGGAATATTGAATATCACAGTACAGAAATTCTCGGAGGCAAAATTTGTGTGATTTAGAGAAAAGGGTGAGTGTTCTCTCTTCTATACTTACACTTTTAATGAGAAATTTTAAAATTACTAAAATTACTCTTATGGATATATTAATTTGTTCCTGCCTCAGTTAACCACAACAGGATTTATTTAAAGATCTATGTTGCTCTCTGACACTGATTCTATTCCTTTCCATTGCCTTTCATACCAAGGGAAAAAATTCAGTTAAACCCTTATGGGAACAAAGAAACAAATAAAGAAAACCAACCAACCAAAATCTAAATAAGGAGTCTATCCTGACCTGCTTCATTCTACTGCTATCCAATTTTATCTCAAGGAAATTCAGTCATAACTATAATGATACAAGCATATATTGCTCAGAAGCCCAGGGAGCAGGTCCTCTTTGCAGTTGCCAAAATATTCTGTCTCCCTTCCACTTCAGAACATTAAAAGCAGAAGAACAGTCACAACTGCAGCATCCAGCTGCTTCAATGTTTTTTCTTTCCCCTGGCTGTTGTCATCAATTAACAGACTCCCTTGCTCAGCCTCAGATGACAGGAAAGGCATCTTGCTGAGATGCCTTAAGTCATACAGCTACAAAGCTGGTACAACTGTCATCCCCATCCTTAAAGCAGGATACAGGAAATTATAGTCCCATCAGTCTTACAAGAGTCCCTGAAAAAGTTATGGAATAAACCATAAGTCAAATGAAATACATGGCTGGGGAAAGCTAGCCTGGATTCACCAAAAGCAAATCATTCTTGGTAACATGATTGCCTTCTACAACAGAGCAACCTGCTCAGTTGATGTGAATCAAGGGGTTGACATGGTCCACCTGGATTTATCCAAGGCTTTCAATACCATTTCCCACAGTCTTCTTCTAAAAAGGCTGATGCATTTTGGTCTAGACAGGTGGTCTGTATTGTACCCTTATGTGTAGTGAAACTCTAAGTTTTATCTCAATATTTTGGTGCCATCTGACTAAAATATGTTATTACTAGTGAAAATGTTAGAAAATATTCAAGTGCTTTTAGTCCCTAAATTGAAGATTTACTAAATATGAAAAGAAGCCTAAAGAAGATGAATCAAACAGGAAAACAAAATCCCCCAAATCCCAGGTCTACCATATTTATAAAAAGGTAGTTTGAAAATAAATTTCTCGATTGTTCATTATGTTCTTACTAAATACATATCATGTAATAATTTGGTCCACAATATAATTGTAGAGCCTACCTCCTACTCTCACGTATTTTAAGTAAATAAATGTACTTCTGAGTTTAATGCTGTGACCCATTGACAAGATAATTTATTGGACTAAGAGACTCTATAGAAAAAATAAAAATCTTAAGAAGCTCTAAACCCCCATAACTTATCTGTCAGGCTTCAGGAAATTAACAACCTGAGACCAGTGTAAAAGTATGGAAAAGAACCCTGCATTTTAGTCCTTTCACAGAATTAATTTCTCAGTTTAATGAACAGCAGTTTACGTTAGATAAACAGATTGTCAGCAGATTATTCTAGCCACTACGAGGTAGAATTAATCCTTTTCTTGCATGATTTTTTTTCTCTGATTACAATGGTCTAAATACAAATACAAAATGAGAATGAGGAGTATTTTCATCTTGGAAGAAATGTGGATCATTTGAGTCACCCAGGCTAACCTTCCCATCCACTATATTTTTTTGACTTATATCTGTGCCATTTGACTGCCCCATGCTCTTCATAGCCACCTAATTTCATAATTCAGTTCTTCATTCCAGCTTTAGGAAACAGGAAGAGAGGATGTGTCTAGATAACTAGTTATCCACTATGAAGACTAAAAATACTTTTGAATTGTTTTCCACTAATATGGAAGTAGAATGCAAAAGAGAAATTGAAAGCAAGAGAAAAATTCCCAAAACCCAATTTCAACAGACTGTGGAATACTAACTGGGTGGACAAAATATGTGCTTTTGTGACACAAGAAGTAGAGACTTCTATGTCACAGTCTCTTCAGAGTAATCATCTTCAACAAGAGAGCAGCTTCAATGGAAGGTAGAAAAAGTAATCTCAAAACTGATCTCACAGAAATCTTTGTGATTGTATCACAAATTGCTCTCAGGGAATTTACTGTTTTAGAATCAATTTATCTGTTTCATGTGTCCTTAGGTAAAAATATAAAAAATATAAAAAAATATAAAAATATAAAAAATATAAAGTTCCTACTTTGTAACCTACAATTTGAAATAGTAAAGGTGTAAAATTCTTAGCATAAAAAAAAAAAGTGACTCAGAAAGTTGATTTGTAGAAATCTATAGAACATTGTAGAACACTGTAGAAATTTTTAATTGTTGGCCAACTCCATTTAGGTGCTCAAAGTTCACTTATTATCCATACATGCACAAAAAACAACAACTACTGGAAATTATTCCAAGTTAAAGACAAGACAGTTTTGTGATTGCATTTAACTGTTTGAATGCTTCTTCACTAATTCTCCCCTAGAATTTTTTCATATACAAATATTTTTTTCATATATTATTCATAAGATTTTTTTTTCCAGGCAAAATATGCCTGGTGCACATGTTCTGGTAAGGAACAGGAAAATGAAATCCATGTCATTCACAGAAACATACATTGTCCAACAAGACTATAAAAAATTATTATGTGTGGCAGAATATGTTAGCTGGTATTAGTCTTTGGAATTTCAGGTGAAATTTTATCAATACACATCCAAGAATCGAATTTGTTTATATCCTAGAAACAAAAGAACAATTTATTTAGTTATTTTTTGTTGTTTTTGTTGTTTAACCTGCATATGATGTTTGCTGAAATTAGGTTCTCTAATAGCAGAAGAATATATGCATCTTTCACTAAATATTCACTCGATAACAAACTAAAACTAAAAGTAAAACTTCTTTGCCTTGAGCAGAATAACATCCTTTCAGGTAAGTGTGAAATTAAATTTGCAGTTCTGATTCTGTGAATGAGAGCAGTCATTCCAGGTAGCCATTATCTATTCCTTTGTAAAAGTGATAGAAAGCAATATAAAAGGAGATCAAACTGCAAATTTTGCATGTGAGAACTATGCTGAGGAGAATATCAGGAAATCATGAAAAGAGGAAAGGAACATTCTGCAAAATGTGATGCCTAGCATGACATTAATCATCTATAAGATGAAGTTTGACCTGGTTCTACGCTTTGGAATCTCTTCACAGTATCTACAGAATTCTATCTATTCTATCCAGAACTTAAGACAAGCCTTCAGTCAGTCACTTTGAGTAACTGGGCTCAAGTGTTTAATTTTTAAATAATTGCATTAATAATTACATTACTTACATGACGCCTCATTGTGAGGTGAGCACTGAGGTTGTGTTAGGTACATCAGTGTGTGTGCAGCTGAGGCAGCTCATGCGTGCAGCAGTTTGTGCAGAAAGGCACAAACCCAGAGCCAGCAGCTCCGTGCCAAGCAGCTTACATATGTCCCCAGCTATGGTGGTGACATGTCACAGGTGGCAGGGAATGATTCCCAGCTGCTGTTAGAGCTATTGTCCCTGTGACATCCAAGGCTTGACCCAGACAAATCCTCAGAAAGAGGGTTCAGATCTACAAATCTCAAACTGCAGGGAGTGCCTGGGATGACTCACTGAGGTTAGGCCAGATGGTTTTACAGCTTGTAGCAGCTGTGCACTTGTCAAGAAGCTGTGCCACCAAATGAAAGAGCTGCAGGAAGAGGTCAGCAGACTGAAGAGCATCAGAGATGAAAGGAAAGCAGTTGAATGACTCTTTTCCAAGCAACTGCAGCTTCAAGGGCTCCAACTTCCAGCTGTAGAAGACAGACAGACAGAGTGTGTGCCTGTCAGGATATGTGACATCCCAACCATGAGAGAAAAGGAGCACCCAAGATTCATAGCTGCTCATGGTTGAAATGAACTGCAAAAGCTTACAAAGTTTTATATAAAATTACACACTTGGCACGGAAGTTGGTTTGTTAGCCCCTGACCTCCTAGCATAAGCAGACAGCATGTATTTTGGATGGAAGGGAAGGAAGGGAAGGAAGGGAAGGAAGGGAAGGAAGGGAAGGAAGGGAAGGAAGGGAAGGAAGGGAAGGAAGGGAAGGAAGGGAAGGAAGGGAAGGAAGGGAAGGAAGGGAAGGAAGGGAAGGAAGGGAAGGAAGGGAAGGAAGGGAAGGAAGGGAAGGAAGGGAAGGAAGGGAAGGAAGGGAAGGAAGGGAAGGAAGGGAAGGAAGGGAAGGAAGGGAAGGAAGGGAAGGAAGGGAAGGAAGGGAAGGAAGGGAAGGAAGGGAAGGAAGGGAAGGAAGGGAAGGAAGGGAAGGAAGGGAAGGAAGGGAAGGAAGGGAAGGAAGGGAAGGAAGGGAAGGAAGGGAAGGAATCTGGCTGTACTGTAAATCCATAAATCCAGCTGGGGTGTCCAGAGTCCTAGGGCACATGCATACAGAGAAAATGCACTGGGCTTGGTGGGAATACCTTCCTAGAGAAAAAATTCTCACTTTCTATGCAAATTAGTTGTCATTCACAGTCTGTTCTTCTAGACCTTTCTGGAAATGGGTTGGAGGGCCCTAGGGATCTTTGGTGGTCTTAATTCCCCCCATGTCCATGCCCTGTTTTCAGCCTCATTCTTCCCCTTGTTTTATACTATGTTGTGCTTATTTCCAGGAACTAGGACAAGGACTTTTGTCCCAGGAAAGTCCTGCCCTATCTCCATGTCCCCTGCCCTTCTCCCGCTATATATTCTGTTCTTTCTCACAGAACTGTTATTACCAACATTCCTTGGCTGTTATCACCCATAGTCCTTGGTTGGCTCCATATCTTTCCAACTATTAGTGTCTGAGATATAACATTATCAGCTTATCTTCTGGGCTTCTGTAGGGCGGCAAGCAGAAACTCCCATGATGGCAAAGCCTGGAAACTGGCACCAAGAAGATGGCTTCTGCTGTTCATGAAGGCTTGTACCTATAGAATGTCCTCATAGCTGATAAGGAACTGAAGGCACTCTTAAAGGGAAAAATCAGAGGCAGCTGAGCCAGAGCTACACTACAGCACCAGGAGAAAGTACGGAGTGTTAGTAGTGGGAGACACCCTGTTGTAGGTAATGGGGCTTTGCACCTCACTTGTGATAAGGGTAGGCAGAGACAGGAACAGTTTGGCCAGAGAAGTTGTGGGTGCCTCATCATTGGTAATATTCAAAGTCAGGTTGGATGGAGCTTTGAGCAACTTGATGTAGTGAAAAATGTCCCTGGCCATGGTGGGGGGATGGAACTAGAAAACTGTGGAGGAAACCCAGTCCTCTGACAGGCCTCCTCCCTGGAGATCAGCCCCCTAAGACAAAATGCCTAGTCATGGTGACTAAGCTGTGGATCCCTTCCTGCTTCAGGACCCCATGTTATCTCCCTAACTCCTTAACTATCAGTCATCTTATCCCAGTCTCAGACCACTGGTCCCCTTCCCGATTCTTCCTTTCCCTATAAAAACCCCAGCTTTTGCCCAGATCAGTGGTAGATAATCACTGGCCCTCTTCGCTGAAGCCTGTATTAAAGAACTGCAGAACGCCACATGGTCTTCCCGTCTCTTGTGTACACGTGGCTAGGATAACCCCTGAAAAGAGCTGGCTGGGCTGATCTGAGCAGATCACTGCAAGAGAAGAAATCACTTCTAAAGAGCTGATCACTTGAAGCCTCAGCCCATGCTCCTAAGGGGTTACCCCTGGCTGGAAACTGCCTGGAAACCCCTGGACTGTGGCTCCTTCCTAGGACATCTATCTGGGCTTGTTGCTGGCAGAGCTGGGGGTCAGAGAGACCCCCAGACCCAGTCGCAACAGAAAATCCTGGAAGGTCTCTCCTAACTAATCTATGATTTTATGATTGATATTTGAGTGGCCCTCCATAAATAACATATGACACATTATTATGTCTATTGTAAAATTTTACTGCTCAGGATGAAATTATGGGATGAAGACAGATAAGATTCAGAATCAAGCTGTATTCTCAATATCTTGCTGTATAGAAGGTGATTTGATTATCAACAATATTGGAAAATAGGGCCCATGTTATGGCAGATGTTCATCATACAAGACATTTTACTGTAATTTACTCTGGTTTTATTTGAATATTCTAAAAACCCAGAGAGGTAATGATTAATTATTTAATTAATTAATTGCTGGGGTTCATTTTATAGAACCTACCACAAGAAACTAAATTCATTCCTTTTCTCTAACTACTTTGAAATAATAAATTGCTAGCTAAAGTGAACTATATCCAGAGTAGACTACACAGTTACAACAGCTATTAGACATACAAAAAACCAATGAATCTACTTCTATTAAAATTTAATCAGAAGCACATCTTACTCCCTTCTCAACCTCAGTCACTATAATTTTTTCCTGTGATCCATCTATTATATATAATCAACTTGAGGTTGCATTTATTAAAAATAACCCCTTATTTATATGTTATATTAGCTGTGATCTTTAACTGAGTTTCTGAAGTTGTTCAGATGTAAAAACCTTAATGCCTGAAAATTATTTTCCTTTTTTTTTCCTCTTTAAGCTGTAGTGAGTCAAATTTAGTTGTCTAAACATAGCTACCTAGGGGCAAGTTAAGATAGGTACCTGAACTATCCATATGGGGCTGGCAGTTGGAACACAAAAGATGTGTGAAATCATTTCTTCTGCCAGTTAGAAGACAAACAAGATGAGCCAATGGAGCTCAAGTGGCTTCAGAGGTTGCATAATTATAGGCAGGTGATACCATCAGTCTCTGTATTTTTACTAGTTAGTTACCTTAGCTTTATTACTTGGAGCTGTAAAACTCTTTGTTATATAAGTGTGATCACCTGTTTCAAAGGATTATCAGCTCCTGGCATCTGCAGGTAAGTACTGCATCTTGCTGTTTTTACCTTTCTGTTGAGGCAGATCAACAATTGCAGGTATTTCAAAATAGTGGTACACCCTCGTGGAATGCAAACAATATGAGATGTTACTGCAGGCACAGCAGCTGGTTTTAAACTCTATTTCATGGATTTGTCTCACAGTGATAATGCTCTTTAAAATATTTCCTCTCAGCTCTCCAACTTATCAGAATACTTCCCTAACCAGCCTCCAAAAATTGTCATCCATAAAAAAAAGATTCCCACACATTTGCAGTATATTTTCTTCCACAGGCAATACAGGATGTAGACTGTGCAATTAACAATTCATTGCTTGGAACTGAATTAAGAGAGTGAAATTCACTTGCTGGCTTTCCCACTATACCTGACAGGCATCTGACAACAGGAAGTGTCATCAGAGTTCATCTGGCATTATAAAATTATCTTTTAAACAACCAAAACATTCCTCTTGTTATTTCAGGATTGTCATTGGTATTTGTCTGTATGACATAAATAGCCATTTCATGTATATTAAGTCTGCTCTCTGGACCCTGGATTCTCCTTCAGATTTCTGAATGACTAAGTACCTGTTTCTTCTGTTATGAATTCTGTGTTATAATCTGCTCCTTCAGGTCTATTTACTATGAATCAATCAGGTCCGAATTAAGAAGTCATACAAATTAGCAAAGTATGATCTTGATACAAAAAATGTCAGTGGAAAGAATCTGATTAATGGGAAATTGCTGAGCATCTGTGCAGGCCATGTAGAAGTATTTGTTTCATCTTTATTTTTCAGTATAGGTCCATGCAAAGCTGAATCCTCAGTTTGATTAACTCCCAAACTATCTCAAATGCACAGAGCAATAAATAATTTCCTTTTTGTGCCAATATAAAGTACCAGATAAAATCTTTGCTGAAATGGAAAACAGAAAAGAATGCCTGCAGGGAAGTGGGAAAAGAGGAAGAATTGAAGCTATCCGGAAACCAAAAATTTCACTTATTCATTCAGTTCATAAGAAGAAAAATGGGTTACATAACTGTATGGCAACCTGAAAATACTTTTCAGATTCTTCTGTTAAGACACTGGAAGGTAAGACTGTGCCTCTCTGTAGGGCCTATTGACTATCTATGGTTGGTTTCCAAGCCATCTTTTCAGTTTGAACCAGAGGCTTATAACTGAACATGAATGGTAAAAAGGGTTTATGCATCTCACACAAACATACAAATTACAATAAAGGGTGGTTGGTTACACTTAAAGTCAAAACGTAAAAAAGTTAACATTGTCAGACACCATCACTCAGTGTTATCATCATCTATATTGCAAAGGGAGCTGAAAGCTTGCTCATTGGACCAATACATTACTGTTTCCAAATCTCTCATCACAGCAACAAATAACAATAGAAGTTATAAAAGTCTTCAGTGTGGTAGATTTTGCATGTGATTTCCTAATATATGTAATTACCTTAGGAAGTATATTTAAACACATAAACCTCCTTGTTTTAGATGTCATTATTAATTTTTGAGAAATCACCAGTTTTAGGATATAGACTTGTATTTCAAACATAGCAGGACAAACTACTGATTAGAAGAGGAATCTGCTAGCTAGGGCAAATGATAGAAATAGAATTGTGGGAAACTGACAAAAATATTTGATAGAGAAAATGATGATTAAACAATTCTTTAAAGTGAATTTTTAAATATCCATTTCATTAAAAGGAACTTGTGAAGCTGTCCATTTCCATTCATTGTTAGTTCTCATATTTTTCTGAAATAGTACACAAGTTGATACCTGAAGAAAAAAATCAGAGTGTGTAACAGAGCCACTTATAGCTGCCAACCAGTTGCAGGGCCAATATAATACATTTTAACACCTGTTCACCCAAAAGCAATTCTTAAAGGAAATTATCATGCAAAGTAAACAGTAATATTTATGAATCATATTTCCATGACAAGTGGAAACACCATTACCTCCTTTACAGCCACCTGACTTTCTGGGCTTAGAAATCCTTCCCCCTTTGCTATCACATGAGAGATTTACCTGCCTCACCTTGCCCCATGTGATCCTAAAATCCCAATGATTGGAAGGTAATTGAAGCCACATGTTCCAGATTTCCCCAGAAGTATATCAACACACACCCATGGCCCACCAGTGTGATGCCATTTTGGTTTACAAATCTTCTGTGATTGCGTGGTTGCTTCAGAAGGTTCTGAAAGTCCTCATAAATATGTATCTATATATACATGTATAAAATTAGATGCAGGATATATATTTGTTTAATTATATATATTCATATATATTAGAAGTATAAGCTTATAAATGTATGTAAGTCTGTACCTAAAAAGGATGTACAATGTGTATAATTGCATATATATAAATCCACAAAATTTTAATAATGATTTCTATGCATTTAATACAAATAAATAATAAAAATCAATATAAGCACTTGTTATTGTTTAATAAAATATGTCTAAAATATAATTTAATCTGAAAGATTTAACTAAGTCTAAATGCGAATGGAAAGATCAAACAACTTAGAAGATATCTTGGGCTCACTACTTCGTAAGATTCCAATAACTCCTAAGCCATTGTGGGGATGAGTATAACGCCACTGAAGAGAGAAGAGGAACATACACAAATCTGGACATGTCTGTGGGTCAAGGGATGACTCTGGTGAGATCAGCAGTGGAACAACTACTGAACACTGCACCAAGCAAAAAGCAAACCATGTGTGGGAATCTGGCCAAGAGGCCCCAGACCCTCAGCTCTAAACTTCCAGAGTGATCATACAAAATTATTGGGGAAACCTCAGTTTTGTGCTGTGCTGCATGATACAGATATTATTGTCAGCTATAATGGAAAGCCAGGACAAGAAGACATCTTATGAGCTTGTACAGGAAAATTACTGATGGAATTCTGAAAACAGTTATATAATTCAGAAGGAATTACAAATGGACTAGATATTTAAAAACACTGATTCATTAACTGGGTTTTTTGAGAGGGACAATAAAAACCATGTAGAGACTTTCCACTAGACCAGCTTGCTTAAAGCTCCATCCAATCTGTTCTTGAACACCTCTAGTTATAAGGCACAAGTTCCCTAGGCAACCTTTTCCAGTGTCTCATCACATTCAGAAAGAAAAAATTCTTCCTTGGACCTAGTTTAAATCTACATTTTTTCTGTTTAAATCCACTCCCCCTTGTTCTATTACTACATGCCCTTTTTAAGTCTCATTCCAGCTATTGTGTAGGCCCCTTTAGGTACTGAAAAGATGCTAGCAGGTGGTTAATGTGTATTATCAGAAAAACAGAAAAAGGAAAAGAAACCCCATATTTCCTGTGACCTAGAATATACAGTTTAGTTCTGGACTAAGCACCAGAACCACAATTGGCTGGAAAATAAGGTATGAAAGGGAAAACTGAAGGTGAATGAGTGCTTAAAGATGACGCATCTTGTGGTCTTTATTTTGCTGCTTATGGATGTAAAGTTTTGTGGTTACAGATGTATAAATGTGTAACACCAAAGGGTATGCTGACTATTTTTTAGTTAGCCAGCTTCTGAAAGAAGAAATGGATATGTAGCAAAGGATTCGAGATGATGAATTCATGTGCATGTAAGTTCCCGTCCCTGAGTGTATGTTTCATAGGCTTTAAATTTTTAAACCATGAAACTAAGCAGCTTTTCCCAAGCACTGGGATTTGAGAGTTGAAAAGGTTATTTCTCCATTTCCTTCAACACTGCTGAAAATCAAAACTGTGCAGGCCCTCATCCACAGCCAGAATATTATGGAGTAGAACAGATTGGAAAGGAATAGAAATTTTTTTGCACAGCCCACAGCTAATAAGGTTGTTCACTTGCAAATGGAACTAAGTTACTACTGTCAACAGGAAGTGAAAATTTTGAGGTAGACCTGTAGTTCACACAAGAATGAGTTCAGTGTTCATTTGTAATCTATGCAGATGGGGAGCTTGAAGAGCTTTTATAAACAACATGCCTACATTGCTGAATCCTAGTGATGCTCTTTTTAGTAGCAAGATAATTTTGCATAAATTAAAAAAAAAAAACCCTTAATGAAAAGACTTAAATATCCTAGAAATTTAGTAGCTTGTAGTCCTTCAGCAGAAAAATAAAACAATATTCTCCTGGGCACCCTGAAGTCCTATCTGACAATTTTGACAACACAGCAGCCTATTTTGGTACACTCAAAGTAGGAGTGTATTCACTTTATGGTCTTTTCCTCGTGCACTGTCAGGGTAAATGGCAACCAATTCTTCTGGTGCTGCACCTGGTCTGAAACCCTTCAGAGATGCTGCATTTACAGACATAATACATAATAGTGCTGAAGTAAAAAAACTAGAGGATGCACACAAGGGTTTTGAAGTATATAAAGTTTAGCATTTTGAAGGTAGTCCAAAGTGTTTGGGTTTGGATTTGGGGTGAGTTTTTCTTTTTATGTTGTTTTGTTTCAGTTTTTGTTTGTTTGGGGTTTTTGTTGGTTTTTTGTGGCTTTTGTTTTGTTTTGGTTTGTTTTTTGGGGGTTTTTTTGGTTGGTTGGTTGGTTTCCTTAGGGGTTTTGGGGTGATTTCTTGTTTGTTTTTTGTTTGCATTTGGTTTGGTTTTGGGTTTTGTTTGTTTGTTTGTTTGTTTGTTTGGGGTTTTGTGGAATTTTTTGTTGTAGTTTTTGTTTTAGATTACATAAAGCTGTACCTCCGGCAGAATTAGAAAGCTTCAAGTTATCCCATCTGGTACACAGATGCTGACAAAAACACCCTGATCCATCAGTGATCTTGTGCAGAAAGAAGGCTTTCCTTTGCGACTGAGTGCATAAAGAAGAACCCCTCAAAACAACAAACTGTCTAAGTATTTTAAAATTTTCTGTGGGATTTCTTCCAGAGATTCAGTTTTCCCCACAGCATCATGACAATAATTGATATATTGTTTTGGCTGACTAGGGTAAGATTGTCTTCTATGATGAAACAACTACTTGCATGAATGAGGGAGGAGAGAGCAGTGGATATTGTTTACTTCAACAAAGCTCTCAACACTGTATCTCTTAACAGCCTCATAAACAAACTCAGGAAGTGTGGAATGGATGAGTGGACAGTGAGGTGGACTGAGAACTGGCTGCATGGCAGACCTCAGAGAGTCATGGTCAGTGTCAGAGGAACTGTTTGGAGGCCATTCACTAGTGGTGACCCCCAAGGTTCAATACTGGGCCCAGTACTGTTGAACTTATAAATCAGTTACTTGGATGAAGAAACAGGGACCTCCTCAAGTTCACTAACAACCTAAAGCTGTGAGGAATGGCTAATATCCCAGAGAGATGTGCAGCCCTTCAGAAGGACCTGACAGGTTGGAGAGATGGGCAGAAAGAGATCATGAAATTCTGCAAAGGCAGATGCAATGTCCCGCACCTGAGGAGGAATAATCCCCTGCATTAGCACAGGCTGGGGGCTGACCTGCTGGAAAGCAGCTCTGCAGAGAAGGACTAGGGGTCCTGGTGGACAACAAGCTGTCCATGAGCCAGCAGTGTGACCTTGGGGCCAAAAAGACCAATAGTATGCTGGAGTATGCTTTAGGAGGAACTTTGCCAGCAGGTTGAGGGAGGTGATCCTGCCCCTCTACTCAGCCCTAGAGAGGAAACATCAGGAGTGCTCTGTCCAGTTCTGGGCTCCTCAGTATAAGAGAGACAGGGAGCTCCTGGAGCAGGTCACAAAAATGATTAAGGATCTGGGACATATCTCTTAAGGGTGAGAGAGCTGGGGCTGTTCAGACTCAAGAAGAGATGACTGAGAGGGGACCTCAACAATGTCTATCAGTATCTGAAGAGAGTGTGTCAAGAGTATGGAGCCAGGCTCTTCTCAATGGTGCCAAGCAATAGGACAATAGGCAATGGGCAGAAACCAATGCACAGGAAGTTCCACCTGAACATGAGGAAGAACTTCTACAATGTGTGACTGACCACCCACTGGAATAGGTTACCCAGAGAAGTTGTGAAGTCTCCCTCATGAAGAGATCAATAACTGGATGCAATCCTGTGCCAAGTGCTCTAGGATGACTCTGCTAGAGCAGGGAGGTTTGACCAGAAAACCCACTGTGGTACCTTCCAACCTGACTCATTCTGGGGTTCTGTGTTAGAGTGTTGCTGGCAATTGCCATGACATCTCTATAAATACATTTTTATCCTATCTGGGGAAGAAATATAAAAACATTTTTATGGTAATCAGCTTATTTAAGATTAATAAAATAAACAGAGTTATGATCAATGATATGGCAAACTGAGTACGTGAGTGGTGAAACTGAAAACTTTTTCTAAGTGCATCTCTGAAAGCTTCACATGTAGCATGCACATTTTTTGAAGAGTTACAGTCACAACTTACATCAAAAGCAAAATCCATGGGGTTATTTAAGAATCAAGTTTTGTCCTTAACAGGACACATGAAATCTTGACAAGACTTGGTTCTTTAAAGAAGAATCTGAAGATACTCATAAGCCTCCATATGAATATCTGCTCATATGTACAAATTCTTCTGGGTATGTAGTGCCTTTTAGGCAAAAATCTGGTCATGTTTTTTTCCTGACAAAAGAGCCAACTAGATACATACTGCTGTGGGGAGGAGAGGGAAGAACACTTAGGATTATGAGGAGATGAACTGGATATATCTGATTGTGTGAACTCTGGTGAGTAAAGACTGTGAAAGATTTATTTTTGCTCTCAGGTTGACTGTTTTAGTCAAGGCATTATGATCAGCAGATTCTTGTTCTAAAGACTAGACAAAGGTAGAGTATAGCCCACAGGCAAATGTTTCCCAGAAAACTGTCAGGAAATGATCTTTCATATGGCTGTCTGTCATCTGTAAGGGCTGCATGTATTCCCTCATGCAGCAGCTGGTGGGAAAATCTGGTGCCCCTGCACTTTTTTCACTTTACAGGAATGGCTATAAATGGTTAATACAACCTTATTGCTAGGGAGTTCATCAAACAAAAACTGTATTTGCTAAGCATCAGATTAGATTTTACATCCATACTAAATGACAAAACCCTTTCTTGGAAAAACAGGATGGCATTCAAGTCTGCTACCCTGGGCCTTCCGATCAGTGTTGCCTAAGCATAATTAAAGATGTCATCCAGCATGATAAATTCCTGCTGTTTGTTTGTGTCTTTATAAAACAAGCTTATTCAAAAGGGTGTAGACATTGTCTCTTATTTGTAACTGAGAAGCCACTTGAATAGCACATGGTGTGAGTAAGACTTACTGCTTTGGCTTATAAAATTCTCCTCTATGATACACAGCTGGATCAAAATAGTTGTCAACAGATAGTTGACCAGACTCATGAGCAACTGTCTCTGTCATTCCATGGCTGGACCTATCTTGCAGCAAATATACAGCAGAGTGTTCTGCCTTTATAATCCTCTCCATTCCCATCTAACGTGCCCAGGTGTGTGGATTGTGGCAGAAGAAAGTAGGATCATCTTGATGTACAGTTTTCCTTGACACTGGTCTTCATCAGGATCACTACAATCTCAGCTAGAAATTCAGGATTCTTTCAAGAAATTTGGAATATAAACACATCCCTGTTAAAATGTATCTCCTTTTCTACTAGCAGAAGTGTGTCTCCTCTGCATTTCCCATTTCTTTTGCAGCGTACAGCAAGGTTTGTTTTTCCATTTCACCTTGCCCTCAAAAGTCTGCTGTTTGTTACTTCTTAAACTTTGTCTTCTAAGGGGTTCAGGCTGCATTTTCCTCCAGAAGCATCATGTATTTCAGTTTTAAATACTTTTCAAGTAGTCTTTCAGGACTTTTCCTTTTTGTCCCTACATACACATGTTCCTGTTATGTTGCTTTATGTATATGGTAGTCAAAACTGGCAGCCCTTGCAAAGGAAGCAAAGGAAGACAGGGTATGCGTGCCCCGTTACTGGGAAAGGTGTGTGACTTCTAACCCCAGGCAGTCATGTGAACATAAACCTGAGTATCACGCTATCATTGCTTTCTTTCCACGCATGGATAACTGCTTTACCATTCGCCAGTTACCTTGCATATTCTCTAATACCACAATTTTTAGTGATCACAAATGCTACACTCAGTCTTTGCTTTTGCTACTTCTGCCTGACAGATTAATTGTTTTTCATTCCAGTGAAAATTAAAATACAGCATGGAAGTGGAAATAAATTGATAACCCCCAAAACCCATTCCACTGCTGAGAGAGAGATAGCCTAAACGCTTTTGGGCTTTTGTGGAAATACATCTTGTGAGTCTGCTCCCTAGCCCTAATGAGGAATTGTGGTTATTAATTATAAAGAAAACTTCTCATTTCTACAAATTATTCTGCTTATTTTTCACTTTTGGGTTGGATTAAACTGTTTTAGTCATGAGGCTTTTGTGATAATCTTGCTTCCTTTCAGGTGTTCATGGAGTTAACACAGAAGGCACTAAAGAAGCATTGAAGTACACTTTGAAATCTAGTCAGTCCAGATCTCCAGTCTCATTTATCAATCCAAGCAGTATTTTAATATATATGCAGGAAGACTTATAAAATATCTAATATGATCTAATTAAAATATAGTGATAAAAAAAAAAGATAAAAAAAGATAAAAAAAAAACTCTTTAAAAGAAAAAAATAAGTATTTGTGGGAAGAAGAATGGGGACAAAACTAAAGAATTCTGGAAAGTGCCAAAAATTGCAGTCAGCAATCTTGACTCCCCCCACACAATGCAGGTTAAGGGAGCATGAAACGGAGGACAGAGCAGAGTGGAAAGTTATGCAGTAATATAGAGTTATAACAGTATGGAAATTACAGGGAGAGGTGCAGTTGCTACTCCCTGGAGGGAATACAATCAGCATGTCCAACTTCCCACACACAATACGTGCTGAGGGGACTAACTGGAGGGTGGAGCAGAATGGAGACACCACCAATAGGCTCTGTTGAAATCCTTGCAAGGGAGGGAACTCAGTGGTGTCTTGTAGCTGGTAAGCCATACAGCAGCTCTCAGCAAAGGCAGAAAACAGATGTCTAGCTGTTGAACCAGCAACCATGGTGAAGATGCAATACAGACAGACACTCAAAGTTACCCACCTCCAAGTTAGGACCACCCCTCATTGTCAAATGTTATGAATTTGTCTGTATTATCTCTGCACTTTTATCTGTACAATTATCAGACACTTTATAATCCTAGTTTAGAACAGCATTTGTCTTACTGTTAAGCATCTAAAGCTAGATAGGAAGAGTCTATAGGAACATTACTCATGATGAGTAATGATTGTCATATATGCCCCTTATTCCATCTACCAGATGATTACTTCGTACACATCACTGAAATAGCAATCAAGATAAGCAACAAGTAACTCAGTGCTATTTTAAAAAATAATGGAAAATGAACTTAATTTTAAATTTATTTATTTATTTATTTATTTTCATTTTGCAAAAATAACTCACCTAAATTTACACATCTGTGATAGAAACACCTGAAACAGCTGGCTAGGTCTTTACTGACAGTGGATGGATGGACACTTCATAATGGGGTTCATGATGTTTTCAGATGTCTATTTAAGATTACATGTGCTATGTCTTAAAACTGCATATTTCTATCCATTTATGGATTTTCTATCTGTATCTATTTCTATCTGTATTTTCTATCCTTTCTGTATAAAGGATACTTAGAGTGATTATCTCAGACCAAGGCCCAAAACTTACTTTCATATCATATACCTTCCTTGCTGTCATTGTAAATATATATAAACTTAGAACCTGCTCAACAAGAAACAAAAAAGGATTTGGGTTTTTTTTGTTGTTGTTGTGTTTTGTTGTGGTTTTTTTTTGGGTTTTATGTTTTTGGTGGACATGTACCCTTAAAAAGATTACAGTATTCTGTTCCCAACAGTAAAAATCTCAGGCTGTTGAGAGAAGTTTTAGAAAAGAGGAATCTTGGATGAAGATGTAAAAGACAACAAATAAGTGACACAATTCTAAAAAGGCCTCACCTCAGCCACTGAAAAATGCTGAAATCAAGTAATGATGGTAAGAAGATTGAGCTTCAGAGGAACACTAGTTGTCATAAGTGAATTCATCGAGTTTGGGCTAAATTTTTAGATCAAACTGTGCGATGCCTTTAAAAATGTGGGCAAAAAAGCCCATGAGAATGCTAGAAGCTTACCTATTGGATGATCACATGGGTAGATACATTATGGTGATAGGACTTTGTATGGCATTCTAAATGAAAATAATGTGTTGTGTTTTGCAGACAAGACTGTTTTTAAGCTTAAATTAATGTTCATTATGTTCCTCTTCTCTGCATGACCTATGCAATCTAAGTATATAAATAAGACTGTTGAGTTCTTCTGAATCAATAAACCCTGTAGTCTATGTGCAAAATTTAAAGCAGAGAGGACGTTGAGAAGAAAAGGTGAAAAAAATAAGACTACAACACAAATTATAGATTTAAATATTACATGATGGCAAATTTTCCCTTTGGAGATTTTATGGCATTTCTACACATCCTTGATCAATTTTTTAAATACCAGTTTACCAGTACACATTATAACATATATCTGAGATCTCCTCAATTCTAAATTACATGAAAGCAAAACATATTTTCAATAATAATATGGCAAAAAAATAAATTGGACCATATTCTGAAAAATAAACCTGTAACAAAAATCATAGCTTTAAAATTACTTGGGCACCTGAATGTCATGTCTGTACAGAGAGGAAAGAATAAATAAGTTTAAATAGGACTGGGAGACTTTTGATGTTGCTTATTCCCCACTCCTCTCCTCCTACTCTTCAATCTCTCTTAACCTTTTTTCTTAAAAACAGAAAGAGAGCAACTCTACTTCTGAACTTTCACCTGTCAGGGGTAACAAACTGCATAGATGCAATAAAGAATCTCCTCTGAGTTTACTGATCCTCTAGTTTAAACATAACAAGTTATAACAAATTACCCCTCTTTCAAAAAATGTCCTTAATGACATTTTCTAGCTGTAAAATATTTTAAAACTTTGAAAGTGACATCTTCTAATGTCAAATTTAATAAAGCTGGTATGACTACCTTATAATCATAGAAGATAATTAAGTTAATTGTAGTACCTGAACTAATTAGTTCCAAGTTCCCCCTCTTAATATATATATAATGTTCAGGACATGTTTTTTAATCAAATAAAAGAGAGGAGGTTAAGCCTAATTTTCAATATTATGTACTGTGGTTTTTTGTTGTTTTTTATTATAAATAGCTATAGACATTTAATTAAAGGATGTGGTTTTCTTTCAAGGTTAGATGTGTGAACCTAATAGTCTCTAACTCCTTTTACTGTTCTGTGTCCTGAATTTCTAAAAAATCTTTGGATAAATAAATACAAAAAACTTTCTTCTTAAAAAAACAAACAAAAAAGCACCAATAAAGGCCTAAATATTTCTGAAAATTTTCCATGTAAAAATAATTCTTTTAGAATAAGTGTGTGAGAGGAATTTTTGTACAAAAAAAATTTGATGAAATGTGATTTTCCTTTTTTCACTTGCTGGTCTACATAATTGTGCATTTAGTTTGCTAGCCATATTGTAAGTGAATTCCAGCAACATAGAGGGAGTTAGGAAAGGAATCTTAGGCAGTATCAAGCCTTTGTGTTACTATCCAGCTAGTCTATATTCTTGGAATTTGCAAGGGTCTAATGTACTAGTCTGTGAAACACAACCAGGCAAAAAGATACAGTGTTATGAGAAAGGCAGTAGGAGACTATTTAAAGGTACCACATTCCAAAATTAAATCAGGGATTCTATGATCAAGAAGTTTCCCTGAACTAAGAAAGTGAGGAAGGAAGGAAGGAAGGTAGAAAGAAGCTTAACACAGAATAATATACCAATCTAGGAAGCCAGAAGATGCGTGTAACTATATTTATATTTCTTCTTCGCTTACCTTCCATATACTAGTTTGACTGAAAATTTTAGGCTGTAAAAGTCAGAAAGAATGCCCATGCTACACACAGCAGTACAAAATTACTTGGATTCCCTTGGTCCTGATGAGGTAATATATCTGCAGAGCTCAGAGGAAGGCAATCTAGTTCTGGATTTTAACTAGCTCAGACCAAGAAGCATGTGCTCTGTCATTATGTTGTAAGGATATCACAGGTTTTGCTTATTTTGGTTCTGTAATATAAATTATTTCAGAAAAAAAAGTAAACTAGCATAAATAACCTCTTTGTGTAGTGCTATAATGGCATAGACATACAATAATCTCTAAGGGAAAATTAGTTACCCCTAGGAGTACAATAGATCTGATCATATGCTACACCCATGCAAGGAAGAAAATAAAGGAAAACCTCTGCAGATCCTAATAAATTGAAAACCGAGAGGCAGTTTCCAGGCTTTGGAAAGCTACTATTTGTGTCATCATGTTGCTGGAAATGTTCTGTAGAATATATTTATCTTATGCCAACAAGTGTTCTCCCAAATAGTCATCTGGGAAGTGCTGAGGATTTAATACAGCATGAGGGACAATTCTTAAAAGTGCTGCTGCCATGTGGCTACCTTGTGTTCCCAAGTAAGGAAGTTTAATAATGGACTGTTTGAGGAATTTGACCTTAGGCTTGGCAGTTGAAGGACTTTATTTTATAGATGAAAGAGGAGCAATTCCTTTGCAAGATATTCTAGTGGAGATGATGAATTTTCCCAAGTTTACGGCTGTCTTGCAGAGGTGGTTCAGATGAGCTACTTCTAGCTAGTTACTGGTAGCATGTTTTTCTCGTGCTGCTTTTGCTGCCTCTTTACCTTGTTCAGGTCTGTTTCTCCTCCTCCTGTTTGCCTTCTATTTCTGAAGTTAGTTGTTGTGACTTTGTCATTATTCTTTCAATAAAGTTCTCCCTTTTGATAATTGAAGGGAAAACAAGAGGGAACACATAGGCGGCACAGTGGAACACTTGTGTCTCCATGCAAGGACAAAACCTTACAGGAACAACGGTAAGAAAAAAAAGGGTCAAGTTTCCCACTGTTTCGTTATTTCGGTCTGAATTTCTCTCATAAGATACGAGAGAGCTGCATGGTTCCCTCCACCCTGCTTCGGTAGAAAGTGGTGAAATAAGAATACATAAAACCCATGTAATTAAGAGTAAAAATCATATAAAATTTGTACACTTAAAATGTCACAGCGACCCTAGCCAAGTGTATTATCTGGATTTCAGTACATGATTGCTCACTAGCTTACAATACTGCATCTCCAGGGTGACAGTGTATGTGCATATGATTGTGGGTGTATTACACTTTCCTTCCATCTAGTATGAAGAAAAGCAATCTGTAAAGACAAACACTTCCTTATTTTTTCATGTGTGGGAAGTGGGCAAACTAGAACATCATGTTCTCTTGCTCAAATCTATGTAAATGGAAGTTAAATGCCTTTGGAAGAGCTAAAAAAGTAAATTTAAAAAAATAAATAAATAAAGGAGAAAGAACAAGAAGCAGAAATCACTTCTTTGGCTCTGTTTTGAATCAGGCTTGGCATTCAGAGAAGATGCTGGGGCAGCTGCTACAGGAAACCAGGCAGGAACAGTTAAAGTATTGTATAAAAAGAAGAAAATAACTTGTACTTAAAAAATGCAAAGCCATATCCATTGGTAATATACATGGAAATGTGCTTGGCAGTAGCCACAGAGGCAGGGACAGAATGCAGATGGCTAAATGGCAGTGTTAGCAGCAGCTTCTCCCACTATGCTCTCTAGAGCAAAAGACATTCCTGAGATTCATGCCTTGTATCCATATTGTCCAGGGACTTCATGATCTGAGATTGCCATTGTAGCTTGAACTGAACAGCAATGTTACTTTTCATGGCAATAGACATATTAAGTATGTAAATAACACACAAAAAATAATATCCAATTATTAAATGTATATAAAATATTTATTATTTTTATAGTTCATAACCACATATAAAAAAAATTTCTTTCCTCCAACTGTCCTAGATGTGGCTTCCCTTGGAATTTTTTTTTTGTGTCATGTGTTTGTGATAGGCCAAATGCCATTGCCCAACTGGTTATGCAAAGCCTACCTGTGTGTGTCATCTCCTTTACATGATTATGTCATTTGTTGAAAAAATTAAAGTATTATGCTGTCATCTAGCGAGAATAATCCATCAACAAAATTTTCAGATGCTTTTCCATTTAGTTTATCAGTATAAACACATACAGGTGAAACCACACATAGCTGATTATATACAAGTCATTTATCCCTAATTACTGAGTTGCAGCAGTAGTTGGAAGTCCAGTACCAATTGATTGGATCTCTACTATGATTAGAAGTAGAGAATGTATGGACACATCAGTTAATTTTAAGTGTTGGAAGAGCTCTTTCATAAGGTTTTGTTTCTGTTTGCCTTGCCTACAATTCTGAAGACTTCTTGTCTCAAGCAGGCAACCTCCTGCTACTTCTCTGCCCTTAGATATGAACTAGGTTACAAGATTCTTCATATAATACACTTTTTTGTTTCTCATTTTACTTTGATTTATAGATGGAGTGCTACATCAGTTTGTCATTTACTGACATCTTTGAGAAACACCTTTGGCTCTTCACTTTATTAGTTAGCTAATAAAATTTTTTCTTGGAAAAAATTCACACAATGTTTTTACAAGTCAGTGTTTCGTTGCAGATTAACATTTTTATGGTTTTGGGCCTCTTATTCTGGCAAGGATTTTTTGTACCAAAGGAAATTGGTAATTTTTCTATGTTTTTGTTTATTGGTTTTTATGACGCATCATTTTATATTATAATGCTAAACTTATTTTCTATCATGACCAAAGGAAGGGATCACCTAGCAGATGATTGTGTTTGCCTTCATCATCTGACTACATATGAACATATCCTCTAGGTATGTCATCACCACAAATTCAGCCACTTATATATCAGCCAGGGTATCAACATTTTGGTTGAAGGAGGACAAAGAAATGTGGTACTCAGGAAAAAAAAGTTGTAATACCTTTGACAATTTTTATGTGTGGTGTGTATCTACTTCACATAGAAGGAATAATATTCAGAAAAAGGATATGATTTCTCTATTACATATCCAATACCCAAATATGTCAAATAGACTATGGTGAAAAGACTTATTTGTGGGAGCTTCTGCTGGTGGAAAGGACAAGAAGATGCAAAAGAATATTTTGGTGATTTTCAGATCCTTTTCTTTCTATTTTTTTTTTTTTTTCAGATGGCAGAGCAGAATTGTTGGCACAGTATTATTGACTGAGAACAGAGGTTTATCACAACAAAGGTACAGAGGGACTAGTGACAAGGAATGGGCAAAATTATTTGAACTTAGAGAACAGAACTCCTTTCTCCCCTTTTCAGTCACCTTTTCTAATGATTTTGCTACAGCTGTTGTACTATTTCCTTCTTTCATGGTATTTTGAGAAAATATTTTTACACACTGATCTGTACATCTATGCTTTTCCTCCCACTACCCACTTTTAGTTTTACATCTTTGTTTTTCTACTCCTGTGTATCTATCCATACAAAGTTGTGAGGCTGACCTATAGTGAAAAAGTACCTCTCCTGCATTCCTACAAATCTAAGGGAAGGCTATGTTCAAACAGACTTCTTAATTTCTTTTCCTTGCCTATTCTGATTTAACAAGGAGTGTGAAAGAACTACAGTATCTAGCTACTCCAAGAGGGCAGTGATCAGTGGCAAAAAATCCATTTGGAGGTGTCTTAGTTTAGGGCAAATTAGGAAGGAAAACTCCAAATGGGGATTTCCCCAGGGAAATGCCCCTCCTCACTAACTGGTCCGGGAAAAAAAAAAAAAAAATTCCTTAGAGAGAAGTGGAAAAAGCTGTTTATTTAACAGAAATTGAGTAATATTAAATAATAAAACCTCTTGCTGTTCGATGGGATGGCAAATCTAGGAGGAAAAAAAGTCCTTTTCATGTGGTGTAGCTCGGCTCGCTCAGGTTCTTATCAGTCCCTCCGTTGCTGGAAAGTGCCGAGGCCCAGGCCCCGGTGGGCCCCAGGCGTGAGCTCCCGGGGTTTGGCTGGGTGTTCAGTCCAGAGCAGGCTTGCACAGATCCAAGAAAATTGGGAAAAAAAACAAACAAAGGTCCAGGGAACTCCTCTGCCTCAGCTAGCTAGAACTAACTAAAAGCCAGAGAGAAGCTCTGTCCCGCTGTCTGTCCGTGCTGCAGACACCACAGTCCAGGAGCGGGATGTGTGGGAGTGATGTTTTTCCTTAACACAAACTGCGCGCTTCTTCTTCCCCCTCTCTTGCTCTCAAAGCCAGTCTTAAAGGTGCAGAACTTAATATAGAACATAAACCAGACGATTGGGGATACCAGTATCATAAAGTCACCCCAGGACAGGAGGCTAATGAATAGTGGTATATTTCATGGGTCAATACTGGGTCCAATCCTCTAAAACTTTTTTTTTTTTTTAATGACCTGGATGATGGGGCAGAATGTAGCCTCAGCATGTTTGCAGATGACATAAAATAAGGGGAACTGGCTACCTGCCATTTGTGTTGCCATGTAGAAGAACCTTGACAGACTGGAGAAATGGGCTCACAGAAATACTGTTAATTTCAGCAAAGGGAACTGATGAGTTGTGCACCTTGGTAAGAATAATTCCATGCTTCTGTTGATGCTGAGGGCCACTCAGCTGCAAAGCAGTTTATGGCAAAGGCTGGAACACCATGTTATGAAGAAGTCAAGCTATTTTCAGTGGTACCCAGAAGCAGAACCATAGGGAATGGTCACAAACTGAAACACAGGAGGCTCCTTCTGAATGTTAGAAGGATGCCACAGTAAAACACATTTTTAGTTTGAGGTTGATTGAGCACTGGCACCAGGCTGCCCAAGGAGGTTGTGGAGTCTCCCCATTGTGAACCTGATCCTGGGCAACTGGCTCTTGGTGACCCTGCTTGAGCAGGAAGTTCAACCAGATGACTTCTTGGAGGTGCCCTGAAACCTCAAATCTCTCTGATTCAGCAATTTTGTTATTCTGTGTATGCACATATACATGTGTGCCTACATAAGATTTATTATGGATGCACACAAATGTGCAGTAAATACTGTGCCTCCCTTATATGTGGATATCTAATCATGTATGCACACACATATGGATAAAGAGAAATACAGACATCTGCTTGTATTACTGAGCTGCTCTTATTTGCATTTCATGTAGGCATTTAACAGAGACAGTGCATGTATTAGGCATGTGAATAATGTTAAAGAATTCTTCTAGAAAACTACACTTACGTTGCACAATGAGGACTACAAATGAGTTAGGGACTTAAAATGAACCTGACAGCTAAATGGATTTTGGAATTTTGATAGATGTGATACAAATGATCAATTTGTTTTAATGTACTGCTGACTCTAGGCCTTAGTGATGTAGGTCATGTAATAGGAAAATCTTTTAAAAGTGTGTGTGAGATTAATAAAATGGTTTAGTCATTTCTGGTTTTCCTTATTTTTCTGCTTAGTTTTACCATAGTTGTTTGCTTGCTTATTTTTATTGGAGTGTAATGGAGAAGTACTGTTAAAGTATTTTGTTGTACTAGTCTCCAATAGACATTGTTACTTTAGGATTAGGCAATATGAAAAATGCCTGTTGATATAGATATAAGACATCTGGAATTTTAATTGCTGTATTTCGTCTACCCATTAGATCTTTACAAGGATTATAAGGTATTCTAAATGTTGCAAGTAAGTGATGCACTAGCTACAATATAAAATTTATTCATTTTAGTGGCAATGTAAGTAATAATGCCTGTGTTTAACATCTCGAGGTGCTAAGGAGAAATATGTGATTTTACCTTTGGTTCTTTACTGTATCTACAGATGGACATATGGCCAGTGTCAGTAGTAGTCAAGAGCGGCTGTTGGAGAAGTAAGAGGCAGAGAAGGGATTAAGTTAGATAAAAGAAGTATTTCAAACTGAAGAAGAAAGTGAGTGCTGGTGAAATATCAATTCAAGGAATATGAAAGCCCGACAGGGACATCCTACAGATAGAAATCAAAGACAGTAAGAAGAAAAGATTATTAGCATAAGTATGAGTTAATCCTTTAGACTGTGATTAATGAAAAAAATTACAGACTCTTTAACCTAATCAGTAATTAAAATTACATAAAAAAATATCACCTAAAAGTAGGAACTGTATCCTACTTTTTACATTTATAGCAAGGTATTTTTAAGAAATTGTCCAGCAACAGTTCTCTCACTGCTGCCTCCCTTTCAAGCTCATGGTACAATGAAGAAAATATGGAAAGAAAGGGCAGTAATTTCCACATTGAATTATAAAAAAATTAACTCGAGGATAGAGCATTCCAAGCATCTGATCTTAGGAAATTATTTATTTTTTTAATGTAAATATCTTTGCAGCTCACAAAAGTCTGTGGTGAAAAATGACTGAAAAAATTCACACAATAATCAATTTTATGGATGCATGCATGCTCACATACATATGCACTTACATATGGCATACATACATATCTAAATATATATATATGAATATGTATTTATATATCTAAAGCCACTTAGAGCTTATGACACTTAGCCATTCTTTCATGAATAATCTGTCCTTTCTGCATAGTGAGATGAATATCTAAGCCCTTACTGCTGAAAATTTCCCTGCATTTAAAGCCATATTAGGAGGCCTGTGAAAATAATACAGCATCTAGATGACACCGAATCTGTGTTTTTTGTCAAGATCATTTGTTTCTGAATTGTGAAAAACTGAGTTTAGGAGCAGTGGGTTGAATAGCTACTGGCACCTTCAAAAGAGCAATACTGAAGAAAGCTGCAGAATGGCTAAATCAAACAGGAACCAGCAAATCAGAATTACTAGGTAGGTGCAGCTTTAAAGAAACTGAACATAATGAGAATGGCTGATATATTTTTTGAAAATATCAAAGTTACCAATCAAGTTGGATATACTTGGCAGATCAAATAATTCCATTGCTGAGCTGTCTAAATAGCATCCTGTTTGGCTACTTCTGGTTGGAGGAAATTATCAATTTTATTTAGAAATGCAGGCATGTGTGGTATATGAGGTGTTTATCACCTGAGAAAGGAAAATGGTGAGACTGGAAATAAGACAGAAGGCTGACCTGCTCAAATGTTTAGTCTTTGAAATGCTTTAAGATACTTGAGTGATTAAAGGTCTGGTGAACAGGAAACACTTTAGGACAGGCAAGTGAAGAATGGCTATAAGACTTCTCAAGTGGCACCATAAGCTTATGTTTAATCAAGTGAGTAAAGCCATGAGAATTTTCTTTACTTTTTTTTCACTGACTATCTTTTCATTAAGCTAGGCATTTGGCATTAAATTTTTGTCTCAGTGTGTATAACTCCATGCATGCATGTTTGACTGCAAAAGATTTCAACTAAGTGTCTATGTGTAAACAGTGATCAGGAGTCTTACCAGTTTCTTCAGTAACTGCATTTTGAATCATAAGTGGAAACAGATTTAGAAAAAGAATAAGTATTCATGGACACTGTGGAAAAGGTATTTTTTTTTTTTTATGTGTATTTGTGAAGTTCTTCTAGATTTTATGGTCAGTGGAACTATTGGGAACTTTCTAAAAATTTACCCTCACAAATTGGTATGCATACAATCTTTCTGATGTGTTCTTTATCTCCCTTAAAACTCAACAGTAGTCATTAAAATCTGCACAGGGATATCCACTCATTTAGACATCTCTATATAAATGCATTCATTTCATGCAGTAGGTCCCAGGCTGCAGTGCTTAATTTGCTATTAGGAAGGGAGAGATTAAGATGCATCATGTGGTATCCTTATTACCATGGCTACCAGCAACAGCACTTTTGAGTTAGACCAGAGTTAAGTATCTTGTAATATAATGCACTCAGGTCAATGATTTGGCTGACTTTTAATTTCCAGGGCATTTTAATTTTAGGAAGATATTCCAGTTTATCTGCAGCTGGCTCATATTATGGGACTCAGCCTTGGAGCAGCATATGTGCACATAGTAGCCCCACTTGTCGACATCTGTCATGTGTGGTGGGGCACTCATCATGTGGGTGCCTGTGGTTCTGTCTCTACCAGATGTACACAAAGATTGTTGTGTGTAGATTCACCCCAAGGAATATAGCTCATATCAGGCTTTTTGGAAATTTTTTTGTAAGTTTGTGATGTTGGTTTCTGTTTCTTTAACAGATGGTATTAGGCTGTTTCACAGTTGAAGTTGCATATGGGATTAGCAAAAACCTGCCATGTCTCCTGTTCCTTATTGAAGCTCTTAACTTGTCAGGCCTCTGTAATTGCTTTCTCAAGCAATTGACACATGAGTGTCAAGGTACCAACTTTCTGACATGCAGTGATCTGTGATGCTATAAACTATATGACCCTGTATCATCTTGGTCTGAAGTCTGCAAATGAAGGTAGCGAGCTTGGCTGTGATTTAAAGCATGGAAGAAAATTTTCCACTTGTTTACACTCTGTATAAATCAGTCAGAAATGTAAAGAAACAAAAGAAGGAATTAAAGATATTAAGGGATATTAGAAAGGGATTAAGTAAGAAAACCAAATTCACAAAAACCAGAAGCTTACGATTAATTTTTTTATCTGAGACATCTTGGTGAAGACATAACTTGATATACTCAATTTGTGACTCCACTAGATACAAAGGAGTTAATTTTCTATTTTTCTGGTTTTCTTCTGATTTTCCTAAAATAGTCTGGTCTGGGGCCTGCCATTATCAATCTTCTAAGTAAATTGCCTTGGAATACATTTCCATATACAAGTCATTTGTGGCCATTGCTATCCACAGATCTACACAAATCCTGTTAAACATGTATGAAGCGTTTTCAGGGTTTTCATGATCCTACTTTGCCAGAAAATTTAGAATTATTACATTATTCAAGAAAAAAACAAGTATATAGTTCTAATCTGCAGTGTGCTTAATTCATTCTCAGCAATCCAGTGAGATAGATTAAGATGAACATTTCCGGAACAAGTGATAAAAAAAAGCATAGCAACTTAATGACCTATTTATTTACACTCTAATAACAGTCTGCATAAATTGTGTGACTTACCTGCTCCAAATACTACAGTTTTGTGCAACTTCATTCCCTTTCTCACCACTGAGATTCTGATTAGTCAGAAGTATTGACTAAGGAAGTCAATCAAGAGCTGATTTAAAAAAAAAGTCTTCCTACAATTTTTAAGCATAAGCATGGTCCTACTGCATGTCAGGGTAAGGCATCTTCAGGGCTTGTGCTTACCTATGATGATTTGGCTGAAGCCAGAAATCCCTATTGTTTTATGTAGCTTTTTAGCATTATTTTAGGCTCTATGAGACAGTAGACTCCATCCTTCTGAGGAGAAGCGATCTAAGAAACAAAATTATTGTACTCCTCTGGTTCATGCCAAAATTGTGTTGTGACCACATCTTTCTTATCTCATGTTTTCCTTTCCTTCATTTATGAAGAGACAGTCCATAAACTGTATCCATTAGGAGTTACTGCATGAAATAAAACTACATTGAATACTCAATAACAGCTTGTTTGGCACCATTAGGAAATTATTATGCTTTTTTTACAGGTTCATTTCCTGGTGTCCCCAGTAAAAGCTCATTGTTTAATTTGTGGTCTGCAATTAGACTCAGAGGATTGACTGGATCATGTAACACATGAAGTATGTCTAATAGAAATTCAGGTCAGTCAGTATGTCCTCACCTATGAATGAAAAATCTTATCCTTCACCTTGCTTATGCCTAGGACTTTCAACTCTTTTTTTTTTTTTACCTGTTTGTGGTTTGCTGAGTAATGGTCCTTAATAAAATTTCATCTGTTGCAACTGAGCAGGTACAAAATTTCTGTGCCTTCTGCACATTAAAAAAAAAAAAATAAAAATTTACTTCTTTCTGATTCAAGAAAAACTGTCTTGCCTTGAAATCAGACACTTCCAAACACTGTAGCAAATATTGCTCCCAGACTGGTCAGTTCTTGAACTTATGGTTATTAATCGGATATTTATCAAAATATTGGCCAGACAAAACTGAAACCAGATGCTATTTTGATAATAACAATAATATGTTCTAGAAGGGAAATAATTATAATTTCTTAATGTGGTGAGTTGACCTTGGCAAGGTGTCAGATGCCCACTATGCTGCTTTATCAATCCTCTCCCTCAACAGAACAGGGGGAGAAAGTACGACAAAAGGCTCATGGATCAAGGTAAGGACAGGGACATTATTTTAAAATTATCATCGCAATAAGAATTGACTCAACTTGGGGAAATTATTTTAATTCATTGCCACTTGACAGTGGAGTAGGATAATGAAAACAAATCTTAGAACACCTTCCCCCATCCCTCTTTTCTTCCCAGGCTCAATTTCCCTCCCAAATTCTCTACCTGCTCCCCTCAAGCAGCAAAGATAAGGTATGTGTATTGTAGTTAGTTCATCGTACCTTGTCTCTGCTTAACCTTTCTTCTCACTCTCTTCTCCTGTTCAAGTATGCAGTCACATCCTCCATAAATTTTGCTGACATGGATCCTTCCCATGGGATGCAGTTCTTCACAGTCAGATTCCCTCTTATTGGGTGCAGTCCTTCAGGAACAGATTTCTCCATCACAGGTCCCCCATGGGGTTACAGATCCTAACAGAAAACATTGCAATGTAGGCTACTCTTCACAGCTTCAACCCTCTATTCACCTGAATTGAATAAGATGTGCATTAAGCATTAGTGACAATATTGTCTTCTATCACAGAGTTTTCTCAGTTTTGTTTGCCAATGGTTCATGTTTTGAATAAAATGCCTAATGACACTGATTTCAATATGATCTTCCCGAAGTCATGTACCTCTTCTATAAACTATTTTTAATTTTTTTCTTATAATAAACAAGGAAATATCAGCTGAAGAAATTTTTCAGCTGGCATATTCTTGCATTATCAAGGCTAGCCAGCCCCATCATAGGGTACAAAATGGTAGACTGTCAGTTACAGATCAGTACATTTGCAACAGCTGGTGCTGCTCTTAGATTAAAATTGCCATGCATATTTTCTTATTACTTCTTTCTAAAAGTACTTCTCAAACATCTGAAATGCTATCACTTCTGACAAAATTATTGCCTCTCATTTATGCATAAATAAACATTTTTTTGTTTTCTTAACTTTTAAAAGCTTGGGTACTACCATGAAGAAATTTTGCAGAAAAGGCCATAGTCCAGAAAACTGAAAATAGAATCATATTCAAGACAGCTGCGTGACTGATGAGTCCTGGAAGAAAATGTATTAAGTTGTCAAAAAAATCAAGAATTTGAAAATTTGCAAATGTCAACAGATAGTTTTCAAAAAAGGTTGTACAGGATATATTACCTAGGCAGTATTTTTTTTTTTTCAAATGTGTCATTGTTAGCAGTTTCTCAGAATCATTTCTGAATGATTCCTTCTTTCTTCTTGTTTCTCTAGCCAATGACATCTGGATTAATACTTATAATGAAGGACTTTCCTTGATTAAGAAAAGACTTAGAAATACTTTTATTACAAAACTGGAATCTATAATCATAATTTGTCATAACAGTACATTTTTTGATACTACAAGGTCATAGAAGATCATGAATTCCAGTGGCTGGCTAAGCTACAGAGAAGTATGCAACAGGCTTATCTCATTGCAATAGGCATTTTGGATAAAATTCCATCTGGCATATGTTCCCAGCAATTCCCAGCTGGTGCATGATCCATTGCACAGTCTACAGCAGCCCCCTGTGGGTTAACACTGGGCAGCATGTCAAAAAGCTGCTTCTGGCTTTCTAACAGACACTCAACTTCTGAAATTCAGCACATCGGAGGCTGTATGAGTAAGACTCAAAAAGTTCAGCATTAATGAGGCAAAAATATAGTGGTAGCAAAGGCACAAAATTATTCATGCTGTCCAGCTGGGAAATTAGACTGATTTATTCTTTATGATCAGAAATTAGAGCAATTCTTGAGTGAATGTTAAGGGTAGCAATGGAGAACTATACAGGGACTTAGTGACATAAACACCAACCTCATTCTTTACCACAGCTTTCTCCTTAACACCATGCTTGGATGAAGACTTTCCATGCAGCCATGTTGATTTATGTCCTCATGTACTTAATGGGTAGTAAAACCAAAGGATTTTTTACTATTGTTACAAATTATCTGCATCATATGGCAGACTAAAGAACCTTCTTCAAAATTTTGTGAACAGGTTTTACTAGACAAAATGGAAGTAGTAAAATCACAAACATGATGTAATTAAGTATGTTAAAGTAGTTCATGTTTCTTTCAGTTTAATGGAAAATATAACACTTTTTTGAATTCAGACACCTGAAGTGGGGATTTTAATTGATTCTTATATGGGTTTGTATGATTGTAATGCATCTCATACTTTTTCTTTCATTAGAAAAATAAAATTGAGGCCCTTTGCCTGACAGAACTCTCTCTTTCTCTAGATTTCTAAAACTTTAATGAGCAAAAAAGGGAAAATAAGCTCTTTGTGTTTGCCTGAATTAAAAACTGTGTGGCCCTGAAGTGTAAACATGAATTTGTGACCCACTGAAATAATTATTTGTTTAACTTACTGTAACTGGTAACTTTGGAATAGAAGATGTATATCTGTGAATGGATATTTTTAAATGAAAAATACTAAGACATTAAAACCTAAGAAAACTCTGCTTCCTGGAATGCAAATTTAGAAGAGAAACATTTGACAATCTTCATGGTTGAAAGATTTTGTGATGAAACAAAGTTTTAAATTTGTCATTAATGTCAGTTACATTTATTGGTATTATATAAATTATTACTATCTCATAGCATTGACTTAGGGAATTGTCTGGATGCATAAGACAAAGCAAATTTTATAATTAACAAGTATGAAAATTTAATGTTAAATTTATGGATATAGAACACTGCAAGTAGCAGAGTATACATGGCATTCTACACTAAAAATATTTCATCTGAATGCAAAATAAGAATAAAATAAGAGTTCTCCACAAAATATCAACAACACTACTTACTAGATCCATCTTTATGTTTTTATTATTTACTTCAAAATTCAATATAGGAAAAGGAATCCATTTTTTTGAGAGGTTGAGATGGCTGGAACAACTAAGGCAAAAACTGATGATGCTCTTTAAAAGATGCTTCAACAGAAGATAGATTGTTGATTACTGTTGATTTTTTTTAAGTTATTTTTTATGTCACATGGTAATATCCCCTCTTACTATTTTGAGTAGATTACACGTATTATCTTCTATCAAGTCGCATATAGATCTAAAAATGTCATAGATGTAAGGAATAAAGTTTATTTCAGTTACTGCTAAATGCTCATAGTAATTCCCAGTCCAAATTCAGTAGCTACAGTTCTGTCCTCTACCTGTGAAGTACACAGCCCATCTCACTCACCATACTGTCTCCTCACTTTTGCTCCCCCATCTACAAGCCAGACATATTCTTTCATCTGTTCAAAATTTCAAACCAAATGCTGCCTGAGCTAATAAAAAAATAAAGCCCGGCAAGTGCTGTCTGAAGTATATCACTTATGAATTTAAACCCAGCATGTGGCTACTTAGCCCACCACATTTAAATCTAGGGAAGGGAAGTGCGAAAAACAAGGATTGTTGCTGCTCTGGCTTCAAAAAACAGCTGTGTAAGACTGAACTACACCAATAACACAGACTTACTCACATCTCTATGACTGGGTGTTAATATCAAATATTTCAAGAACTCTTATTTTCTCTTTCACTAGTAGAAAATGTATACATGTTCTGACTAATTTTAAAAGGATGCCAAAAGTTGCTTAGCTGTAGTAGGAAGTTATTTTTTTAAATAAACCCAGATTTAACTTACTTATGCACAACATGTCTACGACATTTGTTTTGTTATTAGATATTATTGATAGTAAAAGGGTAACACTGTAGAAGTGTAAACTTGTCAAAATTGAAGCCACATGAAGTCTCCAGAAGCAATCTGGCACTACCTCTTCATCTCTGCAGGGAAAAAAAAGACAAAAAAACCCTTGTTATTATCAGTTTCTAACTCCTTGTTCTGCCACAGAAAAGCTTGATTTTTTTCTAAGCTGTGATCTTGCTTTTTCTCCTGATGTGAGAACAAACCCACATGCAGGCACAGGGGCTCTCAGGCCGAGTGTGTCCCACCTGGTGGCACAGGAGGTGACTTGAAGGATGATCTGGAGGGTGCTGGGAGCAGCTGTAGCAAGGCATGGGCTGAATCTCTTGTGCCAGGGACATACTTCACATGCCTCTGTACTCAGCCTGGGGATCCACAGCTTCTCTCAAGCGACCCTAGGATTATTCACACTATTTTACTACTCCTGGTGAAAGTCAGCTAATTTTTTAACATTGTTTTACTCCTTATTTGCAATATTCTAGTTACCATACACAGTTAATACTGACTCAAAAAGAAACAAAAGCTACTTGGATAGAAAATTATTGACATAATTCTACTTAGTAGATTAGAAGACTTTGCAGAAAAAGAAATTAAGTTTTGTGAATTTCTTAGAAAGGCAACTTTTGCATCTGCAGCAAAGGAATTTAATTTCTTCTTATCCCCATCCAATATGCAATTTTAAGGTTTCTGTTTATGTCAACGAGCCTTGAAAACCAATTTTGTTGTCTTAGATTTTTTTTCATTGCCTTTAAGGCCTGCACTTACTTCCTGAAGTTAGATTCACTGTGGGTGTAAGTGACAGACTGTATTTCTAACAAAACATATTCCCACTGGAAAAAAATTATGCTTTTCAATATCTGAGGACTACTTTGCAGCCTATAATAACATTCCTAGCCTCTTACTCATGTAGTTTGTTTCTCTAGTAGTTTAGCTATCTTTTCAAAAAAGTCACGCTATTCCTTTCCTCTCAGTCTAGTACTCATGTAGAGAATTAAATTTGTTTTTAAATTTCAGTTGTGGTTTTGGACAGTTTTAAATTGCCTATTCAGAGAAACCACTCTTATTCATAGGTTATGTCATTGTCAAGCTGTATCTTATAATGTGATCCTATCTCTCCACAATCATCTTCAAACTACTTAGATTATTTGATGAAAAAGCCCTCACGTCTGTACTCCAGAGGTAACCATTTGTTTTCAACATAAGGCTTAGTCATTGAAACTCTTATGTAGAGTGTTGAAGAAATTCAGACTAATCCATGTGAAGTATTACTTTTTATGTGCTACATTCAGAGCATCAGAGGATTATATATTGTCATTCAGGTTTTATCCTTTTAAAAATTACTGAACATTATTGCCCTTCACTTATTTACTGATGTCGTTCAGAAATACTGCAATTTAAATTCAAAGAGAATTTGTGTGACTTAATTATCCACCTAGTGATTAAACTAGGAAGTTATTTTCTGTTTTATATATTGTGATTCTGGATTATAGGTATTTTAATTGAATACAGAAATTATCCACATAATATAAATAGAGGTGACTTATTAATCACAGAACCCTTATACATTAGTTGCTTTTTACTTTGAGAGCTAAGTAAATTTTAGTTAACATGAAGTGACAATCTGTAAAACAAAATGCTTTCAGTTTGTTTATATGAACTTTAGTCTTCAAAACTTCTTCAAATGAAAGCAAAATCTAAGTTCATTAGCTCCTTACAATTAATCTAAGTTAAAATACTGAAAGGTAGGTAATTTCTTGTATTTTCTCATTTTATTCCATAGCAACAAATGTAGATGGAGGAAAAATTATTAGTTTTGCTCACAAAATGTTGGAAACTCCAAACTAAATGGATATAACTAAATTAAACTGCTCATTATCTCACTATTTTAGTATTAATTTCAGACCACAAATCAGCTTCCTTTTAGGCTACTTGTTGACTACTTCTGTTTGTATCGAACACGATTGTTCTAAATGGGGATTAATGAATGAAAAACACTGAACCACAAATAAATAAAATGCGTATTTATATCTCAAAAATGTTCCCTTTTCATACCTAATACTTATATATATAAATATATATAAATAATTGCTATCAGCTTTTACATAAACAAATAACTCTCTTATTGTGGTCAGTTTATAGACAACAAAGGCACTCAGTGCAGAGGAAGGATTTGTAAATAAATGTTTTGTGTTACACTGAATAAAATATTCAGCAGATTCCTGAATGATGGGTTTATGCTTAGTGACTCTTGCTGTATATGATATTACATTGTTATCGGGTGCAGTAATAATTTTAGAGGACACCTTTTGCTTGATGAATGTGACCGTTTCTCATGAAAGTACCTTTTAAGTGTTTTAGGTTGAAGTTGTCTCACTGTATGAAAGTTCTGTCATTGCAAACTTTGATTTTATCTGTAATATGTCATTACACATGACAGAAGTATCAAGGCCTTAACATCTACAAAGTCATTCATTGGTGTCACTCCAGTATGTCCATGTCCTTCTTACACAGGGGAACGCAGACCTGCACAATGTACTCCAGATGTGGCCTCAACAGTGCTGAGTGGAGCAGAAGGTTCACCCTCCTCAAACTCCTGACAGTTCCCAACATTCTTCCAGGGCAGCCCAGTCTAGGTTTGCATTTCTTTGCCTTAAGTGGGCATCATTCATTCATCTGTAATTTGTTGACAACCAGGGCTCTTTCGAGAGAAAAAGAAATAATTATTTCAGGATAAAAGAGACACCAAACCAAAAGTAGAAGAGAAAGTGTCAGTATGTTACCCAGCAGTAGAATGGAAAATATTTTATAAATATTTTATGTCTGTCAGTAGGATAAGACTTGCATTTTAAGATCTTATATATATTAAGATCTTAAATCTTAATATATAATCTTAAATTAAAATCTTAAATTAAGATTTTAAGATATATTAATATATCTTTCATATATTAAGATATGAAAAAAGGGGATACTCCATTTTTTAAAATGCTAGCCATAATAATAATAGAAGGAAATTATGAAAATAGTAATCAGTAACTCAGTATCAGAAAAAAAAACCAGAAACACAAAACTTCCAACACACTACTTGAGACAGAAATACTGAGTGTGGAAGCGAATCCAACAGCGGTGATCAGACGTGGTGAGAGCGGGGATGAATTTATTTCCTCTCAGTCTGGGGCGTTAAGCACAGCTGGGCCAAAGGGTCAGGCTCCTGGCCTGGTGCGAGTGCACATTCTTTACAGAAGGTTTCAATATGCCTTAAAATTGGACCCTTAGAATATAAATTGGAGAGAATGTTTACCTTATAGTCTGATTTGAAAAATAATGAAAGGAATAGGTCTGTACTGCATTTGACTGGCTTCACATTGAACAGTTTTGGAAATTTTATGACTGGAATTGCCTCCTTCAGCATCCTTCACATTCTGAATCCACAGATGCATATTAACATGTGACATTTGCCCATAGGCTTTATGCCCTACTTTATGCTCTAGTCTAGTAGCCAAAAAAAAGCCAAAAAAAACAAAAAAAAGACAAAACAAAAAAAAACAAAAAAAACCAGAAACACTTATAAAAAAAGAAAAAAATCTGATTTTTTGAAATAAGAAGAAAAAAAGAGGATGAAAAAATTATACATCTCAGTAGTCATTACCAATGAAGGTGTCCTAATATGGCTCTGTACCACCAAAACTCCCTGCAAATGTGCTTTCTTAAAGTAGGCTTCCTTAAAATGAAGGTGATTTGAAAATAGGAATTATTTTAAAGGAGTGTAGGAGCACTCATGGAGGCCAAAAATGATCCAGAGCCAAAAAATTACATAGTACGGACACCATCAGTCTGCCTTAAAAAGTTTTATCGCTGTTGCCGTAAGAGGAATCATGTTTACAGACATGAGCTAGTTCATGATACTTTCCCTCAGAGTCTAAGATAGTCGTTACCCATCCTTTATGTAACATCTCAGGCACTTTCAGCATTCTCCTTCCCAGAGAGCTACACCATTGTCTCCTATTTGTAATTTGGAAGAAATGCTTGAAGAAATTCACAGGCAGCTGGAGCTTCTGGGTTTGTGTGAACAGCATAGACAGCTGGTATTAAAGATTTCCAAGTCTGAGAGAAGCAGTAATGCTATCTTTATGATTTAGTATTTTGTATTGGCTTCTGCTTCTACAGACAGAGTCCATGCTTTGCAATGCAGAGATCAGAGGATGAAAGAAGCCCTCATGGAAGAGATGCAGACAAAAATTGCAGGTGGGCTGGGGATTTCATAAGTTTTATGGGAAATTTTCTCACATCTCTTTCTTTAGAGAAACTATTCTTATTAAGTTTGGAAGGCTTGTTACTTAGATTCTTGGACCAGACATATCTTCCTGGTAAGCATGAAGACAATAACTTGTCATGAACAGTTTTTCAAGCTCTTGTAACACCATATGAAACCTCACAGAAAGGAAGGAATAATTTCATATGAATTATTCAGACATCATTGAATCAGGAAAAAAACTTGTGGACATGTCATATCTACACCAGTGGTATTTACAAGTACATTGTTATGTTTCAGAAATTGCAAGCAAAATATCATCAACCTTAACTTCAGCACAAGAACTCTTAAATGCTCCTGAGGAATACTACCTACATTTTCACTGAATGATCAGTAAGTGCTTTTATTTAGTATTTAAAAGTGATGCTAAAAATTTTACTCTGTGAGTGCTTCTATATTCTGCTCCAGGTGCAATGTACCATAGTTCCCTGGGGTACACAGGGCACATTTAATTCACAGTACTTTTATCCTGCTTGATTTCAACGGCTTTACACTGATATTCCCCTGAAGCATTTATTTTGTTTGCTTGCTCCTGAGCCTTGCTGATACTGTAGCAGGTGCATCTCATAAGGCCACTACACTTGAGAGATAATGATATAAAGAATTGCAGGTAGACTAACTGTAGTTTTGCAGAGAGAAATAGAGGTTAACACTTCTCTGAAGTGATCTTTCCAGTCATTAAACAAAAAAAAAAAATTCTTCTTGAGTGTGATGTCTATCAGAAAGAAAGCTTTCTGATAGACACCTGTAACCCTTCTGCCAATCTTCCCAAGACCTAATCATCACTCCTATTTCCTTTTTCAATATATTCAATATTTAATATTTCCTTTTTCAATATATTCAATATTTAATATTTCCTTTTTCAATATATTTGAAAACTATAAATCTTTAAACTATCTCCACAATCATTCCATGTATCCTGTATTTAGCTTCTGATTGATAAATCAGCTCTAGAAACATATTTAATCAGAACAGCTTCAGTTGTATAGCATCTGTAGGGTGAGGTATTTAATGTTTCCTGCCAAGGAAAGCTGTTTGTAAAGAGACAGTATCATCTGCAGCATCAAGGAAATATTAAGACTGCAGTCCATCTTACATTTCCTTTTTGATAACTCTTCTTTACTTAAAAACTTAAAAGTTTGTAATTGTCATCATGTACTGCAAAACTTTTCTTAAAAGGAGAGAAAACAAACCAGTTATGTTTGAGGCTGAGCTTTATAGGATGGTGTGTTACAGTCCAATTTACTCAGTCACCTTCAAAAAGGTCTACCCTGATCTTAGACTTAATGGCCAATGATACCCTACATCGTGGAAGTACCATCTCACCTCCAAGTTAATAAAGGATGAACAGAACCTCTATGTCTTAATATTAAATATATACTTTTTTTTTTTTTTTTCATGAAGAGCTGCTTAGAATTTTACAATCATAGCAGTGATATGCTCATTTTATCATGGTATGTGGAAACTGCTAAGGGAAACAATACAGGAAATATAGAAGACATGGATGAAGCTTATAAAATTTGGAGGAGTCTTAAATTTCTTATATCTGATAGAGGTCCAGGAGTACTTCATTTACCCTATGAATCCACACTCAATACCAATGGGTGGGTAAAGGAACTGATCCTAGAACAACTTTCTCAAGTGTAGGTGCTAGGTTCAGTAACATATGAGTAGGTATTTAATGCTATTTTAAATAAATCTGGATATCCTGCTTAGCCTTCACTTGTCACTCCTACTTCTAAGTGCCTTGGCTATTCGTTCTGCCCTATGCCATCTCTGCTAGACCTATGTCTATGTCTTGGATATTCTAAGGCATCACATATAGCAATAGAATATTAAAAACATACTTGCATGTAGACTTCTAAGTTTTGGCCAGTTTAGTTTTGAACCCCTAAAGTTTTAGAGAGTTTATAACGATTTCTGGATGTGGTGAGAAAAGGAAGGATACTTAAATATCTTAACAGTTTAAGGTTTTTTTCTGGAGCAACCCCTAAGAAGCTGAAGGCCAAGGCAGACCTTGTTGGTTCATACCTCTGGATCAGTGAAAGAATCAAGCTAAGCAACCTGAAAAACTAAAAATCCTTCACAACATAAAAAAAAAACCAAATAAATTGCATTCTCTGATTGTCCAAAAAGAACTCAAACTTCGGTCTTTCCTAGCTCTGGGAGACGTTATTCCTAGAAATTATGTTCCCCAGTAAAATCTGTAAGTAGTTACAGAGGAAATGGAGTATGTGTGTGATTTAAGAAAATGCTTCATTAAATGGGCAAACATGGAATGATACAGATGAAAAATTTCAAGCATATTTCTATTAAACTTATAGAGAAGATATGGAAACTTTACTGTACTGGGTTGTGGAATGTTTTAGTGGCAAGCACAAATGCTTCAAAACCTGTTTGGTATCCCATATGAATGTCTCTAATGTTTTCTATACAATAAATTCTCTTGGTCTTCACTTAAATTGCAAACAGAAATTCACCCCCAAACTCCAAGAATTTTCATAGTTGTAATGAGTTAATGTAGAATTTTGTACATCCCTGACTGGTTGGTTTTCACTGCCATGAATATTCATGTAAAGATTGAGACTAATTTGTTGTTTATTTTCTGCAATCATGTTGAATGCTTTGTAAGTATTGAAATGTGATATACTTCTGCTGCTATTCTAATAATACAGAGCCTTTAGTACAGCATTAAGCTAATTAAACTTTTGGTGTGCCAAATGAAATGAAATGCATAAGTGGCTATTCTCCTGTTTTGGTGGTAACTGGAATTCCCCACAAGGGCAGGGTTCACAGGCATCTCATCTCCTTTCACATGCTGCAGTTTAAGGACCTTCTACATGATTTCTGGCAAATAGAAACAGATGCAAATAACAATACATCGTGGCAGTGTCATATTGGAGTTTGGCTGACTAAACTCAGCAGGTGTAAAAATGATAACAGTCAGCATACAGGAAATAATTTTGTCACATAATTTACAATGGACTGCAGAATAGCTTCCTATCTTGTCTTTCTGTTCTTCTTTTTTTTTGCCTTAAGTACCTCATAGCGATGTATGAAAATATTCAGTATATTTGATGTGACTGCAGGAAGCTAAAAATGATGACATGGAACACATACAAATTTCCAGACTGATAGTTGGAAATATCAAAGAACACCAGAAATACAGCTTTAGATAAAAGAATAAATGTACAATTCTTGAACAAATAAATTTTGTATTCCAACTACAAAAGATTTAATGCAAACACCTTAATCCATGTAGCTCCAGTATAGATGATAATTACAAACATGCTCTTCAGTTAGAAGAACTGCTAATTGTGGGGTTCAATTTCCTATAACATTAAAGTAGGGATCAGCAAGAAGCCAGGTGTGATAAACTACAGAATATAGATTGTTGTGAGTCAGCTGTGTTCAAAAAGCTTAATTCCAATAATTTCTGCATTTTTAAAAGTCCAGTTTTGCAGTTTATTTAATAGTTCAATCATTAAGAAGCTAAAAGTTCAATTCACGTGCTTCAAAATATACACCTGAGAAGTTCTAGTGTTGTGACTCTGTCTAACCTCTGGCTGATACTCTGTTAATTTCTGTATGAATATAATATTAGTGTGAGGAGAGCTGTTTCAACTTCCTTGTGGTTTCTCAGCTATGAGTAAAAAGCTTTGCAAAATTAATGGATCAAGAGTCATTAAATAAAAGAAAAAGTGACTCAATAGCTAAATGATTCTGGCATTCTCCTAAAAACACAGAAAGTTCTTGATCTCATTCTTTCCTTTTATAAGTTTTTCATTTTTTTAAAATAGTTTAGCAAAAAACAAATAAGCAGTCTTTAGATCAGAGAGTAGGATTCCCATATCCATAGCCAAGTGACTTATAGTGTCTCCAACTTCATGAATTTCACATTTCGCTCTGATTAGTAACCTAATTTGGACTAAAAGCATTCTAATCCTTATTAATTTATTTTCTTCCTAGTATTATTTTTGCACTCATATTAAGCAGTCAGTAAACAATATTTTAGGAAACAGTTTTTTGTAGGACTATTTATGCACATATGCTGAGTAGCAAAAATGTAACAGTCTAGAAAGCAGTTTCATTGGTCTGGAATCACATTCACGCTTGCTGCTCATCTATCCCTGCAACTCACAGCTGCATGGCCACTTAACACTAAAAAAATGGTAAATTAGACATCTTTCTAAGTCAACCACCTGAAAGATGGCAAGAATGACTGATGAAAGAAATACTCGGGTTCAAATTTCTGCAGGAATAGAAGAATATAGATTTCAAATCGTGTGGGGTCTGTCTTGGATGGGGTTAACTTTCCTCATAAAAGCATGCATGACATCGTGTTTTAGATTTGTGACTGAAGTTGTCATAATAACACACCAATGTTTTGTTATTATAATTACATTAATAATATTACTATGTGGGACAGTGCTTTCATAACATCAAGACTTTCTCAGTCTCTCACACTGCCCCCTTCCAGTTAAATATTCCATGCCATATAATATCTTTAGCAAAAAACGAGATGGAAAATGTTGTCTTCCAGGTTAATTGTTGTTCAGAGCCTGGTTAGGTATCAATCTGCTTGTGTGAGGCAGTGCTTAATTACATTTGCATAATTTCATTTTTTTTTTTCTTTACTCTTCTTTTACTTCTTGAAATTTTTTTATCTCAACCCATGAGTTTTCTCGCTGTTACTCTTCTTATTGTCTCCTTCATCCTACTGTGGGCAGGGGAATGAGCAAGTGTCTGTGTGTGTATCACAATGCAAACTCCTTTTGTTGCTCCACAGAACAAGAGCCCCTGATAAGAGCCAAGAGAATGAACTTAGGAGATGATATTGGGGAGAGACAGAAGAGAAAAAAGGCCACCAATAACCCTGTCATGGACTAGCCTTGTTGCTTCCACTGATATTCTTGCTGAAGAATCCTATCACATTCGAGAGAAGAATTGGGTTTTGGAAATAACTCTCACAAGCAGCATTTTAGTATCACAGATTGTAAAATGCTACTTCTAAAGACCTGAAATGCTCCCCGAAATGTAACTCAGACTTGAAACTGTCCTATCCTGCAAACTTAATTACACTAATTCCTAGTGCTTCTCTGTCATATTTATGCGGGTATTTTTTCTGCCTAATTTGCCATCATTTTCTTAATTCCTACTGAGGCTGCTAGTATGTAACAGCTGGTGACATTTGGGTCTGAGTCCATATCCTTGTATTTTTATCAGCTAGAGTAATATTGAGAGTAGCCTTGAGTAGCCTAATGATTCATTTCTCAGTCATATGCATCTAGTACACGATGTCCAGGATCCAAAGATTAGCCTGAATCAGCTCATGTCTCCATCTGTAAACTGTTCATCGTCTATGAACTGGAAAGCAAAGAAGTTCATGTTGCATAAAGACACTCTGTTCACTCAGATATCTTGTGATCTTATTTTGTAGTCTTTATTCTTTTTGTTGGACTAAAGGCAAGAGATCTTGATATGAACTCCTAATTATATAAAATATTCAAAATCTCTGATTCTTATCTGTATTTTTTATTTATTTCTCCATTACTTTTAATCAAACTGGTTTTGAGGAATTAGGATCACCACTCAGCCATTTAGGTTTTTACTTTGTGTTTCCATGGTGTATAAATCACTGCTTAAGGAAAAAAACATAATTCCCAGCCTGAAATAAAAATGCACTCAATACTGACTTAACAAAAATCTTATTTTTTTATCATTTGTGAAATCATAGCAAAAGAGGTTCAGTCGACTTTTCTTCCATGTTTTTAAGCTATAGTGAACAAATCTCTTTTTGTCTTATATTCTTAGCAGTCTGACACAGAGTAATAACAATAGACACTAGAATTAAAGTTATGTTGTCTGAAATTTACGCACACAGAAACTGACCATATGACACAAAGTCATTTTAACGACATATATAAGAATGTTTAATGTTCTTCTTCCCAAACAAAACAAAAAATCTGGAGGCAAAAGGAACAATTTCTGTGAGGAAACACAGATTATAAAACAAAAAAAAACCCTGAAATTACTCCTGAATTTAATAAAAGGTATGCATTGATTTTCTGAAGGAGAATGCATTTTTAAAAGAAAGTAATTTTAAAAAAGCCATCACGATTAAGTAACTAATATTAAAGTTCTAGTTACAGTGAGGGTCACTTCATTAACACAGCTATATTCTATATTCTGCTCATAACCAAAAGCTCTCACCTACATGCAACTAGGTCTGCGGAGCACTTACAATCGATCGATAAAGTAAGGTTGTAAAGGGTTGCTTAAGAAGTGAGGTGTGTGATTCACCTTTCTAATGTGTTTCTGGAGTGTTCTAAAAGCACCTCATGATCAACCTAATAAATGGGTATCTACAGTGGGATCAAATTACCTAACATGCATCTGGTGAAATTTCAGATAGTATAAGATATCTAACTTATCTTCACAGAACTAGCTGAGAGCCACAGAGATGCACTCAGCATTTTAAACAGCACATAGAAGGTCACTCATGATGAACTCAGATGTTTTAAGTTTCACTTTCTGCTTATGCTTTTACAGCTAATTCTCAGCCCTCATGCCTATCTCAAAATGAGCTGATGTACAAGGTATGTTTGAGGTGGAGCTAATTTTCTTAATTGCAGCCTGTATGGCACTGTGTTTTGGACGTGTTAATCAAACAGGGTCAATAACAACAGCAGTGTTTTTGTTACTGCAGAACAACATCTGCAGTTTTCCCACTCTGCCTCCTCGGCTGAGTAGGTTGGGGATGAACAAGAAATTGGGAGGGGACATAAATTCTTTCACAAATGGATTAAAATAAAATGGTCTCCTTAAAACTGTATTTTCCAAAATGAATATCTAGGGTAGTGTACTGGATTTTCCAAATATTTTTAAGGTATTATCATTTAAAAATAACAGTTTGCCACATCATTATTAATTTATTCCCTGACTCTCACAAAAAAGCCAAATAAATTGCTCCTACCTGTTCCTTAAAGTAAAGCAAATATTAGACTTCAGAAAAAAAAATTCCAACACAGACAAATTACTGTCTTCCTGCAGTGAGAGCCAGCCAGGAATAAATTGTCATTGTTCAATCACAGCAGAAAGAACATAGAGAAATTTGGCTAACTGTGTTTAAATGTTGCCTTATGAAATGCTATGAAATAGATTTTCTTGTTGAAAAGGATGTGCCTTAGCAACGGAGCTCAGCTTACTAAAATGTTGCATTTTGACTCCTTACTGAGGGAAATAAAAAAGGTCACTGTGGCCTTTACAGGAATGCATTTCACACTTTCAAACCAGCAGCCTATAATTCAGCCAGGAAGTCTTATATCAATTAAGACAAGTTGGCTTTCAGAGTCTATCACTGTTAAAAAACAAACAAACAAACAAACAAAACAATAAAAAACCCCCAAAAATAAAAAAAAAAACACCTTTACATCACCACCTTTACAATAAATCTTGACAAAAATAAAACCTGTATATAATGAACTGTCTTGTTCATAACCTTGTAGAACACATGTAAAAGCATTCAAATGTTATTAAAACAGAATAGACAAACAAAAAGATAAAATACTGTAATGAAAAGAGGGATGGTAAGAACTCAGTACAAAGGCAAAATACTCTAAAATTTCAGCAAAGAATCTGGACACCCTTCAAGATATTAAGGCTGCCCTTCTTATCCCAAGGGTGAATAGGAAATAATGAAAGAATTTGAAGAAACTTGACATAAAGGAAGAGGAAATAGTGGACTGTTATTTTCAGCAACAAGGGGAAGGAACAATGAATATATAAACATAATAAAGTGTGCACAATGGTATGTTTCAGGAAAGGAAGTCTTGATAATCATACAGGTGAAATGGCTAAAATAGAAGTGATGTGTCTGGACTGTTCTGTATCCCTTCTCCTAGCTGAAAGACAAATACAGAGGAGACCAACTTGTTGCTGGACCTACTAGAAAGGAGTACAGGTTCACAAAATGTATATGTGCAGAATGTGACTGATTCCAAAACCATTATGCTGAATAGGATGAGATGCTGTGAAAGTGAGGCTTCTTCCAGTTAATTGAAGAAGTTATCAACCTTTTCCTGAGCACTTAGAGTCCCATCACAATGGATTCCACATTAGTCTGTATTAATGCTGAGCTATAAACTTTTACCTGGCTTATAATTCCATCTCTTTGTAAACTTTCATGCATTCTCACCATTACCTCAAATAAAGGGTTTGTTTCCCTGATGCCTTTCTGCCTTTCCTTTGTAAAAATTCTATGCCCATCCCTAAAATCCCAGTGAGGTCATAGCACTGCAACTATTCCCACACATCTAGTTCCCAATTCCATGTTCCCTATATGTTGTGCATGAGGACACAGGCATTTCAGAGAGGAATGCAGTGATGATGAGTTCCCAGAAAATATGTGAGAGCCTCTGCCATCATGCTGCCCCCTCAACACTACCTTATTTATGCAGATACGCTTAGGCAGGCTCCCTTCAGCCTTATTTTGTTCAACACAAAGTTACTCTTCTCCACACTACCCTGTAACCCTATGTTTACCAATACTGTCCACCACTTCCTCCCTGCTGTATGGATTGTCATCTCTTACATGTATCCTTCTTACCTGAAAGCTTTCCTCCACATGTGAGTGGGCCTGTTGGCAAAAATGCTTTGCTCCTTCTTGGCCAGGTAGATCCTGCCTCTTCCTGGCAGTCTCCAAAGGATCCCCAAGTATACAGTGTTGTATGTGATTACTACAATATGAAATCTTCTTGTATATCTAATATTGAGATACAAATCAACAAGTCCAATAAAATAGATTTAGGTTACCTTATTCACCTCTGAGCTTTCACTGGAACTCAGAATAAAGGATTGTTTATGGGTCTTATTAGAAAGGATTTGATAGCAAATCACACAGCAGGAAACATCTGGCTGTTGTGCTTTACTATTACTTTATTGAGTTAATTAAAGATGCAATAGTACTGAAGTCAAAATTAGTTCATATTAAAGACTGAATCAACAGGTAAATAAGTTCAAACTATGAAATGATCAAATTAATGCTGAAAATAATCAAATAAAAGTCTGAGCTCAACACTAATATGAACTATTTTCTGTCTATCTTTGAAAATAATTAAAGGAAGGAACAAGTGTTTTTTCAGTCTTTTCTCCCAGAGTAACCTATCTTTTATTTTAATCAGTTCAGTAGATACCTGAAACTGGTTCTAGACATACAATGTATATGCCAATTTTTTTCTTCAACTCATACCATGAAAATCTGTTGCACAAAATAACTAGTAAAAAGAAAACTATGAGGAAATGAGCAAACAGAGTGCTAATCAAGAACAATTATTGGGAAAAATTTCTTTAACCAGAACAGTAAATCATGATAGAATTTTGATAGAATTTTGGAGATTAAACTGAAATACAGTTTTTCAGGAATTTCTCTGAATAAAGAGCTAAAACACAGGCAATGATTTTAATTACAAGATTTAAATATGTTGGCATAAAACCTTGTGGTCTCAATAAGTCAGCTATGACTGTGTCCAAGACTTTTAGCTTGATTTATCAGACAATATATAGCAAGTGCTAAATAATTCTATGTATTCCAAATCTAATCTGATAGGCAACAATTTACATTGATAAACACCTGGAGACAAAATTGGATTCATAAGTGTAAACAGAAGAACATAAATATTTCATTGAGCACTATGTCTCAGTTTCATAAGTTTTGCCCTATCAGGAATATTGCGTCAGAAAAATCAGTAGAATATTTATATTCATGTGTATACACAGAATTATCGTTGTTAGCAATGGTGGGTAAATTGATAGTAAAATAATGCAGGGATGCTCCAAACCCAATTAATTAAAAAGAAATTAAGGAACAGTAGGCACAGAATAACAAAGACTACTTCATCTATATGCAGATCTCTACTTTAGTCTATAAGTGCAAAATCTATTTCAGAGTATTTGGCCTATATGCCTAAACTGATTTTAGGGATAATTATCTCCTATCTTAAAAACAACTAACCAGACAAAAAAAGGAGCACATACACTCATATTTCAACAAATATTTCAACATTTCTCATTAACACTGTTAGCATTTAAATTCAGCTGGGTACAGAACATTATTTATTTCTGGTAGTCAATGGTCATGAAATTAATTCTCTGACCCTCAACTGCTTAATCCTGGAAAACTTCAAACTACTTTTCTGTTAAATATCACTGAATTGATGTCTGTCTAAACCAAATATTTGAAGTTACAGTAGGAATGTCTCCTAACTGTCTCTTCTATTACCTCAGAACTATCCTGAGACATGCCCAAAAATGACAGTTCATTTTTCCAGCAAAGAAAGGCCTATACTGAACACATAAGTTTATCTCTGGTTTGCATCTCCATCTTGCGTGCTAGGTATGGATATTGATATGACTTGCAGGCTAGGTCATGAAAATTGTACATGATACTATTCATGTCCCTCATAATCATGGCTATACAATGGTTACATGGTTAGGTTTATGGGGTGTACACTATCCCCTAAATCTATGTCCTATGCACAGCTTTGATCTACAGATTAAATCACTTTATTTCCATAAATTACTGTTAAAAAAAAATAAATAAGAATAAGAACAAGAGAAAAATTATCACAGTACTAACTGTTGGATTAGCAGGAATTTGTTTAACAACCAACCTCAGAAGACAAGTCTGCTCTGCCTTGGCTTCTATTGATAGTGCAGCTTTCCTGAACAGACTATTATCTACTCAGAGCATTTACATAACTCATTTATCTTCATATTATATATTCAATTATAATATTCAGTTATCAGTCACAGTATCTGGAGATATTTTTTGTTCTGAAATACGGTCACTAGTGTTGTTTTCTGCCCGTAGCATAACAGTGTAATGATGAGAACATCAGTTAAGATTGTGGGAGATCTGAGTGCAAGAACAAAAAACTTTTTAATTCATGACTTAGTTTCCAAATTTGTTAGATAATTTTTTTACTAACTAGCAATACTTCCCTCACTGTTGCTGAATTCAAACCATCTTGAGATGAAGAATGTATAATTTATGGAAAAATAAATTGAAAATGAAGTAAGTGACATAGATTAAATCCTGAAAGGATCTAAAGAATTATTTAATTGTGATTCAGAAATTTGCATATATTCCTCTGAGGAGAAAAAAACCCACAGTCTTGAAGTACTTGAACAGTAGCATGGCTATCAGTCAAGATCTAGGGTCTTCCTGCTTCCCTGTCAGCAAATGGCTCATCAATTAACTACAGAAAATTATTTTTATTTCTCTATGCACAGTGTTTCAGCTTAATCAGGAAGGATACAAAAGAGGACCATCATATTTAAGTGGTTTTTCTGCATGTCTTACCATTTGCCTGAGGTGAGCCTTTGCACTGATTCCTTTACTTTAAGGCAGGTCTAAACCCTACTGTAACTTCTTTAACAAGTTCTTTCACAGCTAAAAATTTTCAATTTTTTCCCTGTTACTCCATCACAAGACTAGCTCAGAATACTTGGAAACTTCAGAGAATGGAGAGATATTTCCGGATACCAAATAATCTGACGTCATTCATATATTTAGAGTAACAGAATTGTCCACTGTCTTCAGAGAACATATAATTGATAAATGGGAAGCACTAAATCTTCCCAGATAGGGGTTTTGCGGTCAAGAATCATGTATGATTCTCCACATCTCAGTAAAATTATCCGCTCTTCCCATTAAATTCTGTGTAAACCCAAATGCTTAGTGTCTGAATGTCATAATATTTAAGTCACTCATCTTCAGATGCCTAATCTTATATATCCAGTCTCATCTGACATGCAATATGTATCTGAACATGAGTACAGGTCCAAAAGAAAAGATGCAGGACCTGCAAGAGACTTTTATTCTTCTGAGACACTAGTGGAAGCAAAGCTTGAAAAATGGTGCAAAAAATATTTACCTTTAGGAATTTTATCCAATCCACAGGATGTAATCCAGCCTAGAAGTTATTTTTAAAATGATCTCCATGTGTAGGTATCTTTCTGTGAGCAAGTTTATCTAAATTTTCTCTTCACCTTGAACTAAAAGTATATATTTCTATTTGTTCACTTGATTTGCTCTCTAAAATCCATTCTTCATACTGATGAAATCTGTAACTAGGAGGCTGAGGCCTGGCTCATGATTAGAAACCTAAATTAGGAATTTTAATATGGAACTTCAATGAAATATACATTGCACAGAGCCATTCCAGTAACTATTTAATGCTCTGAGACAGCCACATAGGGCTGATAGATTTGGCATAGATTCTACAGAAATCTTCTCTCAGGAGGGATGTGCTGATTAATCTCAAAAGTTATTAGGAGCTTTTGTATGAACGATTATATTCAGCCCACAGATATGCACATCTGAGATTGTTACCACAGTCATAGCCAGACACTCCTACAGAATGATTAATCTGCTGAAATTTAAAAGCCTAATCTTCTGAAATTTAGAAGCCTAATCTGCTGAAATTTAGAAGCCAATTTCTGGATGAGATTAACTAAAATCTGTAAGTGCATATTAACACTTATATGCAGATATTTACATTTTCTTAGAGAAATCCCTTCTTAGGTTGGGAAGTCTTGAAAGAATCACCAGAGGGGTCTCTGAAAATTAAGTACTTTCAGAACTAGTAATGTTTGCAGATTCAAAAGTTAATTAGGTATTAAAGTCAAATCTAAGCAGTTTAATTTCTACTGAAATAAACCTTTCAATATATTTTGAACTATAGAATCACTTCTATATGACCAGACATTTGCAAATTATACATGGTCCTTATTTTTCTTAATTTTCTTTTTTCCTTTGGGAAAATCAAAAGAAGTTGCAATTTCACTTAAGATCATGATTATTCAAGTAGTCAGTCTGCACAACTAATCAATCCTTACAAATCGCTAATTCTGATGCAGGTGGGAGGATAATGACTTTAGTGACTTGCCAAGAAAATCATCAGATATAACTTCATCACCAGTTCATTGTTCAGCTCCACAAAGTGAAAACCTTCTGGATCTTTCTTTAATGGAGACAAATGACTCTTTAGAAAGCTCTGGATATATTTTATTCTATCAGTTACTACACAAAAGCTTTGACTTTAATTGAAATTAAAGATTGATTACCTATGTCCTATTCTGTATCTTCATGATCTAAATTTTAGTACATGTTAATGTTAGCAAAGATTACAGTGCTACCATATTCTTGGCATAAGCAAACAATAGCTATGTGTTAATTTAGAGATTACATATATATAATAATTATACATAATAAATAATAGCCATGGTTTATTTGAGGTGTTAGGGTACAGGTTCAACTAGATGATTTTGAAGATCTCTTCCAGCGTAGTGATTCTGAGATTCTGTTATTACAAGTTAATATATTATATATTGATATATTATCTATTACATATATTGAATATATATTTATAAAACATATATATTGAATAATTTGGGGGATTTTTTTTTAGTTAAGTGATTATAAAATCTGTGACAAAATCAGAACTGTGACAATTTCTGATGCTTAAGAGCTTTTGCTGCCTGTTGCTGGGAGATGTTTGTTTCTTTGTGGCTTTTTGTTCAGAAGTAAACAGCTGTTCAAGAAGTTTAGTGTCACTTATATGTGAAAGTAGGCTTCTGTTAGAAAGCTGAAAGATATAGTAAAAAACTTGTGAAAGTGTAAGAGAAAAATCCTTCTAAATTTATACATACAAATATATATATATACAAAGAAATCAAACATATATTAAACTTGGAACTATATTAAACTTCAAAGACAGTTTTACTCAGTGAGAAAGCATTCCAAAAGATACAGAAATGTGTCACAAGGATAACTACCCTTGTATCAAGGATCATTTACCAAGAGAAACAGGTCTTTCAGTATTAATTGATATGACCAATCACAGAAGCTGACTAAAGGGCACTGTGTGCCTGAGTACCTGAAAAAAATTCAAGATAATACTGATGAGAAAAAAGACCTGTAAAGTCATAATTTAAAAAACCCTGCTTCCTATCTATAATATTACTGAGTAAATTCTCTGTAGTATTCTGATTATTCAGAAGGGAAATATTTAACAGAAATGTAAAATTTATGAAATCAGAAAAATAAAACAGAAAGCTAAGAAAGTACTGCAGTTTGTAATTTATGTATTCAGATTTCAAAACATGTGTTTTTTAATTTATAAAATATTTACAAGGCATGCAATATCTAATCCAATCATCATTAATGTAAAGATCATTTTGTATAATTGACTGGATGGGAAAAAAATTGCTAAACAGAAACAACAGAACATAATTGTAAAGATTGTTACCTTATAGAATTTGACACATCTTTAGGTAGACAAAAAATCTTCTATATTTTCTTTTCAATCTGTATGAATAAAACAAATCTCATTAGTTTGTGTTAAGTTCAGAAAGGAAACAAAATCTCTTATTTGTAATCTCATTTCCATTTCTCAGAAAGCCCACTTATTTCTCCTATTTTTTAAAAGAAATTCACTTTATTTTTTTTCATTTTCTTCCTGTAGTTTTTGGAAGTGTTCAATTCCCAACTTAGATGAAGGCTTGCAGTTCTTTGTTTCATATATTATTGACAATAAAACAAAATGTTATTTACTTCCAGAGGATGCCTCCAAAGGAGAAAAACAGCAACACTCCTTTCTATGAAAAAATGAAATATTTCTGTAAGTAGGTGTATTATAAAGACAAGTATTAAATTTCAAATTTAAGAAAGAGATTTTAGGGAAAGGAAGTATTAGCATACACTGGATGAAGCTATGAAATAAAATCTTTGAAGAAGACGTAACAATTTAAAATAAAGAATGTACCTGATCAGTACAGACATAAAACTCTGCTGGAATAGTATGGCCAGGAAACTAGACTATCTTGAAAGTACTGTGAAAGGCATCATGAAGCAAGATGGTACAAATAAAAAGCTTGCTAAGAAGTAATGAGAGAGCTGAGGTTCTCACAGGTTCCTATCCAGTCCCTCATCAACAGTGCATGTAAAAATCACTTTAAATGTTGCAAAGATAATGCTCAACAGCTCAGCAGACTAATATGGAAGGAAGGAAGGAAGCCAATGTCCTTGAGCAATGTTCAGACTAATGATTCAAATTGAGTTATAGCCACTATTAAAAAATAATAATGATTAAAAACCTCTTTATTAAAGTTCCATGATTCAATTTATGATAAGCAGAGCTGTTTATTCCTCAAGATAATGCAATTAATTGTTTTCTACCATGAAAACTTGCAAACACAAATACAATGCTGCTTTCTTCTGCTGTACTGTGGGACACTTTGCTTTTGGGCTTCTGTATGTGGATTAGCTATAAGAGATCTGATAAGGGTGTGTCCGAAAATGTTGATTTAATATGACATATGGCATGTATGCATGTGTAATGGGGCTTTTACATGGATCTTGGCAGAAACAGAAAAAGTTATTGTTCCCACAGTAAAGGATTAATAATCACTGGTGGAAGAAATTGGAAGCAAATTAGTGGTACCTCTGCGATGAGTTTTCAGAGGTACAGTGACAGCCATTCCTTTCCTAATAGCAGCAAGTCATAATGGTAGTTCTAACAGACTCTGAAAATGAATTAATTCAACTGACTTAACCATTTTATAGAATTTTTTTTCATATTAGCAGGCTTAATATGATTTAGCCTAATGCATGTTCAAAATAGTTGAAATTAAATAATTTTAACTTTATTTTAAAACTAAATAAGACTGCCTACCTAAAGATCTTATGCACCTTAATTACCTATACCATCATCCTAGTTTTGGTGTATATAGGGTGTTATTTTCAAAGTTAAATTTTGGCTATTGATGTTGGTTTGATATTTTTACTTTTTAAGTAAGACAAGTCGACATGTTCATCTGTAAAAGTGGTGAAAATCATTGAGATTTTAAACATAAAAAGCTAGCAAAGAAATGTGCTTATACTTAGCTTGGAGTGGTAGGTCCTTGAAGGAAACGCTTGCCTTGTTGATGTCAGAATTTTGACATTCACCTCATAAGGATATGAAATTTTCTCTTTTATTTAGAAATTACTTATTTAGGTTTCACATTTGAAAAAATTATTAACTTATAATTTTCTTTCTAAAAAACTCTTCATTTACTTTCAGAATTATAAATTCTACAAACCATTATCATTATCAACACCACACGTTGCAAAACTTTTGGTTTGTACATTTCAACAAATAAAAAACTAGGAAAAGACACATGAAAGCAGCCCAGTGTAAACAGTCTTCAATAAAGTGATCATATGCTTCCCTTTTTCAAGAAAAGTAAAAATATTTTATTTATATTCCCCATAATTCAGTTATGGTAAAATTGTAACATAGAATGCAAGGAATTCAAACACATAAATTCATAGATTATTAATTTCTGCAATTTATTACTACAGTAGTTTCAGTACTGTTCTTGACAGCTTTACAAAGAGTATTGTGTGCTCAAGTAACTCTATTAATCCTGAACAATGTTCTTCATTTTTTCCCATTTTAAGTTTCTGAGCCACAGCAAAAGGCAAAAAAAAATGACCACTGATTTTAGGAGTGTCTTAGTTTAGGGCAAATTAGGAAGGAAAACTCCAAATGGGATTTCCCCAGGGAAATGCCCCTCCCCACTAACTGGTCCGGGTAAAGAAAAAATTCCTTAGAGAGAAGTGGAAAAAGCTGTTTATTTAACAGAAATTGAGTAATATTAAATAATAAAACCTCTCGCTGTTCGATGGGATGGCAAATCTAGGAGGAAAAAAAGTCCTTTTCATGTGGTGTAGCTCGGCTCTCTCAGGTTCTTATCAGTCCCTCCGGCGCTGGAAAGTGCCGAGGCCCAGGCCCCGGTGGGCCACAGGCGTGAGCTCCCGGGGTTTGGCTGGGTGTTCAGTCCAGAGCAGGCTTGCACAGATCCAAGAAAATTGGGAAAAAAACAAACAAAGGTCCAGGGAACTCCTCTGCCTCAGCTAGCTAAAACTAACTAAAAGCCAGAGAGAAGCTCTGTCCCGCTGTCTGTCCGTGCTGCAGACACCACAGTCCAGGAGCGGGATGTGTGGGAGTGATGTTTTTCCTTAACACAAACTGCGCGCTTCTTCTTCCCCCTCTCTTGCTCTCAAAGCCAGTCTTAAAGGTGCAGAACTTAACATAAACCAGACGATTGGGGATACCAGTATCATAGTCACCCCAGGACAAGGAGATAAGACCTATATTTTTATATTTATATTTTTAAGTACTACACCTGTTTACATCAACTGATTTATCAAATGCCATCATCAAACTCTGCTAGCTCAAGATTTCTTCATGCTTAGAAGTATGATATTTTTTGTTGAGCACACACACATTGTCTAGGAAGAATTCCATCTCAGTTACAAAACCTTTACTCTTCCTCAGACTTCCTCATGGTTTACTGCATTTAATAATTCTTTAGTAAGAGTATTCCTGAGCAACTACTAATTCTGCTCTTTTTCTCTCACCTGCTCCCCAGTTTCTCCCAATCATTTCCAGTCTAGCAGGGAATTTTTAACTGGCAACTCCACCTTAACTTCATTTTAAAATATTTTTATAATCAGGGGCAAAAAACTCATTGAAACATAATTCTTCCTGACTTTTAATGTATCCATTATACACATCATTGATTGATTGATTTGATAACTGCAGTTATCAAAACAAATTTTTTCTGTTAAAGCACAATATTCCAAACAGTACAAATGTAGACCTGAAGACTTAAGTGGACTTGAGGAATTCAGTTTTGAAAAATTGCACTTTATGAATGCAGCAAATAGTATAAGGGAGCCACACTTCATACAATAACATGTTGTTAGATATTTTTTAGACCGCTTATTCCCAACTCTACTTTGTATAAAAAAGGAGCATAATTACTCACCAAGTGTTTCTCAGCCCTATTTCATCCTTTATTGAATGCCATAAGTGTTATGAGTACTGTATGAGTGAATGAGTACTGTAAATTTCTCTCTTTGCTCGAGATTAATTTGTTTGATTTTCTATTAAAAAAGTAATTTAATTTTTTTTCTTCATCATTAGTTCTGTATGATATGCTCATTTTCCCTAAGCAGATCCTAACCTAAGATAGAGCACACCGTTTTCTGTAGAAAGCACTCTTAAACATATATATGTTCCATTAGATTAAGCACAGATTACAAACCAAATTAAACTAGCAAGATTACAAGGAAATTTCAGGCTTTGTTTTACTTGCAGCCGTGACATTAAAAAACCATGTTTTCTAAAAAGCTGTGCTGTTTTTTAATCTCTGGTTTTGTTCTTACTTCCAAGGTATAATTGATACAGAAAATGAGGGGGCGGCATCTATCCTTCCTTTCACACACTTCAGCTATCCTTTCCCAGCTGTCTTACTTCCTATGTGCATCTGTCTGATACTGATATAATATTTTCAATAATAGATTGTACTGAACTGTCAAAAATGCTTAAAGTACAAACAAAAAAATTTAATATATGAAGATATGCATACTAGATATACACAAAAAATATTCAAAATAAGATAAACCAAAACAAAATCATCATTAGTTACAGACTTGAGACATATGAGCTTGGGATTTTTTTTTTTAAATAAATTTTTCAGTGCAAGCTAAATTAATTTCCCCTTCTTTATTATTTCTGAGTACATAATTAAATAAACTGTGCTTTTCCATCCTGTCCTCGAAATTAGTGTAGGAGACTACTGCAGACTCTTACTAACTTTGATTATTTGCTGTGTAGATGTGTAGTAACAGGAGACTGCAGAAACAGGATGGTTTTAGTAAAAGAAGTTACAAATGATATAGAACAGGTTTTCTTCATCTTACTTCTCATCCTCAGCAGTCATATATTTCCTTTTCTATTCAAGTATATAGGGGCCAGATGGAATCTCTTATGTCTTTAGGTCCTGTTATATACTAGTTAAATACTAGTTAAGGGAAAAAAATCACTACCGGGGAAAAGTCATCTAGATTTTAATATAAACTTGCTTTTCAACATCTAGTAGTGGATTATGTTCACCTCCATTGTTCAGAAACCTTATTTTTATTTCCAGTATAGATGCATATATTGATACATCCTTGCATTAACATGGTTTATCACTCCAAATAGAAATTTTTGTCACTGGGGCTTATCCCAGATATACTTAAAGACACCCATTATATTCCCTTCAAAAATATAAATTGTTAAATTAAGAATATTAAGATTATTTGCTCTCCAATTGAATGTTTTCCTTCCTTCTGAACACAAGAATATTCCTTCCCTGAACCAACAACAATTCAAATTCACTTTTATAACAAACTCTCTTATAACAAAGGTGGGTTGACCATGGCTGGATGCCATATGCAGACCAAAGCTGCTCTATCATTCCACCTTCCAGGTTGAACAGGGAGTGGGTCTAAATTAGGACTGGGAGAGATCACTCACCAATTCTCATCATGGGCAAAACAGACTTGGAGAAACCAATCAATTAAGAATAGGGTAATAAGAAAATAAACACAAAAACTTAGAACACCTTCCTCCATCTCTCCCTTCCTCCTGGACTTCACTCCTGAGTTTTCTATGTTCCCCCTACCAGGGGCACAGGGGAACATAGAAAACTCAGACATAGATGGGGGCTGCAATTAGCTCATCACATGTCCCTACCAATATCTCCTGTGCAAGAGGACAACTCCTCAGACTCTTCACCTGCTCAAGCATGGGGTCCCTGAGATGAGAGATAGGCCACCATGAAGCTCTCTGCTGTCAGTCCTTCCCACAGGCTGCACTTCTTCATGATCTGCTCCAGCACAGGTCCCTTCCACAGGGAGCAGTCCTACAGGAACAGACTTCTTTGGGGTGGGTCCCCCATGAGGTCACAAATTTTGACAAGAAATTTGCTCAAGAGTGGATTTTCCATGGAGTCACAGACTCCTTCAGGCACCCACTGGCTCTGGTGTGGGGCTGTCCATGGGCTGTAGGTGGGACACTGTGGCAGAGACACAGCTACCTCACCATGGTTATCACCACTGGATGCAGGGGAATATTTGCTCTGCAAGCATCTGCTTCCCATCTTTACAGACCTTGGTGTCCACAGGGATGTTTCTCTCACATATTCCCTCTCCTCTATAATGTGCTTTTGTGTTTTGTGTAAATTTTTCTTTCTGAAATATGTGTTACCACTGTTTCTGATGGGATTGTCATTGCCCGGCTGCCCATCCGCCTTGGAGTGAACTGGTTCTATCAGACCTGGGAGAAGCTTCTGGCAGTTTCTCAAACCAGCCACTCCAAATATAATACACAAATGCAATCAGAATTATGCATATATATGTATGCAATATACACATGTATTTATAACTTACACAATATCACTTATAGTCACTTAGTGCTACTGCAAAAAGACTTCTTTGCTAAAATCTAGTTCTGTACTTCTGCCTTTCTTAGGTTCATCTCATAAACAATGTCCTGACCTGTGGTGTACTCTATGGCCAGCAGAAGGTTTCAGAAACTGGGAAATATTCCTGTATCTGAAAGTGGATCAGCTAGTATACCTATTTCTTAGTCATTTCTTTGGTGTCATATCTATTCATATCATTATGCATGTAATTTTTAGGTCTAGGATCCATAATGTCTTTCTCATGCGCTGTGCCCTTGTGGTTCTTTTTAGATATAGATACAGATGATATAAGTATTTATAGATATTTATAACTGCAAAGAAATCTTCATTTATTTTACTTGCCTTGTGAGGTACAACTTGACTTAATAATTTGGGGTATTCTCAGCTTTTGCCTGGACATTCAATACTCTATGCACTCCAATTTCATTTTATGCAGGTTTCTTAAAACTTTAAAATTCATGCTTAGTCATAATATCATTATAAAATAATTAATTAGTCTTTTAAGTCAGGGAAACTTCTTTGTAAAATTGCTCTCCCTTCTTGCTTGCAATTTCAATTCCACACATAGCATCGGCACATTTGATTCAATTTGATTACAAAACTCATTTAAGCTCCACATTTGACTTCAGCAAGGTTTTAGCAGCTTTATATGTTTCATGCTAATATATCAACAGAATTATAAAATAATTTGTCCTAGTGTTTCTGCTATTTGAGAGATATTTATCTTTAATTCTGACAGATTTTTTGTGTTTAGTTATCCAGATATATGAAAAATAGAAAATTATTTGAGCTGAATTTGAAAGCAAAGAACTTGTTTGTCACAATCTTTCAATGCAGACTTTCGCCTATAAAACCCATTTCCATTTTTTGGTTCATGAAAACATAAAACTGTTGCAAAAGTAAAAGAATTCTGTTACTGAATTAAAAATGCAGTAGTACATCTCCAGATTGCTAAGTGGTCATATTAAAGCCTAGGCTTTGTTCAGACACTGAAAAGAAATTAGTTTATACATCTGAATGAATAAATATCCTTCTTTGGTGAGCAGAAGTCCTGAAGGACGGGGAAGGGTGAAGATGATGTTCATTGATTATGGTGTATCCCCTTATGTCTCTGACTGCCTTATTAAACAGCAAGCTTATAAACACTTTATAAACAGTCTGATGATATGATCTTTCTTTCTTTCTTTCTTTCTTTCTTTCTTTCTTTCTTTCTTTCTTTCTTTCTTTCTTTCTTTCTTTCTTTCTTTCTTTCTTTTCTTTCTTTCTTTCTTTCTTTCTTTCTTTCTTTCTTTCTTTCTTTCTTTCTTTCTTTCTTTCCTTCCTTCTTTCTTTCTTTCTTTCTTTCTTTCTTTCTTTCTTTCCTTCCTTCTTTCCTTCTTTCCTTCTTTCTTTTCTTTCTTTCTCTCTCTCTCTTTCTCTCCTTCTCTCCTTCTCTCCTTCTCTCCTTCTCTCCATCTCTTTCTCTCCTTCTCTCCATCTCCTTCTCTCTTTTATTTTCTTTCCCTCTCTCCCTCTTTTTCTCTTCTCTATCTACCAGCCTAACCACCAAATCTCTCTCCAGTTTAGAGAAGGACATTGTGAAGGACTCAGTCAAAGGCTTTACAGAAGTCTAGATAAATGACACCAGTATCCCTTCCCTTGTCCATTGATGTGATCACTCCATCATAAAAGGCCATTGGTTTGGTGATGTAGGACTTGTCCCTGGTGAAGGCATGCACAGCTTCTAAGAGGATCTGTTCCATGATCTTCCCAGGCACAGAGGTGAGGGTGAGAGGTCACTAGTTCACAGGGTCCTCCTTTCCACCCGTTTTAAATATAGCTACAGTATTTTTCCTTTTCTACCTACTACCTGTCTTAGCTGTGTATGATGTAAGAGGGAACAGCTTTTGCTGATTTTGGGAAAACCATAGTATGACTGTAGTTCTCCCAGCAAACTCTTTCCTAAGACAAACAAATATATAAAATACATAACCTTTCCTTAAAAGAAACACACTAAAAAGGCTTTAACCAAACACTAACATCTTATTACATATACTTTTGTCCATATTTCTGTTGTCCATACATTCATCTGATACAACCAATTATCCAGTTGTTGCTTCCTATTACTTCCTATTTATTCTTTTTTTCTGTATTCTGGACACCAGCTGCTTAGGACCAATGTGTCCAGTGCACACCAGATCAAACACTAAAACTTTTAAAAATATTTGAAACTGTTTTGTGAGTGTATCCAACACAAGAAGAGTCTGCTACACTTAAGAAGGATGACAGATGTGCTAGGCCTAGGTGCAGTGCTTTAAATCAGTGTGACAGTGACAGCCCCTGGCTTCCTACCAAGCCAGGTACAGCTTAACTGTAGTGTGGGAACTACCAGGTGGCAAAAATAGAAGAGTCTGGGGATCCCTACTGCATATCATCCATCATACTGCTCCCCATGTCTCTTCACTGTTTTTTTAACTTCTACAGAGAGCAGAATGTAAAAGAGATTCTCCTTTACCATAAAACCCCAACTCATTTGCGGTTCAGACAGAAGACGTAAGAGCTCCTTGCACAGGTCTCAAAGACCTGTGTCTAACAATTTATTAGCAGCCCAACAGCTGATTAAAAGCTTCAGGGTCAGTACCACATTTGAAATACAGGTGTGGGTTTTTTTAAGGGTCATGCTTGATACCCTGTTCTTACTCATCTTGAAATGACAAAGGCCAAATATAGTCAGCAACAATTCGATACTACAGATGTACATTTCCCAACTACACTTTAAAAATTCTGTTTTTCTAATTTAGACAGAAGGAGGCTAAGAGGTGACCTTATTGCTGTCTACAGCTCCCTGAGAACAGGAGAAGGAGGTGCTGATCAACTTCCCCTGGGATCCAGGGAAAGGATGCGTGCAAAGAATGGTTCAAAGCTGCACCAGGGGGTGTTCAGACTGGACAATGGGAATAATTTCTTTGCTGACAGAGTAGTAAAACCCTGGAACAGACTTCCTAGAGAGGTGGACAATGCTCTAATCTTGTCAGTGTTTAAGAGGAATATGGATAATGTCCTTAATAACAAGACCTTTTGGCCATCCCTGAAGTGTTCAGGAAGTTTTTCTAGAGTATCACTGTAGTTCTCTTCCAACTTAAACTGTAATGTTCTGTTTTATTCCATTCTGTTCTATTCTAATCATGCTGAAGAAAATTTTTAATATAGAAAAATAGTCATATAAACAACATTTTAAGAAAATAAATTTTAGTGAATAAATCAAATAATTGAACCATTTAATGTTAAAAATATTTGTGAAAGTGTTTTTTCAAGTAAATGTTCATGTTACTTGTAAATGCAGACAATTTTAGTATATTTTCTAACTTTTCTGTAAGAGTAGAGAAATTAATAATTTAATTACATGTCTGAGTCTAGTATAAACACAATAATTTTTTAGGTAATAATTCATTATCATTAAAATAAGCAATGATATGTAATCTTTAATTCAAATCAACTCAGTTTATTTTTAACATCTTCACATATGTCATAAAAGAATGCATGGATTTTCTCAGTAAGAGTGCTTATGGGTTTTTTCTTCTCTTAATTTTTGAAAAGCAAAACTTAAAATCAAAATCATACTGACAAGTTTAAGTTTATCACAATTGATTAATGTAAGTGTGCAAATTCCAAAGAGTACAGAGACAGACATTTTTCTGGGGTGTTCAGTGGCAAGAGCAGAGGCACTGTCCACAAACTGACACACAGGAGGTCCCTCTGAGCATCACAAAACACCTTTTCACTCTGGGTAACCAAGCATACTGACACAGGTTATGTAGAGAGGCTGTGGAATCTTCCTTCTCAGAGATATGCAAAAGCCACTAGACACAGTTTTGAGCAATTGGTTCCATGTTACCTTGCTTGAGCAGGAAGGTTGGTTGAGAGTTCCTCCAGATGTAATCAAAAGAGGACCTCTTTGTTTTGTTTTGATTCCTTACAAGCATGTAAGTTTTGCAATTTTTTAAGAAGAAAATAATAATATTTAATTGGATTTTATTGGGTTTTTTTAACTTTCTCTTTTCACTTATGCATCAGTTAAAAGAGAAAATTTCTCAAACATGAGAGCTCAAACCCTATACTGCTTTATTACCAGTCAATGTCATTCATGACTAGCTGTTCTTCAAATTGCAGCAGAGATTATGTTTCTATACTTTTGACATAGGAGAATATGAAGGAGCTGTATCATTATGAGTACAGAATATTAAGTGTGGATATGTCTGAATAAAATGTCAGTGCTAAGGCCTCTAATGTGGTTTAGACAGTATTGTAGCAATTCTTGCCTCTGGGGTATAATTTATGCTTTGTAAATGTATGCATGCAAAAAAAATCGGTTTCCATTTTCCAAGATGAGTATTAGTTGTTTCCACTTACAACATTTAATTTTGTGTTTCTGAAAACTACAAGGAGTATTAGGTAAATGCTAGTAGGCTTAAATTAAGTATACTACATAGAAAGTTATATTTTCACTCAAAATATTACAGCATATTAAAAAACCCCACAAAAAAAGAGAATTTAGATTTGATATTAACATTTGCTAATGTTCTTTCAAAATGTTATTCTATGAGTAAAAAATAAATGAAGTTATAAATTTTAGTGGAACAAGGTATGTGTGTATACTCACAAAGTTATGAAATAAAGAGATCTGAGTGACAAGTCATTTATGTTGTACAGATTTTAGATACTGATAATATTTAAAGTTTAAAAAATTTGTATTATATACATAGCTAAACATATACAAAACTTTTTGTATGACTTTCATCAGTTAAAGGTTGATGAGGCACTGGAACAGATTGCCCAGAGAAGTTGTGGATGGCCTATCCCAGAGGTTGCTCAAGGCCAGGTTGGATGGGGCTTTAAGCAACCTGGTCTAGTGGAAGTTGTCCTTGTCCATAGAAGGGGTTTGGACCTTAATGTCCTTTAAGGTCCCTTCCAACCCAAGCCTGTCTATGACTCTACTATTAAGATTAGAATTTTCAAGCTGTTTATCTGTGGACTAATTCTATATTTTCTAGAATAAATATTAAATCCCTGAATTTGATAGGAATAAAATATAGAATTCCATGTGAAGCCTATTGGACTTGAACTTGGACAGAGCTTAGACTTGTTTGTCTGGTTCTACAGTGGGGTTTTAAACAGGTCTGGATGCAAAAATACAATGACCTTTGTTAGTAAAGAAGGACATAATACATCACTGGGTGGTATAGCTCAGTTCTGGCATCTATTTTACTATAAATTCACTTGTGACAATTTTCAGAAAATTCTCTGATGGAGTCATGTCAAATAAAATTATTTTTGGGCTATGTTTCTACACTTTTTCAGCCAATGAAAAATAGCTGAACTGCCTTCTTTCAATCTGTCCCATTGTCCTGTATAAAAATAACAGAATACTGAAATGTACTTTTTAGACTGATTTGAACTACCTGAAAATTAAGAATGATTTTTAATATTGGTGCTTTTTGTTGGAATGGGAATATTAATCCTCTGCAAAACTGAGTGGAGCTATTTGAAAGAAAAATTGTCACAAGGTCAACAGTTTCAGTCAAAATAATATGGTTCAAGTTTTAACAGCTAAAATATTCTAATAACTTATATGTATCACTTTTATTATATTCTTTTGTGATTACATATTTATTACTTAGAGTTTAATTATTTTGAATTCCTAGTCAAAATTATGTTGGCTTTAAAATAAATATTCACATCTTTTTGAGCAGTACAGAAATTTAGTATTTATATTGTTTTGATTTTGGGCAGTGAAGTAACTTAAGGGTTTTTTCTGTTTTGGTTTCTTTTTAGGATGAATGAGTAAATTAAAGTCTACAGGATGGCTTTTCTATTATAGGGCTGTTTTTGGAATGTTTTTCTGTATGACACTTATCAATGTATCTGCTGTTAGAAAGCTTGTACCATAATCACAGTAGTTTATTGCCTTCAATTTTTGACTTTCAAAGCAATTTGTAATCTCTCAGTTTTGAGATATTTGTCCTTGCTTTCTTGCTTATTTCTTTTCTTTGCTTGTTTACTTGCTTGCTTGTACTGGAGACCGAGATTTGAAGTGAGCACTCTGTGCTGAGTAGGAGGAAAGGTTTACTTCCCTTGGCTGCCTGCTGGAAACAGCCTAGTGCAGGCCAAAGTGCTCTTGATCCAGCTTAACCAATAGTTATTAAGTGACATTTAATTGTTTAATGTTTTAGCTCTTTGGGGATTTCTTTTTATTCTACTACTTTTGCCATCTTACCTAAAGAGGGTACCTTACAACCCTTCTGTCTGAACAATGTATGTAGCCAACATTAACAAAAATGTTGTCCCAGATGTCCAGTTCACTATCATGGAAGGAAATAAAATATATAAAACCATGGCAGGAACAAAAGGTTTCTTATGTAGAACTAAGAGGAAGAGTCAACAAAACTGTCCAATTCTACCAAAATGGCATGTAATTTACTAACAAAATACTTAAGAGGAAATATATAATTGGTGAAAAACGATCAAGTTCAGTTAGAGAGAAAGAACCAAACAACCCTGATCAGTATCATAATTCCTCATTAGTATGAGCAAAAATAGCTTTGCTGTCAAGAACAGAACAGTACACCCTATTTAAATTGAATTTGGGTTGTTTCTATTGGTAGTTCTGAACAACCCACGTTCTAAAACACCAATGTTGCTTCCTCTTTTTCACACATTATCCTGACTTTTCAAAATGTGATGAGCAGCCCCCGAAGTCCCCAACATAGCTGCTGCTGTAGCACTTCAGGTTATTCTATAATCACCTTGAGGCAAGATTTAGCAAATGCCCTAAATTTCATCACACCATGTTTATTCAGTCAGCTTTCCTTCACAAGCCTGAAATTTCCTGTGAAGGCATCACAATGGCACGATAGTAAATTCAGTTTTCTGATTTCAGGTTGACAGCTGAAAGTGAAATGTCACCTGTTCACCACGACAGTCTGAACTGGCCTTACAAACCAACCCTAAACATCCAGGTGGAATGGCTGTCTTCCAGTAGCACCAATTTTTATCACCCAAGCATCATCTTTCACACTGAGCCTTGAATGTCTAAAGAGGATGGGAGTCTAAATCAAAATAAAGGAGCCTCAGAAGTCAAAACCTAGCAGCTGTTTTTCAGAAGTAACTTTGCCTACGTCTGAATGAAATACATAATATTATGCAAGTAAGTAAGCATTATAACTCCTTATATCATCTTGGAAGAATAAAAAAAATATAGCCATCTCAGAGTAATTACTGGACACAAAATTAATAACTTTTAATCCAGTAAATTTTGATCCTCTTTTGGATTTTTTAGATCTTTTTGGTCCTCTTACCCTGTTTTGAAAAAATAAACAAGTCTACCTCTGTGTCTCTTCTGTCACAGAGACAGTATATGCTCCCTGTTTCTTACCCTCACCTTTTACCCCTGTTTTTTTTGTTGCTCTAGTTGCTGGACCAAAAACTGAAATGGCTTCAGCTACTGACTATTTAGAAACTTCCTCAGCTTTAAAAAAGTTTGAATTTCCAGCTGGATGTCAGAGTACTTGTCTTCAAGGTTCAGTGCAAACTTTCTGCATAACTTAAGGTGTAATTTTCTACAGGTGGCTAAGCAGAAGGTAGATTTATATAGCTGTAATAGGAACAGAACACTTATGCTTATATTAAAGCAAAAAGGTTTCAGCAACTGTTCTACAAGCTTGCTTGGTCTGAAGTGTAGCATGAAGTATGATTTTCAATAAGAGAAAACTGTTAGGAATGCAGAATCAAATAGACTATTAGGGCAGCCAGCTAAGAGCCTCTAGACTTCCTAATGCAGTTATTAGTTGTGTCTCTACTGAAAACAGATCTTTCTAGTCTTGTTTCTAGTTTGATCAGTGAGAAGGCTATATTTTTAAGTTTTGAATTGGAGGTACCTACCTTATAAATAGAAGGCATGACATACTGAATCTTCATACTATTTTGTAAGAAATAAGTAGGAGAATAAGGCTGCAACTTTGAAGCATTGTGAAGTAGATGTACATATTACTCAGGATTATACTCCTTATGTGCTAGAACTAATATTAGTAATTTTTGTATTTTTTCTTCAAGAATATTACAATTGTTCTTAGTAACTGTAAATATGCAACTTATATGCAGTATTTCTCCATTGATTATTAATCCAGGAAGTAGACTAATTTGACTAATCAATACAAACAATTAGAAATAATTAAAACCTTTACAATTTTTTTTTAAATGATAACATTTAATTGTACTCACCATGTCTATAAATAAACTCATACTTTCCATAGTCAGGTACAGAATGACTAAATAAATAGTTCAGGATCCCATACAATATGCATGAATAATGCAATTTTCTACAAAATATTTATTTGATAGTACCAGAAACATAAAAACAAATTGTAAAAGAAACACTGATTATTTGATCCATATTACCTGCAAAATTCACATGACAAACAAAACTCATGTAAAAAGCACCACTGTTTAAAAAACCAAAGCAACAATAAAAAAGAAATACCCCTAGCTTCCCACTGAGAGTTTGTTTGAAGAAATTGTTTAAAAAAATCCATAATTTTAAAATAAAGATTGGAAAATCCAGTATCATCTTGTGTTTTGCCTTTATTACTGTTTGGATCTCTAGATGTATAGTATATTGAAATGTTAAGGGCCTTTAATGCTATGGTAAAGGAAGAGAAATATTTAAACAAGAAATGCCCCAGTGCAAGAAGGAAAAAACACAATTATGTAAAGCTCTACATTTCATGGATAAAAGATCAAATAGACATTTGCAGCCTTGCCTTTCTTGATCTTCCCTTTCCCTTCCTTTCTCTTTCTCTTTCCTTTTCCCTGCCATCCTCTTGTTCCCCCCTCCTTCTCTCCCTTCCCACCCCACCCCGTCACCTCCTCTCCTCTCCCTGATGTAATGATTAATAAGAAGTATCCTATCATTAGATATAGGCCCACATTTCAGACAAAAATTCAGTGCGTAGGAGTCACCTGCTGCACTTAAAACTTATGCTAAGGATCTTTGTAAACCTATATAAACCCCCCTATTTTGATGGTGCAGATGATTCATCTCTGTTCAAAGGAGCTAACAACAGAACTTATAAATTTATGGGAATTTGCATGTTAAAGTTTATAAGTTAATAACATTACTCTCAGTTCTGTCATTTTTATGAGAGAATCTGAAACAACTAACTTGACGACAATGTCTGTGAAAACAGGCAAGATTAAAAATCAAAGCATTAAAAACTGGATTCTTTAACTTTCCAGTTATTTTGTTTCACAGTGGGGAAACAGCACTTGTAGTAAGAAGACCTGTAGCTTATTAGTTTCCTGGAAGAAGATCTTAGTCAAATCCTGTAAACTTGACAGCTCTTGAAACTGAGGATGCAAAATGCTAAAGTTGCCCTCATAAAAAGCCATTTCCCTTCAGGAAATGCCCCTGCAAGGCAGTCAAAGGAGTTTGCAGGGGATGGAGAAGTTGGATTTAGATCCTGGTTGCCAGGCAACAGGTAAGGAAGGAGCAGATCTTTCCTAAAGAGATTGAGTGGTCCTTCACAAGTGTTTATACACAAAGAACCCCAGCTTGAATAAAAATGCAGCAACAAAAACAAGAAAAAACTATTCCTGCACAGACAGAATTGGTCTGAAAATTTTGAAGAGGGAAAGATTCTGTAGTCCACAAACTGGTCCCTGTCATCAACAGAACAATCATTTTTTTTCCCTTTATATTATCTTGAGTGGTAGTGTTGGCTGGTTGGTTGGCTGGTTGGTTGCTTGGTTGGTTAGGATGTTTTGTGCAATTTTTTCCTTTGTTTGTTTGTTGTTGTTGCTGGCTTTCCATTTTTTGCTATTTTGTCCCTCTTAGACATAATCAACTTTCAGAGAGGTGAAGAGGGGTGTTGGTTATTTTTGTTATTTTTTATTTTTAAAAATCATCTAATAATACAGTTGCTGATATGGAAAGACAAATCAGTGCTTAAGTAAACATGCCCAAAACAGGACATAAAAAGACTTCTAACAGGAAAGAATTTTAATGTCCAGTTATCCCTCCTTTCATGAAAAAATAAAGAAAAATAAATACATTACTTATTCTTTGTGAACTGCCCTATTTTGATCTTATTTTTTATTTCAGAATTTGTTGGTTTTCATGGCAATCTAATTTACCATATGTGGCTCCATTCAAAGTTGAAAACAGAAGGTTTATCTAAAAAGAACAGGTGGTATTTTATGTTGGATTTTATTGAGATATGTAAGTATATTACCAGAAGTTATTCAGATATATACAACTATAGAAAAATGCAGAATGGGGAATTTTCCTATTTAAGAAAGCACTGATGTTTTTTGTTCACTACTTTAATGAAATAACATATATGTAGTCAATGTGAAGTTATGCCTTATAACTGTTTGGCTTTTCATGTCTTTGTTTAACTTTCTGATGAGCTCTGGCAGAGGACAAGATAGTCTTTTTTCCTGCAATCAGCTGCCTGAGAGATAATGCTAGAAAGGGTGATATAATTACTGTGGAAAAGAAGGTATGTTTTTAAAGCTTAGAAGTGAACTAAAATATAATGTCTTCCATCTGTTGGTTTCAGAACAATGCACACTAAGGAAACCATCTTCCATCACATCTGATGTAGATTAAGGCATTATGCAAAATTAAATGACATATGTTTATCATAGAGCATTAGTCCTCAAGAATAATTAAATTCACTTCAATGAAGTTATGTGAAATAAAATCAGTTTTCTATTATAATTTTTGTGAAACTACAGTTTGTACAAATGAAAAATATAATAAAGGAGGGGATATCTTTCTTTTCCATAAGGAAATTTGCTGAACCGTATATAGCAGCATTGTGGTTAGCTCTCAGAGCTGAAACTTATGTAAACAAACATGTATATCTTTGTGAGGGATTTTGGGTTAGCTTGGGTTTACTTTTTTTTTACTTTCCATCATTTCCTATCTATCTTTTCTTTTTTTATTTTTCGGGGGTTTTTTTTGTGGTTTTTTTTAATTAAAACTTCCGTTTTCTCAATATCCTCAATAGCTGATTCAGGAATCTGGAATAATGGCAGAATATTTAAAATAATATATATTTCAAAATCCTAGAAAGTGATTCATGACTCCTTTATCACAATGATTTCAGCTTCAGTTGTTTCATTTTAAGCTAAGGGAGACATCTGTTTAACCTAGAGGCCTATTTGAATCTCTATATTAGGATTTTTAAAAAAAAATCCTGAAAGGCTTATCGTATGTCCTATAAAATTTAGTAGAGATAAAGTGCTTATGAATGTTAGTGCAGCTTCAGACTGAGCTCCTTAAATTTAGACATAAACTTGTTATGAAATTAAGACCTTCAACTCCCAAGTGAACTCTAAAGATCAGTTTCCTTCATCTATATAGCTGGCATACACAATGAAAAACTCTTATTGGAAAGACATGAACTTTTTGAGATTCCAAATACAGTTCCTTTCAGAAAGATTTAGGACACCTCTGGCTGCTCAACTTGAGTTAAAGGGACTTATCTGACTTGTATCAAATGCCTTACTTTAGTTTAGGACAATAAAGATGTGTAATCTGAGTTTACCTCCTCTTTCTTTCAGTATTGGCACATTCTGTATGACATAGGCATAGTTACTCAGCTACGACCAGAAGGCAGCAGTAATCCTGACCCACAACAACTGCTGCTGCACAGGATCAGTGTATCCAACCAATACAACTCCATCATCACTTTCTAATGAGTTATCCAGACACAAAATTATTAAGAAAGTGGTAGACATTTAATCACTGAAGTGCATTGTGATGCACTCATCCTGACTTCCTGAGCCAAGACTTCCACGAGATCTCATTAAGTTATGTCCTCTGAAGACAAGTTTGAACACATATCACTTCATCCACAGCACTCTAAGAATAAGCCTGTGAGGAAGTTTTCAGTAAAAAATATCAGCATGATTGATAATTTATGCTTCTAAGAAGGTTAAGGTTTGACATTGTATTTTCCCATTTGCTTTCTTAAATATCAGTGCTGATATTTAGGGCTTTGCCTGAGTGACATTACAGGGTCCTCGGTTTTGTTTTGGATTTTATCCATTCTCATTTGTCTTATCTTCTTATCACAAACAAGTCAGATTTGTATTTTTTTAACAAACAATGCCTTAGTTTTCCTGATAATCCATACACTGAAACTAATGCTTTTCTACAAATGACACTCAGTAACAACAAATTCTATGGATGATATTTGAAAAATTTATTTTTGTCCCAGCACAACTGCCCCTCCACCCATATACACATAAAAAGTGCTTAACTTCTGTATGAAGACATTTCCTCATCCATCTCATACTGTGACATAAGTTTCTTTCCTTCCAGTGGTTTCTAAGTACTATATTCACTAATATATTGCCATTCTTTGATTTGGCACATTATTTTGTCTGGAGGAAAAATGAGATAACTGAATATCTCAGAAACTTCTTTTTCTTTTGTTTTTACCCTGCATTAGTCCATGGGATTTTAGTGTTTTACCTCAAAAGAATTAATTAGAAGCATCCGTAGAAACCGGAGGTTTTACAAATGTTTCAGTTCAGATTTGAAGTGTGGATTTCCGCTGAGCTATTCTGTTACAGGAGCTGAAACTGAAGAATCTTGCAAGAATGAAGTATTTAATAATGACTTGTGAAGTTTTTTCTTTCCAAGTTTTGCTCATGTTTTTATACAGGAATTTATAGATACATTAAGCTTCTATGGCTGTATGCATTTCCTTTGGGAAATAAGACAGAGTTTACCAAGTTTAATAGAATGTTTAATTATTTAGTTCTCTCTTAGTCATTTAGCTATTTAAGTTGGTATTTAGAAATTAAAAAAAAGAAAAACAACAAACCCTTGCCTGCCAAATTACATACTTTTTTAAAAGAAGTCCCTTATAAAGTCTCTAGGTTGCCTCTTCATAAGATACTACATTTTTTATGCCAATATTCTAAATGAATTTTTTTAAACACATTATAAAGTGGTATGCTTCTAAAAGTTCAGAGCCATCAGACGCAGTCAGTAATGCTAATGCTGTTCTACCCATCTGTAGAGAGCTTTAATTTAAATCTTATTCATTTATTCACTTTTAAAATACTGCTAGGAAAAATTGCACTTAGCATTCTTTCTGTTTTCATTAATTAACCACTTTTTCGTTAAGCTTTCTAGAGCTGGTGGAAGAGGGGTGATTTCTTCACAGCACCCCCAAAGCTCTCCTTTCTTGCTCTTGTCCTGCCAGACCTCTACCCCCAAAGAACATCTGACTACATCATTTTAGTTTAAAACTTTTACAAAGAAGAAAACATCTACACCTAAAACTTCAAAGGGCAACCTATTGAATCAATGCCAGGGTATAGAACATTTACATTTGTTTCAGTTATGAATGTTTATAAAAATATTTTGAATAAAGAAGAAGCACTGAAGGCTTCTCTTTCATATATAACTTCCTGGCCAGAGTAGTAATTAAATCAGAAGCCATAAATCACTAGTTGTCAGAGGTAGGACGTGTGATACTCTAAAAAATCATGAATTCAGATTTGAGGAATACCGTAGGAACCTGAATTACCATAAACTCCATTAAGACAGATTCCTAGATAGATCACTTTCTTAGCTGAGAAAAAGAATTGAAAATGAGCAAATATTTTTTGCTAACTACGAAATAACTGTTTAGGTAAAATATAAATCTTCTCCTTTTTTTTAAATGAGTTGCAAAACCAAAACACTTTTTCCTTGGATATTAGCAATACTCCACGCACTGAAGTCAGGATGTTTGTAGATAACTATTTAGGTAGATATAAAAGAAAAGTTAGCTGAAACCTTGGTGTGAAGTCTTAGAAAAAAAATTTCTTTTTAAAGAAAATAGATTGTAATTCCCAAAACTGACTTCAGTATAACTGCTAACAGCTAGTGTAGCCCAAATATCTGCTATTCTCCTTATTCACCTGCTAGATAATGATCATCTTGACATGCAATCTTTCCTGTTCAGATCATGTCGCTTCATTTAATCCTAAAATGTTTGGCTGCAACAATTTATAGTCCTCTGAGAAAAGAAACAGATTTGACAGCCAAGGAAATAAAACCTGGAAAATTATAAAGAATATGTGACAAAGGAGCTTTCTTAAATTACAGTAATAGGAACATTAAAAAGAAATTAGAAAAGGACAGCTAATTGATACCTACTATCTATAAAACCCATATAAATTTTTTAACATTATGATTTGATAGTAATTAATACATAATTTTTCACAAAAAAAAAGCATTTCAAACATGCCATAACACTGATGCCCTTGTTAATTTCTATTGACATTTTCTTTGCAGTCAAAATGTTTATTGTGTATGAAAACAGAGAACTGTAGCTCAGTAATCTGAAACTTGTTTAAAAATGACAAAGAAAATCAAGTCAGCTCAGTGAGGATTTTGTTTTTCCTGTGAACCTGTTGTTACAGCACTTACACATTTGAAACGGAAATCCTAAACAAAGAAGATTAGCAAAATTTCAAATGTTAAGGATATTATTAACTAGAAAACTTAATATTTCAAAGAAAAGTAATTTTAGCTCCTTGAATAAATCTATCCTGCATTTAAACTGCTAGCAAAAAAAAAAAATAATTAAAAATTCCTTCAATTTCTCATAGATATTGGGAAATTCTCTAAATGGAAATAAATAACTTATTCTCTGGAATAAGGGATATATATTATTTGCTGATATTTTATTCTTTATCTCAGTGAGTTTCTTTTCACTGGCTTACATTAATCCTTCTCCCTGTGGGTGATGTCCTTTTAGAAATGTAGGACAGTCTGTACACCTGAAATTGAGTAAATCTTAGATGAAGGGAGTCATGTCGTGGGGATTATTTATTGTCAAAAAGGATCTCAAACAAAAGAAATCAGCAAGAAATTGCTGGTAACAATTTAAACAGGAGTTTTAATTCATCTTTTCTTTTTCCAGAACATTCTGAAAAGAAATACTTTTAATCTTTGTACTTCTATGCATAAATAAAAATTAAACATTTTTTTTTTACAAAATAATGAAACTCTGAAAGGGATAAAAAGACAGGAATGTATAATTATTCCTCAGTCATGGATTATTATCACAATATTTTGAATTTTAGAGTGTTCGATGAATTTAGAAACTTACCTTGGATGCTCTGGCCTTACAATATCATTTTTCAAGTTTGTGATTAAAAGGTAAAATAAATACATTTTTAAATCTGATGCACTATCTTTGCAACATTTACAAAGACTATAATCTGCCCATTGACAACTGTTCAGTTTTCAGAGTTATTAATATGTAAGGAAAACATAATATATAATAAATAAAAATATTAATAGTTAAAGGAAAACATAATATATAATAAATAAAAATATTAATAGTTAATAAGTAATATATAATAAATATATAATAAATATATAACAAATATTATATGGAACAAAATATATAAGGAAAAAGTTGAGATTTACTCTAAATTGTGGATAAGAATCACACATTTATATTAAAATGGAGGGATGAGGTGGAGGAGGTGTTTTTCCATTATTTTGATCTAATAGAACAAATTCTGTGGAGCAGATACAATACAAAATCCATCTGTTCTTATTATGGGTGTAACAGAATGCAGTTGGATAACTAGACATGCACCTTTCATACTTATATTTCTTACCTGTTCTTCCTCAGCAAATCAGTTGCTCTGTAAATTTTTTTCAACTTTGTGAATTTTGAAAATGTTTTGAAACACAAATTCTTCTGTGAAAGAATGAAGAAACTTTGGTGACTGTGGATATATCCCATGGAGTGTGATGCAGATTCAGCTTTCTAGTACAATAAATATGAAACACAAAAAACACATCCTCATTAAATAATTAAACACCCAAGTTAACAGAAGAAATACATCATTCTGGAAAGCATGAAAACATTTTTAGAACAAAGACTATTAAATAACCCAAACCAATCAAACAGAAAAAGACAACAGTCTTTGGGAACAAATCCTCCTCAGAAAAATAAATAAAAAATGGGTTTGTTTGTGGGGTTTCTCAGATGGATTTTTCTAATGTGTGTGTGCTTGGTTGCTTATGTTTGGAGGAGTTTTTTTCCAGCAGTCTCATTTCAGGTGGAGAGTGATAAAGTAGAAAGTGGAAAATATAAAAAAAAATCTAACAAATTAGATCTTGAAACTTGTGGTCCTTTAAATCATGGACTGTTTTGTACTCTACCACCTTTTCACTCCTCTTGTTCTATTCCCTTTTCCTTCTTTATTTCCTTCTTTTCACTTCATTCTTCTTCCCCATAAATGAGACAAGCCCACTAACTTGACATTGAGGCCTCCATTTTCCCACACACACATATATATTATCTTCTGACTCATTCCAGGACACTTCTCCAGGTTTTCAGTTTCCCGTTTAGAATGGCACACACACTGCCTTGATGCCTGCCTTTAGAGTTACTGGCTGTGTTAGAAAAATTTTGAGCAAACCTATTGTCTTGGAAGGTACAAATTCAGTTGCAAGGCAACTGAACAGAACCCTTAGAGCCTAATTCAGGATGAGACAAGTCACTAGACTCTACTGAAGTACATTTCCATTGACTACAGCGCATGTTTAGACCCTGGCTGACCACTAGCACACCTTAAGGCACTTTTAGATAACACAGACTTTAACAATATATGAAAAAAATTGCAATCAAATTAATTTTATCAGAATACTTGATTTATAACGCTACCTACAGTCTCAGCTCTTCTTTCCATAACAGAAGGGCTGAAAATTCAGCTTGCTTAATTTTACAAGCTTGATTTAATTACCTAAACACATGTATTTATTCCCATTTGAGATGTGCTACTCTATTTTTCCTTACCTCCAGCTACTAAACTAGTGAACCACAGGTCTCCCATAAGTCCTTCATCATATCTGCCAACTTTGTGTAGATATCTTCAGCATCCTGTGGCATCTTAAGTGACATTAGATGTCTATCTTTAGCAACTTAGTCAACCCCAAGCAACTCAGTCAACCCTGAAGTGTCAACATAGAGATATGTACATTTGAGCTAGTCATTGTAAGCTGTCTTAGTAGCTAATGAAGAGAAATGAGTCATAATTTTTTGCTTTAAATAATCTATAGTAGGATGAAATGATTGGCAATCTGTAAGTTTGTCTTTGTTTCCACTGGCTATAAACAGAATCTAAGATGACTAACTCAGATGCAGAAATGCAAAGTATTATTAATTTGATTTATTGGTATATTTTGTCTACATTTTGTAACAAAATCACAGAATAATTTATGTTGGAAAAGACCTCTGAGGTCATTGAGCTCAACCTTTGATGGAACATTATCTTGCCAATTAGACCATGGCATTAAGTGCCACATCCAGTCATTTCTTTAATGACTCCAGGGTTGGTGATTCAACCCCTTCCCTGTGTAGCCCATTCCAGTGCTTAAGCTCCCTTTCCATGAAGAAATTTCTCATGATGTTGACCTGAATCTCCCCTGGTGCAGTTCGAGGCTATGTCCTCTCATCACGTAACTAATCATCTGGGAGAAAAGGCCAACCCCTTCCTTACTACACCCTCTTTTCAGGTAATTGTAGACAGCAATAAGGTCCCTCTGAACTTACTTTTTGCCAGACTAAGCAATCCCAGTTCCTTCAGCTGCTTTTCATAGGACTTTCCTTCTAGACCCTTCATCAGCTCTGATATCCTTCTCTGGACATATTCCAGCCCCTCAATGTCTTTGGTGTAGTGAGGGACCCAGACCTTGAAACAGAATTCAAGGTGTGGCCTCACCAGTTCTGACTATAGGGAAACAATCACTGTCCTTGTCCTGCTGGCCAAGCTATTGCTGAAACCCTTCTTGGCCACCTGGGCACACTGCTGGATCATGTTTAGCCCAGTGGCAGACAGGACTCCCAGGCCCTTTTCCACTGGGAAGCTTTCCAGAGACTCTTCCTCTAGCCTGTAATGCTGTACAGGATTGTTGTGACCAAAGTGGAGGACCTGGCACCTGGCCTTGTTGAACCTCATACTGATGGAGTTAACCCACCTAGCCAGCCTGTCCAGATTCATTTTCAGAGACTTCCTACCCTCCAGAAGATCAACTCTGCTACCCAACTTGGTGTTGTCTGTGAAATTACTGAAGGCAGACTCAATCCCCTTACCCAGATCATCAAGATATAGATATTAAATAGTGCTCAACACTGAGGCCTGGGGAACCCCATTGGAGACTGGCCTCCAACTGGATGCAGCAGCAGTCACCACCACTCTTTGAGCACAGCAATCCAGCAAAGAGAAAACCTGTCCAAGCTATGGGCAGACAGCTTTTCCAGGAGAATGCTATGAGAGACAGTGCCAAAGGCTTTGCTGAAGTTCCAAGTAGACAACACTCATGGTTTTTCCTTCATCCCTCATGCAGGTCACCTGGTCATAAATGGAGATCAGGTTGGTCAGGCAGCATCTGCCTTTCCTAAACCCGTGCTGTCCATGTCTGATCCCTTGGCTGTCCTGTGAGATAGCTTCTGTCCTATATGTCCACTGCGAAGGCTACCATCAAACATAAGTATTATGTCTTTTGGTAACACCAGCTATGATTGCATAAAGGAGAAACTCCTAAGACTGAATGTATCACTGTTGCCAAGATATATTTTTTATCTTGTTTGTTTTTCTTTTGTTTCTCTTGTTTAGTGTTCTAGTTTCCTTGAAAATCAAAAACTGACTATTAATATTTTTTCATTGATTTTGTTTTGATTCACTGAAACTGAAAGTAATGCCTACTATGAAACATTCAACATACAGATTATTTTCTCTTCATCAAATAGATGCTAACACTTCTTTGAAATTAAATATATATGTACTTTACGTGATAATTCATCACTTTTTAACCTGTTTTTTAGTCGTGTTTTTGTAAAACTTAGAAGTCAAAACAATGAAAGGTGCTTGAAATTTTAATTTTCTTATATTTCCTTTTATGTCAAACTAGTCTTTAAAAAGCAGCTTCATAAAACGATAAATTATGTCAATTTGTTAATTTTGTAGGCAGGAAAACAACAGGTTATTAGTAATCACAGGATTTTAGAGATTTTGTCTGGAAGCACAGGTAATATAGAAATTAGCCTGCAAGGTAAAAAGCTTTTAACTTGAAAATGGAAAAGAGCCTAAGCCATGAAAATCCTGCCAATGCAAGGACTCAGGTGCCAAATTGTCCTTATTACCCAAAAGTGCTCCAATCTTATTTTCCAGCTTATTTTCCAAAGCTGACTAACCTGTAGGGGGCTATACCATTTAAGTTCCTCTCCATTTAGCATGAAAATCTCCTAGGAACATAACAATAGGCATACATCCATGCTTTGAGGTATATGTTTGGCTACAGAAGAGCCCATCACTTAGCTTTTCTGCAGTGTAAGCTGCAGTGAAAAAAGTGCTCAATGTCTTAAAAAGGCAGAAGGCATAGGTTTGCTGTCAGTATTTTTCATAATTCACATAACTGATGTGAATGATTATTCTACACAAAATACAAGCCCCATTTGCTTTGAGGGACAGCATAGAATTTCTTCAGTTTTCAGGGTATTTCTGAGTTATATTATAACATCTTGTCCCCCATCCCTTACCCTCTTGATACTGCAAGGTATGTAAGAGTGGCAGTGATCATGCAATTGGAATTGTGGCTTCAGCCATGATAAAACCATTCTTACCAAGGTGGGTGGCAGGGAGGAATAGGCTTAGAATCTTCATTTCATCTGCCAGTTTCTGATTTTTATTGTGAAAGGTAAACTTAATGTATTTACGTCATTCAGGGATATGACTGTTATCAATGGCTTTTAACTTAAACCAAGTGTATAATATATTTGTTGACACTGCAAGTAGACAATCAAATCTTCAGAATGATTGTTATCAAAAGCTGAAAGCAAATTATGACCATGTTTTCTGAGACAAATTGAGGGACTCTCTTACTCTATCTGATCATATTTGTTCTTGGCAATCTGATCTATCTGGACCTAAGCTAAAAAGAGTTGAATCCAAAACAACTAATTAGGCAAAGTTCCTGAAAAGAATATCTGCCTTTGGAGGAAACTGTAAACAAACATTTCAAATCTCTGCAAAAGCTCATTGGTATTCATCATATGTTGGGCAAAATAAAAATGAACAGTGATTTGTACTGAAACAGGCCTTTCAGGCAGTAGAAGAAGACAAGCAGAGAAGCAAGGAGAAGTATTAATTTCCTGACAAGAAAAATAAAGTTTTGACAGTTATTGATTTTTCTGGCAACTCCTTACCTGTTTATTAGTTCCAGAGTAATTTCATTACAGAATTAAAATAATGGATGACAAACAAGTGATTTCTGTGTTGTTCATCACTCATTTAAATAGCCATTTCATGTGTGTATACATATGCACATTAGAGTGCCTTTCTTAAATGGTAACAAATAGTGCTGACATGTTAAGCAGATTGTCGCTTAGGCTTTGTAGAGATATCCTAAAAGTCACATTTTAGCACGACTATGAATTCAAAAGTGTTTATTAGATGCAGCAGGGAAGTCCACTTGATTTCACTTTGGTAAAATTCTGTATGTTAGTCTTTCAAAGCATCTGGTTGTGACATTCATTCAACACAACTGAGGGTGCGTCTGTTTATCCAAAACTGAGTCTGAGTTTTCTTCAAGCAAGTCTGTTCTGTAGCTTATGAACTTGCTTGAAACCACTTTAAGCCTAATGGAATCTTGTGTGAAGATACTCAGTTACACACATAGCAGTCATTTCTAGAGCAGTGTAGCTATAAAAGTTTTTTTATTTTAAAAGTATTTATGCCGACACCTGCATTTTCTTGATGGTGACATAGATTGTCTCAGAAGACATGGCCTTCCCTCGCTGTCAACCATGCAAAAATAGAACATAAGTCAGTAGTTTTATTCCACTCAGTCACCCACTCACCAACGATTTCTGGAATTTTCTTCAGTTGTACCATCATTTCTATTAAAGTTGAAGAAATCAAAAGAAGTTTCTCAGGAATGCCTAGAAGGCACTTTTTGTATGTATACCTTAAATGGCTGAATTGTGTCAGAAGACTCTTGTTCATTCATGCAAGTTTCCTCCTATATGTGCTTAATATCTGGCTAGTTGGGCTGAACTTGGAGAGGTCATTCTTTGAAAATGATTCACGTCCTGTTGAGCACTCTTCAGAGCCCTCTTATCTGGGATTCTTCCAAGCAGATCTCTGAAAAAGGCCTAGGTACACTCTCTAAAACACCAGGGTTGGGAGCCTACTAGCTGTCTTGCTTTCTCCTCTCAGGAGCCTGAACTCCATCTCACAGTTAGAGCAGCCAAGGCTGACCCCAAACAGTTCTTCCTTGTTTATTTGTGTCAATTTTACAAGAGCATCAACCATCATTGTCTTCTCAATTTTCTGTGCCTGGAAGCTGTCATCAATGCATTCCATAAATCTTCTGGGTTGTTCATGCCCTAGTGTGCTTTTCTTCTAGCAGATATGGATGTGCTCACTTGGGAGCTCCAGTGTCTGTGAACATGAGGATTCTTACAGTGTCTGAATAAGGTTTCTACTATTTCTACCTTATGTGACCTGCAGCAGACACTCGGTACCTTATCACCTCTGCAGGTCTTTCCAGTAATCCTGAACCACAAGCTCTCAGCTGGCTCCTCATGACCTGAGGCAGAGCTCTATGCACTCCTGCTGCTCTCTCACATAAATGGTAGCTCCCCCAGGTCACCAGCCCAGACTGTCCTGTCCACTGCAACCCTTCAGTTCTGTGAGCTATATGACCTTGTTTCTGTCATCCAAGTGAGACCACAGTCCTTCAATTGTCTCGTTCTTCCTCTTTGTTCTCTGTCTGCATGCATTAAAATATAGGCATTCAAATTGTGCTATTTCCCAGAGAAGATACGAGAAGTTTCCCCTGTTATGCTGTCTATAGATCTTTCCCAATTTGTGTGCATACACTTGAGGTGGGTCCCTTTCTGTCCCATTTCATAGATTATGAGGTTTCCCCTTTCTATATAACCCTGTGCAACTTGCTTGACACTAAAATATGCAGCAAAGGAAATATAGCAGAAGACATCAATATAATTCTGTGGTAATGAAGACTTCAGTTATCCGCAACATTAGCATCGTGGAAAGAGGAATGAAGACAAGATAGTGGAGAAGGCATTATCTATGATAACCAGTTCCAAATGCTTGTAAAGAATCAAGGGCAGAAGAAAAGAGCATATCCAAATTTTTTGGCTCCTCATCAAAACTTAAGGGAGGTCCCTGGTGTTGCTCAGATTGCTCCCATTACCTAGAGCCTTGCCCTTGGCTATCCTGACAGGGTGCTTCTCACTCCAGCAGGACATGGCAAGCAACCAAATTGTTTCCTCAAAGTGAAATGATGGAGATCCTGAGTAAAAGTTTAGTCTTTCTGTGTAGAACATTTTTTTTAGTGTTCATGCTTCAGCAGATACTTCATAATTTAAGATTTATTTAAGATTTTTTATTTTTTGTAACCACCTATAGCTTCTGTATTATTTTGACCCAGATCACTGTGTTCAGGTCACAAATGACAGCTCTACTTCATCTTCCTGCTATGTTCTGGCCTTAGCCCTTCAATAAGGCTTGTGATGCATGATAATTTGTTGGTATGTGGGAAACCAGAAATAATCTATGGCTGCTACAAACACTCTGTAGTGGAGTCTTACCTTATTACTAGGAAACCAATGAAAAATACAAAAGAAAATCTTTCTTTGAGAAAACTGGCAACACTCATGGATTCTTTAGGGTTTTATTATAAGCTCTGACAATGTAAAACTAAAGTTATTATTCTGAACTTAAATAAAAAAATACCTGCAGCTGCTAACCATAGATTAGCCAGGAATTTAAGGAACCATTTTAAATCATTCAGTTCTGACTGAGCCTGTAAAACAGTTATCCTGGTTGAGCACCACAATTACACTAGAGCTATGCTACCTGGACCTTTTCACTGCTGGGCTGCTTGACCTAAGCATTTAATACTTCTGAGACAGTATTTTCTTTCAATCAACAGGGGAAAAAAATTTCAAAAAAACAAGTGCTATTGTAGAGAGAGAGAATGATTCAACTGTGGGAAATTGAACATATTCTGGGTTGTGAGATTGGCCAGGCAATTCAACTTCACTGATTTTGAAGGGAATCTTTTGAAATAATTTAAACTAGATGCTTCACTTTAAATTGACCAAACCTAGGGTTCAAATCTAACCACGATGTCTTAAAAACCTTGGGAAAAGTTTATCACACCAAGGGTGGCTGGGCACTGGAACAGGCTCCCAGGGAGAGAATGGTCCCAGGACCAGCCTGACAGAGTTCAAGAAGCATTTGGACAATAGTCTCAGGCACATGGTGTAATTCTTAGGGTGTCCTGTGCAAGGTTAAGAGTTGGACTCAGTGATCCTATTGGATCCCTTCCAACCCAGGAAATTCTATGATTCTGTGATTTTCAAGGATAACTGGGAAAAGGGAGCTGTTATTGTCCTCTTTGGAAGAATAAACAGAAAAGAAAAAAAAAAAAAAAGTGGAATTAATGAGAAGAAAGAATAGATATAAGAAAAACATAAAAAATCTTTCAGTAATAATGAATAACATTTGTATGCACTTTGTTTTGCTTAGATTTTTCATCAGCTATCAAAATTCCTAGCTAAGTGATAGTGAGGAATGTTTCCCTTACAACAGGTTAAATGGTCTCCAGCAAAGATAATTTTCCACTAAGAAGACCAGATATATAACAATGAAATAAATGTGACAATGTTTATACTCTACATATTAGCTTTCACTTTCAGAATCATATCTGAGAAAACATAATCCTATAACACTGTAGAAACATTGTCAGATGTACGTATTTCAGTTCAATGAGACAGAATAAGGACTGAAACATTCTTTTCAAATATCTCTTCACTATGTATTTAAAACTAGCATTTCTTTTTCAATTAATAAAAAATGAAAGTAAAGAAATGGGAAAAAAACCCAGAAAACAAAGAAAAATAAGGTTTCATGGAGATAGGCAGAAATATATATTGTTCCTTGAAACTTCTGAGAGCAGAAAAGAAGCTAGTTCACACTGTGAGGATGTTACACATTTACAGAATCAAAGTGAATCAAATCACCTGTCTTTTGGACATTCTTTTATTGTGTAAGAGAAGGAATAAGTGAGCGATCTTGTAATCTAAAATTCTGTATAAGTAATAATTTTAGGAGTTAAGAGCCACTAAAAAAAAGCAGAAGAAGACAAAAACTAGCAACAGCTTCCATAAATATATAAAAAATATTCACTGGACAAAATACAGTACAATGAAAAACTTAATAACAGGAATGGTCATTTGTTTGTCTGTTACTCCTCAGATTTATTATGCATGAGAATTGTTGTCTGGCATAAGGAGAGATCAGATGATAAATGTTTATGCAAAATATGAAATAAACTTTTTTCTAGTGCTCCAGAAGGGCAGGTGTAATCTTACAACACTATGTGGTGGAGGGGAGGGGAGACATTCCTCATTTGCTGCTAGGTAATAAAGACGGCAAGATGAAGAACCCCATGTACGGATTGCTGTATTTCCTAGAGGAAAGGATGATGTGTAGCATTTCTCTCCAGACAAGAAGGAGCGGTGGTCACTTTTAATGCTTATGTGTACCAAGTAGCATTTACATACTAGTTCAGAAACACTGGTCACCATTACATGAAAGAAAATATTCAGCAGTATTTATATATGGTCTTAGCTTAAGAATCAGCTCAGAGCAAATCTTGATGGAGGTCATATCGTGTCTTTAGGGAGAAGTAAACCAAGAAAAATAATTTTGGTTGTTTGGGTTTTTTTCCCCTCCCGCGTAGATGGTTCAGAGTCAATCTGAATCACATGATTTTTTTTTTTTAGAACTGCTTTTTTTAGCTGTATGATGATAGAAAACTTCTAGCTTTCTTAATTTTCATAATTTTTTCTTTTTTTTTTCAGAGATTCACACTGTTATTATCTGCAATATCTCTGGCAAAATGTACCAGAGGCAAATCGTGCAAGAAAAGTGATTTTTTTAAAAAGTGATATTTTAAGCTCCTATCGTGTAATTCTCTCAAGTTCTTGCACTGTATGACATACCATGCAGTGATTTGGAGATCACTGTTTGTCAAATTCCTGATTTTTTTGGTGTCTATCCTGTATGCTTCAGACATATTTTATTTAAACTGAAGAATCATTTTAATTTCAAGAGTACTCATCAAATTGTTGTTGTTTCATTTTTTGTTTGTTTGTTTGCTTGTTTGTTTTTAGTTTGTTGTAAGGTTTTTTTTGGTTTTTGTTTGCTTTTTTTTTAAAAATTATTTTCTGCTGATGTGGCTGAAATAAAATGCAGCCAAGACAGAGGTGATATGTGTATCTATTTGTATAATAATGCTCTTTATTTTGATCACTTTTCATTCCATAATATTTCATAGTATTCTATTAATCTCTTTGGCTACCACATCATAGGCAACTGATATTGTAAAACAGCTATGTACTCAACACCTTTTTAAGCTGCCAAGATTTTTAAATGGCAGTGCATCTAAATGTACCCCACTGATTAGCTCAGTTGGTTAGAGCACTCTGAGGCTGTGGGCTCAATCCCTGCCCCTGCATGGGGAGAACATTCACTTAAAAGCTGAACCCAATGAACCCTATGACTCCCTTCCAACTCAATATTCTGGGATTCTGTGGAGTATACATCAGAAACCATAGGCGAAAAAGAATTATATTATTTTTCTGAGAATTTACCGGTAACTCTCATAGCATTGTTTTTCTTTATTTTAACATGTTGCAGAGCTTAAAGACAGTAGAAATATACAAGTTTTTTACAAGCATGTTTCTTTTTTCTTTTTTTTTTTTTTTTGCCAATTAACTCCTAAACTGAAAATTATAAATTTAGGCTTCAAATTTTAATTTGCAGTGTAACTGAGATTTATCTTTCAACTGTATAATGAACAAAATATCTTATCTACAAAAAGTCATATCTGTGGTCCACAGCTGTGACAAAACTAGTTTCCCCAGGAGCTAGTGTGAATATATTAAAATATCTTGCCATGTATAATGTAATGTAAAAATAACAAAAAATAAGTTTATAAAATAGAAAGTGGAAGTGAGATCCAATCTAATTTAAACATCTATCATGCATGAAAACTGCAGCTGTCTTTTGAAATTAAATTGGTTCTAAAAGTTTTCTTGAACTTCACGATCTAATTAATGGGCACATTTAAGAAGATATCATGGGGAGGATCATATTCACCTGACTGTCTTATCAAAATTTATCAGAGCCTTTTTCCTTTTGGAGGCTTAAAAATGTAACTACCCCTCTCTTCTGAAAGTATAGGCAATTTAGAGCAGAACTAAGTTTTATGTATTAGTTTACACTATAAGTAATGGATCAGTGCTTATTCTTCCATGTCCCTTTAACAGAGTGGAAATAGATGTGGAGTCCCAGAAAACAAGCTTAGTATGAGTATGGACTTTATCCTACTTAACTGGAACATCCATGTTAAGATGTTTATATTTCATCATGATTACCTTAGATACATTATTCTTTTCTTATAAAGACAAAAATAGGTGGTTTTCTTTTCTCCGAGTCAAATTAACAAATACTCAGATCCAGATAAACAACAATTACAGATTAGTTCTTAGGAACTAACTATGTGAGGAAAGAGATCCTACTGTTAATCATATGTGAAAATATGTTCCTCTTGCCAAAGCTTCACTGCTTGAAGTTATCTAGACCCAACTAATTGATTAGCTTTGGAATTTATTTTATTTTATTTTTCTGTGTACTAGGAGAAGAAATGGACCTCTTTACATTAAATAGTGCTTAGGATTTCTGGTACAGTAGGCAGACAAAATTTGGGCAGAAGCTTGGCAGACCAGAATGTTTATATCTACTTCTAAAAAAGCTTCTTAGAAAATTATGCACTTAATTACATTGCATGCATGAAAAAAATACACATTTAAGCACTGTCTACCAAGCACTGAAGAACTATTTTCTAGATAATGCTTAATTTCTTAAAGACAAGAAGTTTTTAGAATTTTTCTTTAAGCATAACAAAATTGATAATCATTAATGTGCATCAGTGTGTATCAATGCATTGTGTACCTATATCTCTAGAATCAGTCTTCTGATTCACTAAGAGATTGCCTTGCTCAAACAGCACACAGCTTTAACATGTGAAACCTGGTTAGTTCAGAGTAACATCACGGATTTGTCAAGTGTATTTCTTTGAGCAATTATACAAAAGAATGATTATTGCTGTGGTGGTTTTTTTGCACAGCTCCACCTCTTTCCCATCTGTTTTTTCCTTCATGGCACAGCACATGTTCCCCTGACCTTTTCAAAGAACAGTAGAAAATTGGTTGCAAGGCTATTACATTCACAGATTTATCTTGTCTATGTCCTAGGTTGCAGTTCTTACACGTAAAAAACACTTAAATGAATTGCAGTCTCTCTTTATATGTTTCTCTTTAACACTACAAATAAATAAGGAGTAAGATTGTATTCCTTCCGAAAGAACATTTATTACCTTTCACTAAGTATTAATATGGTCATGTTTCTATTCCAGATGACTTTTTAGATGAGATCTGGGTATTCATAATTCTCCTAGATGTAGTCCAGGTTGCAGTAGAAGACCATCATGGCTACATGGAATATAAATAATAGGAGTATGCACTGCAGAAGTTTTACTGAGATTTTAGGAAAGTACAAAGAATTTGATTAGTAGTGACTACCAGCTGAGATAAGGGAGATGAGACAGTAAGAAACCTCCCTAACTTATTAAAAAAAAAAAAAAAGAAAAAAAGAGAGCAAATTTCTGAACTCTAAGAGGTGTTGAGTGTAAAAAAAATATTTAAGACAATTTATTCATGTATCAGTGTGAACATAATAGCAGCTAGGATGGGTAAATTTTTAAAAATAAAACATTAAAAAAATGGGGGAAAGAATTATAATCACAGATTTCATTGGTCTTCTGGTAATGACACCACACAGAGAAAAACCTCTCCAAAAGGTTTGGAATAAAACATGCACTGTAAAATCAAGAAAAGCCTTGACAAACTTAAAGCCCCTCTGAAAGCTGAACAGATCTTCCTGCTGATGCTGTCCCAGGGCACTAAATATCTTTCAGTGCTAACTGCATTATAAACCAGCATCAATAGTGTAATTGTAGTGTTTGTTTATTTATAGGAAACACCCAAGTGAAATTCAGTCTTTGCTGTATTTGACTCTTCATCATCAATAGCTACAATAGATCCATACATGGCCCTTAATGCTGCTTTAAATAGACAGAATGAAAGAAAATTTTATTTATAGAAACATTATTTTTATATACTTATCTGATATCCAGAAGAGATATGAAAAATATTACATCAAAACCTAAACCAAAATATTAATCATGTGCATGATTGATGTAATATAAATTTTCCTCCCATATTTTTTAATTCATAAGAAGCCTTACTATCGACATTAAAAATTATTTAAACTGTTCCCAGATTATTAATTTCTTCTTGTTATATAAGGGGATATTTTAATGCCATATGAAAGCTGTCAGTGGTTTATCCACACATATTAGAATGATCTTATACCGGAAATGAAATAAAGTTAATTAAATCTGTGCTGTTCTCAAGGACTTTTTTGTTTTCTGCAAGAACAATAATATTATGGAACTTGCCATAAAGCTGGAGCTGTTGCTGCCAACAGTCAGCAAACTAAAAATAAAAACTGCAAATATTGCTGCCAGATACAGCTGTTGCATCTTGTGTTAGTAAAAACGGCATGATAGCCCAAGATTTTTTCTCCATGTTTTCAACAGCCAGCTTATTGAAGACAGAGAAAATATGTCAGTTCACTGGTTAGGATGCTTCCTCACTCTGAAAAGTCATTATGACAAAACAAACACAGAAAAACTAAATTCTCATAAATATTGCTAATTTTTGATCCCAAATAATAAATAGCTAAGCACTTACATGTTTGCAAAAAGAAAATTTCTGCAAGTCTGGTTCATCGGTTAAACTGTCATTTCATTCCTATGAGTAGCTAAGCAGATAAAATGCAAATCTTCATTTATGCTAAAGTGTTCTCAAAAATTTTTCTCTCAAAAGTCAGCAAAAGGAAAGACATCCAAATAAAAACCTTAAGAAAAACAAATCTCATACCAATGAAAATAAAAATGTTAGAGTTTTTTTCTTCATATAGTCAATATTTTATGAATGATATAGTACATATTTGCAGTGTTATTTTTGTCCTTTATCCATTTTTTTATAAATGTACTTTGTGTGCCAGTTTAATAGAGATCTGTGCATTACTAATATCATTTTGATCAGGTATTGTATGATAAACCACCCTTGGAATCCAGTGTCTAGAGAAAAGAAAATAATTGGAAATTTTCATTTATGATTTTTTTAAATATATGCACAACTTTGCTCCTTGCAGTACTCTTTTATTCATATTAATTCTTCCTTTTATTCATATTAATTCTCTGCTGTCCTTGAGTTTTTTCTTCTGGAGTTAGAATGCTGCTAAAGATTACAAGGGTTTCTATTACCTGTATCATGTCTTAGCCTCAGTCTAGCTTTCTCCACAAACATCTGCTCAAATTAATGTCCTTCAAGCTTTCAGAAAAGAAAAGGCTGTACAGACTTAACATACAAAGAGTGCCATGAAATTTTGAGTTTTAGGCATGACCTATTTTGCCTATATACCCTCATGAAACTTCAAATAAATTTCAGGCAAACACTGTTTGGACAGTATGGACAAGAAACAATAGGATGGAGACAACTGTTCTCACAGTTTCCACCTGATTGCTGCTTTTAAAAGTTCAGATTTATTTTCTGAATATTCATTTTGAACAGGGTTTGAATATCTGCATCTGATGATGTTGTACAGAACAAGATGAAACCATAAAGGCATGGGTGTGTCATACAGGCTCCTTAGGGACTGAGTGGACTATTAGAACAACTCTATGTTTCAGGTTTCTCAGATTCCAACCATCAGCAAACACTTTTCAGTCTTTCAGCTCTTGCTCCACAGTTACCTTCACCTCAGCATTTAAAAAATGTCATATGTTTTCTGAATTCACAATAACAAGTCTTCTGAGACCCATCTCCTGCACAAGTATGACATATATTTATCATGCTCCTGGTGAGCTGAGGCTGATTTACCTGAATCTTTCAATTTTCATGTTTATGGTTGTTATCACTGGTCTCTGATTCATCAGTAGTCATAAGTACATATGTGAAACTTGACAAAATCCACAACCTTAGAAAATAGCTTTATCACTGAGTAGAATTAAATTCCTTTATTACAAATATCTTTGGAGCCTTCTAATATAAGTCTCTCTCTCTGTCTCTCTCGTAATAGAGTAATTCAGAGAAAAATCTGTGTTTCTTCCCAGGTAACCACATTCCTTAGAAGTTAAGAAATAAACCAAGATCCTCAAGTGTGTGTGGGAGCAGGCCAAGTTTAATGAAAGAGCCATCATCTTTAATAACTATTTTTGCTTTCTTCTACAGCAAGATGAAGGGCAGATGTCATAAAACTAGCCATGGAGAAAATAATTAAGAATGGATATTTTATTGCCACATTATGTCTAGTTCGTGTATTCTCTTCTAGTGAACAGACTGACATATCCTGACATCTCAACAACTTTTCATTGATTTGACATTTCACTTTCATCACCTCTGCTCTAATAGCATCAGAAAGGCAGCAGTGTTGCCAGAATCCAGCTTTGCAAGTATATCACAGTGCTTGGAATTAACAAAGTCCTGACCTAAATGTTACAACAGAATGTTTCATGACTAAAAACCACTTTATGCATATTTTCTTTAAACAGGTCAATATATTAAAGAAAAAGAAAACAAACGAGAAAACTCAGCCAAACAAAAAACTAACAACATCATGTATGCTATCCTATATTCTTTTTCTCCTTTTTTGCAAATAAAGACATGCTTAATTATCTAGACTTCTCAGGAATTTAAATGCTTTATTTTACATAAGTACCAGACCAGTATAAACAAGAACTTTCATCTTGTAATTGTTGGGTTAATTGTAGACTACTGTAGCAAAGCACACAAAATGATCTTCCCCTTCTCAGACGTTAATCTGAAGTTTTCTGGCTTTTCTCTTTTGTTACCAAGATCACCGGAGGGTCTCCAGGATACCACATGTTACTTGATAACTACCAATATAATGTCAGAGGTCATAACAAATACACCAACTCTACAAAGATCCTTGCTGAGCAGCTGAAGGTCAACTAAAGAAAAAAATGTCTGTATGCATTGCCTTGGGAGCGTGGACCTGATACTTATCTTTCTATGACTACATCTGGATTTTCTTACTTCTTTTCAAGATTCAAAAAATTTCTTTTAAGACCAAGGATGAATTAACACCCACTCTAAATAACTATGCTTCACAAGCAGTAAAACAAATGAAGTCTGCTGTCCAAGAATATTTTCTTTGATAGCTGAATTCCCTGTCCTTTGAGGTATAAAGCTACCATGCTTCCTTCTTCAGGAACTTCAGGTTCACATATGTGGAGTTCATTATGTATTCTCTGTTCAGCTGAGTGAGCTTTAGTCAGCCACAAAAGAAGAAAATCACTGATCTTAATTTCTCTGCTTCCCTGCAAAATTATGTACAATTGATTGACAGGAATTTCCATTTCTCTAAGAAATCTACTTAAAATATATTGTATATTAATCAACTTCCAATATGAGGATTCATTAAAAAAAATTTAAAAATAGGTAAGGCATGACATATAAATAGCATTAACAATAGCTACATTTTACCTGTATCTCCAGTTCCTGTTGGTAATGAACAAGTTAACATATAAAATCTTTTTATCAATGGAGAGTGAAAGCAATTATAGCTAGTTTTAAGAGTGAAGGTCAGTAATCCATATAATTTTTGACTGAGGTTGTAGAGAGCTATTGAAGGAATATGAAATTATTCTATATTAGCATTTTTTCTTCAGAGCCAGTACAAAATAGCAGTTGGCTTCACCTTGCATAATTGAAATGCTCACAGATAGGAGGATGAACCCTCTCTTTTTTTCTTTTTTTCCTTTTTCTTTCTTTAGCTCTGGTGAATATTAAGGTCTATTTCTGCTCCACTGCAAAACCTTCAAAACTTTAAATTATGATATTTTTAAGATTTTTGTATTTTATGTCTTCACAAGTGAACAAACCTCCCAAATAATCTGAGGGAAGGTTGTTAGTGCAAAGAGTAGCATTAAATGCACAGCAGCTCACAACTTCCTATCTGTATAGACTGCACATTCAGTTGCAAAGAGCCATGTTAGTCCACTCCTGTTTTTTGGTTTTTATTTTTTTTTTTCCTGGGGAGGGCTGGGGATTTTTTTGATTGGATTTTTGTTGTTGTTTTGGTAGTCAAAATTTTTATTTACTCTGGTGTTTTCTCAGACACTAATAATTTATAATTAAGCATTTTTAAAAGCAATAATTATTTTCTATTCCCTTATATACAAATATATTAAGGAATTTTAATTATTAATTTTGGAGGAAAGGAAGAAGAGAGGAAGCAGCAAAGGATGAGGGAGTTTGTCCTCTGTCATGATCAAAAAATAGAGGTTTAATTCAAATTAAGTGTTGTCAAGTTAACAAAATAATGAAATGATAAATATTGAATATTAAAACATTAATTACATTGATCTGTGAGCTTTCACTTGATGCCATCTGGGAGATTTTCTAAAACATACAGAGAAAATCTGCTATCATGTTTAAGATTTCATGAACAAGTAACAGAGAGCTTATGTATTCTGAGACATATTAAATAAACATAATGTGCTGTTTATGTCAGTCCTTACTTTTAAGTCTAATGGATGGTAAAAAAATCCAATTGCTAGTTGTTTTTTGGACCTTTCAAGCCTTGCAAGATTTAATGAATTTAGGGGGAGCAAAAATGCACTTTCCTCTGGAACAATACAGAGAACAAGATGAACATCAGCATGTGGGGAACATCACTACAGAAAAATAGTGAGCACAAATATGAGGGCAGGAGAAAAATATGGGCCAAAAAGAATAAACAGGAAACTGAAGGTAAGGTTCAGTATTGATAGGTAAGGTTCAGTATTGATGAAAACGAATTAATTCTAAAAATGTAAATTAGATAATTCTATCTCATTAAAAAGCTGACTGGACACACACACTATATATATATTTATATTTATATATTTATATATATATATATATGTGAATATTCTATGCATATCCATCCTGATATTTAAGTAGTGATATTTTGAAAAAATAATAAAATTAAAATTGTGAGAAACTTGGACCATTTTCATATTTCTATGGCTGAATTCCCAGTATGATTTCTCTACTTGCTCTACATGCAGATAGTCATTTTCCAAATTTTTTTTCTTTACTTGGTAATTACAATTAGGGGGGGGCTCATTTGTTTATTTGTTAATTTTTCCTTTAGACTACACTATTGTCAAACAAGAACTGTGTTTTAAATATTTTGTTGTGCAGCAAGAACTGTAGCATAAAAAATGTAAGAAATCATACTCCATTTCATATTATCTGAATAGTGAAGAACATAATTTTTGTTCTAATGTTTCACTTAGACATCAAGAGTTTTGTTTCTTTGTTTAAACAGATCACGCAATCTGAAGATTTCAGGTTCTTGTGCTTTTCCATTTTCTAGTTTTACAACTATTCAACTATGAAGATCTGACTGAACAATCGTTCTCCCATTAGAAAATTAAAGAATAGTCATAGCAAATTAAAGTAAAACCTGTTTACATTTTTACTCTTTCCTGAAAGTAGATGTTACTGAGTTTATAGGATGGAGAAAGAAAGAAGACTTCCATTAGAAATTGTGCAATAACTGCTGGCACAAAAGTTCCTTGTTCCCTTACCTTTAATATTTCAGGTTGTTTTATGCTTTGTGCATGTTTGATTGAGTGTAATAATTTCATTTATTTTTCCTGTTTTCACAAATTTTCCATCTTGCTTTCTTATAAAAATTAATTAAATGGGATTGTCATTTATGGGGTAAAAAGGAGTGATCAACCACCCCTTGCTTTCGACTCATCAAGAAAAACTTCCCCACCCTCTCAAAGAATGAAAAACAAAAGTAAAGAAAGGTAAAGGAACAATAACTTCTTACACTTGAAGTGCTTGATGTGCTTCTACATCACAATAGCTGTCAGGAAAAAATATCAGAGTTGACATGCTATTAGTCTAAACACGTATGATTCCTTGTTTGCTGATGAAATTAAAAAGTATTTTGTCATGAGAACCGTTAATCATTAAATAATCATTCAATAATGTACATTCTCATGACAAACTGGTACAAAATGGTTATGGTAGTATGAATTAACTTTTTACAGCTCTGCAGTCCTCAGTCTTGTGTAAAGAAGCAGGTGAAGATAACCAACTTAAAAAAACAACAAACAAACAAACAAACAAACAAAAACCATTTAGGAAGCTTTTACATCATCAGTATTTCCTTCCAGTACCTGTCAGAGAAAAACATTGAAAAGTGAAAATGTGTTTCCAGTTTATGTTGAGAATCAGCTGCATTTTAAAGTGGTGGCAGATTGGCTTATGCAGGGAAGCAGCATGATCCATCCTTCTTGAAGCTGATCCAAATGACTTTTTGATTTGGTTACCTACATTGCAGGTATTGGACCAAGTCTGGATTAGTTCTTTGCTTACTACTCCATCATTCATTTCAGAAAAGAGAAGGTGGTAAAATTTGCGACCTAAGTATTGCTTTACTTTGTCAGGTGACATTAAGCAATATACGGTACATATGAGAAATAAACAAAAATAATTTTCTTAGAACACAGGTTGTAGTACAGTATTTAATCTCAGATTTTGGTTTATATATACAGAAATAAAGCCATACTGTAACCCTCCTCTCACATACTCCCCCCCTCAGAAAAACCAAACCAAGCCAAAAAAACCCATGCAGACATGTACAGACAACAATGACATTGCTGGTCACAGAAACAGTCAAAGACGAGGTGCTGCCTTCAACAGCAGCCATCCACAAACACAAGCTCAGACAGCCATGTCCTGTCCTCTCTTGCGTTGTTAGAGGCAGGAGGTCACTAGGTTGCAGTACAGCATTCTCCAGGTTTACAATCACATGTTCACTCGTTAATTTTCTCAGTACTGGCAGTACTGGCACAGGTCTTCTACCTGCCCCAGCAGCCCTACCTGAATGACAGCCCTTCTTACCTACCCTGATGTTCCCTCAATTTGATGGCTTCTCCAGTTTGAAGTCTGACAGGGAATTCAAAGGCAAACCCATGCATCCCTGGTTTGGGAAGATACACTCATACCCCCTCCTCACCTGGAACCAGGCACACAGAACCCACAGTCATCCAGTCTCTGGTGCTGATTCCCAAAATCTGCCTAATTAACCCCAACTCTACCAGCAGTTGATTTTGGAACTCTCTCCCTCTCTTTCTCACTGTCTCTGTCTCTGTTCCTGCCCCAGTGGCTGTAAGTTAAAGGTCCCCATTATATCCAGTAGCTGACTCTGAGACCCACAGGCTGGGGTGCCTCTAACTCCAGTCTGACTCCAGCAGCTGGCAACAACACACACACACACACGCGTGTACATGCATAGGCACACACTGGCTACAGTGTCATTATGCAGGGAGATAGTTAAGAAACTAATTTGTAGATGCAAAAGGACAGGCCAGGCTCACAGTGAGCAGAGAAGAGTACTGACTGGCCCCATTTAACACACAATGTCCCCTTTCACATTCCAGTCTCTCTATCCCCACTCTTTGGTCCTCACAGCTCCTCCTTTCTGCTGCACACTCCTTCATCAATTTGCACACTCCAATCAAATCAACATCCTGTAACTCCAGGTTGGCACCCTAATGGATTGCATAACCCATGGTCTTCTCTGAAATGATTCCTGCATTTTGTTGATAATCCATCAATTTCTGTATGTGACAGGGTTTCATGAGCTCCATTGTTGTTTGTCAGGTCTGTGTCTCCATAGATTTTGTTTATTTCCTCATGCCAGTTTCACAAGGTCCTCAATCAGATAATCTTACTGACATCGTGTTCACAATCCACATATTCTTGCAATCTGACCTAAGTAAGTTTTTTCTTGGTGTTATCTCTGTTATCAGGTTTCTGCTTCCCCCTTTGTCTTAATGTCCCGTTTTGACAAGGTCTTTAATCTGATAACCTTAAAGGAACATGTGCTCTTTCATTACATTTGGTCTAACAAAAAAACACCTTTAAAAAAATATTACTTTTCATATATACTCTGTCTCACTTTTTATTTAATATGGCTATACAGAGAGTGATGGACTTGTCTGGTAGACAATTTCACTGACTGACAAAAAGATAGGTGTACTACACAATCATGAGAAAAACTGCAGTTGGCAAACATCAACATGATGCCAATGGTGCTGCTTCCATTTGATTTCATGCATTGGCAAAATTATTCTTTTCTTTTTTTTTTTAATATTATCATTCCCATATTTCATGTGCAGATGAAAGAGCAATTTCCCTAATACTTCAAAGGGTTCCTAATTATTTTTCTTACAGTTATTTCAGGTGATCAGAATAATTAATAAATACCACTGAACCTGCCATGCAAGCTTACAAGGCACATCCAAAACCCCAAGGCAATGTGTCACTGGAGTTTGACTCGGGATAAAAGTCTGAGCATCCCAGAATTAGAATTGACTGCTCTTCTGTCTGGGTATCAGAGTCCTCAACTAACATTTATGCAATCCCAATGTATTTATGAAGAGGAGGTTCATGACCCCAAGCATTATCTATTTTATTTTAAACACCAATGCACATCAATACTATGAATTATTCAGGATATACTGAATTTCAATGTGTGACTTAGGTCAGGCTCCAAGATCATCATGTTTAAAATTCAGACAGAAGCAGTGCTTGAGGGGATTGTAAGAGGAAGGGATAACCTCTGGATTAATGAATGTATTACTAAGGATTTTATCATCATCCTTTTTTTGTACATTCTGATCACAAGAATATGATAAGTACTGAAGTTAAAAAGGCTCAAATCCAAGCTTTTTCATGCCTTAAGAAAAATTCAGAAGTTGCATCTTCTGTGGTCTATCTGCATGCTCTTCAGAAATATGATCTGTCCTTCTGTCATCCTTTGAATTTAATATAATTAGCAGTGACATGTGGATCAATATGGCTTAAGCTCCCTCATCCATCCACAGCTGTTAGTTAGAAGGACATTTAGAAATTTATAATTAGGAAGAAAAATTATTGAAGGATTCTATTTGTTAAAAATATATCATTTTATAATTATATAATATTAACAGCCACCCTCAAACTCAGCCGACTGAATATAATTTTAAACCCCTAGTAAATCTGGTATCTAGTTAAATTTATTTATGGTAACTTAGTCCATACTTGAGCATTTTCTCACTCTTCTTAGTTCTTAATAGTTCCTTACTAAAGTGTTAATTGTCCTGGATTTTCAAAATATAACAAGAGGGCATGCTTGGATGATAATAAGCTTATTAAAACACTCTTGAAGAGGATCTGTGCTTCACACTGACATTAGAAACTTAACTGCCATTCAAATATAAGCTTTCTTTCCATCACAAACATAGAAAGCAATTAAAACAGAAACTATATTGTGCATTCAGTACAGATTTATATTTAGATAGCTGTCAAATAAATCACTATCTCCTCTTGAACACTGTTTTTTTAAATTCTGTCAGACTTCTTTTTTACATGATTGCTATGTTTGCTATTGTGGAAACAGTATTTTAGACCTCAATGTATTTTATAGTCAGAGACTGAAGAAAATGTAGTAGATAATTACACTGCTTAAGAAATTTAAATTCTGAGATGAGTCTCCCTATCAAGAAAGAGAGAAGACTAACATAACAAGATTACTTCTGCACTATACTGTGAACTACGAAAGGTGTACAACAGTAATTTCTTACCTTTGTGAAAAGTGAGCACATTGAAATATTATTCACTTCCTTCCCAGAAGCTTTGAGGGGTGAAAAAAAATATCTTCATCCCCACTGTGAAGAATCAGGGACCCAAAACTTGATTTATGCCTCAGTAGAGAAGCATATTTGAACATGGTCTAGATTACATTAAGGGACTTCAGAAAGGAACTTTATAGAACAAGATTCTTTGAAGCAACTTGGTGTGGGATGGTGAGTTATTCAGATTATGTGTTATTAATATGGTGCACATCTTCTAAGTATGGACATCTAAGCACTCACTGGGCATGGGGAGACATTCTGTGAGGACCTATAGACAGGAATCTTACACTCAGAATAAGCAGAGAAAGAGAGAGGGACAAAGAAAGAGAATCCAGGGTAAGAATATTGTCAGAAAATATTTGCCCATCAGTGGTAGATCACCATGTTTAATTTTCCATCAGAAAGACTGTGGCTTCATAACAGGAAAAGATGCACTCTGGGCCTGTTAATAACTTGTCACGAAGCAGAATACTTGCTTTCAGTCATCCAATAATTCTCCCTTGAATTGTATTCCAACATCCAACAAACCTTTATCACACCCAGTGATAAATTTTTTAACAATGACAATCACATGATGATCATTCTTTAAGGGACAATATAAGATTCCTGAATAAGAAATTTGTCTGATTTTTCTCATAGTCCTAATAGATGTATACTGTAACACCTTCAATTTATTTCACCTCCTATGTCATTTTAGTCTATCATTAAATGCTTTATTATATTCTGTTCTTTTATAACTAATTATTTTGCTGAAGGATAAAGACAGGGACAATAGCACAGCTTTAAAATAACATTCTATTGCCATATAAAAGTACATAGCTACATGTCCACTTAACTTAAAAAGTAGTCAAAGCTTTTCTTTGACAAACTGTACAAATGAGCCAAGTGTGAATATATAGATAAGATATAATGTGCATATTTTGCTGTATCTGTATTTAATTATAATTATTCATGTCTGGGAATATCATCTGTATGATGATGATGAATAATAGGCCCGATGGTACATACAATATACCTCAAATTAACAAGACATGTTGAATTCCCTCCTACAATTTTAAAAGCTCATCCAAAGTTTGTTGAATCATTCCCTAATTGTTTAAAATACCAATGTTCATTAAGGGCAGCTCTTTTTATTTTTATGAGAATTTTTTGATAGGAGATGATTTATATAGATGCTGCATACATCTAGATCTGTCTGGCATGCACTAGTTGAAAGCAAGAATTGGAAGACAAACACAGAGTTTAAAAATTAGTAATTAAGTTGGTTTTTTTTTAGTTTGTTTACTCAGATACACAGATATCACAATGGAAATAAGAAATGAGAAAATTTGGTTTCTTTGAGCTTCTAGAATTCCACACAATGTTTAGTGATTGCTATTGCTTGTTATAAGACTCTTTGTACTTGAAAACTCCTGAAATTTTGCTACCTTTATCTCCTCAGTGTCTACTGACAAAACCTTTCCCATGTTGTAAATATTGACTGTTTTAACATTTATTGAAACAGGATTTTACAAAAGTGTAGTATTCAGATGTAGAAATACTGTGAGAAAAAGCAAAAAACGGTAAGCATATATAGAATTTTTAAACTATTATTTAGGCCCATAAGTCAAACCTGTGACTGGTGAACAAATGAAACTCTGCTGTCCCAAGGCAAGAACAAACAAAAACAGAGGGGAAAGAGGGAAAAAACTCCCAAAACATTGGGAAGTACGACATTCTTTTTCTTCCCTGTAAAGTTTTAGGATTATTTACAGTAATAAGATATATTTGCAAGAGTTATATCTATTTGTAAAATATGTGTACTTACATGGCATAAATAAATAAAAGCAGTTAATTTTTACTTACAGTTCTCATCAGAAATGATGTCAGAATAAAATCTGAACCAGGTTTATGATTAAGAAAAGTGGGTGCAGGTAAGTGAGAATTTATTTTAAGTCATCTTTTAAATCTCAGAAATCAGATAAAAATATTATTAAAATAATATGTTACGATTACGCAATTACAGGAGAGAACTTGGTGTCTCAGGAGGACTCTCACAAGACTTTACCTTTGATTTAAGGAATGCATGTTTTCCTTAAAAATTTAATCTCTATGCCAGATTCCAAATATGATTTTTTAATGTCTATTTATCCAAAGGTAAGGAGAAAAATAAGAAACTGGTAAATGGTAGACAGGGAAGAAAAAAATAAAAAACAAAACCAAACTCCAGCCCATCCAACCCTTCCCCCACAAACAAACTGTGGTACTTTGGCATTTAGGGAAAAAGTGGGAAAAAAACCACCACACAAACAAACAAAACCAAACCAAAATTAACAACCCACAAAGCAAAGCTCTAGGATTTCATTGTCATAGTGTTAACCCGTTTAAACTTTCTAACATATCAGTAATTTAGTAAATGTTGTATAACCATGTGATTAATGAATGCCATATAACATTGACACAGTAAGCAATCCAGTTGATGGCTATTGGCTAGTGAAGGAAATCTCAAGGTACTGGCTTACTAACCCAAGTTAAAATAATAGCACACTCAATTAACTTACAGATGGTAGGAACAGAAACCCTTTGAGCCAGCATAATTAATTTCAGTCGTTTAAACTTTAGTAACAATGGGTTTAGCTGGATTATGTTAATGTGGATGAAAAACTAGCAAGGTTCACATTAAACATGCCTCATGATACCTTGTGCTTTCCAAGAGTGGACTGGATTTGCCAGCAGTTTTATATCCTCCTGTGCTAACCATCCATGCAGAAAGTACAGCTGTTGGTGGTCAGCTTAGAAATTCAAATGTTATACTTGAAAAACCAGGACAGCATGACTTTTTCATCAAGGCATCTTGTAATGGCTATAAAATGGAACCAACAGCACCACAGTGCAAGCAGACAGAGTTCATGTAGTTTGTGCTGTTGGCAGTGAAGTGCCCTCTTGAATAAGCATCAGTACAAACAAGCATAAGTTATTCTGTGAATAGGATTCTCTGTAAACTGAATTTATTCCAGTTAGAAGCAAGTCCTTTTGTAATTAGTCATTTGAGTTGCATGTTACCTCACCTTTTGATATTTAAAACTACCAGCAGCTATTATTAGGACACTGACCAAAACAAATTAAATAAAATTGAAACCATGACAGTGTGGAATAAGAACAGGAGTGTAACAAAGACAATCTAATAATTTTATCTGAAATTGCAGATACACAGTTGGAGAGTTACTGCAAACTCCATGGTGACAAATTCTTTCATAATCATCAAAGACCTTTTGGAGATCAAAAACCCTCAGCTTAAAAAGATTCACAATAAACACTTGATTACTTCTTGGAAAAAAATCAGCCAAAACACGTTTTACCTGTAACAGTCTGCAACAGTGAGGGAATTCAGCAGTTCATATCAGAGACAAAAATCTATGTCTATGATTATATATCATGTGTTGAATATCTTTCAGTGAGTGACCCATGCCAGAAAGAACAAGAACTTAATTATGGCACATATAAAAAAGTAGAAAAAAATAAAATAAAAAAACTCACATAGAGAGCTCAAGTTGGTCAACATGGAGAAGAGAAGACCTTGGAGAGATCTGGAGGCTGCAGCCTTCCAGGACCTGAAGGGAATTTTAAAAGAAAAGGAGGTAGAGGGACTCTCTGTACAGGCAGATGTGACAGGACAAGGGACAATGGTGTAAACTGAAAGAAAGAAGGTGTATGTCGCCCTGAAAACTCAGCTTCTGAGCTTGCTAACATAGTTTTCTAAAGACTTTCCCAGGACAGTAACTGTAAACATAGATATGTGTACATTCTTTCTGTTACACGTCTTCTGATGGGCATCTCTCATGGCCAGTGCAGTGAAAAAGTGTTATCCTGACCATCCAATCCCTGGCCATGGTCAGAACCCTATAAGTTCTGAGAGAAGAAATGAGGTTCTCTCTTCCTTTCACCACACCTTGAGCTGTGTCCATGTGACCTATTTCGTCTCCAGCAGCAACAGGTATAGATCAGATGTTAGGAAGAAATTCTTTACTCAGAGGGTGGTGAAGGACTGGGGCAGCTGAGGTTGTGGATGCGCCATTCCCAGAAGTGTTTTTACTTGATTTTAGCAGGAGCTTAAGGCAACTGTTGGAATATTCACAAAAAAAATACTATTGTGTTCTTAAGAATTTAGACATCAATCAAAATAATCCCTTTAGTAAATCATGAGGTTTATCATGAAGATGATTTGTGGAAGGAATCGAATTTTGCATCTTCTGAGTATTAGTTTGGAGCAGGGTATTTCTCTCTATTAACTGTGAATTAAGGTGAATTCTCTATGAATTATTCTCATAAAATAATCTTTGAGTGTACTTTCATGACCTCCTTTTTAGGTCATTAATGCCTTCCTGGAAGACAATTTAAGGTGCTTTGGTTTGATATCTGAAGTCTGTTGAGCTGAACCCAGGATCTTTGTCAGATACAGAGTTGTAGATTTGTAGTACCTGTCAGGCTAACATCCTAATTCTAAAAATAAAGTGACAATGCATCATGTGATTTAATTCTTCAAACTCCTTGCTCAATCTATGAGAAAAATGTAGTGCACTTATGCACACTACAAAATTCAGCTATTGACATAATTGTCTGTATCTCTGTCAGATGTTACCAACATTTTGATTACCTAAGAAAAAGATATAAAAAAATCCAGCCCACATTGTAAGATAATAAGCAGAGTGAATTGTATAGCCATGGAAATGTAGAAAAATGTGTATATAGTATCTGTTAATTAACACTCAGTGATTCTTCCCAAGTAATTATGTACTTGTAATTGAGCTCTGAGTTCTGTATGTCCAAATTAAAAATGTTAGTTCCGCTTTAAAGAACTTAATCTTTAGAGATCCACTCTTTACAACAGCTTAAGTAAAAAAATAGCTTCAGGTAACAAATAAGTAGATTCTTTATTTGCTGAGTCTGCTATGCAATTTTAAAGTAGCTAATATCTGATTTATATTTTTTGAGCTACTTATAATCCTTGTAGGTAAAGGAATATCACATAGTAAAGAACAGAAGTCATGAAATGTATTTCAAAATAATGCATAGTCTAAGATCCATGATGTTTTTGATGTCAAGGGCAATGGACAGATTCAGCCTTGATCTGCCAATAAAATTCACTGAGTGATTCAGCTCACTCACTGAATTAAGTGAAGCTCAGTCACAGAACAATATAAATTCCGTCAGTAATAACTGGATTTCTAGTGTTGCTTTTTTCTTCCTCCATCAAGTGCTATCCCAAAACAACAAAAGTAAAAAACCACTAACTTCAAATGTTAGTTATGTGTGCCACATGCATCAAATTTCTGATAGCTATAGATACCTACATATATATAAAGCACTATTGTATTGTCTGCAAGAAATATTTCAAGAAAATTAAAATACAGAAAACTAATTGAGATAATCTGGTGACAGTTTATCCACTTTTTCAGATAATAATGCTAAAAGAAAATATAAGAAATATGTTTATGTAAAATTATGGGAAACATAAAAAATATTTTATCTTAGAAAATTCACTGTATTACTCTACTGCTGCATAATAAACCAAGAAGTGATATATAAATAAGTCATCACAGAGTTTAAATATGTGAAATATAAGTTTCTATTATCACGTTAATTTGATGAGATTTCGGACCTCAGTGCAGTATTTAACTTAGATGGTTATCTAAGCCTCAGTCCCTGGTATCCATGGGACTGAGGCTTCACTCTATGGCATGTTCTGCTTCTACAGATCTTTTAAAAGAAACTGCTCATTGAAAATTACTTTTGTTAACTACCTGGTTGTTGTTTATAAGTTCTTGTGGGAAGATTAACCTAGGTATGGCAGAGCAAGGCTCTTAAAGTTTGAATAATAGCTGTATTTCTTTCACACTGTGAACTAAGTTTTGAATTATGACATGTAATTGTAATTAAACAAAATAAAAATTAAGTATTTTTCCTTTTATTCCAGGCAGAAGTGTTTTTTCAATCAAGCATACAAAGAAGAGTAATCACTTGTATAAGGAGAAATGTGAATACTCAGTGCATTGTCAAATGCAGCCATGAATAAATAACAATGGGACTGGAATGGAAACAAGGACAAGAGGCATATGACAGATTTATAAGGCATCAGAATTTCAAAGTTAATTTGTTTATATTTTTAATATTTCCTTGACCTAACTACAGCTCTTGTTTGATATTCTTCAAGTGTATGTTGTCTCTTTTTCCTTATTCTTCTACATGAAAAATTATCTTTATGGATGTAGCACTGATTTCTACCATTCTCCTGATGTGTGGCTTACTGGACAAACTGGATATCTTTCTTGTGGATTGGTAGCAGTTGAAAATAAAAACAGAAAAAACCAAAAACACCCCAGCAACCCAACCAACCAACCAAATGAAAGAAAAGTCCACCCTGGAACATTAAACATTTTCCACTAACTAGAAGTCAAAATAGGCAAGAGAAATCCTTTTTCAGCGGCTTCAAAATCCTTCTGTTAAATGTATGAGGTGTTTAGTTTTGAGTTTTTCTTGGAGGACATCCAATTTCCAGGTGTAATCTAAGACTCATAAGTTTTTGCATTACTGCACTAAATTTGCAAGTACAGCTAGTTCTCCCTGGATCAAATCCTGTTTCAAAACAAAAGATGCCAGCATCTGATGTCAGTGTTGCTAAGTGCCTGATTGCACTTAACACCATCATGTGCTGCCAGATCATTTGTCTGAGCTGGCTGTCATAGAACAGTTAGGTGTAATTTAGTATTCAGAACAGTGCTGAATGCAATAAGGCATTTTAAATAGTGCTAATGTTGCAGTTAGCTTTGTTTCACTTCCATTATTGTTGTGGGTTGGTTTTTTTTCAATAACGAGGTGATATATATGAATATAAGAACACTGGATTAAATTAAAACTTAGAAAATATGACGACCAGCTCTGGTCTGCATGTGAACCACTTATGTTTTAACAAATCTTTTTTAAAGAGCTGATTTTAATGACTGAAGGTAATAAATTTATAATGGAGAAAGGTGAAGTTCACAAAGGATGAAATGAGAAGTATTCACATTCCTTGTTCCACGTATTATGCATATAAAAAAATTACTAAGTCTTTTTTACCAGTTAAAGAAATTTTTTCCTATTCCTAGAAGTAATTATGAATTTTCCAGTTAAGAGATTTTATTTTGGAAATTGGGTATTTTTAGAAATCCTAGCCTTGCAGAAAACTCTACATGAACTTTTAAAGAAACAGATGTTTCTTGCAAAGACAAAATTTTTAATATACACCCAGGAAAGCCAATGACACTGAAGATGGAACAGTCAATTTGTTCTTAAAGTAGAAAGCCACTGCTCAGATTTTCTCTGTGTGACTTTAAAAAAGTATTTAAACATATTACTATGCCAGCTGTTCTGCCATGCTGAATATTGGATTCTGAGGTACAGTTCTGTCCTTCTGGAACTCTTCTCAGTGACATATTTCTGGGATAAACCACAAACTGTTGAAGTGAAATTTGAGACACCTTCTTAAAATCTTCTGAGGAATTCCCTAATCTCTGGATAACCCATAATGCTCTTTTGCTCTGTTTTGCTTTATTTTTATTTTGCCTGACATATTTTTTCTCCTAGGTTAGTTAAATGAACAAATGATTACTTTTTCAACCACCAACAAAATTCTCTGAGACACATTCTAATTCTTTGAGCATTTCCCTGGTTTGAAGGAGACATGTTCAAATTCCTAGATTTTACAAGAAAAGGGCCTTTATCACAGAACACATGTATGCCACAAAACCAATATACAAGAGCTAGTCCTCTAGGTGTTAGCTGTGATACAGCTAATGTGAGTACTGGATAGAAGTAGTAACAGACAGACTTTTGTAAGAGCATCTTGAAAACATGAAAGCATGAGTCAGTCCTCTGAAGGCAACTAAATAGGATTATAAATAAATAATAAATATATAAATATATATAATAAATCTACTTAACTCCTGACATTTTAAGATGGAACTCTTTAATAGTCAGTGGCAAAATTAGGCATTTTTGACCTATGCTTTCAGCTTACCTTGAGATGAGAGAATTCATGGACTAAACATGACTGTACTTTTTCCACTGGTTTTAAAATGTCTAGAAAAATAGTTTAAAAAATCCATATGTATACCTATATTTGGTCAGCTGAATTGGATTTCCAAAAAAAAAAAAAAAAAAATCACATATTCTGGTGAAAACTTCTTTGCTATGTGGGAAATTTGTTCTACATTCATGGGAAGTACATTGAGAATTTTTTTGTAGCAGGGATTAACCTGTCCTGAAATACCATTCTTAAAGACAAATTAGTTCATAACATATTATACTACATATTCAGTGACACAATTCATGTCCAGACAGTTGGTAAAGGAAGTAACTGCTCTAGGAGTTATAAACATATTCCTGAAATCTTAACTTCCAAAACCTTGATGGTTTTTATTCATCATGTCCCAGTGTACTATATTTCATTGAATTTAAGCTTCTTGTTTATGTAGCTTTTATCCTAATAGGATAAAATTCACACAAATCATAAAGCAGATAAAGTGGTACCCATAACTTACTGCTGGTTTACCTAATAATTCTGAAATATGAGTCATATGGTCGAGCAAAATTATTTTTTTAAGAGAAACCCTGTAATAAGATGTGGTTTTAAGCTCAGCTGGAAAAGAAACGCCACATGGTCATTCACCCAACCCTCATTCTCCACAAAGCAACCCAGTGGAATGGAGACAAGAGTCAAAGTAAAACTTTTATGTTGAGACAAGTACAGTCTAATAATTGAAAATAAAGTAAAATAGAGTAATAAAGGTAAGCAATAATAATAATGGTAACAAAAGGGAAACAAGCAAGGGATGCACAATGCCATTGCTCACCACCTGCTAACCTCCAGTGCCAGACCCTCCCTTCCCAAAAGCAGATCAACCACCCTTCTGGGTAATTCCCCCAGCTTATATACAGGGCATATGTATATACATCCATATACCATCCTGTGGTATGGAATATCCCTTTGGTTAGCTCAGATCCCCTGTCCCAGCTATGTCCCTCCAGTTTCTTTGGCATAAATAAAGAGCTAAAGAACTAAAGACCTCACTGGCAGAGCATGAGACAAGAAGAAAAAGAAGATTTTTGGCTTAGGATAAACAAAACTTATCCAGAAACAAAACATCACTGTATTATCAGCACCATTCTCATCATGAATCCAAAACACAACACTGGAAGAGCTATTGAGAAGAAATTAACTCTACCCTTGCTGAAAACCAGGACATAACATTTCAGGTGAAAAAGGAAAAGGAGAAAGAGGAACTTTTTTGCGTCATGTGAAGGACTGTAAAGGGCAACTTGATATGCCAAAACCCGTTTTTACTGATGAGAAAACAAAATTTGGTCATTCCTGAATCACTCTCATGTCTAAACAGTTGACACATGGCTAACACAATTAACAAGAGCAACAGGAATGCACAGCCACGTAAATTACTACTTCTGACACTTAGGATACTAACAGGATCATCATATCTTGGGTGGATTCTTGTGCCCTGACCCTGATACAACATTTATAGCCATCTCACACACTTATATTTGAACTTTCTGCCCTTGTGACTCTCTGGTCTTTCTGTGCCTGCACTCAATCTGCCTGCTGCATCACCTTTTCTTTCTGTCTATGGGTCTGTAAGATATTCTGGCAAGAATCTTATGTAGCAGTAGTTCTAAATTACTCGGTCATTCTCAAGGAATTTAGCCTGAAATTTCCTTAGTAAAATATTCCATTGAATTCAGCTTTAGGGTAGACCTGTTGAACTAAATCCTATTAACAATTTTTTTATTGAATATTCCCTTTTTCTTATTTTGCTTGACTTCTAAACTTATTAGTAATTTTTTATCCTTCCTTGCAGCCAAGATACAACATTATGTATAAAGTCTTTTAAAGTGGCTCCTCTATTGTTTAAATATTGATATACAGGACTTGAAGCATTTCTCTTAAATTGCAGAACACTATGACATTTCTTTTATTCAACTTTCACTAAGGAATTCAGTAGCTGAACATGAGTTAGAGAAACATCCAGGAAAGAAACAGTCAAGTCAGCTATAGTTCACACTGATATACCACTGAAAGTTTTGAATTTCAAGACAGCACCATCTACTCCTTTTCAGTTTGATTCTTTAATCTTTGTGACAGTCTGACTGATATTACTACTCATGCGTTGAGTAATTCCTTTGCAATATGATGAAAGATATATACAGAAGCATTATTTCTTTTGTTTTCATTCCCTTCTGACCTTATTCCTACAAAAAGTAAATGTACTAAGCTGCAAGATTTGACATAAAGAAAAACTTAGTTTTATTTCAGATGAAATGTGAAAATTCAACATCAATATGAGTTAATTGATATTCCCTCAACTTGCCTTACTAAGCAAACAATGCCTTTCTTTTTTTCATTTTATTGTTAGTAGTCTTCTTATTTCAGTTCCAGTTGTGTGATTCACCCCATCATGTTTCCATGATAGCAGCTCAGTCGTAGTTTTGTGACTCATCATGGTGTCTAACTCCTTTTGCTTGTTTTCCATATCGTGTGCATTGGTGTAGAGTCACTGCAACTTTGGGATATCAGCCTCTTCTTTTGGGAGGAGCCTTCTCTAACAGGAGAAGCCTTCCCTAGTTCCTTTGGGACAATTTACAGGTAAACATATAAGAACACATTCATAACAGGAGGGAGATTCTTCCTTCTGCTTTCAGCAGAGATGAGAGTCTGGTCTCCCTTGTCTTGTGAATCAGGCAAGTCAGTCAGTTCAGTTTTGGAATTTATCTGCCACTTGCAAGGACTTTAGGCAGGACTGCCACTTTTCTGGTGTCAATGACTAATTCTGACTCAGTATTATGCATCATCTCCTACTGAGATCCCTAGATAGAACATGGCTGGCGAGCTCTTCATACAAAATGGCAACCTGCTCAAAAAAGCTTATTCAGCTGAGCACACTTGTACCCAGCATACCCAGATTCATTGGGAAAGTATTGCTACTAAGAAACAAAGGCAGTAAAGTTTTACAGAGTTCGGAAAATCCCTGTGTCTAATGGAGTTTTCTTTGCTTTTAATTTTCTTACTTACAAGAATGTGTACCAGGCATTTTTCTTATTATTCTGAAGTATTTTTGTTTGCATTATTCTTTAAATTGGAACCATTTTCAGGAATGATGTTTAAAAGTATCACAAATGTTAGTCTTCTTCTGATAAAAATAGATTTCAAGAGAATTTCTGAATTATACAGTATGCATATGTACTACAGAACGCATATGTAGGCGTAAAGCCAGTGTCTGATTGGCTGAGAAAATTGGAAAAATTTCCACACTTGACTTTCCAGTCAAACTGGCATTTGCAGATCTTTCCAAATGACACATCCCCTTGTAGACTGTGCAGTCACTTTTATTTCTTCATTATGGCAGCTGGTGCTAATGTCTGATATAAGCACTTCAGTTTGCCTTTTCTGCTGCTGTTGTCAGTATCAGGATTTGATGTTCTGTGCTGGATGCAAAGGTTCTTTCAGTGTAGAGACTGTTTGCTATATAACAGTAATTTGTTAAGTTAATTTTACTGATTCAAAACAATATTTTGACAGTTCATAATGTTTCCAAATGTCATTTCCAAGCAATTACTATACTTACTTTAAAACATTTAAACTGGCAAAATAATTTTTGATCTTTCAACTTTTACATCCATTTTTCTGGGTTTTTATCAATAAAATACAAATAAAAATTTCTAAATTGTTAACACATTAACTATTTTTCATTCTGCTAATGTGTATTTCTTATGTGTACATGTGTTAAATTCAACACAGCTGAACATAGTTGAATAAAAAGGCACAGATTTTAGGAAAGAACTTTTTTTGTTGTTACTGATACAAATAAATACCCTTATGATACAGAGGTCTAAATTGTGTCAGGATTTTACATATATGTTAGAACACTTTCACATTTTTAAATACTTCTGTCTTTATATTTGTAGAACTTTAGACTATTAACTGATATTCCATGCTGTATGTCATTTGGCAGTATAGCTTGCAATGCTCTGCAACACAGTTTGTTGCGAGAATATAGTATTTCCTTGAAAATTCTACTGGCTTCCTAGACCATATTACTAGCTTTTCTGACTTATGATCCTCAGTAATTTCTTACTGGAGGAGGTAATAGCTGACATTCCATTCTCAATTTCATTTAATATAAACTTTTATTGCATCTAAATATTTTTGACTGTATAGAAAGTTAAGAAACATGCTCATACTAAGAATAACTCTGAAGAGAGAGAACACATTTTGTGAGTAATTTTTTTTTTTTTCACTCAGAAAATATTCTGTCACTACTCTGTGCTTTTTGTTTATATATTCAGCCTCATACTGGAGCCATATTAGACACTTCACAAACCATGAAAAACGCCTGTAGTCAAAAAAAAAAAGAATGAGACCACGTGAGAATTGAAGTCTGTCACCATTTCTATCACAGACTTATTTGATTTGAAACTCATTTACTTCTGCAGGGGACTTTCATTTGACACAAGATGTTTCTTCCTCATGATTTTTTTGGATTTAGAATTGCGTATTATCCTGGCAAACAGAGTTATAAATGGCATTAGTGATTTATTCAAATTTTCAGCAGACCTTTCCATACAGCTTAATTTCTTTCTTCTCAGAAAATAGAAGGCAGCTGCCTAAGCAGCAGCAAGCGCCAGTTCCTACAACACCCGGAAGGAGGCTGCTGCTGCCAATGAAAACTGATGGAAAAATGGGAAGCAGCACCTGCTGCCACCACTCTGCTTCTTTCTGTTTTCACTCTTCCTTTCATCCTCCAGTTCATCTGCTCATGATAGCAGCAGTAGTAGCAACCTCTTATGCAATATAATAGAGCAGGAATATATGTTCAGGACTTGCTACAGCATAAAGCTGGAATTTCAAATCTCTCTATAGACCCAAAGCCACTGAATTTGTAACTTAAAAAGTACTTGTTCTCCAAAGCCTTTGAATATCCATGTGATCTGCTATAATTTATTATCACAGGGTAAGGACAGTAAGTGGATTTGTTATAAAGCAGACTTCAAATAACCTGGAGATATCTTCACTACTAACAACAAATTCAATTTGTCAAAGATAGAGGAGCACTGACCCCTTGATAGTGTTTGATGAAAGAGAGACCTGAGACATCCAAACAAGAGCAGAGATGAAAGAATTTCATCATAAATAGTGGCCAGTATCTATGCTCTAATACAGCAGAAGAAAATCATCAGTGAAAAAGCATTTATGAAAAACACAATTAGGAGGACAGTAGGTGTGCCAGGGTTACCAGGTCCTTGTCCTCTTTTATTTTTTTATTTTTTTTTCCTGGAGTAAAAATTTAAAAAAAACTACAAATTGAAGATATCCAGAATTCCCCTTAGAAATTTTTTGTCAATAATATCTTGTGCTCATATTCTGTAGGTGGATTAATGCATTTGTATATTTTTGAACTGTGTTCAATCTAGAAAACATTTCAGTTTGGTGTTTGAATTGCTAAGTGGATCCAGTTCTTGAGTTCCTAAACCACTTTGATGACAACTTTATATCACAAACTCATATATGAATTTTTTTCTCTTCATCTAGTTCTAATGTTGTGGGGAAACATATATGAATGCAAATAGAAAAGCTGACAATGATAAGCTAATAAACAGGTAAAAAAATATTTTCCCCAAATGTAAAATTCTATTACAAAATAAAAAATTACTCACATGGGACACATAGGATGCTATAGTTCCCTTTGAAAGTCCTGCGTACTTTCATAACAGAAAACTTTCAAAAGAGAAGTGAAAATCACAAATAGAAGATAGGAGAAGATGTGTGAGGTTAAAGGTAGTTTAGAAACTGGTGGTTGAGCACAAATAGTTGTGCTCTAACAGTTTTTAAAGTTGGAAGCAGAAAGCCAAATACAGACAGATTCAAGAAGTAGAAAACTTTTCAAATTTATTCTGTAAGAAGTATGTAATTAACATCCACAAATTTATCAAATGTTCAGCATGAAAAGTGTGTATCCATTCTAATTTCAAAGGAACTTTCTTTAACCTCCCACTAAAGAATCTCAGACTGAGTTTTTGATAACAGTATTGCTTTATAGATTAAAGTAGCTTAATCAAATATAGAATAACTTTTACCTTTGAAACAATTTCCTTTGAAAATATGTTTAATTCCAAATCACTTCACCTTTCCCTGTGAAAACATGTTTCTGAGAAAGCTCTCACCTGCCTTTGCAAAAAGGTCTAACGAAGAAAGAATCACTAAAGTGTATAAAGCGTTTGAAAAAAAAAAATGAAAGGGACAGAGAGATGGTGGAACTATTTTTCCATAAATTCATGAAACTTTTTGAACTGTTGTACCTGTTAACAGTGAAACTTCTGCAGTCTGGCAATACAATTCTTTAAAACAAAGACTGAGAGCTGACAATGGAGGAAAAAAAAAAAGATAAACTATTAAATCTGATGTTCATCAATCAATGAATAAAAACCCTTCCATATTTTATATTCTCAGATAATTGGAAGGTAACCTTGTCTTAATATTTTGCCACTAAAACTTATGTAAATTATAAATATGAGTAGATTTTGACAATATTTTAATATCATGGTAAATGTTTGAAACATATGAATGGAATTAAGACAACAAATAGTAATTTCAGAATCACATGGAGGATACAATTTTCTGAGCACCCTTTGTACTTCATAACCTGTGAGAAAAGTGTGTTATCTGAGAAACATGTATGCTAAGAGGGTACTTTGGACTCAATTCAGAAATTTGTGCATGCTTATAAGTACCATAATATCTATTTTTGAGCAAGCCAATGCATCATATATTTTGAATCTTTGATAGAGGAATAAGTGAAGAAAAAGAAGAGGACATGACCTTTTTGGCTTCAGATTTCTTCTCCCTGAGTGTATCTCCAGCAGGACCACAAAAATGTGAAGTGTGTCTCCAGCCTCCAGCTGTTTCAAATTTATTTCTGAAACCCATCTGAGTATGGGTGCTGTTTGTTTGTCACAAGGGTCAAGGGTTTAGGGTACTGCGGGCAAGTGATCTCCTGTTAAACAAAAAGACTGCTGCCTGTTAAACAAGACTGCCGCACATCATGCTGTCACCAGAGCTTCACACTTCACCCACGGAAAGTTCACTCCTTCCAAAAGGAATGGAAATTCAGAATCTTCTAGAGTCTATAAGGGGGTTTTGTGTTTTGATTATTTTTGTTGTGGTGAGGTTTTTTGTTTTGAGGACTGCTTTATTCTTGAACTCATAAACTACTGGATATGCTATCATGAAAAATAAGAATAATTTCCCACTGCTTATAGAGAAATCTCTAATTATGTTACTTCTATGAACTGCATAATAATTGTTCTCCTAACAAAGTACAAATGAGCTGACCTTAAATCTGCATTACAAAATGATAAGGCATTGGAAAATATTTCTATCAACCTTAGGTTATATGAATCAAACCAAAATACAAAAATATGAAATCATAAATAAGTTTTGATTCTTTTTATTATTATTACTATTTTAGTTATGTGGAAATTTTTTTAAGAGTTATGTGGGAACTCAGTAAACTTCAGCACTGGTATATTATCTTGACATATTCACAGATTGTGACGGTCAAAATTACACATGTTACTCAAAAATTCTTCATACATTTCACTGAAGGCCATAGAAAATCTGATTAAAATGCTGGCTGAAATTGTACTACACTTTTCTTTGGAATTTTTTAAGTTGTTTTTTTTTTTTTTTCTTCTCTGCAGAGGTGGACTATTGACTGATTTTAATGAAAATTCTGTGAAAAATCTGCCCACACAGACTTACTTCTGGGAGTCTTTTGTTAGGCAGATATTTGTTTTCTTTATCCTCTGGAGTTTTATTGTAAAATGCAATAGAATCTGGGCTTCAAATTCTGAATATTACAGGTGAGGATGTAGTCAGAATTTACTGTTCAATAAAATCATGAACAAATTTCATAAAGGTGCCTAAGAAATATTTGTTGAAACACTCTCTGTGTTTAGTAAGTCCTATATTAATGGGAAAAGTTCACAGAAGTATTTTGAACTGACAATTTTTTTAATATATAAACAATTCTCGCCGAAAATATTTTCTTTTTCTTGATAAAGTTTACCCTATGTCTACTCTGAAGTCACAGGGTAATACACAAATATTCAATTTAGCCTTTGTTGACCAGCTTGGGTACTTGTAGCGCTTTAATTTATGAATCCTGTTTTTCATCAAAGTGCTGCTTAATTTTATGAGCAGTGGAGAATTATTTTATTGCTTCCCTGTCTTGCCTCATGTTCTCTTCTTCATTTTTTCCTCTCTCTAGATGTTACAGATGTTTGACACTTCATTTTCTATACTAACATTTATCTTCTAACTTGCCGTATAGAACCTTTTTATTTTTTTGGACCCTGAGAAACTTCCACCGTTTCTCTCTGAGATTAAATTCCTCAGTAAGAGTTAGGAACTATCTCCTGATATCATGGTTCATCTGTGTGAGCTAATTAGGAAAGCCATAGTCAGGCAACAGAATCACAGAATCGTGACACCACAGAATGGTTTGAAGTGACCTTCAAAGTTTATTACCAGTGTGCCTTGCAGTGGACAGGAGCCCTTCTATGAAATCAACTTATTCAAAGCCTTGTTCAGCCTGACTATGAACATTTTCAGGGATGTAACATTCACAGCTTCTCTGGGCAACCTTCTCCTGTGCCTCACCACATTTTTTATTTTTTTTTATAAAATACATTTACAATTTAATTATTTTATACATGCCATGAATATTGTGGAAAATTCTGACTCAGAATCTGGCATTTCTAGTCTGAACATCCTGTAAATTTTGTGGAACTACACATAGTTTTTACCCAGGAAAAAGAGCAAAAGGAACAAAAGAAGTAGAGACGTGCTAGTAAATTAGCTGCAGTCAACGAAAATAGTTCAAATATGCCAAAAAAATGGAACAGATTCTGTAGCTTAACTTGTAGAGTATTTTTCTGGAAGGGAAGTTAGTGGATTCTGGTTGTTAATTTTAGAATTATTGCTCTATGGTAGTTTAAACATCCATTATAGAAACTCAGCCACAGATTTTGAGAAATAAATCTTGACAGTATCTATTAAGACAGGTGCTTCTCATAATTCTGTGGCTCAATAAATGGGAAAGTTCCTGTGACAGCTGTCTTGCAAGTCATTACTTCCTTTGTTCTATTACTTTTAAATACATCTTAGTAACAAAAGTGGAAGTCCAGAATTCTTAATTGTCAAATGTATCAATCTTTATCAACCTACAAAGTTAATGTTCCCTCTCTATTGCCTGGTTCATTCTTAGTATTGTTGCCAAGAGACAAGAATTTAGCAAAAATTATCATCTTCAGGATGATTGTGCCTATGACACTGGGATGAAAGATAAGGAATTACTCCATCTACAATTCAAAGAAAGAATTGAAACTAAGAATGGCATTAAACTGTGATTCATACATATTGTTCATATATCATACTTTGTTTCAAACTGTGTCCATAAATAGATATTCAAGCAAAGCTGAACTCTTGGCAATGCTCTGTGAGACTTTCCTTGTAACACTCTTTCAGCTTCTGACTGTTTTCTGTTCTATTTTCTAACATTTAGCTTGTCTAGTTGGTCACCTACAGTGGCTCCCTTTTCCAAAGATTAGTCTATCTTCTCCTCAAGCTTATTTTAATTCACAGCATAAACAAAGTCTTTTATAAAGCAGAGAGAGGTCTGCTATTCTCTTCATAAAATACCACCTGCTTCTTTAGATCCTAGACTTTTATTTGGTGGCTGGAGCACTTTTATTGGAAGAGACTGTGAACAGATGTCTCATGTGCTTTAATTCTACCACTTAAAAGCTTTTAGACGTATAACTTTACTATTGTTATTATAACTTATAATTTTGCTTTGTTATTTTTTTTTTCACAGACTTAGAAGTTCTAGACTATTCCACACATAAATCTTAGTTTTTTCAATCCTTCTTGTTGTTCTCTGACATTTTTCCTATTGTAATGTGTCCTTTTAGGTAAGAGGATTGGAATTGTTCCCAACATCAAACTGATTGAAAAACATTTATGCTGTGGGATCCCTGTCCTTTTTGTGCTTTTCATATGAAACATAAGTCTGTTAAATATATGTGTATATGTTTGATATTCTTTTTTTAAGGCTTTTTTTGATTTTTATTTAGTGTCATAGTACAGCATATGAGGCTCAGGACCCAAAGAAATCTTCTGACCACCTTTGGAATGTTAAGGAGGTCAGATTCCCCAGCAAATAACGTAATAAAGAATAACATAATTTTAAGTGTATGCCTACGTTTAGCTGGCTGTCAAGATTTTATTCTGAGATTCATGTTGAGTTCAGCTAGAGGGTAGGCGTCTTGTAAATTTAGGTGCTCCAGTTCCATGTGATCTACAGCTGTCTTCATTCTCTTAGAATCTTCTAGTACAGCAGTTTGTCTGTGATATTCCAGACCAGGAAATCTGGCAAAAGTCTCATCAGTTTTGGTGGCACATTCTCCCCTCCCAAGTAACATTATCATTTAAGAAATGCCCATTAAACCTCACCCTTGATGAACAGCACCTGGGCTGAGCTCCTCTTGACCTTATCGGAAGCACAGTCCGCTCCCAGGAACTTGTCTAACGAGCTCCTGATTTTGTAGGTGCAGCCTTGGAAATTTAATTTTTGCCTGAATATAAACCCATGTGGAATAGTATTTTTGTTATCAAACTTTCAAAGAAACCTACCCAGTAAGATGTATTACAGCCAGGACAAAAATTTATTGTGACTATAACCCACTCTCTTGCAGCCCTATAAAGAGTGGTCCAAAATGAGACCTTTTGAGCTCTCCTGGACCACAGCAGAAAATTCTCTCTGAGTGAGGCCTCTCAGAGCCAGAGACCTCCCAAGTTTGCTCTACTCAGAGGATGCTGAATGATGATGGATCCTGTTGAGAAGAAGCAGAAGCATTGGAAGTACTTCACTGAATTCAAGGGGAATTTTTCCCAGGTACATTGTACAAACTCTTTGTGTGCATGTGAGCATGAAGACGTTATATCACATGTCCTAGGAATGTTGCTCTCCTACATTCTTAACTACTTCAGATTTGTAAGTTAGGTCTATAAGTTACTGTTGTAGTAAATTTTATATTAATCCTTTGTTTAACTTATCAGTTAAGTTAAATGCTGATGAATTTAAGTTCAGATAAGTTAAATGTTGTTGGGTGTTTAGGCTGTGTTTTCTTTACCCTTACCCCTTTCTATGCTTTTGTGTCCCTGCCCTCCCAGCCTATGCATAGATAATTTTTTCTTTATTTTCATTTGTGTTGATTGATTCTGGATTTTGCTTTTCCTCATTGTGATTTAACCATTTGGTAAGAATAGAATGAACCTTGCCAAGGAATTTTGTTGTGCTGTTGCTTTTATAGTAAATCTGTTATTCCTCATACCTTTGCTGCTGAGTCCTTAAGTGACCTTAAAATGCCCATTCACAATATTACTATAAGGATAACAAGAAATCACTGAAAAGGGAAATGTATTTTTTTTTAATTAATAAAATAATCTTGGGGGCTAATTACTATTTTCACACATCTAAAATTAAAAGACCAAAAGACTGACAGGTATTAAATAAACTAAATTACTATTTATTTATATGTTTTATAATGGATCTCACTTTTTTGTTACCTTCTTCTTACTTTGTAAGAAGTAAGTTGGTTGTATTGTTTACGTTTTTACAAATATATATTTTTTAAGAAAATCTCCACAATCTTAAAGTCAAAATTTTTAAAAATTAGGGAAAAACTGAAAACCCAAAATTTATTAAAATTTACTATGGTGGCAACCCCTTAAATCTGTTTTCTAATCCAATAAATTCCTTGAAAGTAAATGTGAAAGTGATTGTCCTTCTTATTTATATATTTGTTTATACATTGTTGTTGCTGGTACATAAAATAATAATTTAACAAGAAATTTTAAAAACAAATTTCTTGATGCAATTTAAACACATATATAAACACATAGTCCTAAGATATTTAGAGTACTTAGAGTGTAAGCCATGTTTAAAAATAACTGTGAGGTATTTGAGGACACTAAACCCTTTAATTAAAAAAATTACATATTAAAGCCAAATAAAACCACTCAAAATTTTTCTTAATTTGAACAAATTGCACATTTTTGCTCTTTTAAACTATTGGTTTTTTCTCACACTTCTCTAAGTGAAAATACCTTTTCATATTTAGATATGAATTAAACATTAATCTGTTTTTTTTTAGACAGACATGAATTATAATCAGCTATATATCTTGGAATTAAATCTTTAGCTTGTGTTCACTGGTCCCTAACAAAAACCTGTCAGGCTGGGATTCATCTGAACTGATGTTATCTGTCGAAACCCTAGGCACTTCACAGCTTCAGGGGTTCCTCTAAGAGTTGTCATGTGGCAAAACAGATCTTGTGAAAATTAATTAATCCTAGATGTTGGATGTGTATTTACCTTGGTGAACTGACTTTTTCGTTAGACCCAAAAAGGATTTAAGCTTGTTTAGACCAAAAATTAAAAAAAAAAAATTGATCAAAAGTAATATGCAGCGACACCGATAATATGCACAGTTAAATGTGGGAGGGGATTATTATTATTCATTTTAACAAAATTAATAACAATGAGATGTGGAATAAATTCTAATTTTCTAAGTGTTCTCATGTTCCAATCAGTGATTAAAAGTGCAATAATTTGATCCCCAGAAAAAGACTTTGATGGACTGACTAACCCCACAGCCCCCTAAGAAAGTCCCATTTTTCTTAGCAACTTTCTAGAGGAAGAATTTAACTGCTTTATTTGGAGCCAAATTACTTCCTGCAGATCTCAGAATATTTTCATCTGTAATTTCCTTGAGAATATGGGTTAATATCTTCAGAGATGATTGTCTAATCCAGTATAAGTTTCTGTAATAGGATTTTATGAAGTTAGCTTGTTCTGAATAATTTTTTGGTTTGATTTGGTGTGGGCTTATCTTTCAGTCTTTCCTTTCAGTTCTACTCAAATATCTCTTTTTTAGTTTAATAAATTTAAAATACAAATAGGAAGTTCAATTCAAGAAAGTGAGCCATAAAATAAATGAAAATAATCTTATTCTATATTCTTCTAATGTAAAAATATATCTGAACAAAGTGTACTGTGTTGTTTTTGTAAGGAAAGCTGAGTTACATAAAGTTGAAGTAATTTAATGAAGTGAAGTTCAAATCTAACTGTAGCTGAAGCTTAATATTAACTTTAATAAAAAAAAAGAAATTAAACCTGTTTCTGCGTTATGTGATTGTACAAAAGAATAAAAAGTGACAGTTGTCATTACAAATTGAGACTAATATTATTTCATCTAACATAACTCAGAAGTCTGAACTCAAATCAGTAAAATTATCAATATAGAAGTGCTTCGTCTCTGTCTAAATTCAAGATCTAACTGATAATTCAAAGTCTGTGATATCTCTCTTGTTTAATTGGCTTTCGTCTTTCTCAACAGCAAAAATAGAGGAATATAAATTATAATCATTGATTTGCAAATTTAAGTGGGATATTTAAATACAAACTGTTTCTTGAGTATCATAGAGACAAATGGGGTGTGGGGTGGAATACTGACTAATGTCATAATTGAATCTGTCAAGTGAAGAATGTTTATTAAAATATTAATGTCAGGTTTAGAGAAAAAATAATATTCTTAATATCCTTAATATAATAAATTTTTCTAATATGCTGACTAAAATATGTATTAGCTTACTAACTTTAGTAACTTTTGGTTTCATGCATGAAGGATTAACTGACAGACACATTCAAAAAATGGCCAGTGTACATAAACGGCTTGTTGAAAACCCCTTGGGCAATGCTTCATTGTGTCAACAAAATCAGAGTAGTTTTTAGTTAAAAAACCTGACAAAGTAACACACCTTCAGGCTGATTTGACATCATAGCTGGATGGTGAAAGACAAGCTGAAAAAATTTGCCTTCTGCAAAACATATTCCTCTAGTATGTGTTATTTAAGGTCACTTTTAAGCGAGTATTATAAGATTTTAAAATACCGTCTCTAAGAGAAAACAAAACAAAATAAATCAAAAAAATTGGCACTGATGGAAAAGAAGAGGAGATAAATTAAACTTGATACCCAGAAAAAAACTAAACTGAGATAATGACTTAGTGTCTCTCTGTAGCTATAATATATCAGGATCCAAATATTAATTTGAAAGTTAATTCCACTTACATTAAAATAAAACATCATGTGGTTCATTATACTCACAGTAGGTGCTGTCTCACAATATGTGGAAGTTTCTGCAGATGTTCAATATGAACATGGGAAAAAAAATGTGAATATTAAAACAGACACCTTGTTTTTTTCTCTTTTCAGAGGGAGTTGTAGGAGAAAAGTGATGCTGAAAATAGTTTAAATAAACCTCAATACAACCAAGATAAAATGTGAAAAATATTCCTGTGAAATGCTGATTAACAGCAGGCAAGTATGAAGAAGACAAAAATAGTAGATATACACTAAAAATACTTATGCCAGAATATGACAAACTATATCTTTTGAAATTAAAATAAAAAACGAAAAGGAAGAAGATAGTGTACTTTTACTACTAAGTATAAACACAAAAGCTCAGTTTCTACATCACTGCTCATGAACATTTTAATATTTTTTGTTCCCAATTTAGACAGCTGTTAAGAAAATTCCCATCTGACACATGGGATATTATCTATAAGAAAAATAGATCGAAGGCAACCAGTGTTTTGGACCTCTTTTGTTACCAGTTTAGGCACTGACAGAAAACAAAAGATAAGGAAGATGTACTAAGGAGACACCAGATTTATATAAATCAACAAGCAAATAAATAATAAACACATGCATTAATGAATTCTGATGGGTGCAGGCCAAATTTTTTGACACTCAAGAAAAAATAATGGAAGGGTGGAAAAGATAAACTTTTTTCTTTCTTTGTGCTGGTCCTTTCCCTTTTATTTACATGACATTGAGGAAGGAAATCAATAAGATCCTAACTGTCATACTTTCTTCAGAAAAAAAAATAGCATGAGAGGAAAACTTTTTATGAAGCAGTGAAAAATTGCTCCCTTTAGCTGGAAAATTATCAGTTTTGTTTCTTGGCAAGTGTAGGTGGAAAAACTGTCAGCTAGCGATATTTTTTGTAATAAAGGTTAAATAAGGAATCAAGCAGTATGTTGAAACGCCTTTATGATGTGACAGATGCAGGCTGTATTTGACAATAGATGTTTAGATGCCATCTACTTTAAATTACAATAGTCAATGAGCAGTGCTTTTGAGTTGAAATATATATATATGTTGCTTATTTGTAGTGGTTATTGGTTTCTAAGCAGTTAATTAAGTAAAAATTTGACTAGGAGAAAGAAAAAGCATAAAGAACAGTTAAGCTATCAAATCAAACAAAATAAAGGTCTGCTCCAATGGAAGAAGCATACTAGATGGAAGATAATATTACATTATTTCAGCAATGATGTGACAGAAAAATTCACAGGGGATAAAATAAATAAAGGGAAAAATCAAAGCTGAAATCATTTTGAAAATTTAACTAAATTTGTGAGGAAAAACAGGGAGAAATTACAATTACCAATAGAAATGCAGATTGACAAAGTATGACAAAATTTCACCAAATAAAAATCTACATTTAAACTATTTGTTTTAATTCAATTTTACAGTCAATGTAGAAAACTTTACAATTCAAAAGTAAAATTTACCCTTAGAAATATATCTACATAGATTACAGAATCATGTTACTGAAAATCCTAATTCTCTCCACCAATTAAAGATCTTGAAAGCATATACTGTCATCTGTACTGCTATTTATAAAGATAGCCCATTCTTTGAGATTTTTTTCATAAAGGAAAATGTAATGCTACTTGTTCACAGCAAATATTCACATATTTTAATTTGTTATCTTGTTTCATAAAACTCTTTACAACAACACTCATATCTTTTACCCACACTTACAAAAAGGGAACAAGAATTTGTAGTCACACAAAACAGAATATTATTCTATAATCTGAAGTGAAAACTTGTTTTTTCTAAACCTTCTTGAAATTCAGTTTTGCAGACTTCACAATATCTATTCTGAAATTTGCAGTTGCAAATTTTGATAGGTGAGTGTGTCATTGGGTGTTCTTGCTTGTGATAAAGCTGGTCAAAAGCACCTCTTCATGTACTATCTTTAATTTAAATTCTCTTATTGTCGGTGTTCAAATACATTAAAAAACTGAAGTTAGATGAATGAGACTCTCATAAAGATGCTGAGTTTTAATATCTCATTTAGTGGAATAATGAAATAGCTGATTTTAAATTACCCTTGTGATTATTATACTGAAAGATTTGAAAAGTATAAATTGGAGTTCATGAGTCTCAAACAAAATGTATATTAATCTTTGGACAGTTATAAACAGTGTTAAGTACCACCTTGATTTACAATTACTTATGTAGTATCCATTTTCTGTAAAATAAAAGGTCTAATTGCATTTCAGTGTCAGAAAGCAAAGCCAACACACTTTTAGTTCAGATTTTAAACTTTTTTAGGTTTGGTTTGAGGTTTTTGGTTCATTTTTACTGTGATGCCACAGATATGATTGAACGGACATTTTCACTCATTTGAATTGTCATTGACTTAACGAATTACATATTACGTGATTTATTTCCCTATTCCTACACTAATTTGATAACAAATTTTGACAGCTTAGATTTTGTTTTACTGCAACCCTTTATAACATTATTCACTGGCTAAGTTTTCAGTTATAAATTATGCAGTAGGATGAGGCAGATTAAGTGCAAATATAACATGAGATATGTGACACATGTAATCTTTCTGACTCTCACTCTCATAGGCATAATTCTCTAATAAATCATTCATTCACAAGAGACAAAGGACATTAGCACAGGAGCCTCTATACCTTTTACCTAGCTGTGCAATGAAGCAGAGCAGTGTACATTTCTAAATACTGCCTGTATTACTATAAGGCAATGATTGTTTCTCCATGCCAGTTTTCAATTTCATGCAAAATCTTGGTCTTAAAATGTAATGCTTTGGAAAGATTTTCAGATGAGCTTAGACCGTAGAATTTTCAAAGTGTTTTATATATGGGTCAAGGATCATTGAGTCCAATTCGCTTCTTTTGCAGGAACACCTAAAACTAAACCATATGATTAAAAGCATCATCCAGATGCTCCTTGAACTCTAACAGGTTTGGTGCTTCCCTGGGAAGTCTGTTCCAGTGATTAACCATCCTCTTAATGAAGAACCCTCTCCTTATGGCCAGTCTGAATTTTGCCTAGCACAGCTTCATGCAATTTCTTTGTATCCTGTTGCTGGTCACCAGAGAGAGAAGATTAACATCTTCCCATCCAATGTCCCCCTTAACCAAGCTGAAGACTGTGATGAGGTCACACTTCATCAATCTTTTTTTTCTAAGGTGAGCAAGCCAAGTGATCTCAGTCACTCCTAAGTGTAGCCTTTGAGACCTTTCACTATCCAGACCTCCCTCCTCTGGACATACTCTGGACATACTCTGGACATACTCTGGACATACTCTGGGCATACTCTGGACATACTCTGGACATACTCTGGACATACTCTGGACATACCAGAGGAGCCTGGTATACTGATTATACTGAGGAGCCTGTAACTACACACAGTACTCAAGCTGAGGCCACACCAGAGCAGAGTAGATTAGGACTATCCCCTCCCTTGTCTGGCTGCAGTGCTGTGCAGCCAGGTACACTGGCTTTTGTCTGCTAAGGCACACTGCTGACTCATATTCAACTTTCGCTAGACCAGAAAGTCCAGATCTCTTCCTGGAGGGGTTGTTCTTCAGCATCTCGACCTCCAATTTGTATCTATAACCAGGATTATGCCTCCATATGGTTGGTTGTTGCCCTGCCCTTCCGTCTACTCAGATATGTCTGTAAGGTCTCTCTGCCCTCAAGGGGTTCCTACCCTTGAGGGATTCAAAAATTCCTCAAGGGATTTCTTAGTTAGAAAGTTAGCTCTTTCTAACTCATTATTAGCAGCAAACTTACTTTGTGTACATTCAAATCACACATCCAGAAAACTCATAAAAACATCAAAGAGCACAGGCTCTAAAATTTTGTCCTGAAGAACCCCTCTGATGACTGGATGGTAGCCTGATGTAACACCACTTCTTACAGCTCTTCAAGACTCACCCATATTCCAGTTGTCCACCCAGTACCTCATCAGTTATACACTTCTACTGAAAAAATCTAGCCCCAGATGAGGATTTTGAATATCCAGTTATCTAATTTCAACTCTTTTGGAAATGTAAGTAGCTCTAAATGTGATAGGAAAAAGGAGCTATTAAAAATATGACAAAAGAAAAGCAGTATCTTGCATTTTCTGTTTAAATACTTAATTTATCCCATTTTTTACCAGGATTTTTTATTAAAAATCTAAATGGTTCACTCTCCAATATGATATTGGAAATTAAATTCCTATATATATGGCAAGAATGACAAAGTTTTTTTTATTTTCATTGTTTTCCTCCCTTTATGCTATCGTTCCTTTCAGTTACAATGTAAACTTCAGAGGAATCCCAGCTGCAAAGTTCTTAAGAGAACTTCAAGTGTTGTCTTTGGGCATGGAAAATGAAGAATCGGTGATTGAATAAACTGGCTTTAAAAAAGTACACAAAAAAAACCTCAAAACAACCCAAACTAAAACAAACCAAACAAAAAACAAACACTGCACACCCCCCACTCCATTGGGATGGATAGTAGAATCATGAAAAAAAAAAAGATAAAAGCAGTGTGTTAAGAATAATTAAATAATTGAAATTAGGAAAAAATTAATACCAATAATTACAATCATAATCATAATGGGTATGAAAAAGAGAGAGAAAGAGAGGAATAAAACACAATCAAAACAAGTGATGTACAACACAAGTGTTTAGCACTTACTGATCAATGCCCATCCTGTCCCTGATCATAAATTTGCAGATCCCAAACAACTCCCTCCAGTTTATATACTGGTATTTTGTGGTATGGTATATCCATCCTTTTTGCTACTTTGTGTCAGCTGCCCTGGCCAAGCTGTCTCCTGGCTTCCTGTGCATCTCCTCACTGTCAGAGCATGGGAAACTCAGCAGATTTTGACTGAGGGTAAGCCACAATTAAAACATCAGTTTTCAATGTGTTACCAACATTATTTTCATACTAAATCTAAAATGTAGCACTTCACCAGCTACCAGGAAGAAAAATCATCCTATCCCAGACACAACCAGGTCAGTGCAAACAAAACCAAGGAAATCAGATCCTTCTCTGCAGTGTCCAATGACAGAAGTTCCAAACTAAAACACGTGAAAATCCACCTGAATACAAGTTCACAATCTCTTACTGCAAGGGTGGCCAAACACCAGAACAAACCATCTAGAGAAGTTGCAGATTCTCCATCCTTGGAGATACTCAGTACCATGTGCAACTTGCTCTAGCTGATTGTGCTTGAGTAACTGAGGTGGCAAGAGGGGCAAGTGGGTGTGTGTGGGCAAGAAAACCTGCAGGAGTGTTTTCCAGTGGCAACCATTCTTGCTGTGAAGCATAGTCATAGCATAACTTTCAACTATATTCCCTCTCTCAAAGCACAAGTTTTTCATCACAGCACACCCAGGGGATTACCCTGATGCCTGATGGTCTGTGTGACACCTGCGGTGTCAAATGGCAGTCAGAAAAACAAGAATATTATGCTTGTCCAGGGACAGTCCATGAAAAAAAAAATAAAAAAATAAATGTAATTTCCCAAAGTTTGCTTTGCAGCCAGTAATAAAAGTGGACCAGGAGGAAATACAGGAATCCTGAGTCTCATTACTGTGTGACAGATAAAATTCCCTTTTCTCATGTTCTTGCAGCTTTTGCTTCCCTCTCCTGAGCTAGACTGACTTGCTTTTTCTGGTTTTGTTGCTTTCTTATTTTTATATTTCTATTCGTTTCCCCTGTTATTTAGTACCTGTCTGTGTTCTACGAATGCAATTTCCTCACAATGATTGCATCTTCCTTTCTTAATTGTTTCTCATATTTTTTATTTTTTTTTCCATCTTCTACACGTTTTACAAGCCAAGTATTTCAGCCTCTCTGTGTTGCTGTGCCTTTCATTATATACTGTTGTTAAGAAACATGATGCAGTGTAAGTCACCTAGAACCTTCACTGACAGATACTGTGCAGATGAGAGTTTCTGTAGCACAGACAATGAGAAAAGAGGGAAACCTCCACTCTACATAATTCTTTGAAGCCAGGAGGAGGAATTAAAAACAAACCCAACTGTCTTCCTGCAGTCCCTTGTGAATTATTTTGGAGCTGACATAAATGAAAATAATGGAAGGGAACTTCACATTACTGGTAGATTTTTATTTTTTTTTTTATTGCTTCTTCCACTTACCTTGTGGTTACTTTTCATATCATTACCCTGTCGAGATGAAGAACGAGGGATGGGACCACCTTGCTTTGAAATGATTTATTGCTCAAGTAGCCAGATAAGATATCTGTCTCAAGGTGTGAGATTTAGAGGAGCAACAAGTCAGCCACAGCTCAAGGAAGACACGAGCTTCTTCTTTGCACGGCAATGTATAACATTTTAGCCCAATAGGCAGTTGACACAAAACTTGTTTTCACTTATTAACCTATCACCTTTGCTTAATTTTGCTGCACTGCGTCTCTCTCTTAGCCAATAAACTGACAGGTGACATACTCATACTCACCTCTATTACAGTTTCTAGATCTCTAACCTACTCTATAACTCACACTATTACAACTTAAACCTCAAACTACTCTAGGTATATTCTTACTTGTAACTATAGACATAGGTTTATAATTTCTCTATCCAATGTCTGTGTACCTTCATCATTACATTAACCTAAGCTCTTCCGAAAGGCTGCAGATTGAACCTTTCAACATCTGTGGAATTTTCCATTTTTCCATTTCCAACATTGCTTCACTTTCTCACAATATAAGATACCTCATATTTAGAAGTCCTGACTTAAATTACTTTAACAAAACCAGTCTGGGATTTTAAAGCAGCTAATATGATCTTGATTTTATTTACATTTTCTTGAAGCTCTCGTCATCTGTTGGTGATAACACATTAATATTGATACTTCTTGATGCTACATTTTCTAAAGTACTTAAAGAACATGCACGTATTTTGATGTGTGCTGTGTAAGGAGAGAAGAAGTTAAAAGCAGAAAGCTAGTTTGTTCATGGAAATTCTAAAAATTGTGTTTGATCACTTCATAATTTGCTGCATTACTGTGGAATAAATCTCTTTGGTGAGCAACTTATATTGTTAAAAATTAAAATGTACTTGAATGTTGAATATAGTAAGTTTCAGGGTTTAGGGATTTATTTGAAGCCCAAGTCATAAAAGGAAGGGAAATCATTGAAATAGACACAGTAATTTAATGATAGAAATAAACTACATGAAAAATGCATGGCTCTTTAATGATGAATTGAAATATTGAAGGCTCTGCTACTATTTTAAAATATTTTTTTAAAAGTCATATCAAAGCATGGAGGAAATTTTTACATATAGTAATAATCAAGTTAGCATTTTCATTAAAAAGCACTTAAATATTTTGGAACCTGAAGTATTTTGTCCTTAAAATTATCAGTTGAATTTCAAACTTAGAATGCATTTTGTAAGCCTGACCAGGTTTTCCTTTGGCTTTTTTGTTTCTTAATGATGAAATATTAAATATTTGCACCAAAAGCTTGGCACAAAGGAATCTCAGTGGAACAAATAACACCATTATGTTTGTTTGCCTTTTGATATTGTTAAAGATACTGTTAATTTTTAAGGGAATTCTGGCATCTTATGAATTAGGTCCTTGACTTTCTGAATGAAATCCCCAGTTTGCAGATGACAATAATTTGCTCGTTCTTTGCTTATACAAGTCAAACATTTAAATATATTTTCATTTTCCTACTTTTCTAGATAAGTATTCCTTAGAGCAATGACATCTATGACACTATTTTTTTCATGTGGTTTTCTTTATTCTCCCGTACCAGCAATAGTGTTTGTTTTCATCTATCCATTTATGCTGTTAAAAAGTGAGATCTCAAAATATTTTTATGTTATCATTTGCTTTTACTGACATAATTTTGAAATCTCATCACCCTTACCCTGCAAGATTTTATAGAAAAAAGGGTTTACAGACATTTAGGGAAGATATGCAGTAATAACAAATAATATGCATATATGAAAGGAAGAGAAGAAGGTGAATAAAATACTAAAGTAGACTTCACTATAAATAAGAGTAAAAAAAAAATAGGTAGTTGCAAAAAAGCTGACTACAGACAGACAGCTTTATGCATTTACAAACTGCATGTTTGCTATTCCAGTATTTTTCTGCTCTAGTAAAATAATTTTAATTTGGACTTTAGATAAAATGACTCCAGTTCTTCAGGTTATGCTTAATTTAGTGGAGAAATAAATCTTCACAAAAACAAGATAGTGCCAAATTCCAGAGCAAATTATGTCTGAACAGCTTGTATTCAATTCCCAGTATAGTTGCTTCTTTCACTACTTTTCTTCACTGTCGCACTCTCCATCAGATTGTATTAAATAGGGAGCAGTGGACAGCTGGCATTTAAATGTCAGACACAAAAAGCAAAGATTCCTCCTGGACCACAGACTCTTTTATAGTGGCGTTTTCTTGTTTATTCTGGTAAAAGGCTATCACATCATGGGCAAGATACTCACCTATTCTTCAGCTGTATGCCTGTTATTGAAGCAAAGGTTTTTTAGTTTATATCAGTGAGAACTTTGCCTGCATAGGAATATGGACTATAAAACTTTACTAATTATTTTATTTCCAACCCATACACTTACCCTGCCTCATACTTTTCAGATTTCATTATTGCTTTATGGTAAGTTTGTTATTAATCATTCCTGTAGACAAACTATATTTCCTACTCCATAAAAAAATTTCAAGTGATGACATGCATTTGTCTCTGAATGGTTCCAGGCAAGAAATACAATGTCAAGTTCTTTACTGAAAGAGCCATTATTTCTACTTCTTTTCTGTAGCTGCAATTAATTCTTTGCCCTTTACAGTGCAAATAAGTTTCTAGACTGTGTGTAAAGGCCAGCATTATCAAACAAGGCTTAAATCTGAAAAACATTTTTAATTATTATATTTCTGTGAAAATAAGTTGCTTTCTTCTGTTTTGTGTTTTCTGTTTTCAAAATTTCTGAGATAAGGGGAAAGAAGAAACCAATAATGAACAGAATTAAGTGTTCTAAAAATGAAACCAAACTAACCCCCATCCAACCCCTCTAATTATACCTTTTGAATAAGTTTCACACAGCCTCTAAGGCTGTGAGCTACAATTCCATGTCAAGTTTCCTGAAGCAGTCACAGGGTGAGTCTACTACGTTCTGCTAATTGTATCACATTAGGCATACTGTTAGTGCTATTAATGAGTGTGTCGAGCAATTCCTCTTGACAGGTTGCACCCAAGGCAGAGAAATGCCAGTGGAAGTTAAAAGGGATCAACAGAAAATGTTTTTTCATTAGAAAATCACAGAAACATTCTTCATCTCTTAGTGGCAGAATGAAACAACTGTGAGATGGCTCTGAGAATGTTTACACTGCTAATATAATCCATAATTTTAATGTATATATAGTATGACTAAAACATTCTAAATAACAACAATAATAATAACAACTCTATGACCTCTGCTACTACTGCTACTACTACTTGTATTACTACTACTACTACTACTACTACTACTACTACTACTACTACTATTTTAGTGTCTGGAGCTAGTTCATTACAAAGGTTCATGTTCATAATACATAAAATGTACTCTTTGTGGGTCCAAAAGGGGAAAAAATCTCCTTACTAGAGAGTGAGGAGAAAAATATAATAAATATATGTAATAATATAATATATGTAATAAAATATGTAATAATATAATATATTATGATACAATATGATATTATATGATATGATATAATATAATAATGTAATATATAATATATAAAACTTCAAGGGTAAGATTAAAACTTAGACACATAAATTTAGGTGTCAACAACCTTTGTATATGCAAGGAAGCTATCTCTATACTCCTCTTGCAGCAAATGAAGACACGGAAGTAGATTCAGTTGATCAAAAGCTTCCTCCTCCTGCCATAACAATTCGCATCATCTTCATGGGGCAGTAAACTATAACACCAGACGTCAGAGAGATTATCAAACTTCTGGACTCATGATTGGATTCCAGGTAAGATACCTCAGGATATTTCAGATGTTATGAGAGGTCTTCATGTGAGCAACTTAATCATATTTTTAAATAAAACAGAGCAAATCACAGAATGGTAAGGTTGGAAGGGACCATAGTAGGTCATCTGAGCCACCCACCCTAATCATCCTGGAGCACATGGCACAGAACTGTGCCCAGATTGTTCTTGAACATCTCCTGTGAGGGAGACTCCCCAACCTCTCTGGGCAATCTGTTCCAGTGGGTGGTTATTCACACAGTAAAGTTCTTTCTTATGCTCAGATGGAGGTATTTGTGCACCAGTTTCTGCCCATTGCTTGCCAACACCAAAATCCCAAATTTCCCCTTGACACCGTCCCTTTAGATATTTATGTAGACATTGCTGAGATCCCTTCACAATCTTGGCATTCTCATGTCTTGAGAATAAATACACCCAGCTCCCTCAGTCTGTCCTCAAGATGCTCATAAGAGAGGTGCTTCAGTTCCTCAGTTGTCTTTGCTGTCCTCCACTGGTCCCACTCCAGAAGCTCCAGAGCTCTCTTGTACTGAGGAAACCAGAATTGGACACAGCACTCCAGCTGTGGCCTCACTAGGGCTGAGTAGAGTGGCAACTTAACCTGCTGGAAAAGTTCTTCGTAAAGTACCCAAGGACACTGTTGGCCTTCTTGGCCCCAAGGACACTGCTGGTTCATGGACAGCTTGTTCTCCACCAGCACCTGTAGGTCCTTCTCCATAGAGCTCTTTTCCAGCACATCTGCCCCCTGGCACCATGCTGGTGCATGGGGTTATTCTTCTCTAGGTGCAGGACATTTCCTTTGCCTTTGTTGAATTCTCTCAATTCTCTTCTGCCCATCTCTCAAATATGTTGAGATCCTCCTGAAGGGCTGCACAGCCCTCTGGGGTATCAGCCACTCCTCCCAGCTTTGTGTCATCAGACAACTTCCTGAGGAGGCCTCTGTTCTGTCATCCAAGTCATTTATGGATAAGTTAAATGATGCTGGGCACCACTAATGACAGGCCTCCGACACTGTGACACTGATTACAACCTCCTGAGAACTGCCATTCAGCTAGTTCTCAATTCACCTCATTGTCCACTCTTCTAGTCCATAAGATATGTGGGATGCCTATGCTTTTGTAGAATGGAAGTTAGGTGTCAGGTTGGTCATTTAGGTGGTGTCTATAATATATTATACTGTAAGGCATCAATTTACTATTATGACTGGTAAAGATCTAGGACAACTCAGTTCTTTAAGTATAGGAGTACAGATCCATTTAATTTCCTATATTACATATTACTTATGTTTCTTTTGGCTGCTGATTCAGAAGGGCATTGGTCTCTGTAAATGCTGTCAATACTGAAAGCCTCATACAGATTCCTCAGATAACCACGAGAGTTTCAAATTACACTACAAACCTGTTTGACAAATGAATTGATCTCATAGTCAGTAAAGTCAATGGAGAGCTACACATTTGTTTTAAAATAGCTGTTTATTTTAGGGTGAGGTGAGTCAATTGAGTTTATTGATTAGCTCATCTCTGTGGGAGTTGACACAGCTAGCTCACCTATAGTCACTTACACAGTATCCACCAAGAGTCTATATCAAGTTATCCTTGATGTGTCCTAGGATACACTTTTTATGTTCAGTTGTTGCTTCTGAAAGATGAGCCTATCACAGATCCTGTGTCATATTTTTCATACCTACACTGGTGCTCTGGTGATGTCTGGGGTTATTTGAGCTGTCACTAGATGCTTATGTGTGGATGAGTGAAACAATTTCTTTCAGCCCATGAAAGTTAACTCCCGTGCAATATTTCTGCTATTTTTGGTCTCAAGATCTCCTTTTATGGAAAGGTTTTTTTTACATTTGATAAGCTCTCCTTTCTTTAATTCTTTTTGAATCTTTTAAAATGCTTTCACTTAATTGTCTTCTGTTGGGAGGTTCTGCTTAACTGAAAGGGAACAGCAAGAGCAAGATTGCTCCATGAAATGAGCCAGAGGCAAGTCTTTTCACAACACATGCATGAACAGCAATCTTGCCAACAGTGGTACAGCCCCTGAGCTTAATAGAAACTCCAGGGCTTCCAGGCAAACGCTATTTTCATGTGAGACTTATCATGGCATGTAAGGCCTGTAAAGGTAAAGTGAGGCCTATACAGATAGACAGAAGAATCAGAAGTTCCTGACAGCAACAGGAAATAAATATTGCTCTACCTACTCTATCCAGGCTATACAAAATTTATAAAAAAATAGATGATTTTAAGGTGAGAATTAAAAAAAAAAAAATCTAAGTGGAATAAATTATTTTTTTCACATATTTAGATTTAAATTTGTTGAGCTGAGTTTAGCTGAGTACTATCTTTGCAAAAATCAACTCTGATGTTGAGTTTGAAATAATGACCCATAATCTGCTTTATCATTTCCTCATGACATTTTGTGACTTGCTAGTAATTACAATCATCGTGTCATCTGTCAACTGGATAGCTGTGCAAGTTCCTCCTCTGTACAGGCAGGGAAACCAGGCAGACTACCCCAAATCAGCAAAAATGGCACTACATCTACGCCCTTAGTTAAACATAATTATCTAGTACAATTGCACCTTAGATAAATCTCATTGACATCCATTATTTCATACCTCTAAATTGAAACTTATGTTAATATGGAGCAAAAGTCACTCCCCAAAATCTAATAATCTGCGCTGATAACAGCTACATTCATTTATAGTTCCGATAATCTCATTGTCTTTTTTATGAAGGTCTCATTTTATTACGAATTGTGCTGTGCTTCATTTTCTCTTAGAAGATACAAGATCATGGAAGGTTATAGAAGCAGTGATTCTCCATGAAAAACTAATTTCGTCACTGAAAAATTAATTATCTAGATATTTATGGTCATTTTATGTATTTTTCTGAAAAAAGAAGAAAGAGAAAAGCAGGTAAGAGGAAAGTTTATGAGAGGAAGTTCAACCAAAATCTATTCTCTGTGGGTATAATCAAGAACTGCAAAATTCCTTGCAACTTCTCTTCTTGAAATTTATCAAGACACAGATGCACAAAACACTGAGAAATCTGCTCTGATCTGCTCTGATCTGAGAGCTGACTACTCAAGTTTTTCCTGTAAATCTGATACCTATCAAATTTTAAAAGTTTCAGCATGATTTTTTACTGTTGTTTTGTTGGGGTTTTTCTTGATAAAACTATTCATCATAGCAGTCAACCCATATTTAATTTGTAGAAATTTTATGTTTTCTAACTGAAATATTTCTTTCATTCATGTATATAAAGCAATATTAAACCTCAATTAGTTTTGGTTTTTTCGTATTATAGAAAAGCTAGAAATTATCAATTCATCTCTGCACTTCAGTATTTTGCGCATTTCATATTCAATAGTAAAAGCTTTCCAGAGTAATGACCAATGAACAGTAATTTACTGTTCTTCCAGGAATAAAAATAAAAACATTTGAAATAATATTTAATATGAAATGGTGCTGAATTCAATTCCATTTCTTGAGTGAAATGGACTATGTGACACCTTTAAGTCAGAGTAAAGAAATTAAATACCCAGCTGTGGTGCTGAAGTATATTCCAGAACTATTTTACTACTTCTAAGAACACAACAAAAATTCTCTCAAGTTAATTTATAAGGATATGTTGTGGAGAAGATCCTGTAAAGGAATGAAGGTGTCACCATGGTTTTAAAGATATCTAAGAAATGGAATTTGGATTAAATATATAGGCTGTATGCTCTTTATAACAAAAGATCATCACAAAAAAATGCCAACAATCCTTCTTATCAAAGATACCGAAGAGATAGGAACAAGATTAATGAAAATATAAAAACTAAATTAACCCATTAACTATTAGCCAATTTTTTTTTTTTTTTTTGCTTTCAAAGAGAAGCAATGATAAGAGTACTGGATCTGGCTGGGATGGAGCTGGCTTCATGGCAGTCCATATATTATGACATATATTCCATATATATATATGTCCATATATTAATGACACACTGTGCTGGTTGGGCTGGTGTAAATTTTCTTCAGAGTGGCTAGAATGGGCTGTGGTTTTGATTTGTACTGAGCATGAGGTTAACAATACAGAGATGTTTTTGTTATTGCTGAGCAGGGCTTGCACAGAGACAAGGCTTTTCTGCTTTCCACACTGCCACACTGGTGAGTGAGATTGCATGGGAGGCTGGGGCAGCCAGGAAGGGGGACACTAACTAAAGGGATATTCCAGACCATATGATATAATGCTCAGTATATAAAGCTGGGGAGAAGGAGGAGGAAATGTGTGGGACCTTTGGAGTCATGGCATTTGTTATCCTAAGCACTGCTACGTGGGGTGGGGCCCAGCTCTCCTGGAGAAGAACACCTGGGACTGCAGGCGTATTCATAAAACAGCAAGTCATGTTCACACTTAGAGAGCAGCAGTGAATAAAGGCATCTGTGACTTCAGTGAGATTGGGGTTTCAATACTGTCATTTCAGCAAGTGATTTAAATTCAGGTAGAGGTATTTTGTGTTTTCATAAAAAAATAATAATAAAAGCTCTACAGTTAAATTGTGAGACTTTATATTTTGTCTAATGTGAGTTGACCTACTGACATTTGAAGGACTTCTTTCATGTTTATATGCTGTTTTAAACAAAGTAAAATTCTTTAGACCCTGTTCTACACATGCTGTGCTTTTATCTATTAATTCTGAGAATTTCTGAAAACAGACCATCTGTGTTTTCTGCCTATATTTTTTCTGCTTCAAACTATGTTGTTGCCATGGCATCTCTGTTCTGCATTAGGAAAATAAACTATTGTTTAAAAGAGAAGGTGCTTGTCAAAGTACACAGCAAAATTAACCATTTTCTTGGGGTGACTATTGCCCTAAACCAGGACAACCATATATCTAATATCATTAGATTAGAAAACTTAAAGCAAAAGAGAGGTTTTTTTTGAAATTTTTTATGGTGTTTATCTAAAAACTGGACTTTGTGATTAACTAAATAATTTCGTTCACATGATTCTGCCCATGCTGGATACCTGTGCAGCCTCTGCAGTAATAGAAACATTCGCAGGCTTTGGTATTAATGTCCAGTGAATTAGGTTCAGGAATTCAATGTGGGTGATCTGTACTGACAACATAAGTACATCAACCATGAATCAGAGAGAATGAAACACATATTGATCAGAGAAAAACTTTGTAGAGCAAAATGCATAACCAAGATAAGAGCAAGCAGAGGAATTATTTCTCTAACTGGCCAAGAAGGTTGAAGTTAAATGCTTTGGAGTGCCTAGGTTAACTTCAGATCTCTGAAGAACAGCAGGGGAGAACTAAAAATGGTGCTCCTGGAATATGTAAGCCATATTTCAAATCCCCACGCAATTCATTTTAAAAGCCACCTCTCTCCAAAATGGCACAATCAAAATTAATTTAGGTCATATATATGCAGATAATCTCACATGTCCTGAAGATGGCTACAAGCCTGTAGATAGGGATAGCAATATCTCAGTTTACAGAACCACTGGTGGCCCCCTGCAATACCTTCAAGGGTGTAATGCTAAGGGCTGCATTTAGTTAACAGAGATCATATCATATCCTTAATTTCAAGAAGCAGACGACATTAGTAAGAATTAAATGTTAACTCCAATTAAAAAAGAGATATTTATTATATTGGACAACAACTATAGTGAAGTTGCCAAGTAAATAAAATTTCAGGGTATTAGTTTAGGTCTGGGTTTTTTTTGTTTGTTTGTTTGCTTGTTTGTTTTTAATTAAAGGTTATGAAAATTGTAATGACAGCAGCATTGTCCTGGGGTGACTTTATGATACTGGTATCCCCAATCGTCTGGTTTATGTTATATATTAAGTTCTGCACCTTTAAGACTGGCTTTGAGAGCAAGAGAGGGGGAAGAAGAAGCGCGCAGTTTGTGTTAAGGAAAAACATCACTCCCACACATCCCGCTCCTGGACTGTGGTGTCTGCAGCACGGACAGACAGCGGGACAGAGCTTCTCTCTGGCTTTTAGTTAGTTTTAGCTAGCTGAGGCAGAGGAGTTCCCTAGACCTTTGTTTGTTTTTTTCCCAATTTTCTTGGATCTGTTCAAACCTGCTCTGGACTGAACACCCAGCCAAACCCCGGGAGCTCACGCCTGTGGCCCACCGGGGCCTGGGCCTCGGCACTTTCCAGCGCCGGAGGGACTGATAAGGGACTGAGCGAGCCGAGCTACACCACATGAAAAGGACTTTTCTTCCTAGACTTGCCATCCCATCGAACAGCAAGAAGTTTTATTATTTAATATTACTCAATTTCTGTTAAATAAACAGCTTTTTCCACTTCTCTCTAAGGAATTTTTTTTCTTTTCCCAGACCAGTTAGTAAGGAGGGGCATTTCCCTGGGGAAATCCCCATTTAGAGTTTTCCTTCCTAATTTGCCCTAAACTAAGACAAATACAGTTTTTTTGGCGCCCAACGTGGGGCAAGAGAAAGTGGAAAAACCTGTACTGAGTGTTGGTTGTATTTATTCTGTATTGGGATAAAGCAGTCAGTAGCCATGTTGTTTGGATACATAATGTCTCTTGGGGTGGAGGCCTTCATGTGGACCTGGTCCCTAAAAGTTTTTGAGGTTTTAATACCTGTCTTTGCCCTCTTTCACAGTAGAGGGGCACGGATTAGAATGGTTATTGTGCTGGGCTCGGTGATAATGATTTATAGGAAGTTTATAGAACTACTGAAGTTTCTGTCAGGTATGTTTGGTTTATGGTTTCTTCGCCCGACCCTGCCTCCCAGTCCCAGTAGCACATTTTGGGAGTTTATTAGTAATAGCACCCAGTTTGTTAAAGGAAGACCAGGGGATGAGGCTTTTCAGCCTTTTCTTTCCTTCTTCTCCTTTGAATCTGTTATGTCCCTCTTTGAGAATATCCAGTTTCCCCTGAGTGTTAAGGATACCACATTCCTGGTCACTTTCCTGGTAGTTCAGCTGTTGAGCTTCCTCTATATAGTCTGCAACTTCTCTAGAGTGAGAGCTGAGATATCCAGAGGAGCCAACGAGACCCCTGCCCCAGAAGTAGACTCAGGTGTGGGAAATCCTGAGTGGTGTAGAGAATGGGAGAGAATGGGCCGGACTCTGAAGGAATTTTCTGATCCCCCAGCCTGGGAATTTTCACGTGAACAAATTCAGAACCCAGATGAAGTAGGGAAATATCTGGAAGAGAATTGCTGTGATGATTCTAAGAAGAAAAATATCATTGCAATAAGCTGGGCCCTAGCGTATGCTTATCGCACGCTGCTAGATACTGTAGGGCAGGCAGATAAATCAGCAGCTACCCCAGTCACTCAGGCTGCAGCCAAGCCAGCAGCCAAACCAGACAGTGAGCCTAAGCCAGTGTCTGTTGCTCCTGCCACGAGAGGCATGAAATTCAAAACCAAAACCGATCGGCCAGTAGATGATGATAATGGTGATGCGGGGGAAGGACCCTCAAGACCAGCAACTGATCAAAAATCCGAAGGCACTGGTGAACCTTTCTCCCTGAAGGACCTTCGTGGCCTGAGAAAAGATTACACTCGACGAGCTGATGAATCTGTAATTAGTTGGTTAGTCCGTCTGTGGGATGCTGCAGGTGAGGCTACAGTTCTAGATGGCACTGAAGCGAGGCATCTGGGATCCCTGTCACATGATCCGGTTATTGACCAGGAGATGATGAGGGGGGCTGACCCTTATAGTCTCTGGGAACGGGTCCTAAGAAGCGTGGCACAAAGATATCTGTGTGCAGACGATCTCTATATACAGCAAACTCGTTGGAAAACCATAGAACAAGGCATTCAGCGTTTGAGAGAAATGGCAATAGTAGAGATTGTCTTTGTGGGTGACTTAGGTACTAGAAATCCAGACTTGGTGCCATGCACATCTGTGATGTGGCGAAAACTTGTTCGACTTGGGCCACAAGAATACGCTTCTGCTTTAGCAACAATGAAGCGGGATGACCGGGAGGAGACTGTGCTGGATATGGCAAAGAAGCTTCAAGCATATGCAGATACCGTGCATGGCCCCATGCAGGCAACAATTGCAACTGTGAGAACAGATATGCAAAACTTCCAAAACAAAATAGAAGAGAATCTCAAGAAACTCAGGGAGGACCTTCTTCCAGTCTCGGCAGTACAGACCAGGAGCCCTGGTACTCAACGCAGAAGTTCCCCAGATAGAGAGAAAAAGCTACGAGCTGAGCTGTGGTTTTTCCTACGTGACTGTGGAGAAAACATGAAAAGATGAGATGGAAAATCTACTGCTGCTCTGGCAAAACGGATGCTTGAATTGGAAGACAGCAAGACTCAGGGGGGATACTCTACCAAAAAGAAAGCCGCTCCAGTAGCCTGTAGTCAAACTGACAAGTATGATGATGACATGTCTGACTCCCTTGAAGGAACCTCCAAGACATATACCCAAGAAAAGAAGGATAACCAGGCTTAGAGGGGCCCTGCCTCTAGCCAGGTAGAGGCTAGGGAAAACCGTGTCTTTTGGACTGTGTGGATTCGTTGGCCTGGCACATCAGAACCACGAAAATATGAGGCCTTGGTTGACACTGGTGCACAGTGCACCCTAATCCCATCAAGATATGTAGGGGCAGAATCTGTTTCTATTGCTGGTGTGACAGGGGGATCACAGGACTTTACTTTAGTGGAAGCTGATGTGAGCCTGACTGGGAATGAGTGGAAGAAACACCCCATTGTGACTGGCCCAGAGGCCCCATGCATTTTGGGCATAGACTACCTCCGAAGTGGGTATTTTAAGGACCCAAAGGGGCTTAAGTGGGCATTTGGGATAGCAGCTGTAGAGACAGAGGGCATCAAGCAATTGAACACTTTGCCTGGACTGTCAGAGAACCCATCTGCAGTAAGACTCCTAAAGGTGGAAGAACAGCGAGTACCAATTGCCACCTCAACGGTGCACCGCCGACAATATAGAACAACTCGAGATGCTGTGATTCCCGTCCACAAGATGATCCGAGAGCTGGAGAACCAAGGGGTAGTCAGCAAAACCCACTCACCCTTCAACAGCCCCATCTGGCCTGTGCGTAAATCTGAAGGAGAATGGAGATTGACTGTGGACTATCGTGCATTGAATGAAGTGACTCCACCGCTGAGCGCTGCCGTGCCGGACATGCTGGAGCTCCAGTACGAGCTGGAGTCCAAGGCAGCGAAGTGGTACGCCACTATTGACATTGCCAATGCATTTTTCTCCATTCCTCTGGCAGCAGAATGCAGGCCTCAGTTTGCCTTCACGTGGAGGAGAGTGCAGTACACCTGGAACCGACTGCCCCAGGGGTGGAAGCACAGCCCCACCATCTGCCATGGACTGATCCAGGCTGCCCTGGAAAAAGGTGAGGCTCCAGAACATCTGCAGTACATTGATGACATCATTGTCTGGGGAAAGACGGCTGAAGAGGTCTTTGAAAAAGAAGAGAAAATCATCCAGGTTCTCCTGAAAGCCGGTTTTGCCATCAAGAAGAGCAAAGTTAAGGGACCAGCTCGTGAAATTCAGTTCCTAGGGGTAAAGTGGCAAGATGGACGGCGTCAGATTCCTACTGATGTCATCAACAAGATCACAGCAATGTCTCCACCAGCCAACAAGAAGGAAACACAAGCTTTCCTAGGTGCCATAAGTTTTTGGAGGATGCACATTCCTGAGTACAGCCAGATTGTGAGCCCTCTTTACCTGGTCACCCGCAAAAAGAACACTTTCCAGTGGGGCCCTGAACAACAACAAGCCTTTGCTCAGATCAAACAGGAGATCGCCCATGCAGTAGCCCTTGGCCCAGTCAGAACAGGACCAGACGTGAAGAACGTGCTCTACTCTGCAGCCGGGAGCCACGGTCTGTCCTGGAGCCTTTGGCAGAAAGTGCCTGGGGAGACTCGAGGCCGACCACTGGGATTCTGGAGCCGAAGCTACAGAGGGTCCGAAGCCAATTACACTCCCACAGAGAAAGAAATCTTAGCTGCCTATGAAGAAGTTCAAGCCGCCTCAGAAGTGATTGGCACAGAAGCACAACTCCTCCTGGCACCCCGACTGCCAGTGCTGGGGTGGATGTTCAAAGCAAAGGTTCCCTCTACCCACCACGCCACTGACGCTACATGGAGCAAGTGGATCGCCCTCATCACGCAGCGCGCCCGTATAAGAAACCCAAATCGCCCTGAGATTTTAGAAATAATTACAAACTGGCCGGAAGGTGAAAACTTTGGTCTCATTGATGAAGAAGAGCAAGAACAAGTGACACGAGCTGAAGAAGCTCCACCGTACAACCAACTGCCAGCAGAAGAAACACGCTATGCTCTGTTCACTGATGGTTCCTGTCGCATCGTAGGGATGAACCGGAAGTGGAAAGCAGCCGTATGGAGCCCCACACGACAGGTCGCAGAGGCCACTGAAAGAGAAAGTGGATCAAGCCAACTTGCTGAACTCAAAGCTGTTCAACTAGCCCTGGACATTGCTGAAAGAGAGAAGTGGCCAAAACTCTACCTCTACACTGATTCATGGATGATAGCCAATGCTCTGTGGGGATGGCTGGAAAGGTAGAAAAGGGCCGACTGGCAACGCAGAGGAAAGCCAATCTGGGCTGCTGATGAGTAGAAGGACATCGCCACCAGAGTAGAGAAACTGTCTGTGAGAGTCCGTCATGTAGATGCCTATGTCCCCAAGAGTAGGGCTAATGAAGAGCACCGAAACAATGAGCAGGTGGATGAGGCTGCAAAGATAGAGGTGTCAAAAATAGACTTAGATTAGCAACACAAGGGAGAGTTGTTCCTAGCTCGATGGGCCCATAATGCCTCAGGCCATCAGGGTAGAGATGCCACCTATAAGTGAGCACGAGACCGAGGGGTGGATCTAACCATGGACAGTATTTCCCAGGTTATCCATGACTGTGAGACGTGTGCCACGATCAAACAGGCCAAGCGGTTGAAGCCGCTATGGTACGGTGGGCGGTGGTCCAAATATAGATATGGAGAAGCCTGGCAGATTGACTACATCACACTGCCCCAAACCCGCCAAGGCAAGCACTACGTGCTCACAATGGTAGAAGCCACCACTGGATGGTTAGAAACCTACCCTGTGCCTCATGCCACTGCCCGGAACACCATCCTGGGACTTGAAAAGCAAGTCCTTTAAAGGCATGGCACCCCTGAGAAGATTGAGTCAGACAATGGGACTCATTTCAAGAATAACCTTATAAACAGCTGGGCTAGGGAACATGGCATTAAGTGAGTGTACCATATCCCCTACCATGCACCTGCTGCGAGAAAAGTGGAGAAGTACAATGGACTGTTAAAGACCACCTTGAAAGCATTGGGTGGAGGATCTTTCAAAAATTGAGAGCAACATCTAGCAAAAGCCACCTAGATAGTTAATACCCGAGGTTCCACCAATCGAGCAGGCCCAGCCCAATCCGAGCCCCTGCATAAAGTAGACGGAGACAAAGTCCCAGCAGTACATCTCAGAAGTTTGTTAGAAAAGACAGTTTAGATCAATTCTACTTCAAGTACAGACAAACCCTTTCGTGGAGTTGTTTTTGCTCAAGGACCAGATTGCACATAGTGGATAATGCAGAAAGATAGAACAACACAATGTGTACCTCAGGAAGATCTGATGGTTAGGTGAAAATCATGAATAAATGCCCTTGTCTGTATATAATGTATGTGTTGTAAAGTTAAAATATATATATATTAATTTTGATAATAAGTTGACGATATGGAGATAAGGGGTGGAATGTCCTGGGGTGACTTTATGATACTGGTATCCCCAATCGTCTAGTTTATGTTATATATTAAGTTCTACACCTTTAAGACTGGCTTTGAGAGCAAGAGAGGGGGAAAAAGAAGCGCGCAGTTTGTGTTAAGAAAAAACATCACTCCCACACATCCCGCTCCTGGACTGTGGTGTCTGCAGCACGGACAGACAGCGGGACAGAGCTTCTCTCTAGATTTTAGTTAGTTTTAGCTAGCTGAGGCAGAGGAGTTCCCTAGACCTTTGTTTGTTTTTTTCCCAATTTTCTTAAATCTGTTCAAACCTGCTCTGGACTGAACACCCAGCCAAACCCCGGGAGCTCACGCCTGTGGCCCACCGGGGCCTGGGCCTCGGCACTTTCCAGCGCCGGAGGGACTGATAAGAGACTGAGCGAGCCGAGCTACACCACATGAAAAGGACTTTTCTTCCTAGACTTGCCATCCCATCGAACAGCAAGAAGTTTTATTATTTAATATTACTCAATTTCTGTTAAATAAACAGCTTTTTCCACTTCTCTCTAAAGAATTTTTTTTCTTTTCCCAGACCAGTTAGTGGGGAGGGGCATTTCCCTGGGGAAATCCCCATTTAGAGTTTTCCTTCCTAATTTGCCCTAAACTAAGACAAGCATGTATTAGATATAAACTCAAAATTGTATTTATGTTAATTAAAAAACACATTTTTAAACTTCTATAAAGCAAAGATCATAAAATTTTATCTACAGTAACTTTCCTTTATCATACTAAATTGGCTGGTTATTTTGTTGCTTTCACCAATTGCCTTTTATTAAATATTTATATTTCAACAATTCTCTATGCAATAAAGCTACAGTTGAAGATGACGATCTCTAAAAGTTTAAACAGCATATCATAAATAAGAAATATTTAAAAGAATGAGAAGAAGGCACAGTTACTTATACATTAATGATGTCCCCAAAATACTTGGGTCAGGTAAAATTTTAAGGGACGAAAACTAGTAAGTATCCTAAATTTTAACGAAACAGTCACTATTCATCTTGAAATAATTTAGTGTTAGAGAAATTAGAATGAAAAAAAAAAGAAATCTGAAGACCAGTAAAACAAGTGTAAAGGAATGCAAAGTGGACTTCCTCCTAGATATGAGGAAGTCCTTGAAGAGAAGCAAGAAAACATTTTCAGTATGTCATGAGATTAAAAAAAATAGATTATCACCAAAATATTGAAAATGTACCAGGGCCTTATATAAATTAATATACAGAAAAAATAACTAAATACTATGCTATTCATTCTGCTTATTCAGTTTACTTTGTATTAAATGTAATGCTCTTTGAAATCTGTTACTTACCTTGTACTGTTCTATTTGTAAAGGAATTCAGTAATCAGTGTATACTTCTTTGTAAAACATACATAGTAATATGGGGTTTTTTTGGAGAAAAACACATAGTTTATTAATATTCATGTTAACATTTACAGCCACAAAGAGTATGACCAGCAGAAGAGAGACAGAGACTATAACTGAGTAAACCAGCATTTTGATATTCTTTCTCAGTGACTGAATAAACTAGTTTATTCCGCTAAACTTATGATTGTAGTGCCAGAGCAAAAGGATAAGAGATTCAGAACTCAAGTTGTAATTCAGTTTTAAAGGATTTTTTTCCATGTAGAATTCAAAGCAGAGTTTCGCATACCATATGACACTTCAGAAAAGTTGAAATTTTGTCATCTATCCTATCAGCCTGGTAATTAAGATTCAATTTGAGCCCTACATTAGGGAATGTCATGGAATTTATTGACTAAAATGAAACTGCTTCAAGGCAGAACGAGATTAGAATGTCTCAAATTGCTGGTACAGGTTGGGAATCTAAATTGTGAAATACCATTATAATTAAGAGCTGCTGGTGACATGCTTGCTGGTGCAATTCCATTTCCTCATGACTGACTTAGTACACTCACTTAATTGCAAGTCCTGACTTTTTTTTTTTTTTTTTACTTCCTAGAGGCACTATGAAGACATGAAGCATTAAGGGGGCATCAGCAATATTAAACATTCAGTCTTTGTTTCTACTATTTGAAGTAACTTTTTGTTGGAAGCTATCTTTCCAAAATCTGGAAATATATGGACTGCAACTTAGCTTTTTATTGGTTCAATTCTTCTACTTATTTTTTTATGTGTCAAAGCAATTATTCTCAATATTATGACAGCATCTTTTAGGTTTTGACTGATATTCATTGAAATTATTATAAAAAGCAGTATCTTCTATGAATCAATGTGGACTCTGTGTCTAACTCTGAAACAGAGAGCCTGTAGAAATTACAGGCCACATAGCTCTCAGTCCTGCCTAAGAAGCTAGCCTGAGAAATTCATGGGAGTATTCAAAACAATTCTCAGAGACGGAAAACAGCCCTTGCAGGTGTTGTTGTCTGTCTCTTGTTTTCTTTGCAGGAGAGGGTCAGGGGGTGGTGTGCACCACTGACCAATGATGGTGGTGTAGTGGTTTGCTGACTAATGAGAGTTTCCTTTCTGCACTTTCCACTTATCAGTCTATAAAACAAACCTGAAGTAATAAACTAGAAATATTCTCCTAACCGACTCCATGAGAGTCTGTGTTGCTTGATCCCAGCCGTTCCTAATAGAGTGACAAATCAATTAGAAAAATTCTTGTTTAAACTCAATCTGAAAGTTAATATTCACAGGCTACTGAGACAATGAAAGAAGTAGCCTTCAGAGAAAGGTTTATGCTTCCTTGCAGGAGAAACAGACGATTACAATTTTCAAAAAGGTCTTTTTTTCCTTTGCTCTATTTGACTGCAAAACATTCATGATAAAAAAAAAAAAACAGGTCACAGACACACACAAAATCCCCAAATCAAAAATAAAATTTACTGAAAACTTTAACACTGCAGGTGTTTGTGTCCAGCTGGTAACCCATACAGTTCAAATATGCATGCTTAAAATGATATTAATACATAATCCAGTCTTCCCATTCTAATAAAATAATTGTAGTGAATAATTGTAAAATCAAAATAGAAGAAGTCATTAATGTTTTTTATGAAGTGACAAATACAATGTAAAAAACACTTTTATCAAGATGAGACATATTTTTTCTTCAAAATTTGGATTTGAATTCTTTATAATTTTTGGACTGTGAAATTTTGCATTTACAAATGCTTGGCAATTACAATTCCTAAAATTTTGTGATACTCTTCACTGGAACTATGCTTAGTATCCATGAAATGTCAGAATTGAACACAAGTAAATTAGTTTTGTGCCCTTTGACATTTATGCTATTGTTTAGTTTTTAATTGCATGACTACACACTCATTTTTATGCATACCCAATCTACATGCATTGAACAAAAATTTCTTTTCATTTTACTGTTTTTTCTTCTCAGAGGTCTCCAAGGCTTATTCCTTATATGTGGTCCAAATTATCAATTAAATGTAAAACTATTAATCTTCAAATAATTAATATATCTGAGAATGTACTAAGATGCTCGGAGCACCATAATCTGAGTTGATTATTCAATCGATCTTGGCAACATATTTGTGAAACTAAGTAATACTACAGACTTCACTGTACAGATAAGAGGCCTTGAGAGTGTGAAGCAAAAGGTATTAAATACCCACTTAGTGCCAAATTCAAAGTAGAGAAGCTCTGATGTTTTTCCCTTTAGAATTTTCACATAGAAATTCACATGTTCAAAATATATCACTAATTAAGTTTGGTAACTGTTGTGAGCTATTGTCATATGTGTAAATTTAAGTCTTTTAGTTTTCTATTGAATATTCTATTCTATTGAATTAATATTCCCTTCAATAGAATTCATATTCTATTGAATATGTAATGAGTATATGCATAAAGAACATAAAATTAGTATTTGTGAAGATGTTGATCCATCCATGTCAGAAAATAATTCTCTTTAACAAAATGTGTTTATATTGCATTCTTCAGAACCAGTATCCTTAAAAAGGATAGTCTTTCTTTCCCTAATACTTTTTTCTTCATTTTTACCACAAAATTCTGTGAAAGAATAAATGAAAGTATTACAGAAAAGGGGGTAACTAAGTACATAAATGTGATACATTTCAGGAGCATTATTCATCCTATGCATTAATGACATGGGAATCATGTCAAAATATTGTCATTTGATCATAATATTAAAATCTGAGACTGAGAATATGTATTATCTTTTATAGCCTAGAATTCCAAGTAGGACAAGATTGAACCAAGAAGTAATATTCCTGTCAATTTATTACTATTGTCACCAATGTAATTTATGTCATGCACCCTCAATATCATTTACAGAATCACAGAAGAGTTGAGGCTGGAAGAATCTTCCTGCTTAAGCAGGGTCACCTAGTGTCATTCTATTAGGAACGGCGAGAAGAACGACACAGACTCTCTCAGGAGTCAATCAGGAGAATTTCTCTTAGTTTATTACTTCAGGTCTTTTTTATAGACAGATATGTGGAAAGTACAGAAAAGAAACTCTTATTGGCTAGTAAACTAACACATCACCATCATTGGTCAGTGGGGTACACCACACCTTGACCTTCTCCTGCAAAGAAAACAAGGAACAGACAAACAGCACCTGCAAGGCTGTTTTCTATCTCTGAGAATTGTTTTAAATCCTCCTCATAATTTCCCAGGCCACTTTCTCAGGCAAGACTGAGAAAGCTATGCGGCCTGCAATTTCCACATGCTCTCTGTTTCAGAGTTAGCATCCACAACCTGGAGCAGGCTGCCCAAGACCATCTCCAGAGAGCTTTTTGAATGTCTCTAAGGACAAAACTTCACAGCCTTCCTGGGTAACCTGTTCCCACACTGAGCCACAGTCAGCAAGGGTTTCCTGATGTTCAGAGGGAGCCTCCTGTGCTTGTTTGTGCCCACTGCCTCTGGTCATATCACTGTGCAACACAGAAAGCGTGGCTCAATCCTCTTTGCACCTTCCCTTCAGTTAATTACACAGATTTGTAGGATTACCCATGAACCTTCTACCCATGAGCTGAAGAGTCTCAGCTCTTTCATGCTTTCCTCATACTTATTGCTCTTAATAATTTTTGTGATTTTCCTCTAGATTCTCTTCAACATACTAATTTCCCTTCTGTACTGAGGAACCCAGACACAGGCATGGTTCTGCAGGTGTGGCCTCACCAGTACTGAAGAGAGGGGAAGAAACGCTTCCCACACCCTGATAGGAGTGCTTTATGTACTGTGATAATTTCAGCTGGAATTTGTTTGGTAAGGAATGATCACAGGATCCAAGAGCTCTTTTTGGAATATTTGATTGTTTGGTTTTTGGGATTTGTTTGTTCTATGAAAGTAAGCACACAAAGAGAAAATATTTTATTTAATTTGAAGTGATATTCAGGTAATACATGAATTTTTACAAGATGTGGAGCAGAGACAGAAAGTCAACAGAAGAGAAACAAAATGACCTAACATGACTTAGGTATGAAGACATATGATTTTTTTAAGTCAGGAAAATCACAAGATCTGTTATTTTTGTAAGGGTATTCCAGAAATAATAAAAAAAATGCTTTTAGCACTATTTAATCACACTGGTATCCTATAGGGAAATGCACAAAAAAATTAAAACCTCAAACTAATTGGATATATTTTTTTTTTAATTTAAATAAGCTAAGCCTTGCAGCAACTAGCATGAGTTGGGGTTTCTTAAACATTTGTTAAAAAGGAATAGACAAAAACAGGGGAGTAATTTAAGGGTAAATGAACTATCCAGAGGACTTTGGGGAGGGGGAAGCTGTAAGACACTGTGACAAGTGGTCACCAGTTGTTTGGCAGCATAGGAATCTTGGTGAGCTTGTCTCTACACAGTCGTATACCTGACCCCAAGAGAGACTCTAGACAAGCTCCCCAGCAGGACCAATCCCAGACTGACTTCTAGAAGATATTTAGCCTTCCCATGAACAATTAGGTCTTACACATTTACTACAATCATGGGATGAAAACTCTGAAAAAATTTAATAAAGGGGAGAACTATATTTTCAAAAAAAGTATATTTTTTTTAGAGTAACATGCTTAATAATCCTGCCACAGTTTTGAACTAAGCACATAAAAAATACTTCAGAAACATATGAAATATTAGGTTTATTGCATTAAAATCCATCTACATTTATCAGAATACCTAACTGGAGCTTCCATCCAAAAGAAAAAGACTCTGTCCCCCTGTTGTCCCAAATTAGTGAAAAATGCTCTTAATTGAATGAACCTTGATCCACAAAGTTTTTGACCTAAAGCTACAATAATATCCAGATACTTGATGATGTGTGGGACCTTAGAAAATATTTTTTTTTAATTTATTTGCATATGCTTAGGCATGATAGTGAGTGCTTCTCACTATCATAAGAAATGCCTCTGCCAGAATAATTTCACTGGGATAAATTTTAGTAAGGGGGTCCTGCCCATTACAATTAAAGGTGTCCCAAACATATTTCAAGTAACAAATAGCCCATACCTAGTTTTCTGTGACATAATGGAAGCTAGGAAATTGTTCTGTCAATTATAATTAGAAGGGTGAGTACCATGGTGAAAGGTCACTCAGCCTTTGGCCAAATTGAATGACTTTCAAGAAGATGCTTTTAACACTATATAATACTAATACAATAAAACAATAGACTCTGGTGTCAAAGTACTAATGGTGTCCATAAGTATTCTGAATTACTTTTTATCTTTTTCTTCAGATTCTATCTTAAGAAACATAAATGCTATACTGAAAATTTTGAATTCAGTTCCCATAACCACTAAAAGAAAAAAATGTCAGCCTCAAAAGTCATTCAAATGTTCAATTACTAGTACTCAGATTAAAACAAATTAAAAAGCTCTCAGCCATATATTATGCTGCATCTTGCCTGATAATGCATTTTAACAAAAGGAAAAATAAATCTTCTTAATTTTTATTTAAAATAGTCATGGATTAGATAAAGGTACACAGAAAAAGCTCCGCATGAAACATCTTCATCACTAGAATTTAGGTGAAACTTACATAAATATTAAATAAATAAAGTCTCTTATCTGAGAAACACTTTATTGTCCTTCCAAAAATAGTATAAACATCTGCATTTACATATGCACTGGAACATTTAGGATTCAGGCAGGCATTAGAGAATGGCAAAGACAGTGACAAATGCATTAAAATAAAAGACATGCTACAATATTCAATCAACTGCACCAGAGTCTTTAAAAAATAAACAGTTATTTTAGATCTTTAATCCTCTTGCACTGCTCTCATTGCAGACAGACAGATATGAAAATAAAAAGCTGAGTTTTCAGAAACTGTTGTTTTACCTTTAGGTTATCAGTTACGATAAAAAAGCACTTCTTGAATTAGCTTCAGTGTTATTTTCCCAAAATTATATCTTCTATATTTAGTATATATAATTATTTCTATTAATATAATAGATCATTCCAGAGGTCTTCAAAATTATATCTTTCCCAACATTCATAGAATGGTTATATTTGGAAGGGATCTTAAAGATCATCCTATTCCAACCCCATCCCTGTCATGGACAAGAATGTTATCTACTAGGTCATGTAACTCAAAGCCCCATCCAACCTGGCCTTGAATATCCACAACCCCCCTGGGCAACTTCTTCCAGTGACTCACCACTCTCATAGTAAAAAGTTCATCCCAACACCTAATCCAAACCTGACAGTTTTCCATTTAAAGGCATTGCCCTGCCTCCTGTCGTTATATGCCCTTGTCAAAAGTCCCTCTCCAGATTACCTGCAGGCTCCCTTTAAGTACCGGAAGACTGCTAGAAGATCTCCTCAGTGCCTTCTTCAGGCTAAACAATCACAAGTCTCTCAGCCTATCTTCACAGGACAGGAGATCCAGCTGTGTGACCAGCTTAGTGGCCCTCCTCTGGGCTCAGTGCAACAGCTCTTATGTTTGGGCTGGATGTAGTACTTTATGGGGTCTCACAAGGACAGAGTAGAGGTCATCTCACTTGACTTGCTGGCCATGTTGCTTTCAATGAGGGGTGTGATATGGTTCATTTTTTTCATCAGCAAAACTATGTTTCTGTGTCATATTAACCTTCTCATCTACCACAACACCCTAAGTCCTTCTCCTCAGGGGTACTTGCAATCTATTCTTTACCCAGCCTGTACCAGTGTTTGAGATTGCCCTGAACCAGATGCTGGACCATGCACTTGGCCTTGAACTTTATGAGGCTTACATGGGCCCACATTTCAAGGTCCCTTTGGATGGCATCCCTTCCCTTCAGAGCATTGACCACATTACACAGGCTGGTGTCACCAGCAAACTTGCTGAGAGTGCACTCAATCCCACTGCCCACGTCACTGTCAGAAGTGGTCAATAACAACAGTGTCAACAGCAAGCCCTGAGGAACACCACACACCACTGGTCTCTACTCTGGAGAGCTGTCAACCATAACTGATAGAAACCAGTCAGCCAATTTCTTGTCTCTCCAGTTCACAGACAAGAACATGCTGTGGGATAGTGTCAAACATTTCGTACAAGTCCATGTAGAAAATATGTAGAATGTCCATTGCTCTTCCCTTATCCACCTATTCTGCAAACATACAGCAGAGGATCTGCTTTGTGATCTTTCCAGATACCAAGGTGAGACTGACAGGAGTGACTGACCTGTAGTTCCCCAGGTCTTCCTTTTTTAACTTTTTAAAAATTGTGTGTTGTGTTTTCCCTTTTCTGGTCAGTAGGAACTTCACCAGTCTGCCACAACCTTTCCAATATTGTAGGTAGTACCTTGAGAAGAGCTAATTTGGTTTTTAGTTATGTCTCAACATGTATTACACGTGGCACGAAAAGCTGCCATTTCTAGACAGCTTTAGAATAGCTCCAAGTAGAGAAACTTAACTATCACTCTAGGTGTCCTGTGCTAGTACTTGGCTCACCTCACAGCAAAATGTTTTCCCAATTCATACAACATTATCATCTTTTTTCCAGGAAAAAAAAATTGCAGTCCTGAATTGTGTAATGCAGTTCAGAGATTCACTTAGGTTTTACTAACACTGACGTATCTCAAGATAAATCAAGAGGTAGCATGAAATTTTTCATCTAATTAAGTCAATTGTAGTTTCTCAATGGATTTTAAAAGTATATACTATATACTGATAGTCTGATTTCTAGAAAATCTTACAGCATTGGGCCAACAATGAAAACATCATGAATAAATAGACACAGATGGCTTTTATTTAAATTAAACAATATAGGTATTTCTCAGCTAAGCAATGCAATGCAACAGCATCTGGCTTCTATATACTTTTTACTTATATATAACTTTGGTGGACTTTTAGAACCAAAAAAATATAGAAATGCCATTTTTCCTTAAATAAAAGTAGTATTTGTTTGAAAATCTATGCTAACATTAATGATTCAGGTAAATAATGTCAATGTTTTTTCTCTAGAGTCAAGTTGCAATAGAAAGAGATTAGGTACCTTACACATTTGAATTTTTAGAACCTTAATGCTATTAATTACCCATTATAATGAAAAAATCATGAGGGTCTAGAAGAAACTGTCTCAGGAACACCATATTGATAACTTCCAATACAGCTTTTTTTATATGTGCCTTGTGATTTACTTGATAGCCTTACTGTATATAACAGAGACACTTTAGAAAAGAAGAATAAATGGTTCTTTATTCACTTTTATAAACTTATTTGCAATTCAAAAAATACTTTCATTTTGCTATCTGGCTATATAATAACTTTAAGCAGCACTATACAGCTAGATCTATTCTGACTATATTTTATTTGAAATCTGCTGGATTCTTGTCCAACAAAGTAGTTTTAAATTATTTCTTCAGATTTGTAACCCAATCATTTAAAGAAAAAAAAAGGTGTGAAAGAACACCTTATCCATCAGGAATATGTGAAGGTCTAACTGTATAGTAGAGAAGGTAACCTATGTCTTTGACAAATTTATTCATTCACAATTTGTACATAAGCCCCCATTATCTAAAGTTATTATATGTTGGATATTATTTCAGCCCTATTCAATTCTTTCTGGAGTAGTTACAAGTCTGGAAAAGTATTATTTTATGGCAGAGATCTTTGGTGGGTCAGATATTAATTAGAGAAGTAAAGAAATTCATACTGAAATAACTCTGTGCCATTATGACCCATCTTCATTGTACTGCAACACCGAGGTAGCCTTTTGAGACACACTCAGTACTGTGCTTGCCACAAATTATTAAACATTCTCTTGAAGAGACGATCTAGTGAGGTATAAATATCTTTTTTCCTTATGAATTTGATGGTGTGCCTCCACCCTGGCCTGACCTTTATTTCCCACAACCCTGTTCAAGTAACCACTGGCAGCTGTTGTAATTGGGTGCACATGGTCATAGTGGTTTCATGGGACTCCAAGTAGATCTGTGTGAGACACATAATGCAATAGCCAAGAGCTGTTCTAGGTAATTCGCCCAGCCAAAGCCCTGGTCAAGGCTGATCCAAGGTACGGAATAAACTGATATCTGTAGTCAACATGCAAATATGACCATAAATTAATTAAGTCCATAAGTAGTGGACCAGCCAGGGCCTGTTGAGTCTCTGGCATAGAAGTGGGCTGCACATCAGGATCTCCCCTTGAGCAAGGATATATCTTATTGTTACTGTTTGAGGATGAGAGACTTTTTTGCTGACATACTAGGTAAGTGAACTGGAATGAATACACTCAATTTTGAAATCTTAGCTCAAAGGATTGACGATGACATAAAGAGTCTGGGACTAAGTATGGATCCAGACACATGTAAACTACCCTCTGAGAAGGTGTAAGGGACGCCTTTCTGAACCTCATGGCTCAACAGGAGGGTGTCCCTGAGAGGTTTGCCTAATCCTGCCCTCTAAGCAGGAACTAGAATTGAGAATAACTTGGCCATCTAATCCTATTAAATGGCTGTCATATTTTCTATTCAACTTTGTTAAATTGCTGGTTTATATCAATAAACATGTAACTTCCCTGTTTCAAGTGAAGTGGGTCTCTCCATCCCCAACAAAGAAACAACATTTTTAAGGCCTTATAGCACAAAGACACTTTACACTTACTCAAAGTTGGGAAGAGAACGGAAAGCTAGTCAGAGAAGGAACACAGAAAAGAAGCTCTTTAAGGAGAACAGTAAGTACCTAGTATTATGACTGTTCCTTTGTTTTCATTCATTTCTCAGCATATGAACTTGCAGTAGATGACAAAAATTTTTTGTGTCTGAGAAACAGACAATGGATTGTACTCAAAGCTAGATGCAAAAACTCATTCAGGTTTCTCCACCAGTAAGAGAAGTAAAGTGATGGATGCTGATAAAAACCCTCAAACAAAGGAAAACCCATATAATCTTTTGGAGGTTTTAGGGCTGGGTTTTTTTGAGGGTTTTTTTTTAAGCTATGGATGAATGATTTTTTTTTTAGGTTTTAAAAAGATAATTTTAATAAGACAAATGAAGTACTTTTAGTGAAGAGTGTAAGTAACTCAAACTACTACCTATGTTCAGTTCACATCAGAAGAGAGAAAGCAAGTCAAATTATACTCAAACCATCTAACTATAAAAACACCCTGGAAACTGAAGTAGAAATAGTGTTATAGAAGTTACTGACAATCACTGTCAACATACAAATAACTCAAAATACAGTTCTAGATTATATATATAAGCTAAAAAGTAAAATCTGGTTGGAGGTAACACCTTACAAGAAACTTGATCACTGAAAACCGTATCCAGACATATTTCTGAACTGTAGCTTCAAATCAAAAACCTTCATCTATTACCTTTTGTCTATATTTCCCAAAACACCCAGTTTCAGAAAACAAAAAACAAACATCCTGTGTCAGAATAATCTTTGACTCTCCCATCTTCCCCTGTTTCTTTCCCATTGGGTTATAACATTCATCTAGATAAGGAAAAACTCCTCAAGTTTGAGCAGATTCTGTACATCTCTCAAGGCCCACAAATTCCAGATATATTCAGAAATTAGGAGCTGTTCCTTCTAAACCTTCTGGGAACTTCTGTATGTAAGGCATGTACGTGTTTTGAGTACCTTTGACACAGGTTATAAAACATTCATCATGTTGAAGCTATCTATGCCCAATAGATTCAAAGTTCAGGGAATATAAGAACTTCAATGAGCACTGCAGCTTCAAAGCTGAGTTTAACTAGTTATTTATTAACCCAGATTGATGGATGAGGTAAAAATGAACAAAACCAGAATTATCTTCCACTGTATCTCCTGTTATGAACAGGAGAACTTCTCCACACTCACATGACTGTCGCTTCCCAGTGGGATCTGCTTCTGATTTGGAAAGGGCTGCCATCGAAGCAGCGGCCAACAGAAGGCACCTCCAAGGCAAACAAACTCACTCACTGAATTTTGAGTAGGGTCCCAGCAGAGAGGACAAAATTCCAACCAATGTCATCTTCTGCCTGGAAGTGAGAGCCACAGGGTGTTAGAAGCTTGCTGTAATTGCTGCAGGTATGTTCTTTTGGAGGAAGGTGGTGCTGGCAGTCTTAGGACACAGAAGAAGCAGAGATAAAGGATAAATGCTAGATCCTAAATATTAGAATAATCCCTAACTATTAAGGAAGTTTTTCTGAATCATATAATTCTAACCATTTAACCTTTAAAACATCAAAAGCACTGACAGTTGCTGGCTCTGTACATGCATATGTATACATACACATGTATGGACCTTTTGTACACAGCAATGGACACATTGTTCCAGATTTTATACACAGCTCAGATAAACCATCTGTGTACAGACTGGCCATCCACATCTCCCTGTGAATAAGTACCAGACTTTTCCCTTGTCTATTTATCATTAGTTCCATTACAAGAAGTCTAGACACTTAAATAAGCTGTAGAAGTTTCAGACAACTAATGGTTCTCTGTCCCCCAGGCATTTGGCACCTTCTTCTGTTTAGTTTAGTTCCAAGTTCCTTCTGCAGATACTTTTCATAGCACACAAAGAGAGCACAACAACAAAGGAAACTGAGGTGCAGTAAGACAAAACTGATGAATAGTATGAAAACTTCAAGTGATGTGAATCACTGGGACCAGAGTATAGCCATCTGAGAGTTATTACAGAACTAAAATTCAAAGTATCAGCTTCATGGGTGAGCAATGCCTTTTTAAAATACAGCTTCTCCATGTACTGAAGTCTCTCATGGATTTCTGTCTATAAAAGCGAAGCCAAAGAAAGAAACATGAATTAGAGGTTGGACAGTTTCTACAAAATTCCCTGGAAACCCAGTGCTTGATTTAAAGTCAAAGTAAGGTTGCTCCAGTTTTGTGTTCAGATTTTTGCTTTTCTTTCAGCTAAAACACTTGAGAACACAAAGTGTGGCATAACTACAAATTAGGTAGCTATGTGAAATATGCAGCATGTATATGTGATTTTGTGAATTTAGTAGCATGTGCACCTTACCTAAGTTTTGCTATTGTCAGATTTATAATAATTATTTTACATCTAGTCCTGACTGCTTCTTTTATGCCAAAATTAATTTCCACATATAAGTTTTCATTTGAACTCACCTTTAGAATCAAAAAGAATTGAATATTGACCTGTAAAGCCTTCATATTTGGAGGTCTTTCACAAGAAAGAACCTTCCCATTCTTAAGCATTTGGCAATGGGGAAAAAATATAATAATGAATTACAAATTACAGTTTAAAAATAAAGTGTAAAACACGTGCGTACTTGATGACTCTAGAGTTTGTATAAGCATAAGTTACCTCTAGGCTGTAGAAGCTTTAACAAGGGTTGAAAAACACTTTAAGAAATCAAGACACCTAACATGTTTCTATGTCTATAAGCTGTGTGACTATACTGTCTAGGTTCTTCACATAATGTCTGAACAGAATTAAGCATCTAAGAAAAGCATCTGGCTAAACCCAGAAAAAAAAAAATAAAGTTACTTAAATTAGGACACATGAAGGACAAGTGAGTATTTCAGGTTCAGCTATAATTTCTTTACATGAACACAACTTATAGGATGATTTATATACTTGCTTGGTCCCATAAACACACAGTAGTTACTTTTTTTTAAAAGTGAGTTAAAGGCAAGCACAGTTGCACAAAGTCAGATTTCTTGAAATCTGAATGTAACAATCTAAACGTACACATGTATAAATGTATTTTTTGTCAGCTACTTTAGTTTTAGAGGTTAAAATGTATTTTAGAACATCTGAAAAATCTATTTAATGAAATGAGTGCAGTTTCTGTAACAAATTATTGCTTTTTTAACATATACACATTCATTGGAGATGTTTAAATACAAGTCACCTGTTGGACATAATTTATTTGAATTTTTGTTAACACAACACTGAACTCTTAATTTTGGCTTCATTAAATTGTCCATTAAGATTCACCTTCCTCTCCTTCATCTGATTTTGGTTTTTGTGGGGGATTTTTGTTGTTGTTGGTTTTAAGGCCACCAGTCCAAGACAAAGTTATTTATTTATACTAAAAAACAGAAAAGGTTATTCTGGTAATTAAGACAAACATTCATTTTTAAGAGTGTTTTTGCTCTTACCTGAACCAGTGATTTTTCACAGTCTAATGATAAGCATATATTCTTTTCTAGCATAGGAAGAAGAAATTGAAATGGGTGAGAAGATTCATTGACTGTTGGCTCAGGCATTTTAAGTGCCTTGTTTCTTTAAGTGAGAACTAATTTCAGACAGATTTGAGGCTAAAGAGAAAGAAAAGAGAAGGAAGAGGCAATTAGGAAAGAAGAAAGAGGAAATAGAAGGCAAGGAGAAGCAGAGGCACGAAAGAGACTGAAGCTCATCGGAAAGTGTTTTCACAGCTAATAGTAGGCTGAATTCAAGAGGAGTTGTCTGCCTTGTCAAAGAGACAGTAACTCATTCTGCCAGGGGCAGTGGTTTGTTCTTGCTGGCTCACTTTTGCAACAAATTGGCTTGATAATTCACATCAGATTTTCTTGCAGATTATAGTGAGAGTGTAGTGAATATGAAAAAAATAGAATGTATACTACCCACTGAAACACACCATAAGAAGTGTATTATTCTATACCACTGACCATCCAAAGACATACAAATAAGCTCCTTCCTCATGGACTGTTCTCTGCCTTTGATATTGCTAGTCTAAACCAACCAAAAATGCATCCTTCTATCAAGCTGAGGTGTAAGGCTCCAAAAACCTCACTCTACAAGAATTTTTAAAGGGCTTATGGTTGTTTATGTTAGACACATGGGAGAAACACCAAGAAGATATTCTGAAGAGCTGAAAACAAGAAAAACTTTACTAACAATTTTAGAAAAACAAAGACCTGTGACAAAAGGGTTGCTGCAACAGTCAATCAACACAGAACACTTCTCAAAGCATTACCTTGACCCATTTAGCAAACTCCAAGTGCACTCAACTTTTAGTCATTTAAAAGTTCTGAGAAAAGGAAATTAGAAAAAGAGAGACACAAAAGGTATAGGATAGAACACACATAGTTACCAGCTCTAGGTTTTAGGAGCATTCAGCAGGCAGGAAATTACGAGAGAAAATAGGGTCAAGACACAGACTTACCTCATGCTCAGCTCTAAATACCCCTTGGCCTTTCTGGACCCTCCCCCCAGGTGGGATTTCCAGTCATTTGGCCGCTCAGGAGCTGGGATAGGAGCTCCTGGGGCAGGTGTGGAGCATTACCTCTGGTGTGCCAGGAGTTGTTGGGCTGGGATACAAGCTCTAGGGATGGCGGTGTGGAGTAGGGCACTTTCTCACCAAAACAACCTGACCCTTCCCCCACACACATGCACCATAAAATGTCTTGAGACATCAATAGCTCCAGCCTCTCATATGAGGGAATTTGTATCTATACCTAATGTCCTAAACAGGCACTGAATCCTGGGATTTTTAATTTCTCAGGTGAAGCAAATTATTAAAACCAACATGTGTTTAGGAGTGGTCGAACGGCTAATGTAATGTAACAGCTGCATTTTGGCTATCTTTTTATCACCCTAGGAAAGAAGTTTACAAAAAAGTAATAAAAAATATCAGACATATATTTACGCATCAAAGCCAGAAACCTTAGACAAACATCTTAAAAAAACCAAACATTATTTTTATTTATCTAATCAAAATGAGAAGATAATAGGAATTGTTGGGTATTTTTATGGCAATCTTTGAGGGTAATTAAATTCACTTTTGCTGAATTTTCTCTTTTTAAATTATTACTAAGCAATGCATTTAACAGTGTTACCACTGTAAAGCGTTCTTCAAGGAGTCTAAAAAGATGTGCCATAAGCTGGATCTCTTCTCTCTCTATACTTGCACCAGCACAAACCCTGTGAGCATCAAAGAGATACCTTAGCCTGGCATCCCCCAGCCAAGATCTGCTATCCAAATATGACATGAGCACATTGCCTTTGAACAAATAGTTATTCAGACATCAGTTAAATTTATAGCAACCGCAGAAGCAATGTAGTCCTTTGCATTACAAAAATAAAAGGACTTTTTACCTATTATCTTAAGTACTACCTCTTCTAAGGATAGTGCTTTAAAAAGCCAGTGAGACTTGAAATTATAGTAAAAGAAAATCTTTATTTTAAATGTAGTGTATTGCAAGTAAAAGTTGCAAAGCCATGGGGGGAAATAATGTCACTAGTCCTGAAAAATGGCTAGGATATTTTTTTGCATTTAATTTTTGTCGTCATGAATAGAAAATAATTATATTAATAAATTAGTAAATAATGGGAAAACTGGTCAATTTAGAGATTGCTCTGGAATTGGAGATAAACTAAATGCTGAGAACAAAAGTATTTTCTTAGTTCTGCTTACAGACCTTTATGCATGATACACTTGTTTAGCTAGCACAGTAAGAGCTAAAGATGGTGTAGCTGAACTCTTTTCTGCCTTTGACTGCCTGCCTATTTTTCATTAGGAACTTAATATCATCTATTACAATTATGATTTTGTTGGGGGTTATTTTCCTGAATTAATATGACAGATAATAACTAAAGCTAGCCCTTTGAAGTACTATAGATGAATTATGCTTATTTTACAGCCTAGGTCCATACCAATATATTCCTCTATATTTCTCCAGACGGATATGTAGTCATTCTTCTTTCTGGTTAAAAAATTCTATTCAGAGACGAGTGTTTCAATAGCCACTAAATTATTTTTAAAAATTTACTGGAGCATTAGTTGTATCAGCTTCTTCTTTTAAGTTTGTAAATAGAAGTTTGCTTTCCCAAAGGTCTATTTTTACATTAATATATTTCAGACCAAAAAAAAATGAGAAAGAATACTGTTCTGCACCTTTGAGTTGGTGGTTTAAATAAAGGATAAATTTATGCCTGTCTTTGAAATGCTTCATACTGTGGTGCTGGGAAAAGTATTGTGAACCTCTTGAAAACAGCACCCATCTGAGATTACTGTAGGTCATTAGCACCATTTGGGTCACATCAGGATTGAGCTACAGATGTTTTAAATACTGTCACTTTTTATCATTTATATTTTAATGGCCAGACACTGCTGATGCATTTTGATGCTAGAGGGTGAGAAAGTCTATTTTGAAATACCAGCCATGTAAAGTTGAAAAGCCTCCCCCAGCACACTATGCACACTCAGACAGCAGGGGACTTTATCAGAGAGGTGTTGAATTAAGCCTGGTTAACTCAGATGAAAGAACCGATCTCTTGAACAGGATGAACACAATTTGTGCTACCAGATTTCCCTCATATACCCCAGCACTCCACTGATTTAAAGAGGATATTAAATTAAAGCTATAGCATAGCAGCAGGGAGATGGTTCCAGCAGAGATGGCATTAAAATTAGCTTTCTTATAGCAAAAGCTGTTGCATAAGAGACTGAGAGGGCAGGGGAGGATGAGGTTGAGGCTGTGTTTAGTTCTATGACATTAGCAATATCTCTGAAATTTATGAAGATGATAACAATGTTTCAATAAAGTTTTAATCAGTAGTCTAAGTTAAAATAGGAAAATTTTACTGCTGCTACAATGAATAACATAATATTAGAAAAAGGAAAAAAATTAAATGGGGTGTTGATTCTGATCTCAATAGCACCTGGCAGTGCTATTGGTATACTTTGCTGTTATGAGAGTCAGCTCCTTCTAATCCTTCTGACTTTTTCTAAATTGTGAGATTTTTTTTCTCCATAAGGAGGTCTATGTGCAATTCCCCCAGTTAGGCAGGCATCTAAGAAACTTGTTGGATGATAGCAATCCATATTTGAGAGTTTCTTTTTCCATACTTGAATGTTGCTTTCAGGGCTAAGTAGATTCTTGTGGGGAATAGTGTGCACACATACTCGGTTCTGGTATGTAACTGTCCTATAACCTCATCTGCTCACTTAGTTTCTGGAACTAATAAAAAGACAAATATATTATATTTAGTTTAGACTACGCTAAGTTTACAACTCATCTGAATTCAAGAGTACTTCCTATTTATGGACAGAGCCCACTTCAGTTCCCAGTATCACAGAATCAGAGAGTAATAGAATCACAGAATTAAAGACTCAGAGAGTGTTTGAAGTTGTGAAAGACCTTTAGAGCACATTTAGTCCAGCTCCCCATGCTCAAACAGAGCCACCTACAGCTGGGTGCCCTGGACCATGTTAGGGTGTCCTGGACCATATCCAGATGACTTTTGAATATTTCCAAGGAGGGACGTTCCGCAACATCTCTGGGCAACCTTTCCTAGTGCATGGTCACCCTTACAGTAAGGTACCTTGATGTTCAGAGGAAACACCCTTGAAAACAAATTGGATTCTATTGCCTTTGCACCTTCACTCAGTTAATTGGATAAATTGATGAGATTTCCCATGGTCCTTCTCTTTTCTGAACTAAAAAGTTTCAGATCTCTCATTTTTTCCTCATATTGGACCTATCTATCCATTAATCTTCACTGTAACCCCATCAGACCATCAATGTCTAATTAATATTTCAGGTAACAAACTAAATTCAGAAGCAGTATGTTTGTGAATTATACCCATTAGAAGAAACATTTAAAAATTTGGTCCGATGAGAAAGGTTGATAATGGAAAAGAAACTCAAAAGCTCTCATTTCCTTTAACTTTATTTTTGAGACTTCCTGAAATGCATACATATGGTTTAGGATAAAAACAGTGCTTCTCACTTCTTAAATTAACATATTTTGTGTTAAAAAATTACAGTTTTTGAAATGAAAACCTACTCTTAAATCTGAAGTTATGAAGTCTTACGGAGGAATCTACAGCAGACAGCTTAAAGGTTTAGTGGAAGGATGATCCACACAATGAACTCCTCCTTTGTTTTCAACATTGTTGATGAATTCAACAGTGCACCATTACTAGATGAAGAAAATACTGTATTTCACCAAATAGGGTTACAGAAGGAACTTATTACTATTAAAATCTGTTTCCTGCATAATTCACAATTAGTTAATAACTCCTTATTAATTACTTAATGCTTTAGTCTCATATAGTCCTTAGTATCTCAAACCTTTCCCTAAAAATATTAATTCTGTCTTTAGTGATATATATGCATCTTTACTGATATCTATACTGATAAATATGCATTCATTAGGAAGAAATATTTTTTGCTTTCTTTCCCCACAGGATGGAGTTTCCTCACTAAGAAATGTCTATAATTTTTTTGAGAAGTTCTTAAAATGTGTTAGAATCACTGAAAACTCAAAATCATTTTAATTTCCCAGGTATAAACTACATTTTAAGTTATGTATGTCTTCCTTATATTGTTTTCAAGGCAGTGTGAGAATGTTACTGTTTCTTCATATGGGAATTAGAGAAAAGTTTTATTATTTCAGAGAGGCATTAAAACTTCTAAGAGTTGTTATAGCGATATCTCTGACATAGACATGAGTGGTAATATACTCCAGTTCTAACTCCACTGCCTATGAAGATAAAGAATTTTTTACAGTTTAATGTTCTATACAAAAAAAAAAAATCCTCATTATTTAATACTTTATTGTAGTTGCAAATATGTTAAGTCCTTGTCATGGCTTAACATCCGCTGGCAACAAAGCACCATCACTCACTCCTCCCACACTAGAGTAGGGGAGAGAATGGGAAGAGTAAAAGTGAGAAAACTCATGGGTTGAGATTAATAGGTGAATCAAAAGCTATGCACTCAAGCAAAGCAAAGCAAGGAATTCATTCACTGCTTCCCAGGGGAAGGCAGGTGTTCAGTCATCTCCAGGAAAGCAGGGCTCCATCACATGTAATGGTTTTTCAGGAAGACAAATGCCATCACTCTGAATGTCCTTCCCTTCCTTCTTCACCCAGCTTTCTATGCCGAGCATGATTTCACAGGGTATGGAATATCCCTTTGGTCAGTTGGGATCAGCTGTCCCTGTTGTATCCCCTCCCAGCTTCTTGTGCTCTCTCAGACGCTTGCTTGTGGGTTGGATAAGAAGCAGATAAGAGACCTCGGCTCTGTGTGAGCATTGCTCAGCAAGAAAAATATACCTATATTATCAACACAGTAAAAGTCCAAAACATAGCCCTATACCAGCTGCTATGAAGAAAATTAACTCTATCCCAACCAAAATAAGCACAGTCCTTGGGGGAAAACATGAGAGTACTTTAAAACTGGCTGAATGAAAAATAGGAGATAAGGAAGAAGGGAAAAATAAGAACACAAACTATAAACAAGACAAACTATTTTTTAGAGTGAATAGTGTCCGCAGTGCTGTGGAGGATTAAAAAGCCTGTGCAGACTAAGAATTTCACACAACACCTATGCTGTAAATATAGATAAAGTTTAAATAATGAAAAGTCAAGATGAGATTAATCATGTTCTCTGAAGGACAAGTCATTCAATCATTCCCTAGGCCTATATAGAATAGTCCCATGGCTGTGACAGCTACCACCAAAACTGATAAATAGATGAGGTTTTTCATGTCATTTTTCCTTACATGGAAATTTTTAAAAAACTAAAAAAAGGATGGTGACTTGGCAACAAAGGAGACACATTAAAAAAAAATCAAGTAGGTAACTCACTAGATGAAGTACTTGAAGAAAGAAATTGAAAGGATGAACATGAATAAGGCAGGGGGAAATTCCATGAGAAATGGAGGGATAGTACAGGATGGTGGTGGTGGTGACTGGCATACACCCTTACCTAAGATGCCTAAAATGTGTGGATGGTGAGTGTGTGGTGAATGTAGTGTCTTTCTGGAAGCATGAAATGTATAAATTAGAATTCATCATTCCAATGTAATTCCACTTCAAAAAATTATTAGAAAAAATATACTTTATCTCTTTGAGACTATTACATGTATAATTGGTGTTATTCTGAGTACTATCCTGGGTGGAGGTTATTTTGCTCTTTTCTGTAGATTTCATAGTGAGATCAGAAAATACTTTATCATCCTATGTTTTCTTCAGTATACACAGTGAAATTTTATTTTTATTGCCCAGATTTTATTTATTCAGATCTTGGATTTGTCAAATTTCAATATGTGTCACAGCACCAGCCTTTGCTGGGAGGCAGTCAGTGGAAGAGACTGAACTGTGTCAAGACTTCATATTATCATAGTTCTTAAGTTTCTTAACTGTGGGCTTCCAGATGTCTTTCAGGAGGTGGTTAAATGATGTCCCATACAAGTTACATGGCTTCTACTTGTATTACTGAGACTTAAGAGTGTGTTGTAACTATTTATGGGGTGCTTATTATTATGTGTTTTCACAAATATATTAGATGAGCCTAATAGCACTTGGAGTGGAACAGTAAATGCCTAATTGCCAAGGAAGTTCATTCTGTAGTTCTCAACCATTCCCTTACCAGTAAGCATCAATCTGGCTGGGATTTGAATCTTCACTTAACAACCAGAAGATAGAAATAATCCATTACCTTTCATGTCTAATCTCTTTAAATTAAAAGGTTTTAAGTGACTCAGAAGTGAGGGGGAGGGGTGTGGCAGGGAGGTATTACCTTTTATAAAAGATTCATAATACTTTCATGATACAGTGAGATCACTGAAATATTATTTTGTTAAATATTAAAATTTGAGCTATTTTTTGATGTTTAGAAGATGCTTAGGGCTATGAATAAATTGCTGCACTAAACTGAAAATATGCTGTGCTATGCTTTGCTGTGAAGGTATAAAAGAGCTGTTTCACTTGGTTTCTTTTGTGTGAACAGCAATTCTGAAGCTTTTAGTCCCCACTCAACACCTGGAAAAGCTAGAAGAGTTAACAGATCCCATTGGTCATGACTTAGACTCTGTCTGGTTCACTTCTCGGTATATTAGTTGCTGTAATTATTATGCTATTTAGGATGTTGAGATTTCTGGTATTTTAGGGACTATTGGTCACATTGGTTTTTATGACTTCAATGAAGATCAAATTTTTCAAGTACTTCTTTAATGCAATTGTGATAGAGATGTTTGTCAAATGTTTGAGTATGGGGTTAGTTGGTCTTTGTAGCTTATAGATAACCAGGAGCAACATATCTGGAATTTGAGAAGGTTATTACAGGATAGATTATGTCTTTTATCCTTTATTTGAGGGAAAAATATCTTTGAGAAAGAACTCTTCCGTTCTATAAAACTGTCATCAAGATAGATAATGGCCAAAATTTACAGTAAAATTCCCTTCCAAACATAGTTATCCATCTGTGCAAGCCATATCAAGATTCTGATTCTGTCAAGAGCATTTCTAATAACACAAAATTATTTTTCTGATTGCTGCTTGGTAGTTATATGTGAAATTGTCTGGTAGTAAACAATTACAATTGAATTGATGAATATGAATGATAAGGCAAAAGTTTTGCTTTTCTTTGTTTAAATGGGCTTGTCAGTATCACAGTACTATACACACTTCAGGCTGAAGGACTGACTGAAGGCCCCTCTTCTGCATGGACTAATTCAGTCTTTACACCCAACTCATGCAGAACATGATGTTCCAGAGTACAGTCCTGTGGCTAATTTAGGCAACATCCTGCTTCTTGTGTGCCCCAGTCCAGAAGCAAAGCCTTGAAAAAATACCTGAATGACATGAAAATCTCCTTGATGTAACTGATTCATTTTATATATGTCTAGATTTCATATGAAAATTAAAATTTTTGGTTTTGCAACTATATTTAAAAATAAGGAAAACTAATTCTATATATTACCTATCAAAAGAGATTAGGCAAAAGTCTCTTATTACTGCTACCAAAATGCCAAGGTTTTGCATAATTTTCCTATCCAGTCAAATATTAAAGTTTTTACAATAAAAAGAAGTATAAACTAACAAATGAGATAAAGCATATGTCTATATCAATTTTATTTCATTTAACAATTGAAACTAACAATCTTGAACTATCCCATCTCATTAAACAAACCAGTTCATTAAACATATCAGTGCTATTTTAGAATTTTACAAATTATATTTCTTCTGCTTTTGTGACAGTTAGAGAAATGTAAGGAGAGGGTTTAAGGAGACTCTAGACACACTAGGTCTATGTCTCCAGGGAAAGCTATCCTAAGAAGAAAAGCTACTTGGTGCTTCAATTAAGCCTATCCTCCATTATACGAGAACATTTCCTATACTCTGGGGTCCTGTGTTGAAAATATTCTGGTGAAATTCAAAAAAGTGAGTCCTAGTTTTCCATACAGCTGAGGCAGAACGTATCGTACATATTCCTCTAGCATCTGGAGCATCAATTATTTGAAGAATATTGTTCATGAATTATCTTGCTTGGTAAACTCAGAGAAAACTAGCCAAATCAGAAAGGAGTTCTATAAAAGTCCAAGCATTGGTTGAGAAACTATTACTATTTCTTAAGAATTTTGTGTCTATCTATCTATTTATCTATCTATCTATCTATCTATCTATCTATCTATCTATCTATCCATCCATCTATCTATCTATCATAATTACATACATATAAGTGTATATACAAATACATAGAGATATATATATTTATTTGTATAAATGTGTATGTATAATATACATATAGCTACATTTAATATATATTTTAAATGACAAAATAATTCACTTAAGTACCACATAATACAAAGATTTGAGAAATTATTCCACTATTTTCCAAACTTGTATCTTCATACATGGAATGGCACTGATTTAATTCTGTGGATTTAGCCCCTACCAGAGCAGGTTCAACTTATCTCATTTTTAGCTGCTTTAAAATGCAAGTATCTAGTGTCAGCTACTTTCTTAGTTGCCCTCTATTAGAGAAGAATCATTCATGTGGTTTATTTAATTCTTTTTATCTTATCTAATTTAGAATGGAATTATCTGTCTTTCCCGTAGAAAGTTAAGAACTTAGGTTAGAAAATATGTTACTCTAAACTGAAAGGAAAAAAACCCCAAACAACAAAACCACACAACTATATTTAAACAAAACTTAGCCTTACTTCTGTATAGTTCACTTTAGTCTGGTTCTGATAAATTAGGCAACAGCATACCACCATGGAATTTCTTGAAAGTATAATAAGCAACATGATAAGCAATGTCTTTGGATATAAAACACAAATCACTGTACTTTACAAGTTAAAAGAATTTTTAGGGAAGAAATTGCTTCAATTACAAGTAGATTGTATCTTGTGTAATTAAGAGAAATAGTTCTTTCGATGCAAAAATGAATATGATCTATTTCAAATAGGAAGTTCAACAGATTTTCATATTAAAAGTACTTACTTTTTCTATTTTCTAATTGCAGAGAGCAATTTTCTCCTAGTAGATATACCTATAAAAGTATAGGTAGCTAGGAGAATACTTCTTTCCCAACATGTGACATTTGTTGGTCATGAGCTATAATTCAAGGATTTTTTTTAAAATATTAAATGTATGTCTCTGCTTTGCTTCACAATTCAATATGTAACTAGACCATGAATAAAAATTTGGACGGCTAACAGATATATGTTAAACTCCCAGCATAGCCATCATAATTTAATATAGACAGTATGCTTAATACCCTTCTTTCCCAACACATATAAACAAATATGCTATCCACCAGTTCCTAGTAGACCAGAACAGACCTTGCTTAATTTTTGAGTGAATTAAAAATGGCATTTTCTATATAACTACAGAAGCAGTAAAACATCCACTTTTCTAAGTGTCTATGTGCCATTAAAGACGACTATTGCTTTGGTTTTGTGAGCTGCTGATAACGGTATTATTTTTAAATGACAATTAACATTAGGTACTTAAGATGTCAACTCACACATCCTGGTTTCTCTTTTATCCAGAGTTTTCAGGCAGAAATTCATTATTGACTGATGATAGTGCTCTGACACTATGAAAATAGTTATTAAATAATCCATTTACTACCAAATTAATTTAGCAGTTTTAGATTGCTCATTTAGATTGATAATAGCAGTTGCTACTAAAAACAGCAGATATAACACACAAACTAGAAGACTCAGGATATTTACCTTTCAGATTATCTTTTTCCTATATCCTGAAAGTACTTCACAATATAAGGTCTTGATGTTATGAACTGGAGAGTGTTTTTAGTCTTCAGATGCTTTCAATAACAAGAAATAGCTCATCTTCACATGAAGATTTCATCTTCATAAGAGTGATACTTTTAAGCCAAGTAGTACATTATGCTTTTTGTAAAGTACAAAGGTCCACTTGTGGGATGTCTGATTCTTGGACTCAAAGATATGGAACACTGATAAGCAAAGTTTCTAAGAATGTGCCTAACTGATGTGCAAGAAAAGTAATGTATCATTTCTTAAGATCTCAAATTTGCTGAAGATTCTTGCTGTTTGTGCTTTAATGTACCTGTTTTCTATTTATTTTCAGTCTCATAGCATTTTTGGGAGATCCCGTGTCTGCTCTTGACCTCTCAGATTTGTTTCAAGTCCTAGGTACAAACCAGACTGGATTGTAGAAAAATAACTATCAATGCAAAGTAAAGTTGTCTTCCCACTGCATTCACTCTGTAATCTATTATCAATACTCCATCCTCTACCATTTTTAAATCAAGCCTAAATACAGTGTCAAACATTCACAGAATAACTAAGCTGAGTTCTCAACTTCAGTCACAAAGAGCTTCAGGGGATTTTGTTTGTGTTCTGTTGCCGTTGTTTTGTCTGTTTGGTTTTGGTTTAATTTTTGGTTTTTGTTTGGTTTTGGTTTTTTGAAACCGTTAATGGAGAAAGTTGATGAGATTAATTTTTTTGGGATGGAAAGTTACCATTGTGATAAACAAGTAAAAAAGTACAAGTTTTTCTGTTCTGTTTTGACTTTGTAGCCATTGCTGGAGCAACCTCATTCTGTTAACAGCTGAAAATCAGACATAATTCCCATATCATAATTTTATAATGCCCTTAAATCAACAGTTAACCAGGACACTTCCCTTTTGTCAAGCTAGATAAAATGATAAATAAATATCACATAGCAAATATGAAATACTTTTAGAGCTATTTAACTTTTAAGTAATGTCTAAGTAATTTCTAGTTAAAAATCTTGGATGTTTTCTTTATAGATTAGAATACCATTTACTTTTTTTATCACTGTTGGTTATGTTTATATTATAACTAGTTATTCCTAGTTATGTTTTAGTGGATATGGTGGCATTCATTCAAATATTGGCTTTGGTGATATTGGAGGTGTTTCCCAAATTAATGATTCTATGTTTCTATTCTAAGATTTTCATGTGTTTGATTATTCATAGAAAAAGAAAGTTGTATGACATAGGCCATCAATTTATAGGGCTATGTACAAAAAGTTTCTTTTAAAAAGATTTTAAACTGTGAAGTGCTTGACAGTTTAGGGTTAGGGCTAGGGTTAGGGTTAGGGTTCAGAGTGATGGTGACTTTGTCATTATGTCATAATGTCATATGTGACACAATGCCATATGTGACTTTGTCATTATGTCATAATGGCCATGGAAAGAACAGGTAAAAGTGAGCCTAGCAAACCTATTATTTGTCCTTTTCACACAAATTACAATGCTTCGGTTGATGGAATCCCCCAAAATCCAACTGAAAAGTGACTAATTCATAGGGGAAGATTCAGTAAAAACATATTCAATTTGAGGGAGTTTTTCCCCTAAATATCTATAGTTTGCAACAGGATTTTGCTTGCAAATCTTTCTCAGATCTCAGCTGTAACAAGTCCTCTTTCCTAAGCATTTGCAAGTATCTTACTCTAATGGTATGAGTTGAGTAGGAATTAGAGAGAACCTGTTAGTTATACACAGACTTCATAATGCTGGCTCATTCCCTCTCTGTTACTCTCTCTCCCCCATAACTGAGAATATCTTAATTTCTTTGGTTTTTATAGGACTTTCATCACCCTTTTATGATGTCTCTGTAAAACCATTATGAAATAAATTTAAATTTCCATTGTGTGTCTTTTAGGAGCTATTTGACTATATCTGTAATATGGGGGGTGGGGGAAACCAAATAAAAAAAAGACAAAAAACAAGTCAGCAATAATTTGGTGGTCTTCAGGCCCACACTTCATGTCTGTGGAACTGAAACTCTTATGCTTTCCTTTCATATAAGAAATAATATTTTCATTTAAGGAAAAACCTTTGTACTCATGAAGTTATGTTACAATTTGTCTAAGAAAGTCAAAGCAAGTTAGAGAATGAGAATGTCAGGTAATTATACTGTGAACTGAACTTCCTAACTGTGGTTGAGTTCACACTACTAACGTATATTACCAAATTTATATTAACAAATAGGCTCTTAAAGATGACATGTCACAGTTAAAAACCCACTTCCAGAGAGGAAGAAAAATTATCTTAGTGATATACATGGAAAATGTGTCTCACTAAAAGTAGATTACATCTTTAATGATCTAAGAACTTCTCCTAAATCTCAGTGAACTATTTTTATGTGATTTCTTATACCTATGAGTTCCAGAATAATTGGAATACTTTTATTTAAATCAGTTATTGACTTTGACTATAGTAACAGAAGGAGGCAAAATTTTTTTGCTTTTAACATTTTTCAAAAATTCTGTTTTTATCTACTTAATCTATTAAAGGATATATTAACTAAAAAGGTTAAAATGTGCCATTATGTTATTTTAGGTAAAAATTCACATTCAGTAGGCATAAGCCAAAAATTTGTTGATAAAGGGCAATGAATGAGTTGATGTAATTACCTGTGAAAATTTTCAGAAATAAGGCTCATTGTGAAAACTATTTCTGATTACGTTTGTGTTTTTTGTTTATGAATACATTACTGCTGATAAGAGCCCCAGTTAAATATTGCGTTAGTGTTAGATCTAATGATTATAATGATTTAGAGAATGCAGAGGCTTCTAAGAAGGTGATACCATAATGTTATTACAAGATTTATTTTCTATTCTCATGTGCAGGAAAGACTGAATATCTGAAGGAAACAGACATGCTATTTTGTGGTTTCTGTTTAAGGCTGTATCATCATTTTTCAGGGATGGTTATGCTAGATTTGGGCTGGGATAGAGTTAATTTTCTTCATAGCAACTGCTCTGGGGCTATGTTCTGGATTTGTGTTGAAAACAGTGTTGCTCACACAGGGATGTTCTGGTTGCTGCTGAGCAGTGATTACACAGAATCAAGGCTTTTTCTGCCCCTCATACCACCCCACCACCAGGAGGCTGAGAGTGCATAAGAATTTGAGGAGACATCACCAGGACCGCTGACCCTAGCTGACCAAAGGGATACCCCATACCATATGACATCACACTCTGAATTTAAAGCTGGGGGAGAAGGAAGGGGGGGATGTAATGGCATGCAATGGCATTTTTCTTCCCTAGTCATTATTAAACATGATGGAGCTCTGGATTCCTGGAGATGGCTGAACACCTGCCTGCCAGCGGGAAGCAGTGAATTAATTACTTGGTTTGTTTGTTTGTGTCCATGGTATTTGCTCTTGATTTACCTATTGCACTGTCTTTATCTCAGCCCAGAAGTTTTTTCTTTTGCTCTTCCGATTCTCTCCTCCATGTCACTGTGGGGGAAAGCAAGCAATCAGCTGCATGGTGCTCAGTTACCAGCTGGGACTAAGCCTCTACAACAGTTTTTACAGAATTTTATTTATACATTTCTATTTCTCTGATAAGAAAGTCTCTTGCTTAAAGCTAAAAGCTTTGACTACTCAACTGGAAGTCCACCCATCCCAGCTGGATTAAAGGCTGTGTCTGGACAGTTGTTTGATACCCACAGAAGTATCCATTAGGCACGGAGAGATCAGCCCTATTGAACATGCTGTAGGTATCCATAATAAGTCTGACATGTTTAACAATGTGGAGTAATTTGTTCATATTCATTTGCCATCTGTGTTGCACATGTACAGTTACTGTGTGCCCAAGCTGAACTGAATTCACTGAACATGTCCACAGTAGCAAGTAATGCAGATAAATAGGACTGGGCTTACAGAGTGAAACAGCTGGTACTGAGGATGTGATATACACATTAAGTCATTCAAAACAACTTCACTTTGAACTGTACATCCATCAGCTGTCTGGATGTCAGTCAAACACTTGGATTTCTCAATAAGTTCTTGGTCTTCTCAATAAGTTCCATTCAAAGTGCATGCTGAGGACAACATAGAGGACTGCTCCAAAACTCACTTCTAAATGAAACTGAAATTACTCTTTAAATGCCTTTGCTTGCCTCTGCCTAAAACAGACCGTTGGAAAATAACAATACCTGAAGGTTAAGGAGAAAAGGATGTATGTTTTCTTTGTTGTTTTCTTCTGATTTTGGCTTTTATGGAAATGTATTATTCAACTAAATCTTCCATTGGGAGTAACCGCAGATTATGGATTAACTCTTTAATAGAAGCAAGTATTGGAGCTTAGTTTCTATAATGCCACATTCTAAGGGGAAGGAACATTTGGATAAATGCAACTCTACTGCTTCACAAATTAGATCAAGCATTAGCTTTTAAAAATTCTACTGCAAATAGTATTCTTGGAAATTATTTTTCACATCCAGGAATAAGTACTACATTTTATGAATAGGTTTTTTTTTTTGTAAGCAAACTTTATAACACCAACCACAACTTCCTCTCATTACAAGCACAAACTTGATAATAGAGAAAAACATGTTTTAGTGATCTATTACAACCTCTCCAGAGAGAATAAACAGCTCAATTATTGAAATTAAGTTGGATATGAAGTAAACTATAAAAAATTTATTGTCTTTTTCAAAAGAAGCTCTCACTTTTAGCATCTGTGAAAGACAGGTGAACACTTTGAGTTTATTTTTCATAACATAGCCCCCCCAATTTATTTCCATAAAACCAGAAATCTTTAATGTTTATAATATTAAGACAAACAAAAAATTTCAAACTACAGAAGCATATGAGAGAATAGAAACTTCTTGTTTTGTTGCTATGTCATGTATATGTCTTTGTATCCTATCCCATATGTCTCAGACAAGAAGATATATCAGACTGACTTGGAAAAGAAACAACACTTTGGAAATGTTATATATGGCTATACTGTGCTTTTCCAGAAGTTCAGTATATTCTCTGAAAATATATATCTATTTTACTGATCAACATTGTCCATTTATTTAATTTAATTAATCACGTCCAGATACACCTGTTTGCTCAGAACACTGTTCAAACACCTTTTGAATACCTTCAAGAAGAGAGACTCCACATCTTCTCCAGACAGCCTATGCTAGATCTTGGTCACCCTAGCAGTAAAAAAAGTATTTTCACATGTATATAATATCTGTTTGTTTTGGGACAAGGGAAAGGAAAAGAAAAAAAGGAAAAATAAAAAAGAAAAAATGAAAAAAAGAAGGAAATTTAAAAAAAAGAAAGAACAAAAATAAGTAAATAAAAATGAAAAAGAAAAAATGAAAAAAAGGAAGAAGGAAAGAAGAAGAAAAGAAGAAGGGAAGGTGCGGGAAGGTGCGGGAAGGTGCGGGAAGGGAAGGTGCGGGAAGGGAAGGGAAGGTGCGGGAAGGGAAGGTGCAGGAAGGGAAGGTGCGGGAAGGGAAGGTGCGGGAAGGGAAGGGAAGGTGCGGGAAGGGAAGGTGCAGGAAGGGAAGGTGCGGGAAGGTGCGGGAAGGTGCGGGAAGGGAAGGTGCGGGAAGGTGCGGGAAGGTGCGGGAAGGGAAGGGAAGGGAAGGGAAGGGAAGGGAAGGGAAGGGAAGGGAAGGGAAGGGAAGGGAATCTGGAATTTTATTATTTGATTCAAAAGTTACTCTATGTTTTACTAACACTGAAACTGAAATTTCCTTAAAATATGACAGACTGAAACTTGTAACCTGATTAAGGCAGCTGGAGTTTCTCCACTTTTTTCAACAAAGGTGAGAGATTGTTCTGATGATCTCTGATTTGTCAGGAGAGCTTTCAGTAAAAATCTCTTTCCTGATGTTTGGAGGCAACCTCCTGTATTTCAGTTTCTGCCCCTTGACTCTAGTCCTCTCACTGGGCAACACTGAAAAGAGTCTGACTCTATTGGCTTTGCACCATCCATTTAGGTATTTATATGGACTGATAAGATCCATCTTGAGCCTTCTCTTTAGGTTTAACCGTCCCAACTTTCTCAGCCTTTCCTCATGGCTATGCACCAGACCCTTAGTCACCTTAGTGGCCCTTCTAAGGATTCTCTGTAGTATGGCATTGTTTCCCTTGTACTGGAGAACCCAGAACTGGACTCAAGAAGTGTTATACCAAAAAGTGGTCACGGTGAAGAGAAATATAGGGATTTGTCATAATGAGTTTATTTGTGGCTCTGAAGTCAGAAGGAACTGCAATGGTTCCTTACACACAGCAAAATCCCATCAGATACTTCCATTTCACTAACAAAACCTGGTGGAGCATGAGGTGGCAATCTTTCTTCCAACACCTTTTATACTTGTGAAACAAAGGTTACCCGAAATTTTATATCGGTTCTAACTTATCACACATCAAAGCATCCCATCCTTACTCCACCAGCAGAGATGTCATAGGTTTTAGTAGATCCAAAGCTTAGTACAGATACAAAATACCACTTTAACGCCATAATGCATATGCAGGTAAGGAACATGGGCCTTTTTTTGCCTGGAGTAAGAGGATAGCTTTTCTGTGATTAATTAAACTGGAATCCAGGCATGATAAACTAGTCTTTGTCTTAATTTTGCTGTTGGCTATTGCTGTTTGCCCATTGCATTGTTTTGCTTATCCATTTTAACTCGCCAGAGGCCTTGCCCAGAGAAAGGATCTGCTGGGCATAAAGATGAAACTTAAGCAATATTTGTGCAAACATGCTGTTCCGCAGGTTGGCTGAAGGTTTCTCTGCAAACCATTCTTAGGATGACACAATTCAGTTGTTTCCTCAAACACCATCTTTTCCAAAAAGCCCAAGACTTTAAGAACTGAGCAAATCTCACAGCTGATTGCTGTGATGATCATACTGCATGTGTGACTGCCTCTGCTCTCTGCTTATCCTTCTCCTTCAGTTTCCAACCAGAACCCAGTACATATTCCCAGTACTGGCAGGATAATAAAAAACTGATAACTGGAAGAGAGGTAGGTGAAAAAAAGTTATGCTCTCATTCTCGCCTATATCCCTCTTCTCTGTCTTCTGTCCACTTCTGGCTATTGGCAAATTCATGGTCTTCTGAGTGCCAGAGAGTAGCTCCTGGGACAAGTAGACAACAAGACAAGTTGGAGAAACAGCAAGACATAGAGTCTTGCAGTTCATTGACACCCTGAACAAAATGCCTGTGACAGTTGAGCAATCTGCTGCCACATCTCATCTCATACATACCACTACTCCAACAGCTGCCACTGTTTCTCCCACTTTTCCATGATATGCTATTCCCATCCACCATCATTATTAAATCCTATTCAATGCTGGCCTGCAGAGCCAACATCTAACTTTGTCATGGTGTTGTTTACAAACTTACTTGACAGAAATTAATAGAAAATTTGGGCATTCAAGGAAGTTTTTTATATTCTAAAAATCTCTATCACAAAACAGAATTGAAAAATCACAAATAAAAAAATAATGGCAATGTTAATATTTCAGTTATTCAAAAATTAAAATAGAAATTATTTTTGTGTCATCAAGAACTAATGGTAAAAAAGTTGAAACCAACAGCTGACTTCTTTGAGCATTTTTGCCTTTTTAAGTAACTAAATTCACATAGCACCAATACTTTCCATATATCCACTGAAAATATTTCACCACTTTGACTGCTACATTTTGCCCTCCAAAATGACTTAATATGAAATTATGAGAAAAGATACTTATGATACATCTATGAGACAGGATCCAGGGATGAAAATTCCATAAATGATTCAGCTAGCCTGAAAGATTTTTTTTGAAATATATTTATTCAAGAAAGGGAAGGCTAATGTAAATATCTTAAATTACACTAGAATTTATAACATTTTTGAGAACATTGTGTCACAGCCTTTCTCATCACTAATAGCAGATTCTTTATCAGCTTCTCAAGCTAACTGGTAATGAGAATTGCTCTGTCATAATAGCACAACCATAGACTAACATTAGACCACTAAACATTCCAACAAATGCATGGAAGAGTATAATTAAAATTAGGTAATCAGAGGGAACATAGAGTATCAGTCAAGCAAAGCAATGCATGATCTTGGAAACAACAAAATAGTGTTGTCAGTAATTCAAGTAAATTAATATTAAAAAAAAAAAAAGAGGAAAAAAGATTTTGCTATGTCTGGGTATGTGAGCAGCTGTAAACATTGTTTTGTAAATTAATAAATTAAGATCAAATACTTGATCAAATATGCTATTCAGGTTTTTCATTGCCAAGTTCGGTATTCAACTTGTCAGGGTTTAAAAATATCCCTGGAGCTTACAGCATTCTAATTTTACTGGGGAATAGATTGAAAGTTGCATATCAACAAACGTCAACATCAAGGGCCCTGTAACTACTAACTTTAATTCACTGATTTATTTGAATATAGAAGGTAAAAGAAGAAAAATCACATTAATCAAAAGCTTTTATTTTATTATCCTTATTGAAAAAGTTTTTCAGTAATCAAAAGAAATAAGGAAAAAAAGGGAAACTCCTTTAATCACAGAAATTGTTAACTGAGTAGCATACTTGTGGAGATGGAAAACTTGAACAGACGCTTGATCAAGTATTTGGCCTTTATTAATTTTTTTGCCTTAAAAAAACAAGCTTAAATTCTGTGTAAGAGAATGTGGAAACTTAGGGTGTGTGCTTGTTTAAGATCCTTGATTAAGTACTAGTCAGTATAAGAGAAACGAGTAACAAAGAAATTTATAATTAAACATATGTGCACACAAACCTAAAAGTAACAACAGTGACAATAACGAGAATCAGAGCTCTGATAGGGGATAGGACATAAGGGAACTACTCAGAAACAGCCTTGAAGATACTTACCTTGAACACTGTAACTGCCACAGGGAAAAAAAAATAGCAAGAGTATTATGGGCTACTTGAGTGGGGATTCTGTGTGGGAAATGGAAAAATAGAAACTTCCACAGATGCTGAAGGGTTCAATCTCCTGCTCTGGAAAGAGTTTGGGTTAATGTAATGATAAAGGCACACAGACATTAAGTAGAAAAATTATGAACTTATGTTCCTATAGTTGTAAGTAAGAATATGTCTTAAGAAAGTAAGATACTATATTAAGTAAAATAGTAAAGAGATTTGAATTGTAGTAGCATAATTTATAGAATAGGCTAAGGATTTAGAAGTTACAATAGAGATGTGTGCGTGTACGTGACCTAACAGTTTACTGGCTGAATATCAGATTCAGTGTGGCAAAACTTAGCAAAAGTGATAGGTTATAAAGTCAAAACAATCTCCGTGTCAACTGTCTATTGGACCAAAATGTTATTTATTGCTGTGTGAAGAAGAAACTTGTGACTACCTTTGAGCTATGGGTGACTTGATGCTTCTCTCCAAATCTAACGCCTTTGATACTGATATCTTATCTGGCTTATTTGGGCAGTAAATTATCTAAATAGCATGGTGGTCCCATCCCTCGTTATTCATCTCAGCAATGGAATATATAAAACTTATTACGGAATATTTAGGGTAAGGGTCAAAGATGGGCAAAAGGGGGCATCATGTGACATCAGGAGGAACAAGTGTCGGAAAACCAAGAACAGATGGAATAAAAAGGGACAGTTGCATGTAAAAAGAGCCAATCAGTACATTCCCACTCTATACTATCCTTTTATTATATAAATCCATTTTTCTTGAATATTTTTTCCTGTGTAATTTCACTTTATGTCTCCCTGCAAAAGGGGAAAGAATCAACTATATCTCTCAGCCTGGACAAGGACTGCAGGTACCAAGTTTGGCTCCAGCAGCCAGGGAGGAGGGAGTCTCAGGCTGAAGCTGCTAGAGGAGGCAGACACTCTTAAGGAGCCTTCACAGCTCAAATCCCAAAATTCTCTAATATGGATGTTTTCTATTTTGAAGCCTGAATACTGTTCTGGCAGAGTAGCATCTTGAACACAGTATGTTATATTTAGAGTTTTCAATAGGAACATTCCAGTTTTCCCTCTCAAGCCTTTATAAATATTGGGAGAATTCCACTCTATGACAATGTTTTACAAAGAAGAAAATGAGAAGTCAGCAAAGTTACTATTTCTGTATCTATTTTATACAGCAGGAGAAAAACATGAAAGCTGACCTCAAAAATCATAGATAATGGAGGTTAACTGCACTGAATTGGGATGAGATACATTACCCCATAGTCTTATTTCAGAGCAGAAGGGGAAAAAAAAATGACTTATTAGTGATGTGAAGTTGCAACCTTTATATGTTTATATATAAATAAAACACACAACTCCAGGTATCATAGCATCATGTACACACTCAAAAATATTAAGAAAATAACAAAATATAACAGATGTGTTTCATGTAGAAAAGCAAATGTGTACCTTCATCTCAAAAAACTGTATCTTTTAGGTATTTTGTGTTAGTGCTAATTTTAGGCATTTTGTGTTAATTTTTTCCAATTCCCCTCTGTCACCCACTGCTTCCCCAAAAAGGCCTTATTTTCTCTGGCAAAACATGACATTTATGGGTTTTGCCAGCAGCAAGGATTATTTTCCCACAACTCTCATGGTAAATTAGAAATGGCGAACCTTTAAAGGCTTGGAAGCACAACTGAGATAAACAATTTATCTGAAACTTTTCTTAGTGGCTTGGGGCCTTTTGTGGGAGTTTATCATTCAGCATTCCACCACGTATGGAGAACTAACACTTTATTGTGCCACATAGGAGGAATCAAAGGAAAGCTGGTTCCAGAAGTCATATTGTCTTGAGGAAGACTGGAAACATGAACAGTTTGAATTATGTCACTTGAGGAGAGAAAATAATTTGTTGCCCTTATTTTCCTTTCCAAATAAATATGCTCCCCACTTGGGGATCATCCAGCTTTATTACTTACCAAGTAAGGGTTTTGCATCAATCCATGTATGTCTCTACTTCCAATGTTTTAGAGAAGCACTCAAAGACTCCAGGAATAGATTCTAGTCCCTGTAACACTGACAGTGCAGCTTTATTCTGCTCATTATTTCCTTTTGTATCTGTGTAAGAAAAAAGCTCATTACTATCCTAATTTGATTCCAGATCTGTAATACTCAATCATTTTAGAAAAGGGAAAGTTGTCTGATGTTATAATCTGGAGTGTTGGTGAGTAATCATAGCTCTAACACTTCATGGTTCTGGATCCTTATATCTTTTATTTCTCTTCCCTATACTCTATGACATTTTCTTTCCCTGTTAACTATGGGCAGAGCCTTGTTCAATTATTCTGTGGTCACAGTACAGTACAAGACAAATTGCAGGCAGTGCATTTATTCCAGTACTTATCCCAATTAGTTTTCTTGTGCCACCACCATTGCCACTGAAAAGTGCCACTCATTGAATACCTAACATTCTTAATCCCAGACCTCAAAAGTACTTTCTCCTTTCTTAGTTTGTTTCATTACATTTAATTTTTCTCAGTCTTTTAACAGTGCTCCCTGAAATAATAATGTATCTTAATTTGGATTTCAGACATGATTGTGATTTTGCCAATGTATTTCATAATCTTTTTTCTTTTTCCTTAATCAGAAATTGGATTAACCCAAGAAGAAAATACTTTTGCTGTAATTGGGACAATGGAAACTGTCTGCAGGTATCACATTAATAACAATTATGCAACTTTTTGTAAAGACTACTCCAGAATCTCTGTTAATGATTGTTTTATTTTAGATACTATCTCAGTAATGCTGAGATAGATTCTGGATAGAAAGTAAAAAGTCTACTCTAGAAATACGTTCTGTGACTACAGGTTTACTAATTTACATTGTTTCCTCAGTGCCACTTTGCAATTACAAATCCATCAGGCTGTGATGTTTTTCTCTCTGCCTAATAGACAATTCATCTCATTGCAGTACTAACATACCAAATTGCCACTGCAATTTTTAAATTTCCAGGGCTTTCACAGATAAGATCTTGCATTTTAGCTGCTTAAACTGCACTCCCTATTCCAACAAGTATTCAATAAGCAGAATTCGTATTTCTACCGTTCTGACCACTGAGACACTCCAATCAAAACTCTCCAAGCAGTTGAATCAGACTAATGATTCTCAGAAATACGGATTTTTCACTGCTGCCTGCTCTCTTGATATCAACCTCAATCTTTTATATAGATTTGCTTCTCACTAAACAACTGACCATTACTGTTGAGCGCTGTTTTTCTTTCCTAAAGGTAAACTTATAAATACTAGACGTGAAGGAAAGATATAACTCCATTAGTAACTACTTAAAATCTCAGTTTTAAGAAAGGAAATCTTCAGGACTTGATCATCAGATGTAGAAAAAATATGGTCATGGCTAAAAAGATTATTCAATAGGTTGCAAAAAAAATGCAGTGGAAATATATACTGAGAAGGGCAATCACTCTTAAATGCAGTTCCACAAAAAGAGGTTTGAGCCTGCAAATTTAGGCACTTCTTTTTACCTGATGCATAAAGACTACTTAAAGCAGAGACTGTGTTCTTATTTGGACAGTTCTGGGCACAACAGGACTTAATAAATGAACTTATGGAACAATAGAGTCTTGCAAAAGTAACTTTTACAATTAAAAGTTAATATTAATTTCAAAAGAGGAAACAGTTATGTGTTAGGCTGATTACCTGAAAAGGTTTTCTGTGTAATTTAGATAAATGTTTTCCTGGCAATGAAACTGAATAAAAAAATATTAATTATTCACAACGTAATCATTAAGAAATTGGGTAATGGTAATCACATTGCACAGCCAAATGAAATTAACCGATGTCACCAAGAGGAATAAGATAATAATATATAATTAAATAGGGGAAAAAACCCACAAAAAATGAAAGACATAAAAATCTAGCAATACCACTATTTTTAAAATGAATGGGATCTTAAAGAGACCCAAAGTGAATAGAAAAATATTACTCTGTGTGCTTGTGCAAATACTAAATTGCTAAAATTTCTGGACAGGAAGCAGAAGAGATTTAAAAAGTATATCCATGTTCTATACCCTACTGCGTTTTTCTCTCACAAATAAAAGAATGTACAGGAATAAAATGTTTGGAATGATTTTGTAGACAGTTTGACTTCATCAAAGAGATTGCCATCAACCACTTTTTAGGGATTTTTGTAAATGATATTTCATCTACAAACAGCACTTTCTGTTTTAGAACTTGCCCTCCTTGAAAGACATTGATTAGGAGTTCATGCTTTTTCTGAACACCAATTCATAATTTTCTAGACCCACACCAAAAATATCCAGTGCTAAATGTGTTTGCTAATGGGTATGGGGTGTGGATTACCAGCAAGTGTGACTAGTTTGACAGTGCAACCTGAGTACTTCAGTTATGCTTTTACCATGAATGAACCTTTGGAAAATTCCACATCTTTTTTCCTTTTAACCGTTCATATTTGTGCAAAAAAACCCCAGCATATTATGGATAGATACAAAACAGAAATGGTTTTCAAAGTATTTAATGAAAACTCAAATATGTATTTAAATTTTACAGATTTTTTTTTTGCAAAATTACACACATGCTTTGATTTGAAAATCATAGAACTATTATAAAATTCTTCAAATATTAGTCCTAACTTAACATATGTTTTTACACCATTTTATGCCAGTTTTGCTTACTACACAAAGATGGAAATATAAAGAACAGTTCAGGGAGCTCTCTGCTCTTCTCCTGATTCTGCAGTTTCTCCTTTCCACCTTTCCTGTCTGTAAAACAAGTAAAGCATAATCATGTATTATGCCACATCAAATGATACAAAACAGCCCCACCATTTCACAAAATTACATTTAAATAGGCATAAAGCCAAAGAAAAATATATTATATAGTAATCAAAGAAAAGGATGTAACTTATTTTAAAATTAATTTCTGGTTACAAAAACAAATGCAAAGTACTAGCTAAAATAAAAGCATAATTTTCAGTGAATTGAAGAGACATGCTCTAAGAGCAGAATTTATTATTCTGAAAAAAAGGGTTTAATTTATTTTGAACATATAAATTCTCTCCAACTTTTAAGAAATGGGAAATTTCAAAATTAAAATGGAATTTAAAGAAAAAGTGATCCAGATATCAGAACTTGCCATCATTGAAATGAAAAAAGAAATTCTACATTCATCATAGCTTATTTTCCTGGACTTGATGTTAACACTATTTTAGCTGTATTTGCCACATTTCCTACAACATAAACAATGCTGGCTTTAATACAATGATAACTTTTAAAATGTAGTAATTTCATAATACTAGATTTATTTCACAAATATAACCTCTGGGTGTCATAGTTCAATACTCTCTGATTCTTTTAGTTTTTTTCATATGAGAAAGATTTAATGTTTTAGTACTAAATGTATTTCTTTGAAGATAATTGACATAACATGGAGTTTTGATTTATAAAAGTGATACAGCAAACACAAGCACAACACAACAATTGCAATATACACTTGGATCACAGTACAAACATGATTCCTGTTACCATGCTTATTGGAACAACTGAGCATCCCCAGGCTCTGGAAAGGACTGTGTGGGTTAAAACCAGTTCAAGTTCTTCGCTCTCTTCAAAGTTCTCTCTGTTTCTGGCTTGTTTTTTATACTCCATGCTGGGCTGAGACACTTACAAACATCCTTCATGTTGATCTGTCTGGATTAGGAATATAATGCATTTAATTGATTAATTTTGGAAGTTCATTTACAAAATTGGTTGACCCCTTTAACCGATGCATATGCGTATTTACAACTAAGTTCACCTTCTGGTCCTCTTGTTGTTGAGAGAAATTCAGCTTCCTTTACAAAAGCTGTGATACCATTCCTACATTCTTTTTGGACCTTCATGAGCACATCATGCTTGCCTGCATTGCTGATCTCTTACAAATGGATAGACTGATCTTGTGGCACTTATGTTAGTATTCTTTCCAATTAACTGTTACAAGCTCTGAAAATCCATGTCTTGCCATTTCAAATATAGTGTATCAGAATGATCTTTCTCCTGGATCCAATAATTGGGGGGGTTTTAATAAGAAAAATAAAATAAGACAGAATTAGCCATGTTAAATGTTACACAAATAAATGAGCAGTTTTTTATGAGTTTTTACATCTAGGTGAATTACAGTCAATTCCTTCTTTTTTGCAATATTATTTTCAAACACAACATATTCTTGTTGAATAGATCCATATGGCCTTCTTTTCTTTCAAATCCAGTCAGGACACAGTTTTTCTATAAAACTACATATGAGATTATAGTGAGATGATGTGAGTATATTTCTGTGCAGTGTTTGATTCTTATTAAATCTGGATCCAACTCTACATATGCTGGCTGTTCTGGAAACAGATCAAAGACAGATTAATTAACACATGTTCCAAGCACCCTTCTGACAATTTGGATTCTTGGTTTCTTTGACATACACTTTTCTTGTCCTCTTGTTTTTTGACATCTGAATTAGTAATTCAAACAGGAAAAAAAGAAAGGAAAAGGAGAAATAAGTTGTCAAAAGCATTTTGGGCACAGAAACTTACAAACATGCTATGGAAATCAACATGCCTGCCTACTAGGGTGATTGTTTCTGCTTTAACAGTCCCCTCTGTGTGTTTATATATATATATATATATATATATATATATATATGCAGCTATCTAGTTTCACCAGTTACTTTAATAAATTCCAAATTATGTATATATTGATTCACTTGACTAGGTTGATTCCAAAGAAGCCATTACTGTCAATCAGATAAATGATATGCATTTACAAAATATTTATGTTTAGTGAATCGCATAGTTAATGGGAAAAATAAAAAGCATATTTAAAATTATGGATCATTTGAAAGACTATCTATCACTTCCTTACCCTGCATTACCACATAGATACATTTTGGAATGTATTTGTTTGCTTCAATTAAACCTGATATTAAGATATATGTAGAATAATCTGGAGAATGTTTTTTTATTTATGCTGGAGTTTTGCTGCTGTAGCTAAGGATGAAAATTTACATTCACCAATTCTGGCTCTTGCTGGGCAAAGGTTTAAGGAATGTATAGCATAAAAGCTGTAAAGTTCAAACTCAGAGTTCAAACAATGAACTTCAAAGTTCATTGCCTGAATATGACATTACTGACGGTGTAAAGAGAGCTACATGTTTTTTGTAAGGTCTAAGAAACACACAACAGTCCAAAACGTGAGCTTCTCTACAAGTAGGTACTTGTCACCTTCAGCTGGGGAGCACTCAAACACTTGACTTGCTAAGAAATAATCATCAACTATTCCAGTCTTCAGCTGCTCTCCACTCTCCACTGCTAGTGAATTCCATTCTTTTACAAAAATCTAATTCGATGGCAATTACAGGGAGACAGTGGGAACATGACTCTGTAGCCTACTGTGTGGGATTCTTATAAAAGAGTGGTGACATAGGATTCTGACTGCTGTTGCTAAGGCTGTTTCTTTAATTTGTTTACTTAGTTATGCAAAAGCACTGCTGGGGGCAGGGAGCATAACCCATGCAAGCACACTTATCAGTAATTTGAGCAAGTATATACTCTTGAGAGCCCTCCTGGACTAAAGAAGCATTTTTCATTTTTGCTTCTCTAAAAAAGTAAGCCTTGGGATCTTCTCTGCTCCACAATGAAGACTTTATCACAAGGTGTGGGGGAGAAAGCTGCCTGATAAAAAAAGTAACTTTATCAATCTCTTACTTCAGGTCCTAGCTGAAGTAATGTCATCAGGTACAGCTCAGCAAGCCCAGGCACCTGGTCAGCTTTCTCTCCCCACAACATCCCATACTCAGGTGACTGTTGCCACATGGTGGGAGCTGGCAATTTTATTCAGGATCAGCTACTATAGACAAACAAATTTCATGGGAATCACATGATCCAAGAAGATGTTCTGTGTTTGTGTTTGCACTAAAGAGTATTTCTAAATATTTTTTCATCAGTTTGACTAGTCCCCTGAAATATTTTAAGGTGAAAGAATCTTTGAAACGTTAAGGTTGGAAAAGACCTCTAAGATCATAGAGTCCAACCATTAACCCAGCACTACCATGCTCACCACTAAACTATATCCCCAAGTGCCTCATCCACATCACATGCCTTCTGAGCACTTGTGGGATGGTGGTTCAACCATTTCCCTGGGCAGTCTATTTGCAATGCCTGACCATCACTAGCTTTTTCATGTTTGATATATCGTTCAATGTGGATAATAATTGCCAGAAATATAAGATTCAACATATACACATGCAAAGCTACCTGGTCATCAGGATGCCAAAAAATTGCAAATTATATCCTTAAGAGTAATAAACAAAAAACAGAGTTACAGTTCTATTAACTCACAGCTGCAAAAGAGTGCACAGTGCTATGTTTTAATGCCCTTTGCAAGTTATTATTTCAGTAAAAAAATACAGTTGTACTTAAGGAGTTTTTTTTTACTGTCTTTTCTCAGATTGTATTAATATGCAGATATTCAGTCCCTAGGAGCCACCATAACCTAGGAGCAGCTGCAACTCGTTCCCTAGTCTCTCTTTCTCTTACAGAATAAAGCAGAAATTCCAAGAGAGTTTTGGAAGTATGCAGACAAATGTAAACTGGAAATAATTTTTACTTCATCTCTTCTAAACTAAATTCTTGGAATGTGGTTCGGTTTTCTATTTCTCAAATCAAATTTCTCTTCATTAAAAAAATTGCAATTAAAAAAACAAATGCTAGAATAAGCTTGAGTTTACAAATTGTAGCACCTTGTGCTGTGATTGCAATGTAGAGAGATATGTTGACACTTCAAATAATTTTGTATTGGCAGCTGTGGGTTTTTTAGAATTACAAGTTAATTTGGCCAAGTGACAAAATAAATAAAGTGATGCAAAATGTCTCTACATTTATTGTACTTGAATGACTGGAAGTTTTTTTAGCTTCAATGCTCCAAAATAATTTTATATAATAGTAGAAGGTGTGTAGACATCAAACTAAACTACTCCTTTCATGTAACTTTTAAGAAAACTACATAAAATAAATAGTTTGTTATAATTACAAAGGCAAATGAATGAGTTCATGGGATCAATCTGTGAAAACCCTATAAACTGGCTTACATAAAGCTAGAGGTTAGACAATCTTTATTATTAGAATACATGTTTAGGATTTTGGTTTAATTTTACAGTTTCCAAAAAACTTTAAGATTCAAATAGCATCTGGAGCCTCAGAAGTTCTTTCTCCTACTTCTTCTATTCCAGTAAGTGTATTTTACATTAAAGTTTTACTTGGATAATTTGTCTTTCTGTTTTGAAAAAAAAACCAAAAAAAACAAAACAAAAAAACAAACAACCCTCCCCCCAGAAATTCCCCCCTATAATTCATAAATTATTCTGTATAATTTGAAAAATGTCATTCCTTAGATTCTTAGACAGAGAATACTTAACAGCTCATACATTTCTTTCAGTATCCTTTAATTTAACAATGCTTTGGTTTCTGAATGGACTCAATGAATCCAGAAGCATCTTTATAGGTTCATTTTTCAATGTTTAAGAAGCCTTAAGCACTTCAGAAATTATTTTTAAAAATCCAGTATATGAACTAATAAACAGCCCCAAAAAGCAGGAGAAAAGTGTCTGAAACATACATTTTCTGTTTGACCTGCATGTGGTTTGATGATGGATACTGATATCCTGCTCTATAGCATCTGTGCCTCAGATCAGTAGCCAGTTTTTGTAATAAACAGAGTTTAGGACTTTTCAATAAGACCTCTGTACTGGATATTATTTCCAACATTAATGACATCAGCTTAAAAGCAGATGGAAATGTTTGGAGATTATATGGGATGCCTGTATGGGTTTGTAAATCTTTGCCAACTCTGGTCTTTTTTTCAGGTGAGTATGTACACAAACCTCTGCTGAAGAAAAGGACACTTCTTGCCACTCTCAAAGAATTGTTCTTCTACATCTACATAAAAGGCTTCTACCTTGCAATTATTCCTGACAATATTGGCAATAATAATAATTTTAAAAAAAAATATTTGTTTTTGTGTTTTCAAAAACTTCCTTATCAAGCTTTCAGAGCACTTGTTCACGTACAGGTGTCTATCCTATGTTATTTAGCAACAGTTTTCTTTCTTAAATAATCCTTGCCTTCCATGCAGAAATATAGTATTCCATGTAAGATTTGTAACTGAGGAACAAGTAAGAAAGTAAATGAAAGGGAAGGTTTGTGAGGAGTTTGTGAATTGTTCAGTGAGAAAGGAAGAATTTGATAAAATGTAGGTATAAGATTCTTTGTTTTGGTCTAAATACAACAAATAAATAATACTGTCTCTGTAGTTTAATATGCATAAGCTGGGCATTCTTTGAAAGCCCTGCTAATTGGCATCTGTGAGAATGGAGGTATTTTAACTGGAAGTAAGGAGAGAGAAAGACAAAGTTGGGGACAGAGAAGAAGAAGACACAAGGAGAGGAGCTATGCTGAAGAAAAAAGGAATTATTTTTGCCTTTAAGTTTTGCTATACAGGATTCAACAGAGCTTTAAATTTTAATTTACCATCTCATCTTTGGAAGATGAGCTGGTGATCAGTGAAATTAAGTTATTCCTTACTAAGTGCTATATTTTCACTAGTTTATAGAGTGTGTTAACTATTACAAATAAATTGAATTGATCTAAGGACCGCTTTTTCATTCAGGAAGACATTATAGCATGTAGTTACCATTTGTTTTATAACTGCAGAAATATACACCACACAATGGACTGATGTATTTCACTTGTGGAAGTAAGGCTTCATCTCAGTCTAATGCATATGGTTTTTTTTCCCTGGATAGTGAGTATAATTACTATAGCAACTGTTAATGAAACTTTTGTATGTGCAATTATATCATTTTCATGCTCTGGAAGGCAACTGTTTTAATATTTATTAGTTTCACTGAGCCGAAAATAATAAAAAGTAGTTGAAAATATTATATAAGTTCATAGGAATGTCCATGGATACTAATTGTGAAGAACTATGTAAAAATTACCAGAAACTAGTAAGCTTTCAGATAAAATTTAAATTTAAAATTAAATGTATCAGCCACAACAGGTATCTGAAATCTCTATTGATGAGATACAGGCTGTTATTCTTGCCATTTCAGGATTTTACTAGCTCTGAGTTTTAATACCTGTGTGTATTCATGTAAAGTATATATAGTGAAATGTTTTCTTGTTATTATTTGACATCCATGTACTACCATCCCCTTAAAAATAATGCAGATGGAGATAGATTCCAGATCCTTATATAAATTTTGTCACTTCTTTAATATATTTTGTGTGATATACTCATCCCAACAGAGTTTTCTTCTCATGTCTTCTGCCTCCAGCTGGGAAGAGTTGGAAAGAAACAGTAGAGATCAGGATTTGAAACTCATTAATCAACTGCACAAAATACTGAAACAACAACTACCACCCAGAAATAGGAAGAGGGCTAGTTATCCATAGGGAAATGAAGACTCTATTAAACTTCCCAGTCTCTCAATATCCTGATGTTCCCTGACAAGCCTAAACTGCAGGTCAAATTAATCTCATTCATCACACAGTGTAAATCTGATGGTTTAGTAAACACATTTCAAGGTTGTGTTTGGCTTAAAGTTAGCCTAAAACAGCAACTTTCCCTTCCTCAAAACAAATTCTTTGTTTAGATTCCTATTCTCTTTTTTTCCAACCTTTCAATTTTTAATGCATAACATTAGTTTAGAAAAGCACATAACAGAAAAACACCTGTGCAGACATTCACTATGGCAACTTAACAGGAAAAAAAAATATTAAAAAAAACAAACCACTTCCACCTCTGGGCTTTAATTTTGCAATTTTAATAGTTTTTCACCTACCATGGCAACGGGACTAGAGTAGTGTGACCAAAACCCATCAAAAAAATTTGACACAACCATTGAATGTAGATAATGTTTTGTCAAAACTTTAAGAACCAGAATAATCATGGTGACAATACCAAGTGAAGAATATTTACTTCTCCTTAGGTTGCTTCTCACTATAAAATGAACCTGTAGTTTATGAAATATTTTAGGGTGACAGGAGTAATACTGAAGATTAGATAATGTACAGATTCTTTAGGCAACCATATATTTAAGAGATATTAAAAATATTTTTACTGTACTAAAATTTCTCCTTGAGTTACTATTCATACCACGTATTCACACTTCATTGTCAGTAGCCTGAACCATCAGAGCCTTGTACCAGATATTACCTTTTTGTGAAATATTTTACAACTTCACTAAGCCAACTCTGCTGCAAACAGAAAGCAGGTAAGTTCTGATACATCTTCAGAGGTTATGTTATCAAAAGTAAAAAGAAAGGGAAGAGAGTATTAAAGAGAGCTTTGCTAAAAAGGGGAGATGCAGGAAAATGCTCATGTTGTTCCTACATCTCAATAAAGGCCAAAAGCATCTTAGTGTTTAAGTGCCACAACCTCAAATGTATACATATATATATATATATATATCTTAGAATCTTTGAATATATCTTAGAATCTTTGGGCACGTAATTAAAGGAAGCACAGGAAGAATTCATCACAGTTCTTCTCAAGGACACCTTGAGAATCACAAGGTTCAAGCACAGTTCTTCCTAATTTAATTTTGTCATTTAGAACCTTCCTAATTCCAAGTAATCTCTATACTGTCTAACCCACTGAAAACTCCACTTCCAAATATACTTTTGTATTTAGCAGATGTATTCTGTAGTGACAAACTTTACATACAGACACATATCCATAAACCCTTAACTGATGGATATTTATTACCTAGAGTTTATTTACAAGCACAAGGTACTGGTGTCCACTTTTCACCTATCAGTTCACTGGTTTATCAGCACATTACTATTTTCTATATTTTTTTTAATGGAAGGTGAGAAATTAAGTACCGACAGTGAATTTACAGAGGTATCTAAAATCATTCAGGAAGTCAAAAGTCTGAGAAAAAAAGGGGATTGAAAATTGATGCAATCACTTCTGTTCTCCTACCTTTCTTTCTTTCCAACCCAGAACCACATTTCTGGTTTCAGTTAGGAAAGCTTCAAATTTGTTGGGTCTGTCCAGCCTGGATAAAAAAAAGGCTCCAGGGAAACCTTATAGCAGACTTCCAGTACATGAAGGGGAGCTACAAGAAAGCTGGAGGGGCTATTTAGCAGGACATGTAATGATAAAACAAGGGGCAATGATTTTAAACTTAAGGAGGGTAAACTTAAACTGGATGTTAGGAAGAACTTCCTTACTAAAGAAATTATTTGCTTCCATGTGAACATAAAAGTCTTTGAGGCCAGGATGGATGAGGTTTTAAACAACCCAGTCTGGTAAAAGCCATCTCCTGACCACAGCAGGAGATTGGAACTAGAAGATTTTTAAGATCCCTTTCAATCAAAGTCACTTTTTAATTCTATGTTTCTATGATTTCTGAAGGAAATGTTAGAGAAATTAGAAGGCACAGGAGATTCCTATCTCAAATATGGCACCTGACCTGTGTAATTGTGGGAAGATGATTGAGGGTGAAAGGATAAGGATACAGAAGTCAAGGAAAGATATGGTTGCTACTCCATGGATGGACTATGGTCAGAATACCTGACCTCCTGTGCACAATACACTCTAAGAGGGACTAAACAAGGGTGGAGCAGCCAGGCAGTGTTTAAACCCTTGCAGAGAAGGGAACTCAGTGATGCTTCTTAGCTGATCATCTGCATAGCACCAGAAAGCTAAGGGAGATACAGGGAGATGTCCTGCTTTTGAATGGTCAACCATGATGAAATCTCTCTCCTTGGAGTGACACACTTCCCATCCCAAGGTTATCTCGCATACTATCCTGAGATACCCATCCCAAGGTACGACCACCACTCATTGAGGAAGATGTATGACTAAAGTCACACAGGCTCCACCAAAACATAGAGTATGAAAGTGATTTAAGAATGGGGAGAAGAGAGGGGAAAACTCCACCATAACTGCTGGGAGCTGTCAATGGCCTGAACCTGTCTTCTCTGCCTGTTGTGTAAGAAACATATCCTATGTAATCTAAATTATTATCTCAAGGTAGCTTTTATTGGGGATTATAGCTTGCTGGTATATTGCTTTGAATAAATTTTTACAGCCAGATACTATCCCCAGCAAATCTCAAACCTTAACCTGTCACAATTTTATTAATAAAGAATGTTCTGGAAACTGCTAATGGGAGTCCTTTGAGGGCACTGGCAGTTGCTGGCTGTAGATAAAGGTGTAGAGACTCAAGAGGACATTTCTCTGATGAGCATATGACCCTGAACAAGGCACTTAAACCCCCTACAACCCAGTGAAATGCTCAGCTAAGGGTCCCTATAATGGGACACTGTAGAATAGTTGGGCACAAGAGTCTTGGCTTTCCTGAAGTCCTCCCTTTTTATATGGCAGTGATTCTATTCACATATAACTTGTGTAACACTGATTTATTCTCAAATTGTTTACACCTTCAGTGTTTCATGAGACTGTATAAGCAGTGTCTATATATATCACCACCACAACTTCTAAAAAAATCTAGTATTTTTATACCTAGACATTTGGTAATCTGCTGATATCTGCAACAGCTAATGCTGATATAAAACTACAAGAAAACCCAACAATTTTCTTGTTTCCTTACAATGCAAAGAATCATCATAATAGGTAAGAAAATGACTTATTCTAGCTAATGGTGATAATCACAGAAAATCTGCTTGGACTCACGGAGTGCAAATAATAGTCAGCTATCAGGTTTCAAATTATTATTTCTCACAAAACTTTTTATTTTTGAGACACTAAGCAAGTACCCCCTTTCCTTTCACACAGATTTAACTTAAAAATATTGGAAATATCAGAGTGCCCGCTACAAGGAAATCTGCTCATCAGCTGTCTTTCATTAATATGCTGGTATATTCTAAAATCATAAAGTACAGTAGAAAGAGATTGAGAAGTAAGAACCTGCTGACTTTTTGTCCTGAATATTTAGATCATGTAGTTTCTATCTTGAAGGGTTGATAGTTCTTTTGTTTGTTTTTTTTTTCCCCCTGTTTATTTGTGTTTCTGTTCTAGAAGCATCTCTCCTCCTAGGGACACAGGATTAAATTGAGCTATCTTGTCTGAAAGCAGTAGAGACAGTAACCAATTTGAGTTTTGACATTTAGAGATTGATGGAAGAGAAAATAACATAGGTAAAAAATTTAGGCAGTGATGAAATAGTATGTCTGAAGCCAATTACTCAGAAAACAGCCTTTGTACTACCAAAGGAAAAAGCTTTACTTTAAGACACAGAAAACATACGTACTTTATCAATGATAATAACATCTCATGTAGAAAAACAACTTTCATTTCTAGAATATTTAGCTATATGGCAACTTTTTTTTTTTCTTAAAATAAATTGATAAGGCTGTTATTAAAAGCAACTGATGGGCAGTGGCAGAGGAATCAGTAGGGAATTACCTTCCTGCTAAAAATAGTGTTTTGGGAAGAAATCTCATTTAGGTAATATTTCTGATGTAACATTTTTAATTTTCATAAAGCACCATTATAATGCTGAGTTTAGATTTGGCTCTTGTAAAAAACAATGTTCTTTAGTTGAAAGTTTTTATTCGTTGTCTGAATTTCTCCCCTGAGTGACCTACTTGTAAATAGCTACATTAATTTGAATTAGATGCTTACTAAGGCAGAGTTTAATAATTGGTGTTTTCTTTTTAAGAAAATAAATGGTTTGTCATCAAAATAGCCCAGCGAAAAACCAAAACAAAACCAAACAACAACTATTAGGAAGAAAAGTAAGTTAATGTGTTTTTTTGTGACTTTTTTGGTTTTCTTAATTAATAAATGCCATTCAGATATTAGGTAAGTCATATTTTCATTTTGATGAGACACTGAGCTGAAAACAAAGAATACTTGTCTGAAACTTCACCCTGGAAAATCAACAAGGGAATAATATGGTGGGAAAGAAAATCCTTCAGTTATAGCAGATGAATGTTGGCAAAGATTGGCAAGAGCAGGTACACAATCACCCTCAGTGAAAGATTCAAAGCCAATTTACACCACTGTGCGAGACCTGGCTTAGAAATAATAAAATATTTCCTCCTCTAATGCAGAGGCATTGGCTAAATGACCCAGCAGAAACCTGTCACATCCAAACTACTCTTTTAAGAAAAATCCATTACACTGAGAACTGTAATACATTTTTTCTACTGCCCAAGGAAAATACAAATCTGTGTTTCCACTGGGCATTTTGGACATGAGCCAGCAATGTCTGCTTGCAGCCATAAACTCAGTTGTATCTTGGACTGCATAAAAAGAAGTGTAGCCAGCAGGTCAAGGAAGGTGATGCTCTGTCTGTTCTGCTCCTATGAGATTGTTGTAGGTAGAATGGGAGCTTCAGACAAAGTTTATTAAAGAAGCCCTCCCATTGAGTCACAAGGCAGAGAAAGGACCCCCTTTTTAACTCCTTCTCAGAGAGAAATCTGGGTATGGTTGCATCCAATCCTAACTCCAGACTTAGTCAGTGGCTTACATCTAAAGAGTTATAAAGTTGTAATTGAAACTTTATAGAAGTTTTTTTCTGCAGGATTAAGGATAACAAAGCAAATACAATTATAAAAATAAACCAAAGGATTTATTTAAAGATGATAATGATAATTAGACAAAAATAGCTTAATCAGAATTATTTGCTACAAAGCATGGATAGTTATAGCTGCTAGCTTAGTGTACTATTTATGAAGCAATATTGAAGCAATTACGTTAAAGCAATTATATTGAGGCAATTATATTAAAGCTAGCAAAACAATTATTGAGATTGGTGTTACTCATAGTGATGGCTGTGGGTAAATCTGTTACTCAGCCTCAAGGAATAAACTTGAGGGGTGTTCCCATTCAAGGGAAGGATCTTCACACATCTTAGGAGATACATTAGTAGTCCTCACTGCGCAAAAGCAAGACTAGCCTTTTACTGGATAAATGGATTGATTGCCAGTCATATATATGTATATTTAGATTATGTGTTGTGAGATTTTCTCAGCCAAAAAAAAAGTGTTATCAACTCTTTGGTTTCTTCTGCTCAACACTTCTGGCTCATTTCTGCATCAAGGCCTGCACATCCTTGCTGCTCCCAGCCTCATTCAGGGAACATCTGTTTTGCATCTGCTCATAGGTACATGTCCTATCAGTCAAGCTGGTCCCAGCATTTTTCAACTCTAAAAGCAGCAGACTCTTCTGTCCTGGTTGCAGTGAGAGGGTGTAGCATAGCACAGTGTGGGCACCACTAAGATTTATCCTACACCACTGACTTCATCCCTGGGGAGAGTGATTTCAGGAATGTGAGGTGTCCTTGAGAAGAGGTCACTCACTCTCTCCAGTGGAAAAGCTGTTGGCATCAGCTGTGGGTACTATGTCCTTAAATGCCATCCTTCCCCCATCCATCCTTTCAAGCTGCAGCTCCAAAGTGTGGTACTGATTAAAAGCCTCAGAACTGAGAATTGAGGTGGTGCTGAACAGCAGAACCCAAGGGGCAGGCTATATCCCTGTTTAGGCAAAGCATCCTGATCCCTGTTTAGGCAGGGCATCCTGCTGTGGAGACCCCACCTGGAGTACTGTGTCCACCTCTGGGGTTTCCAGTAAAAGAACGACCTGAACCTGTTTGAGCAGGTCCAGAGGATGGTCACAAAAATCATTAGGGGACTGGAACACTTCTTCTATGAGAAAAGGCTAAGAAAATTGTTGGGTTTTAGCCTGGAGGAGAGAAAAGTTCAGACAGAACTTATGGTGGCTTTTTGATAGTTAAAGAAGGCTAGAAGATGGAAAAAAACTTTTGCCAAGGCCTGAAATGACATGACAAGGAGTAACATTTTCAAACAGAAAATCCAAACAAAGTTTACTTTAGGCATCAGGAAGAATTTTTATTTTTTTTTTAAACGTACTGGAACAGGTTGCCCAGAGAAGTTGTGGGTACCCCACCATTGGATGTGTTCAGAGTCTGTCTGGATGGGTCTTTGAGCAACCTGATAAAGTTTAAGATGATCCTGCCCATGGCAGAGGGTTTAGACTGGAGGATCTGACCTGTACAGAAGCAGAAGTCCCTGTTGGATTTTTTTGTCATTATTAGCTGCTTAAAGGAAGATCACTAAAAGCACAAAAACATTCCTACACCTTACTTATATTGCATGAAATAATGTATCTCTACAATGAATTTCCACAGTACATTCCCCAAAGCATAAAGACATAAGGACAAAAAAATCCATAATTTAATCTCATCTCCTGCATATAATAAAATATAGATTTTCATTCAATTACTTCATACGAACATTTAATTCATCTCTCTTCAAGCCAGAAGTCACACAGTGGAGACTCTCAGTCTCCAGTACTACTCAGTACTCTCAGTACTACTCGATCCAAATAGGCAGAGGTGAATTGCAGTAAGTCTGGAGCCTTGCATATAGCAATTTACTTGTTCTAGGAGGTGTGGTTTTGACATAGTTGATAAACTGTTTAATCCCTTTCCCAGAAGTTTTGTGTAGTAGCATCACTGGACATAGTCTTTCTGAGCACCAGCGGTTAATGACATGTTCTAATTGTCCCTTATTTTCAATTTACATTTGTCTATCTTGTCTCTTGTCATAACAATATGCCCTTTCTGCTGTTCTGAAAGTATTATAAAGAATTATGTTTCCAAAATCTGATTAGATCACTTGTTTATCTCTGTCATGGAGTTACTTTACCTTTAAGAAAGTTTAAGTTGCTGGGAACTGCCTGGAGTCTTTTCTCCTGACCAATTATCGGTCATTGCTGAGAATTGACAGCAGTTTAGGCCATTGAAAAGTGGGATCAACTTGTGAACCCTACCTTAAAGTGTAAAACCAGAGCTCTCTTGGCTCTCTTTGTTTCCTGGCTGTGAAGGGCGGCAGAGCTCCAGGCTTCCCGTTCCCTGCCCAGGCCATGCGGCCGGGCGGGGACTGGGCTGGGCCCAGCGTCTCCCGGCCGGGAGATGCGGGCCCTGCGGAAGGTTTTCTCCAGGCTCTGGCCGGGCCGGGCCGAGCCGAGCCGATCTCTGGCTCGGCTGCAGGTTTTCTGCTGTAACTAAATTCACTAGAAACTGCTGAGTGAAGAAAGAGAGAGGCTCTGGACCTGCAGCGGGCTGGAGCGGCGCCTACACTCTTCAGAGCAGCCATGAGGAACTTTCCATCGCAGACGGCTCCAGCTCCTGCACCGGCCGAGGCCACAGAACTACCTACAACAGCCTGGGCAAGATTTTAACTCTTTCATTACCCAGATGAGACTTGCGGATTAATCTTTTTATCCAGACAGAGAAAAGAGAGTGATCAACATGAAAAGAGACTTTATAAACTACCAGTGACAGGAAAGAAAAGAAGCTTCAGAAAAGGTAGAGAATTAAGAAGATGCTTTAATTAAGCTGAAATATCTTTCTGTTAAAACTATGGAAATGGACAATAAAGTCTTGAAAACACTCCTTTAATTCATGACAGTAAATAGGGAGGAATAGAGTGTTCAAAGTGTAAATTTTGAGTAAAAAGGTAGAGTAATTATGGTACAGTGAAGTGCTGGAAGATTTGAAGCCTTGAAAGGCAATGAGAAAACTGTTTTCTAGTGAAGCTCACAGAAACAGATGAAGAAGACTTTTTTGCCTTTGAATAACTTATCCTTAAAAATCCCATCCCTAGACTCATGGCCCATACACACTTGAGAGTGATGTGAAAATGGGAGGAGTGGGCTCTAATAACAGCAGCTCTGGGCAGCTAACATTAGAGCAATGGAAAACTATAACAAAAATAGTTTTTCTTGTGAGAAACTCCATAAATTAACAGGAAGAAACTTCTGTTTCTCTATAAAGACTGGTGAAAAGACTGTAGCAAGAATTGGGACTGTTTTAACCATCAAAGTTCCAAAGTTTTTGTCTCTTTTGTCATGTGAACAAGGGAATAGTGGGTAGACAGGGGATGAAAAGGTTTTTCTGGAAGTTTATTCTGGTGTTCTTATTGTAGTTTGTCAATAAACTTTTTTTTTTTTTTTCCTTTTAAGTTTTATGCCTGTTTTGCTCTTGTTCTAATCCATATCTCACAGCAAGAAATAAGTAATTTTCTTAGTTATTGGTTTAAAACCACGACAATCTCTCTTAATAATTTTCTTAAAACTCTGAAGTCTGTCAGTTTTGTATTTTCCCGCCTTTATCCTTTCAACATGAGCCCTTTAGATCTCTGGAATATTTGCCATTTAGTGTCATGTGAAGCAATAAACTCACCCTCATTGTTCTGCTTCTTTGAACTCCAGGCTTCCAGCACACTTTGTAGTTTGCATATAGACATGGAGTCTGTTTATTCTAGAATGCCAGCATTCTTTTGAATGTCACATTTGGCCAGAGGTACTCGGATCAGAAATGAGTCCTATGATAAATCACTCTCATCAGATCTCAGTCATTAGAAATAAAAGCTTTTCTTTGTTTTTGACACCTCCTTTCTTGTTTAAATCAAGTCTAACACTGGTGAAAGATACAGAGTAAACTGGATATTGTAGTCCTAGTTCTCCAACTGACTGTTGGTATAATCTGATATATAGAAATCTCTTACAGCCTTGAAAATATTGATCTTAGAAGAAATCTCAAGACAACCAACAGACTGAGAAGTATTTAGTCTCTCCTTATATATCACTTCATGAACTGGCCTGGCATTGATATCACACTGTCTGCCCAGTACTCTCTGACCCAGTTAATTTAGGTTTTCCACATGGGGGAGGTTTAATGTTTCAACAGAAAATTTACTTATTTAAAGATAATTGACATTACAAAAGGTTTTGATTTAGCATAATGCAATGTACTGATATCACGAGAAGAATACACCAATTACAGTGTGCAGTTGGATCACAATGCAAACATGATTCCTATTACTGGTCTGTATGTTCACTGCCAAGTGCAGTGGCATTCCTAATTGCTGGGAGGCATTATGTAGATTGGAGTCAGCTCAAGGTTTCTTCTCTCTCAAAGGTTCATTTTGACAGTTGCTCAGTTTTTGAGAGCCACTTCCCCCAGGCTGGTCTGACTAAATCAGGAAGAAATTCACTTTTTCTGATTAACTCAGGGAAAGCCATTTAGACAATCAGCTGATTCACTTGACTAATACAGCCCTGTAACTAACACAATGGCCACCTGCTGGTCCCTTTGGTGTTCAGGTAAGTTCAGCTTTCTTTACAGCTCCTGTACTCATTCCTTGCATCTTAAGCTGAATTTCTTGAGCTCATCGCCTTGGCCCATCTACTTCATGCCTTCTTCCACTGTAGAAGCTTATTGATCAGTCCCACAGATATGTCCCATTTTCAGCCAGTTTTCTCTTCTCCATAGAGAAATTGCTGTGTCATAATAAGCAAAGTGTGATAATGCTCCATCAAAGGAAGAGGAGACAAAGATAAATCAGAGATACAAACTTGACTGAAGCCATTTACCATTAGCTCACCTTTGCTGTATGACTTGACACAAGTCAGATTCCTTGGCGTACATACTTATCTTGAATGACCAATGCATATGACTCAGGAGCCAGAGTACAGGAAACCTGGCCTTTGGGATTGCAAAATGCTTTTAAAACACATGTTCTTTTTTTTACAGTTGTTTCAATCTAATGTGGCCTCCATCATAAATTTAAGCAGCCCAAGGAGCTGTTCTAGCTAATGTCTCCTAAATACAGTTGTCTCTGAAGGTCTTTGAGACCCAGAGTTGCGGACTTTATTACTCATCCTACCCTTAGCAACAGATAAGAATTGTAGGATGATGAAACCGTAGGGGTGAGTGTGTTAATTTGGTTTTGGTTTGTTTTTAAATTACAGTCAAAATGGCATTGGGTTTGAAAGTTTTTAGTCTGAGTCTAGAAACTGAGCCCCATTCACTGAGGCAGAGAGGGTCAGAAATTTTTATAAACAAACCAAATATGATCTTGAAAGAAGTAATGCCCTCAATACGAGATCTGGATTACTGGGGGGAAATTACTTTTTTTTTTTCAAAATAGTGCCTCAAAAGTCTATTGAGACTATTGACAAAGTCATCCACTCTTTCAGCAAAAGAAAATTTGCATTGGTTAAGACTGTCCAAACTTTTTCCCGTCTGTGGGGAATAAATTATGGTGCACTTTAAATTACTTTGACATGTCTATATTCAGAAACTGTGTAGATCAAGCCTTACTAAAGAGAATGTGCCAGAGGTCTTTAAAAAGTCACTTGTAAAGTTATTGATATTTTTGAACAGGGCAAAGAACATTTTGTACCTATTTCTTAACAATTCATCTCTGATAAAGCTGAGAGACAAAGAATGAAAAGTTGAAATACAGTAAAACCAACAAAAATAGAAGCATATATCTATACTTAATTCTAACCTTTCATTCTCTTCAAATGTATTTTCAGCAAGGGTGTGATGTTTTCACATTCAAACAAAGAAAGCTGAAATTAATTTCTTTAGATCTAGAATAATTGCTGCTGCTGCTGCAGAAACATTGGTAACAAAAGGGAAGAAAAACACTCTATACCACTGACATTCAGATACACGTTGCTGGAGAGATACCAGAAATGTTCATTTTCATAGATTCTGGTTTTTTTGAAAGAAATTAATTTATTATTGAGCTTCTTTTAAAGTACCAAAAAGCTCAAATTCATGTATACTGATGACTTGGAAAGTCTCCTAGCCAGCATGCTGTGATATCAGATAGAGTTAACCAGTTTTGCTGTTATATTTTCAAATGAGAATGGCTTGAACTCTGTAGGCTGAGGTTTTGGTGGTTTTAGGGTTTTTGTCGGTTGGTTGGTTGTATTTTTTTTAAATTTTCAATAGCTGTACTTGGAAGATATCTTTCTGATGCAGTTGATTACTTGGATAGGATCTTTAAGAAATTTGCAGTGTTGAAGATTCCTACCAGATTAAGACATGCAGATAAATTATTCTTTAAATTCTAGAAGGAACCTAAAAGAAATATTTGACTGACAAATTCTAAAGGTGAAAATATTGTTAGCTCTGGCTTTGATAGAGGAATATGGGTTCTGAGTGGACACAATTTTGGCATGTCCTAATTCCATCTACCTTTGCGTTGTAAAGTAACTTTTTATGTAGCTATGATTATGGAATTTCAAAGATTAAATGCACTTCAAAAAGACATGTGAGCACCTCAGAAGCCTTTGAGGACTACTGAGAGAAAGACTAAGGCTAAAACTTTCCAAAAACTGCTACCATAGAACAAAGATGCTGGAGTTAGTGAGAAAAAGAAGTTCTGCAAAGTTAGTCTGGGCCTTTTGGACAGAGCAGATAGGTGAGATTTTGGAAAGCTATAGCCGCTGTGTCAATAGAATTGACAGTTCAATATAAAAGTGTTACTTACAACTATAGGTAATAGTAGTCTAGAATAACAATAAAGAATAATCTCTTCCTGAACCAGTTGCAGGAAGGCTGCTTGAATTTGCTTTCTGGAGGGACTTAATTCGAAGGTTTTCTCCCAAATTTGCCCTAAACCAGGACAAATGGTATATTGGTATCTAGTCTCACATTATTCCAAGAGGACTGAACTACATAGTACAGAAGGTTTATAGCTGCAAGTTAAGGATAGTTCTAACAGAGTCATGCAAAGTTCATTTGGCCTAGATGCCTTTATCTTTAAAAGTAAAAAAAATGTTTCTCCTGAGATAAAGCATCAAACACCAGTGAAAGGAAGAATTCTGCATTTAACCATGCCTTCATTATTTTGTTTTCCTCCATGTAGATTTCTATATACTTCAAATATTGAGAATTGTCATGTGTTTTAATTCCTTCTTCAATCAATGAAAATTTATTTACCAATTGTGCATTGGTAGACACCAAGGCCAAAATTCTTGATATAGAATGTATCAGCAATATTGAGAAAACTTTAAGAAAATAGCCACTGTTCAAGTCCAGAAGTACATGTGAGTTAAAAACTAATTTCCTTTTATAATAAGTACTTTTAAAGAAACCCAATTTCAAATAAAAATTTTACTATTTCCTAATAAGCAGCAGAATACTGGACAACATAGCAGAAATTAAAGGCTTTATGTCTTTTCAGAAAGTATTTAGAAAGAAGGAATTCTAACTGTTCCCTGTTTTATAAACATGTCTTTAATTCTGTTTCACATAAACAAAATATTCAGACTGTATTCTCTGCTTTAATAACATAAGCTATATTAACAAGGAAAAGCTTCTGCCCTTTAGTATTACCAGAGAGTTTCTTGGAAAGTACTTTGAAGGTTGTCTTGAGAAGTAAATTAATGTGGTATAAAGTTTTTGTCCCATTAAAAAAAAAAAAAAAAAAAAAAAAGAAATGAAAGAAAGGGACAAAAGAAAGATGAGTTTCAGTTCACACTAGTGAGTTCAGTTCACTTCAGTGGTGAGACTGAACTAAAACAAATTGTAAAGAAGAGTAAAATATGAATACATTTAGTATTGAGGTTATGCAAGAAGAATTTCAATCAATTTCAAGCAATCATAGAATCACAGAACCATGTCGATTGGAAAAGGAATCTAGAGGCTCAGACACTTCTAAGGCAATTCCAGGGCAGCAAGCACTGCCAGAGATGAGGATCGCAGCATAATAAATATCAAAGTAATTGTGTCTAGGTGAGAGTCTCTGCTGTGGTAGGAATATCTACTCCAATTGGTGTCAGAAATGGTGGTACCTCAATCACAGCAAAGTTTTAAGACTCAGGGTCCCTTTGTGCCATTACTGCACTATGACAACTGCTGCAGCTGTGTTAACTGCATTTTTTATCTCCATTTAATGACCCATTTTCAGGACCTCAAGTTGCTCTACCTACAAGTTGATTCAGATTTAGTTTGTTAATAGCTGTGTTTTACAAGTGTCTCTTACTAAATAACATTAATAAAAAAATCTGGAAATTGATTAAAATGCTACCAAGTGCATCAATAAACATGAATATTGTTATGTTCTTTTTTTAGTTCTGAAAAGCTGATCTATAATAGAGTGATGAATATAGATGAGTTTGGAAAGTGTACTGTATCTTTCAACAACATACACTATCATCACAACATTTCTTGTACTCCAGTTTGGCATTGTCTCTAACAATATTCACATTAATTTAGAAGAACAGCTGCTGGAATTATTTTTTCCATTATTATGTAGCTTTCAACAACAACAAAAAAAAAAGTATGGAGTTTGTGTTTCCTTAGCTTAACTTGTGGGTAAAAGATATCAACAAAAACCAATAGCAAATAAAGGTACTTGTTAAATTTATTGTATTATCATACTGAGACCACTCACAGTGATAAGCAACATGTAGATTTCTTGGAATTTCCTATGACAAATATATACAGAGCTGAACACTGCCTTTTAATGTAGTTTCCCCTTCTCAGCTTTTATAACAACTAGTGTATTTAAATATTAAATAAATAAATACATATATTCTGAGACTCAACAATCAGGTTTAACCTGGAAAAAATTTTAAATACTGTCAGTATAATTTATATTTTAAAGCTTAAAGAATATTCTATCATTACTTATGACGTCTCTTTGCAACAGTGAAAACATAATAGCCTTATTTTTCTCTTTAGGCAAGAAGAATTTCTACTGCCTTTGTACTTTAGTTATTCAGTCACATTACAGTGTTTGTGTTTTGTTCTTCATTATCTTTCTAATAATTCTCTGTACTCTGAGTGTGTTTTGACAATAGGGTAGTATGTTTACAATTCCAGATGATTATCCAGTCTTATGTTATGGTTCTTGAAGTTGAATTTAAAGCCTTGTATCATAAATACATAATAGAATCTTAAATAAGGTTGTCTGTTCCGTTTTACCACACATACTTATGTATTACTCAATAGAAGAATATATATTTGAATCTGACTTCAAAGGTGACCCTAATCTGAGCACAGGGTTGGACTAGGTAACATCTAGAAGTCCATTCTAACTCCAGGTGTTCTGAGTCTATGATTTTATTATCATAGACTATTATTTTATTTTCATGTTTGTTATTATGTTAATAATAACGTTATAATGTTGTTGTTGTTTGAATTCAGCTTATCTAGCTGCAATAGATGAACATCTATGTCTGGTGTCAGTATATATCTTTCCAGTCAATGGAGAGATTCACGATGTTTCTGCTTCCTCAGCCTAAGTACCTAGTGCCATCTGAGACACCCTAGGTTATCTGACGCATCCACACTGTACTGAAAGATGTGACAAAGGGCCTGTGATAGATTTTCTGTAGTTGGAAACCAGATGCAAAGATCTCTAAACAGTTAGATCAGAGCTTAGATCAGAGCTGACTGTAGTTCAGAACTACTTCAGTGCTGGTGAGACCAATCCACTTAGGTTTTAATGAGAATATTCTATAGAATTTCAGACAGCTTGAATTTGATTCTTCTATTTTGCATCTCTGGCCAAATTTCACTACAGTGTAAAGTACTCCAAACTCCAAAGACAGACAATCTTGGAGATATTATGTTAACCTTTTTTTTGTAGGAAAATGGACCAATTATTTCTATTCTGTGATATTTTAAGACATTTTTACTCTATGAAAACTAGCTATTAGCTGACAGTGATTACATTCTTTAAACAATTTTGATGAATGTTTTTTTTTTAGGGCAAAAAAATTACTACTATTAAATAAGATTAGCTCATTCTGGTCCATATGCTCCCTGACTTCTCTAAAAACCTTTAATAGTCTTTGTAGAAGGAAGTAATTCCTTAAAAATCTTGTCCACTAAAACAACTTTGTCTATGTCTCAACTTACTTTACTAGGTATTACAGTTTCTACAGATTCACACAACTCAAAGTTCAGACTCACTGACTTGTAGTGACCCAGATTACCTTCATAAACTTTTAAAACATTAAATCCCTTCCCTATTCTAATTCCTCTGATACTAAAGTTATTTTAACAGATGCATCGTTCCATCACTAGTAATTCTGACATAATCTTCCACCAAATGCTTTTGAAAGTAATTTTGTCTGTTCAGATGATTCTATTTTAGCATTTTCTTAATTTATTTTCCTTTAAAAATGAAATTTAAAGGAAATGTAGCTTTAAATGTCTTTACTTTTAGTTTTTCCTTCCATCATCTTTGTATCTTTCATAGATATGTTTAATAAGACAATGATAATGAGTAAAAAATTGTGATAATATTATTTATATTCTCAACCATGTTTTGTACATTCAAGATCTGCTTCTGGTTTCACTCTGTTCCAGAAATCAATAACTCTGTAGATAATAAATATGAAGAGACTTTTTTAATATCCCTTCTGGCATTCTCTCAGTACAGTGAAGGTTACTAGAAAAATTCTATTAGCATGAAGGCCCTCTAGCCTCGAGGCAGACTGATGGGGAGGTGTGCTTATTTTTTATCACTCAGTCACCAAGGGCTGGGACCCTGCTCATGACACTACAGTCCCTTTCAATATGTGCATATCATCTTTCCTATGGGAATCAAGGAGAAAACTTGCAATAAATGCTTTCATAATGTGTCTTATACTGAAATGAACCTGAAAAATATACTGTAAGGATAGAAAGGTAAAAGAGAGCATCTGTTCCCTTGACCTAGACACAGACCTTTTCTACGCAGAAGGTTTCTGAAAGAAATGAGAGAAATTTGCTTTCTTCTACCCTTTCGGCCCCTCTCACAGTTGCCATGACCTTTCAAAGACAATTAATATTGGTCCTACAATGACATTGAGCAACTTACTCAGCACTTGTGGGTATATCCATCAAATCCCATGGACTTGTGGGTATCCACTTTTTTCAAATGTTCTTCAGCTTGGCCATCCTCTACTAAGTGCAAATCTGTTTTACATTTTCCCTCATGTTCTACAGGCCTGAGACTTCTGGAGGCCAGTCTTACTATAAAGATCAAGATAACAAAAGCATTTCATACTTTAGTCTTTTCCATGTGTTTTTTTCACTAGATCCTCTGCTCCATTCAGCAGAGGGCCCACACTGGGCTGCATTTTGCTTATCTTGCTCATATTAATAATTACTAATGCACTGATTTTTCTTTTTTTCGGTGCAATTGATGAAAACTGTTCCCTTTCAAAGTACCAAGAAAAATTTTCAGAGCTAGGAGATGAATGAAACATTATTGGTTTTTTTTTTTCTGCTTCATTAGATTACATTCAGAGTCTTCACATCACATTAAATCTGTTTGTTTTTTTATGAAATGTGATTTTTCTTACCAATATCTGATATACATTTAAAATGATAAAAACATACGTGGCTGATGATAGACAATTAGGGAGATTTCTTTAAATAGGGAAAAAAACCTAGCAGGTTATACTCCAGGCATCTGTGTGTTTGCATTTGTATTCATACCAACAAGAAAGATTGTCACATCCTGCAGGCAGTTGCAGAATATGACAATGTTATGCGCTTCCCATTAGGAAATATAATAAATAGAAGAGAAGAAAAGGGTAATAAAAAAAAAAGGAAAAATAGAGAATAGAGTTGTTTTGGTTTTTTTTGTTTTAGCATATTTCTAACCCTACTCCATTTCTAATATGATTTCCTGAAAATGTTTATGAAATTCATTGCACTACTTATAGCCTAAATTCAAAACATTACCTTTATCTCATTTATTGTGAACTACTAACGAAATGAGCTTTTCCATGCAAGCAATTATAGTTTATGAAAAGATCTTCTAACAGCTTTTAAGTGTAACGACTGGATGATTAAGAAAAAAAATATTGTCATAGTATAGGATATTTTCAAATCCTATTCCCAACAGAAATGTACAAACTCCTTGAATTTACAACAGGAGATTAGAACTTTAGATGTATTTAATTTCTTTTTCCTTTTGGAATGTTCTTTAGCAGTGTTGGAGTACTAAGATGACTAAGGATACAGTTCAAATAGCATAAATTCAGGCATGTCTAAAGGAGCTATCTGGAATTCTTAAATGCTGTTTAGTAAATGGGGAGTTGCATGTCATTTTAAGAAACAGTTTCAATGGCCATATGTACAAATCTAATTTAGAATGAGATGAGTCATGCCTTAGAAGAGCTCATCTCTTTTTTTTCTATAGAAGCGTTCTGAGATACCTTATTTAGAATTGCAGAATATCCTGCGTTGAAAGGCACCCAAAAGGTTCACCGAGTTCAACTCCTGACTCCAGACAGGGCAAGCTAAAAGCTAAATCATATAGTTAAGAGCATTCCCCAGATGATTCTTGAACAGTGACAGGCCTGGAGCCATGACTGCTTTCCTGGGGAGCTTGTTCCACTGCTTGATCAATGAACTCTTCCCTAATATTTAATCTGAACTGTTAGTGATGTAGCTGTAAGGCATTCCCCTGTGTCCTATCACCAGACACTAGAGAGACATGGTCATCACCTCCTTCTCTGCTTCCTCCCATGAGGAAGTTGCAGACAGCAATGAGATCACCCCTCAGCCTCCTCAAAGCTGAACAAACCTACAGTGTTCAGCTACACTGCATAAGTCATGCCCTCGAGACCTTTTACCCTCTTTGCTGTCATCCTCTGGGCACAGTCTAATATTTTTACATCCTTCTTGCATTTAGAAAGGCAAAATTGCACACAGTACTTGAGGTGAAGAAGCAGCAGTGCTGAGTACAGCTGGGCAATCCCTTCCACCAGGAAGTTACACCGTGCCTAAAGACCCCCAGAACACAGCTGGCTCTTCTGGCCTCGAGAGCATATTGTTGACTCATATTGAGCTGGTCATCAAACAAACTCTCCAGATCCCTTTCTGCAGGTTGGCACTCCAGGCTCTTGTCCCCCAGTCTATACATTCATACAGGATTACACTCTCAGATGCAGAATCCTGTACTTGTTACATACATTTCATATGATTGGTAATTGTCCAATGCTCTGATCTATCAGGATCTCTCTGTAAGGCCTCTCTATCCTTCACAGAATCAACAGTGTCTCCTGCCAGCAAACATATTTTGTGTGCATACAATTCCTGTGTCAGGTTATTAATAAAAATATTGAAGAAAACTGGCCCTAAAACTGAGCCCTAAAGAACATTACTAGTGACTGCCTGCCAAACAGGTTTCACTCCTTTTCTGTTTTGCTGTCATGGTATCTATATCAAAACATCATCTTCAACAAGCTTCAGGAATTTGCTGGACCTGTTTGTGAATGATGTATGATAGTCCCAAGTTAAGATCTAGGAAACTGAAGTCATCCATAAGGCCAAGAGCAATTGATCTAGAGATTTCTCTTAATGCCTTATGTAGTAATACATTGATGTCATCATACTGGATGGATGACCTACAGTGGATTCCCACAACAGCATCTACTTTATTAGATTTTCTCCTAAACTAAACCCAAAGGCCCTCAACCATGTTGTACCTAATTGCAAGCACTGTGCAGTGCAATCCCTCCCCTATATGAATCACTACCCCTCACCAATCCTGGCTATTTATCCCTAAGAGACATACATTCAGTGCAAAAACTCCTGGATAACTTGAATGAATATTAATTTTCACTGGAATTTGCAATCCTAAAACCTGTAGGTGCTTTTCAGAAATTCAGTCCTACAATTAATGTACCCTAGGTCAATATCAATCAATAGAAAAAATTTTAATCCATTATTTATTATTTCCTTACCTGTAAACAGAAGATAAATATGTTGCCTAAATGGCAATGAAAGGGCCCAAGCCCTTCTGAAATCAGATGAGATTTCACTGTGTCTTTTCAGTCCTTGCAAATTACAACAGGGCAGTTACACATAAAACAGTTTGCTATTAAGATGTATTTTCATAATCTAATATAGAGACCATAGGTGGACTGACATATCATACATGATTATGACCCATCATAATCATGTAGCCATAAATATATGGGTCTTGAAAGTACTTTGAGGAAACCTAATTTGCTGATGGAGGATAGTCAATCATTTGTTGAGGGAGGATAAGAACACTTATGATTTGTTTGTTTAATCCACTCTTAAAAACCTCCATAAGGGGAGACCTTAAAACTTGTATTTAGAAAATACTTGGATTTTTTTTCCCTTTGCCCCATAAGGTTTCTATTACCTAAATTGCTGAAGAAAGCCATTACTTCCTCAGTTCTACTACAACATTTTCTGAACTGAGTCTTCCTAGATCTTCTCTTAAAAGGCATGTTTTCTGTTTTCTTCTCAATTCTACTTCTACTCATTTTTTCTTTTCCTCCAGACCTCTAAATCTAGTATCTTCCTTAAGAGCTGGTGCATAAAACTCAACATAATAAGGCATCTTCCTTCCTGAACATTTTCTTGATTAGGGAAATAGGAGAGGAAAGGAGATGAAGAGACTGCTTTAAAAATATAAGATTTTTTTCTGCATTCTTATAAAACACACTTTACTGCATTTATAGTCTCACCAACATCAGATACTAGAAATCCACTTTTCTTTCACTATCTCTATTTACTATTTTTGACTGACATACAACAATCTTGTTAGTCTGCCTCAGAATTAGATTTATCTTTTCAAAAATACTTTTTAGTAAATTATAACCTCCACATTCTTCTCTACAATGCCTTGCCCAGCCATTTTCTCCTCATTTTGTAGCTTTGTATTTGATTTCTCCCTTCAAATACTTTATTGAGTGTAATCCTATTGATCTGGGGGTAATTGTCCAAAATATTTATGGACTTTTGATATCATCATTTTAAGTAGTTATTTTAACCTCACCAGTCTGGGCATCATACACTGTTTTCCTAATTGCAGTTTCCATCAGTCAACTAAGCAAATAAAAAAACTGAATATTAACAATCTCCTAATCAATACTTACAGGACTTCAATGAAAGACATTACCAATTACGTAGTAAACCTATTACTTAATCTCTTACATTGGCAATATTTTAGTGAAATAATTGCACAGAGGTAAAGGGTTTTCTGTGCAAATATCTTCCTCAGTAGAGAAGCTAAGTAGAAAAAGAGGCTAAAGGAAAGCACTGTTAAGAGTTTTCTGACCTAATTTTCTATCCATAAAGAACTGTGGTCTAATGGAACTCAAATTTAGAGAAAACTATCAAGTAAAAGGAAGAGAATTGAGTACTTCCTGTTTTAATTAAATTTAATATAGACTATAAAATACTGAAACATATCAGGAAATCTTATTCAGAGTTATCTTCAGTGTTAGACACAAACAAAAAAACCCTTTTATATTTGAAAGTAGCATGAACAAGTCTTACTTATTACAAAAATTTATATTTTTCCTATCTAAATTTATATTTATATAATCTAATTTATATTTTCCTATCTAAAAAAATATCTGTATCAGTGATCTGATTATTGGTGATCTACTATGTGTAGAAGGAAATACTGAATTTCATATCCATGTGATTTTTTTTTATTTTTTTTTCAAGAAAGAAGCAGGAAAAATTTCAACTTAGATTTTTTTTCCTCTTTGCTGTTCAAGATATCCAGAAATATCATTAAATACATTTATCTACCATTATGGACATGTGTTTCTGAACTATATGCGCCTAAGAGTTGTGTGTTCAGACATGACAAAACACAGAGCCTCATAGTACAAGGATAAAAGTTAGTATGCAGATGCAAAGCACTGAGTAAAATAAATGCACAGCTCCTTTTCTGAGGGAGGAAAGCTGTCCTCAATATTAGACAGAATATGAAGTTTCAATACTTGGGCTTTCCAAATAAAAGGAAAGAAGTTTAATACAAGTGAATGATTAGATTATTGACAGATTGAAATGTGGCTAAAATAACTTTAGGTTATATGGTACTGCCAAAGCACAATCTAATGAGTTGCCATCACTGCTTTCAGGAAGAAGCTTGCTATACATACATATTTAAATATGTATATAAATGTATATATACATGTATATATACACACCTTTCTTTTCTCATATGACAACAGCATCTTACAAGGACAATGGGACAGATTTTTAAGGCATTTACATGGTTATTTTTGTCCTCCATTGAATGCTATGACTAAAAATCTTTTGTAAAACTCAGTTGCACTAATAATCCTGTAAAATACAATATATATATTTTTAGTGAAGATTTTTTAAAATCACTAAATAATGCTTGCTGTGCAAGTCAAGGAAATGTGGCAACTGGTATAAATCCTGAAAATGAGAGAAGATTTGAAAAGGAAGAAAATGAGCCCTAGTTCATCTCTCGGTTCATCTGTCAATTCATTTATTTTTACATCTCCTGGATCATGCTGAAATTTCTTAATGTACTTTCAGCTTAAACATCATCTAATCATCAAAAGTATGAAAAGCATGAAATTAGGAAGCATGAAATTACTCTGTTCTTTGCTCTTCAGTGCCAGCTGCAAGCTTGAATCATAACCAAAGCAGGATAAATACAGAAATCAAGAGAGTACTGCTAAAGCTAAAGCCATGTATGGTCAGAGCTATTCTTTCTAATGCTGTTTAAAGTCCACTAAGATCAGCTTTGGTTTATCATGGATGTGCTTAACAAACTTGTCCCTTAAATAGCATTCCACTGTTAACAGCATATTGGAAGGATCTTAGCTGAAAGAGGCTACTGCCTGTCTTAAACAAGAGTTAAAACACTTAGCAGTTCCATTGATAAAAGAACTATACAGCAAAAAAAAATCCCCCGTAGAACATGTTGTACAGCAATGGACTTTTTTCTTGACATCAGTACACTCTTGAAGGATTCTACCCCTATGCTCTACTATCAGTTAAAAACAAGGTCTAGCAGCAAAAAGTATATTTTACCCTGCAGGAAGAACAGTAAAGATAGCCTGCTCCTGCTGTGCCTGTATTTGAGGTTTCCTTCTTCTTGTTGTTGTCATACAAAGACAGGACAAAATGATAACAAGCGTAGCTCAGAAGAAAATTGTCCATTTCGTTACACACAGAACAACACAAGAAATCCACCATGTTAATATAATTAAAATGCGTCCAATATTCCTCATTCTGAAGTCATGATGGAGGCTCTATTCATGCCAAGTAAAACTTACTATAAAAATTGTACAATAAAATTGGTTTCATACACAGAGTCAAGGCCTTTTCTGCTTCTCACATCACCCCACTGGTGAGTAGGCTGGGGTGCACAAAGAGCTGGGAGGGGACACAGCCAGGACTGGTGACCCCAGCTGACTAAAGGGATATTCTACACCATACAGCATCATGTTCAGTAAAAAAAGCCAGCTGAAGAAGGAGGAAGAGGGGCACAGTCAGAGTGATGGTGTTTTGTCTTCCCAAGTCACTTCGACATGGGATGGAGCCTGGCTTTTCTTTCACCTGCCTGACCATGGGAAGTGGTGAATGAACTCCTTGTTTTGCTTTGCTTGCACTTGCAGCTTTTGCTTTACCTATTAGACTAGCTTTTTCCTTAAGCCATGAATTTTCTTACTTTCATTCTTCTAGTTCTCTCCCTCACCTCATCAGAAGAAAATGAGCAAGCAGATGCATGGTGCTTAGTTACTAGTGGGCTTAAAATACAGCAACAACACTATAAAATATATGTAAAATTACATGATCTATGTGTCATAGCATACAGTAAAATAATATAAAAAATTATTACCAAGTAAATGTCTTGTTAATGATCCATTCATTCATTTTGGCTGATGAATGGATTGACAATGACTGGCTCTGCTTATAAAGCAGCACACTAAATTTCAAAAGATTTTTAGTGAATTACATTACAGTAAAACTTAAAATAATGTTGTTCTTATCCTGAAACAGGTTTCTTAGAAAGAGTAATCAAACACTGCTCCCTACATAGGACCATTAGTTAAGTAACCAAGTCTGTAAGCATAAGTTTTACATTGAAGTTTTCTTGCCTGTTTGTTAGTTTCTAGCCTACTAGAAGTCACGTATTTAAATATTTACCTCAAAGAAGAAAACACAGGGGTATATTTATTCTGTATATTTCTGTACTTGTAACTCCAAATACAGTTTTAAGATATTTCTGTATTTGCTATAAGCAAATAAAGTGAAGCTAGATAGTTTGTAAACTAAAGTGCGCATTAGTGTAATAGTATGCAATTTTCATACAAGTTATTTCCTATATATTGCTGTCACAGGAAAGAGACAACTTCCAGAAATGTGAATTTTACCTATCTTAATTTGTTGACATCCAACACAAGTGGCTGACCACTTTTTTAAGGTATTGAGGGGAAAAAAAGGACACACAGAAAAAAAACCCAAACAAACAAACCCACCAGAAAACTCCCACATTTCAACATGTTTTCACACACCCTTACTGCATCTACATAAATATTCTCTTCTCTCTTCCTTTTCAATTCTCCATGTTTTCACCATGTCTTACAGTCAATCTGTCCAGTTCATACAGCCAGGTCCTTAGTGGCTTAGGAGGTAGAGGTGGTATCTCTACCTTTAATGATTTCTGCTGCTCCAGTCCTTTGTGCTCTTGCCTGACCTGGGTCACCCAGGTCCACAGTCCCTCATAATTGCTCCTTACCCAGTGTGGGCCATCTGTGGACTGTGATCCCTCAGGGGTGTCCCTGCATAGGCACAAGGCTCCCAGAGACCCCAGTACCTTTAGGGACTTCATGGAATGCCTTCCTAAAGCATGTTTCTTCAGCCTCTAATAGCTGCTAGTGTCTTTGGTAGATAGGTTTTTGTAGGAGCTCTTATTGCTTCTCTGATTGGATCAAGTTTGGGGTAGTATAGTGAAATTTCGATGCACAATTATTATTTTCCACTTGAGGCAGCCTGGACCCCATTTACAGATACACTGCAGCTCACGCTGTTTTCCCCACATGCCACAACTGTTTACACATATTTCTGCTACAGACTCCACTCTTCGCTCCAGTGAAGCACATATTGAAGAATATATGATGAAGGTTAAAGAAGTAACTAAACTTCTATGATTTCAGCTGTGAACATACAAAGGCTGAGAGTCACTTGAAACTGTTATTCTTCACACGATTTTCTTTTCTTTTGAAAAAAGGATTTTAGCTTTTTATTTCCACTTAGGCTATTACTTGTTATCTCATTTGTAAAATTGGTTTTATGTTGAAGTGTTCATCAAAGAGAAGAACTTTGTATTTCTTTTTTCTTTTGTCTATCCTTTTTTCTCAAAGTTTCATACTAAATAAATGAAATGTACAAAGGAATGCACAAACAAAAAGTGAAAAGCAAATTACATCGGCCATTTAATTTATTTTTTTTTAATTTTTTTATGATTTTGTAAACTTTCTGGTTATGGAATATTGTTTTATAATCAGACAGTTCGTATCAGTTTTTAATCATTTCATAATTTATATTCTTGACACTGAAATCTGATGTGCATTTTATATTTTTTTTCTGGATTAATTACTGAGGTTAAAGTTTGCAGAAATTTTATTTGTTTTGTTTGCTTTCATTTCAATAATTTAGCTAATGGTTTTCCTTTGAAGTTGATTTACCCTTGATTGTTTGGAACTCAATCATTTCACAATTTTTGTTTGGTTGATTAACTGCTCTTAACTATGGAAAAGTACTGAGTAAAATAGCAAAAAAGAAGAGATTTCTTGCAATTAATAAATATTTTTAAAGGAAATGTGGGTGTATTGAAATATGCTTTCTAGCCAAATAAAATCACTGAAAGTTAACAAATTTCCTAATTTCATGGTTGATCTTGAATTCGCATTAGAATATAAGTTATAAAATAGTTAATTTATCTTAACAGTGTTTATTTTTCTCATGAATTGGGGAAGAGGTAAAACTGTTCAATTACCTCACTCAACATAATTACATAATCATAAAAATATAATTCAGATACTTCACACCTTGTTGGGTCATGCTCAGAAGTCATGTGCTTTTATTTTCACAAAAGATCTTTAAGTGTCTAATCTATAAAACTGAAAAAATTTGTCCCATATAAAATTTTATCTTGAGAAATGTTCTCCTCTCTATTCATTTTATTCACACTGTTTTCAGAAAACATCAATTCTAACCCTATTTTTATTGCCTCATGCTAGTCTAACTCAAGAATCACTATAAAAGTAGATCTCATCTTTACAGACAAGGAAGCATTATAGCACAGCTGAAATTGTTATACACACACTTTATTCCTACCTATTTTCCTTATGTTAGGATCACCCTTTCACTCCTTTAGTCCTGAGGCATTGTAAATTCTCTAAAAAGCTTATAGCCTGTTATTAGCAACACCAACACTGTATTACAGGCCTGTGTGTTTCTACATCAGTCATAGTAGGATACAGATGTAAATATAATAAGCAAACTTTTCCTTACCCTTTTATTACCCAAGGAAATAATTTTGACTGAAAAGTGTGGATGACAGAAGCAGAATGACTTTTATAGATCATCAGAGTGCAGAACCCAGGCTGAGAGAGACACTATATAAAGATTTTAGAGGGGACAAGGTGAAAGAACTCTTGCTATTGAAAGAAGGAATTATTGTGATAAGGACTGCTAAATAAAACAGAGTAAAATGAAACAAAATAAAATGAAACAAAATAAAATTAAAGTCCTCAATGTCTGAAAAGAGGACTGGAGATCTTGGAAGCTGTCACCCATGACTATGTAGGATTTTGGATTCTCATAATCAAAACAACAAGAATACACTGAAATACACTGCAGACTCTGGAAATAATAGCTTGTTTGTTTCAGAAGCATGTTTAAATCTGGCTTGCCTTTGCCTAATTTACATTACAGAATTTAAAGTCTTTCATACTACAGTGCTTCTTCTCTTCAGTTCAATGGAATAATGCATTAATTTGTTGAAGCTCTCTCCATTTAAGATTAGAGCATGATAGTGCGCAGATAGCGCATTTTTCATAGTTCTACTGCTAAGTACTGGAGAGTCTTGAAAATAGTGTAAGTTCACGTTATATCTGTTTTGAATTTAAGAACAGATTTGAGTCAGATGGCTTTAGATTGAATTCATTTTTTTACAGAGGACTAGCACTCCTACAGCCCTCTCTCAGGTTGCCATTATCCATGTGAGAGGAGGAACTCTGTAAATTTATGCATTGTACATTTTTAGTAACACAACAATTCTAAGAAAGGAAAGACTCGCTCAAAAGAACAAAGTTAATTTCAGTTTCTTCCTCATAAGTTAAAAAAAGTAGCTCCAAATTTCCCTGAAAATTTCTTCATCCATCAGGGTATAGGTTTGTCCAGATAAAAAATAGGGAACCTTTTCCAGACTTTTGCTTTTCTGATCAGTGACAAAACTTCAAAAATGTGAAGTCACAGGAACAGACGAAAGATAGTATGTGCATGAGGTAACATGAGGTAACATTGGGTAGGGACACTCATCTGAGAATAAGGAGTTTTGGTGTCTTCCTGCTATTATTCTTGTACAATATATAAACTTCTCAATGCTAATTAGTTTCACTTTCTGACACCTAGTGCAAACTACACAACACTGTTATAGCATATGAGAAGTAGGATATACAACACAGCCACTACTTCTGTGTGAGAGGCAGAACTGTTGCTATAGTCAACAGCCCCAGCTTTCTCCGGAGGAGGAATCAAGAGTCAAAGGAGAAGGAGGGGAGGGTACAATAATGGAATACAAACGGGATGAAATTTGGGTATATAACAAGTTCCATCAAAGGAACTGGAACAGAATAGATAAAATATACCAAGAGACACACTTGTTGTAGTAGAATCAAAATAAATCAGAAAATCGGAATTTTCATAAATTAGAATTCTTACTGGAAAATGCCAAGGAGACATGTCACAAAAATAAAAAAAATAAAAAAAAAATTATAGCAAGTGTAAGGCACTATATGTTCCCCACAGTTTAGCAATAAAAGTTGTACTGGGTCTGGCTAGGATAGGACTACTTTTCCTAATAGCAGTTCACTTTGTACCATGTTTTACACTTGTGGCTAAAACAACTTTAGTAGTACAACAATGTTTTATCAATTGCTGAGCAGTGCTTGCACAGCATCAAGACCACCTCTAGCATCAATTCCACTCTGCTGCCCCCCAGCAAGGCAGCTAGACGTGGGCAAGAGTTTGGGAACAGACACAGCAAGACACCGATCTCAGCTACCAAGGGAATATCCCATACTGTGTCATACTCAATCCCATCCTCATCATACTCAATAAAGCAGAGTTTCCAAAGTACCCAGTGAACCTGTACGGGGCCAGCCATTCTTCTGCTGGTAGGAGGTGGCAAGTGCTCACCTCTTCATCACTTGGTTGTTTTTTGGTGATTTTTTTTCCTGTCTTTCCTTTCTTTTAAACTGTCTTTATCCCAACCCAAAGGTTTTTCTTACTTTTGCTCTAACAGTTTCCCTTTACTTTCCTCTGGGGGCAAGGAGTGAGCCAGCAGCTGGTGGATGTTTAATTGTTAATTGAGGCCAACTCTCCACAAAAGTGAAAACAGGCTGGAATTAAAAGGTCACAGCCAAAAGAGATTCTCTTAGAAAGGATGCTAGTCTTGTGTGCTTCAGCTGAGATGAGAAAGAAATTTAATAAAATTACTTATTTGAAGGAAGCTCTTGGTGCAATGAAAAATAGATTGTAGAGAATTGTAAAATGATACAAATAAATTACATGAAGTAAAGACTGATTTAAAAAATAAAGAAAATCACAGAGAGAAGAATAGCAACTGTGGAACTGAAAGAAAGAAATGGGAGATGAATTGACACAGAATCTTGTTTTATTACAATCTTTTACTATAAAGAGCTCTTTCTACTTTCATGCTGATTTAAAATTCATGTAACTTCAATAAATCTCACTGAATTATAAAAATTCACTGAAGTAATACAAAATCAGTTTAATGCTTTTAGAGGTTAGACAATTTAACATATTAAGGAGAAAAATATTTTTAGTATTCCTATACTATAGTGTATATGTAGACTGTGTATTGTACATATATATATAAAATATATATGTGCTGCATGTACATATTATGTACTAGATGATCTACATGCACATTCTGCATACATAGGTAGTCTGCATATATGTAGATAAAAGATATATGGCATATACATATCTGTATGCCTACATACTATACAGGTATTGTACATAGAAGGAAAAAGCATATGTAGATGACAGTCAAATCTGCCTTTGTTTTTGGCTGGGGTTTTTTTCATTATTGTTGTACCAAGACTCTCTTATTCCCAAATAAATGCATGGAAAATATCATTTATCCACACCTTATATAATAGAAAAGAGACTACATTTGTCTAGAGAAGGAGGATAAACTCTCCTTAAAACGGATACAAGGAAAAGGGGAAAGAATACTAAATTCTATTTTTCTTGTCCTTTTGTTTGTTTTAGGAAAAGGAAAAAGAAAAAGGAAGGGGAAATGGACAGGAAGGAAAGGGAATTACTATTTACACTCGTTGCTCTTTGTTTTCCTAACTCCTTCATTAGAAGACAATAACGGTTTCAGCAATATTGTATCACAGTGTCTATCACATATTGGCTGTAGAAAAAAATCAAATTGAAACAAGGACAACCACAAACAAGTAATTGAGGAGAAATAAAACAGAAGGTTTACTAACCATTGATATTGGGTTTGATCATTTCCTGCTTTGTGGGATCCTTCTGTATATCACTACAAGTTGAAAATGCAGTGGATTGGAGAGTGTCTTCCAGGCTAAAACCCTTGCTGCGGCTGTTGCTGGAATGCTCGCTCTAGGGAGCTCCTCCACTGCCTTTTCACTGAGCTACATCAGATATTACATGACAGAGAAAGAGCAGATAGCCAACGTAATTCTCTGAGGCAACTTCCAGTGATCTCTGCAAAGGCTCTTACAACTGATTCCTCATCTTAGGAGAGCCTTGAAACCCAGACCACTCAAGCAGTATTAATGTCACCAATCTTTCTAAGAGCAAGACTGTATTCTTGAAATCCCAGGCAATTTTTAGGCTCTGATATTTTTGAATCAAGTAAATAAGTAATTCAACTGTTGTTTGTCATAATTACCAGAGTTATTAATAATAACAATTTCTAATAATTATTAGGTCTCCCATTTTATTATATCTAATCACTACATTATGTTTGACACAGTAAATTTTCTGGCGGGAAGAACAGACTAGACAAGTAAATGGTGTTATTTTTATTGGTTTAGAATACCTTTCAAATAAACAACTTTGCTCTCCTCCCATTTCTCTTTCTCATGATGAATATAATTCCTTAAAATTGATATCAAAGGATCTGAGCACAGGTTTATATTTTTCAACTACTTCATATTTGGTTCTAGGTACAACTAGTTTTTCATCCAAGTTGGCAGCTGCAGCCCTGAGAGGCTGCATTTGATCTCTGAAGATATATTTCAAGACCATGAGCTTCAATACTCTCTGTTCAGATTTACTTAATATTGAAACATATCTGTATTACACAGGGACCTTTACCTTCTGGATGAATTATTTGAATGAGGTTTTCCTGGTACAGTCTTGAATAAATTATGAGCTTTTCAAAGCATTTCATAGAGTAAATGAGTAAGAATGGGTAAGATTGGAAGGAACAACAGTGGGTCATCTGGTCCAATCTCTCTGCTCAAGCAGGGTCATCCTAGAGCACAAGGCACAGGATTGTGTCCAGATGATCCTTGGATGCCTCCAGTGAGGGAGTCTCCACAATCTCTCTGGGCAATCTGTTCCAGTACCTGGTTACCTGTATAGTAAAGTTCTTTTTGTTCTTTACATACTTGGCCAGGTTTAATTCCAGATAGACCTTGGCCTTCCTTCTCTCATTTCTATTTACCCTATCAACAGTAGTGCATTCATTTCAAGATTTACCAGCAGATTTTCTATATAAAAAAAGCAGCTTAACCACAGCCCACTAACCACTGAGGGCAGTAAACTTCAATTTTTTCTGCAGTGTTGAAAAGAATTGAGCTGACATTCAAAATCTGCATTAAATATCTTTTACAAAGTATGTTATCAGTTGCATTTGGATATTGAGATCCCAAATAACATTTTTCCTTAGAGTATTTCCTCTCAATTTCGAGTATGTTTAAATAACGAGGATAGTCTCTGTCTCTTTCCTTCATCATGCACACATCAGACCGAACCTACACTGATATATCCAGGCATTATTTCAATATTACTATTAATCAGTGTATGCTGGAAGGAAATACTCTATTTTCTAAAATTATATAACTAAATCAGTCAATCATATTTCTGGTATTAATTGGCTGGGGTAAAGATTAGGACTATTTTTCTAAAATACATGATTGACAACTGCTGCAATTGCTCCTCTATATAAAAGTAGAAAACTGAATGATTGTTTTGCTCCTGAAATTCAATAATATCACAGATAAAGTTTTGCCCAGTTTCTACAGTGCCAGAAATTGTGTCTAGCTTCAGAAGTCGTTTGGATCTATTTTTCACAGCTGCCTTGCACAAGCTGAAAATGAACAGAATATTGAAATCAACAGAAAGGTCTAATTATATTAACTCAAACATGAATGTTATTTGATTTTTAATACATATCTGACAGAAATTCTTTTGCTGCTCCTAGTTGTCTTGCTTTACTTTCATCATATTAGAAAAATATGGGCATATTGATGTTTTCCTTCACTGTCTCATTGTGCACTTTCTAAAAACTCATTAAGAAATTAACCTTTTCAAAACACTCAGTTTTAACCTATCTCTGTTCAAATTGACTTTTACGAATTAGGCCACCAAAGAAGTTTTAAAAATCCCACCAAAATGGAATTTTCCTCTGAGTAATTATTTACGGGGAGGAAAAAAAATCTTTGTAATTATTGCCAAATTCACAGGTTTTGTCCAAGCACAACTGCAAAATTATTCATTAAAATTCCATGTGCTTTTTGCATAGTTTTAGTACTTGTATTGCTTTTTCACTTAACAAAAACATAAGGAAAACTATCCTACCATTTTATACTACATGTTGAATCCCTTTAAAAACTAAAATTGTTATTGCTATTTAGAATTTTTTTTAACCACAATGTGCTTTTTTCACTTTAGCGCTTTTTTTTCAGTTTTCACTTTAGCGCTTACTCTTTGAAAAGCTTTACTCCATGCATAAAGTCTTCTATAAATCTATTTCTCATCTTAATCAATGTCATTACACTATTGCATTAATTTTAATACGTTGTCAGTTTAAATAATTATAACTTTTATTTCATTGTAATATACCATAGACAAAATTTATTTTACAATCTCTGTAAATCACCTTTGGAGACACTTTTTTAGCCTAAAACAGAAATAAACTGCACTACTAGACAAAGTAGTTTCCTTGTGGTTTTGGCAATCCAGAACTGAATGGCCTATTTAAATACATTGTCATGTATCTCTTGCAAGTTCAAAAGTTTCCATAAGTATGTAAAACTTCCCAGTTACAGCAGCATCAGTAAAGCAAAACACAGAGAGACCTACTGCCCTAAATTGCTTACCATTTTTCAAGGTTTTTACTGAGTGTCTGCATTTTAAAGTGGAAGCTTGGTTCTGGTTGACACTAAATCCATCTTTGATTCTGCATAATTAGGATTATTCTTTTGTCCCAGCTCCTAACCTATATACCTATTTGTATCTCTTCACCAACACAATTTCTCCTTTTAAATTTGCAAATCCTGTAGAACAAAAATACTTGTTTTCACATATGACTAATACTAAATCCTAGTAACAATTTTCATAGCATCATCATGTATTTTTCTTTTATGAAGGAAAAAAAGAATCTGTTGCGTAGGAACAGCTGCTGATTCTTTTCTCAATTGGCTTTTCAGGACTCTATCCACTTCCATTCCCTCACTTTATATAAAAACTTCTGAGATAAAGAGATAAGGAGAGACCCTTGGAGATAAAAGTTATTCAGAAAAGCAAGGAGACCCTGCATGCTTATAAGCAATGAAAAGCTCTGGAAAGGACATGGAACGTGTCTTCTTGGAATATCCTTTCAAGTACAGAAAGAACAAGAAAGTCATCAAGAGCAATCAACGTGAATTAACCAAGATAAAATCCTGCCTGACCAAGCTGAATGCCAATGAAGATGAACTGAGTGCCTCTGTGACTGAGCCAAGAGCAAATAAGCACAATATATACCTTGAGTTTACCAAAGCTTATAAAATGGACTGCAGTCTCAGGAAGCTAAGGAAGTATGACCTGAAAGACCAAAATATGAAGGCAAATGAATTGACTAAATTAAAAGGCAGAAATTACTGGCAGATCTCTAGGCCTGAAGGTTGTAGTGTTAAAATTTAAAAAATAAAATTAAAAATAAAAATAAAAATAATAAAAACAATTGTTCATTCATTTTGCATGCTTTAGTGAAATAATACAACTAAATCAGCAGATAACTCCTTCAGACAGCAGATGTTATGACTCCACTGGGGGGCTCATATTTATAATGGCAGAGGTACTGTAGGGTGGAAAAGACCTAAATAACATCAGCAACCAGTCCCCTTATATTTCAGAATCAGAAATTTGATTTCTGATCGAATTTCAAAGGTGGAAGCTTTGGTTTTGCTTTACAAAAACTGCTCCATAAATCCATTAGGGTGCTAAAGTTCATGACGATTTGACAGTTGAGAGTTTTGAAGGTAGTCCTTGAATGGAAAATTGTGGAAGAAGGATAACACTTGTAAAGGTCTTGTGTGTTTGGGTTGTGTGTGCCAAAAATTCCTCAGGTCTTTCCAACCTCTGGAAAACAACAATCAGGCAAGATGATTCATCTGCTCAACAGCCATACCTAATACATACCACCATGTGGGATAAGAATCCCTTTAACTGAGTTCACTCTTCTGGAAATCCAAATTCTTTGATATAACCAGGGTTTCTTTCTAAAATTTCTCAGTATGGTAAGGTACAGAAAGCCCTCAAAAGAGAACTTTTGATGTTGCTGATTTGTTTCTTTTGTTCGTGCTGTACTAATGCCTAAATCAGGGCATTATATTTAGATGGGAAATGGAAGGATAAAATTTACCTCTAACATTTGCATAATCTAGTTTCTTACTTCATTTCCTAATGATGGTGGGGGAAAATTCTATTCTAGAGAAAGAATACTTTTGTAAATTAACACAGAAGCTGACGGCCCAGGTTTAATTCTAACAGATTTGACTGTAAATAAATTTGTCAGAATATATTACTGACCAGATCATAATTAAAATTGAGTTTGCATGGGAATTTTTGCAGGGTTTTGTTTTGATTTGATTTTTTATGTAATCCATGTGAAATGCAGAAGATTTTACGTGGTAGAAGTAGAGTGAATTCTGACAGTCAACCTTTGGAGCTTTTCATGACTGAAGTCACAATAAAGCAAGAAACTGTCAAGCTATTTTTCCAATAAACTATTTGATAAACAAGTTATTATTATGATAGCAGATTATTTGTGAACCAGTAAAGATTTATACAAATGTATTATTTAGCTGTAAATGGTTCCCATGAAAAACTGAAATAAAGTGCAGTCTGTGAGTGTTCTTAAACTTCTGTTGTTATTACTTATTGGCAATTTTCATTTCAGTGCAGGAGAGCTGATCTAGGTGAAACATAATCTTTTTTTGTGATTGCCTAATTGAAGCTCTTACATGTGAAAATAAGCAAATAAATGGATGATGAGTATCAAATGAGAAAATAAGACACATGTCCACATGAAAAATTAATACTTTTAATGAAAATATTAATTCCTTAAATATTTGTGAGAATAGGGTATTTAGATAGGACTATCTAGAAAATGAACAATAAAATGTACAAAAATATCTAAGCAGAAGTTCAATTAATCCATCTAAAGATGACTTCTCTATTATTTACATAGCTGCAATCCTTAATGCTTAGAATACATCCAACAAGTTAATAGGTTTTTTTTGCATTTGATTTTGAACAATAGATAGGAAAGGACAGTCTCCTTCTTTTATGAACCTTCTCCTTCTTTTATGAGTGAAAGTACTCACTTCACAATGCCAAATAAGGCAGTTGTTTCATAAGCATCTGCTAGGGGTTTTTTTTGAGAAAAACCTGCTTTGTTTGATAGCTGTGAAGGAACCACTAAAACCAAGCTGTTATGTTTTTATAAAGTTGCCTGCTATATTTTTTATGACCCCAAACTCCACTTTACAAGCACAATAAAAGGCGACTAGCATTCATGTGTGTGTTTGATTTGTTCTGTACAGGCAGTGTAATGAGGTCTACAGCTGAGTGGCTGTGTTCTTTTTACTCATTATTTTTTCTCATTATATCTTTGAATAAACAAAAAAATACATAGAAATATTGAGTATAGGAATTTTGCTGTTAGATTACTTTTAAGCAAGGTAAAACCAATAACTTCCAAATTACTGAGTAAACTAACAGTTTGTCCAGAGATGCAGAGTCTCCCTTCACTGGAGAAATTCATGAACCATCTGGACACAATCCTGGGCAATGTGCTTTGGGATGACCCTGCCAGAGCAGGGAGGTTGGACCAGATGATTCCCTGTGGTGCCTTCCAGCCTGACCCGTTATGACTCCATGATTTGTGTGCATGTGTGTACACTTCAGCATGTCCACACACACGTACACTCACATTTACAAGTGTATAGAAGCCAACTGCTCATAGATGAGAACCAGACAAAAAACTGTGATTAGGGATAGACTTGTCAAATCATGCCAGGTCCTGTAAACCAACATAGCCAGCTGAAGCTGAGCTCTATGTATCTCTCTTTCTTCCAAATTGCCGTGGCGTGGTAATGCTTCAGCAGATCAACATAAGAGGAGACAATGTGTAGTAGAACTGGGGTAACAAAAAAAATTCAATTATTTGGAAGTACTTCTGGGCACAGTGAATGAGTACAGTATTAGTGAATCTCATTAAGTTATGATTTAATTTCTTCTGGGCAAGTAGGGGGTGAAACCAGTGGGTAGGCCAAATAATGGTCTCCGATTATGAGAATTTCAGCTTTATTTGAATTAGGAACTAGTATCTCTGGATTTCAGTGAGGAAAGACGGCAATTTTTTCCCTGTTAGTGCTAAACAAAAAGACAAATAATTTCATCCACACATACTCAAATGTGTAATTTCCAAATGAAACTAATAAATATGTAAATAAAAACCTTATTATTTGGAACAACAGGAAGATACTGCTCATGTCCTTTTAAAAACTTTGCCAAATATTTTTCACTTCTCTGAGACAATAGTTCTGGTTTCAGCATTAGGGATATTAGGATGTTAACCTTTCAACCCTGACTAGACTGTGCATCTGTGCTCTGTGAGGAGCAATGGGACATATAATTGCCCTCTACAAGAAAGCATGAGTCCTGCTTAAAAAAACACATTTGTCCCTCTCCATGATGTCTCATAATCCATCCCATAGTAGACACTACAATTTCTCTGTATTATATAAGTCTTTACTATTGATATAAGTTAATATGGTAACAAAATGTAATAACATCATTCCGACTAATTTGTTCTTTTCCTGTTACCTTAAGTGGTTTCATATTTTACATTTAATCCCACTCCTCATTGATGATTCAGTGTTTATTTTGAACTCTATTATTTTTGTTAACTAACAGCAGTTAGGATATAAATAAAGAGGTAATGACACAAATAGAGGAAGTTTAATGGTGCTAAACATTTATATTTAAAAATGTGTAGGAAATAGAATTGATAGATGAGAGAAATAAAAACAAAATATATTCAATTGTAAGAAAGAGAAATTATAAACAGAAAGCATGCACATCAGTTAAGGTACTGTAATGAGTAAACTGGATGAAAATAGGTAACTTTCCGTAAAAAAAAATAAGTTAGAAACTGAATCTAAATATTTCTGAAAAAGAAATAAAATTACCTTATAACCTCCTTAATTTCAACCCTAAAATACATACCCTAAAGCACTTGCATTTATATTGGATATACTAAACTTGTTTTCAAGAATTATTAGAAAGCTTCTTCAGCAATACTTCCACTGAATTCTACATCAAACAAAATTTTATAGAAATAGGTATTTCATCTATCCTATAGTATAGGGAGAGATTATGCATTATTATAATATGTTTAATCAAATGTATCTAAAAATAGTACATATTAAAGTAGCTATCCTGAAATACTTGGCCAGAGGCTAAGCCCCCAGCCAGTTGCTCACTTACTCTCCTAGCTAGAGTAAAGACTCCCCTAGGGGAGCATGAGCTGAAAACTCACAAGTAGAGATAAAGACATTTAATAAGTGAGGCAAAGTTTCACACATGAGAAAATCAATGAAAGAAAACTCACTACTTCTTATCAGCCAGCAGATATCCAGCCACAGCTTGGAAGGCAGGGCTTCAGCTTGTGTAACAGGTACAAATGCCATAATCATGAGCACAATCACTTTCTCCTGAGATTTTGTGGCTGAGCATGATGCCATAGGGTGTGGCAAATCCCTCTGGCCAGTAGGGATCAGGTCTCCAGGCTGTTTCCTCTCAGCATCTTGTGCAACCCTGGCCTACTCACTGCAGGGCAGAGTGAGAAGCAGAAGGTCCTTGACGCTGCGTAACAACTCCTCAGCAACAGCTAAAACATTGGTGTATTTACACCAACAGCTTTGTTTTTATTTACATTAAACAGCTTTATTTTTTGTTACAAATGCAAAGCACATCAGCATAGAGGTGCCATGAAGAAAGTTGATTAACCCAGTACAACTACTCAGAGCTTAAGGAGAAAATTCTGAGGGCACACTACTGTGTGGAATGTTTGAGAAATATTAATGGCTATCTGCTATGCAAGTGCTCTCAAAACATGTAGATTCATGGCTTTAAAGGGATAGATGAGCTTGGAACTAGAAGCTGAGGATTCTCATTTTACATGCCTGAGGAAAATAAACAGCATTCATTGCATTTTGTATTGGTTGTTATGGATACAAGAAACGGTAATGACTCTTTACATAACTTGCTACTGGACAAAAATCAAAAGGGTCAATGAAACAGGCAGTGACGAAAAAGAGTGATAATAACAAACATAAAAGCAGACTGCGTCTGAAAATCTGTGGCCTTGTCTGTAGACATGCATGACTCAGAGGCTTAAACTCTAATTACTTCACAGACTTCTGACCAACATGAGTTCGTAGGACATGTTTCTTTTCAATTCTACTCGCTATGTCTTGTCAGTCTTCTTCATTCTTTTTTGATGTCTATAAAAATACCTTTCCTCATGACTGTTCAAAGAGCAGGTATTGTTTGTAGTGCAGGAACATTATTTTGCTGAAATTATCAAGAAATTTATTTCAGATCAGGAGTTTGTGAATTTTCTATACAGGAACTTGTCCCTGAAACCACCCTAACATTAGGAATTTAAATTAAGATGTTGAATTTGGAGCAGAGAGATTTTATCATTTAGCCAATAGACACTTCATGGAGTTCAGGGATCAGAAATGCGAAGGCCCATACCACCAGGGGAATCTGGGAAGCACCTGGACGAAAAGCAGTTTTGATGGGGGGAAAAAGGGAACCTCAGTGAACACTTGGCTGAGTATGAGCCCACAAGTGTGCTTTTATTTTAAATAAAATAAATTTTGCCTCTCTATGATACAGAAGAATCTATGATATAGAAGTAGGGGAAGTATGATCAGGCAAATGAAGAAAATTGTTATTCCTCTTTATTCAGCGCTGCTGAGGTTGTATCCGGAGCACTGCACTCAGTTGGGTGTCACCCTGATCAAAAAGAATGTGGAGAAACTGGAGAAGGCTACCAGGATGGTCTGCAGCCTAGACAACCTAAATAAAAACAGAGATTGAGAGAGATAGTATTCCTCAATATTGCACAGAGGAACCTAAGGCATGATATAATAATGCTCCACATCTACCTGAAGGGCAGCCACCATGACATTTGATTTTAATTATATTACAAATTACTGATGTACTTAATGTACTAAGTGACACAGTAACATTATTTTAAGGTATGATACCTGTATAGAGCAATTCACTATTTCAGTATTTCAATCTGTTTGCATCACAGTTGAGGACAGTTATAAAAATCTTGAGAAGAACTGTTAAAAGCAATTTCTTTTTTTCAGGAAGTAAATTCCGGTTTTGCTCCTACTTATTGATATTTATCAAACACTGAGGCAGAATTATGCAACAAGAAACTGTGAATGCTATAGGTTTCAGGTATTTATAGCTTTGCTAACCACTTAGTAGGAATTCTTTAATTTAATATTTAATTTTTTAATATAATTTGAATTTAACTATATAGTGAGGCTTTCCCCTGAGGCAGTTGCTCCTTCATCAAATAATTATCTTGCATAGGCAATTATTCTTTATAGTCAGCTTAAATGTTATTTTTTATAAATATCAAGATATAGTTTTGAATTTTAATTTCTATTTCCATCATGGACAGTACATTGTTGCATGAAGAATTTTTTTTTCCCCAGATATTTCTTGGAATATGGGTAGCATTAAAAAGATCTGAATTCTACATCTGGAATAAACTGGGGCACCAGAGAATATCTATCTATTAAATTGCCTTCTTTTTGGTGTAATCTCACCTGTCATTAGGTGGTTTCGTTTGGTTATGTTTAGGATCTTAGTCGAGGTTACATTTCAATAGGGAAAGATATTTACCTTGGAAATCATGAAGATTTGTTCTCTCCATTTTTCTTTCTCCCACTCTATAACTACATAGAGAACTTAGATTAACGCAACTTTGGAACCTTGCTGACTAAAGTATTTCATTGACTGTAGACAAGACAAACACCAGCTGGGATTTACTAAAAATGTCCAGTAAATGAAAACTATATTTTGCACAAGTTAGCAATATTTATCAATCTGATTCTGTTCCAAATTATAATGTAAATTAAAGCATGAAATATAAATTACCTTTCCCTACAGTTAGACAGCCTTCCAAAATTCTAAATTAACTCAAGGTAGAAAAACTACCCTTGACTCTTTTATGCACTGTATATGTATTTTTAATAAAATAAGAAGGGGAAGGCAGGAAGGCAGGAAGGAAGGAAGGCAAGCAAGAAGGAAGGCAGGAAGGAAGGCAGGAAAGAAGGCAGGAAGGCAGGCAAGAAGGAAGGCAGGCAGGCAGGGAGGCAGGGAGGCAGGCGGGGAAGGCGGGGAAGGCGGGGAGGGAGGAAGGGAGGAAGGGAGGAAGGGGCGGGAGGGAGGGAGGGAGGGGGGAGGGAGGAGGGATGGAGGAGGGAGGGAAGGAAGGAAGGAAGGAAGGAAGGAAGGAAGGAAGGAAGGAAGGAAGGAAGGAAGGAAGGAAGGAAGGAGGGAAGGAAGGAAGGAAGGAAGGAAGGAAGGAAGGAAGGAAGGAAGGAAGGAAGGAAGGAAGGAAGGAAGGAAGGAAGGAAGGAAGGAAGGAAGGAAGGAAGGAAGGAAGGAAGGAAGGAAGGAAGGAAGGAAGGAAGGAAGGAAGGAAGGAAGGAAGGAGTGGATGGTATTAAAGAAAGGGAAGAAGGTCAGAAAGAGGGCATGCGGGAGGGCACAAAGGCTGGTATGTTTGTGCACTCAATGGTAACAGTTATAGTAGAAGTTATTGACAAAAAATGAATCTGTAGCAGGTATTTATAACATGTTAATGTTTTGGGGTTTCTTTGTACTTTCTTGGCCTTTATTTCTCTACCTCCTTCTTTGTTATTAATTTTAATAAATTATATTAATTTATCCAAATTGAATCTATTTTGCTTCTGATGGCAATTAGTGAGTGATCCCTTACTGTGACCCATCAACTTTTTAACTGGGTTTTCTTCCCCTCTCATATTGATAAGTGGAAGTGATATAGTGCGCCTTGATAGGAACATGGCATCCAGTCAAAGTCAACCCATCATCCTTCTATTTAATTTTCTTTGATTGCTACTGTCCTGCAAGGCTTATCATCACTGTCCAGATAACTACTCTCTTTACATCTTATTTAAATGAATTGATAACCCAGAGATAATTACAACAGTACAGTGAAGTGTGTAACTTCCTTGATTGAATGATATGGAGTTAATTTTCCTTTAATCAGAAGTACAATCAAAAAGCTTATTTTTATGGAGGCAAATGTAGAAAATTGCAGAAATTTTTGACTACAGGAATCACAAAAATAAGTGTTTGGTTGGAAGCTAATGACAGTGTGTTTCAAATGACATAAAACGTGGCAAGCTATTTTTGGTGCATAACATGGGGTACTTAAACCAGGAATTAATCTAAGTCTAATTAAATTTTAGGCACTTTTTTTAATCACTTTGTATAATCTAAGCAGGGGAAAAGGAAAGACTCATGCAAAGGGTGATGGAAAGCAGAATAATTTCCAACGACATTAATTGGTACAGTTCATAAGCTTTAATATCTGGCATGACTAAAATGATGCAGTTCCTATTTTAAATTCATCAGTCTGCCTATACCCAGTTAAAAGAAACATTTTTCCTCATCTCAATAACTGTAACGCCCAATTCATTGTGTTGGACTTACACTTTCAGGATTCACACTCTTCAACATCACAAATTAATTCTATAAATATCTGGTACCACCAAAATCTTATCAAAATTATCTTTACTTTACATGTACGTACATGTGTGTGCGAGAGAGTGTGTGCAACTGGTCAAAAAATCCCTAGCACGGAAGAGGGAAATGAGCACATGCACTTGCGAAGCGCAGGGTAAAATATGGGGAATTAACTTAACTGATGTAAAGAAGAAACAAAGGTAGTAGAAGGTCACCAGATGACTTTAAATAAATGCATCAGCTGTCTCTTTATCAGCTGGATGGAGCAGCTGTTTCTGTAAATGCCCTCTGCTAAGTGAACCAAGAGAAGCTGTGAATGTCCTCCTGATTGAGACAGACCAATATAGAAGAGATGTATACATGTCTCAGCCAAACCTAAAGTAAAATACCCCAAAATTAGTGACCAACAAAATATATTTTGAGAAGAGCAACAGGATTGTATATCTGTATTCCTTTCCAGTGACTGGGGCTGCCTAGTGATGCACTAGAGAAATGTAGACACTGGGCATGGGAATCATGTTTGTGTTGGGATCTAACTAAATAGAGCAATTGCCATGAAGTGTTTATGTTGTGGTTTCATTACACTGATGAATCACTCTACTAAATCAAGTGAAGCATCAAGTATTTTCAAATAAGTAAATTTAGTGTTATTCCCTGTGTGAAATATCTAAAAGAATGTGGCCAGATAATATTGGACTCTGATAGCATATTCACATTCTCTTTAGGAAAAGTGAAATTCATGTGACATAAATTTCATTAAACCCAATGCATTATTTAGAGAAATATGATTTTTGCAAAGGCTGTTTCTTAAACATAAGAATTATTTTTGCTGGTGTCTCTCTTTAATATTCCCTTTGCACAAACACCCTTAAGCATTTTTTTCATATAGGCCCTACTCCTAATGTAAAACTACTTAATTTTCACCCCAAAGTTCTTTATATTGATTAATTTATATTAATTAATTAACAGATCTTCAGGGAAATAAAAAAAAGATTATTATTTGTGTTTGTATCTGTTCTGTTTTTTTCTTTCCTATTAAGTTCTTTACATTGTATTATACATTTTGAAAGCTAGGGAGAAAGCCACTTCCACTTTACCATTTATAGCATCTGTTTTCCTTTAAACTGTATCATGGTCCTGGAGTTAGATTGTATCTTTAAAAGAAATCAAGCGTAAATAGAACTTATATTTTCATCTCCTCAAATACTTATCTCTATGCTAAATATTTTACTCTGAGGATAAACATTTATTTTGCTTTGGATTAGAGTTAAACCTTGCACTCAATATTTTAAAGCTTTATATTAACAAATTTCTTAAAAACATGTAGTTTATGACAAGTAATTTAAAAAACTCTGTTAAAGCCTTGCTCTGGAACTTGCTGTTGTTCATGAGTATAGTTGTATGGTTTAGATGTGTTGAGATTTATATTTAATGATTTCTTACATATATTCATAAAAACCTAATTTTATTAATTTTTCTAATGCAGAAGATTATGTATGTTACTATTTTATGTCAGTTGAAATGGGCTATTTTTGAGAGGATTAATTTTCTGTTACTTTTGCATATTCTCTCACTGAAATTTTTGATTATTTGAGGGTTTCATTCTGCTCTCCATCCCTTGTCTTCCAGCTCACAGAGCTGGATATCCCACAAACAATTGGTCTTATTTTTAAAAACTGAGGCACATAAGGCATTTATTACCTTATCTGCTGTCACTGTGTTTCATCCCATATGCAATGAAGGATGGAGATTCTTCATAGTGTTCCTTTTGTTGCTCATGTATTTATTAAAATGTTTTTTAGTGCCTTACCTTACACTTAAGCATTGGCATAACCCTTAGAACAGATTACTAGAAAGACAATTTCAGAGCTAGCATCTATGCTATTAACTCACAGTTGTGGATGCTGTACAGTCTGAAATGAAAGCTATTACTCTAGTAATTTCTGTAGAAATCATGATATATGATTACTGATGTCTATCAATGTTACAATAAAACAATTAACTATAACAGCCTGTCAGGGAATATCATGGAAATGAAGTGGTAGTATAAATAGAAAATTGGAACAAGGACAAAGAGGAAGCACCTCATTCTCCTGCCTCAGCATGAATGTCCTTCTGGAGCAATCCTGAAGAGCATAAAAGCATGCACTTGTGAAGAATCAATAAACAGAAATAGATCAAATCAAACAAGTTAAGAAACAAACTGATTGCAAGCCTAGGGAGAAACAAAGCGACAGAAAAGCTTTACCCAGGAGAAGCTGACATGGGTATATCCATTTGTTCTGCTAGAAAATAAAAACAGGAGAGTTAAAAGTTCAGGGACTAGCCCAGTGGTAAGATCAATATCAATTACAGGGGAAATGGCTTGGCTAAGAGACTCACATCCCATGCTAAGACACCAAAGCAGCAAAGAAAGGATATGTTAAATATAAATCAATAACTGAATTTTAATTTCTTGCTTTTTAGTGGCTTTTTACTACTGAAAATGCCCATGGGACCAGGACCCATTTTCAGGCTATCCAGGGCTGTCAATTCCAGCAGCTCTGAAACAGCACTTACACTCAGTTCCAACCCCAGCTCTGCATTGCCCAACCACAGAAGGATCTGACCGGATTGGGGTCACATCCACTTGCTGACATCCCAGCATGGCCCCATCCCACTGTTCAGTCAGACCCTGTTTTCAGTAACTGAGCCTGGACCCAAGCCCCCATCCTGGAGCAGCCTTGGCCTGGCCCCATCTACACTTCAGTGAACCACAAGAAAGACTAAGAAACTCATGTTCTTATCATAGTGTAAACACTAGAAGCTAAACAAACAAACAAAAAGCAACAACAATAACAATACCCTACAAAAAAACAAAGATGTAGAAATTATTAAAATATGAGAAGTAATTTACATCACCATTCCTCCCCATATATTTACCACTTTACAATATTGCACTGAAGTAACAGCAAATAGTATTTTGATTCGGAAAGTGGAAGACAACAAAGATAACAAACATATTATCAATTGATCAATTTCAAATGGATATTTTTGGAAGCTTTTTACTGTAGATATGTGTAGATTAAACTTCTGTCGTGGTTTTAAAGCAATAACTAAAAAAATTTACTTATTTCTTGCTGTGAGATATGGATTAGAACAAGAGCAAAACAGGCTTAAAACTTAAAAGGAATAAAGAAGGTTTATTAACAAAACTACAAGAATAAAAACACCAGAATAAACTTCCAGAAAACCCTTTTATCCCCTACTACTTAACCATTCTCTTGTACACGTGACTACATAGAGACAAAAAACTTTGGAACTTTGGTGTTTAAAACAGTCCCAGTTCCTGCTACAGTCTTTTTATCAGTCTTTGTAGAGAAACATAAGTCTTATTCTGCTAATCTATGGAGTTTCTCACAAGAAAACTATTTCTGTTATAGTTTTCTATTTTCCCGATGCCAGCTGCCCGGAAATCTTGTCATCAGAGTTCACTCCTCCCATTTCACATCACTCTGAGGTGTGTATGGGCCATGAGTCTAGGGATGTAATTTTAAGGATGAGTTATTCAAAGGTGAAAGTCTTCTTCATCTGTCTCTGTGAGCGTCCCTGGAAACACTTTTCTCATTGCCCTCAAGGCCTCAAATCTTCACCTCACTCTGTTCCAGCACCTCACTGTATCACAATTATTCTCTCTTTTGCTCAAAATCCACACTTTGAACACTCCATTCCTCCCAATATACTCTGTCATGAATTAAAGGAGTCTTTTCAAACCACTATTGTCCATCTCCATAGCTTTAACAGAAAGATATTTCAGCTGTATTGTATGTAGAAAAGATATTTCTCCCTATTCTCTCTCTCTTATTTAAAACTTAACTCTTTTCCTCACTGTTTTTTGGTGGTTTTATGATGTCTTTTTATTGTTGATTGTCTCTCTCTCTCTTCTTCTCTGGGAAAAAGGAGTAATCTGTATGTTTTATCCAGGTTGTAAAGGAATTAAAGTCTTAGAAAAGCTGCAAGAGTTCATGGTGTCAGGTTTCAGTCTGGCAGCAGAAACTGAAAACTAAGCCCAGCTGGCCGGTTCTGCTTCTCCCCCCCCTGCCCTCCGCGGCCTTGTCCGGCCTGGAGCGGGGGAGGAGGCCAAGACAGAGCTTTGCTACCTTTCCAGAAGCCGGAAACCAAAGAGAACAAGAGAGCTCTGACTTTACATCTTAAGGGGGTGTTCACAAGTTGATCTCACTTTTCAATGGTTAAAACTGCTGTCAATTCTTAGAAATGACTGATAATTGGTCAGGAGAAAAGACTCCCATCAGCCACCAGCAGCTTCAACTTCCTTAGCTCCCAAAACCATCTTAAAGGTAAAGTCACCCCATGACAACTTCAGACTTTGCAATGAAATTAAGAGAATTTTTTTTTAAATTAATAATGTTTTAACAACAATAATGAAAACTTATTGTTATTTTCCTCTTTAGTAGATTATTAAAATGTACAAGAGAGGACAGAAATATATTCTATCATTAAATGCTTGCATAATTCAAATTAAGTATTTAATAATTTCAGTGTAAATTTTTATTAAAAGAATGTTATGGTTGCAAAATCAAAATGCAGAGTAGCCTAGATTCAATATTGTCAATATCACTTCAGCTCCTTTGTACCAATTCTGTTAGGAAACAACCTTTAGTCATATTATTTTCACTACATCATTATCATATACCAGTTATTCAATAAGTTCCAAGTGTGTAATCAGGTTTCTAGAAAACAGCAACTGTTTTAAATCAGTTAGTGTTAGTAGAATACTTGTAGAATTCAAAAGATGAATAAAAGGAGCAGGAGAAGAACTATTAGTTCTTGAGGCTGTGAAAGCTGACTGTTGTAATAGAGGATTGAAATTTGCTGTCTCCTCTGCCACTAATCTCTTAGAGAGAAATATGGAGCAATTCAGTCTTTTGTGTGTGTTGGTTTCCAAGTTTGTTTGACTTTTTTCCCCTTTTACTTCGTTCTTATGCCAAGAAATAATATATAAGAAACAACTACTACTACTACATAAACCTAAATGGTTTCCAAAATCTTATTAATTCTGTAATAATGTGCATGTTCTATTCAAAAAAGTGTTGATAGAGGTATTATCATAGCATTAATTTGACAAAGAGCCAAGCAGCTCCAGAGATTTGTCTTAAGGAACTTAAAAGTCATTAATGATACTGATAATCTCAAACAAGCCCCTTATTACTAGCGCGACCATTTTGCACTTCGACCCTCAGATAGTATTTCTTTTAGTTTTTCTTAAAATTTTCTTAAAATTTTGAGTCTCCAAAATATAAAAAGCAGGAACAAATTACAATTTGACTTCCCTGTTCTGCAAAATGGGTTATCTTTTAGGAAAGTAGGCATCACCTTATGCAGTGTAAATGACCTAGTGCCATTGCACAATTAATATTGATATGTAATAGATTGATACGAGAAACAGTAGTAGAAATTTTATTTTGAAACTGTCAGTCTATAGGGAATGTAACATTTTGAATTTTTCAAAAGGAGTAAATGGATTCTCTTTATACTTAGGCTTCCACTTGAGATAGCGGTTTGACTCCCTTCTGTCCACAGATACTTACCTGCGTTTGCAAGAGTTCAGCAGGCTTTAGGGTTTAAACAACTCTAAAAGTACATTTTAAAAAACCCCAAAACAAACAAATAATTCTTTCTCTGTCTTTTTTTTTTTTTTTACTTTTGTGGCAAATATTTTGCTGCCATTTACCTACAAATCTCTTTTAATTATGATTGATAACTTGATTAAGCTACGAGTTTTGTTCTCAGCTTTTTCAGACATAACCTTGAAGATGAAAAAAGTTTCCCTCAGGTAAAAACAGACAACCAGAAAAAAAACAACCAGACTTAGGGCATGGCATTTCTAATATAATGAAAAATGGATATAACTTCCTTATCTTCTGTCGTGGTTTTAAAGCATTAGCTAAAAAATCACTAGAAAACTTACTCATTTCTTGCTGTGAGATATGGATTAGAAGAAGAGCAAAACAGGCTTAAAACTTAAAAGGAATAAAGAAAGTTTATTCACAAAACTACACGAATAAGAAACCAGAATAAAACCTCCAGAAACCCTCTTCCCCCACTACCCAACCATTCCCTTGTTCACATGACAAAAAAGAGACAAAAAAAATCCTGGTGGTTAAAACAATCCCAACTTTGCTATAGTCTTTTCATCAGTCTTTGCAGAGAAAAAGAAGTTCTCTTCTGCCAATCTAGGGAGTTTTTCACAAGAAAACCATTTTCTCATGGTTTTCTATTTCTCTGATGCCAGCCACCGAGAAAACTCTGCCATCAGTTTTTTCCTCCCATTTCACACCACTCTGAGGTGTGTTTTTTGGGCCATAGGTCAAGTGGTGTCATTTTAAGGATGAGTAATTCAAAAGGAAAAGTTCTCTTCATCTGTCTCTGTGATCATCTCTGGAAACAGAAGTTTTCTTTTTGTCTCTTAAGGGCCACAAATCTTCAACAACTATCACTTCTTTTTTTCTGTTCCAGCATCTCGTAGGATCGCAACTCTTCACCATTTGCTTAGATCCACACTTTGAAATGCTCCATTCTTCCCAAAATACTCTGTCATGAGTTAAAGGAGTTTTTTCAGAACACTATTGTCCATGTCCATAGTTTTAGCAAAAGAATATTTCAGCTCATTAAAGCATCTCCTTAGTTTTCTCCCCCCTCTGAAGCTTAATTCCTTTCTTTACTGTCTTTGATAGTTTGTCTCTTTACATGCTGATCGCTCTCTCTCTTCCCCTCTCTCTGGAAAAAAAAAGGATTAATCTGCAAGTCTCATCTGGGTAATGAAAGAGTTAAAATCTTGCCCAGGCTTTGTAGATGGTTCTGTGATCTCTGCCAGAGCAGCGGCTGGAGCTGTCTGCGATGGAAGATTTTTCATGGTTGCTCTGAGGGAGTGTGGCCACTGTCTCAGCACGCTGCAGGTTAATGGTGTTTCTCTCTCCTTACTCAGCAGTCTCTGGTGAAACCCAGCAGCGGCAGAAACTGCAGCCGAGCCAGGAACTGATCTGGCCCAGCAGGCCCGCTGTACAGGGCCCAGCGAGCCCTCCTGAAAGGGACTTCTGACACTTCACAGTCTCCATCCTCCCCAGGCTGAACCCTGTTACCTCTTCAAAAGAGAGCAAGAAATTCCCAGGCTTAGGTCTTAAGGTTAATCTCACTTTTCAATGGTCAAAACTACTGTCAGTTCTCAGAAATGGTTAGTTATTGGCCAGGAGAAAAAGCTCCCATCAGCCTCCAGCAGCTTTAACTTCCTTAGGTGTTTCCCTTTGTTTCTTAAATGCCAGTCCATCACATCTTCCTAGAGCCAAGAACAAAATATGTTTCACCAAAATATATCATTCATATTTCTTAGAATACAACATTTTCACTGTTGCAAGAATAATGAATTAGTGATTTTGTGCTTCCAGATGGAGGAATTCCAAGACTGATCATGAAAAGCCACAGCCAAGAGGAAAGGTGGAAAGGAGGGGAGGAAGGCTGGCTGCATTTACTTGAGATGTGAAAAAACCATGGTTTCTCACTGTCTTTGCAAAAAAAAAAAAAAACATCACCAGCAAGGAAGCAGAGAATATTCTTTTCCCTTTAGGGAGTGAAGCGTATTACAGAAAACATGAAGACAGACGCTCTTACATATTAAAGAATAAGTGCTTTACTCGCTGTGATAATTTATTTAATTATTTTCAAAACAAAATTAAACTAATTAGGAACAACATTAAAACCAAAATTCCACAGAGCTCTTTCTATCTGAAAAAAAAAAAAAAGGCAATTCCTGACTTTTCAATTCCTGACTTTTCAATGCCTGACTTATTCCTACCAAACAGAAAATTAGTTAGTTCCATTGGACAAATTATATTCATAATTATGATTTTTTAACATGTGATAATATCCTGTTTTGTCTTCTATGAAAGCAAGCTGTGTACTGGCAGAAAATACGACAGGAAGACAATGTGGTTATATTAAGCAAATTATTCCATTTCTGAATATTTTCATAGTCTGATAATGTTTTATTTGGTGCTTGGCCCCAGGCAGCTATAACACTCTTGGTAAAACAATATTTTTAACTAAAAGCAATAATATCTTTAAAGAAGAAAAAGTAGAGTGACAGCTTTCTTTCTGAAAAAATCTATGTATTTTTATATATATATATATATATATATATATATATATGCATTATACATAACGTAGGACAGTTGTACTGTAGCTAAGTATGACTGAGTTTCCCCAGATTTCTTCCAGACTTCTCCAAGAACCCTTTTGCTTTGCAAGGCCTTTGAATATTTGCATTTCATCGTATGTTTCATAATGATTCTTTTCTAGAACACTTCATTTGATAGTACTCAGCAGCTCATAGAGTTTTAAGAATATTTCTCCTTTTCTACCATAGAACATTTTTACAAACATTTTGCAGAGTACAATGTATAAACTTGAGACACTGGTAAAAGGAACAGCTTTCTAGATAAGTTCAGGAACTGAGAGCAAAAGGGTGAGATTAGCTCTTTTCAGTGGTCTCATCAGTGACATGCAAGAAGCAGAAAGGGGAAAGCAGAATGATTTTCCTATAGTTAAGAGCACAGAGGAGCAAGGAAAAGTAGTTTGGCATAGACATGAAGACCTGGAAGGGTTTCAGAACAGCAAAAGTAACCCCCACTTTTGGGATCAAAAGAGGAATCTTGTGAGACTGAGTAACAACAGAGAAAAATTGATAAAAGACACACACAATTATGTAAATTTGGGATAAAACATCTTTTGCGCATAAAGTTATGGGATATAAACTGATCATTTTCATTCTGAAAAAGTTTGTGTTAGTTATGACAGATAGTTCTACAGAATATCAGCTCAGAGTTCAGTAGATGTTTAAAAAAGAAAAATTATTAGATATTTTTATGAAAGGAAGTATGAAGGCCACCTTGTGAGGTATGACTAAATAAGCTATAAATGAAATTTTAAAAAGACAAATGAAACTGAAGTTCAACCAATACTGTTATTTGAGAGGATGAATAGGAATTAGTGAATACTATTTGGACAAGAATTAGGAGACCACAGGATATGCCTCTTTTGCTGTCAAAGTCAGGTGTAGACATGGCTTCTGTGGTATGAGAAAGTGAAGAGTTACAGTCCAGGAGAGTTCAGGTACTAGGTTTGATGGATTATCACCAGTGATTATGCAGGTTTCAGCAGACCAATGAAGCTGATGCAGTCCTGCAGTGCTGGTGCTGTCCCTTTTGCATGTAATCATCAGGAGAAAATGGAAGTAGACCTCCTAAGGCTTTGAAATTTTTTCTTTAATACAACACTGTCTTGAAACTGAACAACGGAAAAATAAAAAAAAAAACAACAAACCAACCAAAACAACCAAACAATACAAGACCAAAATGTCAACTGTCTTGTCTGAAACTCACTTTGCCTTTTATATCTAGTGACTATGTCTGAATAAAATTCAGAAGAATTGAGAAACAGACTTTAAAAACATATAATTATTATATTCTTTAAGGGAAAAATGCTTAAATTTTACTAGTAAACATCCCAAACGAGTTATAATTTGCACTTGGAAAAAGATGTTTACAAAATGTATTTCAAATTCAAGACTACCCCAATTTTTCTCCTTCTTTAGTAGATTTTTTCACGCCAAACTTTTAAATACTTACTTCAATGAAACTATTAACTAATTTATGAAATGGAGATTAAATCTATTTGGAAGATTGTCAGGCAACAGATTTTGAAACACTATTAAAAACACTATTAAAAACAAAAAGAAAACAGAGAAGAAAAATCTTATTGAATATCTGAAACAACTAACCAGTTTACCTATATTTTCTCTGTGTGGAGGAAGTACTAATTAGTCAAGTGTGTGGTTATGAACTTGAGAGTGAGAAGATCTTAAATTTCAGTGTGAATATGCAACCAAACTATGATTGCTCTGCTAACCCTATCTCTATTTATAGGTTTGAGGTAATCATAATGCATAGTGCCTAATGCATAGGTAAGCTATACATAATTTTGTAAAAGCATTGTAAAAGCTGAATGTGAGTAGAGCATTCAGCTAAGCAGAGCTTATATGAATGCTGATCACAGAATCATAGTCTCAGTTGGAAAGGGCCTCTTTAGGTCTCAAGGCCAACCTCCTGCTCTAAGATGACAAAGACAATGAGATTTTTCAGGGCACTAAACATTTGAGTTTTGAATATCTACAAGGATGGATACGCCACAGCCTCTCTAGGAAACCCTCAGGAGAATTTGACTACCCAGCTGCAGAATTTTGCCCTTATACAGTCAAAATCTCCTGTGATACAACTTGGGTCATTTGCCTCTTGTGCTTCAATTGTGCTTATCTGAAAGTTTTCCTCTCTCAAACACTAAATCGTTGTAGACAGCAAAAAAGCAGTCTTCCTGGAATCTTGTTTTCTGAAGACTGAACAAACTCTGCTCTCTCATGCCTTCCTCACATTTCATGTGCTTCAGTCTTCTGACCAATGGCCCTTCACTAGATTCACTCTAATATGCCCATGTCTTCCCAAATTAAGACCAAAACTGGACATTGCACTCTAGAAGAACTCACTCAATGCTGGGAATTATGATCTCACTTGACCTTCTGCCCTCTTCTCTTATAACCAAGAATGTTGCTGGCCTTCTGTTATAGGGGCATATTGCTGGCTCACTTTTAATTTTATGTCAGCCCAGACCCCAAAAATTTGGAGAAAAACTCTTTTCTGTAAAACTTTCTTCTAGACTCTCTGTTCCAGACAGTTTTGTTAGTTGGAGGTTATTATGCAGATTATTCTGACCTTGGTTTAGATATTTGCCTTTTTCATTGTAGAACATTACAGCACTCCTCAGACCATTTCTACAATCTGTACCAGATCGTTCTGAATAACAGTCCTATCCCTCCAGTTTATTGTGTGCTTTTTGCAGCTTATAATAACTGAAAATTGGCCTAAAATCCATTCTGCCCCAGTCTTTAACAAAGCCATTGAACACCACCAGCACTGGGATTGATCCTGAGGGATGTTACTAGTAAACAGTCCATTGCTCAGCAGTTATAGCAAAGCTGTGTAAATGAATGACTCTTAATATATCCCTACCAATTGAATCCAGAGTTTTATGATGAAGTCTAAATGTATGGAACATATGAGTCTCTGACTCAGTACTAAGATGGATTTAATTTGTATTTTTCTATGTACTGCACATGCTTAGTTGTTCTGGATGTTAGCATTGGAAACCAATATATAGATGGATTTCAGAAGTAAAAATGAGTTTTAAAAACCCACCAAATAAACAAAAGAAACCCCTAACTGAGTCAGAGTAACTAAATGACTGCACTAGATACATGTCTTCCCATTCTGGGTCATATGAAAATATGAAGCAGACAAGGATGTCAAATTAGTCAAGGGTTTGAGAAGAGACATCATCTTACATGTGGCATAAACTAAGTATGGTGGAAATTAACAAAGTGATAAATTTTTAGTGGTATAAAAGGTCACCCCTAATCCTCTGATGATCATTTTCCACATAATCTCCATTAGGAAAAATAGTAGATACTTTTCATTACCATTTCTAGTTTAATGAATTAAACTCTTAGAAAAGTAGCAAGAAGCTAAGAGTCCAGTTGGCTTAGATTTCTGCCCCCTAATTGTCTGACTGCATCCTTTGAAGGTAATGACATAAAAGTAATATGTGATTTATTTCATTATTACCTTGTTTCTTCTGTGACACAAATTGCCAAGTGTCAGGATTTAAAGCTATATGCAATCATGCTAAGTGGCTAAGAAGAATTTAGATCATTTTAACTGCTAGAAAGAAGAACAATGTTGTGCATTTGAAAATAAATCCCAATGACAACTTTTAAAAATACTATTATTTAAATATGTAAATATTTTAATGAAAACACTAAATAAAAACACTTAAGATACCATTAAATCATGAAAGTGAAAATTAATTGATTTATCAATTTTTCAAGTTTCTACTTTACTATAGATAAATTTGTATAATTAAAATCCTTGTGCCAGATTCCATCTCACTTTAGCCATGTGTAAGAGGCAAGCATGGCAGCAACTTACTAGTCAAAGTTCCATTTCAATCAAAATAAAGTGATTGACACCTCCAAAGGACAATTAAAAAATGAATGAGCCAACCTACCCCTCAAAGTTAAAAGATTTGGCAAGCATCCAACAGTCTTAGGGAGATAGTACATGTTGTGTACCCTCTACTCATTTTCCATATCTTGACACAAAAGGTGAAAATCTACAAAGCTTAAAACAAAAGCAGACCTTTCCAAAGCTGTGTTGAACTGGGTGGGGATTATTTCTGAGAATTCATAATTTCTAGAACCTCACCAAGTTCCAAAAGCTGCAAAGATGCCTGACTCTAGGTGTTTTGAAGAATTTGAAAATTGAAGTAGTTTATTAATGACATGTAACTCTCTATCCATTAGTGATATATTCAGAATCAATACCTTAATGTAACAGAAATATAATTTATAGCTCAATTAGAAATTGCTAATAAATACCTGAAAATATCTAAAAAGCCGTGTAGGGCTAATCCAACACCTGCACATAGACACATACATCCCCTGGATGGTTCCCCATTTTTGCATATCACTGCTGCTTCTGGTGCACCTGCTGGTGAGGTGACTTGAGAGGTGTCTCGTACCCTGAGATGAGGGTCCTAAGTGCTGCCCCCACTCTGCCAGCCTACTGCTGGATGCTGGCTGCTCTCAGTGCCCCATGGCAGGCTGCCCTATATGGTCTGGACAAGGCGCCCCAGGGACACTTTTGGCAGGGAGAGATTCCCTGTGGTAGCTGCTTCTTCCTCTTCACTGTCTCTCTCTATGGCACAAATGCTCTTCTTCCCTCATGTTTCTTTTAAGATTGAACTCTGCTGAAGTGTCTGTAATTTCCTGGTAGATGTTTAATCCTGGTGATGGTCATATTCTCCTCAACCCCCCTCAGACAGTTTTGTGTGTCCTGTGCACATCCTTTGGTTGCACTCACATACTTAGCTGCTGTGGGGCATGTGCATGCCTCCATAACTTCCCTTCTCCTTCACGTGAATATTTCCTCTCACAGTCAGGGGATGTTTGATGGAGGCCAGCAGAATTATGGAAGCAGTTACCCTTAGTTTAAGAATGCTTACAAACAATGTAAAATTGCTTTACCAGAAAAGGAACTCCCTCACTTGGCAACACAGCTCCTCAACTACAGCACAACCTCTGCAAAAGAACAGTTTTTTCCTGCCCCAGCCTCATGGAGAGGCATCAGGAACTTCTGGCAACCTGTGACCTGGAGAGCTCTGTCTGCCATCAGCAGACCAGTGTGGCTGGAGGCCTCTGACATGGTTGGGCAGTGACTGCAGCAGCTGCAGGGGAATGAGCTCCACAGTACGTGTCAGCACTGTGACTGAGGAGGCTTACACTAGTGCACTAATGAAACTGGGACTGAAAGGATCTTTTTGTGCTCTTCTGCACCTGATAGTGAGTCTGTTTATCTGCCTTTGTTGGGTCCTCCTGGATGGTTGGAAAGGAGTCCTTCCCACTCACCCTGCCTGGGCAAACAGCCCTACAAGTTGCTGTGCCATGCCCCCACTGCCTTGCTGTACCCTCCCTAACATGCAACAACCCCCTCCCGCAACATGCCCTGCTGCTGTGCCATGACTTTAGACATGTTTTATATTGTTGATCTGGTCTGTTGTTGACTCTGTGTTTCACCCTAGAGCTCTGGTCCTTAGCCTCTTTGCACTAGGCTTATGCTTGTTGCTTCCTGTACATTTATTTTTAGTAAACCAGAAAGATTCCTTCAGGAGAAAATCAAAAAGCAGTTATGAAAACTGTTTGCCACCTCTGAACAAATGGACAGCTGGTTTAACTATCCTCCCCAAATTCCAGCCACCACAGGACATCACAGGACACTTCCCTTCTTTCATACAACACCCCATGAACACACCTCACACATTGTGAATATATCTGTATGCATTCTGTAAAAATGTTATTCCTGCAGGCTGCAGAGAATCCTACTTGTTATTCAGCTAGCTGGTTAGTTTGTTGACCTGCTGTTAACATCTATAAAAATGTGATAATGATTGAAAGGCCCACAGACATGACTAGGACTCTGAAAAAAGAAGTGTGCTTGTATCACAGTCAGAACCCGGTGGCAAAAAAATGTTTATTTAACTTTGAAATATCCCTTATGGTCACATATAAAGGCTCACAATTAAATGTGGTTTTATGATCCATATCAGCATATATTCACACACATATCTGAGCTGTGCTAGCTTCTATGAGTTTGGCCACCTGACTCAATATGTGAACCCTAACATTGGCAGATATCCTAAACTTGCCTAAATTTAGCCACAATAATCTATGGATAAATCCCACTCTATCTCAGTGTTTTTATCATTCAAACAAAGTCTTTTGGAGAGTGAAGAAGTATAGGTGTGTATTTATTTGTGAGCTTTGTTTTAATAAATATTTATTTTAAGGCAAATTGGTTCTTGGGGTTAAAACAACCTCTCACTCTATAGATATTCAGAAATTCATATTGAGTCTCTGTTGAACTAATTAAAATCATAAAATTATTGACGTTGAAAGGAACCTCTGGAGATCATTTAGTCAAACTGTTTTGGTCAGAAAAGATATTGCTAGGGCAGATTGTTCATGTTGCTGGACTTATACCATGTGCAAGAAGGTTTTGACTGGCTCAGAGGATAGAAATTCCACTCAGTCTCCTACTAATCTGTTCCTGGGTATGACTAATCTCATTATGATTTTTTTTCCTTTTACATTTAATCTGAATGTCATGTAGGTAAAATTATTCCTATTGCCCCTTGTCCTGTCACTGAATATCTCTGAGAAGAGTTTGAATTTGTCTTCTTTAATACAATCCATCAAGCTTTTATATGCATTGTTTTAGTCTCTGCCCCAGTATTTCTTCAAGTCACCCATGAGAACCAGGACCTTGGATCATGATGCTTCTGTCAGTTTTACACAATTGCACATCTACCTTTTCTTCTTTGTGCTGGATCTGTCTGTGTTGGAGTTAATTTTCTTTATAGCAGCCTGTTAAGGTGCAGTGCTTTGGCTGTGTGATCAGAATGATGTTGATAACACACATTATGTGGTTTAGCTGCTGCTGAGCAACACTTACACAGTAGCAGGCCTTTCTCTGCTTCCTACACTATCCTCCTGGCAAGACAGATGGGGTGTAAAAGAGGTGAGGGGACATAACCAGGACAGCTGGACAAGTTACCAAAGGACTACTCCATATAGAGCCATCTTCAGCCACTAAAAATCCAAAGGGAGGAGTGTTTTGGATAGATAGCCATTGCTTAAGGACTGACTGGTCATTGGTTTTCTTTGGGAAGAGAGATGTAATTGTGCTTGCACCACTTCTTTTGTTTGCATTTCTCCTTTCTTTCCACTTCCTCTTTCCTTCATTTGTTAAGCTATTTTTATCTTGTCCGCAGCTTTTGGGGTCTTTTGCTCTTCCTATTATTTGTCCCCATGATGTTGGTAGCAAAGGAAGTTAGTGAGTAGCTGTGTACTCCTTAGCTGCCAGTCAGGACCAAACCACTACATTCTTGAATTAATTGGTGAAGGAAAATACACTCACAAAGGTTAATGGAACTGCAGACACTAAGCCAACTATCTAATTTATATGTATGCGGAGAAGAGATTGAGTGTACTTGTTTTACTCTGTGTGTTTGTATGGAAAGGATTCATTTCTCTTAGCAGAATTTGGAAAGGGCTTAGTTAGCTATCCTGCTTCAATTATTTGAGGAAAAAGTGTAAAAAGGGGATTTACGAACATCTAGATATAGTTCTTGTCATTCTCTGACCATGAGGACTCAGATATTTTGTGTCACGCTCTGCTGTTGCTTGCCTTGAACTAAATGACTGCTAACAATGTTATGCACTTAGCTCCCTCTCTGGAAGTGTTAATCGTGATACTGGCAGGCTAGGACTTGATGTATAAGAGCTGAATAATCCTGCCTTGCTGGAAATAAATTTGGCTAGAATACCAAGTTAGCCTCATCAAACAAACTGTTCCTATTAACAGCAAAACTGATACAACACAGCAACTGATGCCACTACCTAGATTTGGAGTTCAGCCTGTTCAACAAAATGGCTGAAGTAAACATTATACTTTAACCTTGCAGAAGTTTAGGGGAAAAAAAGTGTGGTACTCACCCACTTAAATGTATATGTTGAGACACAGGATAGGTCTGGGTGCATACAGACATTCTTACTCTGGAGGTTCTAGATGCTGATGCCTTGAAGATTCTGACAGAAGAAATATCTCCCACCTTGCTCACAGTGCCACCCTACTCTCATGGCAGAGATCAAATGGAAATTTAGTTCATAATACATAATTTACAGAATCACAGAATAGTTGGAAGGCACCTCTGGAGACCATCTAGTTCAACCCTAGAACAGGTTACACCAGAATGCATCCAGGGGGGTTTTGAATATTTCCAGAGAGGGAGACTTCATTACCCCCTTTGGTAGCCTGTTCCAGCTCTGACACCCTCAATGTGAAGAATCTCTTTACGTTGAGGTAGAATTTCTTGTGCTTTAGTTTATGGCCATAAACTTAGTTGCTTTTAACTCCTTCACAGTTACTTCTGTCTCAATAATTTTGCCAAGAATTACAGTATAAATTGCTGTCTTTTTCAAGCAATGAAACTGTAAACCCATGGAAAATGTTACATCCAGACCAAATCAAATAAGTAAAGCAAATAAATGTCTTCCCAGAACTAAGGAATTACTTTGGGAAAAAGCATTAAACCTTCCAGATCCATTATACTTCTAGGGCCTTCCCAAAATCAAACAATTTCTTAATGACTAGTAGGAGTCCAAGATTGCCACAGGACTGCCACAGATATTCTACATGATAAACTCACTGACCTTAAAATAGAGAATTTCTAGTATGACCCGTCATATGCTAAAATTTCTAGAGGAACGCATGGAACAAAAAAGTTTTAGGATTTATGTTTTCCTGTCCTGGAATCTCTTTTCTGTGGGAGGCATGCAATCCAAGGCCCTGAAGTAAATGGCTGCAACACTAAGTACATATTTCAAAAACCTTCAATAAATCAAAATTTACATTTCACAGGTATCTTCTAGTACAGATTCATTATGACCTTTTAACAGTGGATTGGCCAAATACTACAGCAAGCATCTGATACCACGGACACAAATCAATTACTTAAACACATGTGCCTAGTGCCACCTAAAACTCTAAGGCATCCTAGGCATCTCCGTGCCACTATCAGATGTGACACATGATTTATGAGACACCTCTACTGTAGATAGAGGCCAAGCATACATCTAAAATTGCTTATCTTCAAATGACACTACAGACCTATATTTTGGCACTTACATTGAGCTCCATCATTTCACTCTTGTCCAAGGAGTTTTATCCACCTGTGATTCATTGAGCCATCTTATGCAGCACAGCTGTGTGACCACAGCTAATTTTAATATGAAAATCAATTATTAATATGTGTGAGCACAAGTGAGCTAAAGCCTTTCAGGATAATTAAAACCAAAGGCAGAAGTATAGCTGTTCTGATAGTCATAGCTTCTCCAGTATTCAAGATAAAAATCACTGCCATGGAAATATATAAAAGCCTAAGGAGCAAATCATTAAATTAGAAAAAGATTACAGAGCCCCAGAGAGGTGGTAAGGGACTCCAGAGCACACATTATTTTTTAACAAGCCTCCCAGACAAAGTATTTTGAAAGAGCCAGTCAAATTTGGAAAATCAACAAATGGCTAGAAGATTGGTGCCACGGTCAAGCAGTTCAGCTACTTGGATGATGAGACTTGCTTTGAGAAACTTGCTGTTCTGAGGGTTCATGAGCTTCATCAAAGGAGCATGGGGGAAAAAAGGGGAGCGTAGACATGCATATGCCTGTGGGCTAGATAGAATATTACTGTCATCATGGCGATGCAGTGGGATGTCTCCTATGACTGAAATGTACTAATGGAAGGATACAGGTTCTTTAGCAAGGACAGGCAGGGGACTTGAGGAGATGGTGTTGCACTCCATGTCAGTGAGCAGCTGGAGAACATGGAGCTTCACCTGAAGGTGGACGAGGAGCTGACAGAGACTTTATGGGTCGGAAATAAAAGGAGAGCAGGCACAGGTGACATTATAGTGGGGATCTGCTATAGATGGCCTGTCCAGGAAGACCAAATGTACAAGTCCCACTCTAGACAGATGGATGCAGCCTCACATTCATGAACTCATGGTATTTGTGGGGTAATTCAATCACATTGGTATCTGTTGGAGGGACAACACAGTGGGACATAAGCAATCCAGAGTGTTCCTGGAGTGTGTTGATGATAACTTCCTACTCCAAGTGATAGAGGTGCCAGTGAGGAGAGATGCTATGCTGGACCTTATTCTCACCTATAAGAAGAGGCTGGTAGTGAATGTGAAGGTCAAGGGAAGCCTGGGGTGCAGTGACCAATGCCTTTCCTGCTTGCTCTACAGCTGTCTTAATGGACCTATTATTTCCTTTCCCATTTTTTTATTTGGTTTCCTATATATTTATTGTGCTTAGGCAGAAGTTTGTTGCTTCTGCAATTCAGTTGTGGTTTAGAGGCATTCTAAGGGCTTATACCTATGCTAGATCTGCAATTTGGTTGCTCTTGGTTATACTGAAAATGATGCCAAATAATATTTGCACACACAAAATAAAATTCTGTCAAGGCCTAGTTTTGTTTAAGAGCCCTATCTCCACCATGGTATTTAAAGACATCATGCTAAAGGTTCATATCTCAATTCAGGATTCATTTTCTTGACTACAGGCCTGAGATATCTTAGTTTTTCTGAAATTTACTCTTCCAGAATGAAAAACTATTAGCACAATGGCTACTGGTAGCTAAAGAGGCCTGTGAGAACCAGACATATACCAAATGACAAACCACCAGACTGCTTCACAGGATATATGACTTGGATCTAAGAAACACATGTTCTTCCATCTGATCAAGGAATCTATTCTCCCTTGGTCTTGATACAGTTCACAGTGTGAATTACAACTACTTTTATCAATAAATTATGCTTTGGCATTTAATAATCAATTCCAGGTCTATCTAACATGCAGGAAGTAATTTGTTATGAGAACTTTGAAAGTAGTTGTTATTAATTTTTATCTCAGTATATTCTATCAGAAGACAACCCCTTACTCAAAATTTTCATATTCTTCACATGGAAAAAAGAATGTAGGAATTTTCCTAATTTGCAGATGGAAAGAGACTTAATTTGATTAATGCTATAGAGAATTAAAATAAAGTTCAGGAATCTCATAGAGATCTGCAAATATATTTGCTCAAAAAAAGAACCACACAATTTTAACAGTACTGAAGACAATTGCACATAATCTATCTCTGATGGAAATTCAGTGTGCTTGACCTAATAAGAAATTTATCAGAAGATACACCCCTAGCTGGTGACCCACAGCCCCTCAGATTAAAATTTGATAGTGTAGACACAGGTGTAACAGGTCTTTATAAAAGAACAAGGTATAACAAATTACTAGTACTTCAGCATAGCCTACCTGTAGCACCTAAAACTCTGATTTGCTCAGTTTCTAAATAGAAGTGGTAAATATGCCAGTGAGAACATGATGGATAAGGCATTTTTCACTTTCCTGCAGCTTTATCAAAATTTTCCAGGTAGCATTTTCAAAGGGGACTACTTTCTCCTGCTATCACACATCAGGCAGATAGTCTAGTTTTGCCCTTTTCCCTCCACTTTGTGTAGCTGCATTTCAGATTCTTGGCAATGCGTTCTGAATTCGTCCAGGGAGTAACAGTTTCGGGTAGCCTAGTACATCCAATTAGGTTTTCCATTACCTTTTCAAGTGTAATTCTTTGGTGGGATGACTTGTCCATTGTTAACATGAAATCCATCCATGCAGTTAAATCTTTTAAGATTGGTGTGACTTAAGTACTTCTGAGCTGTTACACAAGCTTAAGCCTGTGAGTACCTAACTAGTTGTAATTCACTATGTGAGAAGCAAATATAGTACAAAAAGAAAAGCAGTATATTAATACTTCTATGACAGTCCAGTTATATTAGAAAGAATTCTGGATAACCAGGTTGGTATTAGCCAGAACTCTATTCACGATGTTCAAAAGTCAGGAATGTCCTTCATTTCTTCACAACAATTTCAACTATCTACTTTAGTTTAGCTTTGATTTGTAAGCAATGGGTTTTGTTTTGTTTTGTTTTGTTTTGTTTTTTAATGCTTAAAATATCTTAGATTACATGACCTAATTTAATGAGTAGGAAAAAAACCAAATTGATTTAACTCAGACATTTGACATGGAGGGAGGAATTTCCATCTCAGTGCCTACAGCTCCAGTAATTTACAATGTTATAGAAAATGTCCCAACATCCAGTTCATGCTAATCATGTAACTGAGTGAGAGTAAAAAATAAAATCTTTAGTTGAGACTCTTTTTTTTGGCAATAAATTAATGTTTGAAATATTCAACCAAAGAGAATATTTTTCTATGTTTACAAAATGAAATTCCATGTATTTAAGTGTTCAAATATATTACTATTCTGGGGATTAATTTTTAATATACTATATATCAATTTTTTTTCTATATATCACACATAATTACATTTATCTGTGGCAGTGTTGCAATTTCATATTCTGCTTTCAGATTTCTTGTTGATTTTGCAGGCAGATATGGGATTTTAAGATTTTCCCTGACATTATTAAATTACGAGTTGGTGGGTTTTTTTATTTAACATTGGATTGGTAACTTTTTTGTCTCCATTAAAAAAATTATCTGTTGCCTTTAAATCATGTTTTCTACTTTAAGTCAAGTATGTTGGAAAGCATATATGAACATTTACAAGACTATAATTTTTTATAAACTACTCTAAATATGACATCTTCTGAAGCACAATCCATAAGAAATGGAACTTGTTGATCTCATGCTGAATACCACCAAGCTTGTTCCAACAAACCAGATGGAATTTTGACCTTGTGCAATGTGTTGTCTCTGATTCACCATGTGCTTTCAGAATTGGAAACAACGGTGAATTGTTCTGTGTTTTTGTAAATCAGAAACTGTTGTAATTTAAAAACACACAATTCTGCAAGTTCTAAAGGTCACTACATTTTAAAAGGGTACACAAGGACTACAGGCATAGTTGTGTTACTTTGCACCATCCACCTACATTGCAAGCAGGACAAGGTACTGCCACATACAAGCTAGACAGTGTAGGAAAAAGACATTTCTTTCGAGGGCAGCAGGAGAAAATCTTGAATACCATCTGCCTTCTAAGACATGTGAAGGGAATTACACATGATAGAACATGAATGACTTCCTCTGCAAAGTGAAGGAACAGATTGTTAACACTTTTTTCCCAATAACTTATTGGTAAGCCACTGGGCTCTCAAAGCCAGTGGTAATTTCTCTGACACATAAGATTTATCTTTGACATACAAGATTTATCTATTTATATACTTGCTTATTTATTTTGGTAACAGAAATGTTCTGTCCTTATCTTCCAGAATGTTTCTTAAAATATAAAAATGAAAGCAAAATAAGGCACAAATTTACCAAACACTGAAAAATACTTTTAATTTGAAGGCAGTAAAAAAACTTGCCTAACTCAGCTGTGATACTTAACTGACATACTGAATTTCTGAAGGACTTCAAATGGCTATGGGACATAACATGCATCCTGCACTTTCAATTCTTAGAATAAATTAGCTCAACATATGAGAATTTTTATTTTTTTTTTATATATATGAGAATCCAAATAATTAATGTTATTTCACAAATTTTCCCATCAATTTGGAAAATGTACACCTAAGAGTTCTATGCATATTTTCATTAAAATATTGGAATGTCAAAATGCTAAAAAGAAAACGAGAAAAAATATGTTTTTCATTAGTTTTGGCAGTTATTTTAAGCATAAGTATTCTAATTAAGGAAAGATGGCCAAAAAATGTGTTTATCCTTTTCTTTTTTTTTTTTTCTTTTTTTTTTTTTTTCTTTTTTGGGCTGTTTTGATGTCATAATTGCTGGTAATAGCACAAGTTGGAAACATTTTCCATAAAAGCAAGAGAGTTTAATTTCAACTTATATAATGACTCACATAAAAACTCCATTTACAGACACTTTAACACTGTGAATCATTAATCTCTTTGACAAATTACAACACAACTCTATTAGATTTCCTGTTACAGACTTTAACAGATGTCTAATTAGAAACTGAAAGTGAATTCAGATTAACCAGTACTTGGCATATGTATGACATGAAATCATTATTTATTGAGATAAAATTTCCTCCAGGGTAAGAAAAAATATTAACACATTTCTCCATTTACAAAAAAAGAAAGAACATTTAAATATTGCATACACACAGCATTAGTTACTAAGCAATATTTTAGAGAGATAAGATAAATATTCTATAGCATTCTTAACAAAATTCTTTTGCAGGGATAATTAACTGCCAGGATTTTCAAACTGTTAAATGTATTAATTAAGACTAGAAAAAAAAGAAAACTGATAAAACAAAACCTCAAACCTTCCATTACACAAATAGCAAACAAATATATCAATATATGAAGACCTACACCCTTGTAAATCACTGAATATACAAACATAATTTCTCTAACTTTTCAGTCAATATCTTCTTTTTGTAAACTATTGGAATATTCAGTTTGCAAGTAAAAATATTCTTGCAATCATACATTACTATAATGCCCAAAAATTTCTAACACTGTAACTGATTCAATTCATCATTTCTGGGCATGGAAAACTTACAGCTATGGTTAGTTCACATACCCTTTTCTGAGTATCAGTTTTAGCTTATTTTTGAGCTTGATCCTGTCACGTGAAAGGCAAGAACAGGTTTATAAGTGGATACAAAAACAATGCCTAGGATTTGGCACCTTTGTGACTTGAATTTTTAATTGCTTAAATAGGATAATAAAATAAATTATTTAAGAAAATAAAATTTTAAATGCCAGTTCTTAGGGACAGACTTAAAAAATAATAATGAATTCATGTCCCATGGCAACATTAGTTCATAACAGTTTTCAACTGAATTTCAGAAAATAATACCTCCAAAACACTTGTGTTTGTTAGACAAAGCTTTAGGTAAAGATACGTTGCCTGACACCAAATATACTTTAAACTGGAGTTAGGAAGAAAAATATATTTTTTGAACAAATTTTCCTGATCATGCCACCATTGTCATATTTTGGACGCTGTTCTAAAGAGGATAAATTATGGCAAACTATTATGTTCTACCTTTTTTTCTCCCAAAAAAGCCCAACCCTTCTTATAGAGAAAATTGAATTGGAAGTTGTTCCAGGTGCTCATCAAATGCTCTCTAATACCCAATCTGGAAGTGCTTGATCTGCCATATCTCTTCATACAGCATGCTTGATGTTCTGTGTAAGCCATCAAAAAAATCTATTCCAAAGGAAAAGCAAGCAACCAACATTGTAGATACAGAGGCCTCATAAAATTGTTTTTTATTTACTCACCAATTCCTGCTGAATAATGGGGATTTTTATGAAAAATACGTTGCTACTGTAGATATAACCTTAATGTTACCTGCAAGATGTTAATAATCTCAGAGTTTTGTTTTGCTTAAGGTGAGTAATTCAATATGCTCATCCTCATTCAACCCACCTTTGAGCATATCCACTACTTTCAAGACAGCACTTGGGTAGAAGTAGAGCTTAGATGCATAGGCATCTAAATATTTCAACATTCAGTACCAACATAACCATTTTTAAGTACCTGACTACTACTGCAGAATCCAAAAGCCTTTCACCCACATTCTGTGTGTAGTGTGTGACAATATGCTCTTGCAGCCCAGGAACACAATAGTATCATGCATCTTCTAAAAAGAAGCGCAGCCAGCAAGTTTCATTCTCATGAGACGCCACCTGGAGCACCACATCCAGCTTTGGGGGCTTATAAGAAAGATGTGGACTAGTTGTAGTGGGTCCAAAGGGACATGAATATGGTCAGATGATGGGATCGCCGTCATATGAAGAAATGTTCAGGCAGTTGAGATTGTTTAACCTGGAGAAGGCTCTGGGGACACTTTCATGAAGGTTTCCAATACTTTAAAGGAAGTTTATAAGAAAGAGTAAAAAATTTTATGAGGGTGTATAATGACAGGGCAAGGGACAATGGCTTTTAACTGAAAAAGGGTAGATTTAAATTGGACTTGATTAAGAAATTCTTTACTGTGAGGGTGGTAAGACACTGGAACAGGTTACCCAGAGAAGTTGTGGATGTCCTGGAAGTCTCTGGAAACGTTCAAGGCCAGGTTACATGGAGTTTTGAGCAACCTGGTCTAGTGGGAGGTTTTCCTGCCCATGGCAGGGATGTGTGGAAGTAGATGATCTTTAAGGTCCCTTCCAACCATAAACATTTTATGAAATGCAGGAAAAGGATTCTCAGTAATCATCACCATGTGTAGAAATGTCCCTAATCTGATCAGCGAGACACTCCAAAACCAGAAATGCATATGTTAAATACCAATTATCCAGAATTTATGCATCTTAAACTTAAAAATTACTAGATATCTTTGGCCAGAATTGATACCACATAATTGTTCTGCTATTTTACCTCATTCTGTTAAAAAGCACACCACCCCCTCAAAAAGAAAAAAAAAAATTAACCCAAACACAAAAAAGTCAAACAAACATTTATTTTACTCAATATGTATTTAAGATATTGTATACTCCTCTTTTCTGTAAGACAAGTCAAACCTGTGTTCTCTCAGGGTTTTGGCAGATTATTCTGTTTTGATGGACATATTCCTATGCATCTGTTCTTCACTATAAAACAGACTGAAGGATTAACTGTTTTAGAAAAAAGTAATGAAGAAGACTAGCTATGACCTTTCTGACCTGGTGGCTAGGACAATTCTTGGACAGAATGAGACATTTTCATCTATGCCTCTATATTGGTTATATGTTTTATCCAATGACTATTTAATACAAGTTCATAGAGGCTAGATCTGTAGACACACTGGCATCTTTTTGATAGTCATGGGTGAAAACCGCACTAGAATCTGAGACTGCTGAAATGTACTCTCAGCGGTCTATTGGATAATGATGCCATAAAACTTCCAGTGAATCTATATCTTAAGTCCCTAGTAAAGTGAAAAGTTACAGCCAAGCATTTCAAAGTTTAGAATTTACCTAATCCCTAATGGGGTTTAATTACCTTAAAGTTCATGCAGCCATATAACATCCATTACTTTGCTTAGGTCAAACATTTTCTCCTGAGAATAATGATGTCACTGTGTATAAATTCAGAGAATCCTGCTTACCTGGCAGTCTTGCAGGAAAACCCCAACACAAAACCTCCCTTCACTGAAGAGCAGGGTCAGAAGTGTAATCTATTTCCCATTTAGTCATTCATATTAGCATTTATATTATTAATATTAACAAATATTGATTAAATTTCTTATATTTTAATTTAATATCAATGTAAGGATCCTGAGATAAATACCGTTTCTTGGTCTCTATTTTGTTTGTTCTTGTTCCTCATGAGAGATCATTAAAGCCTCTTTCAGAATTGTGGTTATATCAGAATACATCTCAACCTTTTCAAAGCCCAAAGGTATTGTTACCTTTGTTATTGAACTATAATTTTTGGTAATACTTTTCTAATGTTATTTTTTTCTATTTATATACGTTACCAACTATTTTTTTGAGTTATCCCCCTCAATAAATTTGAATGTACTTGCTCTCTGTCATTGATTCCCTCGTTTTCCTACTGCTTTCATGTTCAGAACATGATTTTTTCTGTGATGCTACCTCAGTTGGAAATTACAGCCATTTAAAGCAGATATTTAAATTAAATAATGAATTAATATTTTATTTTCTTTATTTGTGGAAGATGAACACATTGATAAGTTGGAGAAAGAGATAACTGCATTATCTGTAGTTACTTCCCCATTTGCATGATTTATTATTTTTATTACAGCACCATTCAGATTCCAACATCTAAGCTTGAATATTAATAATGTCATGCCAGTGGCCTTTGTTATGAAGACATCATAGTTTCTGAGAGAGGTAGACATTTTCAAAGGTTTTCAAGCTTGGCCTAATGTTCCTTACACAAGAACAAGTGCACACAGACTATCTTCTTTTGAAAAGCTTTCCTTGAATGCTAACCTTTGATCAACTTTCATTTCTTCTTTTTATTATGGAAACTCCCAGGAGCCAAAACAGACTTAAAAGTGAAGAGGAAGTGATTGCAACTAAGACTGCCAAAGAGTCCACTGATTCAACAGTCACCCTAAGCAGCTTATTAATGTCAGAACTCTTTGGAAGTCATGCGTAATGTTAAATGTTGTTATAAGTAAGAAACATCCCTAAGGTACTTGGTCGTGGAGAAATTTCTACCACCTTTTCCTGGTGTAAATCTTTCCTGGACACAGATCACCACAGCAAGGGAAGATGTAACATATTTATTTACATTATCCTGAACTAATATAGATAAGAGAGCATGTGTGCTTGTTCTCATTCACATATCTTTTGTTTTTCAAAATATTTTTGTGTAGTATGTTTATCATAACAATCATAACCTATTTCCCAGGACTGTCACATATTCTGCTGTTTACCATTCTTAATGATCCCATGTTCTCTGTGTTTTCAAAAACATCCAACAGTGCTGACAGGTTTGTCTGGGAATAATTAGAATGTCACAAATATTCATGAGTGATTCCCTTCAAAAGCCTTTTCTAAATCCTCAGGACTTTTCAGCAGTATAAAACTGAAATTCCTGAACTGTTGAGCCTTCACTGATTAAGGCTTTAATCAAAGGATATAGAAAAGGAAAGGATCAGAAAAAGGCATGGAGAAGAAGTAAAAGATTATTTTTCCTACACAAAAATGAGCTGTCACAAAAAAGCTGATGTGGCCAAAACTATTTCTTTTCTTTTTTTTTTTTTGCGTTGACCTATCTGCCATATGTACAATGCCACCTATTTAAGTATAAAAATAAGACACTTAAAAGAAGCAGCCAGGTTGCCCTAAGCTCCCTATAAAGTTATTAGAGAGAAAATACATTAAATACCTCACTTTTCTTGTGGAGATTTTCTCTGCATTGACCATATAGAAAGCTACTTTTCCATGAAGTTCCAGTAGGTATCTTCCTTACTTCCTTGAGGTAAGGTGGGATATATACTGATAATAGTATGACTTCACATATGAGGCATATATACGTGAGCCTATTTAAATTATGCAGCAAGTAAACACAGATATATATGCACATACCCATATTAATCTCTTCTGGTTATTTATCTCTATGATATTAAACTTAGTCATCTGAAAGTATATGAGAAGAAGTATCTTGCAGGAATTATCACATACCAGACCATTTCCTGCTGCTGTTCCTCTTTTTCAAAAGCAATTCTATCAATGTTAATGCTGTAATATTAAAATATATAAAAAATTAGTGCTTCATATTTTGAAATACTGAAATAGTAAAGTAATTGCATCATGACTGATTTCTTCTAAAAAATTTTGACGTAAAATTTATGACTCTTTAGGACTCAGAGATATCTGAAATGTTTGAGTATTTTTTATATTAACCAATAAGAAAAAACAGAAATTACTTCATATATATTATTGAAAATCTTTCTATGATAGCCATATTTTATATTGAAGAAAATACCTGTCATCCAAGGTCAAACTATAGAGTAGGGTGAAGTAGAAAGATTTTTGTTGCATTTATCTCTCTCTGTTGATAGGCAGACTGCCACCTTCTCCTGGGTGACTTTATGATGTTTGTGTCCCCAGTTGTTCTGTTTATGCTGGATGTTGAGTTCTGCACCTCTAAGACTGGTTCTGAGAGCAAAGGAGGAAAGAAGAAGCCGCAGTTTGTTTTCACAAGCAGCACTCGCTGCCCCGCAGGCTGCTCCGGCCTGCGATGTCTGCAGCACGGACAGACAGCAGGACAGAGCTCTCCTTTTTTGTTAGTTAGTTTTTAGCTAGCTGAGGTAGAGAAGTTCCCTGGACTGTTTTGTTTTTTTTCCTTGGAACTGTTCAAACCTGCTCTGGACTCAAAACCCAGCCAAACCCCAGGAACTCACACCAGTGGCCCACGGGGGCCTGGGCCTCGGCACTTTCCAGCACCGGATGGACTGATAAGAGACTGAGTGAGCCAAGCTACGCCCCGTGAAAAGGACTTTTCTGGATATGCCATCTCTTCGAACAGCGAGAGGTTTCATCGTTTCATATTTTATTTTTTTTTAATTTTATTTTATTTTTTTTTTTTTATGCTTGTAGACACTTTGCTTGTTAAATAAGCAGTTCTTTCCACTTTTCTCCAAGGAAATTTTTTCCCAAACCAGTGGGGGAGGGGCCTCTTGAATTTGTTTTCTGGAGAGACCCCAGTCAGAGGTTTTCTCCCAAATTTGCCCTAAACCAGGACAGTAAATTACTTGGCACCCAATGTGCGGCTTGAGAAAGTGGAAAAAATCTGTACTGATTCATTTTGGTTGTGCTTACTCTGTATTGGGATAAAGCAGTCAGTAGTCATGTTGGTTGAATTCATTCTCTCAGGGTGGAGGCCTTCATGTGGTTCTGGTCCCTGGGCTTTTTTGAAAGGTCCCAGAAGGAAAAAAAAACCCAACAAAACAGAATATAAGAAGTAGTGAAGTTATTATCTTCTTGTGAAGGTTTATAAGAAGATTTCATTATGAATAATAACGAGTCTGATGAACATAGACCTGTCAGAGGACAGAGTGATAACTACATCAGACACAGTTGTGTAGACTCAACACCCAATCTTAGGCAGACCAAATGTACTTCTTGTGAAACTGGGGCTCAGTAATTACCTTCTTTTGGGTACAAACCACAGGTCTCATTTCTGCTATGAACATATGACCAGTCCTCTCTGTTTGAAGTTTCTGATCTTGTGAGGCAGCCTGAGCTGTAGTGATCAGACACTGATCAAGAAGAATATGGGTCAGGTGAATAGTAAAGTCAGGAGCCTGAATTTTAGGATGCAAAATTCCAGCTTTCCCAGGAATTAGACAGTTGGACCCCCTGGGATAATACCCTTAGGACAAGGGAGTGAAAGAGAAAGAAATGTGCAACATTGGTACAGTTCCTATAGGGGTTTTATGTTTGTCACTATTGCTTTAATATATATTTTTTTTTAAACTGCAACCATTTCTTTCTTTTATGAACCATTTATTCAATCACTTCGTTAAACAATATTCATCTGACTTCTGAAAATAATTGTTAAAAAAATGTTCACATTTACACACTAGTGTTTAATGATATCTTTATTCTCTTAAAATAAAAAAAAAAAATCTTACAAGTGAGGGATTAAAAGAATATTTTTCATGCTTAAAAAAAAGATACCAATAGAATTCCACGAAGAAGAACATCTGGGATAGTTTATCAGTTCTTCCCTGTCCTAACTTTCCAAGTGCACTATTAATGTGGGTATTGCATTAGGACAGAGTTTATTCAACTTGTCTTCAGGCAAATGCTTTTCCAACAATATATTAGCAACATTCAGAAGCACTCTTATAGTAAAGGAAATCTGGATTTATGTGTTGTGAAATTGTCATCATCACAGTCATTACACTTATGAATAGTATAGATGGAGTAAATCTATAAACAGAGATTCTAATGGCTATGGCTGTAAGATCACTATTCCATGCCTATTTGAAAACAACTTATAGCTTATCTCCATTTTTAATGTTAAAAAATCCTGCTTCAGACCATAATAGTTAAAATTAATTTATTTGTATTTTACATTTTCTTTTTTTTTTCTGTCAGAAAGAGTAAACTATACAGACTTCTCTCCTGCAGGACCTGCAAAAGACATAAGAGAAACTTACAGTTTTGTGTTATAGAATCATCTTAGTATCCTCACCAAGAGTCTGATGGCATCATTCTGATGACAAATTATAAACCCAGTGTAACACAGAAATTACTATATCTATAAATAGAATCTGTAGGCTTTTAGTTTTCACTTTCTTTTTATCTCATACTTTTTGAAATAGAAAACCTGCAACTGCAGTCACACCTTGAATAAATGTGACAGCACCCAACAATGTTCAGATGTTCAAAAGAAAAAATTAATAGAATCTCATGGATAAGATTCTGCCTGACCTCCACAAGCTGATATGTTAGCATGTTAGTAGTCCCACTGATGTTATTTGTTGTGACAGTACTCCAGAAAGAATTATAATTTATTAAGCCTAGTAGGACTGGTTGTTGTAATCATTTTTGCTAGAAGGTGTTCAGAGCCAATTACAAAAAAAAACCTAACACTTGAAAGAATCAGAGCTGTCATAATCAGTCTTTCATAACTAGGTCCTCTATCCTACTTGCTTTCTCAATTCTATTCTGATTTTAATCTTAACAATTCATAGAAACTGATATTAGTACGAAAGGGCACCATAGTATGTGTCAGCAAAAGTAATTAGTTGTCTTACAATACAGTATCATTTACTTCTGTGCTGTTGATATACATTATTTGAAATATAAAGGTTATTTTCTTAATCTGTTATAATTTAGAAATAACTTTTTTTTCCATTAGGCTAACTAACTGATGGAAGAGAAGAATTGTAATTGGGTCATTTTATAGTAATTTAATTGCAACTATTGATTTGAGGAAAGTGATAGCATATTTTCCAAGCAAATGTTTTCTGTGAATTTTTCTGACACTCAACTAAAATACTCAGCAGTTTTATTTTAAAAATTGTTCTGTCATTAAGACAATAACTAAGAATTGCCAATGATGGCAAAAAACAGTTGTAAGAATTATGTTACCCATAGTTCAATTAAATGTTATTGACATTGGCTTTGAGACAAAAGGTCTTATTTCCCCTCAGTCTTCAGGAAAACTGCTGCTCTACAAGTACAAAAGATGGGTTGCCAACAGTAGGGACAAAGGAAGTTTTGGCTGAATAGATTTAGTATTAAATCAGGAGCTTAAGCTTGAGACAGAGGATTTCAAATGTATTTGTCATTAAACAATTTTGCTATATAAGAGAACAAAGTGTTTCTTAAAGTTATGTTTGTATCTAAAAGGATCATCCTTTCCTCATGGATAAGGATACATCCATCCCATATATAACTCCTTAGAGTAATGTTCTCCATCAGATAACTAAATTCAAAAGTGTCTGCTAGACATTATAAAAAAAAAATCTTTATTTAAAAGCAACAGTAAGAAATTTTTGTGAGCAGAATGCTCATTAATAATGGAAGGTGTTAGTGATGTTTTGGTTTAGTATTGTAAGATGTTTTTGAAAACATAGATCATGCACTTTCAGTAGTTATTCTCTTGCATTCATGTTTTCTTTTGCTTTGATAATAAATGCTGTGGTGGCATCTCTGTGACATTTTCTAAATACTATTTGACATACTCTGCTTGTTTTTATGTTTGCATTTTTTTTCTTGCATACTCCGCGTTGTCATCGAAGATCACTTAAATGTTCAGATAAAAAAGGTATTGTGGGATTTTCTTAAAAGAGACTGTTCATGGCAATAAATCCATAGTCCCAGTTTTCTGAAGAGCTGACTGCTTCTTCTTAAGTCTCTGAAGGTTAAGAAAATGACTCAGAAAGGAAAAGAAAATGGAACTTTTACATGTGGTAAACAACAATTCTTCAGAGAAGTCCATCAGTTCAGCAGTTTGTTTTTTCTGCTAGCATAAAAAAAAAGTTGCATATTAGTCTTTTTCTTGTTGCATTAACTGCTGAAGTAATTTGCCAGCTTTAAGTACACCTAACTTCTTTTTCTTCTCAGAAATTTAAACAAAAACTACAATATTTTAAATTGAATGCATTTTGTTAAACATAAAGTTTTCATTGAAAGAATTTATATCAAAATTACTTTTGAAGATTGGTTGTTCATCACCTCCATACATGAAGAAGACCACTGGAGGTATTTTTGAGAAGTTACAGAATCTTTCTAGTTATGTTAAACCACTATTAGGTAGAACAAGTAAGTTTCTCCCTCACAGCTGTACCACTTCAATTATTGCATGTGCTGTTCCACACAAATTCATTTTGGGGATAATTGTGCCATAATAGGAATATCTTATAGCCCTATAAAACTCTACAGTCTTCACCGTCAAACATTAACCATATATTTTTCCTTAATAAAATTGGATTTAAATTTTTTTTTTTTTAATTTAGCTTAAACAAACATTTTCAACACAATCTCCAGCCAAACATGTATTTCAAGTTTTACTCATAACTGTAAAATTACCTGCATTATAAATAAGAAGCACAGTGTCAATATATGGCCTTATGTGCACTGTCTTTTGTCAAATACAAACCTGGAGATTTGATGTGTTATATCAAATACACATATATGTATATTAATACTTTCTTGATAATGCTAACAATCAAGGAATAAGCCCTCTTAACAGGAAATGTTAACAGAAGTTATATTCCATATAGCTGAAGACATCCCAACAACCATTTGTATATCTTTTTATATCAGATTTTGATATTACACTGAGGAGCAGTTTGCTTTGCAATCATCTGGTAATGAGACATGAGGGTATTACAAACCATCAACAAACATCTAAAGCTTGTCCTTGTATATATTACTTACCTTCTTCATTTTCATTATAACAGGCAAGACACATGGAAAGCATAGCTTTTGAAAAGACCCTGACTCTAAGGACTTGCCTTTAGACCTGCAAATAAAATGCTGACTTAATTTTGATTTTCCTGTTTCTTCTTGGGTTTCCATTAAAATGTAATTAACATAAAACTAAAGTAAGTTACTAATACTGATTTAATTATATTTTCATGTGAATTTTAAGTGAAATGCAGCAGAAGTGTAGCAGAAATACAATATTACTTATAACTTCCTGCAGTAGTTTATTCAGATTGTAATTTCAATTTAGTTTTAATTTCAATTTAATTGAATAATATAGTTGCACTGAAAAATGAGTATAGTAATTGAACTAATACATCCAGAGTTTATTTGTTTAGTTGAAATTATATGAAACTTTCGGGAGAAAAAATGGAAGAGAAATCTGTTTGGTTTTAATCTTTCAAACTTGATATTAGGAATTTTATTAAATGTTTCCTTTATTTTCTGTATGAGAGATATGGGCTCCCTGATCAAACCCACTGGAAACAACTATATTCTAATTGTAGATTTGATTTTTAGATTCATCATCTGAGTTCCCCCAGAATTCTGTTTCACAGATAAGCTACATATAGCTGCAACAAATACTCAGTTCTCTGGAAATATATACAAATATATACGAATTGTGGAACAAGCAGCTGAAGAGCAGCCCCATGGAAAGATATCTGGGGGTTTGCTAACGATGTGTCAATAGTGTTCTTCAGCAACCAAATGGGCCAGCTGTGCCCTCGGGTACATCAGACACTGACTCTCCTGTCAGTCAACAAAGGTGATTTTCTTGCCCTACACTACACTGGTGTGTCCTCACCTCACAGAATCATGGAATGGGTCAGGTTGAAAAGGACCACAATGGCCCACCTGGCCCAACCTCCATTGTGTTCAGACAGTTCTTGAATATCTCCAGTGAGGGAGATTACACAGCCTCTCTGGGAAATCTGTTCCAGTGCAAGGTCACTCACATAGAAATGAAGTCCTTCATCATATTCTGATCAAAGTTCCTGTATGTCAGTTTCTGCCCATTTCCTCCTGTCCTATTGCTTGGCACCACCAAGTACAGCCTGGGTCCATCTTCTTTACACCCCCACTTCAGGTACTGATAACATTGATGAAGTCCCATCTTTCCAAAGGCTGAATGGGCCCAGATCCCTCACCCTTTCCTTGTAAAAGAGTTGCTCAGTCTGGTGATCATCTTTGTTGCAATCCACTGGACCTATTCTAGGAGCTCCATCTCTCTCTGGTACTGAGGATCTCAGAACTGGACACAGCACTCCAGATGTGGTCTCACTAGGACTGAGTAGAGGAGCAGGATCACTTACTTCAAAAGGCTGGTAATGCTCTTCCTAATCCACCCTAGGATTCTCTTGGCCTTCTTGGCCACAGGGGCACACTCATGGGCAACTTGTTTTCCCCCAAGAACCCCAGGTCCTTCTCTGCAAAGTTCCTTTCCAGCAGACTTTCTACAGCTTTCCCCATCCTTTACTGGTGCATGGGGTTATTCCTCCCTGAGTGCAGGACCCAGAATTTGCCTCATTGAATTTCAGAGTAGTTAAGTACTGTGTGTAGTTTTGGGCAAATCAGTTTAAGAAGAATATGAAACTCTTGGACTGTGCCCAGAGGAAGGCAGTCAAAATAGTGAAAGGCCTCAAGAACTAGACTTATGAAGAGCAGCTGAGGTAATTTGGTTCAGTCTGAAGAAGAGAACTCAGAGGGTGGCCTCATAGTAGTCTATATCTTCCTCAGGGGAGGAAAGTGGAGAGGGTGGTGCTGATCTCTCTCTGGTGATCAGTGATAGCACAGGAGGAAGTGGAAGGAGGCTGCACTAGGGAAATTTAGATTGGACATTATGAAAAGTTTCTTCACTGAGAGAATGGTCAGTCACTGGAACAGCCTCCCCAGAGAAGTGGTCATGGCATCAAGATGGTCAGAGTTCAAGGAGCCCTTGGAAAAGCCTGTTAGTTATACGGCTAAGTTTTAGGTAGTGCTGAAAGAGACCTTGACTCAATGATCCTTATGGGTCTCTTACAGTGTGAGACTTGCATGCTTTTTGAAAAGAAGATCTAATTTAAATTTTTTGTTTGTTTATAATTTGTTATCTTCCAATATAAGTTACAAGAAAGAAATAAGGAATATTGCAAAAATTGATCATGTGAACATTATATGTGACACAACATTGTATATTTCTATATTTGCATGTATATGTAAATAATGTAATTTGTAATATTCCCTATTTTTAATTACTTCTTGAATGAGAAAATTAAAAAATAAAAATCTATTTTAAACTATAAAATCCAGCTATTAAAAAGAATAAAAAGTGATGATATTTTACAATCATGAAAATGAAGCATGGTGTCATGCTCAAGAATAGAATTTGGGGAAAAGAAGGAAAAAAGGAGGAATGTTTGGAGCTATGGTGTTTATCTTCCCAAGTAACTGTCATGTGTGACAGACCCCTGATTTCCTGGAGATGGCTGAACAACTCTCTGATGATGGGAATCAGCAAATTAATTCCTTGTTTTGGTTTGCTTGTCTGTGTAGCTCTTTGCTTTACCTATTAAACTGTCTCTATCTCAACTCACAAGTTTTCTCACTTATATTCTTATTCTCTCCCCATTCTGCTTGGAGGTAATGAGTGAGCAGCTGCTTGGTGCTTGGTTTCCAGCTGGGTTTGAACCAAAACAGCTTGTTTTGTCATAATAGAAATTACTGACCAGGACTAGCAAATATACAGAATACCAAGGAGTATTTAGAAGACCCAACTTTGGATCACAAGGGAACTTTCAGAAGGGAGATGAAGAGATGTCCCTAAAAGCAGGGCTGCAAATTATGTGGAACTATGAATGGGTAAGAGGAAGGAGAAAGCCTCTGGTATTTTAAGAGTGTCTGGTCAAAGATATTTTCAGTGCTAAAATGGATAATGAGAAAGAAGGAAAAAGAACATACAGAGACACAGTCCCAACTGGCAAATGATGAGGGAGGGACAACCAAACATAGCCAGTCAAATTAATTGATTATGTATGTTCAATATAGAAATGTTTCAGTAAGATTTTCTGGTCAACAACCTTCTCAAGAGGGACATCAAGGAAAAGGGAGAAATGATAAAACATTTGGAGGCATAGATCTGACAGAAAAACATAATAGAGACAAAGACAGAAATTGTTTGTCAGGCACACAAATTTAAGTGTGTGAACTGATCTTGTGATCACAAAACTGCAAGCAAATCATGACTCTGAAAATGGTAAGGATGAGAACCTGAAGGTTCAGATTGTTGTTTGGACCATTTCAACTTATTGAGGCAATATGCACGAGAAGGGGGAACAGAAGGAAACAAAGGAGGAGCAAGCAGAATGGGGTATAAAAGTAGTTGTGAATTGTGGCTGGTCGGTACACTTGTCTGAGCAAGCCCTGTGCCTGATGACTGCAATCTGCTCTATCTTCTTCTTATATCCTTACTTTTAATTTGTTTCATAGCGGGGGGAAAATATACTTCTGTGATTTGGAGAACAGATTATGTAAGAAAAGGAAGGAGACAGGATGGGCCAACAGTTGCACAACAATGCTTCATCAACAAGTTAATATATGTATGGTTCCAAACTGCTATACCTAAACCTGGAGAGCAACATTCATTTTCTGATATTTAAAACAGTGTTACAGTTTTGAAGGACTAATTTATTTCAGCAATATTACGTGCACTTCCTTTTCCTATTCCAGACACAAGTTCAACATTGATATATTGTAACAGACAATGGTGCCTTTGCATTTTTATCTGAATTACTTGAATATAAGAGATTTACAGGATGGTTTTCAAGTTCAGTGAGATCTATATTTATTTTTTTTTTTCTCAGAAAAGCTATTCTGTGATAACCCCAGGGGGCAGACACATCACATGAAAAACATTTATGAAATTGCTCATTGATTTCTTTCTCAGAGGTAAAATGTTCTACACTCACTTCCTTGCACTCTTCAATTCAAAGCATTATGCAGAAGTCAGGGGTAAGAGAACTTTTTTCTCTTCTCACCCATGATGTGGGCATCACAGGCTGAAGTCTTTAAGAGAGCACAGCTGAACCTTTCTCCTTTTGCTTTACTCTGAATGCTCAGAGTCCTACTGTTTGTCCTCCAAGCTCGTCTTGTAATACATTTAACACCCTAGCAGAGGTTGGCTAGATGCCAAAAAGTGCTCAGTTTTCCTTATTCTCCAAAATGTACACAGAAACCTTTGTTTGATGTCCCCTGAGAAACTGGAAGGGGCTAAAATTTCTCTGAACTTAGATTTCATCACTAACCTAAGCTGCAGTCTCTTCTGAATTGAAAGAACACAAGGCAAGAATTTGAATGACTTTAAATACTGTTTCCAGTAGGTATCTTGCTTTTACAACTCCACTTTAATTCTTTCTTTTTTATTATGAAAGGATTAGCATTGTTCCCCAAGATATTTCCAACAGGCTTCAAATTCCTTTGGGTCTACTACCTATGTCCTCCCGTTGCATCTGCTTTCATTTCTATTCATCCTGGAGCATGCTCCAGGATGAGGTCAGCTTGTTTCACCATGTGAAAGAAATATCATCCAGCCCAGTATATGCAAACTCTAAAATTACATGAACCAGTTTGAGTAGTTCCTCAGAAAAGACTGCAACAACTTCCCAAAAATGCAACAAACTCTGCTTTAATGTCTTCTAGACCCTATGGAAATTCTCATGATCCTGGTGCCATTTGTCATAGCCAAAGACACAAAAAAATTTGCTTTACCCTTGAAACATGAACAGCTAGAATATTAACTTTCTTTTTTTAATAATCCTTTAGATTGTTTTGCTGACTTCCAAAGATATTTGGAATCAACTCCAGAGCAACTGTCCCATGATAAAGCAGTTTAGATCCTTTAAGTAACATGATCTAAACTCTCTACAGGATAAAAAATTCCATAACTTCACAAATTAATGGATGCTTCTTCCTCATTGCCATTTTGACTTCTCCAACTACATGCCTTCTCAATTTCCTATGTATGCCATTTATCCTGTGATGATCATGAATTATTTTCTTTATAATTTGAGAATTCTCTTTGTCATTTTCCTTTGAATGACTGAAATTTTAAGATAATTCTCAGCATCACTGCAGCTGCCAGTCACAATTTCTCACCCTGAAGATGGAGGACACACCAGGTACATGTCATCAGATATCATGCTGGTTTGGGGATTTGTGTGCTATGATGACCTCACAATGCACAGCTGGACATTTTCCTTATAGTTTCTCTGCTTTTCTACACATTAACCATGCCCTAATCTTATTCTATGTAGCCTTCTAAAACCAAGAGAACACAGGGAATTAATTTGCACAAGTTCTACTTGTCTGGAAAGAAAATATCGGAAACCTCTGTCTCAATCTCATGTTGTTTCAGTTTACTGTATTTCATCATTTTCAAAATGTTTTATGACTGCCATTTTCTTCAAGACAAGGATTGTTAATTCTGTATTGTATGCAATTCATCTTTGCTTTCTATATCACATTGTTGAGGAAAGCTATAAACATGATGCTTCTATTTAGAGACTTACAGCATGTCAATTTCTGCTGCGTCATGATTAACATATTTTTGTTCCTTTAGAATTATAATTAACACTTTAATTATGTTTTTCATATAAGCAATACTGGTTCAATAGCTGCTGACTGAAAAGCACCACTTGATTGTGTCCTCTGACTTTGTGGATTCAACAAACTGTTATGATTCAATTATAAGAGATGCCTCTGCTGCAATTAAGGTGCAAACGACACCATATGCCTAAGCCAATAGTATGGCTTTTATTTAATAGTAAATGTGACCTAGAGAGACAGGAAGGCAGACAGAGCCCAGGAATAATGGGTGGGTGCAAAGAAGGTGGTTTAAAATTTGGATTTATTTGTCATTTTCCTACTCAACTTCTCATTGGCAATACATTAGATTAATTTCTCCAAGTGGAGTCTGTTTTGCCTGTGGTGGTAATTGCTGAGTTGTCTCTCCCTGATCTCAAGCCTTTATCATATTTTCTCTCCCCCATCCAGTTGAGGAGAGAAGTGATGGGATGTCTTGGTGGACACTTGATGTCCAGCCAAGGTCAACCCACCACAAAGGGAAATATTTTCTATGGCAGAGATTTCTCCAGATTATCTCTCCTGTCCCTGACACAGTTTTTCTAATCACCTGTGGTCAAATGTTCAGTAAGGAAAAGTGCATTGCTGTGCCTCATAGTTATCTATTTGAACTGTTTGTCCTTTCTTCCTATAATGATTCTTTGATGACTTTGAATAGTATTACTTCAGTTTTATCTCCTTGTGGCATTTTTCTTTATGTGTTTAAGTGTCCATGATGCTGCAAATAGCTTTGCTGCTCCTAATATGAATATTGAAGAGTGTTCCATAAATGCTATTAGATCATATCTTTTCTGAGGCACAGAGCTGATCTGGAATTCTATGCTGATATTTTTTAGCATGACTAGACAGGACTTTATGTTGCTTTCCAAGCACTGAAGACCTCAGGGCTTAGGATATGTTTTGATCATGTCTTTTCTGTCTTCTCTGGCCTCTAATTTCCATAGCTATGAATGTCTGCTGAAATGAAAGGGAATATTATATACTGTCTGAAGTCAATTGTATCTTCTTTCAATGAATTCATGCAGCAGAATATAGATATGCTGAAGAAGTAAAAATGTGCTGTTATAAGGAGCCTTCCTTACCATCTCTGAAATGTAGAGCAGAGTTCAGAGTAACTAGACTTTATCCTCATTAAAACTGATGATAATTAATTAAAGAAGCAATTCATTTTTTCTTCTTGAAATACATTTTGCTTTTGGATTATGGTACTGTTTATCTAATTTACTTGGGACCACAAGTCTAAAATTTGTGGTGCCCAGGAGTCAGCAATAAATTATCTAATAATCTCTTAAGGTATTTGGAGGGAAGGGAAAATAAAAAGTCCTCAGTAGTGAAATAAATATCCAGTGGATATAATGTATAAAACCTGTCTACAATAAAATATAATAAAACAGCTTAAAAACTCTCCTCCATCTGCATTTCTCTTGATTTTTGAAGTTCTGTCCCTAAGTGCAATCAAGAAAACTTGCTTCTGATTTACGCAAGCTTGATGAACATAGGATGCCATGCAGGAGTAAAGCATGCTATTCCTGTGCTTCTTAAGCAATTCAGTGGACACTCATATAAATTTATGTTAAAAAATACAAGAACCACTTAAAGTTATGTCAGATTCAGGTCATCATTTTGAAGAATTCGCAGTCAATTCACAATCTCTCTCTCTGAAATGAATACAGAAAGTAGAAATCTGTTTGAATCGAACAATAACACTAACACATTATGGTATAAATGATGCAATCATCTTGTGTGCTCTCAGAATAAAATATACCTTAGAGTGAAGAAATTAAAGTAATAATGATGTAATAAGCTGTAGGAAAGAGAAACTGTTGGGAAATCAAATAATTATAGCACTCTCTTGATTGTATCAAAATGTTTCAGCATGGGTTGTTATGATGTTGATGACATGAGTGTGAGGTATATAGGTATGGTTACTGCAAGTGCAAGGCTAATATATAAAATTATGTTTATTCTTTATTATTGTTTTATCTTATAAAATAAACAAATATTTGTAAATATTTTGTTATACATCGTTTGCAGAATAATAATCTGAAGTTTAAAGCGCATTATACTTCAATGTTAATGGCAAATAAGCACTTAATGCAACTTGCAGAATGCAGTTGTGTCTACAGTGTGAAAATGATAAAAATATTTCATTAGTCATATGCATAGTTAAAAAAACAATCTGAGACTCTGTAGAGATTACTGTGTTGAGTTAATAGAGAAACTCATTAATATATGAATTACTGAAATTGTTTCACATTTTACAGATTCCTTTAAATAATTTTCTCTCTTTTATAACTTTCTTACAGAAAGTTATACATTACATCTTACATTACATTACGTCTATTAGCTATTCATTACATTATATCTTACATTAGAAACACATTATTCTAAAATATTTTCTTAACACATAATCTCAAGTATTTATAGAAAAGCCAGATGATAATTTGAGAAAAATCATCTAATATCATCCTTTGAATTTACCTTAGTTATAAGTAAGGTAATAAGTCATAGTTAACTCTATAGGTATAGTGTTAATGTATGAGGACGTTGCAATAAAGAAGTAACACAGTACAAGATTTATTTACAAAATGTGTGCATTGAATATAGATATTCATTTATCTGTATATGTGTTCTGGAGTGCAGTTATATCAGGACTGTAGGCATGACTGTTTTACTCTTAAACATTTTCACCTCTCTGAAACAAACACAGTTTGACATCATCCAATAGAGAAAGAGTGATCTTTGAAAGAGAACTAGAGTTAAGATAAGAACAAATTATACCTGCAGGAGAGGGTTTTGCTACCTTTTTCATCAATGTGCTGCTGCCCTTCAGTTGTTGCTATAGAAATCCAGCAGACATGGAGACTTTTGGGGCTTTATAGATAGGAAGTTCACTTAAGCCAATCAGTGCTCTGCCCGTTTAGACTTATCATTTCCTCCATGTCATTAATAAAAAGAGACAACAATGGGAGTGCTGCCACATGAAAGTTTAAGAACCCATTGCTTTCCTTCTTGTCTACAAGGCAGCCTGCCTACTGTCCAGATACAATAGAATTTCTAATCAAACTTTTAAGTAGATTATATAGCTCACTAAACCTGACTGCACTACGGTATCCTTCTCTTCTTCCTCTGAATCTCTAAATCCCCACTGCTTTCTTAGCAGTCACATAGCATAAACTAGTTATCTCTGAAATTTACTTACTTAATTTTATTAAATTCAAATGCCTGCTTTTTCTCTCTCTCTGTCTCTCTCTCTCTCTCTCTCTCTCTCTCTCTCTCATGGGGTCTTCTATCTTTCTTCCTTCTTTTTTTTTTAATTGTTTTTTTGTTACAGTCAAATTTTCCCTAAATGAAGAAATTTCCTAAATAAATTAGGAAAATGCAAGTTTCATCTTAATTTCACCCTTGAGGTATAGGAGAGGGGAAAAAACTACATTAAAAAAAGTTAATTTTCATCTAGCAAAAGAAAGGTTACCTTGGAAACCGTTTTTATTTCAACATAAAAAGTTAGAGGGTATGCTTATGTTTGCAGTGATCTTTCCTTCATAGAATGTCAGTTTCTTGATACAGAAATTCTAGCAGTTTTATAAAAAAGTTGTGATAAATAGCTGTGAAAAATATACATTCATTTGACATAACAATAATACAGCATTCATACTGATTCCTACTTGGATAATTTATCACATTTATTTGTATCTGTAATATATTTATATGTATTTAGACCTCTCAATTTTATTTATATCATCATAGTCTCCTATAGAGAAATACTTAAAGGTTAGATGTGAAACTACATCACAGAAACCACAAATGTATTCTACCTCTGACTTATGACATACTTAAAACCTTCAGACCTGAGGCTTAACTCACACCCATTTTAATAGAAACAGTACTTTGTTTATGAAAACAAATATTTGCAAAACCTGATGCAAAGCCATGGTCTCTGTCTCTGATTTATCAATTGACATTTACAATGTTGTTCTGGCCATTTTGTCCAGAATTATTGTTTTGATGTTTCATATCAGCTTCATACATATGAACTTTACCATTCACAATATAATTTTATGGTTTCAAAAGTAAACTGCAATGTAATTTTAGAAAAATGGTATGTGTAGTGTCAAAAATGTCTATTTTTTTCAGGAATCCTTATTTCTTTAATTGAAAAAAAATTGAAAATATCTTGCTACTTTCAGATTTTCAGTTAATGGTCTAGTTATAGACCAGTAAGGATTCATTTTTTTTTTTTTTTGATAGAATTTCTCTTTGCTGAAGTAATTTCTCTCTTCCTTTGCCAGGGGGAGCTGTGGCAAGCATCAAAGATTTGGATGATTATGCTTCTTTCTCTCAAATAGATTTCATTGCAAAGTCTGATCCTGGAAAATATAAATGGGCTAGGAATCTTGTTCCAGTTGGGGCTAGTAGCAAAACCTAAGTGTGCAATGAGTAACCAAATGCAGGGGAAAAAAGGATATGCTTAATATCAATACACCTGCCAATCACTGTAAAAAATACACATCAAGTTATTAACTTAATTTCCATAGGTCTACAGGTCTGATTTATGCTATTTCTTATATTGGATCTGTCAAGTGGAATTATTCCAAGTACTGAACACTAAATGGGAAGAAACAAAGAAATTATCTGTGGGGGGAGAAGAGGAGACGTAGGAAGGTGAAGGCTATGGGGTTTTTTGGGTTTTGGGATTTTTATTTTTTTAAGCTAATGTATCTTTTCTGTGATCAGTGGGAGAGCAGCAGCTGTATTTGCAAGACCCTGGAGCATTTTTAAACTCTTCAAATTCTTCTGACACTACTCAGTGGCAGATGTTTAGTTTAATGATATAGGAAATAGGGAATTACTATATAAATTTTCCATGGGTTATCATTCCAAAGCCAGCTTATGACTAAATATTGCCAAGGTAAATACATATTCTTATTATAAATTATCATAGCTAATTATACACAAAGCACTTCTATGTTTGTGCTTAAACCAGTTTATCAGTTGCTGAATAGTTTTATTAGGTATTAGTTATTCTTTGGATAATGATAAACAATCACTATCCACTTGCTCCATTAATTCATGATTTTAACTCTCCCTACTAAAGTGTCCTGGACCTAGCTTATTTTCACAAGTTGAAATGCTAACCTTCCCATGCTCCAAAGTAGGAAATAATTTTGATAGAAAATCTCTTCTGTTTCGTTTAAAGTATTTTTTAATGATGAAGAAACAGGTCAAGAAACCCACACATAGCACTGAAACTACTTCCACATCATACATTAATTAATATATAGGAATAAATATAATATAATTAAAATTCTTAATTATGTATAGTATATATAATTATTTAATATATTGTTCATCTCTCTGATGCTAAACACTGAGTTGAAATTTGCGGAGAACTGTCAACAGTAGCTTCAGGATCACTTACATGAGAAGTAGCAGCTAACTTTCTGTCATGTTTTCCCTCAGGCATATTACCTTGCACTTATCAACACTGAATTTCGCCTGCTGATCCATCAGCAGATGTTATTCATGTTACATTTTCAAATCCTTCTGCTAGTGTGTACCATCAACTTCAAATTTGTCCAACTGGAAAATTTCAAGTTTGTTCTCTTCTCCAAGTCATGTAAGTTAAAAAAAAGAACAACTAACACAGTTTCTTGGGCGAGTCTGTCATGTAAGTTTTTCCTCTTTTTGTTCTTGGATCTCAGTTTCTGTGCTGTTTCTTGCATCCAAGTAGATTTTGGCAAGTGTCTCATTAGGGTAAATCCCTCCCAAGTCTATGTTCCTGGCCAAGTAGGGAGTAAGGAAGATGGAGAGAAAGCAAGTTTTCACGATCAGTAGGAGAGCCCCAGCAGAAGTCGATGCAGCTATGGACCAGGATGCATTTTTAAATTATGTAGAAAGTGGGGAGTGGACTATGTTATTTACAGGATTTGGAGGGCAAGAATGGTGGTGTTCATGAACACAGAAACTTCAGGGCAGGGTGTAAAAATGGGGCAGCACAGTGATACTATGTAGTTGAGGGTTGGGGAGTTGAAAGGGAGCTTAGTGTGGTAACAAAACTAAGACACTACTTGGAACAGAAAAGAGTGAACCTGCTTGAAAGGCTATGAGAGGAGTACTTGGGAATTTAGAGATTTTGGTGGCTAGGAGGGAAGATCGGCCATTCAGAGTCTTTCTGAGTGTAGTAGGAGGGAAAAAAATAGAGCTGTAAGATTAGCCAGAGCAGCTTTAGAATTAATACCTTGTAAATCACTTCATACTCTGATTTTTTTGATTGCATACCTAATACTGCTGGAAACCATCCTGAATTACTAACCATAACCTTTATTGTTTTATACATTTCAACTGGTGTTTATAAAATTTATGTAATTTATAAAAGCACTTGTTTACACATCATTCATCATCCTACAGTCCAATGATTTCACAAAACTTTATACAGATAATTTATAAAACTGACTGTGGTAGGTTGACCCTGGCTGGATGCCAGATGCACCCAAGGCTGTCTATCACTCCCTTCTACAACTGGACAGGGAAGAAAAAATAGATGTAAAGGCTTATGAGTTGAGACAGGGAGAGATCAATCATCAATTACTATTACAGGTTAAACAGACTTTACTTGGTGAAATTGATTCAATTTGTTATCAGTCAAAATTAGAGCTGGATAATGAGAAGTGAAACAAATCTTAAAATCACCTTCCCTGAACCCCTCCCTCCTCCCCAGCATCTATCTCTTCTCCCCCAGTGGTAAAGGGAGACGGGGAAATGGTGGTTACAGTCAGCTCATCACATATTATTTTGGCTGCTGTACAGGGAGAGGAGTTCTTGCCCTGCTCCATTCATGGGATCCTTCCTGCAGGCTACTGCTCTTCATCAACTGCTTCAATGTGGGTCCCTTTCCAAGGGGTACAGTCCTTCAAAGAAAGCCTGCTCCCCTGTGGGTCCCCCACAGGGTCACAAGTGTCACCAGGAAACCTTCTCTAGCATGGGCTCCTCTCTCTACAGATCTTAAGGCCCCTTCCAGGAGCCTGCTACAGCATGGGCTTCCCACAGGTTCACAGTCTTCTTTTGTGCATCCACCTGCTCTGCCACAGGTCTCCTTGACAGGCTGAGGGTGGGTCTCTACATCTCTGTGGTAGGATGCAGGAACATGGTCTGCACCACAGGCTGCAGGGAATCTCAGCTCTGGCACCTGGAGCACCTCCTGCCTCTCCTGCACTGCCCCTGGTGTCTGCAGAGTTTTCACTTCATATATTATCACTTCTCTCTTCTCTGGACGCAGCCTCTGATGGGCTCAGTCTTGGACAGCAGCAGGTCTGTCCTGGAGACAGCATTGGCTCTGCCAGACATGAAGGAAGCTTCTGGCACCTTCTCACAGAAGCCACCTCTGTAGCCCCCCCACCAGCAAAACACGTCATGCAAGCCCAATACAGTCCTTAGTTAGGTAAACTTTGATTTTATCTCTCCGTTCAACAAATTTGTGAATGAGAGAAGTTGGATGACTTGCTTGGGGTCACATAGTTAAGTCTGCTAAGTCTAAGACTTACCAAGATGTTTTATTTCTCAGTTTCTCATACCAAATAAAGTAATTAAAGCAAATTTATAGGTCAGCAAAATGAATTGAAATTAGACTGAAAACAATTGAGTGACAAGCTGTTAAACCAATAAAGGAATGCTAAGTCACTCTCACTATCCAAAAACATACATGGAAATTAAAGGTAGACTTATGGCAGAGAACTCAATAAAGTGTAAGATTGCTTACTGAACTAGAAAAATTTACTGTCCTGTGTTTTTTTTTTTAGTAATATCCTTTGGAAAATGAAAATTTTTCAAGAAACCAAAAGGGAGAAAAAATAAAGGTAGTTTTTGTTTATTTAGATCAATTATTTTTAGTTTCAAGACTTTCAGATTCCTAATAAGTGTTTTACCAAAACATTCCTAGGGTTTCATTAATCATAACAATATTATCATTTAATTTACTCTTTCTGTGAATGGAGGTGAATGGAGTTAAATGCTGCTGGTGGATGGTTGCAAGTGGTGTTTAACAGGACACCGTTTGTGGGCCAATTCTGTTTAATATCTTTATTGATCATCAGGATGAGAGGACTGAATTCCCCCTCAGAGAGTCTGAAGATGACAAAGCTTGACAGGATCTTCTGGAGGGTAAGAAGGTTCTACAGAGAGATCTGGACAGGCTGGATTAATGGCTGAGGCCCACTGTAGGTGGTTCAACAATCACCATCCCTGGAAATGTTCAAAAGGCTTGGGAATGCAGCACACGGTTTAATGGGGAAGAGTGTGATGCTGACTAAATGATTGAACTCAATGATCTTAGAGGCCTTTTCCAGCTGTCTTAGTTTAGGGCAAATTAGGAAGGAAAACTCTAAATGGGGATTTCCCCAGGGAAATGCCCCTCCTCACTAACTGGTCCGGGAAAAGAAAAAAAATTCCTTAGAGAGAAGTGGAAAAAGCTGTTTATTTAACAGAAATTGAGTAATATTAAATAATAAAACTTCTTGCTGTTCGATGGGACGGCAAGTCTAGGAAGAAAAGTCCTTTTCATGTGGTGTAGCTCGGCTCGCTCAGGTTCTTATCAGTCTCTCCGGCGCTGGAAAGTGCCGAGGCCCAGGCCCCGGTGGGCCACAGGCGTGAGCTCCCGGGGTTTGGCTGGGTGTTCAGTCCAGAGCAGGCTTGCACAGATCCAAGAAAATTGGGAAAAAAACAAACAAAGGTCCAGGGAACTCCTCTGCCTCAGCTAGCTAAAACTAACTAAAAGCCAGAGAGAAGCTCTGTCCCACTGTCTGTCCGTGCTGCAGACACCACAGTCCAGGAGCGGGATGTGTGGGAGTGATGTTTTTCCTTAACACAAACTGCGCGCTTCTTCTTCTCCTTCTCTTGCTCTCAAAGCCAGTCTTAAAGGTGCAGAACTTAATATATAACATAAACCAGACGATTGGGGATACCAGTATCATAAAGTCACCCCAGGACACCAGCCCCAATGATTCTATTATTCTATGCTTTTATTTTTTGATACAGTACTGAGTGCTAAATTTACTGGTTTGTTTTATTGACAACATTTTTTAGAAAAAAAAATTAAAATCTATTTTTTGAACTAAAGAATCATCTCTTTTTTTTTCATTTCTTTCTTAATGAGGGTATACTTAAATAAATTACTGTTTTACATTACTTTTTCCAAGAAAATTACAAGGAGCTTGGAGTTTGGGATCTACATTATAAGATACAGCATCAAGACTCAGATAGCTGAAGCATAAGAAAATGCCCATGGAAGCTAAACTCTGAAAATTTCAGAAGTTTCAGAAGACTGTTCTGTCAAAAAGGCAGATAGATCTGGAGCACATGGGAATGAGGATGAAGAGTGGTATTTAATAAAAGAGACAGAGAGCCTGAGCAAGACAGATCACTTTTTGACAAACGATAAGTGTTTGTGTTTTCATGAACCAGCAAGATGGGGTTTTCATATCCTTTTACAGTAACTTAATCTTGGAGATTAGAAAACTAAAACATGACTTGACCCTGAAAACAATGTTGGCTGGCTTTATTAATGAAGTTCCACAATCCTGGGAGAATAATATGCACTGTTATCACTGCATTTGCTTGTATGTCGCTGTGACTAAAAGTGTTGCATACCCTGAACCAAAGGCCAAAAAAGTGTTGCATACCCTGAACCAAAGGCCAAAAGATAATTCAAATCTCCCTGAACAATTTCTCTCATGCTTTTAGCTGGCATAATCCCATTGACTTGGTTTACATCAGCCAAAAATTGAAATATTCAAAATATTATATTTTCATTTATAGTATTTTTATATACAATTTATATATTCAAAACATTATATTTAAATATACATATCTTAAAATGTGTTGTCAAGGACATCCGTTCTAAACCATAAATGTGAAAACTTTGCCAATAATACTTCCAAATACGTTCCAAATAATACATTCCAAAAGTAATGGAAACCTATAGTCCACAAGCAATTCATCTGATCTATATTTTCCTGGTTTTAAAACAAATTGCTTCAGATCTTCTAATGGTCTTTTTTAGGGAAAAAGAAGGAAGCTTAATTTATTTTCACCAGGACTGCTCAAAATACTGTGGAATATAGAGCATTGACTGAGTGGAAAATTTTGCCAGAAAGTTTCTGAGATTGTACAGTCAGAGTAATTCGACATCTGTGGTTTAGCATTTTTATGAGTCATTTATTAAGTGCATTTAAAAATATGCTTTCCTTCTAATCTACCTTATTTGTGTAATTATCTGTTCTCTGTAATTCACACAGTAGAAAGGGGTCTAAATAAAACCAAAATAAAACACCAGAGTTCAGGACCCCTGTGTTGATCAAGAAGCAAGAGCAATGCACGTTCTGGAACAGTGCTGTCTGATTAGGATTATTGCTTTTGTGATTTACTTCTAAATTTATTTGTGCAAGACACCACAATAAAAATCTCTGAAATACAGAAGTGAGATCCCAGTGAGGGACTTTTGCTCTAACCTCTTCATAGTACCCAGAAATGACAACATGATTTTCTTAGGAATTAATTAGGATGAAAGGCAGAATGATTCCACAATCAAACAGGGAGCTAAGCCAAAGAGTTTGCAGCATACAAATGATGTAAACATCATTCAAGCATGGCAAAATAATATCAGTAAAAATATTAAATATGTCCTTTAGTTTCTATAGTAGGGCCATTTCTAGTTTTATACTTAGCATATAAATTGTACCTGAGGGAATTTAGCTGCTAGATATAAAATATATCTAAGTTGAACCAAAGATTTACTTTGAGGGCTTTTTAACTTTTTTCAGTTCTTCCTCTTTTATTGCAGATAGATAATACAAACATATTCTAAAAGGCTTTGGTCTACCAAAATAGACAAATTTGGCATTTTTCACCAAAGAAAGGGGTCAATTACTAGGAAGGTATTTACTGTATAATGGCCTGAAATGCATTATTATTAAGACCTTCCTGTATTAACTAGGTTATTGGGACGCTAAGACTGAAAAATGTAAATTCCACTAATAGTGAATTATTTCCTTTGTATATCTGGTTTGTTCCTTTTTGTTTATAAGATTTTGATGCAAGAATGGAAACATAAAAAGTGTATATGCAAAGTCTGTGTAAAGTTTGTAAAAATTATTTTGGCAAAAACCCCTTACAAAAATTAGACTTCATTATCCTTCCTTATGAACTAAGCCTTCTTCCCATTTTTTCATTCAGCTTAGTTGTGAAAATAGAGAATTCTATTTATTTTCCTGTGTAACTAAGTAAGATGAGGAAAATCTTCGAAGAAGAAACTTTTTCAGAAGCTCATTTGATCTGGACATTGACAGACAGATCTATACTTTGTTACTGAAGAGAAGTCTGATTCTTCAGATGCATGAGCAGTCACACTGAAATCACTCTGAGAAGAGCCGAAGTGCAGGGAGAAAATCAGTGAACCCTTTGTACACAGTGTGGAGTTACCAAGTCTGAAACAATGGGCAGAAATAACAGTCTAGGAGAAAGGATAAGATTGGGCTGTGTTTTTTCAGGAATTCAGTCTTGAAAGAGAAGTTGTCTGTAGCAAGGTTTGGTTAACTAAGAAGCTATTCTAAAATGTTAACAATTCTTAGGCTAGGTGTGTGGTGATAATAAATTTGTGTGTCTTGCTGTAGTGCCTTCCTTAGAGTAGCAGAATTTTATCCTGAAGTTCCCAAGACACTAAAAGAGACCTTATTTCCAAAACTGCTCTCTTTCCTGATGCAAATTGTCTACGGTACTTCTACTGTAGTAAGATATACAAGAGAATCACATATATAACAGTAACTTATTTTCTTCAAAAGTTTGCTTACATGTTTTCTTTCCTGTGTCACAAGGCTCTTTTTAAATAGAACATTAACAGTTCAATATATTTCAAAGGATGGGACACTATGTATGTGGATAAAGATTTTAAAAGTGGGTCCGGATTAATATATAATGATTCTCTTATCATTACCACACATGACTCAGAGTCCATGATTCACTGGAGTAGGAAGCACAAAATCCATAAACTAAAGTTGCTTTACTTTATCTTCTCAAACCTTGGTGTTCATGATCAGAAGGAATAGACAGGGACATGAACATTTTTATTCAATGCTAGCATGGCATCAAAATATGTCCAGAAAGATACTGAGGCTGCCTGCACCTTTTCCTTAGCGCCCTCTGAAGTTTAAACCTCACAGAAAAGTTACAGATTCATTGCCTTTTACTGCCAAGTATAGGCTTTAACATATTGTCCTGACATATCATGGTGTAAATTGATGTAGATACATTGCTGCTCATAAGTAGCAATTATGTTTCCTATATTTTCTGCTAAAAAAGAAAACAGTATTCAGCCTGCCAAGATTTCTTATTAAAAGTGTAAAAAATTAGAAATACTTGTTACTAATTAGATAATTAGGCAGTAGATTAGAAACCTCTAAAGAGAAATGCACTTAAGCCTAGTAGTATGTTACAATATATCTGTTTGAATTAATTTCTGTGGTATAATTAGCATTATGTATTAACTTCACAGTTTTGATTAAAATGTGTAATCTGAGGTACCATTAAGTCTAACACTTTGCATCTCATTGGATTTTTCATATATATAATTAGCACAAGGTTCATGTTCGCATTTTTTTCAGTATGAAGACAGCATTAAAGAAGCATATCACTGATTATGTTAAAATATGTGGTGGAACACCACAGAGATGAATATTTCAATTTTTTAAAAGCTGAAATACAAGTACATCTAAAAATCTTGCAAAGCAAAAATCTGTGATTTAGGACATTACCTTTGGATACTTGTTTCAATAAGAAAGAATTTTGATAGGTGCACAAAGAAGGAAGCCCTGCTCTAATGAAAGAATTACAATAAAAGTCTCTTTACATGTCATTTATGAGTAATTTAAGAAGTTCAGTAATCAGATATTATTGAATATTATTTATTAACATTTTCAGTAAGCAAGAATAAAGTATGCAGATACTTAGAGGGACAACGTCAAATGAGATGATACTTTAGTGGTTTTTAAGAGACAAAAACCCCCAAATTTGATAACCCAAAAGCTGAAAATTACTATGAATAAAAACTTTGAACCCATTCTTTTACATTTTCCTCCTCCTTATCTTCTTATGTATGTCACATTTCTTTTAATCCCAGCTTTTCCTGATTCCTAGCCTTCCGAACCTTGTAATATTAACAATTTATCCCCATCATTTTGCTTTCTCCCATCTTGAATTTCATTTAATTTTCTATCCAGTTATATGTATATCTGAATATGACTTGGTCTACTGATTCCATCTATTTTCTCTTCAGAAGTAGTAAATAAAGGTCATTCTTAAGTGAACAGATGCACATCCATAAGGAAATAATGAAAATAATTTACCTCCATTATTCATCTGTTATAGGCACATGATTAGTTAAAAAATAACATTTTCCCCTCTAAACTCTATGAAATTGAACTTATATAGTGGAATAGGTTTCCCTAGCAGTCGTTCACACAGCAACCATGTCTTTTCTGGAGAAAATAAACTGTTTCCTGAGAGCAAACATGAGAAGTCAATTACTGTTTATGAGTTAAGCACCTAAATGTTTTCACAATTCTTTTAGTTTGGAATGTAGAAGACAGCTTTTTCTTAAACAGCTACTGATTTCAGAAGGAGCTAAGTCTCATAAATACGAGTTAGACACCCAGTAATCATTGTAGAAATGGCTACAAGGGCCATTTTCTCCGACAATAATGTTTCAGATTTTATGTTCTTAATTAGGAAAGCTTGAAAAATTAACTTATTCCTTCCCAACAAAAGGAGACATAATAAAATTATGGAAAGCTGGAAGCTAGAAACATCTTGGGATGGGATTAATTTATCTGGGAGGGACAGTTTGAAAGCAGCATTTAGAACCAATCTCCAGAGGAATGGAGGATATACTAATGAGCACTAAATATTCATAAATTTGTGAATATGGCTATTGTAGTCAATGAGTGTCCATGTATTTTACATATAATTAAGCACTTGTAAACAGACGCAAGGGAAATATCCCAGATTTAGTGTTTCTCTGCTATACAGGATGGAAAGAAAACAAGCTGAGCTTTATGAAAGAAAACAAGCTGTTAGAGCTTGTGTAGTTAGAAATTCCCATTGTTTAACAGCAGGTCCTATTTCTGGGGCAGGAACTTCAAACAATGGAGAGATAGGATGTTTGTTTTCTTTATGTTTTACACATGCACTGTTTGCTTCTCTGCCCTTAGGAACCCTTCTATCTCAACATCTATTTTTTGTCTAGATTTAGAACTCCATCTCTAGCCTGAAAATAGGTAGGAAAAGATATGAGAAAGTAACATTCTGAAGGGAATGTCAGTTGGGTTACTTCTACTTTTGTTTTACTTATATTGTACAGGGCAGTTTCCTGTCCTGAAATACTCATATATTTGGGACACTTCTGTTTATTCTTAAAGGGCCATTGAAGATACTTAGTGCTCTTAAGGACACACTAGTGGTCTAAACTGCATATTAAATTATATGTATATTAATTTAAATGATAAGTGCATTCGGAATTCTGTTATTTTTGACATTGATTGAATCTGTTCCAGTTCTTCTTGGCAACTGCCTGGATTATGTTCTTTAAATGTGGTTTTCTTCCTATCCCTGTATCAAAACCTTGTTCATCCTGGCCCTCGTTTGTGCTTCTTTGTGCCACAGCACCTCTTTCATCATTTCACTTACAAAAAAAAGATTAAACTATTCCAGGAAGTGGGAGAGCAATGCAATTGAATGGATATTTAGGAGGCCTGGATGTGCATGAATTGGCCCTCAGTAAATAGTCTGGCCCTAAGCCTTTAGTCTTTAAAGCAAATTAAATCCTGAATGGCATTTCTCCAGGAAACATGCTTGATGGAATCCAAATCTCAAATATTAAACATAGGCTGAATCTCTGAAGTAATTTTTCCTTCATAAATAATTTTAGGAGGTATAACCATTCTTTTCAGTAGACAACTAAGGTTGCAGTGCTCTCCCAGCCCAGAAATTGAAAATGCCGGACCTAAGCAAAACTAAAAGTTGATGATACAGAACTGTAAGAAATTAGTTATGTTCACCACTGGCTGGTGACAGTATTAGGCTTCTGTAGTTGAAACATAAACAATCAGAATAGACAGAAAATTCGAAACTAAATATGTTTTTGTAATTGAATTCATACCTTAAAGTCATCTTAAAACTTACCACAGGATTTCCCAACACATGTGGGTTTAAGTGCCCTGAACAATTTTATAGGGAAGCAAGAGTCAAGAGCTTTTATGCAAGATACTTGCTGTAAAAGACTTGCCCTAAGATCATTTTGTCTTAGAGTTGAAACTGCTTGCTAAAGGGCTCAAATATTGTATATCTTTTATGAACTTGAGTGGTGAACAAACCCTGTCATTATTTGAGTTTTCTCTATTGAATGTGTGACCTTTTAAATATGAGAGTTGGTTGGCCCACACCTTAGGTGGAGCTGTTTTCAGGAAATTTGTGTAATATTTTGACTCTATAATAATTCTGAGTGTCTGTATAGGTATAACTCATAAGCAAGAGCTCTGGACCAGAAAAAATCATAAGTAACTGAGGACATAATAAATATCAGAAAATAATTTGACAACTAATTTCATTTAATCAGTACATTTGAAAACGGTTGACTAAAGGTTAAATTAACATATAATTTCTTTGACAAGCAAAGTAATATTTCCTAATATCACTGACTAGTTTGTAAATGCGGCTTATTTTTTTTATGAGTCCAAAAGACTAAGATTCAAAGACAGAAATGAAAAAAAAAAACTTAAAGTTTTTAAGTCCAGCACCTCAAAAGAACTAATGGAATTTTTTTGCTTTCTTTTTTTTAGTCTAAAATATTTTACCTATAGATGTAATTCAGTAGAGCAAGCAAAGACTTCTCTTACCTGTTAAAATAGTACAGTCTTCCACAAAATGTACAAGCAAAATAATGATTTGGTTTTTTCCGCCATGTAAAATTCAGACGGCAGCTTTGTTTAGATTTGGGATACTCATTAGAAATCTGTTCCTAATCCCACTGCTCTAGTGGAATAGAAGTGTCGCTGAACAATGAAATAGTTCTTCTTCCCTGAACTAAGAGCAGAGTGTTGCCAAAAGATGACAGAATCAAAAACTTGGAGATAGGGGAAATGAAGAATGTGAAACACCCTTTTTGTGTAAACTCAGCAATTATTCAGGTCAATATGAAGGTATTTGTGCCCTGACTGGAAGTGCTTATTATAAGAGTAAGTGTAAGGAGGGCACCTGTGATGCCTTGGGAAGGCTGACCCAGAACAGAGGCTAGGCAGATTCAAGAATAAAGTAGGTATTTACTGAAAGGCCTTAAAGGACTCACCTTGGGCAGTACAAGAGCCTGGTCAGGGTTACGTCCAAGATGGACCTAAAAATGGTCACAAAATGGATGACTAGTCACAAGGTCTCACATTTTCATAAGTTTTGGTCCATCTGCATATCAGGGTTAATTGTCCAATCACTGCTTCAGGTTATGAAGTCCCAGCCTTCTTGTTTTCTCTCTTCAGTCCACCGCTGTTTATGCTTTTGGGCCTGAAACTTGTAATGACTGATCCTTGGTATCAAGCTAGAAAAGGAATTGTTTTCTCTGCCTACCCTGTGAAGAGAGCTCACTAACACTTCTTATGAAACTCAGAACTACACACCTAGGGAAGAATATGAAAACTATAACTCAAGGTATCACCTGCTCCTCTAATAGTACCTGGTAAAAATAACCTTAAAACAAGAACTTGCAAACAATATACAGTATGCATATACTGTATATACCTATGTGTGTATATATATGTATATATATATACATACTAACCAATATACAGTAATGTAGATGGTGAAGACAGTAAACCTGATGAATCACACAAATTAGGAAGGATATGTAGGTTGTCAAGGTGTTTATTTTCTTCAGTCAGGAGGATAAGGATAAGGAAAAGGAGGGAGAAAAAAAACAGAGAGATATAAACCCTGGCCAATTAGTGCTAGCAAACAATAATCGGGGCAAACCTGCTCAGTCATTCTAATTGATGGGCTATCAAAAAAAGCAGACAAACTAGGAACTTGCAAAAAGGCTAAGCCATTAACCATCATGTGTGAGAAGTTGTCGCAGAAAAGGGGGAATAACCCTTGTTCTTGGAAGAGGAAAAAGGAAGACCTGAAGAACAGTCCAGTCAGTCTCATCTCTGTGTCTGGCAAGATCATGAAGCAGAATCTCCAAGAAACTGTGCTGAGACACATGGAAAATGAGGAGGTGGTTTGGGACAGCTAACATGACTTCACTAAGTACAAATCAATACCTAAAGGTGGCCTGTGAGAAAGCTGGGGTGGGACTTTTTACAAGGACATCTAGTGACAGGACAAGATGTAATGGCTTTAGACTGAAAGAGGATAAATTTAGACTAGATATTAGGAAAAAATTCTTTACCATGAGGGTAATTGGATAGCAGAATGGGTTGCCAAAAGTGGTAGCAGATGCCCTGTTTTCAGGGGACTTTGAGCAACCTGCTGTCATGGGAAGAATTGTTGCCTGTGGCAGTGGGGGGTGGAACTAGATTATCTTTAAAAGTCTCTTCCAATGCAAAACATTCTATGATTCTATGCATTCTATGACTTTATGACTGAAGCAAACAACATGTCTGGGGCTGGTTTTAACTTTCTTATTTCATCTTGTTACTACTGTTACAGAAAAAAGTATGATTTTACTCATTGTGTAGGTTCTTAGGCTGGTGTTCTGCTTTTTACTTTAATTCCTGGAAAAAAGAACATCTGGAGAGTTACAGACCCAGGTGTCTCTTGTCAGTGCTAGTACAAAATTGATTTAGAGTGTAATTAAAGTGAAGTGGGCATAATAGCTGGCTCAGTATTACATAGGTACAAATTCATACATGTGAAATTTGCACCTTTTAACCCATAAGAGGTTACTAAAAAATTAATAAACAACAGATTTATATCACCCTAACTGATGTAATTTATGTCTCTTTGTCTGACAATGGGGTACATAAAAGTTCGTTACTGTTAAGGAATAGCTAGAAGATAAAGGGCTAAGTATTGCCACAGATTTTTAAACTGGTTAAACAGTAAGAAAGGAGTCACAAGGACTTTTCCCAGGGCTATCAAGTACAATATCTGATCAGGCAAGAAACTACTGATTTATATTTAACACCTTCTTTAAAGTCAGTAAATGTTCTTATTAATATTTCACAATCAGGAAACTTAAATAGAGTGCTGTGTCAAATTCAGGTCTTGACAGCTATGAAAAGTGTGACAAGTCACACTTTTACTGTGTTTTCTCTCTTTGACAACAGAGGTTAAGCTGAGACACCAAAAATTTGTGGAAATTGTCCCACTTTAAGATTAATTTGATAATGAAAAGGGAAGTATGCGTGTTTTCTCTCATTGTGCTATGAATCTAAGTAAATAAAAGAAACAGATTGGCTTTTTTAAACCAAGACTAGGAATAAAGCTGAAATATTTCAGAAACGATCTGAAAATTTCAGTACATAGGAACAATGGTGTGATGCTAATATCTGTTTTATTTTATTTGAAAGTATGATCTGCCCTTAAAAAAAAAATAGTGATTAGCAGTCAATAAAAAAAATTAATGTAAGAACATTAAACAACATGAACCATACAATCTAAGCCTGCCAGCTAAGAAATTTGCTGCATCCAATATGCCTTTGGAGTTAAACCTATAGGATTCATTTTCTGTATATTTTAATTTCTCTGTTTCTTGGTAAATCCCAATTATATTTCTGCCACCTAATCTTTATTTGGCAAACAATTATAATCTTTATTAGTGCAAAGCACTAGCCTTCAAGCTTACATCTGGCCATAACAGGCCATGCTGGAGCCTTTGCTGATTTGAAATGATCCTGGAAAGCACTTTGCAAATGAAGAGGAAAGGCTCAGCTGCTAGCACTCTAGTTATACAACCTTCATCAGATCTGGTATTTGAAAAATGTACAGTAATTATTTTATTTTTGTATGGACTTTTCTACTAACCAGAAATGCTTCTAGCATTTTCTGTAGTAGTATATCTACTGTCAGCTCATGATATACCACAAATACTGTTTACAGATTTTATAGGGAATAATAAATGGCTTCCAAAAGGTTTGTCACTCCACAATAGTTATCCATCTGTTGATCCCAAGTTTCTTTAATGGTTTATTGCCAAATATTCACCTGTAAATAAAAACTAGAATTAATTTATTAGTTCTCTTAAACATAAATCCATCACTTCTTCATGATTCCAACAAAGAAGCCATGATGAGTTTCTGAAACTAGTGTGATGACTTCTGTGCTGTGATTTTTCTGACTGTGATTTTTATTTCAGCAGGCTGTGTCCTTAAAAAAGGCTAGCATAGATAACAAATGCCTTCTTCATCCTTTGTTCTGAGTTATTTGAATTGCATGGGTAAAATAGGTCTGAATACTCTAGTATTTGAAAACAGTTCACACAAATGTATTTAATCTGCTATTTTTAAAGTGCAATCAATGGTTGCCTTGGACATTTACATCTTGATTTTACAGTCAGGGAGCTTGTGGAGGGCACTACTCATTAAGACACCTGTTACTGAGCATAAAGCAAATAAAGATTATTCACAGCAAATGAGAAAGGTTATGCTGGAAAAATCCCATCATTTAATAATATTATATGTGTATCTCTATAGTCAGTATATTTGATGCAAGATGGGAAGGTCAGCTATTCTGCTGTTACTGGTGCTGAATTTGCTACGTAGTTCTTCATATGGTGTATGTTTCATTCATATATGGGTTATAGTCCTTGTGTTTCCAGTATAATTCTGTGTTTTGTTATTGTCCCACACCACTACTTCTTACCCTGCATTCCAGGGCTCCATTTTCAAGGCCCTTTTTGTCAAACCAGACCAATTTGCATCTAAACTACATTCTTAAGTCAATATTTCTATCCATATAAGTCATCAACACATTACTATTATTATTACTGTTCATATAAACATTGGGGCTGTGCCACAAAATTTTACAAAGCTGAGCAAAGTGAAATGAGTAAGGTAATAAGTACTCGGTCATTAGAAAATGGTTGTTACAGTTAAACAAACTAAAAAATGATCCAGGTAGGCCAAGAGGAGCTCAGATGCAGCCTGATGAGCCTTAGCCCAGTTGGTGCAAAGTCTTTGGTTTGTAATTAGCAATAGCAGTGCGGTATCTATGTAGCCAAATGGCTCCAGGGCAAGATGACACCATCTGGCTTGCTTCCTCTCTACTCAAGGGCTAGCTTGATGGCTAGTTCCAAACACACAGGTTCTGAGTCTGATCCTGGTGCTCAGTGGTAATGTACTAGAAGAATGCATTGCTATTGTGTTTGAGTGTGACTTTCAGCAAAAACTATTCAAAAGAAATTGTGACCATTGTGTGGAGGTCCAACAGAAGGAATCACTCCTTTAGTTCAAAATTAAGCCTGCATATTGCTCTGTGCCATAGGCTTACCTTGAGGAAAACATTTTGAAGGCCTACTTGAGCAAAGCCCAAGTATAGGAAGACAGCAAAGCATGAAGGGGGTCCATTTTCCTCCCCTTTTCGGGCAGCCAGGGACTCCTCATTAATGTATTCATGCTTTATTCTTAAAAGAGTTATTTTCAGAAGGGGTGGTTAGCTGAAAAATCAAGAAAAAAATTAATGTTCAATCAATGTTGATGATAAGGGGATGAATGTTCAAGCTTGTTTGACTGTGTAGATGTATCCATAGGTCTCAATATAAGTCCATGTATTTTCACTTTGACTAGAACTGTGAAGTTGTGGAAGTGTCTGAGACATATAATCAACACTTTGCTGCTCTTTCCACCTTTAACACCTTTGTCAGACAAGCAGTGCCACATATTTTATATATTTAGTGTATCAAATGTGACAGTGTTATTAAAATTACCCATACATTCCTATCTAGAGGTCCATAAATAATTTCAGTTATTGATTTTAATGGTATACCTGCTGCAACTGCTTCATTGCCATTAATTATTCATTAATATTCTTGGATTTCCTGCTGATACCAGCTGAATGAATGAAGAATATTTACTGTAACATTGCAAAATAATCTGGAACAGAGAAAAAAGTGTGTTTATTTTTTCCCATTTTAATAAATGCAGTCTTGTTAAATACATTATATTAGAGGTACTGAAAGGACTCTATCAAATGTGTAACTTAGATTCATTGTCATTTATTATTTTATGAATTTTAATAGTGATATGACAATCTACTCTAAAGAAATGGCATTGGTTAGCACTCAGAAGCACTCTGAAAGAAAGGTCATTTAGTTTAGAATTGCTCGACTAAGAACATTTGGAAGAGCACAGAGGCTTAGGTATTATAAAATAAAATTAAATGAGGGAGTGTCCTGAGGTGTTTGTAAAGACACAAACTTCTTAGTAGTTAAACAATAACTGCAGGAAATGCTAGGATAAAAACCCCCAAAAACTAATCTAAGGAAACACTAAGAACTGGGTTATCTTTTGCAGTATCCTAATTCTTCAGTTACTCAGATTTAATCATGTTTGCTCTCTCTCCCACATATTTGTAGATTAGGAATTATGAGTTTTCCACCAAGAACAAGAAAGGATATCCATGTCTTGATGTGCAAAATAGCTCTCAGATGGAGTGCACAGTAGGCACTATGAGGCACTAGGAAAGAATACATCCCCTCTCATCTGCCCTTGCTTCTCACAAGGTAGGTGAGATAAAAATTACACTAGCATATGGAGGTATAAACAAGATCATGAATCTGTAACCTGCTTAGAAGCCAGCAAAAATTCTGAAGAATTTAAAGCCAAGAGAGGGGAACTGAGGAGTTTGGGAATAGACTTGACAGAATCATTTTAATTGGGATACCTTAAAACCAAGATTTCTGAAGTATAGGCAGAAGAGCTGTCTATCATAGTTCAGCATTAAATCAAACTACTCACAAATCCCTAATGACACTTGTCATTTTTGTAGTGTGGCCAGTTAGTTATTATTACAAAGAATGTCAATCTACACAGGAAAACCAATTTCCTTATTGGAGGAATCAATGATCAAAACTTCTTGGCCTCTCTTAAATAGGAGTTTTGGTTAGATTAACAAAATGGTTTGGCATACAAGCTTATCAACCTATCTTCCAGAAAATTATTTCAGGGGTTGGTTCTACCCTTTATTGAATCAAATATTATGTTTTCAAAATCAAACTGGCTGCTTTTCTGTACTCTGCTACAAATACTGATGCCAAAATTATTTTTGCTACATATATTTATGGCTCTGTAAACTATTGTTGTACAGTTATATAGCTCCTAGGCAACTCCAGTATTTTTCCTACCCTGATAGACAGAAAGACAAAACACATACCAAAAGGCTCCTATCCTATTTTGCTACTTCTGGGAAATAAGGTTAAAACAGCTTCTCGAGATACTTTCTCATAAAGAAAGTACAGCTATTATAGCTAGTAGCAAGAAAGGGGGGTTCAAGAAGAGGAAGGAGCAAGGGAGGGATTATCTTATTACTTGTGCTTCTAATTGGAAATTCTTGTCAATTATGCTAATTTTCTAAACTTATAAAACTGTATTGGCCCTATGTGGGGTGGGAATTTTTCCATATCTGCCCCTGGAGGCCTCCAGAAGAAATTGAAGACAAGCTTTTATATTTCCTCCTATACTAATACTGTCTTGAAAGTGTGCTGTTTTATTTCTATACCTTTAAGGCATCAATATGGCTGTTAATTTCATGAAGTAGAAATAAAATACAATTTGTTAAATTTATTTGTTAAATGTCAGAAAACAAGGTTACATTTAAAATCTGGAATGCATTCTTTACAATATATTTTACAGACTGCTTTTTGGTGTAATTATTTATTATATACACCATATAGAACACAACAGCCATCAATATTTCCCCTATTACTTCAGCACATTTACCCAAAAGTCATGCCCAAAATAGTAAGGCTAATTTTAGGATACAGGAAATTAATTTACATAAAATCTAACAGTACAAGAAGCATACTGTAATATTCTACTAACAGAGATCTTATTGATTTACTCTTTCGGTAATATATTTTTAAGACTTAAATTCTGACAGTCCTTTCTCTCATATATTTCTCATGAAATAGTGAGTTTACCAGCTACACTGCAGTGATGAATGATCCTACAGATATACTTCTCCACTGAGCTGGTCATTCATACAAGTAAAATTTCTTTTGCAGTAATCTCACAGGATTTCTTTTGCTGCTATAGGTCGTTATTTAAAACAATGTTGTGATTTTTATTGCAGTGCAATACAGGTAGCTGTTGTGAGGACATTTAAGTAATGAACATCATGAAGACCTTTCACTGAAAGAAAGGAGACTATCAGGAAGATGTCTCTGACCATCATTAGACTGAATTAAGTTTGCATTTAGTGTCAAGAAAGAAAATGTCCTTAGTCCACTAACTCAGCAAAAACATTTTTATTAACTAATCCTGTCAAACTGTAGCAAATGCCATGTTACTTCATAACATCATGCATTTTATGCTCAGGATAATGTTTCTGATTTGCAGAAAACTTCAGCTTTTATCTATACCATTCACTGAAGTGTCTTGCAATGCTTTTGGAGGTACTAAAATATACTTGGGTTTTTAGTTGTTGGGATTTGGGAGGGACAGTTGGTGGGCATTTTTGGGGTGTTAGGTGTTCCTTCCCTATGACTTGGTATAATTTTGTTTGATTTATCTAAACCCTATATCATTGTTTTTCATGTGACTTGGATCCTGGCAAATCCTAAATATTAAGCAATATGAACTCGTATATTTACATGCAAAACATTTGGAAGTCATTAATCTTCTCAGTATTTCCACAATTCCATAAATGGCATTTTTTTAATATATTGTTTTTCATAATGCATGCATTGAAACAATTCACCCATTTTTATCTTATGGTCAGCAAAGGTAGTATTCTATGAAAAAATTAGATAATATGTGATGTGAGCAACAGTATTTATATAAACCCAGGTGGTGCTGGTGCTGCAGTTCTGAGTCACTGCTGTGTTGCTGGGGGGAAGAAACACTCCTGCTGAGCACCACATGGATGTGACCCCATGTGAGGTGACCCCAAGGGGACCCCAGGCCCCTCGTTTCCTTGAACCAAGGTAAAACACTCAATTTCTGTTTCCTGGGATGCCAAGTCTTAAAGAGACACTGCAACAGGTTCCAGATGATACACAGAAAATATGGAATATAATACTCACATTTTTTGTGTCACCTTGGTCTCCTAGGACAAGGGACAATAATGTCCTGGGATGCATCATGAGCTGGACAATGGAGGTGACTGTGCTGACTCTGCACTGGTGGCTTCACCTCAAATCCTTGTGCAGTTTTGGGCACCAAAATACAAGGACATCAAAGTATTAGAGCATGCCCAGATGAAAGTGATCAAGCTGTTGAAAGGCCTCAAGGGAAAGAATTATGAGCAGCAAGTACTGTCACTTGGCATGTTCAGCTTCAGGAAGAAAAGGTTGAGGGCTAACCTCATCACAGAGGTTTCCTGAAGGAGGGCAGTGGAGAATAACGTGCTGATCATCTTTCTTTGGTCATTGGTGATCGGACGCAAAGAACTGGACTGAAGTTGTCTGACAGAAAGTTCAGATTTGATGTTAAGAAAAGATTCCTCCCTTGGAGTGGTCAGTCACTACAACATGCTTCCCAGGAAGACGTTTGTCATGGTAACAAGAATGTCAGAGCCCAAGGAGCATATGGGCAATGCCCTTAGTCATAAGACTTATTTTTAGGTAGTCCTGTGATGAGCTGGAAGCTGGGCTAGAAGATCCTTATAGTCCTTCCAAATTAAGATCTTCTGTGATTTTATGGAACTTAAGGAAACTAATGACCATTCTAAACAGATACTCTTCATACACACCCCTTGCTCTGGAAACAGTTTAGTAGTTTGTGTTGAGACCAGTCTATGGTGAAAGAGACAAAGATCTGCTTTGAACGAATTTAATTTATTATCAGACACTCATCTGACTTAGCTTGTCTCTTACAGATATTCTAGCCAAGACAATTCTATCCATACACAGAGTACATAATCATAATAATTAAAGTCTTCTCAGCTAACTTTAGTCAGCCAAAATTCAGTCACATAGGATGGGATTCCTTTGCCTAAAGATAAATACCTAGTGCAAATTGAGATGCCCTACCTTATCTTGTGCGGTCTTCAACTGTCATGTCAGAAGGATGTAGTTCTGTTTTGTGTCTCATCTGTCCTATGTGGATGTCTCAGATTTGTAGAACTTCTAAGGGGGAGTAAGTTTAGGTGAGTAAATTACAGATTTACAGTAACTGAGTAGCTTTGTAGAATCCAAAGACTCAAGTAGACTCAGTTCATTGCTCACAGTTAGGAGCCTTGCTCCATGTGAAATGCCCTAACTAATCAAAGTTTTTGAAAAGGGCTGAAATAAATGCCAGAGCACATCCAAGAGACCTCTTCACACACTAGATATATAAACTTGAGCAACTGAATGAAGCCCAAATGACTGGAAATCCGGTGATTAAATGAGAATCAAAATACTGAATGTGCATGTAGATATCTAAAATTAAGACAAAGTTGAGTCATACTCATATTCTGAGTCAACTGTTTGGGTTACCTCTATAATCAATGGAGACATTCTGGCATTGGCATTGCACCTCTCTTAGGGATGTACCTCTTTCAGCAATTCTTTGGAAGTGCTTATGCCTACTGACTGGAATGTGGAAGAAGAAATCTAGCTAAAATTAATGAGCTGAGAGACTGAATCCCACTTCGAGTGCATAAAGAAGTGTGGGATTTTCAAAATCCAGGGTTTAATTGCCTACACACAGTGCCCAATTGTAGTTGCCATGTCCTAGGACATATTATAGATATTGCACAAAACCTATAGTAAACCTGAATATTTCTGAATGGGCAGGTGGTAATCAAGATACCCCAGGTTATCCTAAATTGTATTAGATGCCAATATTAAGGCATCCCTTAGTCCATTTAAAATCAAATGTCCTCATGAAATTAGAAAGATATGGCATAGAGATGATAATATAGTCCTAACCTATTTTAACAAGTTTCAGGTTATGTCACACCAAAAATATTTTTCCTTTATCATTTAACTAGTTATTCTGATTGATACCTTTGGAGCCTATTTGATCATCTTTGAACTTTCAGTTTATGAATGTTGCTTCTCATAATGTATTAGAATATTTATTATCCTTTAAAAAAATGGTAATTTTTTCTAGCACAATGTGGGAAGAAATTATGTACAAAATCCAATTTGTAGTCTTGGTAATTACGTTATATGCTTTTTATATAAACCAAAATTATTTTCATTTTTAAATCTTATTTAATTCTATTTATTAATTTGTAACAGAATTTTTTTTGGTGATAAGTTATGGCATTTCTCATTGTCCTCTTCATGTTCCCTTCCTTCCTCCCTCCCTCCTTCCCCCTTCCCTCCTTCCATTCTTTCCTCCCTCCCTTCTTCAAAGAGCTGTCCTTAAAAGTTCTAGTGACCTGACATAAGAACAGAGCTGTAACTCCTTTGTCAATTTTCCTTTTTATTTTAAATAAAAGCAAGTGGTCTTTTTTCCTTTTTTCCTCTTTTTTTTTTTATTTTTTTTTTAAACTTAGAGAAAATAATAATCTCAGAATGTCTCTTCATCTAACATGGGAGCATGTATAATACCACAAACAGCTAATAAAGGATGTCAAGGCAACAGGAATAAAAGCAATAGAAAAATCAATTGAGATTGCTTCTGCATCTTCACATAGAACCCACAGGACAGAACATTCTTTTTAAAAATAGCTTGGTGAAGTTAACTTTCAGATTTACTTAAAAAGCCTTAACAATTCTTTTAATAAAAGTTTTAATGTTATTCCTTTTATAACAGGAAAAGGAATATTGCATATATTATATTATATTATATTATATTATATTATATTATATTACATTACATTACATTACATTACATTACATTATATTATATTATCATTCATTTCACTATAAAAATTATTTTATATATGTTTTATTCACACATACACACATGAAAATAAACAGTGAACATGTAAATGCTCCCATTATGACTGTTTTCTATACTCTGTAAACTGTTCAGAAGTAGCACCTTACTACATGCTTTATTCTCACAATGCTCCTTTCTAAATACCCTTCTGAAATATTTTGAAGTGTATAGAACCTGAAACTAACTATCTATCTATCTATCTATCTATCTATCTATCTATCTATCTATCTATCTATCTAATCTTGAAATACATGCAAAATAAGAGGGAATATTCTATTACTGCTTTGTCTTTGAATATAACATTCTTATTTACTTCCATATACTTTTTTCTCTCTTGATTGTGAATTACTGATATCAATTGAAGTGCCACAAAAACAGCTGACACACAGATTGAACACAGAATAGATTTACAAATTATACTATTTCAAGATTCAGAATATGATATTGCATAATAGCAGCCCACAAGTGGTCATTCTTAAGACAAGCTGGCCTTTTTAATTAGTCACTCATTTCAGGTCAATGCAGTGATAAGAAGTTTTTCAGTTTACCATTGACACTGTGATCACTTTTAAAGAATTTAGAAATACAAGCTCACTTTTTAAATTTTGGTGTGGGGATATAGCATAGCTAGTGGTGCCTCAAACTACTAGAATAATGTAGTAATTATTAAAATTTCTTGAGGCTTTGGGATACTCCAGCTGTGTTCTCTATTTTTATTTTTTCTCTCTTGTCAAAGCATCAAAACAACATTATTTGTGGTTTCTATGCTACAGAGTAGTCATTTGCTAGAGCAGATAATGGCTCATATAATTTTTAGCTAATTTTTCTGCTGAAAATGCTATAGCAGAAGCATTATGGTAAAAATTTGCATAGGTTTTTCTCTCCTCCTAGAACAGGAAAAGAATGTTTCTTATGCATGAAATTTCAGAAGGGCTAACTTACAAAATTTACTAATAATGACATATACAAGTTCTCTTTTCCAGTCATCCGGTCAAAGAACAGAACTGTGCAGCACAATGAGACACTGTGAATAAGCTCTTTTTTGGCTGTTTTTCAAACTGACAATTGCCTAAAAACAGGAAACATGTTCTACATTTGACTTATTCATCACACAAGAATGAATTCTTGTAAAATTGTGCCTAATAGACAAGAATAGAGCTCACAGTCAGAAGCCTGTTAAGAAGTAGTAAGATGTTTTTTAAGCAATCTCAAACACTTGTTCGTAACAGTTCCTTACAGAATTCTAGTTTTAGACATTTCTTTAGGAAGCCATATCGATAAAATATCATATTTTTATAATTTGTATCAAAATTGCTTTGAAGCTCTTGTTTCTTCAATTCATCCTCTACATTAGGTTACATAAAGATGAACACATTCTAGGTCTGTAAGCATTTTCTGGGAGGCTCAGAATGTGAATCAATTAGAGGTGAACTGTAATTGATTATTTCTTGCATGCATGAGACACATAATTTTCTAAGTTCTGAATACCTTTTATCAATCAAAAGGAGTCAAAAGTTCTGTAGACTATATAATTTCTTCATATATTAGCATGCAGTGGGCAGGCCCACCACACTTTTTCTCAAAATAGAAATTTTAATAATCCAAAGTGCATCATTACATCTTAGTTATTTGCATGGAACACCTATATTACCATTTACATTTTGGGATATCAGTGTTCCCTTCTTTTTCTTTTTTTTTTGTGTTTGTACAGAGAACACTTTATCCGTGGTGCTCAGACCTTTATTTACTAGAGATTTAGTCTGTGCATGTTTCTGCTTTTGTAGACAGCAATAGAATAAGAAAGCACATATTGCAGCACACAAATGACAAGCTTGAGCTTTTGCCACAAGTTGATAAGAAGTAATGAAATATAAATTAACAAATTCAGATGATCACAGCCAAACAACTCTACCTCTCAGGTTGAGCATGTACAAGTTTCTCATGCAAACAAATTCTCACTTTGTGAAGAAAGCAAGTATTGTAAGGTGCTTACTGTCAAGATAGGTCAATCAAGGCACAATTAGCTCTAATTAGCAATCCCACAGGCTATTAAAATTGTTTACCTTCTGTTGAGGTAGGCACAAAAAGGTACATAATTTTTTTCCCACTTGTGAAAACATCAAAGAAAAGTATTTCTGATCTGAACCATGAAACCAATTATAAATGAGGACAAGCACAGCAGTCATATCAACAGAATTTAGGAAACCATTTGTTTTGCTAATTGCAGAATTTGAGCTAGCTGAGGGAGTATATAATGTCCTTCCTCTGAGGCTCAAAATAAAGGGTCCCAAATAATTGGGACTTTTAAATAAAAAAATTCACAAGGACAGAGGAATTGAATGACAACTCTCAGGCTTTCTTACAAGTTCTATAGCTATTTTAATTCTTATCTCAGTGGCTGAGTAAAGAGGCAGAATTGTAATAATTTTTTGCTCCAATTCAAGTACATAAATAATAGCCTTGTTTTCAAAAGGAAAAGAGTCTAGAATAGATCAATGCCTTGATCTTGTTCATTTTTTTTTTTAAGAAAGCTAACATATAATTCAAATAAGAAATGAAAGGGCTAGAGGAATCCATAGCTTTCTCATCTCAGTTTTTTTGAAATTAGATTGTCTATAGAGAGGAAAGCAAGTTTCATGAAAAGAAATGAACATAGATTTTACAAGTTAAAAGTTTAATGACACATTGTATTAGAATTAAATTTAGGGAGAAAAGAAGTTTCAGCTTCTTTACTAAATGAGAAAGTGTTGCACTAAATCATGCTTTAGGTGAAGATTTCCTGCTCTGGTAGACCTTTTTAACTAAGGACCACTCAGAACGTAGTTTGGAACAAGGTTTTTGCCCAAAATAAGGCAGCATTTCACATAATTTTTTTTTGGTTTATCTGATCTGCTAAATGTCTTTAGTTGCTACTGGCAAAAAAAAAATAAAATAAGAAATTATTTTAAACATATCCATGAAAGCACTTAAACTATATTTAAACAGTAAACCACACAAACAGCAGTCCTCTAGATGCATTTAATGTACTTGAATATGTCCTGAGCAGGACAAGAATGCTGGTGAAAGGGCAGGAAGACATGTCCGGTGAGGAGCATTGGTGAACTCTGACTTTGTCTAGTTTGGAGGAAAGGAAAATGAGTGGTGGAAGTGGAATTGCATGTCCTGACCTCTTCTCCCTGGAATCCAGTGATAAGAAATCTAGGAATAACTCAGAGCTGTTCATATCACCATTTTGATATGAAAAGCATTTGTTTATCAAGAGGGTGGTCAAACTCTGCAACAGGCTTCCTAAAGGGGTGGTAGATGCCCCAAACCTGTCATTGTTCAAGCAGCATTTGGACAATGCCCTTAATAATATGCTCTAAATTTTGGTTAGTAGTTCAGCAGTTGGACCAGATGACCATTGTAGGTTCTTTTCAACTGAAATATTCTACGCTATTCTGTTGCAATCCATTCAATTTTAATATTTTTTTCAGGTAAATGTGCAATCACCTACTCTATATTTGCAATATTAGATTAGATTCACTAGAAATTTTATTATTGTTTATAATTCTTTTAATTCAAATAAATACAATGAAAACTGTTAGCAGTCTATTAGAGCTGCAATGGGAAACTAATTTTAATGAAGTTCATAATTTGGCTTTCAATAGTCAAATAATATAATGGCATATGTTTGGTTCTTCATTACACATTGCTCTTCAAGAATGACAACTATGAACTGCATCTCTAGTTATCATAAAAAAGTTATTTATTTGAAATTTTAAATTTTTCTTATTATTATTTGAGAAATAAATACGCCTAAAAGCCACCAATATTTAGATCATCCCACTATTCATGTAGAGAACATTACTGAAGCCACTACAATTCATCCTTTGCATAAAAATACGTTGGCTGGCTAGCACTTGCTAACAGAATTGTTAGGCTTCATCTAACATGATGTATGGCTGCTTATTTCTTTTTAATTAAAATAATACAATCCAAAGGATTCTAAACCCTTATGCCCCTGACATAAATGAGATTACCCATACATTTGCCGCATACTGGATTAACCTGCCTCTCTAAATGTGTTTTTCATCCAGCCTCTCTAAAACTGCACAGGAAAAGATGGGGCTTATAATGAGACCATGAGATTTACAGATATGAGCTACAGCAGATCAAGGAGGTGGTAAAAACAACAACAAAAAAGAAATCCTGAATTCAGTATTTCTAAACCCAGTAAACTGACAGCTGATTGTAGGGAGGAAGCTGTAGGTCAGGAATTTCTGGTTATCACTGCTCAGGCAATATGGTACAAGGAAAGAAACAGCCTAGACCGAACAGTCTAGGCTTTTGAAGATGAATTCCTAATCTATTAATTCTACACAGAAGCCCATGGGAAGTTAATGAAACTCAAAGAGATCCACTGCTGGCATAAAAGTGCAAATCTTGCTGTTTAGACTGCTGACTGAAGTGGAATGCAACACTGTTCTTTCCACCTACATGTAAGTTTTGTGTTGGTGAAAACTAGAATGCTCAGAATAGATATGACCCCAAATAATATTGTTTTCAAAATTATTATCAAAACTACTATGCTTTCTGACTTCTCTGAAGTCAGATTTTTGAGATATGAATGCTAAGAACACTAAATAAATTTCTCCTTCTCTCAAGAAAAGAAATAATAGTTCTGGAAGGAATTTACTCTGTGTTTTATTTAATACATGTTCTGGAATTTTTTGTGTAAAAAGCTGTGCATTTCATATAACTAGACTGAATTGCACAGAACCTCCTCCTGTCTTATATCAAAGCCCTATATTTAAAGATGCTGTAAAAAAGCACTTGCTGGACATGGTCAGCATTTCTGCAATACAAGTAGGAAAGTTATCATTTTTCTCCTGTGATAAGGACAGAAATAAAGAAAATGTAACCACTTAAAACTATGGCTATCGTCATGGTCAAATGATGTTCAAGCTTCACAAGTGTTGAATCCTTCCTTAATTCTGAGTTAAGCAAGTTAAAATTGGTCTAAATAAAATCTGTATAATTACCTCAAATAGGGAAATAAAGGGATATTTTTTTTCCTTTGGTTTTGAGCTAAATGAAAGACTTAGTCCTCTTTCTGAAATAGGACATGAAAAGACAAAGAAAATCTCCAGAATTCTTACCCTATTTATTTTCCAAATATTTTTTTAATTTATCCACCTTTTCCATACTTCAGTAGAGATTGTCATGAAGAGCTTGCTTCTGGTACTAATGTATTTTGCAATAGGCTCTTTTAATATGGTCAATAAATAATTCAAATATTTTAATCCAATTAGAAAATATTAATATAGACATATTTATATTACCATTTTTATGTTAGATAATTATAACATAATTAGAACTATTGCCTATTCTCTGTATTCTAATACTGAATTTCAAATATAAATCTTAGTTTCATACCATAGAATGAGCTGTTGAGGTAACCTTGATTTATGACTTTTTAAAAGAACTATCAAAATATAATTTTAATATATAATGAAAATCAATTCCATCTGAAATTAGTAGATTCGGGATCTTCAGCTGAAGTGTTTTATAATTAGGTTGAGAAACTGGTTAATCTAATGAGAAATTCTTACTCATTGTACGAGTAAGGAAATGAGGTGAGGCATGCTGGGTGGAAAAGACAAAAGCTGGGGTAGTTGCAAGATTTCCATCAAAACTCAGTCTTGAGAGTAAAGGGCAGAGAGAATCTATGTAAGTCATCATAATTTTAAAAAAATATTTAAATCTTTCTTTGAAATTATATTTATTTTGTTATTTTGATCCAGAAAGTTGTTTTTAGCATTTTTTTAAAAGAAGAGTCTGCTATCATGAGGGATGGCTGAGGTGTTAAATCACAAAAAAGGACAAAATATTGAAACACTGAAAGAGTTGGGAGCTCCAGATTTACTACAGAGAGTAGTTACTGCATAATTAATCTGAAAATGAGATGCTGCAAGGATCACTATTTTCTTTCTACTGTCAGTTTATCAAGATTTATCTAAAATGGTAATTGCATGTATTCATAATATGCATAACTCAACTACAGAGTTTACATGGTAATATTGCAATACAAAAGTATCCAGTAAAATTTATTAATGTTATCTTTACAAGTGAATTAATTATTATTACTCAATGTTTCCAGATATTTAATTTATTTAATTTGTATTTATTTTCTTTTCTTAATTTGTTCCTATGATGCACCTTTTTTTCTACTACAGTAAAAAGTAGTATTCATTAATTCTTCTAAATAGGAGATACTGTCTTTATAGAATACCACCAGGATTTGCTTCTCCTGAGTTAAAAAAGTAGGCTTCCTTCTACCCATGAGACTCCTTCATTCTTCAGCTGAAGAATGCTGATGCATTTATAATCCTTAATTGCAGGTTTACAATAGGTAAATCCATGGATTATAGCCACAGGTAAGAAAAACTGTTTCTACTGGTAAAATACTTCGATGTGAACACTAAATGTAATACACCTTTCAATCCCCAGAGCAAGAAAATTCCAGTGGTGTTACTAAGAAAATGTAAAAATTATGAATTTCTTTAAACAACTCATTTTTATCAGCTAATGTTACTCCAAGAAGAAGGCTAAACAAGATGTGCCCTATTTGTCCTTGACTCTATAACCACTCTTGTAGTCTATGTTCTTTGGCCAAATTTAACAAAATATTGTGATGGACATTGAGAAGAGGATAACATTAAAAGAAGAGTTATTCAGTGGTTTAGTTGTGCAAAATTAGACTGCAGACAAGGAGAAGGTAGATTTGTACTGCTATCACACTATCCGTGAAGGATTCTCTCCCTGTGTTGAAGAAGGAAACAAGATTATCACTGCAACATGTTCCCATGTCTTGTTTGAACATTCAGGTTTTTTCAACTTTAAATGACTCATCATACTCAGTCGTTAATGAACAAGCAGCTCCAAATTTCGCTATTCAGATTTAGCACATACGTATATTTTGGGGGGTTGGGAAGAAAGGAGGGAGTGTTTCAGGTTTTGAATGCTACTGTTCAGTTCTGTTGTCACTTGGGGATGTGGTTTAGTGGTAAACGTGGCAGTGGGAGGCTAAAGGCTGCACTCAATGATCTTAGTGCACTAGTAAGGTTTTTCCAACTTTAACATTCTATGATTTTATCTTTCTGCTCTCAAGTACTTGTTGTCATCATAGTATTTTTCCCACATTGAACCAGGAAGCGTAAGAACTCTTATGACAGAACATCCTTTTGGATTATGCTCCATATAGACACAAAAGATCTAATCAAATTTTATTCTATTAATCTGCTTATCCAAAATGAGTGAAATTTCTTAAACTGTCTTCTTAATGCTGTGCATAACAAATATTGCTTCAAAATGCATTGAGTGTTTGAGGAAATAAATAATTTATTTGAGCATCAGCTATGCACTTAAAAGTAGTTACAGTAATCTCCTTATTCAAATGTTTGTCAAAAATAGGAAATTGTTCCATTTCACAAGATTGATGGAAAATTGAACTATAAAAATCTGTCCACTGCAATATATCATTATTTTTGCATTGAAACTAATCTTTAATTATTGAGTAATCTCTGGGGGGAAAAAAAGACTCTTAATCATTTTAATGATAATTATATAAAATAGAATTTGCAGAAGAATATTTGTAAGTGTTCCATTTAGGTCTAAATAGTCTTACCTTAAGAAGATATTCAGCTTAAAAAAAACCATGGGTTATACTGTCACTAACTGCAGTATCCAATAATCAAATTTTGGCATTAAAATACCACTGTCATTATTTAATATACATTGAGACATATTTAGCTTTTTTTTATTTGCAGTTCTCACACCTCAAAATTTGTGTTCGTTGACTTATTTTTCCTTAGTTGCTACCATTCATTGTTGTTTTCCTACTACAGGAAATTTTAAGCATCATTCATCAATTCTTAAGCATGATTCTTAAGCATCAGTTTCTTTATGAACTACTTATTTTCAGGCTGTTTCCCCCATCTTCTCCAAAATGTCAGGTTTTGCAATTGAATGAACTTAAAAGTTTTGACTTTTGCACAGAATGACAAGTCTTCAGTGTCCTTTGAATGTAATTACTGGATGGGTAGGTAGCATAAGATAATGCATCCCTTTTAGTAACATGAATTGTAGATGATAAAAGAATTCCTCCTCAGAGAATTTCTTCCTAAATTACTTTCAGTTCATTCATTACATAGGATCTTTGTTCAGGAGATGTGTATGACAGCTGATTAAAAAATCCCCTCCCAATTCCTTCTTATTCAATTTCAATAACATTAGATTCAGAAAGGGGCATTAATTATTTCAGCTGAACCTGAACAGATTTCAAATCTTAATTACAGACTATGGTACACACCCCTGTCTCTCAAACAAGGAAGGAGTATGACTGTTTTGAAAACCCATTGCCAATCTATTTTTTCCTGTTTACTGACACAGTAGATACTGTGACCACCTTTCTGAATATTTAAGTTATAATTTATCCAATGTTTATAATGTAAAGCATGCATGCCATCTGGATGTTTTCATGTCATCCTTGAATCTGAATCAATATCATTTGCTTAGAACAGTTGCCTCAGCATACAGATCACTTGAAATGTGAATGGCAGAAGTGTAGGAAATGACAGATTTGCATCATGTAGCTCAGCTACTCCAGACATTGAGCACATCCTGTCTGTTTTTTTTGTTATGTGGTTTTTTTTTAAGTAGAACAAAAATGTTTTCTGAATTCAGTGGAAATATTCTTACACATGTACTATGTGGAAAGAAATAAGGTTACTTGCCCCACCAGTTTGGGGTGGGGGTAGACAAAATTCCTGATTGTTGTAATGGAAGTTTCCTTAAGTGGGAAACTCTGAATTTAGCATCAATAATTTGCTTATTCCCCCATCATAGTTCTTTGTAAAATGACTTAATTCAGAGTACTCCTCTTAGCTTTTCCAGTAGAATCCACAAATCCGTGCAGTATTCAAGAACTTAAGGTATTTTGCAAGACCTACCACTTAGTAGCAAGTGCAATTCTTTGAAAATAATAATTTAATCTCACTTCTAACTAATAAGCACATAAACTAATCAGCTGGTCTGCATCTGTGAATATCGTATTACTGGTTTGCCTTTGAGAAGAGTAGAGGATATTTGAAAAATCAATCATCTGGAGTACTGTATTTGTCCATTAATAAGAGTATCACATTTTGATGAGGTTACAGACTTTTTGTACTAACTGAAATTGATGATAAGTGAGGCCATTCAAAGGAGATAATTCTTGAGTTTCATTTAGGAAAGTGGTACTCAACTTTTAACAGCTGAGGAGCATGCAGCTGCTTAGGAAGATTTCTCTGTAACTTTTTCCCCACTTTTAAGTTCCTATGCCAAATTGATTCCTTTTTATTTTTTTTTTTTCTTTCTTCTTCACCCACTAATTGGTAATATTTTTCTCAGCAGATACTACTCTTTTTGATGTTTAACACTAGAGATACTGCATGGACTGCAAATGTCTGAGCTCCTCAGTACAAGGCCGACATGAACATACTGGAGAGAGTCCAACAGAGGGCCAAAACACTTTACAAAGATTATGAAGAAAGTGAAGAAACGCTGAAGGAGCTGAGACTTTTCATCCTAGAAAAGGAAAGGCTCAGGGAGATCTAATCAATGAATGTATATAAATACCAGAAGGGAGGTTGCACAGAAGATCATGGAATCATAGAATAATTTTGAAGAGACTTTAGAGGTGATCTAGTCCAACTCCCCTGTAACAAGCAGGGACATCTTCTATTAAATCAGGCTGCTAGGAGCCCTTTCCAACCTGACCTTCAATATTTCCAGGGATAGGGCATCTACTGTCTCTCATCAGCCTGTTTCAGTGATTCACCACCCTCAATGTAAAGATGTTCATCCCCATGACTACTCCTGTTTAGTTTAAAACCATTAACCTTTGTCTTATTGCTACATTAAAAATCTGTCCCACTCTTTCTTATAATCTCCCTTCAAGTATTGAAAGGCCACAGCAAGGTCTTCCCAGAGTTTTTTTTTCTCTCAAATCCAGCTAAGAACAATCCCAAATCAGTCTTTCTTCATAGGAGACATTTTTCATCTCTCTGATAATTTTTGCGTCTCTCCTTTGGACCTGCTCCAATAGGTCCATGTCTTGCTTGTACTGAGGGCTCCAGAGCTGGATGCAGTACATCACGTGAGGTCCCATGAGAGGATAGAGGGGGAGAATCACCTCCCCTGACATCTTGGCCAGGTTTCTTGTGCTGCAGTTCACAATACGGTTGACTTTTTGAGATGAAAGCACACCGTTCCTGGCTCATGTCCAGCTTTTCATCCACAAGTAGCCTCAAGTCTTTCTCCACAGGACTGCTCTGAATCCCTTCATTCCCTGGACCCTAATGATATGAGGGGTTGCTGCTGGGGTTGGGTTTCTTTCTTTTGTACTTACGATTTTTTCCCATAAATTGCTAGGAAAATAACTATTGGGTACTTACAGGTACTTAAGGAAAACAAAAGAGTGGCCAAACTAAGGGGAGAAGGGAGGGCATACCTGGAAATTTGAGTAGGCAAAAAAGACAGGGCTTGGGGAGCTGCTGGGGCTTTATCTCTAGTTTTTGAAGGAGGATAGGCGGGCTGTTGCTTACTGCGAGAATTCCCTGTCACAGCCGGAGCCCAGTCCTGTACTGCCACATCCTTTCCACCTCCGGGTGCATTTGTGGGTGAGCCTTTGCTTGTAAGAGCAGTCATTGGACTGGGACCTTATTAACACCTACCTCACTAAACAAGATGCCCGGGATTTTGGGCTCACCCCTCTCTGCCCTGCTGGGAGCCGGGTCGCTGCTGTCCCATCCTCGTTGTTCCTTCGGCGCTGCTCTGAGCTTTCGCTGCACTGCGGCCCTGCACCCCCTGCATGCTGAGACATCCCGTGGTTCCAGCCACAGCTCTGGAACCTCTGATACACCTTGCTACCACCCTGGAACTTTTGCTCATTCCTGCTGGCCCAGCTTGGTGTTTCTGTAAGTCCTGCTGGGATACCAGGATCAGCTGCCCCAGGGGTTTGTGAAGCAAAGCCTCTCTCCCATCCCTTCCTGTCTCGGACAAAGCTGACATTACCACGTGCTCCCCGAGCCCACGCCACAGCACTCCCTGCAGCTGTGGAAGAATCCCCACACCCAGCCTTTCTGACCAGGAGCCACCAGTGCCCCTGCCAGCTGTGCCCAGAACTGCACCAAGGGGAGAGCACCTGCGGCTGAGCAGGCGGTCACTGGGGTCCTGTTCTGTTTGGTGCTAATGACAGAGTTGTTGTTGTTGTTTGTTTGCTCTATTACACATACTAGTAAATAACTGTTATTCCTATTCCCATATCTTCACCCAAGAATCCCTTAATTTCAAAATTATAGTTTGGAGGTAGGGGATTTACCTTTTCCATTACAAGGGAGGGTCCTGCCTTCCCAGAAGGACAACTGTCCTTCTGACCACTTGCCTAAACCCAGGTACAGGACCTTGCATTTGGTGTTGTTAAGCCTCATGAGGTTCCCATAGGCCAATTTCTCAAGCTTATCCAGATGCCCCTGCAAGGCATTCTTTTCCTCAGTTGCATCAATGACACAAATCAGCTTGATGTCATCTGCAAACCTGGTGAGGATGCATAGCTCCCAGTGTCTATGCTGTTGATGGAGGTATTAAACCGTACTGATCCCAAAGATGGAGCAGTCTCTGACAGTTAATGACAGGACCACTGGTAATGGGAATAAACTGAAGAAGCTCCCTCTGAACATCAGGAAACACTTTTACACTTTGAGGGTGGCTGAACACTAGCACAGGTTGCCCAGAGAGATTGTAGAGTCTCCGTTCTCAAAGGTATCCAAAAGCTGTATAGACATGGTCCTGGGCAACTGTCAGTAAGTGGCTCTGCTTCAAGGAATTGTAAATTATTATCTCCAGAAGGCCTTTCCAACATCAAACACTCTGTGATTCTGAAAGTCATGATAGTCCATTCTTCCCTCTGAAATGCTGTTAATTTTTGATGTTCATGTGTAACATTCCTATTGGCCTCTGGTCTTTTAAAACCTATACCATTCATTTTCAGACCTGGGAGAAACTCAGTCTTCCAACACAATTATTTGTCAAAGCTGTAGGTGTCCTCTAATTTTCAGAGGACAAATTTTACCTTTCAATGATGCCCAGTTTTTTATTTAATCCATATTGAGGGTAGTACTGCTTCTGCATGTTCATTCCCTCTCTTTTAACAAGGAAAAAGAGCAGTGTTGTCTTTCTCAAAAGTGGTTCTTGAATTCTCCTAAAGGCTGGCTGTCTTCAGGCATCATCCCCATGCAGACCTCATGTCACCTGTACAAGACTTCTCAACAGAAGTTGAGGTCTCACTGAGAAGGCGGGCCTGTACTGTGAGGGAAAGTTTTCACAGAAACAGTTATGTAGGATGAATTGTGTTTGGAATGATCTAGAGAGGTGCTTTAGTGTGACAGGTGGATCATAAAATTTTATATAGGAAGTCTGACCACAGAGAAGAATTTCAATAAGGTCCTTGTGTATCTGTTAACTTAATAACCTTCTTCCTTTCTGTTCCATAGACTCATGAGGATTCTATAGAAATTGACATATGACTGTCTCATAAATTCCCTCCAAGGCAGCCATTTGTATACTGTTCAAAAATTTTCTAACAAGTCTTCTGCATAGTAACAATTGTTGCCAGAGGTGGACTGTCACAGACTTTGAACCCAGGCTACATCCCCTTTTTTTCCTCATTTCCTGCTTCACAGAAAGAATGAGCAGCAGGTCAAGAAGAACACAGATGGAGACAGAACTGTAGCTATTAGCAGCCAGCTCTGTGTTAAAATTGCAGGGTAAGGTATTTACAATGTACTGTCAAGAGTTATTCCCAACACTGTTTTTAAGTGTGAATGCAAATATATAGGAAGGAAGTGCTGTCAAGTATGTTAAGATTTCCATGTTACCATTGCCAGTTATATTGTATATAGTTATATTCTATCTAGAGACAGTTATATACAGTGTTCACATACACACAATTCTATGTAAATATGTAGCATATTTTTGTCTATTATAAACACAGGAGAGAAAACCTATAAGCTATGGCTTGAACGCTTTGTTTAAGAATAAAATAGGTTTAAGTGGTCTGCAGGTTTAAAGGGGAAGGTCCGCCTATCTTTAATATTTTGGAATCCAGTGCGTACTACTTTAATCGTACTTTTATTGTTTCATTAACTGCTTGAAGAGTTTAAAGCTATATATTCTGATCCCCTTTCTGTTTTATTATCAAAAGAATTAATTTTTCTGAGGTGCTAAAGAAAACAGTCAGCTGTTTACAAGTTACATCATTTGATAGAGAGTATAAATATTTGAAAACAATTATTTTAATTTCCATTTGAATTGTAGCCAAGCAAATTTCTTAATCTCCTCTGGGGACCTTCTGGTGACTCTGAGATATCAATTTTACCACTCTTCCTTTCTTCCTTTCCTACTTCCTTTCTTCCTCCCTTCCTTTTTTTATCTTTTCTGTAGTTCTGTGCCTGGAATAACATGCAGTGGCGTAACAGCTCAGCAGAATGATTCTTAGAGGACAAGGAGCATCCACATTGTATACCTGGAACATAGCATAAAAGTGTAGGAATGTTTAAGGGTGCAAAGCCTGCCAGAGGAGTCAAGAGGACTGCAGAAGGTAGAGGAAACTAAAGTTGGTGTAATCACATTAATAACTACCCTTCTGCTGCAGCAAAGAATGGTTGAACCAAACTATTCTTATAAACATATTAAAATAAACTTGGACTTTCAAAAAGTAAAAAGAATCATTACAGATGAGTAAGAGCATAGAATTAAAGTTTTTGTTGATGGTCTAAAAGATAGTAGTGTAAATGTGTCGTGAAATTTTTTCTTTATTGTCTTGGTTTAAGACAACTTAAGGGGTGGACACTCCAAAATTAATTCCCTCCCTTTTATTTTTATCAATCCCTTTCCACCAATAATGAGAAACAAATACGAGTAGATATAAGTGAAAAAATAGGTGTTTACTAAAAAAGCCCTGAAATAGGATCAGGAAAGAAAAGTAACAGTAATAATAACAAGTTACAGAGAACAAAGAGAAACCCAAAATGGCAGAGAAACTCCTCCCCCAAGATGGCACCTGCTGAGACAGCTGTGTGTGAGGAGACAAAGACAAAGATGCTGGAAGCCCTCCTCCCTCCTCCCCTTCCAGCAGATGCAGTTCGGATCACGAAGGCAGCTGGCACATTCCAGCAGCTGAAATTCAGCTGAAACACATGGAGGGACTTCATCCTGTCCCTAGCAGCAGCAGCAGGGATGACTCGGACTCTGTGCCGTTCCAGTTCCAGCTCCACTGCTGGCGGGATGGGGTGACCATATGGAGTGGCTTTAGGCAGGTATTTGCAGAATTTGCCATGTAGCAGTATCTAAATGATACTAACAGATAGAGCACAAATAATAATTTGGGGCACAGATATGCAATACAAAAACATTTTGGGTTACCCAGGATGTTTATAATGTTTTTAATTAGATTATTAGATATGATTTTTTTCCTTTGAAACTAGAATGTTATTCCAAATAGAATTAACCACAGATGACACATTACTTTTTCTTCTACTTTCTGAAAATACAGTAACAACACATATGGCTTTCATTTATAATCAATGGAAAGGAAAATTCCTGTCACTTCACTTCCTGAGCAGTCTTAGAAACCTCTCAGTGGAAAAGCTTTTTTTCCTACTAAGTGAAAATGCAGCATGGACTTCTGAGTTCCTTCTAAAAGCCAAGGTAAGGTATAAGCAACCTGAACCTTACCAGGTAATAGAACTGACCAAAAATGTAGAATAGCTTAGTACCTGTAGAGTAGTAAAGGCATGACTACATTCCCTCTCATAAGGTGGTCTGTTCAGTCAAGTGACAGCTGAAACAACCAGATCCTTTATTTGAAGCTGCTACAAACATGGCATATATTAATTCATGCCAACTGAATTACAGGAATTCAGATATCACAGAAGTTTCCAGTTGCTAATGTACTTTTGGCTACCATTCCCCTAATAGAGAAAATTGTTAAATGAAATTATGCATATTCTTTCAAAAATATCATGCTGTTCAATTCATATTACAAGCTTAATAAAAAACAAGGCTTGATTATGAGGCTGATTAAAGTCTCATTAGATGCACAGAGAGGTTATCTTTGGCTACAGAACTATATTGTAGCAACTGCTTATATTGCTATCTAGTATACTTGAAACAAAATGTCATCTTTGACAGACCTTGCAAAGTTTTGCACTGAAACATCAGAATACTGTATCTTAAAATGTTATATTTAAAAAAAAAAGTAACAATTCTGTGATGAAATTACTGCAAAATACAGTTTTTGTATATCAAATATTTATTAGGATAGCTGGGCTTTCTTAGGGGGTGGGTGGGGCGTAAGAAGTATGTAAGAAAGGGGAAAGCTAATTTGATAAGACAGAGCCCAATATTTCCCAAGAATTAAACATCTTATTGGCGTTCAAGCCTACCCTCATTTTCAGAGATAATACTGCAGTGTAACTGTAGCACTCTTTTATGAATAAATGCACAGAAGAGAGATATATAAAAATAGGCAGATCCATTCTCTCAGTGACATTAACAGAGAATAGGTCAGATAGGTATGTCTAAAAAGCTGTTTCACTCTTCAGTCCATTCAGATTTACTTTTTGCAAATTATGTTAAAAGGCATGCGTCCAGTTTTTTTAAACTAATCAACATTGAAATTTCAATTTATGATGACTTCAGATTAGAAGAGTATAGCTGGCTAACTGATGAATGTACTCTTTAGATATTAATAAATCTCTTTTGAAAATTGTCAGTGGATTGACAGTGTTTGCAGTGAGTAGTGCAGGTGCAAAGCTGGGCTGTATCAGCTCAGGCTCATGATACTTCCATGATTCTCTTGCTTGAAAAGAGCACAATGGGCCCTCACTGTTTTTTTCACTGTCAGAGCTTTGGTGTGTCAGACAATTTTAGAGTGTCTTCTCTTTCAAGGCAACCCCACCATAAACTTACTGAATATTTAAAAGTGAAACTGTGAATTCAAACGGTTGTTTCCTACCCAGCAAGGATTTCAATAAATTGTGGTATGTGATCACTCCACAAACCTAGGGAATCAGTGACATTTGTACAGGGACAGGAGTCATGGAGAGAGACTATAAATACCATCCAATAGCAAAGGTGAGTTCGACTGAACTTTGTAAATTAGATATTATTGCCTTTGTTAAGTTCAGTAGGTGAAGGGAAAGAAGAACAATAATGTTTTTATTAAATTTTACGAACCCTGTCCCTTGCACAGAGTAATATAATTGAATTAAACTTTTTTTACAGAAGCCTGATATGACATTATATCCCTTTTAGGAAACACGAATCCCTTCAAAACTTTAGATATTTGCTCTTCCTAAAGTAACTGTTATTCCTTGTTTGTTTGTTTGACTCCATTTCTTGGAACATCAATTAATTTAATATGTATTATATTCTTCTAACTTTGCTAAATTTTAATATGGCTGGATACTCTGTGGATCTAGATTACATCATAACAAATTAACAAGAACACCATGAGAGAAGCATTTTAAATACAACTGCAAATTCATAAAATTCATAAATAGCTGTGTTCAAATATATTTTCACTCTCTTTTTTTTATTATTATTATTTTTATCAGCTTCTGAAGATCCACAGGGTCAAACAGATGTGCTGTTTTTCCAGTCTCTACTTCTTCACAGCTGAATATCTAGGATTCATTAATCAATAGCAGCTTCTTTTTTCCTTGTATTTTTTTTTAATTTCTGTCATTATAATCCAGTATCACTGCACATTTTATGCTGGATAAATTATGGTATATATCTAAATTATACTGGAAAGTTCTAAATTATATTTACAATATACAAAATTACATTATGAAATTATATTTACAATCATGAAATTATGTTTGCAAACTCACCACATCACTAAATTATAATAACTGTATTTATCAAAATTAATAACCATAGCCTGATTTGTAATATATAATATCATTCCAGGATTTGCACTAAAATTTTCTTATTCACTTTTTTTAATCTTTTCCTCTAGGAATTGTTGGAGGCAGAAGTTTTATATTGTTAATTTTAGATTATGTAACAAGTTACAATATTTAAAAACGTATGCCTTATGAAAGATCTACTGATTTGTTCCCTAAGCCACAATCTGTTCTATTTCTAGGGCTCCAAGTCTTTGTGCTTACCTTTAATCTCTCTAGGCACTATGGTGATATAAAATTTATTTAGGGTCTTTTTTATAGATTTGCACTATTGGAATTCTACAGAAAATAAAATTTAAAACTCTGGTAATTTCTGGTTAGGCAGATGCTAATAGAACAGCTGCAAAGTAGCCAAGAGGTTGAGAAAAAAACAGTTCAAAAGCCAACTTGGAAACTAAGTTTTCACGCAGACTAGTTTCTGTAAAACTCCTCTGAGATTTGTGTAACGGAAGGAGATGACCTCTGAGTTCTGCCATGAGAGCAGCCCAATAGTCCGACTAATGAAGGATTAGTAAAGGGATCTTACATTCTTATATGGAAATTTTCTCTCCTCAAACCACAACTACAACATTCTTCAGTGGAAAGGAAAGGTGTAATTTATAGATCAATGAGCAATGTCTCACACCTCTAGTAGATACTCTCACTACTGAATATTGCAAATCTAGTTTTGTGGGACTACTTCCACCAGAACTGCAAAATGGCATTGTGGAAAAAAAAAATGCCCATGCACTTGCAGTAGCTAGTACAACTAAACTGAACAGTAATTTCTTTGGAAACATATATTTAATTCTCTATTTCATTACTAAAACAAGGTTGTTTATACTTCAACTTACAAGTCAAGGAAAAGGCATCTGTGATGCAAATAAGGAGTGGCAGGACAGCTGAAACTCCTTTAGTTCATAACACCTCACCCATCAATCTGCCTCTTCTTTCTGTGAAAACTTTAAAAAAAAAGGACAACAACACAGGATTTTTGGATAGTTGGTTGGTGGGGTTTTTTTTGCTTTTAACTAGGGAAACAGATTTCCTCCCTGTTTCTTTCTTGTCCTTGACTTTCAGATACATGAAGCATCTTTTACACAAACAGCATTTTGTTTGCCTTACACAGGAGCCTACACTTGAGGAATAGTTCTTCCTGTCTAGAAAGGCAAGGGTCTACTGCAAATTAGATCTCGTATATGCAAATGTTATGTAGTTGTCTCAGATAACCTAGAGCCTTTCAAATATTTAATTAATTGAACTGCACTCACAAAATCAAGGCATGAGTTAGTTGCTGCTCAGAGAGCATGAATAGCATCAGTGCCGCAGCAGGAAAGCTGGATGTGAGGGATAATGTGAAGGCTTAAATTTCCTCCATCAATCTCACACATAGTTTTTCATTCTACTATTTCTATATTATACACAATTCTAAGAACATATATATCTAATTTTAATGCTAAGCATGTTAAAATACTATAGAATACTATGAACTCAGTAAGCTGAATGGCATGGACATGTCTTGGCTTCACAGATGACATTGAAATGCGGATCCTTTTCTAAAATCTGAGAGGAAAGGAAAGACAGACACAAGTGACTATGAAGCAATCAGTGTTTGGCATGTGCTAATTCTGAAAAGAGAGCATAAAGAGCTCAGATAAGGCACTAGGCCAAAATGTAGGATGTAATTAAAAAATAGAGAAATTATCTGGCATCCTATCTGGTATGTGAAAATCTCTGATAGGCTCTATTAAAACAAAAGCATTTTTGAGAATACTTATTTATAAATAAGTATTAGATGGAGATTTTATTTCAGAGAAGGTCTATTTTTTTGCCTGAAGACAGCTGAATGGCTTAATATTTATTATACATGACCACATGAAATAAAATACATCCAGTAAAAAAGAAGTACAATGAGAAAGAGTGAAATTGTGCATGTAAAAAGCAACTAATTAATTCTAACCATGTTTGCAATGTTTTTGTTTCACTTGCTTTGAATATTTTAACAAAGGAACTTCACTAGCAATATAGAGCACAAAAATGGATTGCAAATGTTGATGCTGGGTAGGTGAAGACTGATAAGAAGAGTTTGTAGAACCTCATACAAACTCAGTGAATAGGATTTTGAGATCACAATACAGCTGTTGCCAACTTGTCAGCTGAGTTGGAAAATCAAGGAACACAGTCTTCACAGTATACACACGTATATTTGGCAGATTCCAAATTTTATGTATAAATGAGTTGTTCAGAAGTAATTTCAGGCTATCCCATTAATTTGATCAGTTTCTGCAGATTAAAATGTCTACAGGGTAAATTCTTTAACTTTTTTTAAAGACTTGATTAACAAAGCATTAAGAATTACTGTCCCAGCTCAGATTTCTGTGTCCTTTGACGTATGTTAATTAGGTCATATAACTATTGATGGTATTGATCTACTGCCTTTTGACTCTCTCTTGAATTCATTGCATACTATAAATCACATTGAAAATTAAGAGAATATATTGGTGGTCAAGGAGTGTCACATCTAGGAGATGTTTTAATTTTCTACTGCATCATTTTATTTCAATAGGACATATAAATCCTGCTGGTTACTTTCCTAAAATGGAAGAAAAAAGAGGGGGAAAACCCCGCAAGTTCTTATCATAACTAATAATTTATTTTAACCTACATCTTGACAATTTCACTACAGGATGGACTATCCAAGAAGAAAAATGGGGAAGTCTAGTGGTTTGGCCTTGGATTGATGCTAGGTGCCCACCAAAGCTGTCCTATCACTTCTCTCCTGAGCTGGACAGGGAAGAGAGAAGATTATGAAAAGTTTGTGTGTCAAGAACAGGAAAAGATCACTCATCAATTACTGTAAATGGCAAAACAGACTCAGCTTTGGAAAATGAGTTTAATTTATTGCCAACAAAATCAGAGTAGGCTAATGAGAGTAAACCCAAGTCTGCAAACACTGTCCCACCTGTTCTTAGACTAAATATTATTACCAGTTTTCTATCTCTTTCCCCACAGTGGCACAGGGAAACAGGGAGTGGGGGCTGCAGCCAGTTCTTCACCTTCTTGTTTCCGCTGATCCTTCCTGCAAATTTATATTACATAGACCAGCTAACATCTTCCCATCAGAGTCCCACATGTCAATAAAATTAATGTGAATCATGCAAACTCCTAAACACGTAAAGCTTTGCTATTTCAGTGAGGTATAGAATACAAAATTGTTGTTGGTATTAAGAAAAGCTGCCTACATAATCTTAATTTTTTCCAACTTGGATCTTATTCATGATCAACCATGATCATAAGTTACATGTTGAATATTTTATCCTATATAATTTCTAGGTAAATAATTGTGAAGAAAAAAGTTGCAATAATGTACAGCCTTGATCTTATGTGTTTTACATTTAATGTGTTGAAATTAAATACAAGTTGCTTTAAGGTACTATATGCATCATTTTAGTCTTATAATTCAGGAAAAAAAGAAAAAAACACAACAGAAAGAAAAAATTGCGGAGTAATTAGATATTACTCTGAAGCTCCTGAGCTTAATTCAGGGAAAATTAAATTTCTTCAGAAAGCACAGATGGAGATAAGAATCACTGGTTAATACATGCCTTGAAAATCTTTAATTCATAAAGAATGTAATAAACATTACTGTAGACATAAAAAGTATAGTGTGTATAGAGGTTAGATAGTTTAAAACACAGCTTTCAGTGGCTTATAAACAGTCTCACATCTGTGAGATTTCAATTTACTAGGGCATACTTCAATCTCCAAGAAGCACTGGTGACGCCGGATCAAAATTTCAGGACTCTATCACTATGAAAGCAGGATGGATGGTTGCCAAATAACATCAAGCATATGTACTGGAGCAGTTGGCACTGATTTTCTGTGATATAAATAATTTCCTAAAGTACAGAATCATAAAGGAATCTCACAATTATTCTTTAAGTAATCTAGAAAAGATATAATCATTTTTTAATTATATTTTTCCTCAGGCTCAACCTACATTTAATTCTTAATTAAAACTTCTGTTTACCAAGAAGCACTGTTGACACAGTAGGATTAGAAAAAAAAAAGTGTATTTCCAGTAGTATTTTGGAGTCATTTATGTACAAACTGAACAATGTTAGCAGATTTTTTTCTAGACTGCACTCATTTATTTTTTATATGGGTATACATGTTTACTTAAATTGTTTTTCATACATGATAAAAAAGATTCTTTGAACATTCAGGTTGAAATCAGACTACTTAACATTTTGTCTTGGCCCTATAAAAGCCACAGGGTTCTGGTCACTTCATAAAATGTTATTGGTGCAGTTTCCCTGTGACTTAAATGAAATACCAAAAAAAACATGTCCAAAGACAAGAATCTGAGACTCTCTTGTCCTAACATAGCACTAAACTACAGATAAATCTGACTTGCTTTTTCTCAGCTAAACCAATTCCTAGCTAAACTGTTGTTCAGTTGATGGCTAGGGAAAGGAAATCATTCCATCCTGGTTTCAGCCTTTATCAGCAGTATCTCTTGCAGTGGCACTATCCAATGTACAAGGCAGCAGACTCCATCAAAAAAAAGTCTCAGATGCAGGTCCTGAAAGGAGCACTCTAACTAGCTGGTGATAACACAAAAGGGTATAATGGTGAGTGCGGGTGTTTGCCATGGCAACAAAGAAGGACTGTTATCTTACTTAGCAGAGGATCTTGCTCTCTATGATCCTGAAATTTTTGCAGTTAGCCATTAAAGAATTTTGATTCTACAGCTAGACAAGATGAATAAGAATTCTAAAGCATTTAAAATTCTGTTTCAGGTGTTTGATTTTCTTTATTCTCAGAATTTTCTCTATTTACAGCAGCAATCTTTTTAATAGTATTCTCATGCACACTTTTCTTAAATGTTTGACACTATTCTTCAAAAAAAGGTTATATTAAAACATCATCAGCTAGTGATGCCTAGAAAAATATAAATTTATTGATTTATTCTTTTTTATTACATAATGCTATAATAAAAAATTACTTATATTCATGGAGATATTTACTTTTGGACCACAATTGCTGTATCAGCTTTGCTGTTTTGTTTGGCTTGGTTTTGGTGTCAGGGTTTTTTTCTTTGTTTGTTTGTTTGTTCTCAAAAACCAGCTGGATTTCACTTAGGCTACATAGTACATGTTACCACTCATAGTTATTCTTCTTACTATTACTATCATCATTATTTAAAACTCATTACATTGTTAATTACTTTATTCTCTATGTCAAAAGCAAGGACAGTGAAGGAACTTTGCTCACACTCTGCACTTCAAGATCTGTCCCTACTGCCAAACACCAAAAAATAACAGTCCATGTTGCATTATCCTAATTATCATTTTAACCCTCCCATTTCTCCCAATCCCACTGTGGAGCAGTGACTAAGCAGTATTAGCTGTCTATAGGTGTTAACTCACTACAACTTTCTGCTGCTTAAGATTTGTTGGCAACTGCCTCTACAGACTTTCGTGTGTCTATAAAGATTTGACCTCAGATAATTCATATACTTTTAATGGAATAACTATATGGTTGAGCTAATATTTTTGGATGACCTATTTGATCGTGAACACAGCAATTTTTGTTCAAAGTACATCTGCTACTATAACTTATGCCAATTCTCTGGTTGAAATTATATATGACGACAAATGACAGCAAATATTCCTACAGTACTTTACACACAGATATCGCTTTTAAGGCTTTCGGGGTTTTGTTTGTATTTTATTTAAAAAGTCCTTTAAACGGGGAAAAGCTTCAATATTGGCACTAGTATGAATTTCATTGTTAATGATGTTAAAAATGGTAAATTTGTCGTGGGATGTTCCTTACTAACACAGTTTAAGAATAATAGAAGTGCTACCAACACACCAAATGTTAAAGAAGGTAGATCAGAACGATGTTACATAAGGATTTCAGAATTAAACGAAAGGACAGCCTAGATATTTTACGGTGTTCCTGAAATAAACAAACCATGCAATATCATGTCAAGATAAGACACACCAAGGCAAATAATATTGGCAAACCACACACAACACATATTTTTTATACATGTTAAAATAAATCTCAGGACATGCTTTAAATATAAGGCCAAATGCTGGTAAATATAGTAGGCATTTTACCTTCCTACATGAAATACTTTCAAAGCAATAGAACCAAGTAAGATACTACTAAGGCAGAAGAAAGGAATAACAACTGTTCAGTGTCTGAATTTTACTATTTAAATTTTTATAGAATAGTTACTATTAATTTCTATTATGTTATTTTTTACAAATTTCTAACTGTGCTGTTAGTTTATATTGTCTTAGTCCAAATAGATTATTCAGTATACTGGTTCATTTTACAACCTGTAAACCCCTGAAAGAATGGGATTCCATCATTAGGATGGAGATCATGTCTTTTTTCTCTCACAACTCAAGATAATTTCATAAGTCTATGGGCCAAAAGACATAATTTTGTTCTTTTTCAAATATTAGTCACTTGGAAATAAAGTATTGCAGAAAACTAGGGACATAAAACCTTTGGGTTTTTCTGTTTTTTAAAGAAGAAAATAAATTATTAACTAGCATCTATTAGATAGATATTAGATAGATATTATCAGATATTACCAGACCTGAGAGATACCCTTTACAAAAGAATAAACACATGAACCAGTTAAATAAAGAGTAGAATCCAAAATACAAGCAATTTCCTTAAGGTTTTCACTTTCAGAAGCAAAGGAAAACATTTACTTATATTGTTACTACCAAGAAAAAGGTTTTACAAAGTAAAAAAAAAGAAGCAATAGCACATGCAAATTTTACCCCTTTTTTCAGAACTCATTGAAGAACAGAGGATTGGAATAGCTTGATATCACCCTTCAAATGAAATTTATAAGTGAAAATATGTGGCTAAAGCATGATGTACTAAATCTGTTGTCAACAAGAAGACAAAGGGACTGAGAGAGAAGGGTCAATACCACTGCTACAATATGGAGAATTCAAAGAACCTGGAGGTATAACAACGCAGCAGTGTCCTTGACCACAAACCTGACATTCTTCAGAAAAATAAATAGCAAATGGGGACTTTATTCTTTGGATAAGAATCATCTCAGTGAAATTTATGTGTCTTCAGTATATATGTAGGCTTTGTGATATGGTACACCTTGGTTACATTTTTAGCTAATACTAAGAGGAATGTCTTCTCTTCATTGGAAAATAGGGTTTTAGCACCTTATCAAATGTATTTTAGGATAAAGTGAACTACATTTAAGAACTGTCTGTTCTTCTCTATCACCAGTAAGTGAATTCACACACTTGGAGATTGGAGAATCGTAGAATTATTGCAGGAACTTCATGAGACAGGAAAAGCAATTTTCTGTTTTCTAAACAAACCCTAAAACAAATGACATTTTTGTAAAAGTAGAGAAAGGGGAATGCTGGAAATAAAAGTCTCTTTCGTTTGACTTAATTACAGTTCTGGTACGGTACTTCCAGAGAAGGTAGAACTGGGTCTTACAGAAGTAGTACTTTACTGGCAAAGAAATATATTTCTCCCATAGCCCCTTAGGATATTGTACTTAGAATACATTATGCATTGTATGAGGATTGTATGGCAAGGTGTCATGAGGTGACTTTACCTTTAAAGTGATTTTGAGAGCTAAGGAAGTTGAAGTTGCTGGGGACTGATGGGAGTCTTTTCTCCTGACCAATTATTGGTCATTACTGGGAATTGATGGCCGTTTTAACCATTGAAAAGGGAGATCAACTTGTGAACCTTACCTTAAGATGTAAAGTCAAGGCACTTTAGTTCTCTTTGTTTCCTGGCTGTGAAAGGTAACAGAGCTTTAGCTGGTTCCCGTTCCCTGCCCAGGCCATGCGGCCCCGTGGGGCAGGGGCTGGGCTGGGCCTGCCGCAGCTCCCGGCCGGGAGATGGGGCCTGCGGGGCTTGTCCCGGGCTCTGGCCGGGCCAGGCCGGTCCCTGGCTCGGCTGCAGTGATGGAGTTCACCGCAGACTGCCGAGTAAAGAAAGAGAAAAAGCTCTGGACCTGCAGCGGGCCGAAACAGCCACTACACTCTCCAGAGCAGCCATGGGGAATTTTCTATCGCAGACAGCTCCAGCTCCTACACCGGCAGAGGTCACAGAACCATCTACAAAGCCTGGGCAAGATTTTAAACTTCTCATTTCCCAGATGAGACTTGCAGATTAATCCTTTTATCCAGAGAGAAGAAAAGAGAGTGATCAGCATGTAAAGAGACTTTATGGACTGTCAGAGACAGTAAGGAAAGAGAGAATAAGGAGATGCTTTACAGCTGAAATATCTTTCTGTTAAAGCTATAGAGATGGACAGTAGTAGTTTAAAAAGACTCCTTTAATTCATGACAGAGTATGGGGAGGAATAGAGTGTCCAAAGTGTAAATTTTGAGTAAAAAGTAGAATAATTGTGATACAGTGAAGTGCTGGAAGATTTAAAGCCTTGAGAGGCAATGAGAAAACTGTTTTCTAGTAGAGCTCACAGAGACAAATGAAGAAGACTTTTGCCTTTGAATAACTCATCCTTAAAATGACATCCCTAGACTCATGGCCCATACACACCTCAGAGTGATGTGAAATGGGAGGAGTGAGCTCTGATACCAGCATTTCTGAGCAGCTGTCATCAGGGAAATAGAAAACTATAATAAAAAAAAATTTTCTTGTTTAGCAAAAAGAGACTTCTGTTTCTCTACAAAGATGGATGAAAAGCAAGAATTGGGACTGTTTTTAAACACCAAAGTTCCAAAGTTTTTTGTCTCTGTTGTCATGTGAACAAGAGAATAGTGAATAGTAGGAGATAAAAAGGGTTTTCTGGAAGTTTATTCTGGTGTTCTTATTATTGTAGTTTGTTAATAAACTTTATTTATTCCTTTTAAGTTTTATGCCTGTTTTGCTCTTGTTCTAATCCATATCTCACAACAAGAAATAAGTAATTTTTTTAGTTACTGGTTTAAAACCACGACACAAGGTGTTAAGAATAAGGGGGGTGAAGATGCCAGAAGCTTACCCCATGTGAGATAAAGCCAGTGCCAGCCAGCTCCAAGATGGACTTGTCAGTGTCCAAAGCCAAGCTAGTCAGCAACGATGGCAGCACCTCTGTGATAACATGGTTATGAAGGGAAAAAAAACCTGCTGTGCAACAACAGCCAGAGAGAGGAGTGAGATATATGAGACAAACAACTCTGCAGACACCAAGCTCAGCAGAGAAGAAGGTGGGGGAAATGCTGGAGCAGAGATTCCCCGGCAGGCTGTGGTGAAGACCCTGTTAAAGCACAGGCCCCTCTGTTACCCTTGGAATTCTCTTGGAACCTGCAGTCTCTGAAGGACCCCATGTGGAAGCAGGTGGATGCCTGAAGGAGGTTATGATCCTATGGGAAGCCCATAGAGGACCAGGCTCCTCCAGGAGCCTGGGACAGGTGATCCTGTGGGGAACCCATGCTGGAGCAGTCTGTTCCTGAAGAACTGCATGTTATCGAAAGGAGCCATGCTGGAGTAATTCCTGAAGAACTGTAGCTCAGGGGTAGGATATGTGTTGGAGACATTTGTGAAGGACTGTCTCCAGTGAGTGGTACTGCACAATGCAGAAGGGGAAGACATTGAGGAGGAAGGAGCAGCAGAGGCAACACAGGATGAATTAACTGCAATCCTCTGTTCCCCATTCCCCTGAGCTGCAGTTGTAGAGGAGGTAGAGAATTTAAAGGTGAAGTTGAACCCAATAAGAAGGAGAAGGTGGAGGGAAGATATTTCAAGGTTTGGTTTTCTTTCTCATTACCCTACTCTGAACTGATTGATAAACAATTAAATTAATTTTCTCTAAGAAAGTCTCTTTTGCCTATGTTGGTAGTGATGAGAGAAGTCTACCTGTCCCTAACTTGACTCATGACCCTTTTTTTATATTTTTTTCTTCCCCTGTCCTGATGAGTATGAGGACTGATAGAGCAGTTCTGGTTTGCACCTGGAGTCCAGCCATATTCAGTCCACCCTATCTATATAAAATTCTTAATTATTCAAAAATAACGCAAGCTGATTTTCAAAGGAACTCAAAAGACATTTCTTATCAGTGACTCCAGGCTAATTAAAAGTCAAGAGAAATTCCTTCATAGATACAAATAAACTCTCAGTTACACCCTTGATAATTGTGTCAAGAGCAATGTTCACAAAAATACTGATAAGATCTGATAGTTAGAAGCTAGCCCTGTTTTTAGTGGGGAGTTGAAAGAAATGACCCCCAAAGGTCCCTTTTAACTTAACCTACTTTATGACTCTATGTTTCTATGATTTGAACATCATCAGTAACTCAATCAAGTCTTTCCAAATGCCATGTGAAAACTAAAATTATAATAACAATAGCAGACTCTGATAAAATATTTCTGAAAAATACTTTCATTAAATAAATCCCTAACCTCTAAAATCAGCCTAAATTTCAACATGGAAATATATTATTTATTGATTTTAGTCTTCAGTCACATCGTAAAAGACCTGAAAATTAGATCAGTAGGAGGATAAGTAAATGTACTCATAAATGTTTTTCAAGATCATAACCAATAAACTTATAAACATTAATAAAAAACATTTTAAATTAAACAGTATCCTTTTATTATTACATAAGAAAAGCTGTACATCAGTCTTAATATATATCTTCAGAAAGAGAAAGGGGTATAAAAGTGGCTGGTTAAAAAAAAAAAAAAATAATCAAAATAACTCAATATATGTAGCCCTGAAAAGACAAGACTTTGTCAATACAAAGATGCTCAAACACTAAATGAGTAAAAATGGTCCTAATTTTATATAATTTTTTTCTCTCTCAAAATTATTTAAATAGCATTTAATGGAACAAACTCCTACTGACATTAAAAACTGAAGATATAATATATGTATATTAACTATATCAAGTGGAAATAATCAGGTATTTTTCACTTAAAAATAATTTATAATCTTTTTTTTGGCTGTTTTCCAGAGTTCACAGTTTTTGCTTCGATACAACTTTGGAACAGAATTATAGATCACAGAATCACAAACTTACTAGGTTGCAAGATACCTCCAAGATCATCAAGTCCAACACAGCCCTAACACTTCCACTAGACCATGGCACCGAGTGCCACATCCAGTCTTTTTTTAAACACATCCAGAGATGGTGACTCCACCACCTCCCTGAACAGACAATTCCAGTACTTTATCACTCTTTCTGTAAAAAGCTTTTTCCTGATATCCAACCTAAATTTCCCTTGGTGTGGCTTGAGACTGTGTCCTCTTGTTCTGTTTGTTACTGTCTTGTTAAAGAGACTGACCCCCACCTGCCTACAGCCTCCTTTCAGGGAGTTGTAGAGAGTGATAAGGTCACCCCTGAGTCTCCTTTTCTCCAGGCTAAACAACCCCAGCTCCCTCAGCCGTTCCTCCCAGGGTTTGTGTTCCAAGCTCCTCACCAGCCTCGTTACCTTCTCTGGATGCGCTCAAGCATCTCAATGTCCTTCCTAAACTGAGGGGCCCAGAACTGGACACAGCACATCACTTGTGGCCTCACCAGTGCTGAGTGCAGGGGGAGAATGACCTCCCTGCTCCTGCTGGCCACACTCTTCCTGATACAGGCCAGGATGCTGCTGGCCTTCTTGGCCACCAGGGCACAGGGCTGGCTCGTGTTCAGCCGGCTGTCACCAGTATCGCTAGTATGCAGTAGATGCACACTGTAGGCACAGGTATGTTACCCAGAGAGGTTGTGGAGCCTCCATTCTTGGACATATTCAAAAGCCATCTGAATATGTTCTTGGACTGTCTATTCTAGGTAGCCCTGCTTGAGCAGAGGAGGTGGCCAGAGAAGATGACCTTTTGAGGCTCAGCCATGCCGTGATTTTGTGATATACTGGTGCTGAAATGTGTGTGATTATATACAGATATTAATACATTCATTCTTATTTGTTCATCTGTTTAAGGACATACTTTCTAAAACATACATAAAAATTACTGGAAGTCACCATCTTCCAGTTTCCAGAAGAATAAATTGAAATAAAGACAAAACTTTCTGAGTATATGTTTTGATGAATATTTTCTAATTTCAATCCTTGTTTATGATTATCTGAAAGCATTTATTATTCTTGCACTATGGTAAATCTTATGCAAATTTTGGTGAAACTCTTTATGACTCCCTGCTCTCAAAAGAAGATAATTTAAAACTTTGTTTAACAACTGATTTTGAATAATGTAACTGATTTTTACTCTTTCCCTGGCATTTTATTTTCTTAAAAGACTTTATGACCTAAACATCTAGACTGCTTTTCCACAATTAGTTCTGTGGAATTGTGGGTTAGGAAGCAATTGTCATACAATATCAACCCAGGGGAATATACCTAGTCTAGTGTCATGTCTTTGACAGTAGTTACAATCCGCTCTTTTACAAAAATAGTTCAAGAAGTTAAACTTTGATGTTAAAAAAAAAAATTATGTATTGTAATACAACTGGCTGGGATGGAGTTAATCTTTTCCACAGCAGCCCACATGGTGCCATTTCAGATTAGTGATCTAAATGGTGTTGACAGCACACCTATGTTTTAACTGCTGAGCAGTGCCTGCACAGCACTGAGATCTCTGTTTCTTACTCTCTGTATCCCTGCAGGTAGCTGGCTAGGGCTGGGCAAGAGGCTGGTGTGGGATACAGTCATGAAGGTTACTCAGATGCATGACAGGGATACTCAATACCGTATAACGCCATGCTAGGCAATAAAAAATAGAAAGGAGGAAAGGTCTAAACCAGGGGTAGTTTTTCAAGGGCAGGCACTGCTTGGAAATTGGCTGGACACCAGTTTGGTAGGAGGAGGTGGTGATTAATCACCTCTGCGTTATTTGTTTTGTTTTGTTCTCTTTCTCTTCACTTATTAAATTGTTTTTGTTTTGGCCGATGAGTTTTTAATTCTTGAAACTGGATAAAAATATTGCTCAAGGACCAAAAAAATTATAACAAGTTCCCTGTACTAATCAGACATATAAAAAAAGTTTCCACCATCAAATTTTCTGCTACTAAGTGACAAATTGAGTGACACTTTATTGTTGTTCTAGAAAACAAAGTACAAGGGTGGGTTTCACAGAGAAACAGCAATAACATGTAAAGATTTATGGCTTTTTTCCTGAGCATTCCTCTTCTACTGCATAAACAGTAACCAAAGTGAAATATAGACTCCAAATAATGAAAAATACCTGCTTTTTCATAACTCCCTTGGAAGCCAAGTTTTCTGACAACTTGCATGTCCTGAGATGATGAAAGGTGACTCCATTTGAGGACTTTTCTACCCAAAATAGGCATGTCAAATTTCATGAAATAAAGAGCTCCCAATGGCTGAGGAAGTGAATGCCTCAAGGCTGCTTAGAAACCTTTGGCAACATGATGGCAGTACAATAATAATATGTTATTTGGATTAAAGATTGCCTTGGTCTCCACAGGGTAGAGCTATGAACATATTTGTCAACATGGGTTTTCTCTCAATCTTTCAGGGATGTGAAGAAAGTATACTTACCAAGATATCTTTGGAAATAAAACTTTTCTTTTTGGAAAAAAAATGTACTTTTTGATTCTCTTTGTATGATGATTTTCACAGACTTTTACAATGGTGTTTTTTCAATATTTCTTTAAACATCATGGAGGTTGTTTCACCCATTCATATATATGTTACAATGCTTAGAGAGATTTGATAATGCTGAATAATTAAAATATGGTGATTTGGTTCAGGCTTCAAAAAATAGTGAAGAGGAAAAAACATAGTAAATGTATAAAACTAACAAAACCACCAAACCTACTTTATAAATGAACAAGTGAGGAAGGGAAAGTAATTTTCACTGAGTAGCATCCTGATGCATAGTTAAATATAGCGAGGCAGCACTATTCAAAATGTGGCAACATATTCAAATCCAAAAGATAATCTTCCTGAATAAATCTTGTGCATCAGACTCACAGAGACATCCAAAATCACTGGCCTGTGGCATCTGCTTATTACCTTAGAAGAAAAAAGATCTTAAAAAAAAAATTCTTTAAGATCGAAACTACTGACAGCATGCATTTATAAGTCATTTCCATTAATATAGCTGTTTTTTCTTTTCTTTTTTTCTTTTTTTTTTTCCCAGAAATTAAAACAGAAAGTCAGGAGATTTTAAAGACAAAATCAATGTGTTCAGAAAAACTGATACATCTGGATATCTAGAAATGCTCCCACTGAACAAAGGTCAGTTTCTGTGCTGCACACAATACAGCAGCTTGACAGACTGATACACCCAGCCCTGATTGCAGAGAGATTTTCACTGCAGCACCTCAAGAGTCTTTTACATTTCTAAACTACATGGTCAGCCTCAATAAGATAATAAAGTTAGAAGTGATATGGAACACCCAAGTGAGGTCGATCAGTGTCAGGAAAAACCCAAAAAAGAGAAGTCACTGTTCTTAAAATGTCGTCCCCCTTTTTACTCCCCTTCTTCTTTTTAACCATGATTCCCTGGATGAACTGGCAAATGCTTTCAGCTATTTCCAAGTAACACAAAAGTAAAATAAAGAGTTGGGGCAAGGTTCCTTGGCTAGGTTTGTAAGCCCCCCTCTGCACTGACATCTAAAATTTCCAGATATAAAATGAAAGCTTGAGAACATGAGATTTACTCTTAAGGGAAAATAAAATAATAATAATAAAAAACTTAGCAAAAATAGAATGTTGAAGCTGCTTTAGATGTAAAATACATGCCATAAACTCTATCCTGATTTTAATTCTTGAGCCATGTCAAATCTATGGTGGAACCTCTGGCTTTGTTGTAGTTTTTTTGCTCTGTGATTTCATATTTGAAATATTCTTTAAGATGACAATCTGTGATATAATTCAAAAAAATTAGTGTTTACCCTATACTGCTTTATCTTATTCTAATGTGTACTATGTACTTCATGGAAGAAATAAAAATGCATGGCTTCTGTTCACAATTGCTCTCATTTCCTTGCTATAATTATGCAAACCTTTTAAGGAGACAAAGAGAGAAGGGGATTAGAAAAATAATTCAAAAAATGTTGTATAACTCAAACATTTTGTTTCTGGTTATTGCATTTCTGAGAAATGAACTTGCACTTTATACTGCATTATATCACAATATGTTTGTTTCTCTGAATATTCAATATGAACTGAAAATGAGGAACATTTAGGGGTGTCTGCAGGAGAAATGGGGATGTAGACACTATCCTTACAGAAGTAAAAAGAGGAGGATATATTTCTGACTGTAGCAAAATTTGGAAGACACATTCCCATGACTCCTATTTGGTTTAAACATTGCTGCTGCTTCCTCACAAAGGCTACAAATACAATTGTACATGTTTTAGAAAAACAAAAATCACAGATTTTAATGCTTTCTGTTCATTCTGGGAGCTTAAAACCCCAAACCCCTGGAGATAATAAGCATCTAATTTCAAAAGTTCATATCTTATAATTTCCTAACTTTAGAAAAATAATTCAGTAAGTTGTGGAATATGAAACAATAAAAGCAAAACAAAACCACAGAAATGGAATATACAGGCATAAGGCACTGACAATTTTTTTGATAAAGCTTCAGAAATCCCAGTACTAGTGAAAGACTCTGGTTGCCACAGAAGTTGTCAGTATTCTGGAAAAACTGCAGCTGTACTTTGAGTCCCGCAGACAGCTAACTTCTGACAGCTGTGAATGGTTCTTTGTAAATGTAGACTTCTGTCTTTGACTCAAAGCTGAGCTTCTGGAAATACTCCAAAACAGCTACTCTTGTGTGGCTGAAAAATGCTCCAACTGCATGCTAGGAGACGGCATGGCAGACTACTCATCTAAACGTGTGTAAAATCTACTGAGGCTCTATTTTTCTTTCCCTATATCAGGATTGCAAGTTGTCTGTTTTGCACTTCCTGTATACTTAAACCTAGCAAACATCAGTAGGCAGAAGGAGTACCAGAGAAATGCAGGGTCAAAACACGTGACAGCACACTGCTATTGAGTTAATGTAAACAGTAACCTAGGTTTCAAGGACTCAGGCACTCCACCAGAAAAATAAGTCAAAATGTTGAAAGATGGTAGAAACAAAAACTAATTTTTTTAACAGCATGATCAATACACATGAAACAGTATTTGTTTCAACAGTATCTTTTCAATCAGTGTTAATTTCCATTAAAATTTGTGAGATTTCAACAGTATTCTTGATAAGGAATGTAATTTTTAAAATTGCCCTTCATCATGAATTTTCTTTTTTTAATCCCTTTCAGTTTAGGAAGCCTATTGATCATATTCTTGATTAGTTTTTCCCTATCATGGGAATGACACACTTTAAGCATGCACAAAATGCACAAAAATCTCATCTAGAAGGGCAGGTTCTTCTTTACTGTTCTGGGATCAAATTAGTAGTGGGGAATGTAGAGAAATTATCCTTATATTCACATATCCTGCTTGTAGGCGAAGAGGAAATGCAGCCACTGTGTCTTGGGAACTGTATGATCATTTTTCTTCTCTGCTTGTGCAGTATCTTAAAAAAGGCAGATGAATGAGGAACGATGCATTACTACTGGGTAGCAGGACAGACATTTGCCCCACTCCACAAAAGCTATACCTGTAGGTACAATCTAGGAGAGACATACATAGGAGATAGATATTTATATGGTCTTCTATACACACACATGCACACATATAAATATATCCATATAGAAGAGTCACACCTCTAGGAATTTCATTGACACTCTGCTATCTGCAGAGACACCCTCTTGATGTTTGTCTTGAACTGGTGCTGCAAGCATCTTCTCTTATCACAAAACTATCAATTTTCTGTGGAGAAGAACCTTATTCAAGGATCTGGCTGACCCCAAAAATCTTTGAGGAACAGACAAAACACTGACTTTGAAATATGATGTGACCATAGGCTAAATAAAGCAAAGGCAAGCATGTGCATTTGCCCTTGTATGTACTATCACATATCTGCAATACAGACAATTGAAATATAATACAAGGGTATACCCCTAAAAAAAATGCATTTAAGAATTAAAATTGTCCTGCTTTAGTACAATTTATTCAGGAAATACCATTTTTTAGTATTTTTCACTATGCAGTAGGTATTTTAGAATATATTCAGATTTTTTTTCAGTATATATTAACTGACTGATTTTAAAAACCTAAATTATCCTCATTACAAAGTTAATTCCAGAGAAGTAGCAACTTCCATGCTGTGAAACAGAATCTTGAAGTCTTATTCAGTTAAAAGTTTTGGCAATTATAGTCGGGTGCATTTACAAATCCTGACATTTTAATGGTGAGCAGCTTGCATAAGCGATCAGCTGGAAACATATAATGCCACACACTAGAACTCATCTGGATCTCAAAGTTCATCTCACATTAATCTTCAGAGTCTCTGGGATTGGTTCCTATTTACATGAGAATATTCAAGAGTCTGATAATTATGATCACTTATTCTCAACTGAAAATGTAAGATAGGCATGTGGAGTGGAAGGAAAGGAAATAATATCTACACTCTCTATTCTGATAGAACCAAAGAGGATTTTCCTCTTGACTGCAAAACTAACTTTTCAAGATATTTGCAAATCCTGTGTTCTTTAAAAATGTATTTTTTAACCCGAAGATATAACTGCAAGCATTTACCTTCAGTTTTGAGTCATTTCACATCTTCAGTAAAAAAGTCACCGAAGGAAACTATAACATTGTTGATCAGCATTGTCGGTCTGTGAAGGCTCTGTCCCAACATTCTTCCTAACACTATGTAAAGCATCACAACTTCATACAGCTCTTTTTATATTGTTAACTTATATCTCTGAAAAAGTAACCCTGCTCTTGTTTAGAGTTTGAAAAGATCAACTACCTTATATGGAACTACCATATAACCAAACTCAGTGCTGAGAACACTCAGAGTTAAAAAGGCGTTCCAGGAGTGGAATTCTGAGTTAATTCTGCTCAGATCATTTGAAGGGTTAACTGACTACTATAAATGGAAAATGCCAAATGAAAGAGAGGAAAACAATTAAATGTTTAGCTACATAGAATATATACATATTTATATATATATATTTTAATAGAATATAAAAGCCTAGCCTGCTACACATAGTGCTTTCTCTGAGTAAGAAGTGTGATCTTGAAACCTGTCAATTTGAAGGGACAATTATAACCATGTTATCAACTTCCTAGGAGTTCATAGGTCATAATTTTTTATCACTGAACTTCTGTGTGAAAGGAGTAGTCTCAACACATTTTACAACAAACTAGAATGATGTGAGTGGTATACTCTTCCTGGAACTCATCCCTTGAATGAGATATATGTGACAGATGAGCCAAATACTCTGTTTTTAATGACCTGTAACCCCAGTAATTTAGTTTCAAATTACAGAGGAACTCAAGATCACAGAGCTGGAGAAAAATAAAAATAAAACCAAAAAAAGATAAACCACAAGATATTAAGCATAAAAAATATGTTTTATTTAATAAAATAAATATAGGATTCATGACATAATCAAATCATATTAGATGTTTTACAAAGAAACCAGAATAATGCCATAATCAAGAGACTAGCAACAACAGAATAACAAGAAAAAACAAAGTAAAAATTCTGTCAGCAGTTTTCAGAATGCTGAAAAAAAACCATACCAAAACAAAAACCATACAGTGCTCCAAGCCAAAATTCCTTGATATTAATTTAAAGCATTTAGACTGAATATGCTGTGGGCCTTTATCAAACTCAGTGCCTTTTTACAGCAGTTGTTTTTAATCGCTTTTCAATAATCAGTTTTATAACTGATAGAAGCATAGAGCTCACCTTACATTAGGTGTTTCCACCCTCCTCAGGATTAGTGTGCCATTATCTGATTAAGATGTAAAGAGATGAGACCAGGACATGTTAGGTGTAATGAGTCATAATGTTAAGGCTGTCAAGAGGAGATATTCCTCACTCTCTGAATTGGTATAAGCATCATAATGTCTATTATTTTCTGGTTGGACCGTGTATTTTGAAGGACATGACAAAAAAAGACCTCTTACAAGATCTTTCTGTGGTATATATTAGGCTGTAGTACATGAACATACAGCATGTCACCCAGGCTAAAGAGTTAAACATTTGACACAAGACAGTTTCTGATTCTCCATGCTCCAAAAAGAAACTGACCGCAGAAAAGTTATAGTAGGTCAAAAACAGCACTGGGAAAAATCTCAGCAGAACAATGAAGAGATTGGAAGTCAAGAGCTGGTTTTAAGTATAAAACTTCTCAGCAACCAAATGTGAATTTCTCATGTGCATTTTACTTCCTTTGGGAGATGTGAAGGAGCAATGTAAGGCTAATTAACTCTTAAACAGGCTTGTTCTGAATTATAATACATCATGGAATATTTTGATATGGGTTAAGAAAAAAATTTCTTTTAGCAGACTGACTCAGTCAAACATAATTTTTGTCTGTGTCAGAATCTTTTGTCCCTAAGAGTTGTTAATTCATCTGGTTTGTGATTAAAGACTTCCCACAGACACAATCTCAAACTCAATTTTTTTATTACTAACCTTTAAAGAATATAACATAATAGTGCAGAACTTTCATGTAAGCTGCTTCTCTTAATTTCCAGAACTGAGGTTAGCAGCATGGATGCTTACTCATTTTTAGTGAGTTCTGGCATAGCCAAAAATAGATTCCTGAACCTGAGTTCTTCCCATCTAGCTTTCAGCCCCTAAATGAGCCTGTAAATTATTTTAGATACTTACTTTCCCTGAGGGATAAAGGGATAGTCAACTGAAAGAAATAGCTTTCTTGAGAGGATGATTCAGATCTTAAGGAGGCTTTTAACACCTGTTTACCATTAAGTACAGGGACAGCCTAGAGCAGATAAGCCTCCTTTAAATTATGCTCCAGAACCTACTTGCTGTACTTGAATTTTTCCAGTAAGAACAGCTCATCTCGCACAGGAACAACTTCTTGCCTCTTCAGGATTAGGTGTCACAGAGAGCTCTTCTGCACGGAACTGTTTTACACTCTGAGATATCTGAATTCCACCTCAGCATCCTTTAAGTATGCAAGTTCCTGGATTTATCCACAAGTTCATCTCAAGATATTATTTAATATGAGTTCACTGAAGCTCTGACTTCTGAATCTGTTGTTATCAACAAACTTCTACTGGAAGTTATGCAAAAAAAGGGGATAAATGACAATGTAAACAATAAACACCACGTGATGCATTTTTTTAGGTGCTAATTTATCTCATGTACATGTCAGATCGTTAAGCAAACTCTTTAAAGCTTTGGCAGTTTGTAAACTAGCAGCTTGAATTAACAGTTTCATTCATGAAAACAATTGAAAGAATCCTATCCTTAGCAGAAGAGTATTCAAGGCAAGTATTCAAGGAAATAAATAAGTTTTTCAGGTGTGCAAAGGATGAAGAAAAATTGTATGGCATTAGGAGAGAGCTATTTCTTATATAAGATAATATATAAGGGTATATTTCTGGCATGCAGATTTTATTCCTACTTGCAAAAAAGAAAAATTAAGTTATATATTAAATAATGATAAAGTAATTTGGATAATAGGTGTTTTGTGGGTTTTTTTTGGTGAAGTGAGAAGATTCATTACTTTTTACTCTACGTAAGTAATATATTTTATATTCAGAAATACAGTCTTTATTTGAGAAAGTATGCTGTAACCAGCAGTATATGTTGAATGGCTTGAGATTATACATTTGTCATATCCAGAAGGGTCAGAACGTTTTTCAGGATTGTGCTATGTTCTTCCAGCTAGGAATTTGGAATAAAGATAACACGTGGGACACACAAGTCAATTAAATCAGTTTTTGTCAATAGGAGGAATGCAAAACAAAAGGTCTGTGTTTTACAGTAGAATTTTGGGTGTTAGCGCAGCAAATTAAACTGCAATCAGCAGTCGGTACTGATAAATCACATGCAGTTATTGTTTGGAATATTCTGTCACATCTGCAAATTTCATAGGCAAGGGATGACAACATTTTTCTGTATTTTTTTTATACTTTGCCTTCAGCATAACAAAGACACTTATTCCATTTCATCTTGGGTGTGAATGTTAACCACTGTGCTCTATTAAATGTATGCAAACAAAAAAAGTGCTGGTTAAAAATGTTACTGAGAACAAAGAAATATGTAATGAAATGAAATAAAATACAAATTTAATTTGCTCATTTCATTGAATATATAATTTGTCAAACAGGAATTTCTATTATAAGAAAATGTAAGCACAAAGCAAGGAAATTGATTTCCTGTTATGGCATGTACATGAGATTTTAATCAATTTATAACAACAAAAAGGAAATAGACAAAAACCCTTTCTGATACAAAAGCCTGTTATCACACCAATCCTGATACCATAATCCATATATTCATGCATGTCAATCTAACAGAAAAACAAACAGGAAATATATGTTATTACAGATACAAATAGATAAACTGAACTTGGTTATACAGAAATTTTCATGAGGACTTGCTAGCAATATGAAATAATTTTTGAAAGAGAACTTGGGTTTTTTCCTGTAATATTAAGTTTTTAAAAGAAATTTGCTAATGCAAGTCTCAATTTTGATACAATATCCACCTAATTATTAGCAGCGCTGTATTTCCCAGAAATCCACATCTATGTTAGTAAGACTACAGATGACATAAAGTTTAAATATGTTTTTACCTCTTTATAGTTATATTCAGGTATCTCCAGTTTTATACATTGACTGACCATTCACTCAATATAATTATAATTATAATAATAATTATGTATTAAGTCCACTTGATTTTAGATAACAGGCACTAAGCTAATACATTACATCCCCTCAATCAGTAGAGAAGGACATGTATTTAGAGAAGACTTCAGGTAATTAGAATAATCCATGAGAGACGTCCATCTCACATCACTATCTATAGGAAAGTATTTGAGATGAATTGGCCCTGATTTAGCACCATGGCTGCCTAGTAAGACTATTTCAAAACATAGTACTCATCTGCCTTTAAAAAGTAAGTTTCATTTTATAAAGCTATGAAAATATTTCTTGCTTTTCCTACAATAGTTGGGATATTGTTCAAGTGGAGGGAATTATTTAATATAATTTTATTTAATTTAGTACTGCATAGATACATTTCAGAAGTAGGTAACATTTTGTAAAGGCAGACAGCTTTCTTAACAAATCTTGAAGCTTGCAGAACCTATATAGACTTCAAATGGTAGAGTTCCTCCTAGGCAAGGTAGACTTCATGATTTAGGCACTGATACTCTTACTTAATAAAATTCTCTGTTGCCACAATTTTCAGCCATAAATTTGCATTAATAGAAAAAAAAAAAAAAGAAAAAAAGGGAAAAAAAAAAGGATTGAAGCAAGACATAAAAGGACATCAAATATTTCCAACACATTGCTATATTAGGAATCTGATTCATATTCTGGATGAGATACTGAAAGGGAGCTCTGAGAAATCAATTAATTTAATAAGGTATTCAACATTCCATATGCAACATTTCAGTTAACTGATCTCACTTTCCTTCCATTCCTGAAATAAAGACTGAGGACAATATTCCCTTTCACCTCTCTTTCATCTGCTTTTTCTACCATGGCTTAAAATTTACAGGTAGCCAAGTACAGTTAAGTAATTTCCCACTATTCATTTACCACTGGATGTCAATAAGACTGACATTCTCACTCCAAACTATTTTCTCTAAGTCACAGGTTATAGAACAGTACTATGGATTGACGCTTCCTGATCAGATATGTCTAGTGGAGAATGCCATTTGCAGCTACTGGGTACCACCATAAGAGCAATAAACATGGTAAAATCCCATGTGGCTTTCTACTCAGGCTTTGTAGGATGTTTATGTTCCACAGGAATATGTATAGAAATCTAGAGCTGAAATTACATTAAGACATAACTTTCACACCACCTCTATGCAGACATAACCTGCTCTTCAGACTTTCTTCCTCTGGAGATTGTAGCTCTATTCCGATCTTTACCAAAGGGTGTGAGAAAGTTCTTGGTGTATTATAACTTGTTGAGCTTGCATTCTATGAACAATGCTTGCAGGGCAATTTGATATTCTTAACTAAGGTGTATCATATAGTTATGATGACTTTCTTTTTATGCAATACAATGTATCTTTAGTGTCTTGCAAGATATCTTTATGCTTTATATAGGGAGTATACACAACATAGAAGTTTTAAGACATACCACTACAATTTTAATTGAAACTCATAGCTTCATTGGTAAACCAATAAAACACTTGCATTACTCAGTTATTTTAGTGATTATACAACACAGATTCTTATTTGTGTTTTCCAGCTGTCTACAATAATGTTTAATATCCATTGCTTACAAATCTCATGTTCTATTCCTTCATATTGAATGATAAAGCACCAGTTTTTCTCCTTCCATTGCCTACGGTAAAAAAGTTGCAAGGAATAGATACTCATAGTAGCCTAATCCCAGCCTGTGGTCCGAAGACTATGGGAACCCACTACAGTATCTTTAAAGACACGTTTTCATTTTTTTAATAAATTTGTCTCATAGCTTTTTTGGTCTGTCAAAGTCTTATCAACTGAGGAGATATACATAAATTTAACTTAATTCAAAATAGGCAAGTGGAAATCCAAAACAAATACCAGATTATCATATCAGTGTTGAAGTACACAAGTTTAATGAAGAATGTGAAGCTATGATTCATTAATGTATTCACCAATACATAAGTTTTCAGTGCAGTGGACTTGCAACTCACTCTTGCATTAGAAGACTATGGCTCAAATTTTAAATGAAGACCATGACTCCCTTTAAACTAGTAGAGCCATTCCAACAAAATTATGCTGACAGTAAATACCTTTAAAATAAAACCTCTTTCCATAATTCCAAATTCTTAGACTATGTGTGATAAAGAAGTCCAGAAGTAAAGTGTTTTACAGTGCTGACATTTCTGAAAAAGGGCTATTGTTCTCTACAAGTTCAAAAGAAGTAAGCTCGGAATTACGGGTTCAGAAAAGTAGCTTTTCTCAAGTCATGTTTTGAATGGTATTGAGAAGGATGAATGCTTGTTTTTTTGCTTGCTTGTCTTTTAAGTAAAGGTCTGTATTTTGAAAAAGAGAACACACTACTCAACAACCCTGTTTTCTGGACAATATCAGTATAATTCTGCTCTCATTGCACATGCAGCCTTTTGATGTCAGAGAAAATTATTATTTAATACTCTGAGGTGTCTGTTCAAGTATCCTATTTATTATAACTGAAAGAAAATGTCTCTTTTAATTTTTACTTTTATTTTTTTTGTTATTGTTATTATTATTATTAGGCAATAATAATAATTTTAAAAGCTTTCATGTCATAATAGCTGCTGACTTTGATTAAGCAACTGTCCCACTAGAGGCATGTTTGCATAACATTTAATAGCCACTTGATTATGAAAAGAATTGGGGTCTAAACCACATTATTTTCCATTACTAGTGATCTATTTAAACATTAATTTTAAGGGTTAGAGGGCTGCACAATCCATCAAAGGCTCTTAATTCCTGAAACATTCCATTTATCAAGATGTTCCAGAGAAGCTAATCACAGTACACATTTCTTCATCATTCTTTGACATATATAATTAATTGCATTTACTATGTGAAAACCCATTTTTTATACCAAATGGTATGAATAATTTTAAAATTATAATAAATTTACCAAACATAAAGCAGACTGAAATGCTCTCAGAAGACTTTTTCCTATCTATCTATCTATCTAGATATATAGATATATAGATATATATACACACAGATAGATAGATAGTCTTACAAAAAGACTATATAAGATCTAAGAGTACATTATTATCCATTTTTCTTTTTAAAAAAGTTTGTTCTGAAATATAAATCATTAATCCATTCATAATTTCCCTTCAGTAATATTAAAGACAGTTGTCAAACAGAGCTCAAAATCGTGAAGGAAGTTTACTATCATCTTTTCTGCTCCTCCAGCTCAATTTCTTCTCCTCCTTCAGTGAATCTTTCCATTAACTTAAATGCGGATTTTCCCGCACACATACAGGGACACCTAGCGGCAGAAACTGATGAAAACTCCCCTCTAGGAAGACCTGGAGGAGCCACCAGTGGTATAAAATTCAGGTCACACCGAGTAGCCAAAATATGCAAATTCAGTTCGCTCTGAGGCTTTTGCACTTTTACTGGAGCGACTCTACTTACTTAAAAATACAAAAGAAAACAAAATATTCCTCACTTTCCTTTAATACATCATAACACAGTTACAGTGCCTCTTGGGTAGAATTGTAAAATAAAAGATTGATTTCTGATTATCACTTTGTAAATAAATTTTCATATTTATTTTAAGTAAGGAGAAAGCTGGTAAGAAACAGCCCGTGAATGTATGTACATAAATATTTGAAACTGACACATGTATTATGGTTATATTTTGTAAATATATGTTAAAACATATGATGTAGAAATGTGTAGGAGTAACTTCGTCTTCTTGAAGTCAGATTAAGGATTTATCTTTTTATTGTATTAATTACTGAGTGTTCAAATAGATTCCAAAAAAATTATTTAAATGGCAAAACATAAAGCTAAGCACCTGTATCCACTTAAAGTTATTCAGGGTGAATTTTACAAACAAACAGTCTTACCTATCATTTACAGAGCCAAGATCTAGAAACCATTAAGACTGCCAAAGTTCTTGCTGGGTACATGGGCCTCAAGGATCAACATTTCTTGCTGTATTTCTTGCAGCAATCTTTTTCAAAGACATAAGAAATTACATTTCACACAGTAGTGCTGTTTCTACTGAATCACTTGGAAGTCTAATTTATACATAATCTCAGATTTTTAATTTCTGACTTCTGCTGTTTTTGTTGCTTGTGAGGAACAGTTCATTAGAAATTCTCATGGGATACTTAACTTCCTCTAAGTCAACAAGGATGAGACAGGTCAGTCTCTGTGTTTGGGGGATACTATACTGATTATATTCAAAATTCTGCTAACTAATGTGGTGTAGAAATTTAAAGCCTGCTCCTTCTATTGAATGTTTTAACCATTAAGACAGAAAACACCTGGTAATTCTGAGTTTCTCCTCTTATATCTATTTTGCTTAGTGTAAGAAAATTGAAGCAGAAAGAAAAGAATAGTGTAGTAGATTTGTACCTTAAGGTTACCCCTGAATGCAAGGATAGTAATAAACCTCTTTTCCCACTCTACAACTTCCACCAGAAAAACCAAGAAGCTATCCCAGAGGAATTGTTCAGATCCAGAAGAAATCAGAATCCTTTTATTTCAGTTATTATAGATAGATTAGGTACCTTCTATTAGACATATTTGACATGAAATAATTTTAATTATTTGATAATTCTAAGTGTAGCAAGGAGATAAGAGAAATGTAAAGTCAGAACTAATGTATAATGACAGAACAGTTTAGGAAATTTCAGAGAGATTTTTTGCAGTATGCCACTTAGTCCATGCCATGTTCTACTGAATAGTCTGGAAATTTAGCTAGTATTTTTGAGATAATCTCAAAAACTCAATTGAATTTGATTTTCATAAGTAGTAACAGGAGCATGTTGCTGAAAGGGAGTATCTACATTTCTACATCCTCCCAGCTGAGAGTTACAATATACTAAATATTTAGTTAAAAACAGCAACAAAAGAAAAGAGAGATCTACAGAACTTTTAGTCTAGATGATACTACTCACTGACTCAAGACCTTTCATTTGCAGTAAAGAACAAGAGACAAACCTCAAATCTTCCTTCAGGAAAAAGGAAAAAGGGAGGAAGAAGACAAAAAGGGGCACCGCCAATGGTCTGTGGAGACCCCCTCAAATAGAAGGAAATGTTAGAAATTAATTGCAGAATGTTCTAGGAGTTGCAACATGTCCCACTATACAAAGCAGAACAAAAGAAAGAAAGAAATTAACATAACTCAGAATCTAAATTATACAATAAAGGGAGAAAACATCCTACCTGACCTGAGAGCCTGCAGTAAGCCCTCAGGCAGAAAAGAGATACAGTATAAGTGTAGAAAAAACATATTCCAACTTCTTCAAAAACCCCTTTCCAGCTTGCCACAAATGTCTCTTTTCTAGCAGGAACTGTCCCATTTAATTACACAGATTTTTATTTTCAAGTCCTATTTTAAAAAACTTTGTTGGCCTGGTTACCTGCTTGGAAGACTTCTCCAGTCTCAGACAGTCAGTAAACATCTACCCTTTCCTAGGCTTTATAATCAATATAGTAGCATTTGATGGCATGCCAACGTCCCTCTTTAGTTCAAATACATTCTGTTTTGGTTTTTGTTTGTTGTTTTTTGGGGTTTTTTTTCAAGCATTTAACTAAAAATGCATTTGTAAGGACGAACATGTCCCTTCAATATCTATTTGACTATGTATTCCATTTTCATTTTTTAAATCTCTCTTCTGTAGACACATTTTCCATGCCCTGATTTACCATAGTTTCTTCTTGATCTTTAAACTTCATTTTAGTATCTTCTTTGAATGTATGACTAGGACCATGCATAATACACCAGGAACACATGAAAAAGCACATCCTTTACAATGCTAATAATGCCTTCTTACCTATTATGACATCTTGCCTAATACATCATAGAATCACATTTTTCTTTTCCCTTTATATAAGTACTTCATTTACAACAGCAACCAATAACCCCTTTCTGACTGACTGCTAGCTTTAAATTTCTGGAATTTTTTTATAGACTTGGATCTTCCCAGTTTATAGCAAAAGTTTCCATTCATGAGTTTTCAGAATGCATTATTCAATTTTACACTATTTCTATCAGCCTAGACTAAAGCAATATACAGATACACATTAATTGAATTTAGAAATACGGGTATTTTAAAATATAGACAATAAGACTAAAATTGTAAAATATTTACACAGTCCATATATATATATATGCACATATATGTATCTCAACACATCTGTTTCTCAGAAAGATCTCTAATTTTGTCTAAAACTTCTGTCCAGATGCCACTTACCTTACACACTGAAATCAGTGCTATGGGTATTACAAAGGAGCTGATCCTTTCAGTATTCTAGGACATAAAACTGCTGGGCCAAATGCTTGCGCTGTGATACACTGAGGATGTGATTTCTCTTACCCTATTCCTGCTTTCACTACGTATCAAAATTTACATATGTTCTTACCAGAAACAGAGGCAACTTTTCTGGTACCTCTCTAGTCTTGGCTTACTTTATTCTTAATGTCCACCCCATCCTTTAACAACCATCCCACTTCTTAAGTTCTCATTTTATTAACATTGCTTAAGAATTTTTTACTCTATTTCAGGTTTCTGTGCAAGTTCTGGCTTAACAAAGTTTCTGATCATTCTCAGTTTGGTTTTATGCCTTCTAATTATTGATGCAGATTTCTTCTTGCTAATCAATACATCATTTTCATTCTCTTTAGGTTTTGTGCTTACTCTTAATAACTTGCTTAAGGCTTTTACCTTCTGGGGATTCATTTCCATTCCAGGTTAGGTGGGCTATTTTGTTTCTCTCCTTCTCCTTCACTATAAAAATTCAATAATATTTTCTCTGTCTATAGCATCTGTCTTATCTGAATTCTTCTTCCAGTACTCACTGAAGATTTTATTTCACGGTTTGCCTTTCTGAAATACTGGACTCCAGTTACAGATCCTTCACATTCTTCTGTCTTGAAACTTCTCATGAAGTAGAAAAGCTTGAAACCATTATATTTAAGATTATTTTCTGTCATTAGTTTATCCTGCAGATCCTATAATTTACAAAAATTTCATCTGAATTATCCTTTTCTCTTGCTTGTTCAGTATTTGTTCCATAAAAGAACTATCCTCTATCATGTTCAAATTCATATCATCCCCAGCAACATTGAATTTTTGCTGATGCTTGCCCATTAGAAATCCCACAAATCTGCATGATCACACAATCTCAGCTTTACCTTTATTCTCCCCCCATATTTGTGTCCATTATTTTCCAGCTCAAATCTGTACCAGCAGATTCATAATAGATTGCATCCCTGTTAAGTATTTTTCCTACCTTTTGCTCAATGATTTTCATTCAAGTGGACACTATCTCATTTTCACCCTCAAATTTAACATTATTGCACTATTGTTAACAGTCTTCACTCCTTAACATGTTTTATGGCGTTATCAACATGAAATTATTTCAACACTTTCTGTCTTTCATAAAGAGTGTCTATCCTTCCATTCCAATATATTTCACTCAACAACTTTGTTACCCCCAAATTCCTGTTTTGCCGTGTCTGATTCCATGACAGGTGCCAATGTTATAAATATATATATATAAATATATACATATAAAAGTATGAAGTATAATAGAAAGAGGGTAGACATGAACACTTACAAGCTGTACATATAATGCATGTATGCCTCATATGCTTTTGTTGAACTGTCTTTACTCTTGCTCCATCCTTACTCAGGTCCCTCTACTTGTATTCCATATGAGGATTATACAAATTATTTCCATCTTTCCTCTTGAGTATTTCAGTTTAAAGGAGTTTAGGATTTTCCAGCTTAATGAAAGGTAGATGAAAAATAAATTAACAAGAGGCAACACAATAATAAAAAAATTAAATATTTTTCACAAATTTAGGATCAATTAGTATTATTACTGCCTGATGTTTTTGCTTTGGTTTAAAATGACAGTTCTAGTTCAAATATTCAGATATAACTTTTCACTGCCAGAAATACTTCTGGACTAAGAATAAGAATGAATGGAAAAACAGCATGATAGTTCTACACTAATAACTATTTAAATCTCCCACACACAACTAAAACCATCTAGCAGTCTAACAACTTGCAAGTAAGATTTTATTAAATCAGACTTTCTACTTATTATGCTTTTTAATATCTCACAAGTACAAGATCAGAAAAATTAAACTGAAATATAACTACAATGTTGACTTTAACATGATAGCTTTTAACACGATTTCAGACTTATGAAATGTCAACTTCTTCAAAACAGTTTCAAGGAGTTAAGCTCAGCCTTGCTGACAAGGCTATGTAAAATATCTTTCTCTGTTATGAATAAAAAAGTATTTATGTGTGTCTAATTTTGTGTGTCAGAGAGAAAAATAGCATAGAAACACAGGCAGATGCTATAAATATGACAGGCCTAAAAAATGCAAGCATATATGCATAGAATCCCATATATTCAAGATGCAGGATTATTAATTCAAAAGAAAAATATTTTTCAAAAATAGTGAGGCCATAAGAAAGTCCTGTAAGACATCTCGGTTTAGAATCTGTGATTTTTTGTTGTTGTTGTTGTTGTTGTTGCACTATCACAAATTCCATGTTATATATTAGAAAAGCTTAAAAGAGTGTATGTAGGGGGAAAAAAAGTGTATGGAGTGTGGTTTGGTATTTTTTCCTGAGAGTAGCACCTTGGAACACAATCTAAAGGCATTCCACTGAATTAACTGTGTTTGCATCGAAGCAGGAACGTCAGTGATCCTTTAAGAATAAGGTAAGTCCTCTGTCCCACTGAGAAGATTTCCAAGAGCTTCTACAAGGTCAGGGAAATTACCTGGTCCATATAAGAAATTTGTCTTCCATCCAAATACCAGACCTTGCTTACCTCAGGGCTAGGGAAACAAGATTTGAGTCACACTTCTTTTATGTTTGCAGAGAAGATGAATATGCTTTTAAGGGAAGGCTGAACAGTACAAAAAAGATGATTTTTTAAGAATAACTTCGGGGTTTAGCATGTTGGGATGTTAAGGTAAGAGTTAACAGAGGTCTGCTGAAGATACAGATGCTCAGAAATCACATAGACAGAGTACTGTTCAGTACTTACACTCATACAGGAAAAACAGAGGGACAAATACATCTGGCATTACCTTTGAGTTAAAGCTGGATTCCAACATCTGTGCTGTGCACATGGGGTGTATTCCATGTGTTCCTGTGTGCCTAACACCTATTAGATTTACATACTACAATCTAGACAGCACATTAACACACAAATGCGAACACGTGCACATCTTTGCACGTATGCAATCACATCTTTTTTCCGATTTTTTTTTTGAGCAGCCAAACGCGCAATTTAACCGAAAATAAAACCCGAAATTTAATCGGAAAAAAAACCATCCCCGGAGCTACAGCCAACCTCGGCACCGAAAAACGTTCTGTGTTCCGCACGCACACCTCAAAACAGCGGCTATCCCGCCGGGACCGAAGGGAACGCGCTCCCCGCAGCGCCGCCTCCTCCGCGGCCGCTCCTGCCGCTCTGCCCGAGCCGGGGGCAGCGCCCGCGGGCGCCCCTCGCGGCCCACCCCCCGCCCTGCGCTGCCACCTGGCGGCGGGGGGAGGCGCCGCACCGCGCCCCGCGGGAGCCCGCGGCCGCCGGGAGCCCGCGGGAGCGCGGCCGGCCCCGCGGGCCCCGGCGCTGCCGCGGGGAGCGGCCCGGCGGGCATGAGGGGCTGCCACAGAGTCTCCTAGATGCTGCTGTTGCATCCGTGCCCCGGCTCCCCCCCGCGACCCGCGGCTGGGGTGGGCAGCGGAGAAAAGTGAAGCTGAACGGTTCCGACACACGCCCGCGCCCCCGATGTCGGAGAATGAGCGTAGCAAAACCCGAGACTTTGTTTCACCGTGACCACCCAATTCCCCGCGGTCTCCGCGAAGGCAGCAGAGGCTCCCGCACGGCGAGCGGTGGCCACCGGCTCCCGCCGCCCCCTCGCCGCTGCTCCGCTCCAGGGGCGGCTGCGGACCTCGGCCCGAGGTGTGCGGGAGCGGCAGCGGCGTCCAGAGCGCTGGCGGAGCGCGGGGAAAGTTGGCCGGTGCTGGTGAAAGTGAGAGCGCAGCCCCGGGATGCGCGGGGCGGAGGAGCGGCGGGGCGGAGGAGCGGCGGGGCGGGCGCGCCGAGCTCCTATCGGCATGTGTGTGCCCGCGTGTGCCGGTGCGCCGGGTGCCCGTACGGGCGGGCTTCGCGACGCCCCACGGGGCCGGCTGCTGCCGCCGCCGCGCCGTCACCCGGGGACACCCGCCCCGCAGCGCGGCCCTCCCCCGCGACCCCTGCGCTCCCGCCCCCCTCCGCTCCCCCCCGCACTCGCTCGGCGCCGCCGCCCCGCCCTCGCTCCCCTCCCTCCGCCTCCCCGCTGCGCTCGGCGGCGCGGGCACAGCGCGGCGCTCCGCCGGCCGCCCCCGCCCCCGCCGTGCGGGCGCGCGCCACAGCGCGCGTGCGTGGCGGGCGCGCCCCCCGCGGCTGCCCGGGCGCGCGCGGGCGCGCGCGAGGGAGTGTGAGTGTGCGGCGCGTGTGCGCGCGCCCGTGGGCGCCCCTGAGCGCGCGCTGTGCCTCGGCGCCGCCTGCGTGCGGGGGGTGCCCGTGCGCGCTCCGCACCGAGCTCCCCGGCGCTGCCATCCTCGCCTCCGCCGCCCCGGCGGCTCCGCGCAGCGCCCGCGCAGCGGGTCGGCATCTTCATGGGCTGCCACCATGCTTGGGCCCTGGAGATTTCGGGCGAAGTAAGTACCGGGGTTGACTTTTCTCTCGCTCTCTTTTCCTCCTTTCTTCCTCCCTTCCCCGTTCCCCGCCCCTTCCCCGCCGGGTCTTTCCTTGCTGTTGCTTTCCACCCCCAGTTCCCCGCCGTTTGCCCCCCTCCCCCGAAAGCCATCTCTCCCAACTCGGGGTGCTGCTCAGTTGGGTGGCAGTGTCCGGCTAGGGCTGCTCGCTCGCCGCTGCTGTCGGCGGTACTGAAAGCTGCTTCCAGCCGGATATGCAGTGCGGTAATCTAAGGGTTGAACTCTTCGGGGAAAAAAAAAAATAAAAAACAACAACAAAAAAAAACCCCCACACACACGCAAGAAAAATCCCGATGCAACCCCTTTCCTTTTCTCCCCTCCCCCCACGTCGCCCCCACCCCCCGCCCCCCCCAATCTGAACCTCTGTAGGGAGCTGGAGAACAGCAGCACACAGTCATCACAGAGGGGTTTCCAGGGCGGGATTGCAACCTTGCATATAGCCAGCTACAACTTTATTTTCTTTACCTCCCATCCCCCGCCTTTTTTTTCTTTTTTTTTTTTTCTTCTCAGAGAAAGGGGAAAGGGAAAGGGAGAGGGAGGGAAAATTGTATTTGCCTCCTTTGGTAACCATAATTGAATTAAAGTTGTAAAATGTCTGGGAGTTTAACACCGACCGGGCAGGTTTTCAATAGGTTGTCATTGTGGGTTTTTTTTTCTTCTCCGAAGAACTGTTGGTTAATGGATGAATGGATCTGATCGAGCTGAGAAAAAATATGCTAGATACATGCCTTTGAGTAAGATTTCTGCTGCCTTTATGCAGTGAAGCCTTTTTGCTTTGAGTAATTCCGATCCAGTTGACGTCTGGTCAGAATTCACGGAGACTTCCGATTTCTTGCTGCATGATTGCCTTTGCTGCAAGTGCTAGTTTTGCAGCCTTGAACCTGATGCCACAGGAGATGTCTTGCAGTACTGAGACTTCTTGTTTTTTAGGATGCGTTCCTCCAAACCAGAGTTGTGTCATGAGGATTGGAGCTCTGAGGTGGACGATAGAAAATGCAAGCCTGCTCCAAGATCCCAGCATTTAAGCCTGATGATTTATTGGTCTTCCCCTACCGACACACAAAATGCATTTATTTTCCCTATTCATACTGCTTTTAGACTAGCAGAAGTAGAAGAAAGCCACGAGGAGTCAGAAAGATGGCAAAAAAGGAATGGATTTGTTTCCAGCTAGGTGGAATTCAGGCATTAAATTACTGACGTAGGTCAATGGTAGGGTTTCCCTTCTACCCTCCTTGGCTTTTAATCAGCCTGGGTGTTTTCTCCCATAAAGGATGAAGAGCACTGACAGCCATCGCTGCTTATAATCAGTAACTCTGATGTTTGGAGTGTTGGCAATGAGATATTTTCATGAGACCTATTTAGATCTCTCCACTTCTACCAGGCTAGTTTTGCAGAACATTGGGAATAAGCGCTATGTCAGATATGGATGAGACTCCGAAGATGACCTGCATGTTTTACGTTTTTCACAAATTTTGGGTGAGTGGTTAAAACATTTCTTCAGAGTGTGTGTGCATGTGTGTGTGTGTGTGTGTGTGTATGTATGTGTGTGTGTGTGTGTGAGAGAGAGAGAGAAAACAGAAGACTTGTGCTTGAAATGAGCTCTGTTACATTGTGTATAACTTGGGAGGGGATCAAATATCTGTTATATATTATTTGCTTTTGTAAAAATACAAAATTTCCGTAATTGAAGAGAGCTGTTAAGTGCACTGAAGTAGGAGGTTAATGTATTTAATCTCATTACAGAAGAATTCCTGCACAAAAGTCATCTGGGGGTGCGCGCGTGTGTGCATGTGTGTGCGCTTGTGTGCATGTCTGTGTGGGTGGGTGTGTGCTTTGTAAATGTATAGCTAGAAAAAAAACCACCAACATAAAAGAGTTTTAAGAAATGTGTGATGTGGAGAATGTGTCAGTATTCCCTCTGTTGAATTAAGATGCCATTTTCAGCACTGAGCATTTTTCTTTGGATTCCTACCATGGTATTTCCACCACTGGTTAAAAATCAAGGTAAAAGGAGGGGAAGACCTTGGTGCACTGGTTCAGCAGGGAGGTTCTGAAGGGAAGAGGGAGCTGGGGAATAGGGGAGGTGGGAAACCTTGTAAAATGGTGTTTCTTTCTCTTAAATTAGAAACGTGAAACTGAACTGACAGCCATTTTATGTATATTTATGGGGCTGGTTGTGAAAAGGAAATCCAGAGAAGCATTGAAATTCACCCCACACTAACAGAATCAGAACAATTCCTACTGTGACCTCACCTTTTTAGACACTGAGGGCATTTGACTCGCAAGGAGCTGCCTATCAACCCTTTAATCAAGGCATGTCAGCCAGTTTCCAAAAGTATGGGAATTAGAAGTGACAGGAGGGGGGGATTTTTTGATAGGTGAACAATTCTCTACCCCACTGAAGACATATATAAACTTTGTTTCCATTTCAAATGTTACGGGGCTACCCTATTATGCTACTTTCTTTTTTTTTTTTTTTTCTCCTTATCCTTACAGGAAATAAAATGTATGCTTGCTGCTCTACAGTAACTTTGGAACAGGACCTCAACAAAAAAATGCATATCTGGATGCTGCAGACGATCGCATTTGCTTTAACATCACTAGTCCTTTCCTGGGCAGAAAGCATCGAGTATTATGGGGAAATCTGTGATAATGCGTGTCCTTGTGAGGAGAAGGACAGCATCTTAACAGTGAGCTGTGAAAACAGAGGGATCATCAGCCTTTTTGAGATCAGTCCACCAAGGTTCCCTGTTTACCACCTCTTGTTGTCTGGGAACCTTTTGAACAGGCTGTACCCAAACCAGTTTGTCAATTACACGGGGGCTTCAATTTTGCATCTGGGGAGCAATGACATACAAGACATCGAAACTGGGGCCTTTCATGGTCTGAGAGGTTTAAGGAGGCTGCACTTGAACAATAACAAGCTGGAACTTTTACGGGATGACACTTTCCTTGGGCTAGAGAGTTTGGAATACCTACAGGTTGATTATAATTATATTAGCGTCATTGAACCTAATGCCTTCAGCAAACTGCATTTGTTGCAGGTGCTGATTCTCAATGATAACCTCCTCTCCAGTCTGCCCAACAACCTCTTCCGTTTTGTGCCCTTAACTCACCTGGACCTGAGGGGTAACCGGCTGAAGCTGTTGCCCTATGTGGGCCTCCTGCAGCACATGGATAAAGTGGTGGAGCTGCAGCTGGAGGAAAACCCCTGGAATTGCTCCTGTGAGTTGATTGCTCTAAAGGATTGGCTGGACAGTATCTCATACTCTGCTCTGGTGGGAGATGTGGTTTGTGAGACCCCTTTCCGCTTACATGGTCGAGACTTGGATGAAGTCTCTAAGCAGGAGCTCTGCCCCAGGAGGCTCATCTCTGATTATGAAATGAGACCTCAGACACCATTGAGCACTACAGGGTATTTCCACACTACCCCGGCCTCAGTCAACTCCGTGGCCACTTCTTCTTCAGCTGTTTACAAATCTCCCTTGAAGCCCCCCAAAGGGACCCGGCAACCCAACAAGACAAGGGTGCGCCCCACCTCCCGCCTGCCCTCAAAAGACCTGGGATACAGCAACTATGGCCCCAGCATTGCCTACCAGACCAAATCCCCGGTGCCTTTGGAGTGCCCCACTGCCTGCACTTGCAACTTGCAGATTTCTGACCTGGGCCTCAATGTCAATTGTCAGGAGAGGAAGATTGAGAGCATTTCTGAACTGCAGCCCAAACCCTATAATCCTAAGAAGATGTATTTGACGGAAAACTACATTGCGCTGGTACGCAGGGCAGATTTTGTGGATGCCACTGGGCTGGATTTGCTGCATCTGGGCAATAATCGCATCTCAGTCATTCAGGACCGGGCTTTTGGGGATTTAACTAATTTGCGAAGGCTGTACCTGAATGGGAACAGGATCGAGCGGCTGAGCCCAGAGCTGTTCTATGGGCTGCAAAGCCTGCAGTACCTCTTCCTGCAGTACAACGTCATCCGGGAGATAGAGGCAGGCACCTTTGAATCTGTCCCCAACCTTCAGCTCTTGTTTTTGAACAACAATCTGCTGAGGTCTTTGCCAGGGAACATTTTTTCTGGTCTGTCTCTCTACAGGCTGAGCCTGCGGAGCAACCACTTCTCCTACCTGCCAGTGAGCGGGGTGTTGGACCAGCTGAAATCCCTGCTGCAGATCGACCTGCACGAGAACCCCTGGGACTGCACCTGCGACGTGGTGGGCATGAAGCTGTGGCTGGAACAGCTCAACACCGGTGTCCTGGTGGACCAGGTTATCTGCGAGTCCCCTAAGAAGTTTGCCCAGAGCGACATGCGGGCCGTCCGGGCGGAGCTGCTGTGCCCCGACTACTCGGACATCGTCGTCTCCACTCCCACGCCGTCCCCGGGCCAGCTGCCAGCCAGGACCACCCCCTCCTCCTCCACGGTGCGCCTCAATGGCACGGCGGCAGCGGGCAGCTCCGCGCCCGGGGGCGGCGCCGGCGGCGGCAGCTCCTCGGTGCCGCTCTCGGTGCTGATCCTCAGCCTGCTGCTCGTCTTCATCATGTCCGTCTTCGTGGCGGCGGGGCTCTTCGTCCTGGTGATGAAGCGGCGCAAGAAGGGCCAGGGGGACCACGCCAGTGCCAACAACTCCGACGTGAGCTCCTTCAACATGCAGTACAGCGTCTACAGCGGCGGCGGCCACCACCACCACCCCCACCTCCAGCAGCACCCGCCCCACCGCGGAGGCGGCAGCGGCGGCGGGGGGGGCGCTGCGCTGCCCAAGGTGAAGACCCCCGCCGGCCACGTCTACGAGTACATCCCGCACCCCCTGGGCCACATGTGCAAAAACCCCATCTACCGCTCCCGGGAAGGCAACTCGGGCGAGGATTACAAAGACCTTCACGAGCTCAAGGTCACCTACAGCAGCCACCCCCTGCCACCCGGCGGGGGCGCGCCGCCGCCCCCGCCGCCGCCGGCGCCCGGCGGGGGGGATGCGCCGGCGCGCAGCCCCGCGTACAGCGTGAGCACCATCGAGCCGCGGGAGGAGCTGCTCTCGCCGGTGCAAGACGCCGATCGCTTTTACAGGGGCATTTTGGAGCCCGACAAACACTCCCCCTCCACGCTGGGTACACCCGGCTCCACCCTCCCCGACTACCCCAAGCTCCCCGCCGCCTACACCTACTCCCCCAACTATGACCTTAGGCGTGCCCACCAGTACTTGCACCCGGGGCCGGGGGACGCCAGGCTCCGGGAGACAGTGCTCTACAGCCCCCCGAGTACTGTCTATGTAGAGCCCAACAGGAACGAGTATCTGGAGCTAAAAGCAAAACTAAACGCAGAGCCGGACTACCTCGAAGTGCTGGAAAAACAGACCACATTCAGCCAGTTCTGAGAAACAGCCCCCCCGCCCCCCGTCCCCTCGCCAGTCTCAGCAGCTCCTTCTCTAGAGTATTTGTATTTAACAACCACACGCAAAACAAAGAAACGTAAATGCTGACCTCCCTACACACACACACCTCGCCCCCCTCCTCTTTTTCCCCCTTTAATTCATTTTATTGTAGGGTGAAGTGCCTTGGCACAGGACTTTTCAGCTTCGGGGAATGATTCTGAAAGGGTGTGCTGTTCAGTTTGGTTTGGTTTTGGTTTTGTTTTTCTCTGTTACTGCGTTTGGAAGTCGGAAACCACCTATTGTGTAAAATGGGCACAACACTGGCATTGTGTGGGTGTCCATGTGTGTTTGGGGAAGGCGGCAGGAGGTTTCATGGTCTCTTGTCAGGTCACATTCAGGTCGTGCTTTTTTTTTTCCTTTTTTTTTTTCCTTTCTTTTCTTTTAAAGACATTATTTTTAGTTTTCTCTCTGGTTGAAGAGTACGGCGCACATTTTCCCCTTTTAGCCATGGGTGAGTCTAAATGGCTTTTGTGGAGAGATTAGCACACCCCGACTTTAATACAAGGTTTCCTTTTTTTAAGGATGTGTTTGTATACTTTCTGGACTTTTGAATTAAAAAAAAAAATATATTGTGATCTTTAAAGGGATCACTGTAGATGTGGACAAATCATTAAAGAGTGCAGAGATATATGATCCATAACTGGTTAGTGAAAATAACTTATTGATGAAATATAAAAAAAAATATTTTATTGTAGCACCTATTTTTATATGCACATTAGCATTTCTCTTTCCTTCACTATTTTAGGGCCTAATCTTGCAAATTTTTAACTCACTTGAGTATCTCTATTTGTGAAAGAAGTCCCAGCTTAGGCCTTCATCCTGCAGGCACTTAAGCACATGAACAACTTTACCAATGTGTGTGGTTCTGGAGACTCACTCATTGAGCAAAGTTAGTCAAAAGTCAAAACAATTAAGATAGAGGATGCAGAATTCTTCTTATAAGTAAAAATACTGGGATGTTTAAGTGTTTATTTTTTTTCCCGGGGTTGGGGTCCAAAGTCTGTGGATTGCTTTAAAATATTGCACTACAGTGAGAGCTTTTTTCCCAAATCTGATATAGTATCAGAAGGACCTTTTAAATCTCTATAGATAATGCCAGTTATGACCAAATCCTAACAGACAATCTGAGACATAAAATCTGATCACAAAAGGAAAAAAAAAATCATGTTTCTCTATTGAAAAAATGTATCTTTTAGCAACCTCCTGCTCAGGAGTCTGGTTGGGCAAACTAGTGAGGGACATGTAGAAGGCATTCATTTTATCAGTAAAAAAAGTTTCATTTTTGATTTGTTGGTTTCATTTTTTTCTTTTTTTTTTTTTTTAAATTGTATTAGTTAACCAAAATATAATGATTTTGCAACTGTTGTAGCCAGTTTATGATTGTTTAGTCAAGTACAATTGCACTTGTACAGATCCACATGTTTACTGGCATCCTGAAAGACCAAATGATGGACTGTACAAATCTCTATAAAATGTCTTTACCCCTTTGGGCAGCAGGCAATGGGAAGAATATTCATAAACACAGCATCACTGTAAGATGGGACAACTCATGTCTCATATGTATCCCAGCACATGTGATTTTTTAATAGTTTCTGAATAAACACTTGGTAAATATTTCAAATGTAAGATCCTGAAGTAATGAGTATCTGAACTTTAAAATTTCTGGCCAAAATAATCCGTTTGTACGTTGGATTCTCTTTACTAGCAATTAAGGCTTATAAAAAAGATCTAACATTTCTAGGCAAACATAATGTGTTCTCTGTTTTTGGAACATGACATGTGGTAATTACCAGCATGTATAACATGGGTCAGAAAGCAACACAATGATATGTGTTTCAACAACATATTGAATAGGATAGTTTTATATTTACATTTTGTTTCCTTACTGAGGTGTTCTTTAATATTTGGAACAGGGTAAGTGATATTTCACAAGTGTTTTCTTTCTTCATTAGGTTATATTTAATATTGTTTCCAGAGTTACTCACTGGTACATCTTTTATTACAAAAGGGCTCTGTTCTATTCTGCTTTTCCTACCCATGTACAATCTGTCACTTTCTACAAAAACAAAGCTGTATAACTGGGCTGTTGAAATTCAAGAAAAATGTTTTCTTGGCGTGTGTTCTTCCCTCTGTGCCACCTACACTGAGCAAAAGCAAAAAAAAAAAAAAGAAACAAGTATGACTGTATTTAGCTTGGACAGTTTAGTAAGCAGAGTGTTATTTCAGTTTGAAATGCAAAGTTGAGGAGTGTTCTTTTTTCACAAGAGACATAACAAATGGCTATTCTGTTCACTGCTCTCCATCTCCTGCAGACTTCCCATTGACACCAGTGAGAGATGTGTGTGTGGCTGCCTGAGGTGCAGTTTTCCAGCCCTAACTTTGAATCTCTGCCTTTATAACTATTGCTGAAACCAGTGGCCTGGTTCTTCCATTTAAGCTCAGTAGAGGCATGCTGTTGTTAAATGGGTATAAGTAAGAAAATTTTCAGCCTCACTGACTTTGCCAGAGAAAGACTAGCTCAGAAAGGATTGAAGGAGAAGCTCCTGCAAACTTTGTGTCTCTTCATGTGTATATATATATATCTTTCCTGTGTGGTTCTAACCTGATGTTTATGAGTTTGCATAGGTGTCAGTACAAACATAGGATGAGGTCCTTATTGTGAAAGGTACATTGCGCATGGCATTCTGCCACAAAGAGGCAGCATCCGCAAATGAGTAAATGAGCAGGAATTGCTTGGATTTGTAAGAAATAGCTGAAAGAAATCCCTTGACATTCTGTTTATGTTTGCATCCTGACGCTGCCATTTCTGAGGTCGGTAGTACTGCTGCTTCCATGTGTTCTACATGCATTTAATAACTGCTAATGAAGGATTTTTCTAATGGTCTACACTACAACCAGAACAATTAATTTCCATCTTTTTGACGACTCACTTTCAGTAGAAAAAAACATGTTATCGCTTGTGTTACTGGAGAAAAAGATTAATTGACATCAATTACCTACAGAAAGTGCATTCCGGAAGATAAATCCTTGAAAAAGAATACAGAATCAAAAATAATATTCTTTAGTCAGTAATCATCCTGAAACATATCTGAAAGGGTTATTTGTGAATGAAGACTTCAATGGAAGTAGGAGTTCCCACTCAGTGGCTAAAATGATATATCATCTGTGGATAATTATTGCAAGAAAAAGTAGATAGGAATAGAAATTGGCAAAGGGACATATGCCTCTGATTCAAAAAGAGGATAAGAGATAAAATAATTTGTTTGAAGAAAAACTCACCCTATTTTGAGAATTCTGAATATTATTTTTAGTGGGTTATCAGATCTGTTATATTCCCCTCTTTTTTTTTTTTTTTGTAGGTTTTTTGTGAGGTTGACAAGTAATGTTGAGCTTACTGAATCACTCATGTAGCCTCACATTTCATTTCAAAAGTGCATAAGTGAATGAAATTCTGTGATGAACAAAAAAAAAAGTAGAAGAAAATCCTAGTTTCTCAATGTAATTATTTGAAACAAAACATAAGTGAAACCCATTCCCTTCCCTTCCCTTCCCTTCCCTTCCCTTCCCTTCCCTTCCCTTCCCTTCCCTTCCCTTCCCTTCCCTTCCCTTCCCTTCCTTCCCTTCCCTTCCCTTCCCTTCCCTCTTCCCTTCCCTTCCCTTCCCTTCCCTTCCCTTCCCTTCCCTTCCCTTCCTTCCCTTCCCTTCCCTTCCCTTCCCTTCCCTTCCCTTCCCTTCCCTTCCCTTCCCTTCCCTTCCCTTCCCTTCCCTTCCCCTCCCTTCCCTTCCCTTCCCTTCCCTTCCCTGCCTTCCCTTCCCTTCCCTTCCCTTCCTTCCCTTCCCTTCCCTTCCCTTCCCTTCCCTTCCCTTCCCGCACCTTCCCTTCCCTTCCCTTCCCTTCCCTTCCCTTCCCTTCCCTTCCCTTCCCTTCCCTTCCCTTCCCTTCCCTTCCCGCACCTTCCCGCACCTTCCCTTCCCTTCCCTTCCCTTCCCGCACCTTCCCTTCCCGCACCTTCCCTTCCCGCACCTTCCCTTCCCGCACCTTCCCGCACCTTCCCTTCCCGCACCTTCCCTTCCCGCACCTTCCCTTCCCGCACCTTCCCGCACCTTCCCGCACCTTCCCGCACCTTCCCGCACCTTCCCTTCCCTTCCCGCACCTTCCCTTCCCTTCCCTTCCCTTCCCTTCCCTTCCCTTCCCTTCCCTTCCCTTCCCTTCCCGCACCTTCCCTTCCTTTCCCTTCCCTTCCCTTCCCTTCCCTTCCCTTCCCTTCCCTTCCCTTCCCTTCCCCTTCCCTTCCCTTCCCTTCCCTTCCCTTCCCTTCCTTCCCTTCCCTTCCCTTCCCTTCCCTTCCCTTCCCTTCCCTTCCCTTCCCTTCCCTTCCCTTCCCTTCCCTTCCCTTCCCTTCCCTTCCCTTCCCTTCCCTTCCTTCCCTTCCCTTCCCTTCCCTTCCCTTCCCTTCCCTTCCCTTCCCTTCCTTCCCTTCCCTTCCCTCACCTTCCCGCACCTTCCCGCACCTTCCCGCACCTTCCCTTCCCGCACCTTCCCTTCCCTTCCCTTCCCGCACCTTCCCTTCCCTTCCCGCACCTTCCCGCACCTTCCCGCACCTTCCCTTCCCTTCCCGCACCTTCCCTTCCCTTCCCGCACCTTCCCGCACCTTCCCGCACCTTCCCTTCCCGCACCTTCCCTTCCCTTCCCTTCCCTTCCCGCACCTTCCCGCACCTTCCCTTCCCTTCCCGCACCTTCCCTTCCCTTCCCGCACCTTCCCTTCCCTTCCCTTCCCTTCCCGCACCTTCCCGCACCTTCCCTTCCCTTCCCGCACCTTCCCTTCCCTTCCCGCACCTTCCCTTCTTTCATATTTTACTCTCATTTATAACAAAATGAGCTGAATTTAAAGTGGTTAATCCCAGAAGATATAGCCTGTAATTTCTAGACATTCCTACACACTGTTTGAAACACCAGATGTTCTGTCAGTCCTCTCATCAGTTAAAAGTGACAAAAATACAGCTTCCACCTCGGTAGTTCTGGAGCCCACATTCTCACCCCTTTTTTTTTTTAATACATATATCTTTACCATCCAGTATTTTAATGGTCACTTAAGGTTGTGAAAGCATGTTCAGTTGATACTGCATACTGCAGAAGTTAATTTCTAAACATTTTCTTATGTTTTAATTTTTTTATAATGCTTACAGGTATTTCTTCGGGGTATTCTTTTTAGGAAAACAAATATAGAGGCATCATTCCTCATATCACATAATAATTTAATTATTAAAGTAATTTTTGAAATTGGTAGAAGAGCCTAGAAATGAGCTTATGACTCACAGTAAACACAATATAGAAGATATATCTGTAAAGACAGGAATAGCTAATTGTGGTTGTTAGAAAATGTGAAGGCAAGATCCTGCTTTTGTAGGTTGTTTAGATCTCTGTTTAGCTGTAGCTAAAATGTCTGACCAGCATGTTGTTTCTTACAGAAACTTAAGAGTCTGTTTAATGCATATGGTTCCCTCTCAGGGGGCAGAGTCCATTAAGGCACTACATCCTGAAGGACAGGGTAAACAAGAGCTCCTTCATTTTTAGAGGGCAGGTTCTTTATATTGCTCAGTGTCTCCAGGGAACCTGAATAGCCTTTCATTAGGTTAAAGACTGGCATACTGAATTACAGCGTCTCCAAACCGGAGAAGGAGGCTGAAGTCTTTTGCAGTCTTATGCAGAACTGAGAATGCTATTGGCACTACTGGCATTAAACAAGAAAAATGGGGAGAGATGAGAGAGTGAATGGCAGACACAATTCCATAGCTGTCATCCTTCAAACAGTTGTCACATTTCTATTGATTATTTGATTGTAGGGAGCTTGTACCTCTATTCTGCAGCATCCACTTACCCTGGAAAATGTAGGACCTCAAGCTAAGGAGTGACAGGAGGATGGAGGAGTAGACAAGTGAGGCATTTCTGTGAGAGAAGTAGGCAGGATAGCAGCACTCTGAATGGGGCAGCCACGCTATTTGTTTTTCCCAACCCTTCTAAGAAGCTTTGCAATGTGTTTTGCTGAAAAGAGAGCACACAGATATCCTTACAGTCCTGCAACACTGTCTTACATATTTGTGTTTGTCCATTTATATATAAATAGTATCCTAATATTATACGTCTTTGCATTTTTTTCATTATTCAGCTACATTTCAGGATATCTAGCAGTATGATGATACTCCAGAAATGCTAAGCACAGTTATGCTTTAGAATAATTGTTTATTCTTAAAACACTGAACAGAGCAGAGATAGGACAGAAAAAAAGGCACATTTAGGTCCTAGGAGCAAGAGGCATCTAGTTAATTGAATATACAGAGAAATAAAGTGTAATGAAGTTTGTAATTGAATGGTTCTCAAATTAACTATTTAACTTACAGCTAATGGGCCACATTTTGCTTCTAGTTGTGTAAGTACACAACTGGATTCCATTGACTTGAGGAACTTGCAAAACATTTACCTTGCTCTTGTGAGTCTGGCATTTTGTCATTGAAATAAGCCATTCTCTTAGTATTTCTGTTTTGTACAATGAAAAATTTGAATACAGTAATGATAAACATTAGTAGTTCTTTTACGTACCTCCAAAATGAATCACATGGATTTCCAATCTGCTGACGAATTAACTGAACACTGATGTAAAATGGCACTGTAAAGTTTATCTTGGACCCCTGATTATATGGAAGTATGGTTTACATCCACAGACATACATGTGGCTCTTCAGAATGATGGATCATATGAATAAACAACATACCTCTATTTAATTCTGTGCACTCGGTCCCAAAACCTGGAATTAGATTCAATACTTATTGATAAAAATTGTTCCCTTTGTGGTGTTTTTGCCATGGAAGATGCAACTACTTTTGCTGCAATTTTGCAGGCTTATATTTACAATGTTTTTAAATTTTACAGAAAACTATAGGCCATGTCAAACAAAAATTTATTTTTTTTTCTGGCCAGACACACGATTACTATTTGTATATCATGAAATGGTTCTGGGTGATCTTCCAAAAATGCCCAGATTAGGATAAGATAAAAGGTTGTATAATAATTGTGTGGTTCAATATTTCATGTAATAAAATATTTTTTTTTTCTGATGATTTCAACAGTATATCTGATTTTGTGAACAACTAGATCATTAACATATTTGGTAATTTTGTATTCTGTGGCAAAAAGTTTATATTTGAGGAAGGGGACAAAGTATGAGATTGCATTTGTCAGACGTCATATCAATTTTATTCAAAAATGCTTAGAGCAAAAGTACTGAGTTAAATTCTTCAAACTTGAAAGTTAGAAGTCTAGTCCAATTTTTGAATTTTGGAAACAGTGTTTAATTACCAACTAGATTATTATTTTAACCATACGTATTTTTTTACCACCTGTACTTTAAAAAATAAACAAGTGTGTATGTATATATGAAGTGTATGTGCACATATATATGTCTGCATATATACATATATGTACACCTACACTTATATCTATTTTTATTTCTTTAATTAAAATTGTCTTTACTATAATGTAAGAATATTTCCATGTGAATTGTGAGAGCTTTTAGTCTTGGAATGAAACAGAAGTTCTTCACAGAGCATGTAAGAGGTAAATGCTATATCCATGTAATCACCAAAAAGTCAGTCCAGTCATACAATGCTTCAGCTTTTCTAATATAGTAATATAAATTTTGTGTTGGGGTTACTAGGAACAAAAGTTTGGATTCAAATCAGTTTTAATGTGTCTGAATATGGATTGAAGGGTATTAATATTGCAGTATTTTAAACCTGTACCTTTTAGATCTGACATAATATCACATGGCAAAACTGGCCTGAAATTGATTTTCTGTATCTTTACTACTATAGCAATTCATTGGTCCAGTCAAACGGATAAATAGACACCTAACAAATGTATTGTTGAGAAAGACAAGAGTTCTTAGAAAGGTCTCTCACTTAGGTGTCTGAATTTAGTTTTAAAATTCTGAATTCATAATGGTGTTTAATTATGCAATTAATTATTACAAGTAATGACAAAGATTTGTTCCCTTTCTAAATGCTGAACTTAGGTGAGCTAATCAGTTTTTTTAGTTACCACTATAATAAAGCTGTTAGTCCCAGTGGCAGTTGCTTTCTGCTGAAAATTAAAGCAGGGTTGTTCTTAGCATTGGTACTCTTCAGCCATGATGCAATTTTGTCATTTAAATTCTTTTTTAAAATATGGAAAATTAAGGATTTTAAAATTATATTTAGGTTGGCAGTTTGCTAAATTGAATTGAATATGTTATTACGTTTATCTAATATTTATTTATGCAATTTTAAGTAGTTGTTTGTTTCATTTTTTTGTTGGTTTTGTTTTTTAAGCCATCCATACAACTCTTTACAGGTGATGTAATGATATGGTTCCATGAATTTATGTGTAGTTATGTACAGTGTTGCACATCTGGTTAGATGGCATCTGGTAACTTACAACAAACCAAAATATCTAGATTACAACATGCTTCACATTAAGCTCAAAATTCAAGAATATGTACATTTTCCTGTTTCCAAATTTGTAAGAAATGCTTACACAAACATCAAAGAACTTGAACCACTTTCAAAGAATGCGTATTCTGCTGAATCATTTATTCCCAAATATAAATATCTTCTTTTAGTGATGAAAAGTGCATCAAAGGAAAAATTGCCTAATCAGTATATTTGATGGTTTTGAAGTGAGTGAAAATTCTCTCATTGATTTTACTTTTTTGGAAGCATATAATTTCTTTACACTGTATGTTTCTTCCTGTTAGAGACTGTTTATTAGCCTACCATGCATAAGAAAAATCCCTGCTGCAAAGGTATTTCAAATCTCTATCCGTTACAGCCTTGGCTGTTTCTTAAAGTTGTTTTATTTTTTCAGTGATTAAATTATGCTTGGTCTTTTAAGGGTGGATTTTTTTGCTTTCTTCCATTCAAACATATCATACAATGTAGTCAATACCGGTGGTGGAAATTTTTTTAAAAACTGTATATTGATGGGTTCTTCCTGTTTATAACATTATTATTTATAAACATTCTAACTCTTTGAAAGATTTAACAGTTACACATTTTTTATTTTAATTTCATGTTTCCTTCTCATTCTTTTTTTCCTACACGTTACTGAATCAAACTGCCTGCCTTTGCTTTGAAGGCTGCTTTTTAAGTACAGAGCACAGTTGTGTGCAAAGGGATCTAAGGTATTGTTCTTCAGTGTGTTTATTTCTTTTAAAGAAAAATATTGTACTCTTCTAAAAAGCTATTGATTTTCTAAGGAAAATCACATGATATGCATTTCTTCTCTCCTTCTCCATTCTTACATTGTGAGGCACTGAAGAGGTGTGTTTGGTTTTGTAGCTTTTTTGTAGCAGGTGTAACACCTTAAGCAAAAAACTCATCATTGTCAAAGGAAATTATGTTTTAAGTAGGATTTAAAAAAAAAATCTGCCTATAGCATCATTACTGTAGAATTGTAACGCAAATACATAACTGCATAAACATGCATTTACATGTACGTGTGGGACACCAGATTTGGGTTTTTTCCCCCAGTTAATTTTTTTTTTTTTAATGCATCTTTTCTCAACAAGAGGATTTGTCATATAATTACAAAGTGCTTATATAATGAAGCTTTCCAGCAGAGTAATTTAAGCCATAAAGTGGTCTCCTTATTGACAGTTTCTGATTGGTTTCAAATGTTTATTTTTAATTTTTGGCCTGACAAGTAATAATTTCCAACAAGTAAGTGGTAATGTGCCATAATATCATGTTGAACAGTAGAATCTATTAGTTTAATCGTGCAATATATTACTTAATAATTTTTTAATGGTAAGAGTCTACTAATGCATATTGTACTAACATGTACATTAATTCTTCCTTAAGAATACTTTTTCCTAAAGAATAAAATGTTACTATTCTCTTGCAAAAAGTTTTTTCTAAAAATATGAGAAGTAGTTAAGATAATGATTCTAAATTCAATGGGTTTTAGAAGTATAATTGAATGTCTTTATGATGGGTAATATTTTTTCATCCACACATTTTTTACATTGAATGTGTTCTATAATTTTCAGTATATTTTATATACCTAGTGTTATCTATAATTAAATATTTCTTAAGACTTTTTGGATTACTAAGAAGTTTTTGTTAGATTTAGTTAGGATCAGAGTTTTAATTATGGAGGAAGAAAACCCCCATCTCATCAGTCCATCTTCATACTATTTATCTTATTTATCTTATGATCAAATAACTCAGATTTATTTTTCTGTCATGTTAAAGTACTCATTTCTGTGTAGTAGTTTGAGAATGACTTACTGCTCTATATAATCATCTATGGTGAAATACCAAAAAAATTCCCATCTTTGCTCTGATTGATTCTATGTAATTTTAATCTATAGTTACATAGTGAAACTGTTTTCTTTTATGTTTGTCTTAGACTTAGGTGCCCTTATCTCCAGGTCTGTGTTTCAATGTAAGGCCTCACATATGTTCACTTAATCAAAACTCAGTATTACTTCACAACCCAGAGAGAAAACCATTTAATAGTTTCCTGGGGCAACAAAGACAAAATTTCCAAAATAGATTTTGATTTTCTGACTCCTTCCACATGTGAAAATTTGATTTATGTGAGTTGTCCCATTGGGTTCAATCAGGATTTTTTGTGATACATACTTTTATGTTTGGAATTCTGAATTTAAATATGTCTGACACATACAGACTTATGCCAATACTTAATCTGAGTTCTAGTTTGTCTAATGGAGAAGGAAATGTTTCTAAAAATTTTAGGATTATGATTACTGTTGCTAAAGTATTTTCTTCCTATGAAAAGGTCTCTTCTGGATTTACTCACGCAGAAAATATACAATTAGGTGTTTGTATCTGAGAACATTTTGATATGTTTGAAAAGATCTGAGGACCTTCAAACCTAAAACTACTTCAGTTTCTGAAATGCTTACATTTTGTTTTCAGTTGAATGTTGCTGGGTTGAAAAGGTTACTGATAATAATGTTTAAGCCTAATGACAGAAAGGTACTAGGAGGCTTAATGAATGTTTTTATTTATTCAGATATTTGAACTATATATAAAAGGTATATATATAAAATATTGGTAGCTATAGGTTCTGAATGTCTTCCTTTTGTCTTGTCTGCTAAAACGGGGTAGGTTTTTTTTTTGCTTCAATAGAGATTGCAGGATTTGAATGAATTTTAAAGATGTTAAATAGCTGTCATTCAAATACTTCAATAAGAATAGTTTTTTTTTTTTATTGCTGTTATTGTTTTCATTAAGCTCAGAAAAAATCAGGTCATATCTATTATTGGGACTCACAGGGTTTTTAGGAGGTGAGTGAACAATTGCTAAGAGGCCTTGGGCCTCTCCATGTTAAAACAAGTTAAATGACGACAGTGATTAAAAGGGAGCTCATTTTAGTGAGTTCGTGATTTGAGAATATGGTCAATTTATATTTATCTCTGCATTTTAAATATTAAAAAGATTAACATTGTCAAAGTTGTTTACTAACACTGAGAAGGAGACAACTATTCTCAGGACAGAGACTCTTAAAGCAGGTATTTCTATTACCAGAAGTTAAATCAAAGATTTCAATTGAACTGTCTAAATTGAGAGATGCAGAAGTAAAAACATATAGAACATAGGGCATTTGATACATAGACTATCACTAAAACTTAAACTGGTAAGCATTTTTTTATTTATGTACAGCCTTTCAACCCTTGATGTCATATTCTTATATTAAAAGGATGTTTTAGCTGTAGTTAGGGCAGCACAGTCAGAAGAGAGACAGGTATTTTGGTCTATCTTATTTAATCTTAGAAAAATCATGGGGTTTTTTATTTTGTTTGTTTGTTTGGTTGTTGGTTTTTTTTTCCGATACACAGGCATCAAAATTTAAAATAATCCAGTATCAGCATTAAAATTGCTACAAGCAAACTGAAATATGAAATTAAGATACGTTGTTCTGTGACCATGGGAGATATTTGTGAGAGTGCTTTGTTGACAATTAATTGATAATTATGGCTTGTATTCTTCTAACACCTTTCTTCCCAAAGGATCCTAAAGTGCCTTACAAAATTAGGGCCTGTTCCTGCCCTGACTGAAGTCAATGGGAGCACTGCCAATGGGAACAGCACTGGGTACTTAGGAAGCTAATAAAAGCTGCATTCAAACATCATTTCTGCTACTAAAATGTGTAACTGTTCAACTTACACAGCAATACTCCCAGCGGTTTAAGACAGGAAGTGAATATTACCATATACAGATTGCAAATTTTTAAAAAAGTATGATTTTAAAGCGGTACATGGTCCAAATCAATATTAGTGTTAATAGCACTGATTTTGATTAAGATTTCTGTTTGAGTCTTCATCCAAACAGATTCTTTGCTTTTTTTTTTTTTTTTTGTGAAGATCTGAACATTAGTTCCAGTAGGTCTGATGACTGATGCAGCTTGCATTACTAATAAGTTGTGTACACATATTTTGGAGTCCAGATTTGCATGATTTTGATGCAATAATTTCAGAAAAATATAACATGGATGTACCAGTAATATTCTATAATTATTGTATCCTTTTGCTGATTAGTTTTTAATTTCTACCTGAGAAAGCCTGATATTATTATCAGAATTTTGTGTATGTTTCCATATTTGTTCAATTTACATATTGAGCTGATTGCTGTGATATGTGGAGGACACGATTTGATGTTTATATAACTGAAATTCCAGTAGAAATTAAGCATTGTACCACATATTCTGATATTTTTCTTTAGTTTTAATTTAAGTATCTTTCATATAAAATTTTTCAGCTACAAAACCATTAAACAGCATACATAGATCCAAAAAAAAAATACACGTGAGAACTAATGCAGGTAGATGCAATACTATGAAAAGGCCTGAATTCTTTTTCACCCAGCACTTTTTTCTAAATTATTTATATTGGTGAATGAGAAAATAATAATATTATTTAACATTTTAAAAATTATTGCTATTTATCAAAGCAGAAAAAATAGCTCTTGGACTGTTTTGTTTGTCTCTAGTTAGAGGCTTTCAGATGGGACTGAAAAAGAAGCAGCTCAAAGAATAACTAAACATCAGAAATTATCTAGTAGAATATGTAGCAACTGAGGTCTTTGAATCAGATAAATACATGTGCTGTGTATTAAAAATAAATAAATTGAGACTACAGAGCTAAATAAATTCAATTCTAGTCTTGCTGAATCCTTCTAGTCTTACTCAATAAATATTTACTAAATCTGCCAGCAAAATCACAGAAGATAAATCTTTGCATTATTGACCAGACAGAAATTCTCTGTATCATTAATTTGAATAATATATTTACCTTATTAAAACAACAAAAAAAAGACCCACCCCCCCAAAAAAATCAACAAAAAACCCAAAGAACAAACACCAAAAAAGCCCCCCCCAAAAAAGAAAGCCCAAAATATATGTAATACCACTTTTTAAATAATGTTCTCTTTTACATACTGTATAAAAAAGAGTGTACCCTGGGTCATCCCTGAGCAAAAAATTTTTAAGGTGGCTTAGAAAAGGGATTTCCTAAGAAATAACAGCATATTGTATGCATCTGTTACATAGATGTGGCTTTCAAGTAGTTTTGAATACATGGCAGAAAGCACTCTCAGAATGTAATTCATCAGTAGATCTAAATGTCATCCTTTCATAGAAACACAGTCTTTTACAAACTTTTCTAACAATTAGAACCTTGAAATATGCAAGTTACTAAATCTATGTGGAATGAACAAGTGCCATGTTTTCATATTTACCTTTCTGGCTAGAAATCTCACATCTCCAGTGAGAATTTGACATAAGTAAAAATAATTTGGCGAAACAGTTTCAGAAAGCTACAGACAGATATGGAAGACAACTACTGAAGTTAGCAGCCAACTACTTTTGTTTTCTTTTGTATGTGCTTTCAATAACAGTATTACATTCTTAATACCTCTAATTAAGTCATTATTATGTCAAAAACATAGGTTACAATATATAAATTTAACATGATGAGTTAAATTAGGGGTTAAACTATCTTCACAAGGAGTGAGTCATTGATGAGTGTAAGAAAAAAGACAATGAAGTAGATAAGGATGTGAAATCTGGTGCCTGGACTTGGAGCTATTGGTATATTAAGCTTGATATTGCACAGTTGCTTTTAGACACACATACCCAAACCTAAGAAAGAAGTAATTATGCAAGTGCTGATGACAGGCCAGGAGGAATTTAGCACTTCAGTCAAAAGATAGGATTAGGTTTTATCCTAAGGGTAGGATTAGTGTGTGATCTCATGGTCAGTTAATAGGTTTCCTGCTAGATCTTCCCTAAGGCCTGTTTTTGCAGTCCTTAGGCAGGCCAAACACCCAAAGAAATCTGTGCACTTTTGCTAAGGAAAGAAATTTTCAATGTCTTCTGTAAACTTCAAATTATTTAATACATATATATATATATATATATATATATATATGTATGTATATATAAAAAATAAAGGGCTAAATAACAGTTACTAAAAAAAAAAAATATCATAAAGTTTTATGCCTTTAAGTATCTGGGCCTAAATGACTAATGCAATACAGAGACCACACATCCGTCTCATAACAGAAATAAATTTGCTAGTGTCAGATTCTGCATTCTTTTCTGACTTCCACCTTGCTCAGCAAAGCATTGTAGGATCTGACCTTTAAAATCTTTTGTATTGTATTTCTTCACTAATAAATATTTTGTAAGACTTTACTGGGTGCTACAATACTGTTCATTAATTTCCATTAAACATGTTTTTATTGGCATATCTGTAACCATTATAGGAAGTACCACCTTTGTATTAGAAAGTGAGGTGAATATACCTCTTCTTTCTTTTTGGTTTTGTGAACATGCTCAATATAAAACCCAATCAATGTCCTGGGAAAGTACTATTTTTCAGACTTGTTTTAGAATTTGGTAAACAAAAATCTTCCTGACAAACATGACTTTGACTAAAATAAAAAGAGAGCCATTCCACTGATCTAGTTTTATATTGAACTAAAGCCTTTTTCAAAAGCCTCAAAATCTGAACATGTGTCACCATTTTTTGAAAAAAAAAAAAACAAACCCTGACAGAATCTGTCATAAACAAATGGTTGATCTAGACTGTTGGAAACAGCTGAATGCTATCTTACAGAATGCTCTGCTTTATACTCTAAAGTTTAACTAATATATCAGAGTAATTAAGATTATAAAATGCACATTTTAATGCACAGTGATCTCATAATTGCAAGCTATGGAAATGGATTTTTTACCAATGCATTATGTTGTTTAGGGTTTGAAATAACTTATATAATTGAATAATACTTTAAGATTTATTTTAATAGATTTTTAAAATGTCATACTCAAAAAAAAAAAAAAAAACCCAAGCAATTTTTTTTCATTGAATGTTTTTAAATGGGTTATTGTCAAATAGAATGTATAATTAAAGAGCATATCTATAACAAAAAAAATACTTTTAATAGTTAGTATATTGCTCCTATTTATATTTGCATGCTCTGAAAAATTTAACTTCCAGAAATTTAATAATATTACCAGGAGCTACTACTAGGTGTAAAATTCTTCATATGTCTAAGCATTTGCAGGACTGAGCCTTCAGTTTTTGATTGTTTGATGAAATGGGAAAAATTCCTTCTCAGTAGTCACTGGAGCTTTTGAAATCATAAAATTAGTTCATGTATTTCTGTCTAACACCTTGTACGTTATCCTTCAATGAACAGTAAAGAAAGCAGATATCAAAAAATACCTCTGAAATGCAGTGAGATACTTAACAGAATAATCCAAAGATTGTCTTTAGATTGATACCATATGTATTTTCAGTATTAAACACTGAGAATTAGAAAAATTAAATATCATATATACATAACTTTATAATTATAGGCACACATATTTCTGTGTTTACTTTTCATTTTCATTTAAACAGCATCATAGTTGTAAGTGACATCTATGTATGCTCATATATGTATATAAAAGTCTCATGTACTTAAAAGCACATTAGATCTAAATCATGCAGCCAAGTGCTACCATAATTCATGTGGCAATTTAACTGAGTTCTGTTTCAATGTTAGTTTCTGTTTACAGTGTCAGATAGTTTTCATGGTTACTGGTATATTTTTGGGGAAAAAACAAACAAATGAAACAAAGGAAAAAACCAACATAAACAAACAACCAAAGAAATCCCAAACCTGCAATATGCAATGAAGATTCCTTTCATTCTGACAGAGAAAAACTATTCCTGTGGTGTTTAGGCACTTCACAAGAGAAGAATTTTTTGCAATATGATGCCTCCTGTGGTGCAGTGAGGCGTGAAGCAATACAGGAGGTAGATGGAACTGAAGAATGTCATATGAGGAAGCACCACATCATAGAAAACATTCACAAGTGGAAGACAGCTGTTGTTATGAACTATTAAAGACATCAGCAGGGTGTTCATTTCTTTCAAGGTTTCAGAAGCCTGAGATGGCATTTCTTTCTATCTTCCTCTCCCTGCTGTCTGTTCTCCTCCCTCTCAAAGAAGGTCTGCTATGTCAGGTACCTTTCATCGTGGCATGCATTGAATCACAAGGGTTCTGCCACTTATTGCCCAGTCTTTTGCCCTCAGTTAAAGATTAGCTGGGACTGGGTATCACAGCACCAGTGAGAAGCTCTCATGCTTAAAAAACTGCTTCAAGGTGGGATTAGAGAGAGACAACGAGCAGACATGCTGAAAACCTACTGAAATGGCTGAAAGTTGGTATTGATTGGAGGGAAAAGCATTTATAATTGTATGCCCAGTGACATTAGAGATATCGTCAACTTAGTACAATTATAAAGTGTATGAATACTAAGTTTATACACAGTGACCACTGGTTTTCAAGGATGGAGTACAGGATGGACATAACTGAGAAAACTGAATTAGTAGTAACATTGACTATTCTTATTAGACAAAGTGTTAGTCCTTAATTACGTACACATAGCTCCTGTAACTTTAGTAACTTGTTTTACTTAAATCAAAATGTGATTAGCCATGAGTATGTTTTAACTTTTGTCTATATATATATATATTATTTTTCTTAAATATATATATGTATGTATATATATGTATGTGTATATATATATATGTATATATATAATGTATATGTATAAGTACACACATTGAAAAAAATTCTCCATGTATAGGTTTCCACACTGCTTTTTCTTATAGGATTGTAACAAAATAGTGGCCTAAACTTTTTGTGCTAAAACCCCCTTAATGTCCAAGTTGTGTAACCTGCAAATGATGTGCATAATGATTTCCTGTGAAGATTTGTATGCAAGCTGCGGCCTTGATTTCTCCACAAGTCTTGCACTGGTGAACTCCGTTGATGTTTATGTCTGCTCCTGATTTAGATCAGACTAAGTAAAAGGGTGTGCAAAAGATGTGTCCAGGGTGCATTCGTCTGATTCTTGAGGTTAGGAACTTCAGAATAGTGAAAAAATACCTTTAAATTAAGTTTATATTCTACATCTGAGAAACCTAATTGGGGTTATTGTCACTCATTTAGCATACAACATGGCTCAAAAGCAACTGACACAGAGGTCACATACAGCAGACATAAAATTTCAAAGCATAATGGAGTTCAGATTCTGAAGGGCTCTTTTTCTGTATAGCTACATACAATGTAGAATGACCCCAAAACCCCAACAGCCATATAAAAATATTAATACTATCAAGAGTATTATTTTTTTACAGGTTTATCTCATCTAAGCAGGAATTACAGAGATGCTTCTTCATCATAATGTTTTCACTACTACAGATTCTTTAGAAAACAATTAATGCATTATCATTCTGAAGGAATGCAATTATTTTTATTTTTTTAGTTGTAGTCAAATATGAAGGGGTTTCTGAGCTTTTCATTCTGCCAGGGTCAGGTCTGTCTTCTAAGAAGAGCTTTTTGTTTCGGTTTTGGTTTTTATAATGTAAATGCATCTACTAAGATATTTCTGCACTGAATGTCAAAATTATTCCATGATGACCTGCATTAAAAGACAAAATATATGATCTCTAGCAAAGCAATATCCTGATAGTTTCTAATTAAGGATCTTTTATTCTCTGGAAGAATGCTCTAAATAACTATTTCAATAGCTTTGTTCTCTTGTCTTTATTACACAATGTTTCTATTGCTTTCACACATTTGTTGGTATCTGCCAAGCAGAACCAAATTTAGCCTGAAGCCTGGAGGAAAATAAAAGGAAAATATATTAGGCATATGGATGATAATTTGGATGGAAAAAAAAAAAGTGTTGACAATTTTATGCTCATATTTTTGGTTACACAACCTGTATGCCAACTTTCATATATACACATTATGTACAAATTCAGATGTCAAAGTCTACATCAAAAAACAAAAGTTGTATATGCAAGTACACCTAGAGATTTGTACTCACCTTTTAATATTACATATACAGCAGCTTATGTAGGAAAATTGACCCAACTAGCAGGAAAATTCAGAGCATTTGGAAAATGTGGTATTACAATTTTGATCATTATTAGAAAGTGTTAACAGTGTGCTGAAAAACACTTCTCTACATCTTTTCTGAGATTAATAGAGCATCAGATCTTTGCTGCATATTGCATCTTTCTATGACACTTTTGATGATTATAACGCTTTCCATCTGTAACAGGAATTGCATATATGTTACAAAATATTTCAAATTGTACCAGCCCTCCAAACTTCTCATTATCAGTACATGGGAATTTTTTTCTTTAAAATTATCAAGTTATTTCCTTTATAAAAGCTGCTTTATTTATAGATTTGACTACCTAATTAGTTCTAATTAAGAAAGTAATTTTCCTCTCAACTCTACACTTTGCGGTTGATTGACATATCATATATAGTTTGAGCTTTCTGTTTTTCTGTCTGTTGGGCTTGTTGCATTGCATGGATTAATGAATGCTGAATTGTTTCAAACAGAGGTTCTAAAGAAGTTCTTTCTCTTTTAGGTTAGTGTAGCAGTTTGATTTTTTGCCTGGCTGTCCTAAAACATTCTTATTCACAGTCCCTTTGCAAGTCATCCATTGCAAAATAAAAAGAAAATCTGATCTTATTAAAATTGCAGGCCTATAGAGAATATAAGCTTTCCCAGTGTTCTAAGCAGAGGCACTGTATGCAATGTATAGTTAGAAATGAAACTGCTCTGAAGTAAAAGTGGTTGGTGGATTCTTATTATATTCTGAAGCTTTCATATCTACTTACCATGAGCTGTATGGGTTTTTGTGATTACAGATTTTTATTCCCTATACTTGATTGTAAATGGAAAGTGTGATTTATACTAATCACACTGAAAATTCTTTGTTCAGATCTATGTGATCTGCTCAGAGTCATAGATCCAGAATGACTTTATTTGAACTTTTATGAGGTAATTCACGTCATGCAGTGATGGTCTAAACTTAATGCATGAGTTTACTTCCTTCTTGCTTTAAAACTAGAGTAGTTCAGTACATAAAATCATATTAAGTGGAATAGACTGTTCTCAGTAGATTCATTCTGCAAATAAAATTATTTTTAATTGAACCTGAACATTTAACTTTGAACTAAAGGCATGAAAGGGTCTTAAATTTCTTTCAGGAGAAGAATGGTTATTTTCCTTTTTTAATTCTATTGCTTTTATTCACATCACAAAATAGCAAATACATGTGAATATTAATAAAGACACCATTCTTGGAGACTTCAGTACTGTAACAGCTCTGAATAACTCTAAGTACCAAACCAAAAGTTCCAGGTGTGTTTTTTTCAGTAACAAAGCTTCAGTCAATAAATAGGAAGTGATTTTTCTTTCTAAGTTTTCAATTTTAAACCAAGAAAACACTTGTGGAAATCACAATCTGTTTTTCACATAGTAGCCAGTATATTGGGGATTATTTTTGCTGTCTAAGACTCAAGTATATTAAAATCTGGGCTACAGAGCTATTCTTGTCTGGCATTGCATGCATTAAAAGTGGTCTGCTCTCAACAGAATAGTATCTCAAGGAATTGTCAGAACTGCCATGCGCACAGTAAAATGCCTTCCCTGATGTGTGAGATATATTAAACTTGTGAAGACCAGTGCTCCTTTGAATCTGTTAAAATAACTAGCTGTCAGTCACTATGGAGATTGGAGAAAAAAAAGCCCCCTGGTGATACAACTTGTCACATCTTTCTCCCATCTTTCTCCCACCTTTCTCCCACACTTGCACACACATGGGTGCACAAACATACCCACATTCCCAAACAAAACAAGAAAATGGTGTGCTATTTCTGCTGTTTCATACAATCTAGCACTATTAAAAAAACCCCAAAAAACAAAAAACCCTACAAAAAAACCTCAAACACACTGGCTGCCAAAAATGCTACAATCCAGCATTTATTTTTTTTTAATTATTATTTATTTCTACAACTCCAAACACTGTCATGAGAAAAGACTGCTAAAACTATGAAATTATTAGAGGGAAAAAGTCAATATTTTTAACTGTATTTGAAGTACATCTTTCGTGAATGGTAGCATGTCTATCTCAACTAAATAGGGAACTATTTTGAAGTGTGTATAATAATCAGAAATATTTTGAATGAATTTTTGATTTTCTGCTGATCATTCTGTTGATAAATTCTTTGTAACAATGTGCCTTGGCGCTGCTATCACGATACCATCACCTGACATACATTTAAGCTACCTCATCCAAAATGATGTCTTAAAATATTTATGGTCTTTCCTGAGAAACTTCTGGGCAATGAGGGAACACTGAAACATTTAACTTTGATATGGCATGACTATTTCAGATAGTTTCTTAGATCTAATTTCAGAATGCTGACATTTAAGATGTTCCCCTGTGCAACTTGCTAAGCCTTTTCCAGTACTATTGATGGTTTTACCTAAACAAAATCCCACCCTTTTTTCAGTTGTATCAGTTTACTTTCCAGAGCACTTAATTGTCTGATGTTCAAAGCACACATAAATCAAATTGTAATTTAAGAATTTACTTATGCTAAAAGCATTGGTAAATTGAATAGCAGCAATGACTGGCTGCCCTGGTAGTCTTGATTTACAAAAAAGAATAAAAGGTAAATATAACAGACTTAAAGAAGTGAAAGGAGCAGGACAGTATGTTAGGAAGTCTTGAAATGTGAAACTACTATGGCAGTAGAAATATCTCTGAAGTTACTGAACTGATTTTTAGCAGAAAAGAGGAAACAGAAGTTCTCATTAAGAAAAAAAAAAAATACTCCAATTAAAACCACTCTGAAATTCTAGTATAATCAGTAGTAATAGGACACATTTTTATTGCTGCACATACATTAGGAGAAATGTACATAGTTCTAACAACCTGATGTGAATATTGCATGTATTCTAGTAATTTTGTGTTTGACAGTGGAAGTGTGATTATCAGAATCAGCAACATGTCATTATTTTTTAAACAGAGTAGGAAAAATTGGAAAGATTTTTCTAGACAAGAATATAGAATTATTTTGCTGTGACAGATTAATTTAGCTATACCTTATTAACCTCTAATTCTGATGACTTTATGATCAGTTCTTATGTAATCTTTTTCAGTGAAATGGAAATATGCCTGCTGAAGACTGTAGGATTCATTATTTTAGACTCAAATCAATAATTCATATATAATATTTACTGGTATTAAAGCATTGCATTTTAGGCAGAATTCTGTTTCCTCCAGTTATCTCAGAATCCTCCGATCTATATAATTCTTACATATTATTTCCATCTGAAAAGTAGTCAAAAGTTTGTGGGGGGTGTCTTTTTTTCTTGCTTTGTTTTGGTGTGGTTTTTTTATTTGTCTCTCATTTTTGTTTTGTTTGGGCTGTTAGTTAGTTTCTTAAAGATTTTTATTACATATAGTTTAGTCACACAGACTGACTTCAAGCAACTTATATAACTGTCTAAATGTAAGGCTTATTCCCTGGGAACTAGAAAGTAGAGAGTTGCTAGATTCTGTAATCTTCAAGGGAATTAATCTCAATCATTTTCCAATCTACCTCTTTGAGGATGAATGCACAGTAGCGATGCTGGTTGAATCACTTAATATTTGCCTCAGTAAGGTGTGAAATTTTTTAGAATATGGAATTATCCATCTAAAAGTAGGAAATGAATGTAACTTCTGTCAGGTGTTTTGTTGGTACTACTATTTCACTGAAATTTTTAGCCTTCTATTTACTTACAAGTGTAGTTACCAGGAAAAGTGGTTTTGAAGTACTTACATCAAGAAAAAAAACCTTTCTCTTGAGAAGTATGGATTTTGCTAAAAGGGTCTTTTTGAAATTACACTTTTCAATAAAAGGGCTTTTTCACACAAGAGGGACAGATAATATAAAATATGTGAATATTCTTCAAATTTTATGAAAATAATTGAGGTTTCACTTATGTTGAATGCAGGCTTATATCAAATGTCATCAGTTTCCATTATGAATTTGATATCCTTTCTTGATATAAGATTAGAAAGTGCTTGACTGATACTTTCCATGGAAATTAGAAGCTATGACACTGGGAAAGTTTTGTGAATAGTATTTGGATAATAATTGAAAAAAAAGAAAAAGAAAAAGAAAAAGAAAAAGAAAAAGAAAAAGAAAAAGAAAAAGAGAAAGAAAAAGAAAAAGAAAAAGAAAAAGAAAAAGAAAAAGAAAAAGAAAAAGAAAAAGAAAAAGAAAAAGAAAAAAAGAAAAAGAAAAAGAGAAAAAAAAAGTTTCTTAACATCATATATCATCACTTGGACTCTTTCACAGAACTTTAAATCTGGTCGAGGAGGAGAATGACACATTATATTTTTCTTTTTTCTTTCCTGCAGTTTCTACTATCATCACGTGAACAAGAGAATAGATCTGTAACTATCATGCTACTTCTGTCTGACGTGTGATATCAATCATCAGAAACAATAGCCCTTCTACCATAAGGCTGCTTAAGCAGGGGGAAAAATTTAGATGATAGTATCCTTTTCTGACCAAACTTTCACAATTACCACATGTATTTAGTTTCTCTAGGGTATGCTGCCTTTTATTGGTAAGAATAGAGTGTTTCAAATGATCTTTTCCCAACTATTTAATACATTACTTTGTGTCATGATTTGATTCATAATTCATTGATATCTGTATAATTCAGGAATGGCTGCTGTGAAGCACTGAGCCAGTTCTCTAGGAGAGAAGAATTAGACTGTATCTCTTGGTTCTTCATGTCACAGGGAAATGATGAACCAATAGTAATTCCTATTATTAGAATTACTTTTATTATTCTAATTGATTTCTTATACTTCTATCTAGTAACTTCTATCACTAACATATTTGTAAAACCCATGTTTCTCACATTGTTCCCTAAAACACCTATTTTCTTAAAAAAACCTAATACTTCAACAATCTGAAAAACCCCCTCAATTCAGTTCAACTTTAAATATTTTCTCAAGAGGTCCACAATGTCCCTAACCCAGAAAAAAATACCTATAGTGATGAGATTTATTTGCAGAAAGCTGCTGATTTACATTGAAATTATTTTAAATAGTCAGTTTATGTGTTCTGAAAGTAAGTCTTGTGGGTTTTAAGAACTTCCTCCTGCCCCACTTCCTAATTCAGAATAGAATAGAATAGAATAGAATAGAATAGAATAGAATAGAATAGAATAGAATAGAATAGAATAGAATAGAATAGAACTATTTGGTTGAAAGGAACCAAAACTGACTCTCAAGTCCAATTGCCTGACCAATTCTAGGCAGATAAATTTAAATGTTATTAAGAACATTGTCCAAATGCCTTTTAAACACTGACAGGCTTGGAGCATCAAACACCTTTCTAGGAAGTCTGTTCCAATGTTTCATTAAATTCTTCCTAATGTCCAGAATCTGATGTAAAGAAACAGATCTAATGGCCACACAGTTCTTAAAATAATTTATATTTACATTCTTTTAATTATTCTTTTAATTTCCAAAATTTCAACAAACACAACTTAAATAAATCTTTTCTGTTTCATGAAATTCTGTCATTGCTATGTGTTTCAAGCACACATTAATGATCTTATTGTTTAATGCTATAATATGCTTGACTGATCTTCATTTCCTAACGTCCTGTTTGAGTTTACTCAAATCTTAAATCAACATGCTGACAAGCAGGCTCTTCATTTCCTTCTCCCACTGTTTTAAGTCTTAATTGTTTTTAAATTAATTTAGTGTAATATTCCTGTAATCATGATTTTATTTTCCCGTAGGGAGATTAAGAAATGGGTGAAGATCTAATGCCCAAGATATAGAGGGGAGATATTTTTTTTTATTGTTACTATCATTTAACTAAAAGTAAGATACTAAGAACTACACCCTGGACTTTAATAGCAGTGGTAGTACTGAATTAGGTAGAAGATAAGTATGTCCATGAATAAGAAAGAATGCATTTGGTAGAGTACAAAGAATTGTTTTTATCTCTCACTGATAAGACTTTTATCTATGAAACGAAAAGAAAAAAAGGGAGCACCATGTAGAGGTCTACTGACTTACCTGTATTTGTATCATTAACATGAACCAAAAATGTATTTCCATCCTAAAACAGCTAACTCTCTACAATAAATTTATGTAGAATCTAGATTAGGCTTATATGCTATAGTTAATGATGAGATGTAACAATAAGATTTTTCTAGTCTGAAGAACCCCAATATTTTTAGGCTTTCCTTACAGGAGACAGGTGACATATGAGATTGCTAAACCAGCTAAAAAACATGAAGTAAGCCAAACCAGGGAAAACTAAGCCAAACTTTCAAAGAAAATTAAACTCTTATGGAAGACAAAACAGACACTCACAGAAAATATATGACATATCCACTCTGAGAAAGAAAAATGAGGTGTGCAAAGGCTTTTGAAGGTCTTCAGTATAATATACTCAAGTGCTATTCAGCTATTAGCATAGTAAAACAGTTGTTATTTTCCTGTGTTTTTTTTTAAATCTATGGGATTTTCCTTATTAGATAATAATTACCTTTCAAACATAAACTAAAAGATAGATACTTTAAACAAGAAATTTGAGTTTGTGATACAGAAAGGTCAAAGAAACTGAAAGATAAATGTGGTTTTCTGTTTCAGCAGCTATCTATTTTGTCTTTAGGACTGGATTTTCCACAGGCTATATGTCAAAAAGTAAACAACACTGGCAGTCAAAATCGAACATACTTTTAAATTATGTTTGTAGGTTCAAATAGTTTGTCCAGAAATCTCCAATGGAATGTATTAGTAAAATTAAAATAAAAACATGTAAATATGCCTAGCTTATGCATTTTAGGCAAGTAAGAGAAAGGCAATTTAAATGCGAGTGAATAGGCTGTAGAAATATTTAATTTATAGCTATAGAAAATAATATAGAACACATTTGGGAAGGCATTTAAATAATTCCACTGTTTAGGAAAAAAGTAGTCTATCAAACTTTCTTGGGGAAAAATACAAAACAGAGGGGATACATATAAAAGAAAACAACAACAACTTGATTTAAAGATCCATTTCATCCCCTGCTTCTGAGAAAATGGGTCCTATGATGCCTTGATTTCATAAGATATGTAGAGTGGCAATGTGTCTCTTTATATTTCAATCATACCTAGAGATCATAATTTCTGAAATCATAATTTTAGAATCATATTTCAGAAATATGAGCAAAAATGCAGGAAATTCTTTCCTAACTGTCTCCCAACTATCAACATAGCAGAACTGCATCTCCATCTCACTTGCACCTCAAAGCATAGATCACACCACCATTTGTGTTAGGAGCTGTAGAAAGCAATTCCTGCCCTAGATAGCTTCAAGGATAAAGCATGAGATGGAGGACAGATACGACAATAAAAAACTCAGAGAGGATCAGTAACTTCTATTTTAAAATTTATAACATCTTGATTTATATGGGACTTTAAAAGAGTACACAGTATTAGCATCACCAACAGGTTTTAGAAGCTGTGAAACTTAAATGTAATTTAGGTGATGGTGTAATTCTAATGCTATTGCTATTGCTTGGGCTTTTTTCTGTAAAACAAACAAACAAACGAAAGTCCTATATCCATTATTTATGTTTTTACACTAAAAAATGCAAGCCCAAAGGGGAAAGAAAGCATATCTTACAGTGAGCAATGAGATAACTCAGTAATCTTTAGTTAATCAGTTCCAATCCTAATTTACACAATCGTCCAATTTAGGTCTTGTTTCAGGAATTAAGTAAGACCTTGGTCCTATGTGTAGAATTAATTTCACCCAATGAAAAAGGGCTGTTCAGAAGCACTTCTCTGCCTAATTGCTGCAGACTTGTTTTTTGTAAGTTTTAAATAAAGATTATATTAGACCATTGATGGATAGGTTGGAAAAGCTACCTGATACTTTCTTTTGCCTGTATTTATGTGATGAATACACATTAACATTTTGGTTAACAGATGCAGAAGTAAAAGTCTAGGAAAGAACTACTTTAATTTAGCAGAAGGACTTAAATAAATAAATAAATAAATAAACCAAATTGATTAATTTATTAATAGATAATTCTCCAATGAAATATTTATTTTTGAGTCAGCTTGGCAAATTTAGTCACAGTGTTTTCTATTTAGATCTGCAGTTTTTAACAGGATAAACTTTGTCAATAGACCACCCTACAATGAAGATGCAGGTATTTTCTCTCCAGATGTTAAAGCTCATTAAAATTGTCAGTTGTGTATATATATATCCTTTTATTTAGATCATTTTATTAGCACCTTGTTACCTTAGCCACACCAACACAAGGTCCTGATTTAACAGCACTTCATATCTTCACTCATTTTTATTAAATATTTATAACCTTTTATAAAAGGTGATAAAAATAGAAACTTGTACATATAAAAATAAAATATTTTGTCTATAAAATATTTACGTATTTTTTATTTTTTTAAGTTTTCAAAAATTATGTATCTGAGGTACATTTCTCAGTTTATCTTCTCAATGTATATATTAGACGTTGAAGTAATGTCCCAAGTACATTTTTATGGGTTGTCATAAGCTGATCATTTGGATTTTCAAAACCTTCAACCCTTACAGTTTGTCTTCTTTATCATGCCATATATATATGTTGCATAGTATCACAGGAAAGAAAACTGTCATACATCCAGGTATGGAATTAAGACTTTCATATTAAATTTAACACATTGAGCTAATGCTGATGTTCTAAGATCACAGAGGAAAATGCCACTAAGAAATCACCAAAATTAAATTACCCCAAATTAATTTAATTAACCCCAAATATATTACTCCAAGGTGTGTAGCACCTATAGGTTCGCAGGAACATTCTTTTTTAGCTTGACATTAGGCATATAAAAGTGAAGGCTCTTACCTTACCAGTCTTCTTTCACAGATAGTGTAGAAAGAAAATACTTCCACCAAATGTCCTTTTCATACCCAGTACAGTGTAGCAGAGTAGTGGAGATAAAGCTCTCATTGAGGCACAATAAATATGGCTCTGTTTATGTGGATGATGATGATTACATATTTTGCAAATAAGATATCTAAATACTGTTAATACAGTATATCATATATGTAGGTTTCACTAGAAAAAAATACAGGTTTGCAGCCTTTGGCTTTATGGAATTCCCAGTTACAAAGCAGCAAAGCACCTACCTGGCTACTTTAGGATTTTATCTCTATATGGAACCAAATCTTAGTACTTTTACTCACATGTCCAAAAGTGAGTATTCTCCATCTTTGGGTTGGATGTACCTTGCAAGGATTTCTGTCAGGGCAGTGGGAAATGCGCTCGGTTGGAAGCTGCCTGCCATCTCTGGAGACCAATTTGCCTGGTTGGCCCAGTCTCCAGCAGCATTTTATACCTTTTTGCAGGCCAATATGTTCCAAAGTCAATTGAAATCATCATGGCTCACCTACCTCCAGAATGTATTCATGATGTGAGCATCCAGACAGTGCCTCCTGAAATTTCCACCTCGTGTTCTTATCTTAGGACAAATCACATCAGAGACAATCCCAAGGGAGAGGGTGTTTGTTTGTGGGGAGTAAGGAAGCATGGGAAGACCCAGATAACTTTAATCTCTGTTACAGACAGAGGGAGCTAAGAGAATGATAAGGACAAAATGGGTAGCCTTAGGTATTTTAAGGTAAACATAATGAATTCCAAATGCAATAACTGCTGAGAAAAAGAATAGATTTCATTTTGTGTATGACTGGAACACAAAAGTAGGAAGGAATTCAGTAAAAATTCTGTTGTTGATATACAGTGGAAGAGTTAAAAATTAATGTTTTCCACTGTCCCATGGATTCCCAAGAGCTATGGGAACTGATTTTAAGTTCTTGCTTGGCCTGTCTGATGATTTATTTAGTGCTTTCTTCCATGCTGCTGTAAGGGAGGTATGTACATGGATGCAAAACATCAGACAGGAGTTCGGGTAAAGTGCAGTATGAGTGACACCGTACAAAAAAGACAGTTTGAAGAATTTGAGAGAATGTGAATCCCATTTTTTGTTAATCATCTTTTAATGATTAACAAAATATATTTCAGAGTCATCTTAGACTAGTATTCATTACTCATAAATCCATTTTTTTTGGGTGTTCCAAAGTCACTCGAGAGAAGAAATCTCCTGGAAGCTTCAATTATCCTGGAGAAGAAGCCACCCTCACAGACATGTATCTTTGTCACCTTCATATGCATTGCAGAGTAAGAGCTCCTTTCCAGGAGAGAGAGTTCAATAGAGATTCAGTAATGGCTGGAGCCTTCTGTTTTTGCCAAACCATGTACTATAATAATACATAATCATAATAATATTAAAACACTGCTCTCTTTTGATCTTGTTTTGCTATTAACTAGCAAATTAGTAAATTATTAATTAATTAATTATTAAAATTAGCTATTTTTTTCATCCTGTGTTATTCTAACACAAAGTGAAAAAATGCATACCATTTGATGACCTCAAAAGTTATTAAAAAGCATTTCATATTCCCAGAAGCAGCTATTACATTGTAGGATAGTTTTGTATAGGTTTATCTCTCTTTTTCCTCTTCTGATTGCAGAAATGATCCTAAAACTTCTATCAACAAAAGAATCTGGGGAATCTGTTATATTGACTGTTCAAAACAAATGTTGAAACAATTTTGAAGTCAAGAATTAACCAAAACCCTACAACAAAATACTGCATTATTTTCCATCACACAAGAAGTGAGAGCTACAGAAAATGTAGAGTTATGGACTTTTCCAGAAAAGAAAAGCAGAGTCACATTAAGCTGTCCTGAGTTTGCAGTAAACTACATTTGGTTTAATGTAATTTTAGGCTTATGAATGGTAATAAATCTGAATAGCAAAGAAACAGAGTGACATATTGTTTACATGTGCAAACTTTCATTTTGCAAACTGATCTAAAAACATCCCTTTGAACTCTACAGTCAATAGAGTTATGATCTATTTCTGTATTTCATTTTGATCAATCTTTTCCCATAAAACATTTTTTTACAAACCTTTACTCCTCATACTGATTTTGTTTTTCTGAAAATCATAGAGCATTTACTAATAACCTAAAGGACATAATGGTTAAAACTCTAATCAAAAGTATAGAATACAAATATATTAATATTTTATGCAAAAGCTTACATAAAAAACAACAGGCATCCCTTGGCAACAGTTTGTCAGTGTTACTGTGGAACATTTGCACACTTCCACCACTTCTTTAAGCATGCCTGTGACACCAGCTGTTTGTACTTTGTCTATAATGTTTCTGTGAAATGTCAGCAGACTGCTTTTTTGTGTATGAAAAAGACTTCCTGTGTGGTTTTAGGGGTTTTTTAAGTTTTAGATTATTAGACAGAAGTGTGACAGAAGTTTCTAAATAAGAGATCACCATTGCAGTGCCTGCAATTTTCAGAGAATAGATTAAAGCTATTCTTTAACTCACCTAATTTCAATCATGAGAAAGACATCCAATTAAAGCAAGTACTTTTGTGATTGTTGGTAGTCAGTAGTGAGAAGCAAATATTAAATGGGTCCTTTACAAAGAACTTTGGGGTGGGTTGATCCTGTCTGAAGGCAAGATGCCAACAAAGCTACCCTATCACTCACTTCCTGAGTTGAATATGAGAAAGTACAATGGAAATCTCATGAGTGAAGATAATGACAGGGAGATTATTCACCAGTTATCATTATATGCAAAACCAACTTGACTTAGGAAAATTATTTTTATTGCAAATTAATAACTTTATTCTCTTGCTTGGACTCTCTGTGAGCTTCAGCTTCTTTCAGGGCACATCGACCTGTTCTGGCATGGAGTCCCCATGAACTGCAGTGTGGATATCTGTCACACCATGGCAATTTCCTAGAATTACAGCTCAGTCTTGGCTCTTCCCTTAGGGTACCTCCTCCAGTTTTTTATCTGGCCTGGGTGCCTGCAGGGCTGTTTCTTTTATATTTGCTCACTCCTCTCTTCTGGCTTCTGTTGCACAGCAGGTTTTAACCTTTCTTACATATTTTCTCACAGAAGTGCCACAAATGTCACCGATGAGCTCAGCTTTGTCCAGTGATGGGTCCACCTTGGATTCATCTGAAAGTGCTTCTGTCTATGCCTGACACTGGAACAACTACTAGTGTCATCTCACAGAAGCCACATCTGCAGCACCCTGAATTATTTTGCTTAGCATTGGAAAAATTGCCATATCCTTTAGTATGTTACGACAACAAAGAGCTATTTACAGTACTGCTTGATTTTTATTTTGAAGCAAATGCAATCTTTTCCCTTCATTTTCATTAAAATAAATTCTACTGTCTACTCCAAAGCATGAACATGACCAAAATGTTACATAGTTACATATCAAAGAGTTACAAGGGTACAATCAAGTTTTAAAGTATCACTTCAAGTCATTATTCTTCATCACTTCATAACTGCACTACAAAACTCAGAGAAAGCTGGCTACCAGCTTAATGTCAACTACAGCTATATTTCATCAGCTAAGCAGCTTACAGTGGTCAGAATTCACTGTGCATTTAGACCATTTTTTGGTTTGTTTGTTTGCTTTCAACTGATTTACTGCATGAGTTATCCAAATTCTGAGGAAGGAATTTTCTTTTAATGTTTTAAATTTAAATTATTCAAATATTGAAGGAAATTGATTTGTTTATTTAACATACAAAATCACTTAATCTCTCTGAATAATTACTCCAGTGTTTTCCTGTACATTAAATATCACACTGAGATTTTACAGAGGAGTTAAATGTGTATTATTCAATCCAGTAGTTAACTATTTGATTGGAAGCTAAATTACCTCAACTACAACTCTAAACCACTTTCCACCAATTACACAAACCAGAGGTAATTTTTTGTTCCCTCCAAGTGTTCATTCCAGGCTGGAGAAGTGAATAATGGAGTTAGTAATTTCTGTGTTTTAAAAAGAGATGCATTAAAATGAGATTTTTGTAAAGGTCTAAATTACTGGTTTTTTTCTACGTTGATTGAAAAAAAGGGAAAGTATTTTTTGTGGGAGAAAATTAGCTAGCTCAATTCTCTGCTATATGGCTATACAAACATCCATTATTCAATAGTCCTGCAAAGTACAAAAACTCTTTTAAGGAAGGTAATGTCCACAAAGCCAGTAAAATATTTAATAATAGAGGCTTTCAACAAAGAACATACATTGATCAAAGTCAGACATAAATTTTAAGTAAATTCTTAAAATAAAATTAAGAAAACATAGTATTGTTTAACTTTACACATTAATTGACTCACTTGAAAAAAGAGATGAAAGAAACACCTAAGACATCATCCGTAGATACACTTGGGATGGATGTATCATCAAAGATACTGAAACTATTTATCAGTTTGTTATAAAAATGCAAATAGTAATGCTGACTAATTTTTTATTTAATTTGAAAGAAACAATTTTTTTGGAACAGGAAGGAAATAATATGAAAGTTTTAAAGGTGAATAATCTTTGTATTTATAAGAACAGCAATCAATGTTACAAAATCATATTTGTTTTCAGCAGAATTAATTACATCAGTAAACATCAGGATGATTTTCCTTTACAAATAGTTAAGCATACCTATGAGAGAACGCAAATAGATAGAAAAGGCTAAATCTCATTCTCTCTTTCTGAGTCATGAGAATTTTTAGCAACATGCTAGAGGGATTCATATTTGGACCTCTGCCATTTCTTCACAAAAACTATTAAATTATGTTGGAAGATAAAGTATTCTAAAAGTAAAATGATTTGGAATTTTAAGCTAAAAAAAGGGGAAAGATGATTCTAAAGACTGAGTTCTAAGGACATGCATGAAATTTAAGCAGAATACTCTGAGCAGTAACTTTAATGTCTTATTTATTGTCTTAAACATTCTGCAACTTTGATGTTAAATTAATGCAATAAAAGAATCTTCTGAATATATTGCTGATACACGGGAAAAGCAAACTGTGTATCTGAAACAGGCTCTATGTATTTGTAGTTTTGATGGTGTGTCTGATGTACCAGGTTTAGGGGAGTTCAGTAAATGATTTCTTGGATGGAATAAAACTGAGATTTGGCACAAAAAGCAAAGAAAATCCCAGGCCCTAGGGATATGTGCCCTAAGGCACATATTTTCAAGGTCTTATTTCCTCTTAACTATAGGAATCCATTTTCTTAATAGAATTTTGTTACAAATTGTCAGTGGATTCCTGCCACCTAATTTGAATTACTTTGTTGATGAGTCTAACTTAGAAACATTTAATGAAATACAAATTTTCTAATTCATACATCTACTTTGGATTTGTCAGGTGGTCTAATTTGACTACCAGTCTGTATTAGGTTACTATAGTAGAGAGCTGACCGATCACAGAAAGACATATGTTTGGCTTCCAGAAGCTGCAAAATCTGCTTCTGCACAGAAAATCAGGAATCAGATCAACTACAGTGTTTTTCTTCTAAATAGGTATTTAACAATTTAAAGCTAAATTTCACCTAGATTTTCAAACAGGCATGCATATTGCTGGTCATGAATTAATACTGGAAGTACTTTTGGAAGATGACGGAAGTAAGCAAACCTTAAAGCCACATTCAATAAAACATTTGGTGTAAGAATCTCCTCTACAAATTTAAGAAAATCACAATGTCAGTGATGGTTATTCAAACTCTTTTATGACCAATGGAAGGAAAGTGACTTTTAAAAGGCATAGCTGATTTGATTTCAGTTACCTGTAGTACGATGAGACTAACCACACTCCAAAACAGCCTCTTATTTTTACCAACTAAATTAAAAGAAGAAAGAGATTTTTAACTGATTCACTCTGGTTATGATTTCTACAGTGACTAGATTAAATTTCATAAGCATATGTCTTTAACAGTATTTAGGATGATCTTGCATACCTGAGACTGGTTACCCAAGCTGGTAGATAAACCACAAGTTTTCTGCACCTATGAACTATCCACTGTCAGTATGTTCAAAGACATCATAAATAGCACTACACATATGAGTTTAAGAAAGTTAATGTAGCCTTTGAAAACAATTTCAAGATAAAAATTAAAAGAGTGAGTTAAATAAAGGGATGACATCATAGCAGAAGAGAAAGCATCATAAATATTTTGCATGCTACATTTTTATGTGATAAAGAGTCAGAAGGCAAATGTCACATTCCTTAAATCATCAAGAGATTAATACCTCCTGAGAACATTCCATAAAATAATCATAAAACCAAGCTCCTAGAGCTGCTACTCCTCCATCATGGAATGGTTGTGTAAGTGGACTTCAGAGTTACATAAAACATGAGGCTCAACTGTCCCTATTTTTTTTGGATATTTTAGAGGTGGTGGTGATGATAGGGTGTGCATATGTGTGTGTGTATATGTGTGTGTGTGTGTGTGTGTGTGTGTGTGTGTGTGTGATTTTCTTTTACTGGCGAGTCTGGGAATTTAAACATGAACAATCTCTGCAGTCATTTAAATTATTTTGTGCTCAACTAAGAGCAAATAAAAGGTGCAATTCATTTGGCAATTTAGGTTGCTTAAGTGTTTTCTTTCTGTAGACTGCAAGGGCACGAGTCATTACAATCCCTCCGGCAGGAATATGACACAGCTTCACCACAGGAGCTATGTTTGACTTCTGTACGAGCTGTAGGGCTGCTCTACACGAGGCATAATCAAAGATTAAATCAGTTTCACAATAATTCATATTAAAAGTCTGGGTGAGGGTGACAAATTAAACAGTGATTAGGTTTTCAAAGAGCCTTAAAGATTTATACCTTTGAAAAAATAAATTTACTGTAATGCTAAGTACTATAAAAGATTCTAAAAAATATATGCTAGGGAACATTCTTGCTTTATCAGAAAGACAGAACTAAAATTGTACCTCTTTTCATGCTTTGACTTCTATAACTATTGAACTGAATTTAAACAGAAAAATACATGTGAGGGGCTGATTATAGTGCATGTATTGATGTGATCTCTGCATAGATAAGTGGTTATTATTATTATTAGTGTTATATAAAGAGAGTACAGAAATTCGTAAGTAAAATCAAAAGTGAAAAAGTAGTTCTGGCATCTTAAAATCATAGTCCTTGTTCTGCAAACTGCTGTTTATATAATTTTTAATGTAATATAATATTTAAAAATAATTCAGGATTAGATATATGTATATTTCACCTTAGTTTTGACATTTTAAATGTTCTTATCATCATATCTTGATAGTATCAAGTATTGCTATGCTAGAAAGGTCTAAACAAAAGTAAGGTTTGAAGGACATTTATTTTAATAGTAAGTTCTCAAAGAGAATATGTCCTTAACCAACCAGTCACAAGAATCAGCTTGAATTAAAGTTTAGTAAAATTGTGTTCTAGATTTTATTTGGGTCTTTACCAGTCTCCTCCAAAATATTTCCAATATTTTATAAATTTGGCTTGAATCAGTTATGTCACCAGAATTACTCGCAATGTTTACTCAGTTACTGAGTGCTGGATAAATGTGAGAAATATCACATAAGTCCTTTGAACTAAATTTTTTTGATTCTGGGTGTTCTGAATTTCATATCAACACATAAGAACACCTGCTGGACAGGATGCCGCCCACAGGGACCTGGAGAAGCTCAAGAAGTAGGCAGATGGGAATCTGATGAGGTTTAGCATGACCAACTGTGAGGTGCTGTACCTGGGTCAGGGCAATCCATCCCCAAGAGCAAAACAGGCTGGGGAATGAACAGATCAAAAGCAGCTCTGTCGAGAGGGACTTGGGGGTGCTGGTGGATGAGAGGCTGGACTTGAGCCAGCAAAACAATTTTGTGTGGCTGCATGAAAAACAGCATGGCCAGCAGGGCAAGGGAGGGAATTCTGCCCCTTTACTCAGCTCTGGTGAGATCCCAGCTGCAGTCTCACTGTACAGCTGCAGAATAGAGTGATGGAGAGGCCTTGGTGGCTTTTGTCTGGCACTTGACTGGCATTGGTGCTTGCAAACACACAGATATCACAAAAAGGTTTTAAGAGGCTAGTACAAGGGACTGTTTGACCTGATGCAGCTTTAATCTATGTCGGGTGAATTTTCTCTGGAAGTTGTTTTACAGAAGTAGCTTTTCTGAAATGTCTTTAATGTTTAACTCCAAGAATGGGCAAAAAATATTTCCTTGCTTGGACTTCCATCATCTTATCAGCATAGTACAGCTTCCATGCAGACTGGAACCGCTTTACTGTCCTCACTGCCCACAGGCTGACACACAAACACAAACAGCTCCAACAGCCTTATCCTTTTCCCCTTTCTGGCTCATCAAGATGAAGGTCCATTAGTGCAAAATGTATCCATATGTTCAATGTGGATTTTGGCTGCCCCCAAAGCCATCTCTCCCCCTGGCAGAGCAAACCCGTCACAAACTCTCCTCACAAAGTGCTCCAGTCCTGACCATCCTAGTGGCCTCCCCTGGAGTTTCCCAGTTATCAGAGTCTTTCACGTACTGTAAACCCTAGAACTGGATGTAGTCTAATGAGTGCTAACTAGACAGGGGTGATCACTGATCATCTGGCTGTGCTCTTGTTAATACAACACCCAACGCTGCTAGCTTTCATTGCTTCGGGACACACTGACGACCTTCTTTGAGCCTGTTGTCCCCAGGAGCCCCCAAGTACTTTAATGCAGAGACAAGTCCCAGACACTAAGTTCCCCGTCTGTAAATTGCAGAAATGTTGTCCATGTGCCTTTATTCTTGTTGATTTTCGCAATGTTCCCAGGGCCCTTTTCTTTTTCTGGTTCCCTCTGGATGGCAGTTCTGCATCCTGCACTTCCAGACTGTCATCAATCACAAATCTGGTGATGGTGCTTCCTGTCTTCTCCTCCAGCCTCTTCAGAAACAGGAACTAAAGGGGATAGGTGCCACTATAGATTACCAAAGGTTACTGCCCCAGTAACCTCTATCTTTTGAACCTGATGATACAGGCACTTTTTTACTCATCTGGATGATACAAACTGGATGTGAGGGTGCTGTGGGAGCCCATGACAAAATCCTTCAGAAATTTAAGATAGAAAAATTCTGCTGCTCTTCCCTAATGCAAAGATCTAGTCATTCCATCACAGAAGACAATCAGGTATGTTGTGCATGAAAGTAAATCATGCTGGCTATTCCAAATCACCTTATTCTCATTCATGTGTTGCAAAACGTCTTCCACAAACTGACTCTAATACATTTATATGATTCTGAATGACATCTAGAAGACAAAACTGCAATTCCTTAATTTGATACAGAACATAGGAAAGAAACTTGGTGTTATGATGGGAAAACAGAAATGTGAAATTCTAAAAAAAAAAAGAGATAAAAAATAATTTGCTAGATTGATTAAGCAGGGTTAACAAAACAATACTAAAATCAGATTGTAAAGGAGTCTGATTAAAGTAAATTTTAACAAGTCTGAGCCTGTTTTAAGCTGTATATGTGCAACTTAAAAATCTGTACATAAACAGAGAAAACTAGAATAAAGCATTATTTAGAAGTATTATAACCTTCTTAAAAGAAGCAGAGAAAATCTTTATTGAGTGTCAGTTTATAATGCATTTCATTTTATATGCAAAGAACTAGTAATGAAGGGTTTAACTTTGCACAATCACAACTGTAAACATCAGTGATCTGAAAAAGACAAAAGAATGGGCCTAGCAGGATTTGGAAGCTGCGTTTCCACTATAACATTGGCAATACATTTAATTAGCAAAAGACATGGGCTGATTTAAAACAGCAGTGCCATATTTAGAAGCTGACATTCAAAAGACATTTAGCCATATTAAAAATTAATATAGAGAGGATGAAGAAAGAGCTTCTTCCTGTAGATAGTTGAGATTGCTGACTATAATACATTGTGCTGGATTTATGTTTTAGGAAACAGAAATGTTAACATAAATTTAAGAAGAAAAATGTCTGAAAACAGTGTCTTTCACTGATTTAAATTATATCAGACACCTTTTAGTGAGCAAAGACTGTCCTCAAAAAAGTGATGACTGGTTAGCACAGAATGGTGATTACTTACAGAAAGAGACTGACAAATCTTTTTTCATGTAGCACTTGAGCATTAACATAACATGAGCTGATACATAACATAGCAAATTGCTTTTAACTCAATGATATATAGGTACTAGATCTGAGGAAAAAAATGTATCATTTTCATGTATTTACATCCTGACTGGCTCGCCAAATTCCCACAAAAATTCTGAAGAAGCAACTGAGGAAGTCTTTCTTTTGATGTAGCAGAAAACAACCCCTTAGTTCTGGGTGCAGGCAGTCCAATGTCCCAGCTACCCGAGTTTTCCTAACAATTTGTTTTGTTTTGTTCAAGTTTTCTCAATTTATCTTTCTTCTCAAAATAAATTAAATTCTTGTTTACCTGTATTTACTGTAACAGTCCTCTAAATCTTTTCTCCTCCTCAGCAAAATATTTATTATTTGGAGTACAGCAGCATAGATAACAGTGTGAACCAGATTTAATGTTGTACACAATGCAGCAGGGTGAAAACAGCTCTTTCCACAAAAGAATAGTTTAAAAAGTGAAGAAATGTCTGTTTTACTGCTCTGGCAAGTCTCTAGATTCTTATAAATTGCAGAAATATACTTGAAAAGTCACTTTCCCATAATGATTCCCATAATTGGTAATGAGAAGCATTGTTTTCTGTTTATCGGGACTCCATTCTGGGGCTTCTTCTCCTTTTTAACTACTGTCCAGAGTAACTGTGCCTGGGAGATACTCCTCTTTGATTCCCATAACAAAAAAGAATTTTTTAGAATTTAAATAATATTTTCCTAATACATTTTTGCAAGCTTTCTCTAGTGCAGTTAATGTTCTGGCATTTTTTGTTTCCAACTTCTTATTTTCCTGAAAGACATGTTTATTTTTTTCTAAACATATTTACTCTACTCTCACTCTAGATATTGCTAGTAAAATCACAAAATTTCATTTTCTTGGAAGATACCAGGTTGACTTCAAATTTACTGGGTTTTTACATATTTTTTCTACTTTTCTAAGTACTTATCTATTTTTATTCAATTTTTAATATCAACACAAATAAAATTTTCTTTTTTTTTAGATCTACTGTTATTAATTTTGTGTCTTCAGTAGTAGCTTGTAATATAACTGGTCAAAAATAAGCTGATTAGCTATGAATGCCTGGAATTTACATGTTTTTGTGATATCAGCTGAGTAGTTCTCAGGGCCGGAGCTGGAAACAGTCTTCTTCAGCTTTTTCTGATGTCATGGGTTGCTGAGTAAGTGATGGGATAGCAGCAAACCCCTGCCATTTTCACTGGTAGCCCAATGTTGTGCTGTCTATTTCATTGGAAAGAGATGCCTTAAAATGCCCCTAAAAACCAAAACAATGGGACGACAGCTATTCACTTAGACTTTGCTAAAATGAATCTTCCCCAGAAGATTTTCAAAGACAACAGCCCTCTACCTTTTGGTCATATCTGAAACTTCTTTAGTGGGGGTAAAAAGGAATCTAAAATTGTACTGTTTTTAACACCAGCAGGAAACTGAACTCCAAATAAGCCACACCTCCTCCTCCACCCCTTACAGTCAGGGAGAGACCAGAAGCAGTGACTGTGGGTTGAGATGACAATTTACTAAAAGAGCAAAACCAGACCTCCAGTGATGATCTGAGTGGTACAGAATGACAACCTGGTCACACTCACACAGCATGAAACTTCCTCCCCCTCTCTGCAACCAAGAGAAAAATTTAAAAGTGCCTTAGTTCAATACATTGGACTCCATCTTTTGCCCCGTATGTTTTAGTGAAAGTAGGATTAATTCTATTAAATATTAAAAAAAAAGCTTCTTCAATTTTTCCTATTAATTTATTACAAACTTTCAAAATTTTTGGATATTCTTTCCAGATAGGAGAATTTAGTTTGACAGAGCATGCAGTGGTCTCCAAAAAAAAATTGTCTGCAGTGCTTAGGAGTACAGCTACTCTGAAGTTTAATGTAATGGAAGTACACAGTTAACCTGGGCATGTCATGGCTGAGTGCAGATATTCACAGCAGACAAGTTAAAGCCATCCTAAAAGCCTACTCCTTCATGGATGATCTTGCATCAGGCTTATGTTTCTGTTTAGCTTAATTTTGAGGTAAATTTTATTTAAGACAGAGTTTTTGATGCTGTTAAGTTGTAGAAAAGACAAAGAATTCTAACAGAATAATGAAAAGGTATGACATGTTGTAGTAGCAACTGTAAGGACTTCTCATTCATACAGCAGTGTCCTTGTGTTAATCTAAAAAAAAATCCTAGAAATCTCTGAAAAGTAACATTTAACCCTCATTATGAATGGTATACTAATACCTCAAGAAGTTAATTACTTTGCCTCAGGATATACATTCAGTAGCAGACATAACACTGATCCAGTTTTCACTGCGCTACGCTGCTGTCTTTCTTTCCTGATAGAAAGTATCTCTTTGAACATAGTTCCAAGTTACCTGTAGTTTGAATTTTCAGGATAGCTCAAACTGAACAACAGTTACTATTGCTACATCCATACTACTGCATGAAAGAATAACAAGAAGCTCTGGAGCTTGACTGCCCACTTGGCTTAATTGGGCCTCTCCAGCTTGACCATTCCAACATAAATCTCATGCAGTATGGATGCCAATAGGCTTTACTGCTTGACTTTGAAGCATTTTTTTTCCACTGATTTATTCACAGCTTCTGAATTCAAATTAGGTTCTAGTAAATTCAATATTAAAAATTTCATTGATACTATGTCAGCACTGTCAATATATTGCATAATATTGCTGCTAAAAGCTGCATCCAAATGGAACAAAATTTTTTGCAATGTGTTCCTGGTTCACATTACAGCAGTCCTTTTTGTGCTGTCAAGATTCCCCTTCAGTGAGCACCATGCTGTGTGTTAGCATAACAAGAAGCTAGTGTGCATTGCTTTTGCTCTAGCATGTATTTGGGATGCATCTCATCATGAGCCTGGAACTGGTTCTTGGTCTACCACTTCAGACATATTTTATATGCATTATTTTAGAAAAGTAGTAGAAGAGGCAGAATGGTCACTGATATAAAAATGTGCCTGATAGTTTCAATAAATGCAGGTAATTTTTTTTTGAGTGCCCATACTGCAATTATCTCTCACAGCAAGATTAATTTATAGAAATTGCAGTGTTATATGTGTGACTATACATGTTTGGGAATCCAAGTTCTAGAATCTATTATAATCTCAGATTTTAAGTAAATCTCTTTCTTGCTTTGGTGATGGCAGTAAGAAGTTTGAAAATGTAAGACATAAAAGGCTCTATTATATTTTCAGAGATCTAGTCTTCAAAATACTAACTGCTTCATATCTTTTAGCAAGGCATTATTTTTATGACTTCCTAAACTTAAGGAAGAACATAAAAAGTAAATTCAGTGCATGATGTACAGATGTACTACCTTCTGATTGTGGGTAAAATGCTAGGCTTAAGGCTTCTACTGTCACTACATAAGCATGAGAATCTCAATTACTCTCACAGTAGCTGTTTTTCCTGTTTCTACAATCTGAAGCAGATCTGGACCTGAAGCAGATTCTCAGCTACAGATCTATGATGTACTGTACCACATCCATCTCTACTTCTCCGCTTCACCTCCAAAGGATGTGACTTCAAAGTCAGCATAGTTAAGCCAGCAAACAGTGTGTTGAAAAAGAAGTTTAACTTCTGAAGTATGAAGTGAAAATTTTTCAGAACAAAAAAAAAAAATTAAAATCAGTGGAATGAAAAAGAATGAATTCTCAGATAACATACAGCTGTTTGGAATCTTATTAGAGGAAAGCCAAAGGATAAAGAACAAATAGGATGAAAAAGTAGTAATTTCTGAGAATTCTTGGATCCCGAAAAAAATATTTTTGAATCTTTCCATAGGATTGCTCTTGCACAAATTCTTTCTAATTGCATGGTAAAATGTAAAAAGAATATTTGTACTGGAAACAACATAAGCAAGTCTAAGCACACTGGCAGTGATTTCAGTAGGTGTTAAACATATTCAAGAGGGGAGAAAGTGAAGAATTTTCAAGCAAGAGATTATATTAATTTGACACCTTTCTAAACCCAGCTAGTAATTTGTTGTTAAACTAAAGCACATCTATTATTATTTTAAAAACTGTAAATTGTGGGGAAATTCCCATACAATAATTGCTTTCACTTTTAAAAGTTTACATTTTATTTCTAGTAAAAGTGCTGTTTATTTCAGCTGGAGGCGATTAGATTTTATAATGCTTTCCCTGTTAATTGAAGAAGATTCTTCCACCCTCAACAAGAACCTCCTTGTACAAAGGTCTATCTTATCTACTATAAATAGGTCCTCTATCTATTCTATGTATAGTGCACATGATATATTTTTTCAATCCTCATTTTAATAAATAGATAATGGTTCTATTTTTAGGCCCTCTCAACCCTGCTTAATTTTTGCATTTTTCCTAAAATATGGACATAGAGTATTCAAATAATGCCTTACAGTAACTCAAATATCAGCCTTAATCAATGCTGTATACCATTTCACTGGTTAGTATTTCTCTTTTGAATAGGAAAATGTCATAGCTGATGTTCATCTGGTGAAGAACAACAATTCAACATCCTAGTTAAACGAAGTCTGAATGGATTATTTATTTTCCAGGATACCTATCCACTCTTCACAAATGCATATAGATTTTTTTCAGACAATGTGAGACATAAATCATACTTTTCAACTATTCACATCTCCAAGTAACTTAAAAAAATAAGCTTATGCAACAGAAATCACAGCTGCTTTTCACTTGTGTAAATGAAATTATATATGTAGATATATATAGATATGAAATTATGTATATAGATATATAAAAAGCATAAATAACTTGCTAGTTGTGGGATTACAAAGAAAATATCCCTATGAGTAAATTACTTAGCAATTGATCTGGAGTTTTTTTAAGCTGGTACTGGTGAGAGGTGGGAGACAAACTGAGAAAACAGCCAATTAGTATTCCCGTTTTATGTAATGATATGCCAACATTTAACTATAAGAGGGAAGTTAATCAAAGTCCTCCTGAGACTTTATTAGCAGACAGACATTTTGCTTTTTGAACCTGCTCTGCAAGTCAGAAGCAGAGACAATGTCCTAGAAGAACACTTCTTTTCATTGCAGACCAGGGCTTACAGCACAGTTATCTCTGCACTGTAACCCAGGAAAAAAAGAGGTTTAATATTGCCAGTATCTTCTTTCTCTTCTAAGTAATTGGAATGAGAACAAGAACTTACCCTTTTTTTCCCTTGCACAGTTTAAAATTAATTTTCTCTGATCATGTAAACATGATATTCACATTTGCATTTTATCTTTTGATCTAACTAGAATTCTTTAGCAGCAATTTATACAGCATAACTTATTTGGAGATTCTAATCACTTCATGATGTGTAGCAAAACAGGTATTTAATTTCTGAAGATATTATTTGACATCTTCAAAGAGTAATATCCATTCTCTTGGAATCTCAGATACTCTAATACTCCAGATAGTTGGATAAAAACATTTCAAGTTTGGAAGGTTGATCTCGGCTGGCTGTCAGACCCCTACTTTCCTCTTTTCACCTGGGACATAGTTAATTCTCTTCTTAGTAGCTGGTACAGCACTGTGCTTTTTGGATTTAGTATGAGAACAATGTTGATGACCCCCTGATGTTTTGGCTGTTGCTAAGTAGTGGTAGTGAGACTCTGTCAAAGACTTTTCAGTGTCCTATGCTCTGCCAGTGTTGAGGTGCACAAATGCACATGAGGGAGCACAGCCAGGACAGCTGACCTGAACTGGCCAAAGGCGTGTGCCATACTACAGGACATCATGCTCTGGATATAAACTGGAGGGAGTTGACCAGGCAGGGTTGATTACTGCTCAAGTACAGGCTGGACATTGGTTAGGAGGTGGTGAGAATTGGACTGTGCATTACTTATTTAGCTAGGGTTTTGTTACTTTCTCTCCTTATCATCATCATCATCATCATCGTCAATTAATTTATGACAATAATATTAATTAATAATAAGTTAAAATAATTATTAGCATAAATATTTAACTTATATATAAATAGTAATGGCTGTCAAGAAAAATTAATACATTATGTATTATCATACAATATATTTTTATATTATATATTAATTATTCATCCCGTTAATATTATTATATAGTATTATATGTATAATGTTTATTACAACAGATAATAAAAAGAGTATGAGATGATGATGATGATCTTATCTGAACCCATGAGGTTCACAAATTCTCCTCCCTATCCAGGGAGGTGGAGGATCAGAAGGAGATTGTAGGGGTGTGAGTGAGAAGTTGAATGATATTTAGCTGCCAGCTGGGATTAAAGCACCACACCCACCCATCTGCTCGCTCTCATTCCCTATCCTCAACATGACAAGAAGATAAAACAAGAGGGAAAAAATGATTGTTTGAGACACAGACAGGGAGATCACTTGCAGATTATTGTCGCAGGCAAAACAGACTCCTCCAATTGGGGAAAATTAATTTAATGTGTTGCCAATTAAAATACATTTGTATGTTGAGAAACAAAGACACAAACTAAAACACCTTTCTCCAAAAGCCATTCATTTTTCCCAGGCTCAACTTCAGTTCTTTACTCCCTGCATCCTTGCCTCAAGTGGTACTGACAGGTGGGAAACAGGTGGTTACGGTCAGCACCTTAATGTTCCTTTTTGCATCTCCTTCCTCCTCCCCACATTTTTCTGACTCCATTGTGGGTCACCTACATGTCATACATTCCTTCAGAATAGATCAGTTTCAGCATGTGTCCTCCATGTGCCACAGTCTAGATATCTACTCTGATGTGGTAGCTCCACAGGCTGCTGTGAAATATTTGCTCATCTCCACAGGCTGCTGTCCATGTCAGGGCAATCTGATCTAGCATGAACTCTCAAAAGTTGGCAGCTCCTTCAGAAAATGTCTACTTGCTCCTCCACAAGCTGCAGTGTGAATATCTGCTCTGGTGTGGACATCTCCATGATCCGAAGAGAAATCTCTGCTCTGGAGTCTGGAACACCTCCTTCCTGTCCTGCTCTGACTTTGGTGTTCACTGGATTGCTTATCACACATTTTTCCAAATTTTGTTCTTCAGTGCCTGTACAGTGTTTTGCCTTTTCCAAAGATAAATCTCCCTCAAGGCAACATCACCTTGGTTAATGGGCTCAGGTCTGTCTCTCTGCTGCAGCCAGCTGAAATTAGCTGTGTTGAGGCAGCCTCTGGCTTTATACAGACCATCCCTGCAGCCACCCCTACCTAGCCCTTGCCAATACAGTATGTATGGACAACTGTACTGAGTTTCTACTCAAGACAGTCAGTGAGGTCTACAGAGCTTGCAGATGATAAAATGTATGCATCTCATTTGGCTGAATAGCTCCCTACACTCAATGACTAATTCAGTCATCTAAACACAGGTATTTAATGCCTTCCAGGAGTCCTTAGGATATTTCTGGCTGATATTCAGATGTTGATCTGAAAACGATGTGGATCTCTTCCAAGTCCTGTGTGTGATTTACCAGTTACTTGAAGGTAATGGAGATGTCTCAGATGACACTGAGGCCCCATCTACTGTTTTAACTGAACAGAGATTCAATTTGTTTGCCTACATGCAGACATTTAGTGCCATCTGCTATGTCTTAGGATATCCAAACATCTGGACAGTCTGGCAGATATGGTTCAGAATGACAGCAAGCTTGTGTTATTTTGGAGACACTGTTGGAAGACAGGTGGGATAACCCAGGAAAACTCTAGGTCCTGCTGCTCAGTCAAATGAACCTCGTTGTCTTAGGAGCAGACAGAATCAAAAGCATAAACTTAAAAAATTTCATGTTGCTTAATCTTTCTTGCCGTCATAAACTGACTAAATCACCTATCACAGCTATTTCTGACCCTTATGATATCTGGAGCATTTGTATGGCACTAGCAGATATTTTACAGGAGCACAGGAAACCCATCACATCCCAGGAGGCAGGTGGAAGACAGGCTGGATGTGCTGAGGCGTGTAGACACTTGTAGGCAGGGGAGTATTTCCTGATATTGAAATTAACACATTTCTTTTGCATGACAACCAGACAGTGTCCTCAATGCCTCACTGATACTGCTCTCAAACAGAAAATGGAAGGTAGAGTACCCACCCTGCTTTCATTCTCCCTTTCATTTTTTTGTCTCAACCCCACAAAACTCCCCAGTAGTCCAAGACTGTTGAGTGGCCATGAAGGTCAGTACAGTTTTAGATGTTCCTCTAATGAATAAACCCAGCTGAATTAACAGAGCTAAATAAATTAGACTGGATTTAGATAACTGACTCTATTTCTGATTTCTAAACACAGCTACCTATACAGTGCCAAAGCTCAGTAGAATATTTCATTTTTCAAAATTTGCTAACATGCAGCTTCATCAATATACTTATCATTTCATGTAAAGCAATATAAAAAAGCTATTTTCATCTCTATCTATAATAGTTCTATTTCTGCTTGTCCATTTATCTTTAGAGATAACAACAATCAGCACTTCCATAGAAAGATATTTTTGAACTAAAAAGCATAATTGTAATTAGTGTGAAAGAACCTGATGAACAAACCCTCAAATGGGACAAACACAGCCTCTCTTTTTATTCTTTTTATATAGAATTAATTTTATCCCCATATTTCTGGTTGCTGGCATGATGTCATGACAATTGCACTGGTACTATTATCAATGTGAGCATTCAAGACTTTTGCAGTGCAGTTGGGTGCAGATACAGCTACTTTCACAATAATTAAATCCTACCAGTTCTAGAGAAGAGAAATTCTGGAAGAAATAAGGTATTAAAACCAGTTGAGAAAATTTTCTATTTTTTTTCTTCAATTAGACATCTCACATTTCTGAATATTTTTAAAGCATACTCTCAAATTCAGCATACAATATTTGAGGCATATTTATGGTGGATTTGGTTTTGAAATTAGTAATTATTTACAGTTTTTAAGGATAAGGTCAAGGGCAATTTTATCGCTCTAATTTTAATTCTAAGCAAGAAAGAATCTAGAAACAAAAATCAAACCCAAAATTATTAAGAAATCATTTTTTAGCCTTTTCATCTCAAGTCCTTGACCACATAGAAGACAACACTGATTTTTTTGTAAAAAATTTTAGACTTCCTTCCCAAAATTTTTAAAAGGTGTGTGCACGTATTTGACAGCAAAAAGAGGAAAACTGATGATAACAATATAAATATTATTATTACCAATAATACCAATAATTAAATATTATTATTACCAAACTAATCTAATCTTTACCAAACTAAAGGTCTAATCTTTTTTCCGTTCTCTGTGCAAAATATGTTTAGCAATTTTTCAACTGATTTCAGTCAAATCAGGTTCACTTGTGCAAGTCTTGAATCCATTCATATTCTTACAGCTTCATGGAAATATGTAATGCAGTAGAAGTCAGTTGAATTAGCTACCACAGCTACAAGACACTGCAATGCAAACCTGTCCCTGATAGCCACCAGAATTCCATGAAGGAAAGGACACATCAATTCTCCTAATCATTGGGTAATTTTCAGAAGGGTGTTGTAGATTTCTAATTTTGTTTAGGGGAAATACCTCAGATGAAGAGAAACATAATTTAAAAATTTTAATCTATAAAGATGCAAGATATTTATTAGCTGTGTTGTGGGTCTTACAGTCTTTGGCCAGACAGATTTGTGGTATGTATATATGGATCTTTCAGTCTTTTTTATAGTATGTAGCTGTTAGGTCCCAGATAATTTTGTATATATTACTTAAATCTCTTCTTTTGCATCTGGTTTAGGTTTCCTCATATGCTGTTATGTGTTGGCTTTTAACATCCATTTTTTTCCGACATCAATGAATTTCCTTTTTTGTTTTTTACTTTTAAAGTTTGCCATATTTCCTTGCAAATGTTCTACAATATTTTCTCCATTGCCAACTGTCATGCAGTATAAATAAAAAAACCCCCACATTTTAATTTAAAAATCCTTTAGACCCAAGCAAAACCTTAGGAAATCTACATGTATAGTTAGCATAATCTGTGTTTCTGTACATAAGGAATGAGAATCAACCATATAGGTGTATCATTCAATGTGAGCAGATCACTCTCCAAATTCCACTGATTTTATGGATCACAGTAAGACTTTTCCTTAGGGAGGGCAGATTTTTACATTGGCATCTTATGCCATTTAACATCCCTGTGGCATCTGACATGAATTTAATTGCCATTTCAGAAAGACATGGGTAGTCAGTCCTATGTTGTATCTGTCAAATGCATATGGATGTCTCAAATGCCTTGGATTCTCCGTGTTTAGGAAATTTACTTATTTCCCTTACCTGCTTTGCTTATAATGCGAGCTTAGACTCCCAGTCTGCAGATAGGCACATAAATTTAGCTGCCTTGACCTGGCTCAGAAGGTGGATACTGGAATCCCTTCTACAACAAGAGCAAGTGTGTCAGTAAAAATCTTTTTTAGGGCTGCATTGTCTTTACAGAGTTGAGAATTTCTGCAAGTCAAAATTGTCTATTTAGGGCAAAGAAACCTCATTATTAATAAAATTGACTTATTTTAAAAGAAAATTTCCTAGTACCTATCTCCTCTCCTTGGTTGGCTCCCAAGGCTGCTTGGAGGAGCAGGGTATCCGTGGTGGGTGGGTCTCTCCATGGCCTTGCAGCCAGAGCAGAGGGCTGTTGTGTCCTCCCAGCCCTGGGGCTTTTCAGGCCATTGCCCCTAAGCAAGCAAGAGCTCTTGCCAGGAGGAGGACAGGCCTTTGAGAATGGATTGGGGAGCGGAGAGGAACCTGCTCCAGTCTCCAAATGCTGAGAGAGATCTGCTCTGCCCCTGCTCCTGTTCCTATCCCTGTTCCTGTCCTTGAAAGACTCTGTTCACTGCTGAACTTCATTGGGCCAGGATGTGTGAGAAGGAGGATGTGAAATGCAAGAAACACAGATATTATGTGTTTTCTTTTCAGTAAATAGCTGCCAACATTTACAGAACTGTTATGTACAATAAAGGTCCTATTGTTCTTACAGAAATGCAAGGGAAAAGCATGCTCTTGAGGCAGATGAAAGAACCTCAAGTGACAATAGAGACCAGTGAGTAGGGAACTAGAAAGAGTCAGCCTGAAAACCTTGATCTATTTTTGTCTGTGCCATTTATCTCCAGTATATAGCAAAGATTCTGCATATAAGTACTGAATTTAGAGCATATATAATCATGAGAAACAGCCTACATAAAGACTCCTCCAGAAAGTGTTTTCAAGCAACTGAACAGAGTTTAGGCTTCTGACACAGGCATGTAAAATTAGATTGCTAAAACATATGGTGTGAATATATTTATCACTTTCAATTTTGCCACTTTCCCTTAATTTTTAGTGGAAGCATTAATGGCCTATATTCCCTGAAGGAAATGTAGATAAACCTATGTATGTATTATTTGCCTAATATGAGACTGAAATTGAATTTAGGCATCCAGATTCCAGGCTGCCAGTCTGGGAACACCTCAGCAGCCGCTAATATGAGGGGCATCTCAGCCAAATGAACACTACAATATTTTTCAGGATGGAACATTTATTGCTACACATTTGCTGCTCTTATGACAATGCCAAGCACATCAGTATTAGATATACTTAAGCAAATTATGAGTAGTTTTGTGTAAACCACTAAAGGGCCTGCTATTTTCAGAAGATTTCCAATGATGCTGAAAGGCTCAGTCTTTCTGTAATATTATTACTAGAACATTCTGATGCATTTGGAATAATAGGCAATTTGTTCAGACACATCTTTTTACAGCTTTTATTTTTTTTTTCCAACTGGAAACATTTTCAGGAATTCCTCAGTTCCCACAAAAGTCTGAGAGAATTCAAATTCAAATATCCTGGGACAGTGCTCTGATTACCAGATTCATAATTAGCCATAATACCAGCAAGTTGGAATGAGTCTTAATAGTAAAGTTTTTCACTGTGATTAACATACTTTGGGATGCATTTGTAAAAATGAATGAAAAGAGATATGACCAGTACTGTGCAATTAGATTATTTAGCATGGAGGAATAATGTAGGCCCTGGTCTCACGTTTGTGAATTTTTTGTAAATTCTGTCCAGCATTCAAGGATTCGAAAGCCACACCTGGGTATTTCTATTGTCAGGAAACCATCCCCTCCCTAATTTAAGAAAGGTTCCATTGAATCATAGAATCATTTAGGTTGAAAAAGACATTCAAGTCCAGCCCTAAACCTAACACTGCCAAGTCGCACTAAACTATGTTCATAAGCACCACATCTGTTTTTTTAAATACCTCCTGGTAATGTGACTCATCTACTTCCCTGTACAGCCTGTACCAAACTTTGATAACCCTTTTCATCAAGGAATTTTACCTAATATCTGTCACAGCTTGAGATTGTTTTCTCTCATCCTGTTGTCTGTTACTTGAGAAAAGAGCACCACCTTCATTTGGCTACAACCTCTTTCAGACAGCTGTAGAAAATTACAAGGTCCTCCAAGAGCCTCCTTTTCTCCAGAATAAACATCTCCAGTTCCCTCAGCAGCTCCTTATAAGAGAAAATATGAAAATATGAGGATCCTAAAACCAATTTAAGAAACATGTTCTAATGCCTTGGCAACCTCTTAGTCAAAGATGCTTTTCCTAATAATTTGAACTTGATCAGACTCATGGCCAGTGTCCCTTGTACCTCCTAACATAACAAGAAGAGATGAACTGTACTGTCTTGGTAACTGTCATTCAAGTACTTGCAGGCAGCTCTAAATTACCTCTTAGCCTTCCCTTTGTCATACTAAACACGTCCACCTCCTTCATATCCTTCTTGGATATGTGCCATTTTTCAGATTCCCTTAATTTTCTGCCCATCCCTCTGGAACTGGGAGAGGCAAGCAAGAGTGATACAATGTCCCAGTTGTGGCTTTGCTAGCACTGAGTGGAAAAAAATTTCCCTTTGTTGGTCAGGTACTATTCTCCCAGTGAATCACAGAATGCCTTGTGAAGTTATTTTTTATTAATTCATTGTTGCTCCCAAGCCCTTTTTGACAGAGCTGGCATTCAGCTACTTGTTTGGCAGGCATTACTGTTTGGTGTTCTTCTACTCAGGATGCAGAAAATGGCTTTTTTCCTCAAGGAACTTTAGGAGTTTTCTATTGGTCCAGTCCTTAAGTTCATCATGGTATTTCTAGGTCAATGGTCACATTTTGTCTCATCACCATGGTTGTTGATAAAGATATTGAACATGTGCCTCACTATCAAACACCAAGGACTCCATCAATTCACCATAATGAACAGACATGAAGCTCTTGATTTCTGTCCTTTAAGCTCAGAAGGTTATTATGTCAAAAGCTTTCCAAAAGTCAAAATACTGTTGCATCTACCACTGTTCCACAATTCCCACAGAAATTTCATCTTAGAAGACAAATGAAGTTATCCAAATATGATTTGATATTATTAAACCCTCACTGGCTGATCTACATCTTCCTGACCTATATGTTCTCCTACATGAATTCCAAGGCAATATCAAATATAGAATGTATCAATATATGGATCATATATGATTGCTTTCTACAGTGAAGTTGTGGCTTTATGCATGGTGGGAAAGCAAATGGTTGTTATTTACTTTGACTTTAGCAACTTCATTGACACTTAATATATTTCTAGCAAAACTGGTGAGACATAGCTTTCATAGGTAGACTATAAGGTGAGAGGAAAAGTAACAGTGACACTGAGTCCAAAGGTTTGTGATTAGCATTGCATTGTCTAGCTGGTGAATTATTACTGGTGGTATCTGTTGAGGTCAATACGAGTTTATTGTATGACTAGAAAATGGGACAGACTGTATCCTCAGCAAATTACCAGCTGATACAAATTTGATTCCTCTGGAAAGAAAGGTTGCTATTCAAAGGATCATCAGCAGGTTATAGGAAAGCACTGGCAAAAACCACGCTATTCAATCAAAGCAAAGGCAAAACTCTACACCAGGACTGAAATAACCATACACAGCAGTAAAGGTTACTGACAGCAAAAAGGGAACTCACTTGTCTGTGTTAAACTTCATTTTGTTAGTGATTTCCCAGCCCTCTAATTTTTCGGGGTCTCTCTGCAGGTTCTCTTTGCCTTCAAGGGAGTCAGCAGCTTCTTCCGATTTAGTATCATCATCAAACTTACTTGATGTACCTTTGATTCCCATGTCCAGGTCATTTATGAAGATGTTGAGGAGTACAGGGCCTAAGATGGAGCCCTGCAGAACCCCTCTAGTGACAGGTCATGAGCCTGATGTCGCCCCATTCCCTGTTCAGCCAGATGATCACATGTCTCATGATGGATTTATCCAGCTGTTTGCTGGACCTTTTCCCAGATGGATACTGAGAGAGACAGTATCAAAAACTTTACTGAATCAAAAAAATTACATCAACTGGCTTCCCTTGATCAGTTATATGGGTTCCCTTGTCGTGAAAAGAAATGAAGTATGACAAACAGGACCTTTTCCTCATTAAATCATTCTGACTATGACTGATGACTGTGATGCCCTTCAGGTGTTTTTCAGTACTGCCTAGAATAATTTTCTCCATAATTTTATCAGTCACTGAAATGTCACTGACAGGCCTGTAGTTTCCAGTGTCATACTTCTTGCCTTTCTTGAAAATTGCGAAAACTTCAGTTGACTGGGACCTCTATAGACTTCTAAGACTTAAAAAAAATCGTTTAGAAAGCCTTCAAAGATTTTTGAATACTCTGAACATTCTTGATCTATCACATCAGGGCCAATGGAGTCAGAGGAATCCAGCTGAAACAGTAGATTGTCCACAAGTTCAGGGTTGACTGGGAGTTTTAACGGCCACAACATTCTATTGTAACTTGAATTATACTATTTGCCATGAGATATTTTAATAAAAATGCTCTTTGGAGTAATTTATTGAATATGCATGCTTTCAAAAACATTTCTAAAATATTACTTGAACTCTTGAGGCTAACATGATTTTTCATTGCAAAATTATCATTGCTGTTTAAAAGCAAAGCAACTTTCAATACATCCTCTACTTTAATAGGTGTTTATTTTTTTATGAGCTTTGCATTTTTTTGTACAGCATGTCATTTGCATGAGATAGGAAACTTCCAGAGGTATATTTCCTACATTTAAAGCTACTCGGTAGTAGGGAAAACTGTTTAAACAGTTCAGCATATTCCTCAGCAAATGAGCTTTTAAAATATTTTCAAAAATGTTTGTACTTGTGGCTCTTTAGTGACTAGTAAACAACTACAGACAACATTTTAGCTTCTAGGAAGAAAATTGCCTTAAAACTTCATTAAATATTTATATTTGTCTGCTTGCCTTGCTGGCATTTTATGAATAAGCAAAAGCACATCCTGAAGATTGTCATTCCACTGAACTATTTCATATGAGAAATAAATGTCTGAAAAGCTGGAGCATAATAGTGTCTCACAGTGTCTATATACTTACCATTGATCAGAAACCTTCTTCTTTAGTCTGAATATTAATCAGAATTACAAAAATAAAATAATAAACCTTGCCTGCAGGTTTGAGTTTGACTTATACATCAATGATTATTTGGGAAATCATACCAAAGCATTGTTTCTGCAGGTTTGGTTTTGGTTTTTTTTTTTGGTAAGAGATGAAAGACAAGTACATTAATTATATAATTAAATTATGTGAATCTCATTGGAAAGAATTAAATAAAACTTTATTACATATTATTCTGAACCTCAAATTTCTAGACAATAAAATTGTTTGTCTTCCCTGACTGCTTCCTTTTTTAAAAGATCTCTTTCCTGTGTTTGGTGTACATCTATTTTCATATGGGTATTTACTGAAGTTTCATAGTTATGGCAATAAAACTATTTAAAGTACTTCAGATTTTATTGCAATGATTGAGTTTTTGTTCTGCTTAAGAAAAGAAGTGAAACACCCAGCAAAACACACTCACAAGACTGATCAAAACTTACAGAAAATACTGAACATAGACAAATTACTTGACTGTAGATGAAGCATGTAGCCAGTCTTAATGTTATTAATACCATAACTCATTGCTACTAAAGCAGTAAAATGTTGATTAACTGTAACCTTAGAAACCCACCCCCATCTCCCTACATTTCCCCAGCTTGGCTACCTATAGAAACAAGCAGGTCACAAGTAGACCCTCCCATAATCGTCAACACATTTTCTTTTTCATTCCGTAACTCCCCATTCCGTAACTCCCAAAGAGAAGTGAGCTTCTCTTGTATTTGTGTAGCATCAATTCCTTAAAAATTATTCATAGACAAAGATATGCCTATGCCATTATAGCTACAGCTTTTTTTTAATCATGTGTAGTCCTATAAAATTACAGAGGGTGCATAAATCCATTTTTGATCTTGTTATTAATTATTCCTAATTCTTTCATCTTTTTCTGTATTATTTTTCTTTCTAATTTTTATCTTGTCTTAACTGACATGTGACAAGGTAGATTATAGTTATAAAGTTATAGCAACAATTAAGATTCAACATTCTTTTGGATATGTGTTTCAGATTTATTTTCCTCTAAGCTTTGCCCAATTAATTTTATTTTTTTTCTAAAAAGTATTTTTGTCTTGAAGGAATTCTTGTTCACAGCTTTTATATATATTTTTTATAAATAAACAAATATATAATTTAAAATAAATATTTCTGATATTTATAATATTTTATTATATTTTAGTATATTAGAATTATTTAATAATATATATTATAGTATTAGTATATTTTAGTATTTTAGTGCTATTACTAATAGATAGAAAAGGCAATACTTTATTTTGCAAGGTATATTTTGTACCTTTCATTTATTGTTTTCTGAAGACGGAACATGGGGAACACAGCTCAGAGAAAAGATGATCTTCGTAAATCCCAGCATGACTTTTGGGAAGCAAAATTTTTTGACCATTTAAATCCAATGCTATTCTTAAAACTGAGCAGTATCTATGGCTACTTAGCTGAGGCAGACCTCTGACAAATATTGTTAGGGCTTTCTCCCACTCCGCTGTGTCAGACACTGCATGGAAAGATTTAAATTAACTCTTTCAGCCTTCTTCCCACAGCTCTTCATTTTGAATGTTGCTACACACACTTTTTGTGCTATTTCCATTGCTCAAAAGTCTTTACAAAAGAGATACTGAAAAATATTCCAGCAGTGATATATTGTTCAAATATGAATTCCATATGATTTTCTAATTTCTTTGCTCAGTTTCTTTTCTATGATCTTTAGGCTACAATTCCAACATTGATGACTCTTAGTGAAAAGGAAAATTCACCCCTTCACATATACTCAAGTGTTTAATTATTGGTTAGATATTAATTTTAACTACTTTTCCAGAGTTTCTAGTTTTGAACAACACAAGCTTTGTATTACTGGATTATATTAGCATATGCAATGCAGTCCGTCACATTCATACTGTTGTTTAATTTTAATATAGTTATTTTGCCTAGAAAATTATTTCAGATTTTATAGGTTGTAACTAAAGACTATTATGTCTTAAGTACTGAGGAACTATCAGAAGCTTCTAATAGAGGCATGGAAAGTAAAAATTTATTATTATCTTTGTATGAAAGAGTTTAATTTTGTTTGGCAGAGAAAAGGAAAACTGAAGGGTTAACCTTCTGTTCATTAAGTTCACACCAAAGATTTGGTTTAGCAACATTTACCTTTAAAATAATAAACTGCAATCATATCTCTTCTCACATAGCAGTTAATTCTACTGGTTATTCTGATAAAACTGAGTATATACTAAGGGGCAAAGGGAGGAGAAATTGCTTTATTATTCTAAGTATGTCAGTAAATAAACAAATACGGCTTCTGCAGGGTGATTATGAGTGCAGAAATGCCTCTGAAATTTGAATGCCATTCTTAGTAAACTGATAGACCTGAATTCTCATTTTAGAAAATAATAGACTAAGGACTTGTTGGGTGGAAGGGGCTTGTAAAAATACTGAGTATTGATAAACCATAATTAATAATTACAAGTGTGTTTACAACTAAAATTTAAAAAAAACCCATTTTGAACTATAGGTTAAATCTAGGTATGCAGACAGCTAAAGCTGATAACTGATATCCTATAAATCTGTTTTAGCTTTATAATCTTTCATATGACAAATTAATATTTTCCAAATTATAATGATTAAAGTCATTGTGTAAGGCAATTAAATGAGTAAATACAAGGTGCTGCATCTGGTCCAGGGGAATCTCAGACATGAGTACAGATTGAGAGAAAAACTCACTGAGAGCAGTCCTGCAGAGAAGGACTTGGGGTTCTCACAGATGAAAAGCTGGATATGAGCCAACAGTGTGCGCTCACAGCCTGAAAGTGCAACTGCATCCTGGGCTCCACCAAAAGAGAAGAGACCAGCAGGTTGAAGAAGGTGATTCTAGCCCACTACTCATGGAACTTCACCTGGAGTACTGCATTCAGGTCCAGAGCTCTCAGCACAAGAGAGATGTGTACCTAATAGAGGGCTCCAGAGGCACACCATTAATACCATCAGGAGGATGGAGAACGTCTCCTAAAAATGCTGGTTGAGAGAGCTGGGGTTGTTCAGTGTGGAGAAAAGGTTCATGGCAACCTTCCAGTTCCTAAAGGGGGTCTACAGGAAAGCTGGAGAGGGACTTAATACGTTGGTGGAGAGTAATAGGATAGAGAGTAATAGGACAAGGTTAAACTAACAAAAGAGAGATTTACATAGCTGTTAGGAAGAAATTCTTTACTTGAAGGGTTGTAAGGCACTGGAACCACCAGAGAAGCTGTGGATGCCCATTCTGGAAGTGTTCAAGGCAAGGCTGGATCAGTTCCTCAGCAACCTGATGTAGTGGGTGACATCCCTGCCCATGAGAGGGGGGTTGTAACTGGGTGATGTATAAGGTCCTTTCCAAATCAAGCCTTTCTGTGATTCTGTAAGTGTTATACAAAATAATATCTTCTAATACTGTGGCAAGAGAGGTAAAATATGAATTAAACAGATGTCATCTCACAGTAGTACAGATTAACTACCACTGCACTTCTTTTCAAGAACACTAAACTTTAATTGGTGAGGGCAACGGTGCCTTTGAACTTTTAACAGCAGGCACCTGAACACATTAATAAAATAATTGACACCTGAGTTCAAAAGCTTTGCTGCCTGTTGTAAAACAGGCTTTGATCTTTAATAATTTTTCAGTCAAGCAGCTTTCCTATTTTCTACACAATGTTAAAGAAAAAAACATGAAATATAAAACTAGTGGTTGCATGAAAACAAAACAAGCTCAGAAACAATCATCTCTTTTGAGCCGTTTTCCCCCTTAACCAAAACTTGAAGATGATAAAAAAATCCTCCAATAAACAAACAACCCAACCCCAAGAAACAGAAACATTTTTTCAGTGGTGTTTATTCTGGTTCGTTTGCTCACATGAAATAATTAAAATTAATCTGACTGATCCTTCGTTTGAATAGTAAGTGTAAGTAAGGCTCTGTTGCAGTGGCAAGGTATTTCTATAATGTTTATGAACATCTTTTGAACTTGAGTTTTTAATTAAGGATAAATAATTAAATCAAAATTTGATTCATTTTTTTAATTCCATGCTCTTTGTGAGGTCAGATCATTTGGATATCTTCTGATCAAGTATTTCTTTCTCTGCCTTCCACCATTTACACATACTTTACATTTGAATTATGTACTCATTTGTTTCCACCTTTAGTTCTCGTCAGGGCATACAGGTGTAGGTGAGAAGATACTTCACATGGACACTCAAGTATTAGACACCTTTGGGCTGGTATGCTTGCAGGGATTTACCTTTATTCCTTGTTTCTTTCTCCATTTTACTATTTTCCTTTGTGAATTCTGTTGGTGGTTTAAATGATTTTTCACATCTAGAGTTACATGCACTATATTTGGAAATATTGAACTCTGATGCCAAATTCTTCTTTCAAAGCTGACAGTGATAGGGATATCCCTAAGCCACACATACATATCTGAGGTAACTTTAATATAGCCATGATCATTTATCTAGTTTTTAATTTAAAACTGATGCTTTGTGAGTCTACCTGGAGCAGAGGCTGGACAGTGTTAAAAGAATAAAGTAGGTATTTATTAAAAGGTATTTAAAGAATACACCTTGGGCAGTACAAGAGTCTGGCCGTACCCAAGATGGACTGCAGATGAACACCTGGTCACAAGTTTTCACACTTTTATAAGTTTTGGTCTGTTTACATATTGGGGTTATTGTCCAATTACAGCTTCAGGATATGAAGTCCTCTCCTCTCAGATTGCTCTCCTCAATTTGCTGGTTTTTATACATTTTGGGCCTGAAGCTGCAATGGTTCTCAGGCTGGAAAAGGATTGTTTTGTCTAACTAAGCTGTGAAGAGAACTTGCTAACACTTTATATGAAGTTCAGAATTACATACTAATTCAGTACAGAATCTGGAAAATATGGAAGCTAAAACTTAAGGCAGCAAAACAACAGGATCACCAGAGCACTGAGGTTAGGAGACATCTTGAGATCATCTAATCTACCTGCCCTGCTTAAAGCTGGAAGTGCCATCAGGTTTTGTGTATCTCCAGAGATGGAAACGTTAATATGGCCAACGTGTTTCACTACTATTGCACAAATAAATAAATAAATAAATAAATAAAATAGCCTTCTATTTCACTGACATTTACTGTGTTTCAGTTTCTGTACATGGGCTTTTTTCCTTTCTCTGGATGCCACTGAGAAGTCTGGCTCTCTTTTTCACCAATCAGGTATTTCCTGAAAATAAAATCCTGTATTTTCCCTGTAATGTTCATACCATTAAAACAGAAGATTTTAAGACTAAAATTATTGCTTATGGAACCGTTAAGGACTATTTTTGTCCAGCTGCCTATCTGCACTGATCAATGAAAGACCTTCTGACTTCCGTTTATGCTTTTTCTTATATTCTCACTCTGTCTTTAACTAGGCTTTAAATAATCAAATTAATTGCAAAACTACACTTAGATTAAAAAAACTAATTATTTAATATTTTTTTTTAACTTAGATTAAAAAAATACAAAAAATAAGCAGAAAGGTATATATACAGTGTTATACCAATCTTCTTAGACCCCCGTATTCCTTTTGCTGTTTTTTTTAATATAATTATTCAAATCATTTAGGATAGAAAAAGCTTTTGGAATCATTGAGTCCCACAACACTGCCTCATCCACCACTAAACCATGCCCTTAAGCATCACATCCAAAGACCTCTTGGGATGGTGACTCAACCACTTCCCTGGGCAGAGAGTTCCAGTGCTTGACAATCCTTTTTATGAAGAAATTCTTCCTAGTATCCAGTCTAAACCTCCCTTGGTTCAACTTGAAATAATTTTCTCTCGTACAGTCACATGCTACTTGGGAGAAGAGATTGATGCCCTCCATGATAAAACCTCCTTTCAGGTGGTTGTAGAAATCAATAAGGTCACTCCAAGCCTTCCTTTTCTCCAGGTGAAACAACCTCAACTTCCTTAGCCACTCCTCATAGGACTTGCTCTCTAGATTCTTTACCGGCTTTGTTCCCCTCCTCAGTTCATTTTCCAGCATCTCAATATCTTTCTTGTCATGAGAGCCTCAGAACTGGACACAGCACTTGAGGTGTGGCCTCACCAGTGGTGGGAACAGGGAATCACTTCGCAGGCCTGCTGGACACACTATTCCTGATACAGGCCAGGATCCCATTTGTCTTCTTGGCCACCTGGGTGCATGCTGGCTCATGTTCAGTAGTTTTCAACCAGCATCCCAGGTCCATTTATGTCAGGCCACTTTCAAGCCACTCTGTCCCCAGCCTGTGGCACTGCCTGCAGTTGTTGTGATCAAAGTGCAGGATTTGGCATTTGGCCTTGTTAAAGCTGATACCACTGGCCCTGATCCATTGATCTAGCCTGTCCAGAACTCTCTGCAGATCCTTCCTACCCTCAGCAGACCAGCATTCCTGGTGAACTTGGTGTCATCTGCAAACTGTCTGAGGGTGCACTCCTTCAGATCATTGATAAAGAAATTAAACAAGATTGTCCTAAATACTGAGTCCTGGGGAACACCACTGATATTATGTTGTTTATAGAATATAAAGCAGAAAATGTGGTGAAATAAAGGATATTTCCTTTAATATGTTGGCTTTTAACTGTGTGGGACTGTCAAAGCAAGGCTAATGAAATATTTCCACAAGAAATTACAAATATTTTTTGTTGCTATGAGAACCTCTGTGGGGGTTTGTTTTTTGTTTATTTTGAAGGTGTCAGTGAACCCAGTGTGACAAAACCAACACCTTTTATCTGAAAAAAAGTGAGGTATTCTGAAAAGGTTTTACCGAAATCAAATTATTTTGAATAATAATGAATCAATGTACCAGTGGCAACAAGGAAGCAATAAAACAGAATTAGAAGCTAAAAGCTGTTAGGAGAAACTGCATTCTGGTACAAAGTAGTGGAGTATCCACTTCAGCTGTTTTTCTTTCTTTCAAGCAAGAGAGCTACGCACTGCATTACCCTGCTGTGGATAGGGAATATGTTTGCATATTAGCTGTTATGATGTGCTAGGAAGTGGTTGGGAAGATGCCATTGCTCCCAGATCTCAAAAAGGAACTTACATGGTGATACCATCATGTTTGGTCTGTCTGTCCAGATGTTCCCATGTAGACAGAGAAAGGATAGAGAACTGCCCTATTTCTGGCCCTCCTGACTTGCAAAAGCAAGACATGTTTGTGTGGGATGGTTGGAAGAAGATGATTTCCTAATTAAGCCTGTGATGATACAGTGCAGGGCTGTCAAACAGGTCCCCTGAAACATTAGCAATCATGGAATTTTCACATTTTGCTGGGTTTTTTTTTTACAATTTATTCACCCTGCTTTTCTTTAGTCTCATACCTCCCTTTCTCCCCAGCTCTTTAAAGCTGTGAGATGTTGACATCCAGGTAGAGCATTTTTGTTGTTTTGCTGGCTTGTACCACTAGAGTGAGCCCTTTTCTTGTCTGTAGGTTGACATTTTGCACTCCTGCCTGAGCTTGTCCCCTTTGATATCTACATTTGAGGTCATTGTGCCAATGATGTGTTATTATATAATGTCCTACAGTCCTCAGCTGTGACTCAAATTTCCTTAGTCATATCAACTGTAAATGATGAGTCTGATAAAAACTTCCAGTGTCCACCAGTGGTGACAGGTGCCACAGTTGCTGTAGAACAAGCATTTAGCTATTTTGTATTTTTAACTAGAAACTGTCCTCCAAAATTCAGATTTATGAACTGATTAACAATGGAGTCATAGTAAGCATTTTTGCATGGTCCTACATGTCTCACTTGCAGTTTGTTTTTTATAGGCATTTCTTCTGTACTCTCACATAATCATGGACTTCTGACATATTTTAAGGAAAATAATGTGATTGCTGGAAAGTTTTGATTAAGACATAGGCCACTGGACATCCCAAAGCAAGTCAGAGTTCAGGTGCAGACTCTGAAACAGGAAAAAAGAAAATATTGTTAGATAGGTAGATAGGTGTAAGCCCATACATTGACAAGCACACATCACTGGTATGTCTATGAATGCAGCACTTATATAGGTGAACATCCTGTTTATATGCAAAAGACGCCATGGCAGCATGCAGAACCTACTGTCAGGTTTTCTAGTAAGAGATGACTTAATGGCAGATGGGAAAAGGGACTGGTGTCTAAGTGAGTGGAATGGAGGAGCCAGACAAACGTTTGCAAAAACTCAACATTTTTGCCTTGATGTCATCCCAGAAATCTTTTCTTCGGCATCTCCGGACCTGCACTGCATATGCCCAATGACACTATCATTCCACATGGGCTGAGAGATTAAGTATTACCTTCATGCTGGAATTTTTTTGGGATGGACTAAGTGCTCTTCCTCATAATTCACAACTAGAGCAGGGTGGATGGACCAGGTGATATCCAGATATCCCTCAGAGCCTCTGGTATTCTGTAATTCTGAACACACTCAAAAGGCATATCAAAGATTAGTGATATGAGATAGTATATGCTCTGTCATCCTCACATGGCTGTTCCATAATTTGACCATTTTGTTTGGGACTTTTGGAACTAAGTCTAGGGCTTTGTTTTGGAGACAGAACAGTTGACAGATTCAGATCTACAAAATTATTAGGGTGTTAGATAAAGTGAACAGGAGTTGTTACTCATCAAATACCATAACATTAAACCTAGAATAACCTCAATAAAAGCATTTTAAAGCAAATAAAAGAAAGTATTGCTTTACACAGGAGGTAATGACATTTTGGAACTTACTGTTGTCAGAAATACTAGATGCAGACAATGTCAGCAGGTTCAAATTCATGGGTGAATGAACAAGTAAAGTATAAATGTATACTGAGAGGAATGGGCAAAGAGAGGCATGTAAGAATCCCTAACACAATAATCATGAACTCGAAGAAGGAATGATGGGAGTGGATCACAGCCAGGATCACAGACATATTTAGTGCTCTCCCTAAATATGTCTCTGGTCATCCATGCAAGGACAGGTTGGTCTACACTCATCTCTCCAGGATAGCATGACTTACGTTATATTCTTATAATTTATCTCCTTTGAGAGTCATAGTTCCACTCCCAAAACTTTTAGGAGAGGATCAGACAAAATATGTGATTAATAAATGTTAAAATTGAAGAGGGGAGGAAGAATGGGCATAACAATGCAACAGAGGATTATACACAAAATACGTTTTTCCGCAAGCTATAAAAAATTATTTTTTAGGTTATAAAATCCATGAAGAGATTTTTTTATTTTGCTGTAAACGACACATGTTATTCTTAATTTTTGCTAGCCTGAGGAGGTGTGATATACACAGTCACAGCAGGACTAAGAAAAAGTAACTTTTTCACAGAACAGATAAACAATTCTGGTAAGCTAGCTCAAAAGATAGCAGAGCAAGCTCAAATATAACTGAGCAAATACACTGTAATACCATACAAACTAAAATTATTGAGTTGAACTGCAAGGTTCTTAAAAATGTGATTTTCTATGATATTCTGTGTTTGGTTGATTGGTTATTTTTTCTGCCATGTGTATTTCCTATGTCAGTAAGGGAATTCGTATTATTTTGTTTCCAAAATGTAGAAAAATATATTTTTAAAGCTTTTCTAAAATACAATTTTGGAATGATATATAAATATTGTAGCACTAATTTAAGATGATAGGCAAAATTCACTAATGATTTCTTTCCTTGTGGCTCTCCCAGGCTTATGCCTTAAAACCATTGCATCTATACTGTCATGCATTCTTTGGAAATATAATATGCAAATGAAAAATCTAATTTGCTAAAGACAGATGAAGGCTGAAAATTTTTGAATACTACCCTTAAGAAATGAGTATAGAAAGGAAGGATACATAGCAAAAGAAATTCAGTCAAGTACAAAGCACATAACAGGGAATAAAATGAAAGAAATAAGGATAACACTATTTTAAGGAAGAAAAGTCTTTTGAAGACAAAAAGGGAAGAGCTAGGACAATATTAAAAACATTGTTTTTCTCTATACAAAAAAAGATTACAATACTGAATCCCTATAGAACAGTTTCTTAATCTAATAAATAGGTTGATAGTATTGAAATAGTTATGTAAAAGAGGACAGGGGTTTGAATACATTTTTATGAAATTGAAAATAATTTTCACATTCAGTGAGCTGTGATGTCAGCTGTTCTGTGCATTTCTGGCAACCTGGCCTTATTGTTCCCTCAGCTTCCATAAAGTATGATACATTTAAATCAAGAATGTATATAAAATATTTGCATATTTTAGATGAAGTAAATATTATTATTTTTATGTTGATATATATATAAATACATATATAATATAAATAAATACTATTTGTGTCATTTTAGCTTAAGATAAAACCTAAATAGGCGGAATTTCTGTCATTTAGGCTTACACTTCAGCTAACTGTTGAATCAGTCGGTTTCACTGTATAACTCAGTCAAAGAGGAACTACTGAAAAAAAAAGTACAAAATGTGATGAAAAAATGTATTCTGGAAGACTTCTGGGGCTACTGTATAAAGCAATATTTGTACTGCCACCATTAAACTAGACTCAGATCCAATGAAATATTATGTATATAGGGTTGTGCTGTATTTTTTTTAGAAAAACACAAATTATTAAATTTGATAAATTTGATAAATTTTATTTTAACCCATATTCCCCTTCCTCTCCCCAATTTATACATTTTAAATAATTTTATTCTTCTGCAGTAAATGGTCTGCCATTAAGAATTTAGGTGCAGTTTACTGGATCCTTTATTCACCTTGATTTCTCTAGTGGATGAGAATATTAAAATTCTTATTTTAATCTAAATCTGATTTAGCTAGCTACCACAACTACATTTACATTTGCATTTGCTTTGTGCTGTCAAAGTGGTTTAACACAGCTGAAACATCCCAGTGACTCTAACAATGTGTCTTTATTCACAGCATAGCAAGCATCAACTAGGGTGGTGTCTCAGTGCAAAGCACTCTGAAAATATACAGGAGGTGATAATCCCATCTCAGAGAATTTTATAATGCAAAAATCAAACCATAGTATCAATACAAACTAAGAGAGCAGGAAGAAAAGAAAAATATACATATATTTTCCCCCCACACATTATTTTTTAGCTTAATAAAATTAGAGCAGGTAAGTATGATGCATGATATACATGCTATATACTTATTAAAAAAAGCCTAGTTAAATGAAGTATAGGCTCCATTTCTTCATTATACTCTCCTACATCTCCTGTTTTTTTCAGCCATCAGCACATAAGTACCATGCCATGTACTTTAATAATATAATTCCTTCAGCATTTCTGTCTTATCTTGAAAAATGCAAACTTCACTTTGCCTAGTAATTAATCTTTGAAGTTGTTGATAGGTCTTTGTACAGTATATTTACCAAATAATTGGAAAGCAGTTCTTAATGGGGTTGGTACTTGCCTTACAGCTTAATATCAGGCATGGAAACAAAAAAGAAAGAGGCTTGAGTCCACAAAGTGAAGCTTTGTTGTCAATAATACATTATTTTTCTTCTTGAATAGTGAAATTTCAGCAGACATGGTATCTAGTCCAAAATGCCACTACATAAACAACTGTGAATACTTAGAATCTGCCTCAGGTATTACTGGATCTGAACAGACATTTTACCAACTTGCAATGAAATTTAAAATAAATAATAAAAAGGTTGTTTGTTTGTTTTTAATAATATTTTTTTAATGTTTATTTACAAATTCTTAATTCAACTGATTAAAAAGTGAAGATTATTTCTGGAGATCTTTTCATATCAAGAAAAGTATAAAAACTCTCAGAAAAGTCCTATCTTAGGTTGCTCTGAAAGGTACAGTGTATTTCCTAATCTCTCTATATATTGCTGCTACACACCACAGCATCTTCCTCCTGGACACATTTCTAGCATCCTCCATGCCATAACAGTATACGTCAAACAGGATATACTTGGGTCCTTTGTTGGCTCTTTTCCCTTAGCACTCTTTCAGACTTCACCAGTTTCTTACGACCTGTTAAGCAATGCTGCAGGTCTTGTTGGCCCCTGTGTGATCTGCTCCAGAGGTAGTGGGTGACATAAAAGAGCACAGAGTGCACAGAGTGCAGGACCTTCTGGTGGGACTTTACCAGCTGTGACATTTCAGGCACACTCTTTCTGATATCCATGCCATCCAGCCCAGGGGTAAGTGGACAGCAGACTGCAGGCTGGGCTTGGTAGTTCTGTTTGGCATGTTAGATCCAAAAATCAGAAATACTTGTTTGTGCTCCACATGAAATAAATTGAGATCTCAGCACACCAGTACTGGCAGAGGACTGTAATGGAAACTGCTGCAGAGACTGTAAGGAGAACAAAGTCACATGAGCTGTTCCCCTGCAGATTGCCTATGGATTATCAGGTCTGAAATCTCCCATGGGTATATACCACACCTTTCAGTTGCAAGCATAGCAAAACATGAAGCATAACACAAACCATCTCTGAAATTCACACTGATTTCCAGAAAATTGCTGCATTAAAATTACTTTATACTCTTAGCTTTTATTTTATGTCTTTGAGGAAACAGATGTGTGTACATGTCCTGTTTTTATAATTGTGCCAGTGATTTTAAGGTACTAAATTCTGAAAGACTCACTGAGATGAATATTTTCTAACGTATAGAGTTTCTTTTCATAATTTGCTTTCAGAAGATTATAACGAGAGAAAGCTGTGAAAGTAGCTCTGACTTACAGCAGGAGGTGAACAACTTTGGCAACACCTCTCCCAACCCCTTCAATTACAAGAAAAAGTCAGACATGTTGGCAGAATGACTGAGAATCAACAGATTGAAGTTTCTCATCCATAAAATAGAGTAAAAAACGGGAATTATTCTTACATCTGAAATGTACACTCTCACAACAGTGAAGTAAAGCCTGTACACTAAAATTGAACAGTTACTGCAACAAAATGCTTGCATTTGTCCTTTCAGGAAAAAAATAGAGCACAAGAAGCTGAAAGGATTGTACTTCTATTTTTCCAAGTACAACCACTCAAACAACTCTGGTCTGAGAAATGAATATTTCAGAAAGAATACCTAGTAACATCAGAGACTGATGGAAGTGTCTGAGTATGAGGAATAAAAAACCCCAGCAACTCTGAATGCTACAGTAGAGTTGCTCTTCTCAGCAGGTAACTACTGAACTTTAGAGTACCATTCTCACAGCTCCCAAGTGACTCCTGACCAAAGAAGAGAAATCTGAGGGAAAATGTAAGACGGCATTTTTTGAGTCCAGAACAAAATGAAACAGGTAACTTGAAATAGATAACTTTCTCTTTTTCTAAAAGAGAATAATGTATTGAACACATGCTGGATTAAAAACGAGACAAAACAAAACCCCAGAAAAACTATCTTTTCCTCTCTGAAGCCTTTCTTCCTTCTGTTTTGCTACATTCCTCTGTCTTCCTCATTAGACCTTTTTTCATATTTGCTTTCACAAAATATAATCTTTTGTGTGAGACCCTTGTCCTCAAGAAATCTCTCAGTATTTTTCAGTGTTTTCTCATATTCTTCTCCCTGCTTTTTAGTCCTCTGATTAGAGAAGTGTGCGTCTAATTCGTCAGGAAGGCATGGGTTCTTCAACTAGGACTAAAAGATAATTTTGCTAATTAAATTGTTAATCAAAAGTATGAGTGGAAACACCCCCTCCCAGCTCCTTCTATATCTAAAACTTTGCCAGTGCATTCCATACTTGCTTAAATTGTCTTGCCACCACTACCTACATTCATGTTTTTAGGGGGATCAATAAGCTTAACACTTACCTCAGTGTTAAAGAGACTTCTAATTCTTAGGCTATCCTGTCTTTCAGTGTGATCTAAAGACTTTTCTCAAAACACTTCTAGTGCACCTTTAAAGGAATAAGTCTACCAGGGGGAAAAAATAAAAAAAAGAAAAGAAAAAATAATAAAAGGAAGTTCAGTAAATCACATCCATCACCATGTGGTCAGAGAAATGCATTCTGCTTCACACCTGTACGTTCCATAGGTTTATTTTTTAGAACTAGAGCACTTATCATACCTTCAGTTTTCAATATAATTCACAGTTTAATGGAAGCTGAGTTCTTGGGAAGATGGTGCATAGAATAGCATTTTAGCCCTGGCCATACTGCTCTAGGCTTTGCTCCCCTGTGAGCAAACCTAGGACAAATGGCTACAGATTTGGGAAAGAGATAGCCTACAAGAACCTGGAGGAGCCCAACGACACTTGGCTCTGCTGTTCTTGCCTTCCAGATCAAATAATCAATTAAACTTGCTGATTTGTCAGTTGATAAGTGAAAGGCCATACATTTAGTTTCCAATGAACACAGATAAAACATATTCACCTTTTCTGGCAATACCGCTCAAATAATAGATAACTTGAAACCTAATGTTTTCTGTGCACATGAAAGCCTTTGACTCTTTCAGAAAGTTAAGAGGTTATTTTTCAATAACAATAACCATTATGTTCAGACTAGAGCTCTAGGGAAATAGGTTTAGTAGCCAAACCAAGGAAAGCTATTATAAGTTATTTTAGCAATCTTTGTTTGGAAGTTAAAGACATAAAATTTAAAATGTATTTCAATTTAGAAGTTTGCAACACAAAGACTAACTTTGCTTCTTGAAATTAAAAAGGTAGAAGTAATAGCATAAACTAGAATTAATGTATTTATTGAACCTGTTCATACTGAGAACCAAAAATTATGAGACAAACTGATGAGTATGAGTTGCTTGAAAACACATCAAAATGTTATGACCAATTTTATCCGTTATGTTCAGAGAGACATTGTTCATCAATTACTTATGAAAGTGCTTAGTATTTTTATTGGGGAAGTGCAAACTATGGCTTTTCTACTTGTAGGTGAAATTATTTAGGTTAGAATATTGCTGAACAGCAATGAAACTGATGTTATCTGCAAACTTGACAAGCACTTATTCTACTCCTCCAGGTATATGTTAAATATCTCAAACAGGACAGATCCCCACTTTACCAGCCTCCAGGCAGTCTATGGACCATTAAATGCCAAACGTGTTTTCACCAATCTTTGTCCTAACTAGACAACACACATTAAAGTAAAAGTAAAACTAACAGCAGGAGATTTTGCAATCTCATGAGGTAGGTTGCACCGGACCTAGAGCTTGAAGCCAGTTAGAGGAGAAGATTTGTGAGAAAACAGCATCTATTAAGTCCTTTGCAGATATGGATGTATAAGGCAATGGTAAAATGCTCACATACAGCTATAAACATACTCTTCTGTTTTTGTCTTCCATAAACCCTTTGAAACAGATCTCAGTGTGGGAGATAATCATTACATACAATGTCCTGTGAAACTACCTCTCATCACTAACTTTATTTTACAGTACACTATATTCTGCTACTTTCCTTTTTATAAGCAAGTTACTTTTATAGTATCTGCACATAATTTGGCATAATTTTTATGCAGTTCAGCACAATATGATTCAATTGGCAGTCTTTGCTCTATGGAGATGATTTAAGTCTGAAATGTAATTACCACTAATCCCTGGAGGGTGTGGTCCTTCCAGGTCAAGGGTAAAACCATTGGTATAAGAAGCAAGAAATCTGAATGAATTACCACCAGTTTTTTTTAAGTTACATGTTGCTAAACAGGCATTAGTATCTTCAAGTGTTGTTTATAGTTATCTCTGAATTTCAAATTCTAAATTTGTCAAACTTGGAACTATTTTAAAAAACTAATTTTAATAAGAATATTATATAATTGAGACACAGAAAAAAAATCCAAACAACAAAACACCACAAAAAAACAACTCATATATTACTTGTATATTACAAACAATGGAATAAAAATCCAAGTCCTATTAGGCCTGTAACAGTGCCAGAAAAAAAATAATAGCCAAGGAGAGAAAAAAAATAGAACTGTAATACGTTTCCAGTCACTGATAGTCCTCCAGCATACAGTGGTGGTGTCAAAGAATATCCAAAAGCTAAAGCAGTTTGAGATGATTCATCTAAACTAATGCCAGACATATACAGTGCTCATATCTAGGATTAAATTACTTCATAAGATCTTTCTGATAGCAGTTGTGTACAAATAAAAGTTCTAGGGATGTTACTTGTTTACACTGTTTTGGATTTCTCTATTATGAACTATTTTTTTCTGCAGAGTGGCCATTCTTTTGTCTACAAAGATACACTTCAGGGACTGGATAAGCAGAGTAACCTGTTTTTGTCCTTTTAATGTTGTTTCTAAGATATTACAATATATAAAAAACCCCACAAATTAATGTATTAAAAGTAGTAAAAATATCTGGACTTAAATTTTCAAAACCCACAGAGAAGATTTTGACACCCAATACTTTAAATTAATTTTCCCTCTTTGAAAATGGGGTCTCCAAATCTACCAAAAGGAAAGTCATTCCATTATGCACCACCCAGAAAAATACTTTTTTTTGGTTAATATTTTAAGACTCTCAGAGAAAGCAATAATTTGGATACAGTCACAGTGAAAATATTGTAAGAATAGTACAAGATTTTTAATGGAAGATACGCTTATTGTATTTCCCTCATTTTCTACTCACAAATAGAAACAGTAATAATAGCAGGATATAGATAGGATTTTTTTCTAATTTGCATATCCAATAGGTCTCTTCATTACAAACAGGACCCACCTTTATTCCTGAGAAACAGTATAGTCATTTCTCTAAACATTTTAAAAGTATTTCATTTCACCTATAATTTTCTGTCTCAGGCATTCTCCCTCCAGTGGGTCTGCTTGTCCCATCACTGTTGCCAACACTCTAAACTTTACACATATTGCATTTTATTTCTCCACTCATTGTTCCAGATGCTGACTTCGAAGCACCACTTTATATACTCTCTGGGGTTGTTGAGAGTTTAATCTTCTCATCACAGCCCCATCCATGACTGTTCACATCCTTCTTGCTAATGATGCAAGCTAATCTCCTCAGTGGATGCAATATTACTCTCAATCTAAAATTCTGAATACAAGCTGGAGAAGGGAAGAAACTCTGACAGACACTCACTTCCTCCACTGATGCCCCTCTAGTTTGATCAGGGAAGTTGCAGCATTTGATACAGAAGCAGCTAGAGCCCATGAAAGATTTCTGGAAAACATAACCCAGTTAAAGCCAGCTTGTGTCACTTGAAGTCACAGACACACCTGACCTTAAGAAATGCACATTTCAACACATGTAAATGTGAGATGACAAGAAATTGGCAAGGATATCAAGCATGAGGACGGGAATATATATTGTAACACACACTGAGTTTTTGGCCTCTTACTGGCACATTTCAAATTGAAACCAGGACTGCTGTGAAGTGAACAGTAATCTTATTCCTATTGAACATAACAGAACATTAACCACATTGATTATTTTCAACAAGCAAGCTCACTTCAAACTAACAGCTAATAAAGATGAGGGTTTCAACAGGCTCCTCTGAAAATTGAAGAAAACGCTGAAAACGTAAAAACATTTAAGCACGTTTTTAGGTACTGTCCTCTGAAAGAATGAGCTGAATGCTAAACTACTTCCAATTATTGACTGAACTGTGCTAGCAGATGGTAGCTCCCATTCATTGATCTTCAATGTGCTGAGATATGGTAGCAAAAACATGACAGAATCTTAGTCTTAAAGAGGTTGAAATGTAAATAAAGTGAGACAAAGGGAAAAAATGTTAGAGAAAAGGAATCTTCATCAGATCAAGAATTTATATTTGTGAGCCACACAACTACACTCTTCTGGTTCCCTGGTTAGTTCCTAGAATACAATAATATTTCTAACTCAATAATCCCCTCACCAAAAAAAAAAAAAAAAAAAAAGGAAAGGGAAATATCTGGACAGATTGATTGATTGTCAAACAGGTTCCTAGACAGGAAAATGGTATTACATTTGAGCTTTATTGAGAGGTAAATAAAGGTGATGGAAGAATCAAGCATTATTCATCTATTAAGTGACCATATTCCTCATCTTAGACCTCACTATTTGAAAGAGTTTTGAATAAGCTCCCTACCACCAGTTCCCTCCTTACCCCCAAAGAATTGTACTTCACAGCTAATGTTCAGTGTAAGTTAAATTTATTTTGGTAAAAAGATAACATGATAATATTATGCTAAGTAGTTCTTCATGGAGAAATTATTTTAGAAATTGGATTTTGTACAAACTCTTTGTTTACCAGGATTCAGGATTAGGTATTCTGAAGATTGAATGCAGAGGGAACAATTATAATCTCATCAATAGAAGAATCAGAATTATTTTCTGTATGTGGTTAAAAAATCTTTCACATATTTTGTGGACAATTTGGTATTCCTCTACTTTGTGTTAGCTCTATGTCTTAGAAAACTTGCCAAGTAATGAAATACTGGCATTTGCAAGAGTGGTTGGATATCTGGCAAACTGCATATGTTTGAAGAATTTGATTCAGCTTTAACTTGCAGCTGCTGCATATACAATCATTCTGCTGTGTTTGTAGGTCTCTGATGTATGCAAAAGACTGATTATAGTCTGGCACAGCTCCTGGTACTTTAACCAGGGGGACATTTCCCTTAATCTCACCTGGCAGTGAAGTTGCAAATGAGCCACAATATTTGAGCCTTAGCAACAGTGGTTTGTAATCAGCGATTCCAATTATGGGATGAGGGAATACTAATTGACCGCCAGCTGTCAGAGCAAATGGGCAAGAGAAAGTTATTAACTTTCTGTCTTGACCCCCAAAAATGTAATAGAACAGATATAGGTATTTTTTTTTCTTTTTTGGAAATAGGAAAACAAGAGTAAAATTTTTTCTTTTTTGGTTAAGAAAAGGTTATAATTTAGTTTATCTAAATAAATATCTGTGAGGGACTGAATATGACTCTGGCAGGTCAAGAAGGCAGGAGAAGGACCAACATCCAAAATTCTTTATTAATTATTAGATGTGTAAAAACCTTTTGCTTATATTTTGAATATTTTGATCTGATGTATGAACCAAAAGTACTCATTTTCTTTCCACTGTCAAGTTTTATGTTACTCATCTCAGTCCCTTAAGACTGTGTGTAGCATGAAACTTCTTTTATATATACCTGTTTGATTACCTAAACAATCTATGTTTTCCATTTTTTTGTTCTGAAACTGTCAATTTATTTTCCAAAGGAGTAATTTTGACTGATATCAAACTCTTCTCCTTTAGCTATTGTATTGCCTCATGGTAGTTCCCACACCCTCTCTTAGGATAAGATCTCCTGCACAAGGTGCCAAATGCTTTTCTTGTGATATGCCAAAATATGTCTTCATAGAGTAAGCCAAAACTTTGCCTCCTGAATATATAGTTCTTACAAAGAAATTCAATCCACTACTCCAGCAAATCCCAAACAAACAAAAGTGCTTCTCATTGTCACAGTGACTAAAGTGATTCAGTTGTTCTAATAACTGGCATTAATTTGATTTGAAATTAGCATGAAATGGTCCCATTGGATAATTGCACAAAGAATGATGATAGCATTGCATAAAAGGGAGTAGAAATGACTCAACTGTTTTGATGGAAAAGTTTCTTGAAAAAGAAAAAAGTCACCACCATTAAAAGTATTTTCCTTTAAAAAAATTGTAACATAGAGCTGTCACGTAGACTGTTCTATAGTTTGGTGAAAAATAAATATTGAAAGAGAATATACAAATTGTCACTAAAACCACAAAATAATAACTATATCTTGCCATAAATAAAGGAATTCAGATAGTGATTTGTGTTTATGACACAGAAATAAAAAGGTAGCAGCAGAAGGAAGAAGAAAAAGAGGTGATTATTTTATACTTGATGATTTTATATTCTGGGAAAGATTGAAATATTATTCAATATGTTTATTCTTTCCAGCATATGCAGTTGATTTTTCCATTCTCCAATGAACACATTTCTTTGGATAGATGTACAGCTAGGCAAAATCCGGCAGGACATGTAGGCCCTCTTAAAAAACAGTTGGCAAGTGTCAGAGGCAGAAAAGAGTAGTCTGTCTTGAAACATCTTGGGATGCTTGGGATGTGTGTGATAAGGGCTGGGTCAGGCTTTTCTCTGGTGAGGTGGTGCCCTGCTCCCCATACCCCCCAGCCAAGCAGTGTCTGCCAATCAGAGCACACTGGAGGCAGCCCCCCAGTGTTGCCTAACCCAGTCACTGAGTGGCCAAGTGATTGGAAGTCCCACCTGGAAGGAAGGAAGGAAGGCCCATGATGGGACAAGGATTTAAGAAGGCTGACCACAAGGCAAGAGTGTTGATATTTAGCCCTACTTTCGTCTTGATATTTTTCTATTCATTACATCTCCGGAACCCAGCAGTTAGTAGCTATATATCTATTTTTCTATGTCTTTCCTGTCATCCTGGTTTTCTCCCTTTCTTCTCCTTCTAACTCTCTTTTCATGGAAAATAACATTGAATGGGTTTAAAGTTTGCTAAATTTCACGGTCTAAGTCAATACTGTGATAAGTGTTTTATGTTGTACTACATAATTTTGAAAAGTTCCTTGATTTTCCATAGTTTGCCAGTAAACTTTTTTGTGATTTTTTACTTCTTGAGAATATCTTGTTGGTATTTCTCCCGTGCATCTACCCAGAGCAAAGGAACTTTGGTTCAGGCCATACACTAAGTGTCCAGAGTATAATAACAAGCTATTGGTCAGGATCTAGGGAAATGAGATACAGGAGGAAATTCAGCTTTTCCAAGTTCTTTGTTTTGTTTCCCCTTCTTTCTTTATTTTTTCTAAAGAGTTTTTCTTTGAGGCAAGTAATACCTCCTTTGGCTTCAGTACTTCCTCTCCTTCCAGTGGTTATATCCCTTCTGTATTTCCTTCTGTTTTATTTGAAACTAATAAACCTCACTATGAAAGCTAATGTTGTCACTTTCTGTGTGTTTTGAGTTCACTTACAAGTTGATAATTGTAACTTATATTGACTACATTTTTTGTGGCTAAGGTAGGTTGACTGGCTGGCCACCAAAGCCACTCCATCACACCCCTCTTTGGCTAGACAGGGGAGAGAAAACATAATAAAAGAATCTTGGCTTGAGAAAAGAACAGGGATAGATCACTCACTGTCTTCACAGGCAAAACAGAATAGACTCAGGGAAATTATATAAATTTACCAGAAATGAAATCAGAATAGGATATTGAGAAATAAGCACAAATCTGAAAACACTTTCTACCTACCTCTCCCTTTTTCCAAGACTCAACTTCACTGACAGCTTCTCTACCTCCTTCTCCCAAGCAGTGCAGAGGGTCTGGAATGGGAGATGTGGTCAGTTCATCACACATTGTTTCTGCTGCTCCTTCCTCCCCACATTCTTCACCTGTTCCAGTGTGAAGTCCTTGCTTAGGAGACAGTCATCCATGAACTTCTCCACCCTGAGTTCTTCCCAAAGGCTGCAGTCCTTCATGAAGAGCTCCAACATGGGTCTGTTTCACTGGGTGAAACTGGCTGCAGTTTTTTACAAACAGGCTGCTCCACTGTGGCTGCTTTCCATGGGGTCATAAATCCTGCCAGCAATCATGTTTCAGCATGGCTCCACCTTCCATGAACCAGCAGGTCCTTCCAGGAACCTGCTCCTGCATGGGCTCTCCACAGAATCATTCTCTCTTATCTTTGAGATACACCCACTTGCTCACATGTGGGACCCTCCATGTGCTGCAGATAGATCTCTACTCCAATGTGGACCCCCATGGGTGCAAGGGAAAAGCTGCCTCACCATGGTTTTCATCATGGGCTGCAAGTGAATTTCTGTTATGGAAGCTGAGGCACCTCCTCCTCCTTTGTCTTCACTGACCCTGGTGTCTGCACAGTTGCTTCTGTCCCATCTTCTCACTTCTGTCTCCAGCTGTTGTTAAGCAGCAGATTTTTTCCCTGTTCTTAAATATGTTGTCATAGAGGCTCAGCTTCGACCGCTGCTAAGTTTGTCTTGGACCCAGCTAACATTGGCTTTATTTGACTTAGAAGAAGAAGAAGCTTCTGGCATCTTCTCACAAAAGCCACCACTGAAGTTTTTGCTGCTACTGAATTCTTGCCATGTAAGCCCAGTACAATCTGAAAGAGACTACTCAGAGAAGAAAGTACATTGTTATTATCTCTACAAATCTAAACTCTGTATGAATAAGGATGCATATAACTGGAATTTTAAACAAAGATTATTCCAATATCTAGGATGAGAAAATTCTGTTTAGGGAACAACACTGGATTTATGTAAATAATTTGCTTTAACATCTATTTAAAAAAATACTTAAAAAAAAATCTTCCTTTAGCTTTCAAGGTTATTTGTTATAACACTGAGCATTTAGTAGTTAAGATGTGTATTTTTTTGATCTGGTGAGCTCTAAATAGCAAATGGAGTACCAGCAACGGCAAAACAGCTGCTCTGTCTGTTAAGCCATTACTGTTGCTATTTTCTTCTTGTTAATGCAGTTAATATTTTCTTAGTTATAATTTGTTAAACAGAATTCTAGAGGCCTCAGGGTTCAGCTAACATATAGTATAATCCTTTCATTTAACATGGAGATCATCCAGCTGAGAGGTAATGCAGTAAACTTTTATAAAAATATTCCTGCTCAAATTTCTGTGAAATATGAATGAGTCTGGATCTCAGCCAGCTGTGAAGAATAGTAGACCAATTTCCCTAGTGTTTTAAGATTTCAGGGACAACTTCTTCAGTTTTTGTTATCCACACAGGAAATAATGACTAGATTTGGATCTTTGGTTTGAGTCCCTTTTATCTTAAGTTTGCTCTTCATATACCAGTTGTCCACTATACAGATGATAAAATGATGATGGAGAGAATGGATTACCAAGTAGAATATTTCAGCAGGCAAATTTATGAAGAAGAGTTAGATATTTTCTAGTATTGAAATAGTTCAATAAATATGGTAAAATTATGGATGTAAGAATTTGTGGCTTTATTTTCAAAGAGTGCAAGTTTCCCTGGCTTTCAATTATGTCAACAGCTTTCTTGAGTGATTCAGCATTCTGAAAGCCAAACCATATTTAGTTACTGGAATGTAGATTTATATACAGGCTTTTGGGCACAGTGCACAAAAACACATCTTGTAAGAACTCAGTCATCTCTATTTCTAGTCTTCGCAATTAACATTCTTTTTAATGTTGTATTTCTTACATTTTTATTTCACAAATTTTACGTAACTGGGGCTAGGACTGAATTAATTTCATCTATCATTATGAAACTGACTGAAGTGCCTAAATGAGATCATAGATACTTCTCAATCTGGAAAAGGGAAAAGCTTCTTTTTTTTTCCATACTAATAATGGAAGTCTTCAATAGAGAAAATGCAAGATTGTAGAACAAAATGGTAGATAATGCAACTGGTTTTATTCTTCCTTTTCTCCTTCCCAATCATGCCTAAACCAAATTACATATTCAGCATGTTCTGTTGCCAATAGCTGTGAATTCTGTGGGTGCTATTCTAAGATGGCAAGCTTATATTTATGTATGAGTATCTCTCTTCTAATAATACGTAAGGCAGGATTAAGACATAGGATATTTTAACAAATAAAAAAGCACAGAAGTAAAAAATTTAAATACTCTTTAAATAACCATCAGGATTCTATTTTCAAATATTACTTGATATTATGTAGAGTTCTGACTACTGACTTCCTGCTCAAAGATTCTAAACCTTTACTCTTATTACTGATTCAAACATCAGATGAAACCGAGGTTGTAAGTCAAAAAACAGAAAAATTCTTGTAAGCAACATAGAAATCCAGTAGAAAACAAAATATGCTTCTATGCCTTTCTTCAGAAAGTTCTGTTCTATGTCTTTGAACTAATTCTTCTAGTCTATCTTACAATTCAAAAGCTGAGCAACACAAATTTTCTTTTTCTGCTCCTTTCATGCCTGAATACTGAGGATCTTTCATCTTCCAATGCTAGACCTTTTTCAGTCTTAAATAAGACACTAAACTCCCTTGAAATCTGTGGCATCATATGAAAACAGCTGAGACAATTTTTGTCTCTCAGAAGCATGTACATATTAAAACTGGGTTTGATGCAAGAAGGGGCGATGAGCACACAAAAAGGAAAAAAAAATCTAGTGTCTTGGGTGGAAGAAATACAAAAATATAGGATTGTCCTTAAATCCATATTGAGATAAAATAATTAACAAAGGAAAAGAAATAAACAAATTGATTTTGGCAAGCACTTTTTGGTAATTACTGGATAAATTTCATCCCCATTTTTCCAGGAGAAACTTTCCATGGAGTGAAATTTCACTAATAAATTACTTGTAGTAAATAAATAAATTCACTAACAAATTTCACTAATAAATTGTATGTAGTAAAATTTTTAAAGAACTTTGCTTATGTTGAAGGAAGATCATGTAAAGTCTTTCCTTTCCAATGTTTGCACTAGAAGAAAATTCACCATTTCTCACTACATAGTTAATTTAATTTTTTTTCCAGTTATGAATATATTATGAAATTTTTTATTATCACATGAGAAAGTAACATTCTTTTCTGGGCAAACGCTCTTGAGAGCTAAAGTAACAGTAATTAAATGTTTTTGGAGTAGCAGCACGTTTGTTTTCTATGGATACAGGTTTCAGATGCCTCAGCTTTCCAGGTCACTCATGGGTTCTAACCCCTTAATTACAAACATCTCACAAATATTCATTCATTCAAAAGATGACAATTGGAATGGATTAGCTAGTTTCCTTTGAAATAACCCAAAACTGGACATGTTTGTAACATACCTCAAGCCAAGCTCCCAAAAAGACTTTGGTGTACTTCCTTCTCATAATATCTTAAAATGTCTTGTGGATTTGCTAAGTCAAATGTCTCACTATTTCCTCATATCAGACTCAAGGGCATGCAATGCAACAACTCAGCATCATTCTACAAAACCAACACTTTTCTGGGTTGTAGCACTTTCCACATATTATTTCAAATAATTAGAAATGGGAAAAATAATTTGATAGTCATAAAATAGTCATATTTTGAGGATGCAAGGCAAGAATGACAGGGAAAAGAAGATAAATCAAGTGTTTCATGTGCCATTACCATTATGGAGGTGGACACAAACTTTAAAGAAGGTTGAGTCCTTTAACCGGTCATAAACTCTTACTCAACATTTGGCCTAAAGGCTTCTTATAACTGATGCATGAGCCATGCACATATTCATAATTAGTAACTCGTATCTAAATGCCCTAAAGTTGTTAATGATGATTCCTCAGGCTTTTTGCAGATCTTATCAAATGCTTCCCAAGCTTCCATGTTAGGGGGTAAGAGGAGAACAGAACAGTAATTTATGATGTTTCTTTCTCTTGCATCATTATAATGGAGTGTTTCATTATAGGAGCAGTATTTTATTGTAGAGACTAGATATCAGCCCAAGGAAGAGCAGTTGCCAATACCTATAGAAATAATGCTGCATAAATCAAGGATGTATTTGACATGATCTGTTAGCACAAATGTGAAACAGGGAGATGTACTCGCTGCTACAGGCAATTCACAATTATCTTGTGCCCTGATACGTCAAGACATCATAGATCATGTCTTATTGGTCAAGTAGACTTCAAGATTCCTATTTTACACCATGGCATCAGCTGTGTTTGCAGTGACAGCACTTACAGTGTGTAACCTGAAGATTTTTCTGATTAGTTGATAGATTCTTAACCAGGTACCAGTGCACAACAGAAAGTTTGTTGAATTGTTGCCAACCGTATGCTTGGTGCTCATTACTGTGATTTCACATCAAAGGGGAGATACTCTGAATTAGGTGGATCACAATATTTCAGATATTTATAATTCCATGGTGTTGAGTCACTGTAGTCCTGCCTCCTCCAACAACACCGAGCACAGAATTTTGTGCAACAATGCCATGGTTCCACATGGCTCCACAGCAGAGGGTTAATTACCAGATTACAAAATTATCTTGCCAGTTATGAACTGCTGAACAGGTATGAAGCTTCTCTGCTATTATGCAAAATTATTCCATGGAGTAAGCCCTCAGGCAAACACTCATTCACATTATCTTACATTCAATTGATGCTCTTGAGCTTCTCTTGGCAAACATTAGTCTTGCTGGCCCAGTTTTCAGTTCTTCCTGATGCTGCTGCTCCCCTTTGTGACCATACATGCACTTTCCCCACCAAAAAACCCACCTTCATTTAGAGAATGTGTTTTGATTGCTGGACACTTCCTAGACACAGATTGCTCTCTGCCAGGGCTCCAGATTTGTCTGTATGGCTACTTCAGCCTGTTCATGAAGAATGTAACACTGTGAGTGGATGCTTAGTTTATACAGGAAGCATGTTGTGAGGCAAAGGGCTTGAAACTGTTGATATATGGGACAAAGTTGTGATCATCTCCAGGTCACTTGATATGCTTCACATTTTATTCATTCTTTTGCTCTGGCCTTTCAATTGAGTTTTCTTTGGTCCAAGCTGTAGAAACAGCTCCCTTTAGCTTACATGGGTGCAATCCCATTTGTGAGATTTGGCCTGGACTTGGCCCTAAGACTGATCCATTGCTCCATGTTATTTAGCAGCATAGTTGTAGTCAGCAAGAGCAACATACTCCATTTCCGACCAACAGGTATTTTGATCTTAAATGAACCCTAGAAGACATGTAGGGCTGAAGAAAGGAGTAGCTTCTATGCAGGGAAACATGTTCTAAAATAGAGGAATTATGTAATCTAATTATATGTATAGACAGGAGAAATGTTCAAGGCCTCAGCTATTGATCTTTGGCAAACATACAGAAATGCAATTGAAATTAGTGGACAGATTAGGTATCCTATTCAAATTGTGAGGAATTGAATTACATCCTAAATTAGAGTGCAGGTGTAATCCTTTGAATGTAACAGGAATTCTGTTCAGGAACAGAATATTCTCCTATGTGTGATTTTCTTCTGTGTGTTGGGGGCATATCATCCAGTCTCAAACAGTGAGTAGAACCCAGATCATTATGGCAGAATACAATCAAAAATTTTCCAAAAATATATAGTCACAATCTTTTTTGCATATTGTTTCTTGGCTATATGAATTTTCCTTCTCACTGCAGCTGGTTCTGACTTCACAGTTAAGAGTACGTAAAATTGAGCTGCTTCTCAGTGCAGTGGAACAGTTGTCTCTAGATACTTTTCTATTTTCCACTGGCCCTTTACAAGTTACAATTCTGCAACTGACTGTTTTCACAGCACAGAATACAGTGGCAGATTTGGGACTCATTGGTGAAGAGATGTGAGATCAGGTGAAAAGGTGGTTTTAATGACCTGTAATGGTAAAGATTAGCAACTCAGTATGCAATTGAGGACTGTCTGTAAGAGGTGTTTTGAGGGGGGGGCTAACCTATTTCTTCTTTTCTCCATCAAGAGCCCTGTTCTATTCCAGGAAGTTTACAAGCATGAGTTACATTACGAATAGACTCTTTTTTCAGTCCTTCAGGCAATGATGATTGGTGAGAAAGAACAGCAAAAACAATCTTGTGCAAGCAAAAGGAGCTAATGACTGTGTTCTTCGAATAACAGATAAAAAGAATTCTTTTTATATATTTAGAATTTAGAATTTATAAAATTCTATTTATATATACATATATATATATATATATAAATTTCTCTCTAGAAAATATGGAACTTATAATTTTGTGTGTATGTCGAAGAAATGAAATCTTTGCCATGGCAAGTGTAAGTGTTGGAAGAGAAAATTCAACAACACATAAATAATCATGAATAGAACAAGGCAAGTAAGGCCATCTAGTATATGAAGGGTTACACATAACTCTTGTGGAGCTTTGGTCTTATCAATAGACTGTTGTGTGAATGGGTGATTTTCATTGCTGAAAAGATATTAGCAAAAGTGTTTTAATATGATGTAAAAGTCCCACTTAACAAAGTTTTATGTCATGGTTCACACTATTATTGTACAGCAGCAATCGTTTGAACAATGCATCAAAACTATCAAGACAAATCAAAGTTAAAAGACACAAATCCATTACCAAGGTACAAACCAGTTACCCCACTACAAGGTTATGCATGATATTGGTTGCTTACCAAAGGTAAGCTGTCAGTAAAAGGTCTCTCTGCCTTGAGCAGTGACTTTGAGAGGCATCCCAGCTCAAGAGATTACTGTCATGAATACAGTCTGCAAGAGAGCTCAGAGAGCTCACCGAGGCAGTCATAGAATAAAGCGGTTGGCCTATAGTCAAATGGGAAAGGAGACTCCATGTACCCTCAGCTCTCCTTGCACCTTGAAAACTGAGTCTTAGAAAATCCACCCATTATTCATGAGTTATTCACATGATCAGCGTTCCAAGCTCATGTGCATCAATGCTCACTGCATCACTCAGCTCCTTTGTGGGTTTTGAGAGAACCCATTGGAACTAGAGGAGTTCTTGACCTGGCTACGGCTCAGGTCTTTACCTCCTTTGGAGTTTGAACCCAATTACCACTAGTTTAGTTATGGGTTCAAGGTTAGTTAAGGGTGTACATGTCGTATAGATTAGAGCTTGTGTTGAAAATTTGTGCAGTGAGCTGGAGCAGAGAGCAGAGTCAAGAATAAAGAGACATATATTTATGAGCTAATATTTCAAAAGTAGCAAATAGATACTTTCCTATTTGAACAGCCTGAGGTGATCAGGAATTTTGCATAATTAGCTTGCCATTGAATTTTTCATCCTTTGGATCTCTCCCAGTTCATGGGCTTTTACATTGAGAATCTTATTATGGGTAAAGGGAACTAACCAAAGCTGTGGATCCAGAAATTTACCTTTGCCTAATTAAAATTTTAAATTAGTACAGAAAATTGTCAGTGATAATACCCTTGAAAAAATTACCCAAGAAAAGTTGCTAACACCAACATTTCTTCCCTGGTGCTACCCCTATCTGCCTGTGTTCCTCTTCCTGTTTATCTGCCACATAAGCACAGGGTGGTGGCTGCCAACAGTGAGGGTTGATGCTTTGTATTCCTTGCCAGGAGGAGTGGAATTTTTATAGTAGGTGCAGCCCCCTTGGGCCCAGGACCCATCTTGGGACTCTGTGGATCTCTGTTTGTCTCTTGCCCTGGAGATTCCTTCTGGGGTCTCCGTGGAGAATCACAAGGTGCCTCCTCACCCCATGACACAAAGGACTGTTTCCCTACTCTGAGTTTATCAGATTCTCACTCCCTGCTGGTTGTCAGCCACTGGCAGCTCCCCATGATCAGCATGATGAAGGAACCAGCTCCAAACAGCCTCAACTGGATCCAAACAACCAATATCCACCCTGTTGAGGTGAATATCTCTCTTTATGACAGCCCTGCTCTTCTCCACTTTACATTTTTCTGAACTAGAAAGGGCAGAAATATGACCTGCTGAGTGCTGGCCAAGTGAATAAACTGAGTGGGCAGCAGTCTCTAATGCCCATGGCTCTGTGGGAGCTTCCACTCTCAGTCTTCTGCTTTCTCTTTCTATCTGCTCTCACAGACTCTGTGCAGGATCCTGAAGGCAAACAAGATCTTAAAAAGGGAATGTAGTAAATATCAGTCTTGGAGAAGTAAGCCCTTCTTCTAAGCCTTCAGCAGGCAAATATATCTTCTCCATCCACTCCTGGATCCAGAGCTTGGTACCAAAGAAGCCGTGATAATAACTGGGCTTGTCAGTTACTCATGGGAATGACAAACTATTCAGGTCATTGACGCACTTGGGGTTTTTTAGTAGCAGTGGTGTACTGCCCTGTTTGCAGGAAAGACGTAGAAAATGTGAGCCAGTTCTTTGGCTGTGATGGTCATAAGGACAGCAGAGTATTTATAACAGCCTCCAACTCAGCATAAAAATACTCTTTCCATTGCTGGAATACCATGTAAGAAAAAAACCCCAAAATCAAAAAACAAAACAAAACAAAAAACAGAATAAAAAAGTAGCAACTAAACCCTTTTTAAAAGAAAAGGTCATGGAAAAAATGTTTTCCCTAACACCTTTGGAATAAGCTCACTATATAAAAACTTTCATGTTTTTATATGTTCCTTCAAGTAGCCCAGGTTCTTGAAGGGCTTACCAGAACATACATATTACCTCAGTTATATGCAAAGGAATAATAAACACTGCAGTTGTCAATAGAAAATTCTACACTAATTTTTCTTTAATATTTAGAGTTCTTCTGTTTAATGTATTCCTTATCAAATAGAGTGTTGTTAGGCAGATATTTCCATAAATACAGTCCACTTTTATATTCTATAAGTCTGTGTCAGAGCCAATCCTCTCCAATTTTAGGCAAAGTTTCTAATACTGATTGGAATAATACTTAAGGAACCATGCACATATGGGGACAAGAATGTGCTCATCACAACAATAAAATCAAACTGTGTAGTAGGACATCGTGTACTTTCCTTGAGCTTATCCTTGGTAATAAAATAAGGACAACTTTTTTTCAAGATTTCAGACACTGTTTTATGACAGGGCCATTTTTGACAATGTCAAGTCCTGTGTGTTTTCATAATGCTCAGTTATTGCTGAGCCATCCCTATCCAAAAGCATAACAGAAAAGAAAATATGCTCTCACTATGTGCAGGGAGGCTATATGAGAGCATCAACCCCTGTGTGTTTTCATTTTGCTTTGTGATTGGCTGATGGCCATTTTTGACACAGTCATGGCATGTATTTTTAGACTATCCTCTACATGGCTGCCTAATTCCTTTGGCAACCTCTAAAAAGTGGCCCCTGATAAAACCAGTATTGCATACTAGGAAGAGACAGATCCTGTGAGCTAGGGTGAGAGGCCCCAGTGTCTGGGTGCAGCCCTACAAGGTTGTCATGCAGTATTAATGGGGAAGACTTAAGTCTCTGCATGGTGCTGCAAAGCATGGGTAACACTGTCAGCAAAAATTGCAAATCAGTATGAATTTTCTATTTCAGAGGAATATGTGCATGTGATCAGTAAGAAAAAGACTCCAAGAGCCTGAAAACACCATGTGAACCCAGAGAAATGGCCAATGGGCTCATGAACTGCAAACTGGACTTTGAGGTGTCATGCAGAGACAGTGGGTGGTGCGGGAGAGCTCCCCTTGCCCAGGGCTTTGGTTATATTACAACTACCTGTAAGACCATTAGGGATGCAGGTTAGTACTGTATATGCTGTCCCTAGGTCAACAATCAACCTTACATAATGTTCCAAAAACCTCCAGGTGACTAATCGGGGAAGGACAAAAATTAGACGTCACTTGTTTGCATCTGTGCCTGCAGTAGCTGAAGAACAGAAAATGATCACAGTATTGACAACTAAAGTGCTAAAGGGAAAAAAGGGAGGAAGCCTGGAGATGATTGTTAGACAACTGTCCCCATACCCTTTGAAAATATGTCTCTGTATTAAATTGATTTCCCAGTGTTCTATTTTGTAGCTGTGTGTAATAACAGCATGTCAGCAGACATGTTTATATAATTAACTTTTTAAAAAAGAGATTCATTATATTCTTGGGGAAGTGAGAAGCTTTGGATATAAATCTCTTTTCTGAAACTGATATAAGGTGAATTGTCAATCTGAACAGAAGCCAAGTGGCATTTTGGTGTGTAAATCAGAATCCTTACAGTTTACAGAAGGCTGCAAAAAAGCACTTAAGAATCCAAGATGATGGTGGCAGAGGAAACTGCAGAGCGGTAGATAGACTTACTGGATGTTTTGTTTTCCAGACAAAATAAGGGTGTTATGTAAACATTAACAGAGATGAATTGATGAGCTTAATATGCTTGGACCGTTTCTCTAAAAGGCAAAATAGATTCTGATATATTTGTGGCTTTTAGAACAATTACACAAGTATCAGGGATTAAAGAAGTAAGAATTTTATTTCAGATTATAAGAAAGATAGGACTCAGTGGATGCCTGAGAATTGTTAAAATGAAAATGATACCTGTAATGATTTGACCAAAGTCTTTGCATAACATGTTAATTGATCCCTGAAACTGAAGGGCAACCAGTGTAGAAACCATTGATAACCATCTAATCAACACATAACTGCTTGTGTGTTGTAGCATAGTCTGAAGAAGAGGAAAAGACTACACTTTTATTTGTCCTCTCTGGAAATAACATATGCTCCCAGGTGATCTGAAATTGGTTATCCTGATTCTTGCATCAGTTCTTAAGAGCTTTGATTCATTGAGAATGCAACCATGTTAAGATTTCTGGTCTGGATTTAATGCAAATTCTCCTCCACCTTTTCAATTAATTGCTATACTAGCTGATAATCCAAAATGGTTTAAATCAAATTCAGTTTGATTATTTTTCTAAACCACTTCCAGCCACTGAATTTAATTATCCTTCTGTCTTCTAGATTAAGAAGCCTTTTATTATCAAAAATAATTTCCCCTTGAAGATACTAAAATTATTTTAAATTAAATTGCTTCCTAACATTTCCTTTAGTAAATTAAGTAGACTGAGCTCTTTAAGTCTTTCATGCATCTGTGAGAACGCATGTTCATAACAAGACTTACAAGAACTTTATTTTAGCAAAATAAATGTAGATGTAAAGGCATTGGAACAATGGTGAATCAGATTTTACATTTTCTTCCCTTTAAAGCTCTGCATCTGTTTGCTTTCAGAAAGTGCTCACTTAACTCACTGATGATTTTTAAGCCTGCTATAGTTATTTTCCTTTCTTTTGAAAGACTACCATATTTTTCTAGATTATATTACTATCTTTGAATATTTTTCTTTTCATCACCAGTTACCTCCACTTTTTCTCTATTATTGGTTTCTAACAAAAATTGATTTTTTTAAAAAAAATGTCTTTTTTCACACATTTTTGTGAAAGTTATTTTTCTATATATCCATCTATGTATTGTGAAATATGAAACACATCCAACTCTGCATCATCATATATTCTTCCTCTTCAGAAATAGCATGATATGTGCTGAAATAATGCTGATTTATTCCTTGGAGAAGGATGGAGAGACAGGAGTTAAGCAGTGGACTTCAAGTCATTTAGTCCACCGGTTTGTTTCCTTCTGTTGTAGCCATCCATCTGTTTTTTTATTGCCCAGGTACTCAATGCAATTCATGGTACATTGTAGCTTCCCAGAAATACAGCATATTTATTTTCTTAATGAAATATTGTATTTTTGATGCAGCAGATTAGCTACCAAAGCATGGAATAGCCTCATCTACAAATATATACAAACACATGCAGGATAAATCACAACTCTCAGATGCAAACTGGAATGTATATAAATACTTTTCATGTTGGATTTTTTTAAAAACCCTGAATCTACAGGTGGTAGAATCACATAGATGGTAGATAACTAAACATGATTAGAATATTATAATGAATTCAGTGTTTTGTAAGTAAAGATGGATTCTAATAATGAACTTCAGATTCAAAGTAAATAATTTATAAAGCTCATTAATATTTGGATCTTTTTCCTTTTTTCTATTTTTTTTTAAAATACATTTAAAGTCAGAATGGATTATTTTTTTGCCTTCAAACACTTTATTCACACCATAGCCCTAATTGCTGACTTGCAGTTTCTTAAACCAGATGAAGCTTTTATCCTTGCAAGCACAACAAAGCAGCAAATAATCAAAAATTGTTTTGATCAGAAGAAAGCATGTGTTAGGAAAAAAAAGTCAAGGTAAGTGAAAAATCTACAGAGGAAATTTTATAAGAGAAGAAAATTGATATATTTATTAGCAGACAGAGAATTAGAGGCATTAATGGATAATAGAAGCATTATTTGTGTAAACAGTAAGACTAGACACAAATGTATTAGCATGAAAGGGTAAGAGAAATTTCATACTCAACTTATTTTAATTTTAATATTTGAGCCTTTCCTAAGGCAAAAGAACAAATTTCATATGCAGTAGGGTTTATTTTAATATTTCCCTTAAGCAGTCTAGATCCTGGAATAAAGTGTTATTCCCACATTTTTTTTCAGGTAGAGAACAATCTTGGTATTATAAAATAAATTAAAAAAATATTCATATTTTCAAGACCAGAAGTATTTATTATCACTCTAGATTAATATTTCCTATTGAAGTACAGTACAAAGACAATTAAAAAAATCCAAAAAAATGTTTAGAGCTATTTTTTTCGAAGGCAGGGACATAAAAATTATGATAGGACCCCAAAGTTTACTGAATGCATGTAATCTTTGTTTTCTTAAGACATGACATTCAAATCTGAAGTTTTTTGTCTCATAACATAGCATCAGTAATAACATTTAACTGACTTTCAAAATAGAATAAAACAATTAGCACTTCTAAATTATGTACTTCCTTCCAATGCAACCAACTTTTGTAACTCAAGTAAATTTTGGATCCTAATTAACATTTATTTATTCAAAGCAAGCAGTGAGTTTGCAGTGACAAAAGCTTGGTAGAAGTATACATGCCTTGAAAAAGAAATCTGTATCTAATAGCCAGGAAAGAACTGAAAGCAAAGACATGGGCTTTCTCTAGTTTCCTCAGTCACAATGGCAGTAAAGTACTACTGCCAGTTTTGAAAACGTATAAAAGAACTTCTTTCTCTGAAGAGGATTATTGTCTTTGGGAATGCCATTATTGTCACAGAATTTATCATACAGTTGTAGAAACACTGGCTGGAAGGAATCTTGGGAGGTAAAGTAGTGCACTCTCCCACTACCAGTGGGATCGCAATCAGCACCAGATTGGGGCAGCTATGATTTTTTCTAGAATCTTGAAAATATTCTCAAATGGAGATACCAAAGCTTGTTGCAATGTCTAGAAAAGACTATCTAGTCTGGACCTCCAAAATCACAACCTCTGTCTATTCTGCTTTGTTATATCATTTATATTATAAGAGGAGTTTGACTGTCCTTTTGGTTGCTGCTCTTCAGTCATTTGTAGTTTATATTTAGATCACCCTTCAGCTTCTTTTTCACTCATATAAAGGGACATGAGCACCTAAATCACTTCTTGCAGGATGTGTTTCTCTAGGCTTCTGACCATCTCATCATACTTCTGTCTGGACCCTTACAGTTCCTCTCTGTCCCTGCTTCTGGGGGATGAAAGCTGGGCACAACATCTCAACTTTGTTCTTCAAAAGAAGAAACAAAGACATTCAAGACCTTTTAAAGTAGTTTTTTCTACACATGTTTCATTTCTCAAAGAGAACAGTGCTGCAGTGCCACTGCATTGAAGCACTTAAACTACTTAAATGACTTAATTAATAATATAAGAATTTAGAAGTCATCACCAGGATTAGAATTCTACTGAAGACAAAAACCCAAAACCCATATTTTAAAGGCGAGGAGTCTAAAATTACTCTTAATATTTTAGTTATATTCTTGATTCAATCTCTGTAAGATCTGTATGGTGTTTTCCTCTACAACAAGGGTACTGGGAAGTAGCTGCGTTCAACAGAAATGGAGGCTTATTTGTGTAGGTGGAGAAGTCTGTCTCTAGAGAATAGACATTATGTGCCTAAAAGCAAGCCCTGCTGGCTGATCCATCAAGTGGTATAGCTCCCTATTCACTTGCTTTCTTTTTATGTTTTTTTTAATGAAGTGAAATGAAGGAAACCAGCAATAATTTGGAAGAGAAACAAAATAATGCAGTTGTTTTAATCCAATCAATATGAGAAAAAAAAATCATGTTTGAATTCTGAAGGAATGTTGCACAAAAATTGAGTGGGAAACATTGAAAAATAGGTTTCTCCAAATTAATTTGGTATTTTAGAGTTATTTCATTACTTTCAGAGTAGCTTAAATAACAAATATTAATAGATTTTGTAATTTACAGTCAACAGATCCTTACATGTTTATTTTTTAGATGTTATGTTGTTATGTTATTATATTATGTTATGTTGTTAGATGTTAATATCAACATTTTTAGGCATTTGAAGAAATCTCAAAACACATTGCTGCATATTAAAACTGTTTTCAGCACTTTGGCACTAGCTCTTCTTGTGCATACACTATTATTTTTTTGCTGTTTACATGGGCTTAATTTATTCCTGTTTTCTTTGTTTCCTCTCTTGTTTGAAAAAATACCTATCTTAGGGAAAGAAATTATAGCATGATATTAAAAATTATCCCTGCTAATACTGGAAAAAGACAATTATTTGATTATTAATGTTTCTCAGGCACATACCTTTTCTGTGCATCAGGTTTACTTAGATAATAAGACCAAACAGGCCAAAGTTTTCAATTAAAAGGCAGAATTCACAGCTGTTTTCTGTGGTTCTGATCTTTCAAATACAGTGACTACAAAGTGTTAATTCCTTTAGACAAATAATCTGAATATGTTACTTATGTTATGCACCAAGGCCCAGAGTGTTTAGTGGCTCATATAAGGTGCTATTACAGCAAATAAATGAAATTACCTCTTTTTGCTAATACTTAAGCAATAAACTACAAGTATTTCAACTCATTCATGACTACTAGTTATAGCACAGCTCATCTGGAAAGAGTGGACCATTATTTTATCTTCATAATGAATGAGAATGTCAGATTGATATACCTGTATATAGTTATTGGGTGCTGCCAAAAGCTAATACTCATATTAAGCAGGTTCCAGAGTCTGTAGTTAATGTTACCACAAAATTTCTTTTCCATCTGAATAAAGCTTCCCTGGACTAAAGCCATAAATTGATCTGAAAAGCAATACTACTTTAAAGAGGTGTAAAACTTAAATAAGTCTAAAATATTCAATAAGAAATGTCGGAGATCTAAAAAAACCTGATGCATCACTGCTGTAGGATCAGAGCTTGAAAGATGTACTATTCTTTCACAAACACTCAGCATTTCCTGCACATTTGCTAATAACCAGTTATATCTAATAATGAAGGAGTGAACTCCCTGTTCAATTTCCAGATAGACTAGGATCTGGGCAAGCACAGGAATGGACAATATTGACAGTCTAGGCTGATGCCTATTTTCTACTGTGGGATGCTGTAAAGGAATTGACATACACTAAAGGAGAATTTTGTTCCCTATTTCCTTAAAACAGGCACTCTTCAAAACACCAATCAGCTGCTATTCTTTTAGAGCACAAAATAATAAACTAGGGAAAGCTGTTCTTTATACAGAGCAAGTCAAATTTTTTGTGTGAGACATTAAAATAAATCTGTCAGGCACTAATGGCTCCCCATATATGCTGAGCCACTCCTCTTGTCTTGCTTTCTAATCCAAAAGTTCATAGTGTCTTCCTAGGCTGAAAAACTCCACATGGCCCTGTCTTTGTTCCTAAGAAGCTTTCTTTTCATAGTCTCTGAGACTTGGCTCAGGTTTAGGTTTCTCCCTGCTGCATACAGGCACTCTGCATTCCACAAGATACTGAAAATTTGCAGTCTTGCTGAGTCTCTCATCTTCCCCCTTGACTGAGAAAATTCCCCAGCCTGAACCCTCTCAAAGGAATGAGAGACTCCAAGGAATGGAGGTCCCTGTTGTTGCCACTTGGAGCAATCAGAAGAGCAAAACCAAATTACTCTTATAGACATTCAATCACATCATCTTTAACTGAGCATAACACTACACGTGCAATAAACTAGGAACCCGTTAGTCAAATGATTTTATGTCTGACAAAAATAACTTCACTTGCACCAGTCAAAATTTACTGTTACAAATGAAAAAAGCACATCACAAAGAACTTTCTTAGTTTTGCAACATAAAATGTGGGAATCAGAAAATGTGTTAAGGCAGAAATTTTTTAAAATGTGTGAAAACAGCAGACTTACAGAGAAGCAAAGAACTCAGTTTTGTTGAGTACAAATATGAGGTCTACCTGATTTTAGGGTACTACAAGTTTTGTTAAAACAAAAAATTTAGAGGATTAGTGAGGATGCCAGAGGTAGCAGAAATACATAAAGCAATGCAGAATTTTGCTTTTCAATCAGTGTTGATTACTCTTGGAATTAATTTAATTAGTAGCCATATAATAAATATTCTTTTTGTCTTAAATCTTCATTTTCTGGGAATATGTATTTGTGCAATAACACCTTCCCATCTATCTTACTTATATTTCTTTGATTATAGTTGCAAAAAATAAAATCAATATAAGACCACGTTTTACCCAGAATTTTTGAAGAAAAATAAAAGGAATGGCTGCACATATTTGGGTTTAGGGTTGGAATTTTTGTAAATTGGTGTTTACTAAAGCCTTTTTTTTTTTTTTCCAGTTTCAAGAATTGCTGAATGATTAATTACTACTTTATACTAAGAGTACAATTTAATTTTGTTGTGAATGCTGTTGAACAGGTACCTATGCAAACAGACCTAACAGACAATTCAGAGTATGTTACATTAAATTTTAGATGTCTTTTCTTGGAAGGATTGATTTGTGATGGGTTTTTAATGTAATAATATGAATGTTCATTAGGTTGATTTTGTTAACACACAGCTTTTACCTGGGCAAAATATATCAATGAAAAAGTTACAAGGATGAACACAGTTACAATGAAAGAGTTACAAAGATGGATTTAGCAGGTTTTTCATAGCAAAAGCAACTAACTACTCATAAAGACTCAATTTCCATTTTCACTTACATTTATTTTAGTCTATTAACTTACAAAATGTCTTGTTCTGCAAGACTACATAAAATTTTTCTCATTAAAATTATTAAAATAAATGAGGTGTGTCCTAATGTATTAAAAAATTCCTTCACACACTGCATAAGCTTTATATATTTTATAAAAAAATTATGGATGTTAAAATTTATTTTAAAAGCTTGTTATTTATTATCATCTTGTTGAGTGAGTTCTGGACATCAGTACTGACAGCAATGGTATCGTGTTATTCATATGACCAGTTACACTGGATGAATAATGAATGAGAAACAGTCATAACAAGTAATTTGCTGACAACCCTTAGGCTGAAAATAACTGATTAAAGCTATTTTGGGAATACTGATCTGTAACACGGGTAGTCAGAGAAATCAGGATGGGTTTGTGATTGATTCAGGAATGAAACATATCTATCATTCACAAAAACTCTTGGGCTTATTTTACGAGCTTGACCATTAGTCTTTAAAGACTTTTCAGGCTCATTGTGACAGGAAGAAATTACATTTCCCTGTGTCTTGCTTGGTTTTTGATTGGTTTACATACACTTCCTGAAATCATCTGTTAAAAACACAAAAAACAAAACCCCAAAAACCAAAACAAAAACCAAAAAAACCCAAAACCACAACGAGCATAAAACCTGGAGTTAAGCCCATCATTTGGCAGTAAAAATACATATTTCATCCAAATTCCACAGCATTATTGTTTGGATAGTATTACACAAAATTACAGTTGTTTATTTTTACACAAAAATATGTCAATCCTACAGGGAGCGCTGCCAGGCAGGAGGGTAGTGGAAAAGGAGGAGGTGGCAAATGCTCTTGGTTGCTGTGGAAACCAGTATCATTACCATGATACTTTGGGAAAAAAGCACTGAAGGACAAAGTTTTAAATATATTCAAAATTATCTTTACGTGTCCAATGTTTCAGTGAGTTGCCTGTGATAAGATCCACATAGAATGTTCATAACCCAAAGAACTGTAAGATGTTGCCACACCATCAGCAGCTTCACACACCCACCTCACCCACCCCCAATATTTTGAAAACCAAGTTTGACTTTTTTTTGGTTTTTTTGAGACCTTTGAGATTTTTAATTTATATGAATATATAAAATTGCATTTAAAACAAGGAAGTCTGAGAAAATTATTATTAAGTATGGGAAAGAAGGTGAGCTGTCCATAAGAGCTGAAAGTTTCCCATATCCAGAAAGTCTGGAATGCACAGGTTTGTTTTCTTGATGCCTCCAGTATAGTCTAGATTCAATACTGGGTTTTTTTAACAATTTGTCTTTGTGTTAACTGAATCACTTGTCAAAATCTTGAGTATAATAAATCATTTATCTGTCAATTTCTTCAAGATTTTTAATATTATGGAGTCATTCAAATAGGGAACAGCTATCATATAGTATTAAATTCTTGAACAACTTGGACATACTCAACAATAAAACATAGCCCAAGGAACTGAGGGATTAACTTCTGAGTGAATCCTGATGAAAGAAAGGGTGTAGCTTGCGTTGTATGATATGCAAGTTAAAAATCAATTCACAAATTTTAATTGTCTGTTGTTCAACTGGTTTGCAATATGAACATTTCAGTCTTCATTTTTTTTCATCTTGTACATCTTGTACATATGAAATGCACACAAATTCATTAAAAATAATAAATATGTACATTATACAAAAAAAACTGCTTCTAAGGATGACTCTGGAAGCACACTAGAATTTTCTAGTCATTCAAAAGTGAAATATTTTTCCTCAAAGCAATGAAAGTTTCATTGACATAACACTTGCATTCACGACAGTTAAATACTGTCATAGATTTGAAAAAAAAGAAGCTATATACTTCATATTTTGTAAGATGCATTATTTTCTTCATTTTGGCATCAGCTCTTTTTTTTTTTTTTTTTCTGCATTTCCAGGTTTACAAGTAAGCACATGTAGGTCATCAGCTGAGATATATGCCAGTTATAGAGTGGTGCAGATTGTTTTCCATTCTATAAAGTGCATTATGGAGTTTGCATTGGAATATCAAAGGTTCAGAATGTGTTTTGCATTTTCTTTGAGGCAGGCCTCACAACAGAGTGTGGCTTGCAGTGATAAGCTAACTCTGCTGGAGCACATCAATCCTGTACAGTAAAACCAGTGAAAGGTTTAACCATGTAAGTCAGAGAGATGAAATGGAAGCCATCTCTTACTAAGCAGGTGAAATAATTTCTAAGATCATTGCTTCTTTTTTTATTTGAGTGTGTAAAGGAAGTGAGTGCATTTTTTCTTCCTGCTAAAGAATATTGATTTAAACAATTTTATATAGCCCTTAACGCTGTGTACAATGGAAGATTTTGCCTTGTGAATGTAAACAGGTAAATGTAATTTTATAGTCAAGATATAAAAGCACTATCATTAATTCATACTTCTGGAATATTATTTTAAAATAATTAAATATTAACACAGAAGCTGGGATAAAATAAAAATATTGCCATCCTCAGCTTGTTGTTATATTTTTAATTATTCTTTTTCATGTATACACAGATTGCTGGAGGAAGATGCTGGAGTCAAAAGTGTGCCATGAAAAAAATGTGATGTGAAAAAATATTTTAATGCTTGATGTTTTCAGTCACTTTGATAGCCTTCTGTCCAGAACTGCAGTGAGACCTGCAGCAGGAAAATCTATCACCATGTGCCAGTCTCTGCTGAATTCTACAGAATCCTTTATTTCAGGTAGACCAGTTCTGTTTGTGTTCAGTTTTTTTGTCTCTTTTCAGCCTTGTTATAATTACAGTTTCTAACTTAATGGGAGGTGCCAAATGTTAGTGTCTTTTCAGTACACAATTGAGCCTTTCTTTCACTGATACACGATTTTAAGAGAATTCTAGAAATTATTCTGGTTTATATGTATCACCTTTGCCTTTAAAAATCAGGTACTTGATCATGATGTGGTAGATGATTATTATACATGAAAAATTTGCTAAGAAACATAGTCCTCTTCTCTGTCTCATAGCAATACTTTGTCAAAACATCCTTGTACTCCTTTTATTGTCTTTTACATTCACAGCTGTTGTCTTTTTGCCTCATGAAGTATTTGAAGAAAACAGTTACACAGCCAACCATGTCCTTGCCCAATTTTTCAACGGCTGTATTCCATGTGAAGTGCACCAGATTCTTCAACCCTAAATGTGTCACTGCTCCAACTTGAAACAGTTTGGTTAAGTAACCTTACACAGGTTTTTTAAGTTTGGAAGGATTGATGATTTTGTCTTTAGCAAACAGAACCATATCTCTGTCACTCAGTAAAGAACAGAGGTACACCTCCACATCTAAGGCTCATTTTCTACTGCATGCCACTCCATTAGGAGGTTTTGAATCAAGTCTACTTAAAGGAATAAGTAAGACTAGTATTTTGGTCACCACATCAAAAATCAATTCAGCAGGCAAAGATCTACGTTCAGTACAGGTTTTTGTTTTGCTTTGTTTTTTTCCTTTGCTTAGTGATTATTGACATGCTTTTATGGTCCTTAATATAATCTTTCAATTTAAACATGAGTTTGTCATTCAAATGACAGAATTATACAAAATCAAGTCCAGTAGCACAATTCTTATCTGTAGCAAAAGTTTCAGTATATTGATGGTTGAAGAGTTTGCAGACCTAAATATTTCTATGCTTTTTTAAAACATCGATATTGCTGGTTTTCTAAATCTTCTTTCTCTTCAGGATCTCTATCTCCAAAGATAAAAGAAATTAGAAGATAAAAAATCAAATTTCCACCTGAACCCCACTGAGAAACATCTGTCCTTTGAAATCTGAAAATATTTTGCGGATGGACATTCTCTAATTTCAATAGCAAAAAATTTCTTCAAATGCTGTCAATAATATTAAAATAAGGTATTTGAGGTCAGGAATAAATCCATTTTCAGATTGGGTTTTATTCTGACTATTCACATCGAATTGTTTCCTGACTTTTTATTGGATGTAGGCCAAGTCTCTATGGACAAACCCAAACTTAAATCAACAGATTTTGCTTCAGGTAAGCTATGCCCTATATAACTGACATGGGCTTTTTTGCTTATTTTAAAGTTTTGGAGTTTTGATTTCGGTGGGGTTTTTTCTTCTTTTTTTTTTTTTTATTTTTTATTTTTTTAAACATTTTATAAATAGTATACTTAGATAACTATACAGAGACCCTCCTCTCAGATTCCTCTTTGCTGCATTTAATTTCTGTATCTCTGAAGAGTATAGTTCACATCATTTGTTTGGTAATGGTTTTATAAGTGTGTTTGTAATTGTTTGTAAATCTTACAATCTACACAACGACATTGTGAGTAAAATGTTAACATCTTTGCCTGAAAGCACAGCTCTTATTTTCTGGCTCCTCATTTAGAAAAAAGGTTCAGCTCAGAGCATTTGGAATGATTGGGGCTTCCAGATTCCCCAATATGACTTACGTTTTTTTCAGGTAAACTTCTTTTTGTTTTCAGGTAGCTGCTACTTTCAGTGGAAACTTTTCCTAATAGTAGCTAAATGGTTTAATGGAATAATGAAACTAGTGGTTCAACAGCACTCTACTTATTAGGTTAATGATCAGAGCCAACATAAACCAACTAACTGAGGAATTACAGTGGCCAAAAATTAGACTTCTACTATATCCAGAGAAATCCAGATAGTCTTACAAGGTGATAATTAACATGGAGAAGGGTAGTCCTGGAACCCCAATCTCTATCTGATCTTTACAATAGAGGACTCCTAGCTATGTAGTTCTTTATCTCATCTTCAATACAGCAATTGTGTAGTGCAAAATGCATCAAGGTAACAGGAAATAAAGACTGGAACTCTATCTTAGCCCCTTTCGAGGTGAGAGCAAAAAAAATAAAATTATAACGAGTCTTTATTTTTTACCTATTTCCCTATTCTTGTAATGAGTTTTGTATTGCTGGCTACAAAATTGGCTAGACTTTCATCCTATCCTGGATATATATAGGGACATATAAGGGAAAAAATAGAAATTAACCCAGAATATTATGAAGAATGAGTATCTGACTGTGAAAAAAATTCTGGTTTTGATAAAATATTATTTATCATTTTACATATTCATTATGTCTCTTTCCTTTTGCTGATACAGGTCAAACTTTTTATTCTGCTTCTACTAATATTTTATTACTTTAAGAGCAACTCTTGCTGTCTTGGGGAGGTCTTTTTGTAGTGTGACCACTGTACACTTCAATTTAACTGAAGTATTTATTTTTATTTTCGTTTCATTTCATTTCAGTATAATATTCTGTGTCAAAGAACAAATCAGAGAGCTTTGAATTATTTTAAGTAAAAGAAAGAATGATAGAGAATGGACAATGAGAATATGAGTAGAGAGAACAAGTACACAGAAATTTTAATATAATAAAAGTCAACTTACAGACAAAATTGAAAACTGATTGCTTTGCACTATATTTCTCAGTATGGGAGGTAATAAAAATCAGGAAATATAGTATATGTTGATCCACAGTGTTCTGTAAGATAAAAAAAGTAGCTTTACTCAGAGATAGATTGTTTATATAGTGTTTGGGTATCTAAACCAACAAATTTTGGTTTTTTCAAACTAGTATCCATTAAAGCCCATACTGTACTCAGTATTAAGCATGTGAATTTTCTTCCAGGATACATTTCCTCCTTTAATTTCAGCTCACTTAAGAGTTATTTTCTGGCAGAAAGCAATAAAATGAACATTTTTTCTCTGCAGCTTTTCGTTGTAATACAGTCTAAACAGATTAATCTGGATTTAGTCTGTGTTTTATCCCTTCCCCAGAGAAAAGGCTATTCTGGAACAACATTTGATTTGCATTTATGAACTCTAGAATGAAGAAAAGTTTTTTCTGTATTTTATATTTAAAGACCAAAGGCACGTAGTTGCCTAATTTTCTTCAAGAGGGATCCTTAAATAGGACTTGGGATCTAAAAACTTCCAAATCTCAGACATGGCTTAGACAATTTCTACATCATATTTTTAACTGCCAATGTAGAAGTTGAAAAAAAAAATAAGAAAAAGTTATCCAAAAATTTACCTATAAAACAATTAGGTTTACATTACAGATTAGAAAGAGGAACCTGATGTTTTAGATAATTGGCACCCAGTCTAAATGGATAAAAAAGTCTAATGTGAAATTATCTTATGCTTTCTTTCTAAACAAGATTATTAAGAATAAATATCTAAAGAATATATTTAAATTTGCTACCTCCAAAGCTGTCCAAGAAAATATGACACTTTCATTCTGAGGCCAATCTTGTAGAAAATTAGCTATGATTGTCTGGTCAAAACTCTACAAAAGCCATTTAATTGAGCTTTGAAAACTAAATATTATTGAGATATACTGATGGTTTTTGTAAGTTTTATCTATGTAAGTCCATTCACCTTCAAAGTGAATCTCACACTCTGCATAATTAGTGGGCTTTTATTTTGTTTCTCCCTTTATAGTGAACAGGTTAATAAACATGTTTTTGAATCTTCTATTTATAGCATGCAAGAAAACTCAAGAAGTGTCAAGGAAATATTATATATGGTCATGGAAAAGTCAGATGTATGGAAGTAGATGGACTTTTTTATTATTATTATTCCATGATACACAAGTGAAATTAATGTCACGTACAAAATTAAAAACTAGAGACTATAATTACATCGATTTGTTCTTTTCTACTGTTTAAGTCACTCATTTTGCATATCACAGTACTGAGTTTGAATTCTTGTTCATACCTTAGCCCCAAAAATTCTTTAAGTAGGATAAACCGTCTTGGTTTTGAATATCATACCCCAGGAGCAAACATTACGTAAATATTCATTGGAAAAGACAGCTAAAACCACCTGCATATATCTGTTTAGAAACGGAATGGGTTTTTTTAAACAACTAAAAGCTAATTCCTGTATGTGTTCTTTTCTATTTTCTCCTGATTAATTTTTGGGTTTGTATGCTCTTTTATTGTTATTATTACTTTTTACTGCATTGCAGTACTGTAATTTAAAAAAAAAAAAATGAGCTACAGTATTTTTTGATACTGGGAAGAGAGAAAGCTGGTATTAAATGCTGGATTCAAATGAAGCCCATATGATTTAAAATTGGTCAAGTACCCTAACTAGAGACCTACAAAAAGTGTTTCTACAAGAATCATCCATTACACTCTTCACTGTAAATAGACTGACAGCTATTTACAGTTAATTCAGGATGAGTAGGGACAGGTGAGAAGAGGAGACTTCATGTAAACAATTTCTGTAGTATTATTTTCTGAATTTTTGGAGTCATGGAGTCCAAAGCAGTCAGTATTGTCTGAGCAGGAAATAATTCATTTTCTAGAACAGAAATTCCCTTTGCTAGTTAATCCTCAGAGCTATTAGTGAACAGTTAACTTGAAAAACTTATAGAGTGAACTAGTACCTCATGAAATGAAAGGAGAACAGCCTACAACAGATAATCTGTTTCACTATCTTCTCTTCTGTTGTGGTGCCAATAAAATCAGAGTCTGTGTAAGAGGTAACAAGAGTGAAATGCCTGAATAGATAACAGCAGAACACGGATGATACCTATTTGTTGTCATATTCAAATATCCAGCTGAAAATAACAAGTTTGGGTTTTGTTTTTATTAATCATGATTTTGTGAAAATAAAAAGTGATGAGCAGAAAAAACTCCAAACTTTTCTCAATATAGATGCTTCTTTTCATTATTTTTAATCTCCATGTGATTGAGGAAATTGAAAATGGAAACTTGTGCATCTAGAGTGTTTCCACCCCAAAACTTTCCTGATAAATTGCACATTATCAGACCAACCTGATAATAACAATAATTGAAATGAATCATAGCTACATTTAGCTACACCTACACTACAATGTCACAAAACTATAATATGTTAATGAAACATGCTTCCATATGCCATGAAAGTCCAACAAATATATGTTGTTTAAAAATATTCAGATTTAGTACCAGATCTTTAAATTATGATTGTATTCAATATCTCTGTATTGTCCTTATGCTTTCAGGGTTCAGCTGTGCCAATACATACTCTGTTTACTAGTAAGGATAATTTCCCAGTGTAATACAGTTTCTGCAAACCAGATTTCTCCAACAAATACATAATGTCCCAGATTACATTCCCACCACATATAATTAAATTGTTTTCCATTTCATTCTACCTGGAGTCTCAAAGGGTTATAGCAGCTCAAGAGTGTTTGACAGTACTCAGCCAAGAATGTATCTGATTTTGGTACATTAACCTTGGCAGTAAGGATAATTTTGCTCACTCTGTGCATTGAGATACTGTCTTCACACAATGACAGAAGATTACTGCATTTCTAGCTTCAGCAGAGAGGATATGAATGAGTAACTCTTGTCCCAATGCAATATACACAGAGGTAAAACATTTGTTTGACTTATGAACCAAGGAACACTAAGAGAAATAACAGAATCACAGTGTTTGATTATTATTAACTCATTATTTGTTTAAAATTCACCATTCTTATTCTAAAGTCACAGAAGACTGAAATTCATTATGACATAATAAACTGAGACAGTAATGATATTAAACTTTGAGAACATTATTCACACTATTTCAGTAAATGTATGGAATTTTCCATCTGGCTTGCCATATGATCCAAGTCTAAAATGAAACTTCAGACTTTTAATTCACTTATGGGCAAAATAAATTAACTCTCCAATACATCTGTATGGTTTTTCCTCCAATTCTTAATCTGTGCGGATTCTTATAACCTCACAGTGTTTGCTAAAGTAGCTTTAAATGACTTAGTGGAAAAAAAAAATCCAAGTTTCTAATTTAATTTTGTTCTTTGAAATAAGGAAGAAAAATGTGGAAGTTCTGAATTTGACTCTTTTCACTTTAGTGAATACGAAGTCCTCGGTGTAATATTCCATCAAACACTACCTAAAATTTTAAAACAAGATAATGGTTATAAATTTTTATCTGTCTCCACAACTAAATAGTTCTTCCCAAACCAATTCTGAGACTTCAGACCGTTCGAACAAATCTGTTTCATACAAGGCAGGTAAGCCTCCTACAGGACTGACATAGATGTCTGCTCATGATATTTATTCATAACTCCTTTTTTTAATGAAACTTGTTGTGAAAGAAATTATGCCCATGAGAAAAGAACCGTATTTCAACAATTTATGTTTTTTTTTAAAAGGATTTTTTTCTATAGATTGACAACTGGAGAAAAATCTTATGTGAAATATCTCACAATTTTACAAGCTCTTTTTCCATGCTCCTTACAAAGCAAATGATAAGAAACATTGCTTTTAGCTTGATTTACATTTTTTAATATACCGGAAAAATAAATAGATTTACTTGAAAGACAATTTGACCGCAAGAATTATGACAATACATCTTTCCACAGGCATAAGTCATGTTGTCATTAGGCTTTGAGATCTGTTCTCATTACTTGTTTATCACTTGAACTTGTTTTGTAAAAAAATCTATTCCAAAATTAATTTTCTACATGCATTTTGAGATCTCCCTTTCAGATCTAGTCCAATATTTCTCATAGGAAGAACTTCTCATGCATTTTCAAAGGTTTCTATGGGTTACAGAACTCAACAGAGAATTTAAATGTAAGTTTATAGAAGTATTTTGCTTCAGTAAGATTAAAAAGTTTCAGTTTCTTAATTGATCAGTAATGTATATTGAATATGGCATAAGATAAAAATAATTATCAGAGAATATATAAACCCCACCCCCCAAAACATTGATATTGCAGAAAAAGTGGTTCAGTGGTTTGAAAACAAAATATTCCAGTACATTTTCTTGTACATCAGTGATGGATGTTTTTAGCTTCCTCCTACTCCAGTCAATTTTCCAAGTACCAGAACTTCCACCAGAAAACAGTTTCAATTTTCTGCTACCTATAATTTACATTAACTCCTAAACTTAAGATGTCCATTGGTGCAAAAATTAGGATTAAATAGGAAAATTTGCTAGGAATTTTTAGTAAAAAAATAATATCCAACTAATCTCATTTTGTTCTTTTGACATTAGGTAGGGTTAAACTAAGACAAAACTGTAGCAGAAGCAGCACTCATGGTGCACTACTGTATTGGGTTGTTCTGTTTTCCTGCATTGGCACTGATTGAAATTTATTCATTGGCAGGGAGAGATTAATTTTCAGATATGTAAGGCTGATAACAGAAGGAAGCAGGAAAGTCATGTTGGAGGTGGTTTGAGGTGATTTATAAAGTCTGTAATTGACTTAATTGTCAAATTTTGTTTTCAGAACACTTTTTTGCCAAGAAGAATTGTTAATGTAGCAATTAGTGCTGCTTTTTTGATTTTTATATTTATTTTTTTTCATTACTTTGTACAAATTAAATTTACTGATATTCATTCTTCATAGATATCAATAGGTCTGATAATCTCTCTGTTGATACAGTATTTCATGAAGACACACATTTCTGAGAATTACATTACCTTATTTTACCCACTAAAGCATCATATTCAGAAAGATCTAATTTCCCGTGTGTTCTGTGTATGAGCTCCTCAGAGGATTTTCTCCTCTTCCCTTTAATTTCATTAGATTTTCATTATTAAGCTTTTATTTTTTTTCTTTTTTGATGGACAATAAATGGAACTCTGTTAAAAAGCCACTGAAAGAGGAAAAAAAGTTGCTTTTGTGCAGTTAGATGGATATTGATTTTCCATACAGAAAACTGTATTTACAACTTTTTGCATTATGGAAGGTGGGAGTGCAGAAATTTAACTCCCAACAATTGCAGTGAGATCTATAGAAGGGCAGGAAATAATGATGAAGTGCACACATAAGCATCTGAAGTTCTTTTCTGCAGAAAAGCAGAATACACTCAGGTCCTGCTCTTGAAATAGGTTTGGGTTTAGGCAGTGCTGTATACTCAGACCTTGTCCATTTCCAGGTTTCTTGATGGAAATAGTGCCAAAGATGACTCAGTTAATGAAGAAATGTAAAAATTTAGTTGCAATTAGAAACAAATAAATAAAACCTCATTCTAGATTTCTATAATGAGCATCATTATGCTCTACTGTGAGAGGCTTTTTGGTCAGGAAAAATAGAGAGCTTTCATAGGAGTGATAAAAAAACCAAACTCTGAGCTATTTTTCTAAACTAAGTTTGTAAATAAGTAAACCACAGTTGCTATAAAGTTGGAAAGATTGTTGCATATGGAAGTCTTTCAATTTTATCTTTCTGGTACTAATTTTTTTTTGAGCAATTTAGAAGCCTGGAGCATGAAGGTGCCTACAGTGCCAAAGAAATCTGACTGCAGATGTGACAGACTAGAAGTAGTTGATCAGATAGTACGTTGGTCCCCATTCATCTGCATTTTCACTTTTCTGAAAGGTCTTCTGTGTTCAAATGCCACTATGGAGACATTTTGTATGTCAGCTATTTGCAGATAGTCCTTCCTTACTTAAGAAAGATGGTTTCCGCTGCCTGCATTATGATAATACACTGGAGGCATGCCCATTCAAATCCTCATGCATATTTCCCACATGATGAATTTTTATTGCAGATTAGAAGTGACAAGAGCAGGCTCTCTGCCTAAAAAATGCTCTCTATTCATTTACATATATATAACCCAAAGCCTTTCTTTTGTGAAATGGGCCGGTAAGCTACCACTCGAGTCCCTGTGCTTTATATACTTCTCTCCTAACAGTATTAACCTGATTATTGTTATTATTACTGTGTCCTTAAAAAAGGTCTTTATAAAGGTCCTGGAAAACATTCCAGGAGTAATACTTTGTTCCTGGGCACCTGGAGCAAAATGGTTTGCATTTATAAAGTTTATTGATGCAGACTGGCCTGGTCCAAGATGAATAGTGTATGAGGTGAAGTCTGGTTCAGTACTATAAGTTTACTTCATTACATGCCTACATGGCTTCAGTACCCTATTCCCATCACAAAGACCTTTAATTTGCTCTCTGTAGTTTTGTGGATACTCATTACACACCTTTTCAGGAAATACTCTTGCACCAATTCACAGTGCAGTAAATGCATGTGCAAGATATTATGAAAGGAAAATTATTTTATTAAAAAAAAATTGAATCAAAAGTTTTTTCACTCCCATTCCCTCTTACCATGCAAGCACTAAACTGTATGTGATGTCCAAAAGGTCAGCCCAGTTGTCAGGGAACGGGGCAGGAATGCTTCATCTGTCTGGCCAGCACTTGGTCACCTCAGTGCTCGTGTCCATATATTAGGATGGATCCTTGCAATGATGTGAAAGGCAAGGGAAGACAATTATCTATTCATGTCCTCTGCGTTAGTGACCACATAGAGATTTCAGCTATGCCTTTTTCTAATCCTTCCAGAGCTGGAAGCGTTTCTTTCCTGGTACATACATGTGAACCAGTACTGTCCCAATATTGTCAAAATCCGTGTGTTCTATGAAAATGCAAATAGATGTGCAGGGGTGCTGAGGACGTGATAATCTAGATGCCATTGACACAGGCACTGAGACCCTTCCCCTCTGTATGCTCCTGCTGGTGCCTCCACATAAAGACATTTCCATTCATTATCAATTCACACCAATCTTAGCCTTTCTGATTCAATTATTTATGTCTTTATAAAAACTCATTTATTTTTTTATTTCAAACAGCAGTGGTGAGGTTATTTAAATCCTTCTGCATCAAACAACTTTTCCAGGTCTATGTGTGGTTGGGAAACAATCCTGTAACTGAAAGATGAATAAATTATATGTCTGAAGGCTCTGAAAGTGTTGAAATTTACTTGTCTTTTGCCAAAGGTAGTAAGAAAACTGACTCACAAACCATCTCATTTATAACTGTACTGTTGAAGTGATGTACCTGTTTTTCCCTAGAGTGGATCCTGTAAGAAACCTAGTAAATATGCCATCTGAATAATAAATAGAAGGGAGATAAGATATAATTCAAAATGACAGTGCAGATGTACTGGTAGCACATATCTAGATTTACTTGCTGATATGTGTTACAGGACAATTTGGATTGCTAGTCCTTCAAGACAAAAACCTCTTGTATCATGTTCTCGCCCTTCTCTGGATATTGCTCATATGAGGGGAAAAAAAAATAAAAAGTGTTTATGAAAAGAGAATATATGAAAAAGAGGATTCAGTATGAGACACTATATCATGCAATTATGAAGTTATGACCAGGACTCTCATATACTCCTGAAACTGGCAAAACAGAGATAGCATGAAATTTCCTGTTCATACACATTAAAAAGATCTATCACAGAGACATAAGTAAATAGATAAATAACATAAATGCTACCCCATGCAATGTAGTTAGCTTAGGCAAATAAAATAAAGGAAAAAAAAACCAAACCACAAACAACCCCAAATACACAAAAACACAACAAAATCCCCAAATAAATGAATGAAAGCAAACTATGTCCAACCTCCTTTTTATATTGGAGACATATGAATTACTTCAAGTTTAATTATTCAATTTTTATTACAAAACTCATTTATATCACCACAACATTGAGCCTAAGAAAAAATTACCATGTCAGAGTGAGCTTAGTTTTAAATGTCATTGTTAAAGAAAGGACAGAGATTTATGTTCATTGTGGTCATAGTATTTTATGTTCTTTCCTCACTTCATTTGTCATCAGTGCTGTAATCCTGAAAATACCAAGAAAACCTTTTGTTTTGAATATATTGAATATTCAATATTGGCATAATGAATGTCAATGTTAACGATATTTAAACAGGAAAGTGTGCCATCAGAAAAGGTAAACCAGGTAGCTGAGGCAACATCTATAATCACTTCTCATTTTGGAAGGAAAGAAAAATCTTTGGCTTTTATTCGCATTCATTCTTTGTAAATTCATGAAAGGTACTGTGTGCAAGGCTGATTTGAAATAACAGTGCTGACACCAGTACCTGAAGCTGTGTCTTTGAATATTGATATTGATACATTAAAAAAAAAAAATCCTCTATAAACTGAAATCAGGAATTAATGTCTCATTAAGTACAGGAGTATTACAAAGAATTCTCATTGTGCGAAACTAGAGATCGTTTCTATTAAGTCCAAAGGAAGTTGCTTCCGTTGTGTAGCAATGCTGCATGCCCAGAATTTAGGTTAGTATTCAAATGGGAATACTGCTTGAGATTTGACATCTGAAATTGTTTACTCATCTGTAATTTAGGTGCAGAGCAGAGATACTGTTTTTATAACACATTGAATTACACTTCAGGTACCGCTAACCTCGAGGTAAGAAGTGTAAATATTAGCTGAACTGCATACTGAAAGTAAGAGGCTTAATAGAGATTCCTCACTTTTCATTTCTGTGCATAGTCATCTTTCTTGAGTTCAGTACTTACTGAGAACATATTACACAGACTTAAAACATGCTTATGATTATCTTTGTATCTTGAATGTGATTATCTTTGTATCTCGAAAGTTTAATAAGGGTAAATGAGATAATAGCATTTCCTGACAGCAAGAGTTTCTAAGCAGAGAGCCCCAGAAAAACAATGATAGAATTGGTTAATTTCCTAAGCTTCCTTTTGCACCTCAATTATTGTGCCAAAAAATAAGGAAGACCCATGAGACCAATAAAAAAGAATCAATTCAGAAAAGCTCTCTCTCTGAAACTCAGACCTAAGTAACCCCCTGCATTCAAGGAAAGGGAAAAGGAATCCTAGAACACAGCACTTTACTGGGGTATTTTTTTTCATATTTTTAGTTAAAAATACATCAAATAAAATATGTGGATACTAAAAACAGTCATAAAACAAATCACAAGGAAGAATGAAGCTAGAAATAGTTAATATTCTGGTCTATTTCTTTAATCACTGTACTTATTGGATAAAAGATTCTAGACAGTACAGCTTTGCTTTGCCTGTATAATTAAATAGATCTAATTGTGCCTATTCTGCTTTATAGTGGGTTCAATTACTACTATATGCATTAACAATGCTCATAGAAGGTCTTTCATCTAAGGTTTATCAGAACAATCAGATGAAAAAAAAATATTTAGCTGGTAAACATCATAGGGATTAAAGAAAATAAATCTCGTAGTCTGTGGTCATTGTGACAGCATCTTCCAATTTTCTGGTTGTTACTTAAGTTTCTATCACAGAAAGGTAGGTACCTAGAGGGTGAAAGCTGCACAGACTTTTGGTGAATTTTCACATTAAAATGTTGCCTACCTTTGGAAAATTGAGTGAAATTCTATGTAGTACTGAGGAAAATTATTGCCAAAATAATTACACAAATACAAAGCCATCCATTTGCAGAAGTATACAGCTATCAAGCTGAAGAAGGTAACTAATGCTTTAATTTATTTTCCTGTTGGCATGTTCCAGGTTGCTTGGACATCATAACCAGCAAATTTTCAGTTATTCATAGATTGGATTTACTGTAAACCAGAAGCAAATAAATAATTCCTCAGCCCTCCAGTTTTCTTACCATTTCTTTCAGTTCATTTTGCAAAGAACAGTGGTACACTGAGTCTTTTATTTATATGATAGCTTTCACCACAGAATAACATGAGCTCCATGTAGTGGAAGTAGCTGAAGATTTTTCGTTTTGCTATTTTCAAGGAGGTAACATATGTAAGGGGAAAATCCTGAGAGAATGGGCATTGCTTTCAGCTTCTCTCTCACATATTAACCCATCCAGAACAACTGAGTCATAATAAAATCTTTGGTCTGCTTACAAAACCTGTGTGTAGCTAACCCTAGTCTTCCTTGGGAGCTCCTGTAAAATTACAATTTAGGCTTTATTATGTCAACATTTTAACTCATTTCAGTATGACTGATTTCACAGTGGGATTTCACTGACATGCATTGTATGAACGAAAATGTTTCTTTGGGCAAAAATTTAGAATACATTTTCTATATAATTTTAAAAGATCTTCTAATAAAATAGTATTAGTTTGTCTTTATGTCCTAAGAATATCAGGAATACAGAAGTTGCTCCATGCCAATTAAAGGAAAAACAAAACAGCCACAGACATATTTGAGTGTGTATAGTTTATTACACAAATAATAAAAGGAAAAGGCCGAATGACCGAAGCTCTGCTATGAAATAAGTTGGTAGATTCCACCTAGGCTTTTCCCTGAGCAACATGTGAGTGTGCATGCACATGGATAGTTCTCCTAATTAGTGTTAATATACAGAAATAGGTGAAGGGAGAAATGCAGAAATAAAGGGTTGCCAAAACTACTACATTTTTTGATTCAGTGGGTATCAAATTTGCTTTCAAAAATTAAAGGGGAAGTAAAGAAAATAAAAAAAGTAAAAGAAAGTAAAAGTAGGGAAAATTCCTCTTACTTAGAAGCTAAAGTTGGTAAGGAGAAAATAATGCAGTCTGAGACATATAATTATGGATTATTCAAAACAAGGTGAAGAGAGATGTTTTATTGCAATAAATACACTAAAATATAGAGAAATGCAATATATATGCATGTAATAAAATATTAATCATATATAAAATTAAAATATTTAGATGTTTATATATCGAAAATAATGGAAAGAAACCAATATATTTCTAATAGAAAAGCAAGTAGGCCCGACCCATCTATGGTGAACAACTTCTACAAGTACATCAGGCCATAAGCAGAAATTACTCAAAAGCTCTTATTGAATCTCTGGTGTCAAGCTATCTTAAAAATTAATAGTTCCCACAGAGGACAAATGAAGCCTAAATCTTTTGTAACAGTTATCAGCTGAGAGACAGTTAACAGAAAAGCTTTGACAACAAAGGAACCTGAAGAAATTTCCATCAAGGGCCTTTCTCCCCATTAGCATGCAACAATTCCTTTTCATGTGTTTTGATTCAAGGTTTTGTGCAGCCACATTATAAATTGGATTACTAAAACAATTTCAGTGGAATAATTCTAAAATACCTGCAAACATTTTTCAATTTAATCTTGGCCTTGAATTTCACAATTTTCAGGTGAGGAGAACTGATCCAGAAGTGTAAAAAGAATGAGATACCAATGCCACCCTATGGAGTTGATTTTTAATTAGGAGGGGAGGACACATTACTGTAATCAGAACTGACGAGTGAAATTCTGTGTCTGTTTGTATGGTAGGTCCACAATCATTAATATGAAACTGTAAATTACCTAATATTTACCTGCTAGCACAGTATCACTGTTGAGATCCTTATTAAGCATAAACACACTTAATTCAATCAAACACATTGTTATTGAGTTTATTCCAAAATATTACTTGTATATTGACTTTAAGTTAACTATGGGAAAAGACCACAAGCCGTGCTTCAAGTGTACTGACTCAGGGTTCCGTCTTCATTTTTTAACAAATGTTAAAATTAGTGAGATATCATAGAATCACAGAATATGCTGAATTGGAAAGGATCCATGAGGATCATTGAATCCAACTCCTGGCCCTGTACAGGACACTTTTGCAGCACATAAAAAATATTGATTCTTTATGAAGAGTTGATGCATACCACCTAAATTTCCACTGCTGAATTGTAACTGTGTCTGAGCTGAGCTGTATGTATGTTTGAGTACAACTCAGTTCAGCTTAAAGGAGATGTTAGCAATGGAAGAGAATATTTGCAATAAGTATTTAATGATATCTCCGTATTAACTACCAAGACAAGCCTTGGTCAAATGTAGTTATTTATACTGTAGCTGCTATAGGTAGATGAGATTAATCCAATCCTAGAAATGCTAAATCTGATTTATGCATAAGTAAATGTATGGGGTAGGAGAGTGTCTGCTCCTTTAAGGGCATACGGCCAACACATAATAAGAGAGGTCTTTGTGATAAAAAAACCTGGCACAAATTAGGGCGTAAAAAATTTATATTTTAAATTGGGAAGGTGAGGACAGGGAAAGAAACCCACAGAGGCATAAACCCTGATCTATTAGCATAAACCAAACAAAACCAGAAACAAACCTGATCACTCACACTAATTGATGGGCTATCAAGAAACTGTAGGCAAATCTGCACTTTGCAACAGATGATGGTGCAATCCTCATGGGTTTGGAATGCTGAAGGAGGCTGTGGGATAGAGCAAACAAGGCAATGTGCAATAGAGAAATATGCAATAAAAATATACAGTGTTTAGAATACAGAGAAGTCTCTATTTGTACTGTATAAAGCATATCTATCTACAGATAGATAGGATGCATAATTTGTTAGGCCAAGATATTTTAATATTTTTTTAATCCTTAAATAATAACTAGTTTTTAAATAAAACTAGGTTAATTTCTCAATTCATCAGATGTGGAATTTCTCTGTACTTTGCAGTTTGGAAGCTACTTTGCCTGAACAGAGCTGATCAGAATGGAACAAATCTATATTTTCTTGCGTCTGTAAGAAATTTATAGGAACAAAGATTGCAACATTCTGTGATCTGCTAATATCCAGATTTTCTTCCACCTTCCATATTTCTGTCTGAGGAGCTCTTTCCTTGATACAAAATGTTTTATTGTTAGCTCCCAAGTATCTGATTTTTACTATGTTGTATGGCTTTTAACTCAGTTGTATTATTTCTGTCCTTTAGCTGACCCTGTTTATGTTTCCTTTTATTGGTTCATCCCAGTGTTGTGTCATCAACATATTCTCAATTCTTTCGTGCCCAGGGCACTAAATAAAATACGAACTAAATATTAAGTAAAACCAAATCTACATATGTGACTTTTGGAACCCTTCTAATAGCATACTTCCTTACCAGTCATTTCCTTTTCAGTGCAGACTGAATAGTTCATCTATTCTTGCATTAATCTCAATCTTCATCTTAATTAATAACACCTCCCCTGGTAATATATCAACTGCTCTACTGAAGTCCAGATAAAGTAGTTTAGATTAAGCATTACCTTTGTCTGAAGAAAAAAAATTAAAAGTTTTCTTAACAAAGAAACACAGGAAGGAGGTTAATTTATTACTTTGATATATTCCCTCTACTTTTTATCTGCTATTTAATTCATTTACTTCAATTTCTTGAAGTAACTTTTATTTCCAAATTTAGCTGTTTTCTTCACAACTTCTCTCATGTTTTGATCTTTTTTTATACAGCTACTGCATTTTTTTCTTTTATCTGCATTACTGAACATAGTGATCTCATGTGTTCATGTAGCAATTTTCTCAGAATTTTGTAATGAAGAAACATCTGGTCTCTATTTTAGGTCAGATTGGATGGGGCCCTGGAAAACCTGACCTAGTAGGTAACATCAGTGCCTGCCTATGGCAGGGGTGTTGGAACCAGATGATCTTTCAAGGCCTTTCAAACCCAAATTGTTGTATGATTCATGATTCTGTGATTTGTGAGTGTCTCTTATACAAACAACTGAGATCGCTGAGGTTAACCTCCTCACTGGATGCTTTATCACCACATTTGTATAAGCTAACCTATATATCACCAATGTTGAAAGCTTCTTTTTTTTTTAATGAATTCAAATATTTGTCATACTTAGAAGGTACTCCTTTGAATCCCTCTTACATGCCAATGTGCTACTTACTCCTGAATATTTTCTGGTTTGTACTTTTGGGTGGTTTTATTGTTTCTTTTGCCATCTTAGCTTTCCTGGAAATCTTCCTGGACAAGATATATAGAAGTCTATAATAGCTACCTAGGAATCTCACTACTTACTTTCTCTGTCAGTATGTTGAGGGACTTTCATTTGTTGTCAGGGACTCCAAATGACACAATTTTAAAAGACAAAGCCTTTGGGTCTCTCTAAGGTGAGAACAAATAAAAAGGTATGTTGAATAATATTGGACTCTGTGTCTGAAAGGTCTTTATTAGGCAGCTGTTGCCAGGCTCAGCTTTTGCTTCCCCTGAATAAGCCTGATGTTTAGTGTGCTTAAATTACCATTAAGACTTCTTGTTTATCTCTTTATGTCCGTATGATAATTCTTTTCTTGTTTGCTGGGGGTTTGTCTTAGTTGTTTCAGTTTATTTTTTGTTTGGGTTTGAGTTCTTTTTTTGGAAGGGGGTGTGTCTCATTGTTTTGTTTTGTTTTCTGGAATTCTATTGTAGACTATGCTTATACCAGCAATCCTGCTTCTGACTCAAATTTTATATTTCTTGTAATATGGCTCTACCCAGAGGACTTTCTCCATCAAAGCTTGGCCTTGGACCCCTGACAGCTCAACCTCTGGGCGGAAGGAAAAGTAGTTCTATAGAATAAGTCACTTTATCAGGAAGTGGAAAGAGACATAGAGTGAGTGAATCAGATGAATCCTACTTTCAGTATGACTGACTACTTTTTTCCTTTAGCTATACTTGATGGGTAGAGCAACCAGCTAAGAAGCAGATGCCTGCATCAGGGACATCTAAACCAGGTGAGATGAAATCTCTTCAACCTCTCTGCCTTCAACCCTTCAAAGGAAATGATCACTTTACAGAAGAACCACCAAATCTTCACAAGTTCTTGCCACCTTAAAGCCAATCATTTGTCAGTGTTCTCTGCTAACTGTTCATATCTCCAGGATTAAATGATAGCTGCAATCTGTAACAAAGAGTTTTAACAGATGGCCTAGAAGGCCAGTGGCATCCTAAGGAAATAGCCTCAACTTGCTCCAGGGGAAACTTTAGATTAAATATTAGGAAAAATTTCTTCACTGAAAAGGTGATCAGGCATTGGAAAAGGCTGCCCAGGGATGTGGGATATGGCACCTGGGGATATGGCTTAGTGGTGTTTGGACTTGATGGTCTTAGAAGTCTTTTCCAACATATATGTTTCTGTGATTCTCTGATCTCTGCTTAGACTTGAGAGTAGAAAATTAAAAAATATTTTTTTAAGAAAAGTTAAAGACCTCGCTAAAACCATTTTTTTTTCTTTATGTACCAGATCTAGCCACTATTTGCAATATTCCAGAACTCCAGTCAAGATTATACTTCACCTCTATACACCCACAGGTCCAGACAGTGGATTTTTTTTGTGAGCAGGTTAAAAAAATTTAAAAAGACAGAATCTTTCTAGCATTGCAAAAGTCTTCCTGTGGTGGTAAAAGAAATGGCAAAAGCTTAAAGCTGAAAAATCCACTGAAGCACTCTTAAAGTTATCAAGAGCTTCACTACTGATTTCAGTGGCTCTGAGATGTTAAAAAAAAACTTCAAACCAATGTCCCCAGTTGTATTATCTTAATGAAGATTTCAGAGGAAAAGGTGAATTTATAAGCATAAAAAGATTTTATCACCAATAAACTGAAATGTATCCAGTGCCTTCTCAGTTAAGAACAATCTAAACTTCATTTTGTTTGTTAGTTTGAAGGTTTTTTTCTTTACAATTATGAAAACCAGTAGAATAATTAAATACATATAAATAGCGCATTATTGTTTCTTGGCTGGAAATGATCCCAAGGTTGCAGATATGAGCCATTCAAAACCTTGGAAAATGGTCTCAGCAAAAAATCAGGTTAATTCCAGCACTATATTTTTAAAAGAGTTTTGGATTTTGATTGTTTGTTTTGAAGGCTGGGAGTGTGGATTGAAATTTTTCTGAAAACTTGAAGATTAGGCTACCATAAAGAGGAAACAACACAAAAATTATGTTTATCTATTGAATTTGGCTTGTGTGCTATCATTATTCCAGATGTGTGAATTATAAAAATAAATAAAATACTTTTTGTGAAATTTCAGTTACCAGGATGTCACCCTGATTTATGTGACTCTCTAACTGACCCACAATGTATATATCCATGATTATATCCATATGATGACATTTAAACAACTTCAGAATGTGTGAAACATACTTATACGTTTATTTATATATATACTAGTATGTATATATATAACATGAGCACAGTTAGATGAAATGAGTCTTCTCATACCCCATTACTGTGACACTCAACAGGGAACACAACATTATTTTGCTGTATAAATAAATAGTTCATATTGTCACAATTAATTAGATTTCTCATGGCATTTTATATGAAAATCATATTATATTATCCATCATAAAAAGCATGATTATCTGTTATTAGTGAATTTGATGGTCATTGTTTTCCCTGAATTCAAGGATTCAAGGACTATCAAAGGCACTTTATATCTATCTATATATAAATATATAAATACAAATCTAAATCTAAATCTAAATCTAAATCTAAATCTAAATATAATATAAGTATAGATATAGATATAGATATAAATATAAATATAAATATAAATATAAATATAAATATAAATATAAATATAAATATAAATATAAATATAAATACAAATATTATAAATATAAATATATATGCACACACACCACACACATATATAAATATGTTTGTGTTCATATGTGTGCATGGAAATGCAAAATCTGCTCTAGAAATATCAGTAGAAGAACAAGTAATCTTGTAAGACACAAATAAATGCTGTCCAATGTTTCAGTGAATACAATAGAAAAATGAGTTAGTAGCTTGACCAGCTCATCTCCCTGTAGGTCTGTTCTCTACAGAGCATTTTGTAATGGCTTAAATGATTTGCTCAAAGGGAATCCTTCTTATCCTAACTTAATGGATCTAAAAGTCATTATAAGAGAAGTCAGTCTGGAAGCATTATTGCACAATCTGTTCCATACTGTGGGCCAGAAGGGAAATAGTACAACTTAAAGGTAAAATATAGTTTTTATTATCTACCTTTACAATAATAGAAGTAACATAAAGGACATTAGATCATGACAAAATTTTCTGTGGAAGAAATACACATATTATTTCCTTTGAGGACACTTATCAAATGATTTATTATCAATATTAAAGGAAATATATTGATGCAAAATTCACAATCCATTGATGTTTTCAGAAAAAAAGTTCTACTAAAAATGCTGAATTTTTTTTAAAATTGATTTTTTTTTAAAAAGTGTGCAAGTACTCAACATTCATTTCTTTATTAATATAAATTTTTTCAATTTCTTAAAATAATTATTCCAGTTCTTGTGTGTATTTTAATAATTTTATATATATATGGTTGCAAATAGTCAAACCCTTGCTGTAAATTATATCAACCCAGGGTGTGGAAATTATAATTCAAATGTAGTGTGATTTTGGGCAAAAGCTTTTCAGAATAAAGAAATTGCTTAAATTTTAATCCTTTATATTTCCATAAAGAAACCATTGACAAGCCTTCAGACCCTTAATCCAGAATCTAGCAGGTGAGTTTCATTCCAAAATCCATTAAAATGGACTTCAGCTGGGTTTGAAAATATTACCTGCTGTGAGAAAATAATATATTATATTCATGTTAGTGATATATCTCAAGTTTGGGAGTTTGGTTTGAGTTGCTGGGGTTTTTTCTTCTTCCCCTTTCTTCCATTATCATAATTAAATCAGATGTAAATTTCTCTTCTTATTCTGACACATTTTCCTAACAGTTGTTGTAGTCAAGGTCTATTGAAATACCAATATTCTTGTTTTACCTTTGTTAAATCTCTATTAATTGTACCCAAAGTTCGGACAAACAGACCAAAAATTAACAACTTACCAAAATCTTCTCCTCAGAATTTTCCTCCCCTCTCTGGCTTTATCAGACCATGAGCAGTGGTTAGAGGTACGTAGGTCTACTGGCTCATAAACAGAGGTACATGCTGCAGTATTTGCATTGATAAATGCATGATAACGTTTTTGACTATGAAAATGGTATTTTCAGTTGACACACATCCAAAAGGAAGCAGTAGGTTTCACTTAATTAGATTTATTATAGAGAACATCTTGGCTGCATCCTACCTATTGCTCCACCAATACTGTGGATCATTATGACAATTTATATGCTTAAGCTTTTTCCTCCATAATTTTTATTTTTATAAATTTCTTTTGCCAGTAAGGATTGTCATATATGAAATATCTACCAAAAATGTCCCATTTTTGGTCACTGTATACTTCTCAGGACATGAGAATAGAAACAAATAGTTGAATATGGGTAATTCAAAACCATCTGACATTTCAGCTTTACTTTTATGAGTAAAATGCAAACTGTAGGCGATGATATGAGAAAATTTGGTAAGGTTATAGGTCAAAAGAAAATTTTATCTCCTTGAAAGACAATCTGTACTAAAAATTAGTGTCTCCTGCCTTGTGGAATTTGTAACTAAACAACCCTCCAAGTGAATCAGTATGATGACCTCAGGAACACTATTGATTTTCAGCATAAATTTACCAGACTAAATTCAAAAGCAAGGCCTCTAACAGAGTGTAAAGGTACCATATCAAGTTTTAGAGCACCATATGGTTTAATGCAACTTACAAGATTCCCAGCAAGATGGTAATTCACCAGCACAATTCTTAAAAAAACCCAAACTTATCTTTTCAGCAACTATTAACATAAGATGTTAATTTTGAAAACAAAATCCCCTAAAGGAAAAGTAGATAAATAAATGTCATGGAAACTACTGCAAGAAAAGTACTTTTCCCTGCATTTTATTTTAGCAGTGTCACAAAGAAAGCTTTTCTTGGGCAATGATCGGTCTCAAAATAATCAATACTTTTTTTTTTTTTTATCTGTTGTCAGCAGTTTGACAATTTTATTTTTATTTCTATTATTTTATTTTTCTTTTTGATAATGTTTGATTATTTTAATCAAACATTTTAATGTTCTGATCTTATTTCAGTCCAAACCATAAACTTCAATATGGAACAGATTATAAAAATCAGAAGAAGGCCGGTATTTCTCTGTCCATAATTGTTAGACTTAAGTTTTCACCACTGACAGTCATAGCAGGGTTTAATTTATATTTATAGTCTAAAGTGATGCTTATACTCTAGAAAGTATTTTGCAGCCCATTTTGAATAATAAAAAAAAATGCTTCTAACCCTATTAATCTTTGGAGATTTTGATTGTCCTTTTTCTAATTGCAAAATGAGTGCTCCAAAAATAGATATTACCCCAGCTTATATTCTCTACATTTGATTAATATTGAACACCTAGATAGCCAAAAATACCTAATGTACAAGTCAGGGAAGTAGCCAACACCTTCCAGTAAAGGTAAGACTTGCAATTCAGGTACAAGCTGTAATATTTCATGTGCTTTGAAGCAATGTGATTTTTTTCACTGTTTTTTATTTAGTTCTAGTATCAAATAGTAATGTCAATTGTGTTAGTATGTGTTTGGTCTCAGATATTTGAGTAGCCAGCATGGCTGTTATCAGTGGATTGTATTATCCATTTTGATCAGCAAGCAGATTTTCTAAGCTATCAGTTTTTTAAAAAAAATATATTATTTCCTTAAATAGCTAGTTAATACAACAAAGTGACTGATTTACTTCAGTGTTGGTTCTGTGACCAGTTCCCTGGGGAGCTTGTTCAAGTGTCCAACTAACCTCAGGGTGAAGAACTTTTCCTAATGTCCAACAAAACCTCCCCTGAAAGAGTTTTACGTCATTTCTTCAGGTCCTGTCACTGTTCATCAGAGAGAAGAGGTCAGCTCTGGATTTTGCTTAAAATATTACCAGTGCTAACTACCTTTTCATTGTGCTTTTTTTGTCATTTTCTCTTATAATTGGTCTATCTGTTTTCTAAAGACACCTGATGCTTCAGCAATCATCAGCATGCAGATTCTGAATCTTAACTGTTTTTGGAGGCACTTATTTCACCTGTGCTGCAACTTAAAACTTTTGTCATGTATTTTGCCATGTTATAAAAACTATCCTTTACTTGATTTATGCTTGTCTTAATCAGACATGCTTAATACAATCATTCCACCAGTTTCATTTATCATACATTTGCTAACTGAAGTAAGGTATTATGCTGACCTACTAATAACATTCCTACACAGGTGCTACAATGGAAAAATAATACAAACTTAATCATGCTACTTATGCTACTTATGCTACTTATGCTACTTATGGTGAGAACCTTGCTTCTGCCAAAGTGAGCTACTTTTTCAATTATTCCAAGCAAGGGATCTCTGCTTGTGTCTCTTTTTTGGGATTTTTTTTTATCCTAGGATAGTCTTTTAAAGCCAGTCACACTTCCTGAATAAAAAGTGTAGATTCCTAAAAGGGTTAACCAACAATTAATAAATTTTGAACTATGATAAATTTTTAAACCGTGATAACAAAAGGGGGAAATTGAATGAGCAATTTTCTTCTTTTCTTTTCACACCAAAAGAGAAAAAAGGGCCAAAGAAAGCCCTTAAATTTTCAATTTTAACCCTCATAGGCATATGTGATCAGGTTTGACAGTGTCAAGAACCTGCAGATCAAGGACTTGAAAAGCTAAAATTTCTCTTGCTTAAGAAACACCAAGATACATTGGATTGTTCATTGAACTCTGTCCCAGTCCAGAACTTTCCCTTGAGGAATTACATTGTAGAGGCAGAGTCCATGAATCATTCTTTGAAGTAATGATCAATGACTGAGAAGTCAAACATAAATCCCAGCTCCAGCAGTAATTATCAGGCTATCCCATTTATTAGGTTTGCCAATTTCCTACAAAAAACAAATGAATTAGCTACAATCTAAGATTATTTCAATTTCTAAGGTCACGTAGATGCTGTGAAATGCAGTTTTAACTGCACTAATATGAAAAAATGTATTGATTTTTAGATACAATTTTTCTGTAAATATAAGCATTTCTTTTTTGTTTGTTTTTTTTCTTGTTATCTGTTTGGGTTTCTTATGTATTAAAATCAAGGGCAATATCAAGAACTTTACTCATATTGTCATTTTCTCCTAGCAAAGATAATATCAGAATGTTCAGTTAATTAAGAACAAACAATGACCTGATAATATCAGACTGCAAAAGATACAACTACAATTTATACTCTCTCTATGTAAAGAAGTTACAGGCACTCTTGTGGGAAAAAAGAAGGGAATCAGACAAAAAAAAAGTAAAATAAACCTAAAATATCTTCCTTTTCAACAATCAAAGAATTTAGAAAGGAATAATAAGTAGTACTATTCTGAGATTGTGCTTCAATATGTAAGCATACCAAAGCAATCTGCGCTCTTAAATGGGTTTTTCCTATTTATATTTCACATGGCTTGATTTTTTGTGACAAAATATTTTTTTCTCCATAGTGTAAAAAAATTTTAAAAATATTACAAAACTAGTCATTATGAAACATTTTGCAGTGTAATGCTTCCTAATGCATTCAGGACAAAACAGTGCTTAAAGTAATAATTTAGTTTGTGACATTTTATGCAAGTACTCTAATAATGATAAAAAACTGATGAATAAGAAAATATTATTGAAATTTTAAGTTTGCAGTTTGTCTGCTCTGAAAAGGATAGTTTGACTTTGCAAACTCTTGAATAATGAGTAACTCTTAGTTGAAAATGGGGATTATTTGTTGGCCAAACATCAAAGATGGTAGACAAAGCTTTTCCTGAGCCACAATTTTTCTTAGAAACCCCAGTAGTAACTTTCATTTTTCTCTTTCACAAGGAAAGCCATGTTTATATACAGAGGACATTTAGTATAGTATACCCTAACAGAAAAACTAATGATTGGAAATGGATGGATTTCATAATAATAACAAAACTCCTTGATCAAATTCCGTTTCCTGTACTGCAGTTCTTTGCAGTAAGTTTTCTAGCCTCCAAAGAGTAACATATACCTTCAATTTTAAGCTCTTGATAAAAAAAAAGGTACCACAATAATTTCTTTTTTCTTACCTCAAGATACACAATTGCAGAATTCAACCACATTATTTATTTTATCATTAAGTCAAGGTACACATACTTGATTCCCAAAGAATTTAGGAAATATCTACATGCATAACAAGTTAATTGGTACACTTGGGTCTTAGGATATTTGTTTCTTCAAGGTTTTTGGGAAGTATGATTTTTCAGGATGGCATAGTCTTCTGATTATGACAAGCACAAACAATTGCATGTGTTGTTAAAAATCATAATCTAGGAACAGCAAGGCACATACTTTCCCTGTCCATCTCCACCAATATATAACTCTTCTGCTAAATTATTATTTTACTTTTACTGCATATTACCTCTTTCTTCTCTCTTCCACTTTCAAACCTGTAGTCCTCTGATCAGACTTATTTTCCTATGTACCTCATTAGAATACACCTTTGTCTGCAATCTCTTTCAAGTGCCATTCCTCTTTCTTCATCCATTCCAGCCAAGACATGGAGTCCTAGGAGTTATTTCTCCTAATGTTCTGCTGTGGCTAGTCTAACTCCAGACATCATACATTCCAAGTTCCCACAGCCCTGTTTTAATTTGAAAATGGCAATGTCTGTCATTGGTTATTGATATCCACAACTATCTTGCAAGGATGAATAAATGAGAACTTGAGATTTCCAATGGTGATTAACTTTTAAGGGGGAAGTCACTAAAAATTAGCTGTGTAAACATCTTAACTTCCCAGCCACCAACTGATCATTGTGTGAATTACCACCACTGTCACTGCCTACTGTTGTTCATGTGTTCCACACAGGAGCAGCTCTTTGGAGATGTATGAGGTGAAGTTCTCTATCAAGTAATGTGAAGACAAAGCAAGATCAAATACAGAAGGTATAGGAATCTGTTCTGTGTTTTATATTCCTTCTGTTCCTTCTTTGTTTTGGAAACTTGCAAGATAATAGCAGAGCTTGTACTCAGATCCTCAGTATCTCTTGTCATCGATACATTCCCTTTCAGTATACTGTCCCTTTCTGTTTATATAGTCAGAGCTTTAGAAGGTCTTGCAAACCTATGTTCCTCTAAAGCATAACACTGCATTACACATTTGTGGCTTTAAATTATTTTTCTTTAAACTATATTTTATTTTGGTTTTATTTTTTGGTTATTTTTGGAATGCTTTATTTTGAAAATACAGTTGTTCTGCCTCTCTGAGGTACCCTACTTACATGATTTACAAAGACTGATCATTCCAGCTGATAGTTTACAACAAATTCAGAGGAAAAAAACCACAGTCCTCTTCTGTGTTCCTCAGACTGTGACACAAAAAGGGAGAAGTTAAGCATTGTTTATTTTGACAAACCATATGCTTATTTCTTTGTTTCTTTTTTCCTCTCAGGAACTGCTGCATTCCCACTAGCAGCCTGTGAATTCAAAACTCCATTTTACTGGCTATTGTCAGACAACCCCTTTTTCATAATATTCACTATGGGGGAATAATTTTAAAATTACTTAAATATATGTTCCTATATAAAACAAAACACAAGTGACAAGACTTTATATTTAACTTGTTATAGCACCTGGAGCAATATATGCAAAAATATGAACTTCTGAAGAATATTTTCATACTTTTCATATTTTCATTTAAGGGTAGAGAGCAAGAAACAGAAGTAGGATAGCCCTAAGGAGAACATATCTAAGAAAGAGAATAAAATGCAAGACAGAGAGAGAAGGAACAAAAAGAAGTGGCTGATTTTTTTTCTAGATACAGATGTTATGTCTGATTCAGGTGGAAAGTAAAACCTTAGTAAGGAAGAAGCACCCATTATCTATATTAAGAATTGGTGAAATTTCATTTTGATGAAATATTTTAATATTCTCTGAGACTCAAATATAAAACTGCCTATCCTGTGGAACAATTTTAATTAATCAATTGATGCTATCATGGCTTGTTCATGAAGTACACACTAGTCTTCTTACACAAAATAGTTATTAGTCACTCCTTGACATTTCTCTTACAGAAATACTGTATAGACACTGTTTGTTACATGTCTTTTTAGTTCAGTGGTAGTTTTTCTAGTTCAGCTTCTCAAAAATTATCATAGAAATGTCAGATACCATTAGGAGGACAGAAAGGAACTGAAGGAGACATCTAGAAACACAAAAATAGATAAGGGTACTGAGTGAAAGCAAGGAGATAAAACCATCCATGTAGACCTCTGGAAATGTCACTGCAATTTCCAGAACACATTTTTGTCTTTCTGTAATAGGAAGCAGAATTGCTAAAAAGAGCAATGAGCAAAAGAGCAGTTTTTAAAAATATCTACATTTATAGATCAGATTTGTTCAAATACTTGAAGCGAAGAAGTTCTCTTTACAACCCTGCAGTGATGAAGTATGAAGTTGATAGTTAGAATGGAAAATCTGAAAACTATTACTTTAAAACATCAAGAATTTGAAAGGGAGAATAGTTTTTAGCAGCATCTGAGGAAATTAAGTCAAACATGAAATTATGGAGAGTCTGTTCTCACTTTGCCGAAACCAGGCTGTAGAAAAATCTGATTAAAATAAGCAATTAGCCTTCTAAATGTTTTGAAATAAACAAGAAGCAAATTGGATTTGCCAGGCTGAAAGGCAAAATAGGCAAAAAAAACCAGACTCATAGGTAGAAGAATTAAAAGAAAACCCTGGAAATTGGGAAGAGAAGCTTGCAAATGCCAAAGAACTGAAGAAATCCTATATATGATCAATATCGTACCTGTGGGTATAGGTATTTACAGAAAACAGAGCTAGTTTGCAAAACTGTCAAAAGGGAAAGAGTCTAGTCAAAACAGACTTCATATTTAAAACAAACAAACAAAGAAAAAAACACCACCAAACAAACAAACAAAAAATCCCCTAGGAGTGAGATACAGTAAATTATTTGAAGAAACAAGTGAAAAAGGCCATTTTTGAGAGCAGGCAGCCAGCAATCTAATTACATGATTGAAAGGCTTTTCTACAGTGGGTATAAGTGAAAGGGATGCAAAAATAAAATTAAATATTGAAAATGTGTTTGCTATTCTTTTGAGAAATGGATTATATAAGAAGTTGCTGAAAATATTCCAAGTTGGTGTAAATAAGAGGCATCAAGAAACCTGTATAGATGTAATATAGGTAAGATAAAATGTTAGAAGTGCAGATAGATAAACAGGTGAACAGAAAGAATGATCAATATGTCAGAATACAATAAGAAATACTGTATAGCATTGGTATATGCTGTCAGTCTTTCATGGCATTGTTATCAGTTTAATTATAAAGGACAAAAAAGGGGAAGCCATGCCTGGAAAACATGATAAACTTCTATGCTGAAACAGCTGGCATGGTAGGGAAGCTGGTTACAGTCTATCTAACTTCACTAAGGCTTTTAACAGTCCCCCATAAGATCCCATCAGAGAAGCTGATGAAGTACAAGTTGGACACTGTGCTGGATTGAAAACTGTCTGAATAGAAGGGACTAGAGGTCTAGTTGGAGGCTACCAGGATAACCCAGGGGTTAACATTGGTTCCAATTGTGTTTAATATCTTTGTTAATGATCCAGGTGATAGGACAGATTTTGCAGATGATAACAGCCCTGGAAGAGCAAATGGAAGTCTGAGGATGGTGCCTCTGGAAGCTTCTCTGACAGCCTGGAGAAAAGACCTTGAAGGAACCTCATGCAGTTCAAAAAGGGGGGGTGCAAAGGTCTCCACTTGTAGAGGAATAGTGTCAGGCACCAGCACATGCTGCTGTAAAGCAGTTTTGCAGAAAGAATCTAGGGCTCCTGCTAGACACCAAGCTGAACATGAGCCAGCAATGTGCTCCTGCAGCAAAGAAGGCCAGCGCTATCCTGTGCTGCATTAAGGGGAGTGTTGCCAACACACTGAGGGACTTAAGCCTTCCCTGCTTTGCTTAGCAGAGGTGAGTGGACACCTGGATTCCTTTGTCCAGTTCAGAGCTCTCCAGTATGAGTGAGACATGGACATAATGGAAAGTCCACATAGGAAATAAAAAAATCAGGAAATGTCACACATGAGGAAAGACTGAGAGATGTGGGTGAGTGTAGAGTAATTCACCGACAGTGGTGCCCAGTGCCAGGACCAAAGGCAATGGGAACAAAATGAGGCACAGGAGGTTCCTTCTGAACATCAGAAAACACTTCCAACTGACCACTGGCACAGGTTGTCCAGGAAGTCAGTGGAGTCTTCCTTTTGTGGTATTCAACAGCTGTCTGGACATGGCCCTGGGTAAACCCCTTCTAGGTGGCTATGCTTGAGCAGGGAGGTTGGACCAGATAACCTTCAAAGCTTCCTTCCAATCTCAGCCATTCTGTGATTATTCTGATTATTCTGTGTTTTCTTGACCCCTGATTACTATTGTGATTTTTTAGAAAGAAGTCTAAGTTTCTGAAACTTGAAAATATTCTAGTTTCAAGTAGAGGCTTGGGACAAATTAGACTAGTTAATAAATACCACAGATTTATATCCTTCTCTGACATTCTTTCAAAATGTTCTAATTATTTGCCTATTACTATGTCATTGCTTCCTCAGATATAAATTCCTTGTCTTTCTTAATTAATATAGAAGAAAAAGATACAAAAACTCAGGAATAAATTTCTAATTCTAGGTTCAAACAGTGTTTGTTTTTTTCGGAATCAAGGGCATACAGATATTAAACTAATGGCTACTGTGGAATAATGCAACCGTCTCTATTCTATGATACAAGAAATGTTTCAGGAAGGACAAAAAAAAGTCATTCTGGGCTTTTAATTAAAGACTTTTTTTAAAAAATATACAAAATATTTTTAACACATTGTAGTTTATTTTTTTAACTTTTGTTTTAATCTATTTGCAACAATTTTTTATGCATAATATTAAAGCTAGTGTAGTCTGTGACAAAGAATAAGAACAAAGTAATTGCAGTATTTGATTATTACCTATTAATAGGTAATTATTAAGGTAAGATTAATAGGATTAATAGGTAATTATTAATAGGATTATTACCTATTAATTGCAGTAATTGATTATTACCTATGGGTAATAAAGTTCAGAGTTCAAAAGCCATTGTGACTCAGATATATTTTCTGCAACATAGAAAAGCACTTTGACAAATTTTATAATTAAATTAAGGAGAATTGCAAATACAATCAATTAATATACAAGTTGCAAAAAATGAGTTTTCAATTTTCATTCAGGTGAAATACAAATACATAAAGAAGCATACCTCTTTGTAAATTTAAGTCTGCATCATAGTCTCTTTTTAGATTACACTTCTTATGTTAACATCCAGGTATTAGATACCCTTTAGGATCTGAGTCATAGTTATTAAGATTTTCCTTGTTTCTTTCTTTATCCAGTGTTATTAACTTCAGGACAATTTTATAAATTAAGGAAAACTTATATATCATCCAATATAGCAGTAGAATATAATTATTATTATAATGATATTATTATTATATTATATACAATATAATTATAATATCTGTGTTCCACTTAACACTTTTCACACAACTCTTTAGAGTGACACATATCATGGATATGTGATCATGACATAAAGATAATTGTCATCTAAAGATCTCATAAAATGTTAAAAAATTAGCTGAAAAGAATTTAAAATATATTATTGATATAGAACTACTTAGAAAATCATCACAGCTTTGCAAACTTATTGACTGATCAAGTCACCAAATTTGTCCCAGTTCAGACTAATGTAATAAAGAGAATCATTGAAGACAGTTTACAAATATGAGCAAAATTAATTTTATTCAAATAACAGAGAAAATATTTGCAGATAGAATGCACTAGGATGTTCTTAATGGAAGGTAGATGATTTTCTGACAGAATAACTATTTCCCACAAGTTTTATAAAAATTGAGTCAGCCATATCCATTTATTTTGTATATATGTAAAGACATAGAAATATAAGAAAAATATATGTATTATGCATTAGGTAGAAGCTATTTCCTTTCACTGTAATAAAGACACACACGCAAAAAGTCCACAGATTTGCAGATTTGTCCACCAATTAGTTAGGATTACCTATCTAATACATGAAATGAAAGATTTTCTTTTCATTCATCTCTGAAATTTTTGTGAATCTTGGGACTGAAGTCTTTTATCCCATGGCATATATCACTGGGGAGTACCAGATATCTCCAGTTTTCCAACCAACTTAACAGTTAGTCAGAGAAATTGCAGCCTAAATGTAAAAGGTAACTCACCCTCCGTGGTCACTCTGCCCTGGCCTCTTTTCCGAAGTTTTCAACAGTCACACTAAACAGTGCCAGCTAGGTTGGTCTTTTTAGGGGGTCAACATCTGCTCGTTAAAATAAGGCAGAAAATCAACTTCACATCTCTTCAAGCAGAAATGTTATACTTTCTCTGGTTCCTTTCCCTCTGCAATTCCACCTTTTTATGACTTCTCAATCTTCTTCACAGAGACATAATACTATAATAGGACTGTGTTCAAATTTTAACCGATTAAATCAGAGGAGACATAGAGTCATGCGTAAACAAGTGCAAGTCCAGAACCTATTCCTTAGGCTGCCAAAGGAAATGAGTGAATTCACTTTTTCAAGTGTTTTTGGTTTGCGGTTCGTCTTTTTTTCACATTTTCACCGACAACTTCTGATAATCTTCACACACTGATACTGTTTATCTGTTCTTTGCTAAATTCTGTTACATCTGTTACAATGGCTCACAGAACACACAAGTTAGATATTTCTGCAAGGAAAGCAATATTACACATTTTTACCAGCATGATCTCTGTATCTTGGACAGTCCTTGAGTGTAGTTTTGCCTGTGCAATGAGAGCCTTGGGCTCAGTTTTCAGCCAGAGAATCATCCATATCTGGCAAGGCTGAAGTAGACTTTAAGATAACACTTCAATAATTCTTGTCATACTAAACTCAACAGCCACTGCTTTGAACTTTTGTGGCATTTTAGACACATCTTCTGTCAGTTTGTTTGTTCTTACACTTTGGATAAGATGTGGATTAGTTACATTAATCATTAATTCAGTTTTCAGTACCACTGTAAACTGCCCTTTTCATTCAGATCTTGTTGTATCTAGTTTGTCCCAAAAGAAAAAAATTAGTGGAGCACCTGTCTTTAGCAGAATGTGGACTTGAAGGAGTAGGTGACTTGCTTGTTTGTTTATTTCTTTGTTTTTTGCATGGTATAGAAACTACACAGACAAGATACTGGAAGAAATTGTATTTCACCCTTTGATCAAAAGCAGCATAATTAAAATTTAGCAATATTTAAAAAAGGAACAAAAGAAAAGCAAAATGCAGATATCCTTGTTATGTCTTTATTCTTACATTAAAAATATTTTTCCTTTCAGGCATATAAAAATTTATTTAAACCTTTATTTAGTAATGGTAACAATATCACACAGGCTCTCACATGTAGAATGGTCATTACCATGAAATCTCAGCTTTTACTTTTGCTTTACAAGAAATAATGCTATTCTTTCATGTTCTATCACATCACTCTTTGGTACTTCTTAAATACATTTTATGAGAAGAGTATCATTATTGTATCTTAAGGGACTTAATATTCTCAGGAGTATGATCTACCGTGAGAAAACAAGGGTTCTTAAGGGACACAAATTATGTACAACAGAAAGGAAACATTGAATTCCAGAATGAAAACCTACAAATTACTGAGCCACTTGAAACATACTTCTTTATTCATACAAATGAGTCTCTTCATTTAAAGTAGTTCATTACAATGAATAAGACAGCTGTAGCACTTTAGCCATGATGGAAACATTTCTTTTCTTTGGGAATGATCATTATTGAATATAAAGAAGTAGTGTAGGAGTAATCACTACTTACAGATCCTCAAAAACTCTTGATATATCATCTTATACACAATTTTAGCTTAGATAGTGTGTTTGAAAAAGGCTTTATTAAGTGTGAAATTAATAGTAAGAGTTCTGCAGGGAAACTAGCTCTCCAGTACAAGTCTACATCATGTGTCTGGTTTTTAAAACTCCAGCCCATGTTTATAGTCATGTTTTCATCCTGATTCAAACATATAGTATCAAGTGGTGTCCCCCAGCAGCTCCAGCCCAGGACTTGGAGCTCAGTTCAGTGTCTGGGAACCCAGAGTTTCTGTCTAGACTGAGGGCCAGTACTGTTGCTTTCCTGTTTTCCTAACATGCATCCCAGAGACTGACACTCAGGGACACACACACATACACACACACACAAAACTACACACTCACACTCACACCACAGGCACACCACACTCATGGATTCCCCAAATACAAGTCTGGACACTTGGATATCCTGATACCTTATCCCAGACCTGAGCCCCCATAGCTGACAGATTACCCAGCTTGATCTTTGGTAGCTGATACACATGCACACCCAAAGTAAACTCAATTTGATAAAGATACAAAATTATTCCAGGCACATGGGACCTATGGTCCCACTCCAGCTGCTGATGCTGAGCCCCTTTCTGGGCTTCATTCTGCTACCCCCAGTAGCTGGCTTTGGGCACTCTCACTGTTCCCATCTTAGTGGCTGGAGGTTAAAGAACCCCTCTGACTCCAGTAACTGCTGCTGAAACCCCACTGACTTCAGTTACTGACACCTCAGGCTGTGGACACCCACAGCCACAGACTCACTCCTTGCACCAATAAAATACACAGGATAGAGAGTGAATTTACACAGAGAGGGATAATAAAGTGTTTACTAAAATGATATGAGAAGACAGGACAGACTGCAGTGATCAGGTGCCAGGCTCAGGCAGACAAGCATGGTGATCAGTCCTGTTTGGTATATGACTGATGCTGCACTGCACTGGAGTTCTGGCTAGCTCTATGGTGTTGCTTCTCTCCCTCTGGTGCAGGCGGACACCAAGAGTGGGGAATCACTGGAGAGTTGGCTTTTCCCTCAGTGAAACCTCCAGAGACTTGGGCCACCCCAAGCTCTGTGGTGCACAGCATCAGCTGGCGCCCCATGTGGGGCTTACAATGATGGACAGGAGAGTAGGGGCAGGGCTGGGGTGACAGACAAGGAACTTTCTAGAAGGAAGGGAAGGGTTTGCTTTGACAGATAGGATGTAGAAGGGAGATACCAATACAACAGGGAGATATCAATACTTTTAACCTGGGAAAAAGGAACATACCAACAAAGCTTAACATTATTAAATAGAGCGCACTACAGCACGACTGACCCCTTTTACACCTCGTTCTGCCTGATTGCCTCTCTGTTCCTCCCTGACCCCCTTTCTCTACAGATTGCCCCATGATTTGATACAATCCTAGGGACTCCTCCCAACATCATGAACATTCATGCATCCTTATCAGTTGCAAAATTCAAGTTAGTTCTCTTTGAAGTGGTTTCTGGAGTTTCTTGATAGTCAATTAATTATTATGACTGATGAGGTTTATTTCTTCTCATTATTTCTCTTGTTGCCAAACAATCTTGGTGATTTTACCAAAACAACATTCTCACACTCCATCTTTATCAATCATGTATCTGACCAGGCTTGTTTTTCTGTTTGTTGGTTGGATTTGTCCCTCTCTGTGTTTGGCTTCCTCCTCTCCCATACCAGTGTCCTTGGTCACTGATAACTGCTGATGATTGCAACGGAATTGCTCTTGCCTTCCACATACCCTTACACTAAAAAGATGTCAGGTGATAAGTAGTGAAGGCTGTAAAAAAAAAAAAATAAAAAAAACCACCATGACCAAAAATTTTCCAGATTTTTGACAGATGTTTTGAATGGATGTAACATTAGTTGCTGATCCTCTTGATATGAATTTCAGAAAGAGGAACACTATTAGTGTGAGATGGGGTAAGACAAGGGGAGCCTTGCTGTAAGCAGCTGCTGTGACCCAGAAAGGCCCCGATCAGCCAAGTATTTTTGTTGTCAAAAAAATCTACCCCCTGGACATCTGTAGGATTATAGTATTTCTTCTGGCCTTCATGAAATTCCAAGAAGGGTAAAGTTTCATTGTACCACTAAGCAAAAATTTTAAGTATATTTTTCTTTCACCTGTAAAGACAGCTGTTCTCTGGACCACCTCAATGATAATTGAAATGTAACAAATGTCAAGATTTCAGACATTTCCTTGTAGAAAAGCATATGATCAAAAATCTATTACATTTTTTTAAGGATTTTTTTTATTATTGGCACCTTACATGATTTACAGTTAGACTTCTGACTTTAACTGTAAAAATAATACTGGTATAAACTAAGCAGTAGTGTTACACTTAGGATTATTTAATTTTGAAAATGCTTAAAGGCTGAAAATTTTGCATAATTTAAAGTCTTAGTAATTTTTGAATCAATTTGCTTATTTGATAAATGCTGTCTAGCAGAGAAAATGTCCTGGAAACTGTTTTCACTGAATGGTCAAAATGCTTTTCTACAGAAGGCTTATGATAGCTTAATGAAAATTTTGAAGGTCAAAAATACTGTGAGAGATGTGGCCTAATCCCTGCATAGACAGCTTACTATGACATCTCTTCGTCTGATTTTTTTTATTCATTCATGAAGCCCAACAGAAACCCAGTGATTCAGTGATAAGGTGAAAACTTTATTGGGGAAGATTTTTGGTAAGTCTGTGAGCTAGTCTTGCAATCAAAAAAACCAAAAATTACACTAATGTTTTATTTCAGCAATATAAAATTTTAAAAAATTGTGGATTGATCTGAGTGTTGTAACTTCTTTAGAATTTTTTTAATAATAATCAAATTTTTAACTGAATATAGCAAATATAATTACTAGAATCAATATTATGTGTTGAAATAAAATGAATAGTGGATAAAATGTAATATATATTTTCTAATGAAGTATATGTTTGGAGAACATATTCTATCAGACAGATACTCATAACAGAGAATAGTTAGTAATCTTCATAAACAAATAAACTTGAAACAAATCACTAACATTTAAACATTTAAACAAATGGAATAGGAAAACCTATAAAAATATGTGAAACCCAACCTTTATTCAAAACTAGAGCTATACTAAAAATTCAGTTTAGGCTAACTAGCATAAAATTGGAATAATATAACAGTAAACTGAAGAAATACCCAGCTAAAGATAGAAACATTACCCACTGAAAATAACTGCAACATTTTACCTCTCTTTGTGACTCTGAATTCTTTACACTCTTCTGAAAATATTAGCAATTTAGTGATATCATTTAGCCTTAATGAAGATCCTTTAAGGTGTCCTAAAACAATAATAAAATGCAATTTACTTCCTCTGTAACACTCCATTACACCAGACCAGTTGAAATGATCTTCAGTTTTCATAGAAAACTTTTATAAAAACTAGAGAAAGAATAAGTTTTTCTTATTATGTGAGGATTTGTATTTCTAAACTATTTTTCATGTGAGTTTTCTTCTTAGTTATTTACTTAGGATTTTTTTCTTCATGATTTACTGATGCTTTCAGCTGTTATATTTACTTTTTTTGGTAAAATCTGGTATTTTAAAAACAAACTTATAGGTTGCTAGTTATATAATGTTGTCTTTTAGCTGTATTACACCTAGCTTTAAACATCTTAATAGTGTTATCACCCTGGACATTCAGAATTTGGGACTGTAGTAATTGTTCCTACGAATATATCTTTTCTTGCTTATTATTTAGGCACCTTAGGCTTACTGCACTCTAAAACTAAATTCTTAAGTGTCCAAACTTAAAGGATAGTTCATGTAGTTAGAAGGAAGGATTGCTTATTTGTTACAGTTAGCAGTAGGGGGTTTCATATTCTGCTTTTCTAAAGAGAGGGATGGCAGTTAGTTGCTCTTCAAGTAAGGACAGAACTAAAAATACCCTGGCTGCTCCTAATGAAACTTTGGAACTGTTATGTCTGAACAAGGCACTTCTGTACATCTGAAAGATGCAAGGAAGTGTGGGGGAAAAAATCTACATAAAAAACCCTAAAGAAAGAAGTAAATACAGGTCAAGATTTGTAGGTTACTTCTGATAACAAGTCAGTGAGAATTATATATATTTTCTTAACATATCCAGAAATCCTATATGTTTTAAAATCTGGGAATGGTATCAGCAAAAATTTCATTTTATCATTATATGCCAAGAGTGTACAAAAACTAGCCCTGAAGTAATATTGAATAATCTATCTTCTTACCACAAGAACATTTTCTTTCTGTGACGAGGGTGGAAGAGCCACACTGCATGGTCTTCTTATTGTACCTTTTCACCTGTTTTCGTCAGTGCTAGTTTCTGGAATTTGATAGATGGACAGAAGGAACAAAGTGGGGAAGTGCCCAGGGTGCAATGGTTGTCTCACTCCTCTTGAGAAAGTGGGATGATTGAGGGCGAGTCAACCGAAGTGTCTTCATATAAACATGCAGAATTTATAAAATAAACAGGATCCTGAGATGACAAGCCAGCCCTCACCAGCAAACAGCCAAGTAGGGAGATAAATCACAATTGAGAATTGAAGGAAACCGCTGCTGGAAAACTGAAGACTGGAGGAGTAATTGAAAAAGACAGAGCAGACAAATAAAAAGAGTAGAACTTGTGGCAACCATAAGTCTGTGTTCAGTGATGGAATAATGATGTCCCAGGAATTACAGCTACATGGTGGGACAAATGCTTGCCCATCTGGAATGAAGGCATACAGATATAAAGCCCTTCTAAACATTTTACAGGAGATAGGACAAGTTGTACTCTACCCAAAATGAGCAGCTCACATGAGAGAACTCCTCTATGAAACGGAACTGCCTTGAGAGCTTTTGAGTAGGGATCAGAGTGGATACAGACAGCGCAATCAAAGCATGTAGGCAGAGAAGTGTTCAAACAGCTAGAGTAAGTCCTCAGTTGAAAAGAATGGTTCTCGTGAGGGAGTCTGGCCACTTTGACACCTGCTAAAAGGGAATATATTAGGATGCAAATAGTCCAGGGGATCTCTGACAATAATTTTCAGTAAGGAGTGTTGGCAAAAAGTGTCAAGAAGTAGTCTGAACCTGCTACACTCAACATAGGAAAACTGGTCAATACATCCTTTTGCTGCAGTCATCCCTAGAGGGCAGGATCTTTACTGAAGTGAGGAAATGTTCTCAGAAATGTTTAATGTCCTGTTCAATAAGCTTGAGAAGAACACCATCCTTGGCAGGATTGCGAGTGACGTTGCACTGAGGTGGGGGGGAGTTCTGCCAATATTCTGGAGAACAGTGATGCTATTCCAAGGAATCCCATTAAATTAGAATGCTGGACCTGCAGGAACCTGGTCAAGATCAACAAATTCAAAGTCTTGTGTGTGCATTTAAAATTCATGTATAAAAAATCTGGGGATTGATGGGGTGGATAACTGCTATGCAAAAGTAGAATCAAAGGGTCCAGTATATAACCTCACCACCAGTCAGCATTTTTCCCTGAAAACAAAGGTTAACTGCTTACTGAGCTAAATCAACAGGAATGTATACAGTCGATCAAAGGATGTAGTAATGCTTTTCATCTAACTTTAGCCTGACATTTTGGAATGTATGACAAAATTAGAATTTGGATGAGGACACAGCCTTTTTTGTTTGGCTCTGACAGTCTTTTGGCTTGCCCTGCACTTATATAATATTGAGGGTTTATCAGTGATGCATAGGAAGAAGAAAAGTATGGAGCTGGAAACAACTGGAATCTGACTAAAAATGCTCCAAAAAAGAAGAATAAATATTTTATAGATATCATTAGATTAATTAGTTTAGGGTTGTAAAACGCAAGATGTTATTCACTGGACCTACAGGACTATAGTAAGAGGTTTGGTTCTAGCAGTTATAATATGATGGTATCACTGATATGATTTCACAAAATATCTTGAAAATTATTTTCAGTAGATTTTGTTGCCATAATTACAGAAGGGTGTTTGAGGTCAAAAAGAAAACAAGGAAACAAAATTGAACTGAGAGGTTTGTCCTATGTCTTTCACTTTATAGCACAATACAATTAAGAACATTTTTTATTGCATATTCTTCTGCAATGTGTTGACTAAGACTTAATGAGTTTAATGGAAAAATTACAAATTTTTAATTCTTAATTATTGTAATTAAGATTTCATTTGTTCTGATCAATTTAACCATGTAATTAAATGTGAATAAAGTGAAAGAGAAGAATTTTATATGCCACTGAAAAATGAACTGAATCAGATAGTTCTCCTTTATATTCCACTCCTAGCCTTTGCAAGCAAATGGTTTGTACTACCTTTTAACAATCCCATTATCACAGATGAAAAGTGATATAAAACTTGATTCAATAATACCTAATAAAACTTCCATAAATGAATTATGGAGCTACCCATCCTTCAAGAAAAAAAATCATCCTGAGAATAATCTATCCAGTATGTAAAACCCAGTAGTCACCCATAATAAAATCATTATCCAACCATTATTTTCTGCCAGCATTACTAATAGAACAGGTATAACCAATAATTTATGTTGATATCAATGATCAATGAAAAAATATTTTTATTTGGGAATTTTTCACCAAATTAATATGGCTTCCAGAATAACTCATGCTGTCTTGTTACTCTTTTTTTTCAGTAATTGCACCATATCATTCCTATGAAGATGATAGTTAAGATTCTTCTGGTCATCTGTAAAGCCTATGCTGTTACAATCAGGGTGCTTCTTGCTCCCCTCAAAGAAGACCAGGTTACAATATTTTTAATACAAGTGTTACTGCTCTTTTCAGGGTGCACATGTGGAGGTATACTAAGTGTGTTAGCATATTTATAAAGGTCATACTTGTCTTGCCCTAGGGCAGTCAACTCCAATGTGTGATTCTTTTCTGCCTTTATATATGTGTAGTGAAGGAACTATTTTCAGCTTTAACGTTGTAATTCCAGCAAAATTATGTGCTCGAATTTGTTTTGTTAACATTGAAATGAAGCACATAGGCACAGTATTTTCCAGACTATCATGATGTTTAACCCCTTTTATTTGCAGAGACATAAGTTTGCCAGTAGCAGCATATGCTGTGTATATTCAGTCTGCCCTTATGTCTTTTTGCTTTGGGAGACAATGGGCTGCAGGGTAGATTAAAGCCAACCCTGTACATAAGGCTTTACTTATTTTCCATCTCCAAAGGCTAGCTTCTGTTTGTATCTAGCAAATTACTTTGTTTGGTTCATTAGTTTCAATAAGGCATTTGGAACAGTTTTATTCCACCTGCTTGAAAGGAAAGCTTTTTTATTTTTTTTTCAAGTTAATACATCTCACTGCTCTACAAACTTAAGTAGAACCCTATTTATGAAATTTTTTTTAGTTGAATAAGGCATAGGTACATCATACTCGATATTATGTACTTTGTTTATTTATATTTAATTTAAATTGTTAGATGAATGTGATATCTTGATTTTTAAGAAAAAGTATTTTCTTTTAAGTAAGTTTACTGTTTTTTTCAGTATAAAATTCCAAATGAAACAATCACACTTCAGAGCAGAAACAGAATATTATTTACAATTTTCCACAGTTTGTATCATATAGCAGTGAAAAAAATATCAAATCAAGATTCACCTTCATGCATTTTGTGTCATGTTTACATAGAAGAGGATTGACTAATAGCTTTTAATAGTAAGAGAAATCAGGACACAAGAAATAACCAGGAATCTATTTGTTTGCAAAAATACAAATACCATACTATGTCTAGTAAATTAAAAAAAAATATATAATTTGATTTCTATTCTTATGGTTTATTTCTTCTGACACAGAACATAAATATAGCATTTTTATGAACTTAGTCATTCATCCTTTTTCAAGGGGTAATCGTTATTGGAAGCTATGAAAAACAGTAATAAGGAATTGGTGAGAGGGAGGTGTCTTGTATTTCCTTTGGCTGTGCCCTCAACTGCAGAGACCAGCAGAGAGGAAGATAGCTGGGTTTGCTTCTATGTTCATTCCACATCAACTTCAGAAGCAGCTATTCTTCCATTAAGAAAAAATGTATTTGCTGAATTTAGCATACAGTCTTATGCATTGTCACCCTACCAGGCCCAAACAACTTGTTTGTACGTTATGCATTGTCATTCACATGGCATAAAACAATCATTTAGTCAGGAGATTTGGTTATAGCATTGTCATCTGGAAGTCCTTGTTTCACACTCTGAAAAATCCATTTTGTCAAAGAAACAGCTTTGTAGTGAGCTTCATCTTACTCTGAGAAAGGTGTCCACACTGGGACAATGTTCTACTGTTTCTCTGCATTGGATAAAAAAGACATGTTGAATGGTTAATTAAGAGATAGATGTTTAACTTTTCAGCATTTAAATTACGTGACATAAGTCCCAACTGTAGTGTTTGAAGAAACATGAAAGTTTTTAGCAACCTAAAATAGCCTACCTAGGTCACATCTACACACTGCAAAAACACCAAACTCTTGAATGAACAAGTGATATAAAGGCAGTCTTTAATGTTCCTGTCTTGCAGTACTTAGTCTTAAAATTGACCCAAAACCCCCCAAAAAATCATTTTCATGGTATTAATAATCCTGTTAATTTCCTGCTGCTTTTTCTAGATGTACATTAAATTTAGTAACATCTTTATAATTGACTTTGTATAGAGGGCACACTAGAAAAAAGACTAGGTCATGAAGTCCTATTCTTGTATCAGTCTGTGTATAACAAAACCACTCTTTCCACCCTGTCCGTTTAGCAGCCATGCTATCAGTCACATGTCAAGCTCAAAATATATTCAGAGCTCTAAGTTACTCTCTCACAATGCTGACTTCTAATATAAAACATGATTTTTTAAATTTTTTTTTTTAATTTTTGAAACAGAAAACTCCTTTTACATTTTTGGAGAAATATTCAAGTCATTCTGTTTCAGTCATGGCATATTTAAGTCTCAACTTGTTCTTGATTAAAACTCTATTAATCATTATTAAAGATTTTTTCATGCAAACAAAAGAACATTTAGCTCATTTAAGTTATAATTGTACACTAATTGGGCAATAAGCCGTTCACAGAACTCTTAAATTAGCATAGAAGTGTAAAAGTAAGTACATTGAGAATAAAGTTTCTTGCTGCACAGTTTCAGTTGCTTTAAATATATACACTTCATAACATGAACGATTGATACACAATTATATTGCTTGTAAGAAATTCATTTTTCATTAATTATAATTAATTTTCTTCTTAGTTCATGCAATATACTGTCAGAGGAGAAGAAAATTAAACAAATTTTCTTCTTGTCTATTTACACTGTCTATAAGTAGTATAGGTCTATAATTCCTAAATGCTCTTTCACATTTACACAAAAATTTTATCTTTATATGTTCATGTGAAAAATAAAAATGTAACAGTTCTATTTTGGTAACGAAGTTCTTCTCTCTGTATTTCTGGAAAATTAATATATTTTGCCATATTTTCATCAAACTCATAAGACCAAAATAAAAAAATAACAAGTTACTGTAAGAAAAATATGTTACTGGGTTTTATGTGAAGTACATTTATTCTGGTTTATGAGCTTTTTAAAAAGAACAGGCCAAAACAAAAACAGGAAAGTCTGGATTCTAAAATTGCCTGGCTAATTTAGTGGCCTTCTGTTGAGTAGTGACTACATCAGTAGATAAGGGAAGGGCTGTAGATATCATCTACTTGGACTTATGTAAGGCCTCTGACACATATTATTCTTTCTGCTGAATTGGAGAGAGAAGGTTTTGATGGATGTAATAATTGGTGGGTAAGGAAATGGCTAGTTGGCTGCATCCAAAGTTTCAGTCCACATCTCAGTGTCCAAATGAAGATGAGTAACAAGTGGTGTCCTTTAGAGGTTCTTACCCTGATCTTTATCAATAACTTAGACAGTAGAATGGACTGCAAGTGTCCAGATGATACCAATGTGATTGGTGCAGCTGATTTTTTGGGGGAAGGAAGCATGAAGAAGCATGACAAGCTTGAGAAATGTGCTTGTGTGAACATCAGTGAGCTTCAACCAGACCAGCTGCAAGGCCCTGCACCTGAGTCAGAGCAATCTCTGGTATCAAATCAGGATGGGGAATCAATGAATTGAATGCAACTGTCCCAGTTGCTGAGGATACTGGTGAATGAAAATTGATCATATGCTGGTGAAGTGTCCTTTCAGCCCAGAAAACCAGTGGTATCCTGGGGCTGCACCAAAAGCAGTGTGTCCAGTAGATCACAGGAGATGACTCTGCCCCTCTCCGCTGCCCTTGTGTGACCTCAACTAGACTGTTGCATCCAGCTCTGGGTTCCCCAGGACTTTCCAGTGTTTAAGCAGGGCTTATAGGAAAGATGAGAACAGATTTTTTACCAGGGCATGTAGCGACAGGGACAACGGTTTTAAACTGAAAGAGGGTGGACTTCGATTTTATGTAAGAAAAATTGTTTAAGAGTGGTGAGACATTGGAACAGGTTTCCCAGAGAAGTTATGGATGCCCCATCATTGGAAGTGTTCAAAGTCAGGTTGGACAGGGCTCTGAGAAATTTGAACTAGTGAAAAATTTCCCTGACTATGGCAGGGAGGTTGGAATAGATGACATTTAAACATCCCTTTCAACCCAAACCATTCTATAACTTGGACATTGAGGGGTGACATTGCAGAATAGGAGACTTCATGTGTTCCAGGTGCTTAAACTCAGCTCTTAAGCTCTACAACTGATAGAGATCTGGTCAACAGTCATTGACCAACACTGATAATAATCAAAGGGTATATTTAAAAGAAACTAGAAGTCAGCTCCTACAGTGTCTATTTTTCATTTGACCTTGTCTAAGAGTGTGTCACGCAATAGTAGGTATGCATGGCTTAATGCAAATATACAAAGCTGGTGAAAAGAACCTATCAGTTCCCCTAACCTCAGGCTCCTTCTGCCCATTGTGACCTCAGTACTGCCAGAAGGGTATGCATACTGCCTTGAAATAGGCATTTCCATAAGACCTGAGTATCTGTATGCCAAAGCAGAGAAATTACATTTCCAGAGTTTTGTCTTTGTTATGGTTTTCCCAAACTGAGCTTTAAATCAAGCTAAATTTTTGTTAGGAAAAAAAAATAAAATTATTCCCACATTTATTTTTTGCTTTAACCTTTTATATAGGATTAGTTTGAAAACTAGCAACAGCCTACAAAGTTTTTGTCTAATCAGGGTGTTTCAACAAAATTTCATTTTGATAATATTTGGTTTTATCTTGTGGACAGGCTAGAGAGATTTCAAAGAGAACAGAGAATAAAGAGAAACATATGAAAAGATAATCTGCCACACTTAAGTAATATTCTACTTCCATTGAAACAAGATATGTGAGAGAAGGCTACACTGGCAAAAAAAAAAAAAAAAAAGGAAGGAGGAAAAGAGAGTAGAAATGGACTAAGAAAAGTAAGGAGATGATATACCATATATTACCCACAGGTCAAGAACTGTCAGATCAGTATTAGCAGCTGAAATGAAGTACAGGCAGGCATGAAGTTCTCCCAGCAGCCACCAGTGCCACAAGGCATCTCAGAAAGAAATCCACACTAACACTATGGCAGTTACTTTTTCCACTGACCTCGAACAAAATACACTAAGCTATTTGCACTGTCTGCCACAGGAGTAGTTTTACAGAAAGATGGAAAGAATTACTTGTGACTCCCAGTATTGCAAATCAGGCAGAAGGAATACTGTTGAAAAGTTTCAATACATTAAGACATTTAAAGACAATGGTAAACTTAATCAATAGTCTTAATATGTTATTCATCACATTGTGCCTTCTACTTCCCCTTATGTCGTGTCACTGGGGGTGGTAGGAAGGGGAATAAGTTCCAAATCCACTATTGCAAGTATATTTTTTCCTGATGAGATTGTGATTAATCTGACTTTAGTCATGATACTCTGTATAGTATTTTTTTTTTTCATTTTTGGTGCAACCATCAAAGAGCAATTGCTGAATTGGCATTATGTCATTGTCCCATTCTCACATTTTCTGGCAGAGAATATTCTGTCATATTAGATACTAGTGCATGAAATAAAGTTTCCAGAAGCTGGGGAGCAAATAATCAAGTATATTTGCTCATGTCATTAAAAAAAAAAGGAAATATCCACACTACCATGCAAATTGTCTGTATAAACTACTGTTGCTTTCCTTTACATATTTTGATAATCAAAAGGAGAAAAGAAGCCCTGTTAAAGTCCTTTAACTCATTGACTACATGGCCTTCAAAACCTCCAAGTTACAGGGATTTGCCTACACACAGATTATTACGTCTCTGGGGATTAAAAGTGCACACATGTAGAATATTTTAAAAAGTGATACAATCACCACTTGGCAAAACACTTCTGTGACTGAAATGAACGGGTAGTAATTTTTCTTTCTGACTTAGATTTCTATTTAGGCATATTCTCCAAACCTCTCTTAGCTCCCTCCTTCAGTGAGGCAGATTCCAGAGGCAGATTTTCCATTTCCATAGCTGATTTTTTAATTTTTTTTCACATTTGCAAAACTAAACAAACCAAACAAAGAGACCTCCTCAGCAGTATTTCACCAGCTATTGGAAGAGCAAACTATGTATCTACAACATCCTTACACATACTTTCAATAATTCTCATTTTCCTAAAAGTTTCCTCTTTTTTTTTTCCCAAACTGATTTGCAGGAAATAAAATGTAATTTAAATTCAGACTAACAGATCTTATCAAATTACAAAAACTGTGAGAAGTAAAAAAAAGGAAAGTGATAAAAATATGAGAACCACTTTTCTTGTGGTACATATTTTCTTTATCCATGTACTCTCACAGTTCTTCATCCATATATCCTTACAGTTAATGGAAAAAGGGAAAACTGCATCAAACCAGTATCAGCTGTAATCTTTACCAATAAATCTCACAAGTCCATAGCAATATGTGGACTCACAAGTCCAGATAAATATGTTCAGCCACAAATCAAAGCCACAATATTTTTTGTTAGTCTGGTTGATCATCTATGGAAGAAACATCTAATTCAGTAATATTATAAGACATTTTGTTCTAGAAGCATCAGTACTATTCCACTTTTTACATAATGTTTTCAAAATACAAAACTTTGGTCATGTCTTAGTTCAGAGCTGACATCATAATACCTGCAATAATCATAAATGATTTTGTATTGTTAACTCAGAACAAATGGCTAGGTTGTCTATAATTTTAAATGTTTAGTATATTTCTGTGATGTGCAGAAACTTGACAGCTTTGCATAGGATTTTTTGAACAATCTTATAATATTTTGCAATCTGAAGTTAAGTTTTCATTCAAGTTAATTAATTGTGACTGCACTTCAGCCTGAAGACAAATTGCAAAACCATTAAAAATTAATTTCAGATGTTTTTGTAAAAGGAAAATAGAACTGTGAATGGGTTTAGTGTCTTCTGATTCAATAATGCAATGAAAAGGAGGTACAGAGGTTTTCAGAACTCTATTTCCTCATTTTATTCCCAAATTTATATTTTCACAGTTGGCTTACTAGGCATTTATCTGTTTTATTTCTGGAAATATTCACCACATTCCTCTACAATCAGATGGTGATTTAGGATTGGGCCAGGGAATTAAAAAAATTAATTCTTTTTGCAAGGAAAACTCTTCAGTTTCATTACTAGTGGTTTTGAATTGAAGCAAAGGAAAATTTTGTGCTTTTATGAAAAAGTCAGAGTATCCTCATGGTTAAAGCAATGGGCTGAAGAGAACTATGATTAGACATTCGAAATGATCTAATTTTCACTAATTTTACTCACTCAGAGTAGGACTGGGTCCCTCCAAGAACTTAAGAATATCTCTTTACCTAAATATGACTTTGAGTTTAGGAGGGATATATGTGTTTCCACACATATACTTCTGAACATGATAACAAGGATAGCATTAAATGTTTAGGGAACTTTAAGCCTCAGCAGAAAGATGGAATTTGAAATGCCTTAAATTTCAATGGTGTTGGGAGATTCAGACACCAAAATTCTTATTGAAATAAAATTTACTTCTCTCTTCAGATTTTTTTCCTATTAATTTCAGTGGAAATATGTATGAGTACCATAATCAAGTATTGAGGCATTTCTTTACACCAAAAGAATTATTCCACAACAATTAGCTCCCTACATCATCTTGTTCTTTTCCTTCATTGCTGATCCTTGCTTAATATTGTGCTCTGCACTTCATCTGTGGCACACTGAGACACAAGTTCTTCCTATAGTATATAAATATTAAAATTCAGCTTTAGGCTCAACTATGAATAATACAAGAGAATTATGAAAGAAGCCCCTGGACATAGCTCAAGAGATCAGGTAATAACTTGAGTTTTGGGGAAAAAAAGATATTGTCCTTCAAGGGACCGTTATTTTTTGCTAACAAAAGAAATCACTGCAGCTGAACATTGGTTTACAATTTTATCTATAAGCAAAAAGAGCTATCTACACTTTTTTTCCCCAAAGTTTGGCAAAAGTGAGAAAGGTAGGTGTGGAAGGGATCATTGTCTCATTCTATTTCAAAGTGAACTCTACATAGTGTAACTACATTTCACCTTATTTCATAACTTTTTCTTTTAAATAAATACTTTTATCACTAATTATATGTGGCATTTTCAGCACAATGAATACTTCTAATGCTGATGGTAGGAAGGCACAAGGGAGTTGACTCAGAATATGGAGGCAATGAGCTGTCAAAAATGATGCTAAATCACGTGTCAGAACCATGGTTATTTTCTTGCTGTGCATTAAAAAGAAAGAGAACTTCCTTGCTCCTTCTACCTCTGAAATAGAATAGAGGTAGAAAAACTTTTCAAGACAGCATTGTGGGAACAAATGATATTTTTGACTATGAAAAAATACTTATTGATGCTGTACACTACTTTTCGGCACTTGTGAAAATTTTGTCTTGCATTTGAGAGTGCTGCTGAAAAGAAAGCAGACTTGACAAACCCACTCTTCTCCTTTAGATCATGCAGTATTAAATTTTATCCTACTTGTAATTTTTATTTGGTACATTTATTTCCTTAACCTTGTTAAGGTTGTAACCTTGTTATTTTGTAACCAAAATAAAAGATTCTTACAACATAGAGAAAAAGTGAGAGATTCTGGAAATGAGAAGGGAACCTACTTACAGCAAGGAGCAGATTTACAGCCAAAACTAAAAAACTGAGAGAAACCAAAAACGGAGAGAAAAATATGTTCCTAGGGACTTGGAAGAGACTATTCAGAAAATACAAGTTACTGTACTAAGAAACAAAACTGGAATTCAACCCAGAAACAAAAAAATGATGAAACTAATAATCTTAAAGTAACAGAATATATTTGGGGAAAAAAATAAAATACAATCATTAAAATAAAATCCTCATTTGAATAAAAATGTTGGATCTACATTTTATTTCTTTTTTATTTTTTTTAAAATTAATTCAGCAAAGCTATGGTGAGGCTCAATTTAGATTACATTTGCAATATTTTCCTGGCTCTTATTTAAATTTATTTTATTTTGTAAGCCCTTTTAAATGCTGCTTACTTTTCTCCATAGTTGTGGTATAGGAAAACTGCTGAAGTGTGCTGATGACTAGGAGAGATAGATTCAGAGATTACTAAATTCTCTTTATTACTATTGTGATTCTGATATGTAGTTCCTTCATTATTCTGTTCATTATTCTAACATTTCCTAATAGCTACTGAATGATGAAACCCAGTCAAATGTTTGCCTGAGGTTGATAGATTTGAAAACTGCTTACCATAAAAAAGATTTGGGGGAAATATCCCCACTCTCCACATCAGGGTTTGAAAGCAAATTTTTTCTTTAATTTTTATTTTCTAAAGAAAAAATCTCTATAAGTATTAAGCAGGTTGATAATACCTTCTACAGCATTACTGTATAAGGTTACTGACTATCTGAAATGGATATAATGTTTTTGCTTTGTTTGAGATATTTGCCTTCATACTGAGGGCTCTTCAGTTTTACAGAATGAGTTTCTGTTGAGCCAATATATTTCTCACCCTTAGGAAGCAAAAATAACATGTGTCTTCCAAAATTAAACTTTCCCCATTTGATGGCCTGATGAAAATGCTCTAGTTTGTCCATAAATTTTATAGCTCCCTAGCAGACCCCAAGTCTTGAAAAATATTTGAAAGAAACAAACAGAAATCACAGTTACTAAGGTTTCCATTGAAGACTGGCTTTTATAATAACAATATATTAGCAGCAAAACAGGATTTTGAGCCTGTTCTTTAAGAATAAATCCTTTAATCAACCACAGACTTGTTACAAAGCCTCTCTCATGAAAAAAAAAGGATTTCTGACACACCAAGCTAGTAATATTGGCTTAAATATAGGCTGCTCAAGGGGCATATTTTTCAGACCTGTTGTGGGGAAGAAACAGTCGCTTCAGCTTTCTGTTTAGTTTTAGGCAGTACAAATAGAGAGTTAAAGCTCTGCAGTCATGCTGCATCACTCAAAGACATCTTTTTAGCATCTCCTGCTGAGAGATTGCTGTTATTCTCCTTTGGATGCTTTTCCTGTCTCCTTGGACTGTGGTCTGTTGCACTTCCATTCCCCTCTTGACAAGTCTGAAAACCTCCACTCATTCCTTTCCTTCTTCATGCATTGTTCTGGTACACTATTACAGGCTTCACTAAAAAGATCCTTTGCTCTTCTTCGAAATGTTTTTCTTATATGAGAAATGCTGTGCACGAAAATACTGTTAAGATCCAGTTGTTGGGAGATGCCTCTGCCTGAACTAAGGTGCAAATGAGACCATATGCTGAAGTCAATGATGCAGATTTTATTATTTATGCTGCAAATTCCCCTCTTCTGTGCTTATCTCAAACTCTCACTGTGGTGGTTTATCTTATGGCAAGTTTCTTCTGTGGCCTTGACAGTGTTTTGAGACAGAAACTGCTTTTTTTAATCAATTACAAATACCCAGCAAACTGAAAATAAACAAAATTTTTTTTTATTAAAAGGCTTCTTTAAAATGATTTAGTCCCCTTTTATGATCTCATACTGTGGATATAAATGGAAGAGGGAATGCAAAAAGTGCTTCCAAATGAGATGTATAACAACGCTGTTTGAAAAAAATGACTTTATCTTTCATGTGTATTTATTCTTGACAATGAAACTTTAAACTAAAATAAGAAGTATAATAGTATTATATTTTGTGTAATAGTATCTATATGAGGTATTATTAATATCTCATTCTTCTTTCTAGTTCTGTTTTGGTTGTTGTTGTTTTTGTTCTTGCTTTTTTTCCTTGTGTCTTTTTCCTACTTTCCACAGTTGATTTTGAAGGATAAAAAGGTAAAATTAAGAGAAACTGGAGAAACACCCCAAAACCTTTTAACAAAACATAATATTAACATATTTTAGAGAGAATGGAAAATTTGGTTGTAGATGTTCATTTACTCAGAAAATATATTTGTGAAACTTTTGCTCATTTTAACATGATTTATAAAACAACCTTCAAAATAGATATTTCAATTAACTTTAAAATGTTAATTAATCATGTTGAAAATACTTCAAGATAAATTGTCCGAACCACTGAGCAAGGAGGCTGCAAAGATTTTTCAGAATATGGAGGGCAGCAAAGGAACAAATAGAACCAATGACTTTGCAGTTAATTACCATATCCAAGAAAAATATGCAGATAGAAGAATAAATAAGAGAAGAAAGGAATGCCCAGGGGAGAATCAGAGGATGAAGACTACATCTAGGAATCTTTTCCTAGTCTTCTAGGAAAGGATTTAATGACAAATAATTGAAAATTGTGAAGGATGCTGGGAAAATATTCCATGCATTCTTTGCTCTAACAATTTCTATAGTGGATGATCATAGAATAGATGACTTAGTTGCAGTAGCTGAGCAAAACAGATTCTGGTATTAAAATGAAGAAAAATATAAGACCCTTGACTAATTTCCAATGGCTTCAGACACAGACGTGCAGATAACAAAAGTATAAACTGTTTAGTATGAGAAAACAACTTTCGACTGTCTTCCTGACCATTCAATTGTTCTCAAAAGACTATGAGATTTTATTTATTTATGTATTTATTATTTTTAATGTTTTGTTATTAAAAATCAGAAAGTCCGTGGAAAAAATTGCTAAAAATACTGTACTGGAAGCAGCAACCAATGAACATGGTCAGTTTATTTTTTATCAAGCTTAATTTCAGGTAAACCTTACTATACTGAGATTATTTTTAAAACCCAACAGTAATCCATTCAAAGAAATAATTCCCTAATCTACGCTGGAAGAATAGAAATTACTTTCATTGATGTAAATCTGAAATTTTCATTAGTTCATTCTATTTAACAGGAGGTGTGAGAAAAAGAGATAGAAAGAAATAGGAAACACATGTCAGAAACAGGGAACAAGAGCAGAAAATAATCAGCTGGACCTAGATGAGCTTTAAGGACCCTCCCAGCTCAAAGCATTCTGTGATTCTCATTGTAAGGCCTCCAGAAGGGATGTCCACAGCTGCTTTCTGCCAAGCAGGCCCTCGGTAAGGACAGGAGAGTAGAGGGGCAAGACTTTAGCCACAGGGTCCCCTGGAATTTACCTTCTGGTGGACTTTTTTCTGCAAAATAAATGTGAAAATGGTGAAAAGAGTTTTTACAGCACCTTTACAGCCACATAGGGCCTCCGAAGGAGCAGTAGCTCCTACTTTCCCACACCAAACACACGCTTGCTTTTTAACATTGCCTGACCTCCTGGTCATCATCAGCATCAGAGCATGCCTGTGACGGCTTCCCTGTCCAGGCTGCCCAGCCCTGGTGCAAAGATGTTTCCACTACAATTCTTTATGAGCCAGCTTCAATGTGTGGCTTCAGTTTGCCTTTAGAGGCAAGAGAAAACCCTGACCTCCCAGCCCACGTGGGAACTGACGCTGGCCTCGCTGGCTGTGCAGTCGCTCCTCACAGGTGACTCACTGGGACTTGAGCTTGAAAACACATCAATAACTCTGTGAGATAAGAAATGAAATATGTAGACTCTTTTCTTATGCCTTACAAATCTTATGAAAAAAGATACAAAGTCTTAAGTAATTTGAACAGTGTTCTTTCTTTGGTAGTCCCGAATGTATAATATATCATAATTACAATATATTGTATATTTGTGGGTTTATATCATATATGGTAATAAAATATACAATATGTAAAAATATAAATTATTTGCTAATTTTACTTATTAATGAATTCTTTTCTTCATCTATGTATTTTTAAATTTTTATGTTTGTTACTATGCTTTTTCTTCCATGTATTTTTTAATTTTTCTTCTTCATCGTTGTCTTCTTCATCTTCTTCATCTTATTTGTTTGGACTCTTACTGTTTGTTCCCCTTGGTACAACTATTAGTGTATCTCATTTCTTCACTGAGAAAATTCTTGGATTCTCACATGTACCTGTCATTGGTACAGCTCTCAGCTTCTCCTGGCTCCACATTGGGAAATTTCTTGGAGTCTCACAACTTCATCCTGTTGGTATTCTCTCACACGGTCATATCTTCTTCCTGTTGGGAAGGCTCCTGATCCATGCTGACAAAAGGCCCTACCTGGTACCCTAACAACAGTGGAGCAGACAGGAACTGGTACGGAGCAGTCCCTAGACTTGTGGGCTTGTAGTCTCTCCTGTGCCCCGAGAGGCTTTGGACAGGCTTCCATCCAGCTCTGTGACCCTGCTGATGGTACATCTTCACTGAGAGCCAGATACTCCGGGGCTTTTTCTGCCTCAGGAGAGAGAGGCTCGAGGGACTCTTCTTCAGTAGCTCCAGCTGGTGCAGCATCCTTGGGACTCCCCAGGGTAGGAGAGACCCCGGGCAGGACACAGGCTTCCATCACTTGGACTTTAATCAGAGATATCAGAAACCACACAAATATGTGTATATTTCTGCAAGTACTCTTGAATTGTATGGCTACAAAACAAGTAAGGTGCTAAAGCAGGAAGCACTTCTGACATTCACCTTTGAAATCCTCTAATTACAGAGTTAAGCATGTAAGATCGTAAGACTAGAAATACTGTAGAAGCATGACTTTAATCCCTTTGTTAGGTCACTCATACAATGGCACGGAGGAGTCATCAGTCAAAAGCCTGGAGGCACTCACCAAGTGTTCTTCGTGTTTCTAATCCAGGAAGAGGAAAATTATTTTTGTCAGCTCTCAATAATAATCTGATTTTAATGCCATTTTAATAAATGTTTTGTTTTTTTTTCAGAATTAAGCTAGTGTCACAAGATTTTACCCGTATTTTATAGATGTGCTGTGTTCATGAGATTAATACATACTAAGTGGCATTTATAAAGAAATTAGTGTATTAACATACAATACAAAACATTTTCTAATAGAATTTATTATTGAAATGTCAACAAACACGAGTCAAAGAGAATGATAGAAACAAAAAGGAAACACTTGACAGTATTATGTTTGATATTAAATGTCTTAATGACAAAATTGCTACATTTCTTGCTGTATACAGGTGTATTATTGGCTTTCTGTGAGGAGGGAGTTGTCTGCTTCTTTCACCCTGTACTATCTGATAATTTCCTAATTTAAAATTAAAATCTTTTCTCTAATTATGAAAAAACTTTGTAAGAAAAATCTAATATACTGCCTCCTTTGAGGCAATATTTTGCAAACAAGATTTAAACTAAGAATACATAACCTTGTAAATGATTAGGGGAAAACAAACAAACAAGCAAAAATCATTACCTAAACCCACAAGTGTCATAGGTATCCCAAAATATTATTGTATTCCATATCTCTCTGTCCCTAAAATTTATTACTATATCTTTCAGACTTGTCATGTCTAGAACCAGAATTGTGGGGCAGTCAGAAGTTTCTGGTACCTTGAAATGGTCTGGGAACCCAGGCTGGTTTCCTCCTTTACCTGGTCGTGTTTGCTGAAGGAAGAGACTCTGCTTTGGGAAAATGTTTTTGTAGTGAACTTTGCAAACTCTACTGATAGTCAGCAAAGCTTGAACCAGTCCCTTGGAAGAGGTCACCTCGTGTGAGACCAACAGACAGGTTTTTGCACCCCTGACGGGCAGACCATGTGGAACACATCAGCATCATCATCACTGGAGTCTCTTCAGGCTGGATTCTTTTCAGCAGCCAAGCCCTTTCCCTTTGCATGTGCAAATTACAAAGTGCAAAATAATGACAGGAACACATTCCTGAACTCTTAATCATATCACAGAGACAAAAATGTTTAAGTTTGTTGAACTGCTAGTCACAGAAGTACTCCTGATCATGTTGACAGTGCTATTTATGGCAAATACATTTACAGTTTTAAAGAGCTATTCCCTTAGAACATATCACCTGCCATCATGCAGTATAATCAATGGTATTTCTGAAATGCTGAATTATCAGGCATGACAAGAGGTATCACCACAGATGTATAGAATATTTGGGCAATAGTATCAACACCAGTGTAAAAGTTAAACAAAGAAAAGAGCAGTACTAACTTGGTTATTCTATTCTTCGTACCCATTATTCCTTTTTCCAGAGGTTGCTCAGCTGTTTCTCCAATACAGTAAATTGCATCTTAACAGCATACCTTCTGATGCATCAGTGACCTCGTTGATTCTAATAAAACACAAAGTCATAAAAGGCCATAATGGAGAGTGTGAACATGTTTGGTCAGGTTTTCTTCTTTTTCAGAACTCCCTGTGCTGATAAGAACCGAGTCAAAAGCCTTGTGGTGAAAGGGACCTTTACAACTTGAGTATTAAAAATATGGTCTCAATCTGTCAGACGTATCTAAACAGAACTAAAACTAGTTAACTCTACTTGTCACCTCCCACAAGTCCAGCTTTGTTATGTATCTGTCACTGCAAGTAAGACTTTATTTCTGAGCCATGCACTGATTTATGGAGCTCCATGAAGTACATGTTAATATTGTGCATATACAGAATAAGGTATTATACTAAAGGATTTACATTTTAAAGCTATTTTTAATATTTTCATACTCAGAGTAATATGTGTTTAAGACCTAATTTCCAAACTTTTATTTTAAATAAATGTTTATTATTCTGACCCATGCTGTATGTTACAGCAATAGATTTTTATTGTGTTAAAGACCAGAATTCCTCATGAGAAGAAATTCCTTCAACTTTACAAATAAAAAGAATGAATCATAATCCACGTCTAAAGGTTCCTTCAGAAGATCCATATTAACACAAAACGGTTCTTTATAATCCAGTTGTGTAAATAGGTTTCTAAGCAAGATACAAGGAAAAAAATTATATTTAGAATTCAGACATCTCTATCATTCTACAAGTGAAAATTAAGGAAGTCTCTGCATGGCATATTACTGATCTTTATCTGATTTTGCCACAGAAGAGAAAAAAATAGCAGGTTCCTCAGAATTACAATTTTTCCTAAAAGTTTCCGCAGAATGGAGCTCATATTTCCTGAACTGCAAGTAAACTATGATATGCAAATCAAAACCCCAGACTTAGAGGATGATGAATGCTTTCCCATTGAATTTCTAACCATGGGCATGTTTAACTCTTAGCAGACAACCTAACTGATATTTTCTGCTTCTGCTCTCTGTTACCTCATAACAGTAACAAAAAGAAACTTTTGCATACAGAATTTCTCCCTATGAAGATAAAACTTATCAACACCAGAAATACATATACCAATAATACCAGTACCATATAAGAATACCATTATATTATAATTGTATATAAATATATAAATATTTATGTAGCTATGTATATTATAATAATAATATGGCATATAATATCACATAATAATATGTAAATAATATGTAATAATATGTAAATATAATAGTACCAATAATACCAATACCAGAAATAAATACTGTGACACCTTTTAGCAGTAGTAGTACACACCCAAGTCCAGCACTGGATCATACAATAGGATGTGTTCTATAGTGAAAAGTTTTAAAAGCTTGACTAATAGTTCTTATACTACTGAAACTTTTCTTTAATTAGCAGGTACAATTCTGCAGATGGAAGTACCTCTGCATCAGAAAATGACATCATGCTATGAGATTAATCTTTTAAATGTGAAAATGCAGCACAAGATGCTGTATGAAAATAGGTTATTTCAGCATGATTTTTCATTAGTTTAGATCAGAACTAGGAGCACTTTTACATGAGAAACTTTTATTTTTTTATGGTAATTATGTTAAATTTACTGCTTCTAATATACCCCATTTAAAATTTATATGATTTCTTTGTTTTCCAGGATTGATTCTCTGTCCTTTTCTTGTTAACAAAAGGAAACTGACTGGTTAAATCTGATTAAATCTCTTCAAACTATTGCCTCTGCCAAACCACACAGGTCTCAACATCCAACTAGACAAGAATAAATGTTTTCATTACAAACCGAACGCCAAAAATCCATATCATATTATAAATCTCATAAAGATATGACAATCAAGTGAAAAGTGAAGAATAGCAAAGGAAAGATAGCAGTCCTGAAGTTCAGACAACTGGGACATGTCGATGTGTTAAGTCCTTCCAAAAGTAATGACAACCTGTAGCAAAAAAAAAAAAATTGCATGAATTTGCATGTATTAAATTTCTTTTTATTTTTGTCAGCACAGTTAAAAGTAGTTTCAATATTATTACAAAAAAAATTAAGATATCTCATAGTTATGATATAATTTCTTATTAAGGTACATCTCTGTCAAATTCTACAGTTTAGGAATTATTGTCTATATATCTATATATAAGATATATTTATCTAATAAATGTGGCTATATAAAACAAACAAAAAGAATTACACTATTTTCAGCTCTGCCTTTTTGCCATTCACAATGGATCCACTTCGAATTACTGAAGATTTAGATTCGGACAATATTCATAGTTTTGAATTTTCTGTTAAAGCTCTGGTGCCTTATAGAATTGTGAATTGTTTGACATTTCCACTTCACAGAATCAAAGAAAAAGTGGAACTGAAAATGACCCTCATGGAACATCGAGTTCAGCTCCTGGGCCTATACAGGAGTAGCACCATGTGCTCTGGAGTATTGCATGAACACTCTTGTCCTTTCCATTAAGTTTAATTTGTTTTAAGGCGAGTCCAGTGTAAACATTGATCTCATTTAGAGCATTATGAGAAATTATTATACCATTGCTGGAATGTTACTATGAAGATAATATATTATAACTGCAAACTATAATATAACTGCAATGGCTCAATAATGTGACACTGGCAGGCACAACTGAAAGGAATACTTATGCCACAGCCATAAGTTTATTCTCTGTGCAAGGATATCTGGAGACAGTGGTCAGTAATAGAAGTGTAGCATGAAAACATTGCCACCTTATATAGGATTCCACCTATGATCAGTTACAGCCACAGCCCTTAATATATTGTCACATAGCCAACACAACACCCGACCCGAGATTTTTCTAATGTCCATATGTTTCTTTGACTTTTTTTCCTTTTAGATCATTGACTGCCAGTAATGTTGAATGAAAGTCTCCTCTAATTTTACTGTGTGATTCTTACATTTTGCATTTTTTCTACCATCATTCAAGTAAGTAGACTTACTAAATATGACATAATGTTCTGATCCAAGAAATGTATTTTTTCTCCCATTTATACTAGATTCATATTTCTTTTGAAATCCATGGACTTTAAAAAATGTGAAAAGAATTAGAATCTTGACCACTATAAAAAAGCCCTGGATTATTTTATACACGTTATAATATAATTGGTTGAATATTTAAATATATTTGAATATATAAAAGGATCCAGGCTATGAAATTGTTGGTGGTTTGGGACTGAAGCTCCTAACATATACTGTTTTTGTAGTCCTTGATATAAATCATCATTCACAGTAGGAAAAAGTGGCCAATTATATAATTAGGCAATTATAAATTTTTAAAACATATTGTGTGGATTCTGAATGGGGAAGTAAGTGGCGGTGAATTCTCATGCCATTTACAGCTCAGTGTGCTCCCCAAGAAATAATGATCAAATCCTCATACAGAATGGAAAATAATTTCTACATGACCAGAACCCAGCACTTCATGTCATTAAACTGCTGGTCATTCACATGCATTGTCCATGACAACTTTGAAATCTAGGTCTAACGAAAAGGTTTGCTTCTTTTATTCTTGGCTACCCCTTCTCTAGATTAAAGATCTATTGTTCTGTGCCCTGAACTGCTTTTGTAACCCCATTTATTTATTGATTATCTTCTTTTCTGTAAAATCAAGCTTGTTAACTTCAGCTCTGGAAAACTGTTGACACTTTCATAAAAGGATCTGCACTGTTTTCCTGTGTTGAGTATCCATCCTTTTCCAATTCTGTTTTTAGAACATTTCAACATGACATGTCTAGGATTTTGAAATTGTCTTTTCACTTCCTTAGTTTGATTTGCGTTTTTCACTGTATCAATTAAAAATTCCATCCAAGTGGATTCAGGTTCAGCATTTAAAACTTTTGTTGATTTTTTTTTTGTTTGTTTTTTTGAATTCTAACACTTGTATAGGTGTTTTGTGTGAAATGTAAGAGGCATTAGTACCTAAAACACCAAAATGTCCTTGAGAATGTATCAAAAAAATTTGAACACTGAAAATAAAAAATATACACAAAAAGTTTTTAAATCCATCTTTAGAAATGTTCTTTTGTAACAGGCATTTCATAATTTAACTGAATAATATAGAAATTGAAAACTATCAGGGTCAGCAGTTAGAAAATCCTTGTCTTGTCAGAGTGAACTCAGAAAGTTGATCATTCTTGAAATATCTCTATTTTCTTATTATCATCTTATTATCATATTATAAAAAAACACTTCCTGTGTCTGAGATCTGGGTATATGCTTAGCCTTTATTTCATTTCTGAAATAGAAATGCAATGCTTTACTCAGCATTCTGTCTAATCTTGTAGATCCTTGTCCTAATTACAATCTTCAGTACTTGGATTTTTAACAGAGGGAAATATTGTATAAAATTTCAAGAGCCTTTGTTCTCCAGAAATGTGATGATCAACCTTATAAAATCCTTATCTCTACTCCATTCTAATTCAGAAATACAGCAAACCTCCTGTATAAGTCAAATATTGTTCAGTTAGTATGTATTGTTCATGTAGTAGGTATTTTCATAACTTAGCTGAGCGTGTGGAAATCATCCTGTTACTCCTTTTGTATTCACATATTCATCAAATTCCCACATTACTTATAAGAGAGTATCTTGTCTGGATACACGTTGTCAGCTCGCAGAAAAATGAAATAGCAGTTCCCTGCAGAGATGGCTTTGTGAGTGTTTTTGATATAGTGCAGGAAAATAAGTGGCACTGTTGTACTTGAAGTACAGTTCATGCTGCGTTGCTTTAGCAGATTACTACCGAGCTCTTGCTTTGCAAGGGAGTTTACATTTTGATTGAGTATTATAGGCTGAAGATTTATTGTAAAGGTAAACCTTACCTGTGTGGAAATAAACCTTGCTTCTGTCTTTTGTGTGTTCTCAGAGCATAACTGAGCACTGATCTTGTTCATGTTTTTTTAGTTCATTCTTCATTTCAGATGAATGAAAAGGGCAGCAAGTTTTCTATACATACCATTATGTATTTAATATTTTCCATTTTTCCCCCTTTCTTGCTTCTTCCTCTTGTCAAGTAATAAGAAAAGACTTAAAACCAGGACATTGCATATCTGCATTTACATGCATCTACTTATCTACTTCATATATAATTGCTGAATCCTTTCTAGTCAGAGGGGAAAAAAGACACTTCTAGGCTATAAGCATTCATCTGACATGTTTTATAACTCTGCTTTACAGTGAGGTTATTTTAGTTCTCTATGCTTACTAAGAAAAAATATAAATATTAACCTGATCTAATGAAGGATGAATATAGCACTAATCAAAACTTTTTCACTTTTGAGTAAGCAAAGATGTAGGAATAATTTAAGACCTATACGTGGGATCCTAGGCTGAATTAAGCGAAACCTGTGTAGTGTGTAGAAAATGGAACAATGGTGGAATGGAGGAAAACTAAGTTCAAAATGTTACTACCTATGAAGCAGAACGTTACTGTAAAATTTTGGGAAATGCTGTGTGTTTATATTTCTGCAGAGAAAGCATTTCCACATTATGAAATGCAATTGCATGGGTCACATTGTTCACAATGCAATGAAGCATGCAGATAAACATCTGCCCTGTGACAGAGCAGTACTGAATATTAATCTGGTTAATGACTTCTTTTCTTTAGAAAAAATCCAGAAGAAAAACTGTGTTAAGTGTGTACAATGATGGTAGTCTCTTCTCACCTGTGCTTTATTTCTGGAAGCAAGCCACCATTAGTTTCTTTTTAATATATATTTATAAGTGTTGCATATACTAGGGAATTTTTAGTTTTGTCACAAAAGAAAGTTTCAAAGACTTTAAGTCATGCCTGACTGAATAAGAAAAAACCTAACATAGTGTGCCACTTCCTTTTTATTCCTGTTTTTTCCTGTCCATCTCCTCAGTGGAGATAACTTTTTATTACAGAAATGAAGTGCCTACAGCAATTTTTAAGTTCTGAAGTTAAAGCAATGAGAGTAATTATCATATTTAACTCCATAGATCAACTGAAAAGACAAAGATCTCTAAAATTCTCACTTTCCTTAGAAATCCCAAAAAATTCAAGAAAATATTAGTTTTATAATTTAGAATTGAAAGAAGCAAGAGTAGAAGACATGAGGTATTATAACTAATCACTTATGTGGAACTAGAACTTATGTGGAACTATGTTCACTAGAAACTTTAAAAGTAATTTAAACCAATATTTTTAATGTAATCTAAGGAGGCAATTTGAAGAAAGAAATTTTGATAGCAATTGTGTCATACCAAAATAAAGAAGTGCATGTACATAGTCAAAGGAATACAAAATCAGAAATGGATTCATACATGTTGAAGGTAGATGGATTCCATCCCTCTTTAGACATCTACAGTGATTTCATATCTAAGATAAACTTTGACTTCCTCCTTGCTAATGCAGAAAGAATTCTTTTTTTCAATTTTGCTGTTTTTTATTAGATAAATTTTATTTTTATTCTGAGAAAATATACTGAGACATGACCTTTCCATTGGCAGTGAACATGGAATTACACACATAGATATAGATTTAAGATGTCTGCTCAGATTAATCTTGTTTCTGGTCCTTATTTGTCCAGGATTTCTACATTATCAATGAATTTACAGGAAGTCATCAAAAAAAAAGTTTTTATTTTATGATTTTTGAAAAAATCTCTAGAAGGGATGACATTATTCAGTAACTCTGAACAGTTCCCTACAGTGGTTAAAGCCATATATCATTGTAGATGTTGGCAAGTTGAACTCCCATTCCTTCACAACTTCACCATTGTCCATCATTCCTTCCATGCCTTCACCTTCACCATTTAAATGCCAATAAAATTAAGAGGGCTGCAGTGGCATATTGGAAAGAATGACTTGAATGATAATCTACAACTTCTGGTCATCATATGTGATTAATTCTATATTGTTATCTATTTTTTTTTCCTTGATCAAATGTAAGAAGGAACATTTTTGGATGGGCTAAACTATTTGTTGCTTAGGTATCTTTTTGGGGGGTTTTTTGGTTTTTTTTGTTTGTTTGTTTTTTGGGGTTTTTTTTTTGTTTTTTTAATTAAAAGCCAGTAGTTGTAAAAACAGAAAATTTGATTACTGACCCTTGGTATTTTATACTTGAAACTGATTCATTATCATCAAACAATATGATAGTTGCAAAAGCCATTGACGTGAAATACTAACTGTCTTCTGAATATTGGCACCATTACTTCAGACTGTCTCTGCTTCCTAGCTACAGCAATTGAGACTAACATCAGAGTTCCTTTCAAAAAGAGAAAAATGAAAAATGAATCTGCAGTCAATTTGGGATTTTCTAAGCCAATAAACATAAAATATTTGACCCAAATACAAAACCCCAGATTTATGCACATGCTATTTTTTGAATACTGAATATTTTTTACATCATGGTAACTAAGTAGTTTCAAAGAAAGTGTGTACTGAAAACGCTGCTTATCTGACAGCTTAGTCATAAACAATAAAATGATTAGATTACTTACATGTGCATTATTCCTACAGAAATCTTTTCACTAAAACCTTCAACAAAAGCAACATCAAAAGATACTTCCTTTTTGTAATAGCAGGGTACAGCTTCTTTGAATCATTTATTTTTTGTCATGCATGTTACATGAGTGAGGAATCAGGACCAAACCTACATGGGCTTGCAACACACCCCTGTACCTGATTTTCTTTACTTCATAATGCACAAATATTTTATTATAGAGTGTTTTAATTTTTTTCCTTTTTGTTTTATTTTGTGGGTTTTTGTGGGGTTTTCTAAATATATTTTTTACTGAGGTCAGTTCTTTCAGGGTCCCTGTCTATAATGCCTATTGTCTTGATTTCTCACATATTTTTACTCCTAGGCTTCCATATGCTCTGCTCTATCCCCACCCCCTGCCTTTTGATAAAATTATACTGAAATTGCTTTGGTTTGTCAGAATGCAGTAAGTTCTTGGTGTTCATAACCAAGATTTACTGAGTCCTATTCCAATCCAAACACTCTAAGGACATCTATGATTATATTTTCCATTAAAATTGTCTTTAACTTGTGAGGAAGAGTGTGATTTTTTAAAATTAATATTTGGTCCACTGTCACCATACCTAATGCTACTCAGTAGCAGCGGCACAGGGTGCCTTCTACAGGGCACTCCTTGTCTGCTTCCCTATTCAACAGAGAAAACCAATCGTTTCCAGAGAGAAATTTAAAACACCTGTATTAGCCTCTGTCTCTGGATGATTCACCAGAAAAGGCTGTCATTTTCTATTTTTCTACTTACCTTAGTAGCTACATTCACTAAAGAATTTCATATACATGGTCTAAATATGGTACGTAAAAACAAGAAAATCTGCTTCAATCCTCCTCACTAAGAATGCCCACAGGGTTGTAGATTTTTAGGAATTAAAGCTGGTTCTTGTACTGGAGGGGAAAAAAAAAGACTTAGAGTTAATGAAAGTTCCTTACATAGATAGCTGTCTGGTTCCTTGCTTTATGATTATCTATAATTAGAGTGTCAAATTTTGATTCAAATGGCAGTTTCTCTTGTTATTATTTATCTCAAGTATCCTGGAGAGACAGATTATTTGTTCTGACTGTGACAAAACATAAGGAATACTTTCCTAGCTTCTTAAGAGCACCATATACATGAACATCTAGGACAAATCTGCTGAGTTTGATAGGATTACTTTTGAAGTCAAGATATACCAATAGTCACGCTGGCTATGTATCATATATTTTTCTTAGACTTTTTCTTTGTATCTCATAAAGTAGACTTGAGTCTGTGGAGATTTTTTAAATGCAGGGTAGTGTCCAGGTGTTATAATGCCTACATAAAAAATACATGTTTTATGAAGCTGTACCTTGCCACATCCATTCAAAACCCACCATCAGGGATATGCCCATGACACTGTAGCAAATATTTGATTATTATAAAGACCCAAATGGGGATTGGTATCAGCAGATGCTGTATATTGACCGTACACCATTTTTTGTGCTGTACAGAGTTTATGAATTGACTGAAATAAACTTGAGAAAGAAAAACAAACACACAATTTAAATTTCTTTAAAGAAAAAAAACCAAAAGACAATGCAATATTGAATAAACCTCAACAAAAAAAAAATCACTTTTAATATTATTTTGGGTTTGTAATTAATTAGAAAATTTAATGGAATCCTGTAGTTGCAATCCTGTAAATTATATTATTCATTTTTAGATGATATTTGCAAAAAAAGGTGCCCCCCATTTTTCTGTAAACAACTTTTGGAAAGCCATGCTTTAGCTGCAGGTGTCTTTTTCTAGACACTCCTTGAGGAAACATCCCATTTCTACTTCACAATTGCCTATACATGAGAAACTCCTTAGCATTCTCTGTGACTTCAGAGAGTGATAAGGCATTGTAGACTGTGAAATATGCCCTAGACTTTTTAACAAGAAAAGATGTTTTTCTACTGATTTGAGTTTGGAATTCTGAATTTCTATAAATACCATGAAAAGGAAGTTTTATAACATAAACACAACACCAAGTTTTTAAGCAAAGCCACTACCTTATCAGCAAGATTCCTACAGTAGCAAATGTGAAACTCAATTTTGCACAAAAGGACAATCACACAGGCAGCAATTTTATTGTATGAAAGAGGAAAGCATTTGGAGAATACATTTAGTTTGCAAAGATAAGAAGTCTTACATAAATGACACTATTTCCTTTTGCAAAAATCTCAAGTGTGCTATTCTACTTAAAAAGGAACTGAGTTAACCAATTTACTCTAGCTCTGCTCTCTGAGGCACTGGGAGATACATGTGGATGTACATGAACAATTAAGGAAAAAATATGTGCAGATGTGACAGGCCTTCAGACTTTTCTCTCATAGCTTTTCCAATCAGTCAGAAAATTGTCTCTTTCTGGTAGAAAGTACTGTATGTTAGTCTGCAGCAGCAATTGCTTACTAAAGCTTTGTGCCTTCTATTGCTTAGCCAAGCTCATAACCATAGTCAATTCATTACAGAGTGTATGTCAGTCCAGTGATGTGGAAAACTACGTTACTGACATGGAAGGGTCAGATACTAGATAAAATCCAGCAGGATATGGGCTGTGAAATCTGAGTGAGAAGAGAGTCTTGGCCTCTTGAGAAATGACAAAAGAGACACTGACGTTAGTATGTTTCATCCTGTGATATGGCCACAGCAGATGGCACTGGCAGTAGCTCTAGAGAAATAAGACTCAAAAATAACATTTTTCAAGGAAATTTCTTGTGAACTAATAAGAAGCAACTCTGTAAGTGATAAAATATAATTTAATTGTTAGACAGTGTTGTGGACAGATTCAGACCCCTTTTTATATTTTAGATATACATCTAGGTGGGAAATATTGGGGAAAATAAGTCATTAATTTGATGTAGTGTTTGTCAGTTTGGTTCAGTTGAGTTTCTTAATAATTTTTACAGTCTATCACAACATAAAGTAAACAAACATTAGATCAAGCTTTTCAATTGAATTAAAAGGAAGATTCACCCGTATGTCAGCATTACATCAATTTCATCATAATAGTATGGAGACTTTGATTCACTGTCTTAACATATACATTTCTGTGCCTCCACTGTTCATTTTCCTAATAAAAGGATGGAATGAGGAATTGTAGCTACTTTAGCAGTTACTTAATTGTAGTTACTTAAGTAAATCTGTGGGTAGTGAAATGTTAGGTTTGGCACATCAGTCAAGACTCGATCAAAGTTGAAAGAAGCAAGTCTGTTTTGTATCTACATTTACACAAGGAAATTGACTATTTCTTGAATAAAACCTCCTTAATCTCATTTAGATATCAACACAGTTGACACAGTTGACTTAATAATGATCCTCCAAATTCCACCTTACCTTTCCTTAAAAAAAGCTGTTCAAGAAATATACTAACTCATTTTACCCTGATCAGAACACCAGCTTTCTTCTGCTGTGATGATGTAGAGATGCAGTATTCATCTACTATTGAGGAAATAGCCTTTTCTTCTAGCAGCTACTACACACAGTCTGACAAATCTTATCAGAATCAGTGAAAAGCATGGTAGGCATATTTGGTTCCTGTCGCCACACAGATGAGAGAAAGGACTATTGATAACGGGAATAAGAGTGGAATGAGCTGTGACTGCGAGGCACAGTAAGTGCAGCTTGGATGGTAAACACTGTAGATCCCATCTTCAAAAATTCTCAGATATAATAAATAGTGCTGCAAATACAACAGTGTCTTCACATAGATAAAGTATCCAGAAGCCGGGTTAGGGAACATAATATTCTGATTTGTGCTCCTGCTGCAAGGTAGCATTCAAAATCTTGACCTCGTTTCTATGCAAACTATTTCCAAAAAAGATGAAGATTCTCAACTTCAAGTGCAGACTCTGCGGACTTTTTTTTATATGGCTAATGGATCCTTGCTAAAAAACCCACTGGATAATTTAAAACCTTTTAACTATTCAAATTAGGTTTACATATATTCTGTGACTTGTTTGCTTTGCCAATGCCTAAGTGACGTGAGAGACAGAATTTCTCATTCTTTCTCTAGTTTTTCCACATTCTTTTTTCAATCTGCTGGATGACATAAAATGAAAATGAATTTTTACTTTATAAAGAAAAAAAGAATACAAATTTCCTTTTTTTGCTGTCGATCTTTTCATTTTTCAGTCAGCACTGGTTACAGTTGAATCATGACAAATGCAAAAACTGAAGTTCCCATAGTAACACTGACATATTCACAAGCGATAATAAAGCCTTTAGAGTATCTCATAGTAGTGTTTATTTCATTTATGTCTTTAGTTTCACTCTTCCTTTTAATCTGTTTTTAGTATTCTTACTGTATTTCTCCTTTGAGTTATATTAGTTGCTATGAAACTAAGGTTGTAAATAAAGATGAAATGTATAGCTGCCCACAAGTATTATATAAAATCAGTTTGCCTGAATTCTGAAATGTGCACTTTTAAATGTGAACTGTCTCTGAAAAAAAATATAAAAAATTAATTCCCCTCACTCCCCCTTCAAAAAGAAAAAACCAACAACAACAACAAAAAAAAAAACCCCTTACTTAAAATACCAGCAGTAGTTAATATTGTATACATCAGACTGAAGGAACTGTTTTAGAATAAAATAAGTAATGAGTATTTTAATAAAGTCTGAGCATGATATGCTGCTCAGTGAGTGTAACAAAACATCTTTAGCTTAAACTTAAACTGGCTTAAAGATGATTCAAGATTCTTGAGACAATAATTTGAGGATGCTGCTAAAATTTAAGTGAAGAAATCTTAGGTAAAAAAAAAAAAAAAGATTAATTGTTCTACACCAAATGCCCAAATGCCCTAGTTTTCTTCCCTGATGGTGATTCATAATGATAATTGCAATGAGCGACATCTACAGCATGGAATGTAATATATGGTTGATAAAAGTCTGCCAAGAGGAAGGACTTGAGACTTCATAGGTTAAAAAAGAACTTCGACTTAAAATATCCAATTTCAGAAGTTGATGTTTTATAGAATGAGGAGAAAAAGGAAACATCTTGGTGTTAGATTGATAGTGCATGATACAGAATGTTTGTGGGGGGCTCTTGACGCCAGATTTAGAGATGTGAGAAGGAAGAATTGGATGGCTTATCTCAGTACCTGTCATTTAAGTTGTTGCCTCAGCAGAAGCACAGAATCACAGACTTACACAGGTCAGGTTTGAAGGAGACCTCTGCAGATAAACTAGCCTTCTGTTCAAAACTTTGGTGAGGTTATCCATGGCTTCATCAAGCAAATTCTTAAATCTTTTCAGTGAGGGAGATTCTACAATTTCTACAGGCATTTTATTTCACTATTTAATTGTCGTCTAGTTTTGTTTTAGTGGTTTGTTTGTTTTGTCTGTTTTACTATATACAGGTTCAGTCACTTCAGGCATTTACCCTGAAGTGACTTCTGGTCAATTGCTTCTTTTCCTGTCACTGTGGGCATTACGAAAAGCATAAGTCCTGTAAGACTATGATTAGATCTCCCATGAACTCTAGGGATGGGTCTGACCCAGATGCAAGAGTTCTACATTTCCTTTTGTTGAACTCTATGTGGTTTCTGGTGGCCCAGTCTTCCACTTTTTCCTGCTGCCCTATATAGGTCTCCCCTCAGGTTGGTTTTACTTGCAAATGAGATAACAGTTCATTCATTGCTGTCATGGAGGTCATTTACAGAGATAGTGAGTAGTACTGAACCCTATAGCATGTCTGAAGAGACTCACTCTTGATAACTGCCATTAACCAACATCCTTTGAACTAGTCCGTTTAACCAGTTTTTCATACAGGTTACAGTCCATCCATCTGATCCATCTTGGGAAAAAAAAAAAAAGAAATGTCACTGGGAGGTCATGTCATCCTCGTTCTTCCCTTCATCTCCTTACTGAGTTGTTCCATTATACAAAGCAATCAAGTTGGTCAAGCACAGTTTCCCCTTGGTAAATACATACTGCCTTTTATCTAGGCCTTCGTGTGTCTGGTAATAGTAACTCTAGAGACCTCCTCAAGCCTCTGCAGTGAAACTGTCTGTTCTTTCCTGGATTTTCCTTTTTGAGCTGTCTGTACATTTGCACAGTATTTATCCCCTGGTTGCTGTTGTTTGAAACATAATTTAAGCTATTTTAGACTAGAAGCTGTTGGGGTCTTTTTCTATTGCAATGTACTTTTCATCAGCCTGCTGTCTATAAGAAACACACAAATAAAACCAACATATTTGTACATTTCAAAAAGTTTAGAAATTTTTCTACTAAATCAGTCAGCCTCTATCTGACTGATTGCAGGTAGCAATAAGAATCACTTATCTTTTCACTTCTACTGTGGTGTTAAAGCCATGAACAATGGAACTGTATTTTCTACTTACTACATGAAACACTTTTTTGCATTTTTCATTTTGCCAGTATCCCATGTGTAAAGAAAGGCATCAGGCACCTTGCTCTTGGCCAGATGGTAGAAATGCATATTTGGCCATTTTCCTACTTTTTGGGTTGCCTGTGTTATTTTGTGTTCTGTTTCCCTTCTACTTATTTGTTCTTGAATGTGTTCCCCTGTGCCCTTGCTTTGCCATAAAATTGCCTTTACTCTAAGCAACAGCAAGCTGTGTGTTCATGTTGTAGAGGTTTGACACTGTTTTCTCTCAGCGGGCTTCCCAGCACCTGCTGTAATATCCATAATCTAAACCTTCTTTGCCTCCACTGTTGCAGTATTTTTTATTTTTGGAATGTAAGTGTCAACAGATGTGATTGAAGATAATGAGACATGGTACCACTGTGAGATTACACTTGGGAGGGTGGAGGGGGGAAATTGTGCAGAATAGATGGCCCTTGCAAATGTATGCTGGTTATCTATCTATAATCAGGTTGATTTTCAGTGTACTGTCTCGATTAGATGGATAGATTATTTTTGGCTAATCAAATCATTAAAAGTTAATAAAACCACTCAGATATAACCTGTAAGTACAGATATTAGATGGATAAATTTAGAAATTACTTAACCTCTGACAAATTCATCATGCCATGCCTGATGCAACATACCTTCAGTATACTAAATACAGCACAATTAACTGTTTCAGCAGTTTGAAAAGTCTTATGTTGATTTGAAAAATAAAGAACAAATTCTTATTACTTATATTCCTATCTAAGCAAGTTTCTGTACAGGTTTCCTCATGAAAAAGGAAAAGGGAAATAAGAGATTGTAATTATTTGATAATGCTGGAAGCAAGTACAATTGATTAGGATAGTGCAGGATAGTTTAGATTTTTTAGCTCATTAGTTCAAGACTGGAGGGTGTTGTCATGTTGTCATTGCTGTTGCATGCATCACACAAATGTTGAGATTTTGCTTTGACAAAGATGTGCCTACTCAAGCTGAACTGCAGATGAAAGAAGGGAGCACAGAAATACTGTGTGATCTCAGCCTTTATTTTGTGGTATATTTACACACTAACTTGCAATTCATTTTAAATGTGACCCTCAAAAGCTATCTTTAGAAATGAAAAATGCAGTTAAAAATTTGAGATTCAGTAGAGAGTGAAAATAGAAAAGCTGTGATGATATTTTTCAGATATTTTCAGATGTGATTTGTTTCTCTCAGATATTAAGACTTTCAGGTGTGCTCTAAGTGCTTTTACTATTGTGGAAGGTAGTAGTTAGATCTAGAGAAAATTACTTTGGAACTGTTTAACATGTTTGACACACAATCATGAGAATTTTTGATATGATAAAAGTGTTATGTTGAGTACAAGACACAACCTACAAACACACACTGAGAAGTATTTCCCACTGTGAAGTATTTTCAACCAATTGTTTCTTTTACAGCATTTATTTTTGTTATTGCATGTGGTTGTTTTAATTTAGTAAAGAATTATTTTTATTTTCATACAAATAACTACATTAAAACACAATGGCATTAACTAATAACTGGGCAGCTAAACATGTACCGCCACAGCATTACCAAGCAGCAAATCACATGATAAAATCTCACAATATAAGAAAATGTACGTATAAGAAACTGTTTCTTGTCTCTCGCTTTTTCTTTATGTATTTCTGAGATAGTTTCCAGCATCAATTACACAATATTTTTCATTAGCCACATCTTATACTTTCTCTAAGCCCACTTGGGAATGGAAATAGAGGAAGAAACTTCAAAAAACCAGGGCATTTTCCAATGCAGAGGTTCCCAAGATGACATAATACCAAAATCCTGTTGGAATGAGAATTTACTTATGTACATAGACTTGTTTAAATGTAAGATTTCAGAGATCATGGGTCAGAAGAAGGCTCAATGCATGGCTTCTGTACAGATCTTACATCAAATATCATCTTGATCTCTATATCAAAATGAGGCATTTTCACAATCAAATTCAGGTAATGCATTTGGTTTTGGCTTTATTTCATAATATTTTTCCAAACTGCACAGTACCTAGCTCTGTGCATTTAAGCATCTGTGGGTGGGAAATCTGTAGGAACATTTGTCAAAAAACACACCTCAAAATGGTTTTGTTTTGGAATGCAGGGAAAGACCAGCATTTAATCTGAAACATCCATAGGTTGAAGGTATTTTCTCCTATTCTTTAAGCATTGCAGGATAGTTATTCCACATTCCTGCAAACACACACTCCTTAATAATAATAAGAATACTCTTAGTAGAAATATGTTATGGTAAAATTAAGTATGTTCAATACAATTCAAAGATGGAGTGCCTGTTAAAACTATTTCACTGAGTCAATTGGCTTAACATATCAAAGAAAATATAAAATAGATAATTGTATCAAGTTATAAAAAGCATGAATGTCCTACATCATGCTTATTAAGTATTATATAGTAGGATTTCTTCTTAGACATTAGAAAATCTTAAGAAAATGCAGAAAATTCAGTACATGAGGTAGCACAGAAGATACATCTACAGCTGAGAAGTGTTCTGATCTGACTGTGACATTTATGAGCTGGGGAAATCTTACCAGAACTATAATATTTTTCAAGCAAGTAGAAAGAATTTTGATATTGCCCATGCAGTCATCAGACAGCCCCTTCAATTAAAATTACAATAGTGGCATAAAGCATCACACAGATGGTGTGTTACCTTTTAGACATGGAGTCAAGAAGACAATTCAGGTGTTGAAGAAAACATCCTCCAGAAGTATGGACAGCACCAGGGAAATAAACTGTACAAAATAAAATATGCTGCTCAGGAAAGCTGCTTGGCTCATTATAATGAGCCAGAGCCATGGTATTTTCACAGCAAAGGAAGGGAAATCCACCTGAGAAAATAGAAAGTCTGAAAGAGATTTATGGACACACAAAATGATCATCAAGTTACAACATACATAAGCAAATTAGATGACCTAAAAAGTCATCACACTTTCGATTTAGGAAGCCTCGTGGTAAACAACAAACTCTCAATGCTTTTTCCTCTTTAGATACTTGAAATTGGATCAACCTCTTGAGAATTTCAGTGTGGATCTGAGCAGTTTCATTTCTCACCAGTGAAAGTGGGAGTTTATGTGTTTCGGTGTCATGAAGGTTTGTAGAAATAAATTACTGCAGAGTAGTAATCCAGTATCAGACTGGTAGAGTAAAATTTGGTACTCTAAAATCTTAAAATCTTTTCAGAAACCATAATTATTTTTTTTTTTTAAAAAAAAGTATGTTCTATTTTTCACCTGAAGTACTGCATCTAGGTCTGTAGGCCACAACACAAGGAAGATGTGGACCTGTTAGAGCTAGTCTAGAGGAGGGCCAAAAGATGACCAAAGGGCTGGAACACCTCTCTTGCAAAAATAGTTTGAGAGCTGGATTTGTTCAGCATGGAGAAGAGAAGGCTCCAGAGGGGTCATTTTGTGACCTTTTAGTACTTGTGGGGGGCATATAAAAAAAGAGAGTGTGTGTTTTTACACTGACACATAATTATGTGTAATTAATAATTATTAAGGAGGAAACTTCCTAAACCAAAAAAAAAATTATGTTAGTTATTAGGAAGAAATTCTCTACTCAGAGGTCAGTGAGGCACAGGAGCAGGTTGCCCAGGCAAGTTGTGGATTACCCATCTCTTGGAAACATTTAAGACCAGGTTGGATGAAGTTTTGAACGTGGTATAATGGGTGTCATCCATGTTCATGGTGCTGGGATTGAAACTATAGGATGTTTAAGGTCCCTTCCAACCTACATCATACCTCTAATAAGGAATCAACATACAACATTTTCAAAGATGTTTTTATAAAATTATCCCATTCTATTCATAGTAAATAACTTACGTAAATAATATAATCTGAACTATTTAAAATAAAATATAATGGGTTACTTTTCTTTGGTCAAATTCTGCTATTTAAAACTACCACTTGGCATTTCTACTGTGCAAGTCATCCAAGGACACGAAAATGCTTTATAAACGTAAATTAATTAAATCCACATTAGGCTCATGTGGAAGTAATGGAAAAGAGGAGTCATTTTATATGTGACTAAAATACAAACACCTCCATGGAGGTATGTGCCAGCTCTTTAAGTCTTCATAACCTCATTAGGCAGTAGATTAAGACAAGAAGTGATTAATATTCAACTAAAAATGCAGAATAAATGTGTTTATGTGAAACCTGCTCACTTGATTTAAGCAAAGCACTAAAAATTAGTCATAAAATTTTATGTAAAGCGTTTATTCTTTTATTTGTTCCTCCTGCCTCTGGGTAGACGACTAATCTGCAGAAGGAAATCCCTCTGAATTTCTACTTGTTCTTATTGCTAAGCTAATATTTATTCAGTTACATTATAACTAACATATCCAACTATTATAAGGTGATAGTAAAGAAGTAAAACTTCTTTATAGTCTTTGTATTTAAAAAATTCTACAGAAGGTTAATTCCTTCAGGAAAAGGCTTTCTTCAGTTCTGTGTTCATGCCACCTAGCTATAGTTTATCTATCAAACATACTGCAGAATGATTTATATTTTAATTAACCTCTGATATAAAGAAAAAAAAAGAAAGACCCAACAGAACTGTCTGGTTATAGACAAGACAAAATTTCTTTCATTTTAGACAGTAATTCAGTAACAGCAGTTGTGTAGTAGAGATTTTCAAGACATCATAAGGGCCTTATATGTCCTAATGCATGAAATAAAGAAGCATATGGAACACAACTTGATGACTGTGTAAAACAATGAAACTAGTTTAAAAGCCTAAGAATAGTAGAGAATTAAAAAATTATTTCCCTGAACATATAGCATGTAGTGTATTCTTTGAAAGAAGAGCGCCTTTGAAAATTATATTCTGCTACTGGGACATAAATAATCCAAATATTGACCAGACTTGCCTATGATAGATTGCAAAAACTGGCATGTTTGCATTTAAGTCATATGATTTCAATACCTCAAGAATATCTTAATGTTAAAATGACATAGTGTCCTTAACATATTTCGAAACACTAATAAATAAATACTCATAAATACATATAAAATTGTGATTTTTTTTTTATGCATCCCTATCCCTCCTTTATTGTCTTAGCACTGACAAACAAGCAAACATAACTCTGCTTTGTGTTCGTTCTACTCATTCCATTTAATTAATCTCATAAGACTGAAGTTTTGAAGCATTCATATTTCTGTATTGCAAATTAACAATCGTTATTTCAGTTATAAATGAAGGAACTGAAAATCTCAAACTACCAAAAGTTCTGTTGGAATTTAACATAAGTACTAGAGGACAGAAAAGAAACTTCTGAAACATATTTTAGGCTTGTGTCAAGTTTTCAATGGGGATTTCAATGGAGATTACCATGTCTCAAGGGAACATGAGCAGCTGCTGGTTGCTATAAAGACGTTTATTATATGACCTACACTCTTGCTTCATACCTATGTGGTTTAATATATTTTAATTCTTTTCTCTCTCTGAGGGACTCAAGAGGGGCTTTTATTTTAGATTCAAACATACTTGCTCAAAATCTATTGACTCTTATGTCAACAGAAGTGAAGAGTAATAAAAAACAACATCCAATTTTGGATTATTAAAACAACAGTGAACTGAAATAAAACACATAGTCTTTGAATAACCTGAAAATACTTGGACAAAAATGATCTCAAAAAAAGGATAAAAGTAGTTAGGAAAAATAATTTTCTGGACAAAAGCCACAGAAAATATTACTAATTTTGAGAGCTTAATTTCTTTGTATTCATTTGTAAACATGAGCATTGCAAATTTTCAATTCATTTGACTTAGCAACTTACGAGATGGCAGAATGCAATGTATGACCATGTTGATCATGCTGGGAAGATGATTTGGTTTGTGCTTTGACAGCAGCTCAAAGCTCTGTTATCCTAAAATGAATTGGACTATGTTTTTGGAGAGCATGTAGTCACAGTCTGTGAGATTAGTAAGCATTATATGAGACCTTCTCCCTTCTCATTTTCTCCTGAGACCTTCTCTTCCTTGTACTTTCCTTCATGGGATGGGATGTTTTATCTCCAAGCTTTTTCTTTCATGCACTCACTAATGTCACACACACCTACACCCATACCCACAGCTTGATCCAAGTTAAAGCTCTGCATCTTTCTGTGGTTGAGAGCATTAATGACCATGAAGAAGGAATGGTTGGGACTGCACATAGGACCTCTAGCACCTGTTGGGTGGCAAAAGGAGGACTCAAATATGCTTTAATTCTCCACTTTTTCTGGCATCTTAAAGGGATGGGGGTAGGAGACAGACGATAGATTTATTGCTCTCTATTATCCAACAATGCTGTGTTTTGTGGGAGTTTTTGGTGTTTTTTTGGGATTTTTTTAGTTTTGTTTTGTTTTTTTAAGGATGGGGTGGTGGCCAGTGGGTGTTTCATATGAGCCTGCATCTGGAACCAACATAGTAGCTTTGGCATGGCCACGTTAAAAAAGTCATAAGATGTGCCAGGGAATGAGTAGTAAAGTGAAACCTCAACAGAAAAATTAGTTGCGTTAGGTTTCCCTCTAAGGGGAGAAAAGAACTGAAGGTTTTACTGAGAGGGTGACTCATCTAAATGACCCACTCAAAATCCTGCTATGTCCAAATAAAATACTAAGTATGTGGAGCCAAAACCTCAGTCAGTCCAATTAACATGTTATAGAGAAAGACCTTGCTTCAGATCCCATCAGACCACTACTGCTATGGGGGTCACACTGCTCCAGGGACGGAGGAGATGGAACCAAAAATCAGAATTATATTTTCTTTTTCATATAGATGGAGAATAGGATTATGTCCTCTTATAATACCACAGGTGTGCACCCAAAGTTGGATGAGATTAATCTAATGTAAAGTGTTTTAAAACCTGGGGGATGGACTGCTTGGGATATTTGTTTATTTATTTAATAATTCTGTTTAAATTAATATATTACATTTAATATGTCATTTCTATGAAGTACCATGAAGATTGGACAAGGTATTTCCATTTTCAAAGCAAAACTGGATTTACTATGACTCCACAATTTGGGCCATATGGAAAATGGAAACAATGAGTATTTTTTATCCTTGAAACTAGGAAGATTTTATTCAGTATCTTCACTGTGAGCAAGTATTTTAAAGAAACACTGTAAAATTTATAAGAAAATTTAACTGCCATAGCTGAGAGCTCAGCATACGTTTTTGTCACATTTTTTTTCTGCCCTCTCCTGACCATTGAATGCTTAACCAAGCAAATTTAGTATTCAGTTATCACACATTTGGTATATAGTAGTATTAAATCATACATACAGAACCTTTCCTTGGCAAGCTGGTTTAGATTTTGGTCCTCTCGTAGGCTGTGACAGGTGGAGAGAGATACTGAGAGCAACACGTGAGCATCTCAGGCTCCCTCCAGCAGAGTCTCCTGAGCTCCCCTTGCTCTGTTGCTAAGGAAACAGGACAAGCGTACAGCTGCCGTTCCTCTCTCTGAAAACCACAACACCTAAAATGTGATTAAGAACTGTCTGTTTTCATGTTGAGGAGTCATAAGTTTTAGAGCTTCCAGCCCAGGTTGCTCTGCAGCATAATGGAGAAAGGAATAAATTAGAGTGGGGGAAAATTCTTACTAAAAATGTCTCAAGCAAGCTGCTGCTCTTTTAGTTTAGAGCTATGTATAAATACAGCTATTTATAATCTGCTGCTGCAATCATTATGTCAGTATATTCAGTACAAAACTCTTTGCAAATAGTGCTGTGACTCAGAAGATACAGAATATTTTTCAAGGGCAAGCACTGTACAGCTTGGATCTCCCTTATATCTTTGAGAGTTTTGTGACTCTGAGTCATTGGTCTCCAAGCTTGCAATTAAGAAGGGCATAAATAATGCTATGGCCTATAATTATTGATACTTAGAATACATTATAAATAAAAGTCTCCTCATAATGTCATAATACTGGTCCAGAACTTTCCTTGCCTCACATAGCTCATGATTCTGAAAAGATGTAACACGGCACTTAGGTTGATATATATGTATTTGTAGCTGGAAAGAAAGGACACAGTAAAGCTGCGGCTTTAAGTTCATAGACTCAGACATAGATAGGACTTTTCTTATAAAGACAGCAACATGTACAGCTTCATGGTAATGACAGTTTTTCAAATATAACACCAGAAAACATTAAAACAAGAGGGCACTGAAGATATAGCTTCCCTTCATAGTCTGTCAAGTTTAGTGTGACTAAGGTTTCCATGTTGCCATATACCAAGTCAGAATCATTGTACACACGTATAGTAGGCACAAATTATGTTGTCTTAATATATTGCAGTCTGTAAAGTTCAATAAAATCTAACACCAACTAATGAACTTGTTCTATACATGATTTTCTATGCAGAAAGAATATGTAGCAGTTTCCTCAAATCCATAAAATTAACTAAGTTTCAATGTTGTGCCGTTTTGCTAACAAACATAAAACAAGGATTTTAATGAAGATGAAAGATTTTTTTTCTCCCGTTTTTGCAAATTTGCTTTTTCAAGTATTAATTCTGATTAGAATCAGAATGCAAAAGCATTTCTTCAGGTATGGCTTTATGCTCAATTTGTCTAAGAAATTACTGTCCCTTAAAACAATCCTGTTAAAATGATAGAGGAAAAGACAAATTAAATAGACCAGCAGTTAAAAAGCCCAATGAATGCTTGATAAAAGGAGTAAATGAAAACATTCTTGTCCTGAACGCTAATTTATAATATTTCTAATATTATATAATTAATTATATAATATTATAATTATATAATTATAATAATTTCTAATATTCTTCTACACATAAAATAATGCAAATCCAAAGTGTCTTGCACACTGAAATGGCATAGTTAAATATACTGATAAATCCTGGGGTTTTGTTCCCCTTAATCTTAGACTTACTTTGGGCTAATATGCTTCTGTTATAACCTCTTAAAACATTTTTCTTGGAAGTCAAACCTCTTTGGAACTCAGAGACGTAAAGAGTCTCAAACTGCACATGGTCTTTTGTACAACTTTGGAGTAAGCAAGGTTTATAGCAGGAAAGCTTTATAGATTTATTGTCTCAAATTATTCTTGTGAATATACTGAAGTGCCATTGGTTATGGTAATCACACCAAAAGTGAAAAATAGGAGACAAAGACATTGCAACACAAGCTGGTGTGCAGCCAGTAGGACTGGTTCACTTCTGAGTGTACAAATCATAATATTTTAAAGAGTACAGCAATAGAAGTGTTTCCTCTACATGTTTAGAAGCTCCAACAGATGACATGTAGGTCTAACAATTCAAAGATCAGTGTGTTTCCAGGCATTTCTTGGCAGTTTGAGTTTCAGCTCCCAACAGTCTTACAAGCATCAGTATGTAATGTCATGTAATTTTCCAGATTTCTGTAACTGCTATCTTTTGATTAAATTGACACAGTGGTTTTACCGTATTTTCAGACAGAGATGCATTGCTTTGACTTGCTGATTATGTAGCTGCTGATAAAGAAGTTCCACTTCAGCAGTTTCAGAATCAATAGCAAGAAATGCAACTGCAGGCCATATGCTTGCTCCTTACTTTATTACTTTCCTTTTTGGTGTTATTGCAGACTAGGGGCTCCCTAGATATCTAACATGGTACTTTTTGATCTTTTAAAATGTCATACTGCTGCCAGGACACTGTTTGAATGGGTTTACTCTCATCACTTCAGAGGAAAAGCAATAGCAAAAGAAAACCTGGAGAGAAAGCATTTGCCCTTACTGATTTTGACCTGAAGGGTGCATGCAGCACACATCTGTTTTCCATGGAAAATAGCAGCCAGCATACTCACTGATTGCTCTTACTTTTTAATGTATACTGAATAGCAAAGAGTAAATTAATTTTGCTGAGAATTTTTTTTCATTTTGCAGACATATCTTCGGTTTCTTGTGCTGCAACATAAAAGCTTTGTCTGCGCCTAGCAGTGAAATCGTATCCACAGATGTTGCAGAATAAAAAAAAAAAAAATTCAAAACTACCTTCACCTCCTCTTGAAAATTTCTTTACATAGTTACATAAATTGATTGCATAATCCAGCTGCTGTCATCTTCAGTCTGGGTCTTGTCAGAAGCATTTCTCAAAGTGCCTACTTTGATGGAACCTTTCTATTTTTTCTCTTCCTTTCTTCTTAGATGACACTGTCACTCTCAGTAAGCCTTGATAACCCCTTTAATTTTAAATGAACTGAAAAGGCATAGCTATTGAGGGAAAGGAATGAGGAAAAGAGGAACCAGGAAAGAAAAAAAAAATAAACTCTAACTGAAAATATTCAAATCTTAAATAATATAAATTACTTATGCAGTGTTTTCAGACTACCAACTATGTATAAATCAAAAATACTGTTAATAAGATCTGAAACATAAGATCCATTCTGAGAGATGTTAAAAAATATCCTATTTCTAGCTAATTTCTCTAGGTCCTGTGAATCTCCTCATATTTATCAAAGCTTTAAACTCTTTGTTATTGGGAAAAAATATCACACTATAGATGACAAAAGAAAAGAAGAAAGTAGTACTTGATCAATCAAGGCAAAACATTTTTATTTTATGGGAAAAAATGAATATGTAGAGATATAGATTAAATCATTGTTCAGGTAATTTTGTCTGTGCCATTTCTTTCTGTTATCAGTTTCTAGGCAGTGTCACCACCCACAGGTAGGGGCTGTGATGTTTGTTATAAATCCTTGTCAAGCTGAACAAAGACAAATACTGGATACATGTCAGGGAATCTAATGGTTTCATTTTACACTCACTATAACTCCAGCTATCAGCCCTTTATTTAGAATGAGAAGGTGTTAAATAATGAGATTTTAAATGTAAATAGACCTCCACAAAACTGTAAGCAAACAACCCCTAAATTCTGTATAGTACACTTCAGTAAGTTCTCAGTTCCCACAGCAAACTCCTCAAAGGGGCTGGCTTACAAGCCACAATACACCATTACACAACTCTCCACTCCCACAGCAGAGTTCAGAATGGAGAACAGAGAAGTTGACAGCTGTGCTTTGACCAGGCAAAGCAAGAGAGGAAAGCAAATATCACCAGTCCTTAGATCCTGTGTTTGTCCTGCTTCATTGATGGTCAAGAGCTGGGGCAAACCAAGGAAAAAAAAGAGGAAGACAGAAGAAACAGAGAGAGGGAAGAGAGACAGAGGAAAAAGAGAGAAAATATAGCAAGAGGGCCTGATCAACCTTTTATGGTTGCATTGCTGTAGATGCACTACAGCAGATTCATTCCACCAACAAGACTAGCATGCCACTCCCTGGCTCATATCAGTAAGGTTGGCTGTATCCTCTCCCCTCTTGAAACATAGTTTAAAGCCCTCTCAATCAGTCCCTGAGTCATCAGTCACAATCTTTTTCCCCATTTAAGACAAGTGGACCCACCTGTCAAGAGCAGGCTTAGTGCCAGGTAAACTACCTGATAGTCCAAACCATCAAAATTCCCCCAGCCGTCATGTAGTGATCAGGCTAGGTCCTGTTCCATTCAGTACTCACCCCTGGTATTGATCGAGGAGAACACAACCTGTGCAACTCCTTTGACCAAATGCTCCAGTACCCCAAAGTGCTTTTTGTTTGCCACAAAACTTCTTCCTTCAATCTCATCACTGCCAAGCTGGAAAACTAATAGAGTATAATTGTCAGAGGGACATACCAGATCAAGATGCTTCATGTATATAAATTGTATTTAAGATTGCTTTAAGAAAAAAGGCTTGTTTTTACCACACCTCAGAAACAGATTAGGCCTTTTACTTAGTCAGTGGAGACAAACAAAATAATCAAATAAAATACTACAGAAGCAAGAATAACTTAACAGTCCCTTAAATAACTGAATATTATTAGGTATAAAAACCTAACTCATAATCCATGCAGATGATTATCTGTAAACAACCAGTACTAAATAGCTTATCAAACAGTAGCCATTTGGAAATACATTAAAAAAACCCAACCCACAGGCTCATACCTAGCTGTATTGGACATGATTGATTCTTTGCATGCCAGATAAATATAAGCAAAAATACAAGGATGTCTGAAGGATACTTCTTGAATAGCATATTCCTGCTGCACTCCTCAGAAGATGAGATTGATTCATCAACATGCCTTTTATTCAGAGACTTAGCCTGGTAATAAACTTAGCAATTTTAGTGTCAGCAATCATTAGCCTAAAAGGTTCTTTCAGAGAAAGCTGGATAGATATCTGGTCCAAAATCTTTCTATTATTACACTAATTAGATTGTGGCAATGCCTTAAATCTATAGGGCAGGAAGAAAATAGGAATCTTTTAGACAAAACAAGAATATGGCCTGATCAGAGCCAGAATCATCAGTTCAACTATGCCTGTTTTATGTCTCCTAAGAACAGATACAATATAGTCCTCCAAGAATACATAGAGAACAGATCTAGATATGTTAAGCAAGCCCTTGGATTTGTTGTAGAGTGTATTATGTAGATTGAAGGAAATGGTCTTCTGGTTTTACCCATGATTGATAGAGGGGAACTACAAAAAAATTTGATTTCTGGCATTCACTCTGATACCAAGAATTTTGTTGATTTTTATTTTTGGTTTGTTTTTTTGGATTGTTTTTCTTAGGTGGGGGGGGTGTGCTTGTTTGCTTGTGGGTTTCTTGGTGGTTTTTGTTTGTGTTTGCTTGTTTGTGGAGGTTTCTCCTGTAGTCACAGAGATGCTGTATTTCTGTCTAGACCTTGATTTTTTAGCTTAATCAAACTCCAGCTGCAGTTCCATTGTTTGCAGTTCCCTGCTCACCAGATTAATAAATCAGCAGAGCTAATGCACAACATTCCCTTAAAATTAACTTCATAAAAATCTATAACAGGCTTAAGTTAAATTAATCAAATAGCTATATATTAGAGAACAGTTTATGAAAACATGGTCAGAACTGGATCTCTTAGAGAGGTTTACTGTTATCAAGGTGCAGAAATGTGCACTTGGAAGACATGGACAGAAATTAAGATAGCGCGTGTTCTAGAGTGATGAAATTTTTGTAACTGACTTAGAACCAACAAAGCACGAGTTCCATGAAAATTTTCTTACTCTCTAAACAAGTTTGGTTTTTTTTAAATTTTAGCAATTACTAAAAGAAAAGAATTAATTTCATCTTTTGGTTGTGTTAAAGATGTGCTTTAAGGGTCCGAAGTGGAAACACATGATGAAGAGGACTCATCCAGTTTCATAGCATAATTGAAGGTATAATATTGCAAAAGTTGTGTAATATATGTATTTTCCATATTATTGAGTGATTATTACTCGAGATTTAAAACTGAAATGCTAATTTAGTTATTTTAAAGTCGAAATTGGTTTTAACCCTGGTAGATGGTACATGTTTCTATTATAACAGTGACTCGGGAAGGTTAAATATTAAATTATTGTGTTGCATTTTATGCACATCTCAGTTCAGTGTTAGAATGTTCACCACAACTTGTTTATTAAAGTCAAATATTTAGATTATAATTTTGAGATATCTGCCAATTATACTATGCATTAATGTATAATTATTATTTATATTTACATTTATAAGATAGGTAATTCTGAATTATATGTTATAAGGAAGCTTAAGCATTCTCTTTAAAAAAATATAATCACACAATAATTTGCTGAATATAACAAATAAACTTCTTATAATATAAAAAAAGAAAGTTGAGACTGTTGAAGAGTAGAGAAGATCTATGTCTTGTGCTTCTTAAATGCATTATCTTCTATTGTTCTTGAATATTTGCTGCCAAGGCTGAAATATTCAACAATGTTTTGTCTATATAGACAATAATTTTTGTAGTAGATTTGTGAATAGAGGTGCACTATTGTATAAGCACAAAGATCATAAGTGGCTCATCTGAGACAGAATTCTGTTTCTCAAGGTCTTGCAAGTCAGATGCATTTGTACTTCTTGCAGCTTAGCTTGATAATTACACCATATGTAAAAATCTATGATTTTATTCAGGTGGGCATTGAAGTGCAAATGCATCTTTCATGTCATGTACATGTATTAATAAGAGACTGCTTTTTATGTTTGTATTTGAAATTTTACTCAGCCTTTCTACCTCAATATTTAGTTATTTTAAGTATAACATTCAGTTATATGACATGGCAAGTTTTTGTATGGACAACATTATTTTCAATATTTTTTATTTATAGTAAAAAAGGGAAAAGTCTACAGTTTGCTCTTTATCCAACTTGAGGTTCATTTAAATTTATTTTACACTGCAATTATGTTCATTTCCAGGAATTCCTCTTATGTTTTGACATCTTGTCAGATGATTGGTCTATAAATATACCAGCTTGATGAAAGCAGATTTTCCACCCCCTGAAACCAATCTTTTCATGTTCGTAAGTTCAGATTCTGCTAACTACAGATAATTTGTCCTGTAATGTAGCTCTGCTGATAACATTCACTGTTGATTTCAATCAGACTTTTTAGATCAGTAATAATTTTTAGATCAGTATTTTTTAGTGGATGTAAGAAAGCTATTTGAAGGAGTTCAGTCATAAACTTGGTGATATTCAACTTGAGATTCAGAAGCTTAACTTCAGAATCTTGGTTCAATTCCCCACTTGAGATGTGCATTTCCATTTCCATCTCTAGTTCCACTTGAAAAGCTCTATGATATTTGAAAATCCAACGAGGCTGGCAGGTACAAGAGAGAACTTTTGGGACTTCTGCTTTACTTCTAGGGTTTGATTCCATTGCTGGCAGTTGGATGCCTGGATCACTTGCTATGTCTTCATGTGTCTTAATGTCCTGCAGGTGTTTTTCAAGTTTGGGCATCTCTCTTAGAACAGCAGCTAGAAGCTAGACATTTGGAAAATCTCTAATCAGATTCACCTCCAAATTTTGGCCTCATTGATCTCCCATTAGATGTGAAATCATATTAAGTTAAAATTTGTAATGTGTCACTGCACATGAAGGAATGAATCTGTGAATGAGACGATATGAAGTTGTCTCAGAGTGCACCCTGACATTACGCATAACATTGTTATTTTATTTTTAAAAGTTTAATATCTTAATTAATCTACTGCTCTAATGCATAATATCATTAATAGAAATGTTTTGACAACAGTATCTTCAAAATAATTTGGAGAAAACATGTATATGATTTTATGTATTGATCTATTTTAAATTATGTTTTAAAAAACTCCAATATGTCAGTGAAGGAATTCTAAACAACCATTTAAAAAGTAAATTATAAATTCAATGCTATCAAGAAAATTGATTTGGAAAAAAATCAAAATTTTATAAAAAGAGGACGACGTTCTCTATTTTCTAAAGCAGTGTTTATTGTAGTAATGACAGCACACTTTTTACAAGGAATCTCAAAGACAAAAGTTAATTTCTAGGGTTTTTTTCACCAAGTAGTTAATTTTCCATAAAGTCTCCCTACTGACATAATCTGAAGAAAAGCAGAACAACAATTCAATCAATATATTTTAGAAGAATGTTTAAAAAAAAATAATAACACCTTTCTTTTGATGAATCAATTTTACATTGCATCATTTAGAGCTGATGGATTATTATTCTTCTGAAATTGTTTTTCTTAATCACATAGGGTAATTTTATTACCTTACCTTAATTCTCATTTAAGTATGTTGTAGAAAAAAAATACTGGAAATTACAGAAAATACACTTAAACAAATTTTGGAGATTTGTTCAAGATTTAGTACTGAAAATATTTATATTTTAAAATGTGATCCATTTTTTCTCATTATTTAAACATTTTAAAAATCCATTTTGTACAAGTCTTTAAAATCAATGTTAATGTTAATAAAATATCAATAGTGGCAATAATAATGTATCCAGATTTTTTGGTTTTGACCATGATGATAAAATTTGACATTTAAAACATAATTTTTCCTCTGTATAATGTATAGTTGCTAAAGGACTTTAAGTTTTTGATTTGCCTATTGAAAATTTCTTGTTCTGTTCTTTTTTTTCACAGATATTTAATGATGGGAGGTGGGATTAAAAAAGTAATTTTCCTTTTATTTATTTAATGTTTGGGGTTCTAAAGTACCTGTTCTTAAGCATTTTAGGGTCACTTTTCATGAAAAAATAGATACCTAATCAATTCCACCTGTTTTCCCTATATGGTGCAGTAAATTTATTACAGTAATAACTGCTCTGCTTGGGTTGTAGGCATGCATTCATCTGAAAGAACTTATTAAGAAACAAAATACCTGTTTATTCTGATGAATTGGTGTAAATTATATGCACTCTTCATTCAAAAATGCAGAATTTAATTTTTATATAATTTAATCATATCTACATGTTCAGATTTTCATACTTGTCTGGTTCTATTAAACATACACACAAATTTGCTAAGTAATACATATTTTAAACTGCATATATATTCATTGCCAGCCAAATAGGATTTTTTTCTACTTATTTTATGCCAGCATCCATGCATTTAGGCCCTGCAACTAACATAGAACAACAGCATGCCTTGCTGTCCTTAAATTTAAAGATACTTAACATGGAAAATATCATGGGGTACTTAGTAGAGTACCCCAATCTGGAATGTAAAATCACGCTTTCTGTAATAAATATCATTTGTATTCACAAATATCTTCTAATGTTCACTATGAAAATAAGAGATTTATAATTTATTTGTTTTGCTTCCTACATAGAAACAGTTCTAAAAAGCACCAAACAGCAGTGAAATTTCTTTACCTCTTTTTAAGTTAAGTACTTCTTCTAAATACCCTTTTGAATTTAGAATCCAAAAACATTATCAACTCTGTCTGCTACATTGTTTTAAATTTTCAGTTTATAAAGTGACTGAGAAATTCCCTCAGTGTCAATATATAGGTACTAAGGAAATAAATTACTCCTGTGATAATGATTAAAGGAGTAAGCTCTCAGGGGGCCATAACCCACATTTTAAATTTCCATACAATAATTGATTATTCATGTGAATATATCATTGTCAGTTTTACGTATCTGTAACTGTTTGAGAATATTGATGGCCTACAGAAGAAGGATGGCCTATTGATGGCAGCGTAAACATTCATAATTCATGTCATGGTTTAACTTGGGTTGTAATAGCTCTTTTAGAAACAGGTCTAGTATATTAATTAATTAAATTATTTTATTAATGGAAAGGCTTGAACCACGTGTCTAGGAAACACTACAGCACTCTTCTGGGACTGCTTTTTACCACCCCAAGAGATTCTTTCCAAGACAAATCTGCAATGGATAATAGTAGGAGCAAGCAGCTTCAGATGTCAGCCTGATAGACTTATGGCATTATGGAAGAGTTTAGGTTGGCAAAAACCTTTATCATCAAGCCCCACCATAAAGCCAATACTGCCATGTCCATAACTAAACTACGTCTGTAAGAGCCACATCTACACATCTTTCAAATACCTCCAGGGGTGGTGATTCAACCACTTCCCTGGGCAGCCTGTTCCCAGTGCCTGACAATAGTTCAGCTGGAATAAAGCAATTGGTTTTGCAAAGTTAAAAAGTATTAGAAATATCTGGGTTTTTTTTTTTCAAAGATACATATTTTTACATCAGGAAAAGAGGGAAGGCTATTGTGTTCCTATAATTAGATTCAGTTCTGTTTGCTGATCTAGCTAATTTTTTATGTGACTAGAATTGCCATAATAGACACAGGTTGAATCATGATATGGAGACAGAATGAATATCATGATACAGTCAAACTTTGCAGAGTCTTTATAGAAGGTAAGAATAGTGTGTCTGCCAAGCTGTGTTGACTAGTGCTGTAGTAGTTCAACTTCTGGACCTGGATTCAGTCTTTATGCATATATATGGGAGAAGGGATTTGTAGAGCATCTGACGTTTGCTGTTACTCATTAGCAAATATCAGCACTGATCATTTGCTTTTTGAAGCAGCAAAGACAGCAAAGCTCCGTCATTTGACCATTCGCGGAGAAAGAAATGTCTCCATATGGTCATACTAACCTGTTGGAAAATCACTGATGCTGCAAATAACCTCAGTAAGGACTGAAGTTCTTCCATCAGATGTGGAAAAGAAAGGTAACTGTGAAACAAGGACAGAATTAGGCTTCTAGAGCATTGTAAAGTAGATGGATAATGAATTGTGTAGGGCATGATAGAAAGTGCCAGTAGAGAAGTATATATAAATTTTGTAAAAACCATAAAATCTCCTGTTAGTGACTATTAAGACGCTTGTGGGAATACAGTGTGAATGAAATGTCAGTTACAAAAGTACTGGAAGAAAGGTTGGGCTGACTGCACATCTGTTTGCCCCAGAGTACCTATCAGGAGCCTGATTGTTGTGTTTAGATGTTTGCCTCTTTTCTGTCTGACTTAAATCTCTTTCTTTGTTAAGCAGACACTTGGCTATTTTATAATATCTGACTCAATTTCTACTGCTTGATCTTGTCTATTTTGTATAAATATTGAATTATTAATTAGAAAAAAAGTAGATTTTCCCAAATTGAGCATGAATATTGCAAACCCTGGGTAAAACTGGAGGAAAATAGGGATTAATTGCTTTGGAGTTTACTCTCTTTTTTCCTCCTTGAAAATTTTTAATATTCCCTCATTACAATCATACTAGTCAATAAGAAAATCCACAAGGGATACATTTAGCCAGGCTTTCTGGCCAACACTGCATAAAAGCATTTGGGAAATCATAAAAATTTTCCAAGAGTGGGAAAATTATGTCTCTCTAGATCAGCACATTACATTTCTATTGCTTGGGAATAAGACGATGCAGCAAGTTTACCAGCACAAGAGGGACTTAATGCCTCTTGTGAAGTACTCATGTTTTACTTACAGTTCTGCACAATTCGAGCTAGTATTTAAATACCATACATTATATTCATTTCTGTAAGCCTTCTGCCAGCATCTGACTGGCATAAGTAATTTCTAGATTCAAATTGAAGAAATTATCTTAAATTTCTATGTCAACATTTAGAACAATAGAACTAAATATTCTGATGCTCAGCTAAATAATTTACTTCACTTAAAACACACAAACTAATTTCTTTGGTAAAAATCCTTCTCTTAAAGGGAGAACACAAAAAAACATATTAATAAAAATAAACCAACAGTAATGTAAGTAAATACTATCATGTCCAGGACATAACTTTAGGAATAAAACAAAAAATATTTCATAGTTTATGAAATCCTTGTGTGGGGCTAGTTCAGTTCAGTCTTTTCCCTCATAAGTTGGCAACTTTTCACTTTGTTGGGAGTTTTTTTGTGTTTTGGCTTTTTATAATCCTTTTCAAAGGTAATCAAACAATACTGAAGAGCTAACCACTTCTAATATTTCCACTTTCATGTCATCATCAATGTCTTCTCCTTTTCATAAAATATCATTAAATTGCCTTTTGTAGTTCATCTTTCTTAAGTAATATTTTTTTTCAATTTATTGGGGCAAAAAAGAAGGCATGGTTATGAACGGTTTACTTTTTTCTTTTATCCCTTGACTGCCTAATATTCACAAAGAAAGCAGGCCATGGGAACACAAACTTAAAGAACAGTAGGTCTGGAAAAAATGTTTTAGTTCAACCTTTACACTGTCACAAGTTAAGGAATGCTTCAATGATAGTACCAGATATTGTGTTATCTGTTTAGAAATATTATAATAAAATCCTACACTGCCGATCAGCAGTGCTTCCAAGTCAGCTGTACTACCAACTCTGCTTTCAGTTGTTCTTATTTCAAATTCAGCTGAATACTTCAAGCTGCTTTCTGAGAATGCATGAAGAAGAGTTTGTTGTCTATAGCAATCTGTGGTATATCGGTTCCTTTTTCTATCCTTTTGACTTTTTTCTTTTAGTAGACAGAGACTTGAATATGTCTTTAAAAATTTTAGTGTTGTTATCAGGCCATCTTCAAAGGCAATCAAGATAATTTTCAATTCCAGTCTTGCCTTCTAAAGCTTACTCAGTCCAGTAGATTAATGGAATTTAGGCTTCTCACTTCTAGGGGATACCTTTTTTTGTAGATATAAATACTGACTGAGTCCAGGAAAACTTCTGAAAGGTTATAAATATGTCTTTTTAGTTGACAGCAAATTGTTTTAATTCTTACTTTGAAAGCATTTTTTCATCTATACATGTGTATATTTTTATTTATACAACATTTACTAGAATATAAGAACAACATAATAACAATGTAAAAATTACTGAAGTTAATGTTTTTGTTAAACTTTTTTTTTTATCTTGCTATTATCAATATTAATAATTTTTAGGTTTTTCCACCTGACTTTTTCATACTAGTCCAAATTTCTCATATTTTGTAAGGGGCTATATAAAGATAATCTCTTTTTTATAAGTAAAATAAATTTCTTATTTTTTTACAGAATGCATTATCCTGATCAAGAAAACTGGAGGTTTGCTATCTGCAAATCTATGTTTTAATTTACAGAATCCTTCTCCAAGAATTATTCTTCAATGCTCAGCTGATACCAAAGGCAAGAATCTAAAATACACACTAAAGAGTACATTACTTACAATTGCTTAATAACAACATAGAAAAAGTTACAAATTAAGTATATTTGACTTTCTAACAGTTTTAAGTTTTGCTTCCCTTCTCATAGATCATCATGTAATTGCATCAATGTAAATCCTTAAATTAGCACATTCTTCTCAGGAGAAATGAGTATAACCAAGATGAACTTTAGGGGCTGATGTCTATCATCCTGGAGATCGTGTTCGTGTTTATGAGGAAGCTGCACTTTAACAGCACTTTACTCAGTCTGTATCATTCCACCCCTCAACAAGGAATAGACTCTTCCTAGTGGGAGAAAAAGCTAGTTTCTACAAATTATCTGTATTGGTACATCTAAGGCAACAAGTTTTTTCACATTTTCTATTGTAGTCTTAGATTTATCAACTACATATTGCAATAGTCTTTGGAACAATAGCTTATCTGACTCATTAACAGAACCCTCCTGCTAGTTCCAAGCAAACCGGACCTACCAGAGCATCATTATTATTTAAGGAATATTAAGTTCCATATTTTGAAGGAGGGATGAATGCATTACCTAAAATGACCTGAAAGTTTGGCATATTACTTGTGTAATATTACTATTTCCTGTCCAGCTGGGAGTTGTGCCAACTTTTTACTTTTGCGCTTTTCTATGGTGTTGTTCACGTCTTACCTTTTTCTTTTCTCAGTGCAGTCTTCCATAATTATTTATGGAAGGACATTTTTTCATATTGGCCCTGTTCATCATGCCCATCATAATTATAAAAGGGAGATGTTCACACTGTTTTTTCTACACCTCAGCATTTTATAGCGCACCATTTTCATATAAATATTTACCATAATAATTCCTTCCTTCCTTCCTTCCTGACTTCCTTCCTGCCTGCCTGCCTTCCTTCCTTCCTTCCTTCCTTCCTTCCTTCCTTCCTGCCTTCCTTCCTTCCTGCCTGCCTTCCTTCCTTCCTTCCTGCCTTCCTGCCTTCCTTCCTTCCTTCCTGCCTTCCTGCCTGCCTTCCTGCCTTCCTGCCTGCCTTCCTGCCTGCCTTCCTTATTGCCTGCCTTCCTGCCTTCCTTCCTTCCTTCCTTCCTTCCTTCCTTCCTTCCTTCCTTCCTTCCTTCCTTCCTTCCTTCCTTCCTTCCTTCCTTCCTTCCTTCCTTCCTTCCTTCCTTCCTTCCTTCCTTCCTTCCTTCCTTCCTTCCTTCCTTCCTTCCTTCCTTCCTTCCTTCCTTCCTTCCTTCCTTCCTTCCTTCCTTCCTTCCTGCCTTCCTTCCTGCCTGCCTTCCTGCCTTCCTGCCTTCCTGCCTTCCTGCCTGCCTTCCTGCCTGCCTTCCTGCCTGCCTTCCTGCCTTCCTGCCTTCCTGCCTTCCTGCCTTCCTTTCTGACTTCCTTCCTGACTTCCTTCATGACTTCCTGACTTCCTGCCTGCCTGCCTTCCTGGCTTCCTTCCTTCCTTCCTTCCTTCCTTCCTGGCTTCCTGACTTCCTGCCTGCCTTCCTGCCTGCCTTCCTGCCTTCCTGCCTTCCGTCCTTCCTGCCTTCCTGCCTGCCTTCCTGCCTTCCTGCCTTCCGTCCTTCCTGCCTTCCTGCCTCCCTTTCCTTTCTGGATTTTTCTACCTGAAAACGCATAATAAAGATCTTTGCAGAAGACTGAGGATTTTGTTTTAAGAAAATTATCTTGAATAAAAAATAAAAATCTTTATGAACACCCAAGTTTCATAAAAAAGATGGAGCAGGTTCCAGGAGCGTTAATTTTTTAATTAACCAGTTTACTTGTAAACAGCTGCAGCATAACATTTGCACAGAGCATATACATTGGCATTGCATACAAAATAAACTATGTGATGGGAAACTTTATTCTCAGACAGTCAAGATTCCTAAACTGGACTCGTATTTTTCATGACAGTATTTCATATATATCTCTAGGACCTTCAGTGTCTGAAATTGAAAGAAGTTACATGTCCTCCTTGATTGTTGCCTCTTTTTATGTCTTTATCCTTCACTTGGTACTATAATCCCCTTGTCATAACTTTCATCTAAGTATACAAAAAAGAGGATTTCTGCTTCCAGCAAGAAAAGTGTATGAAAGAGTGACAGGTCTTCTACCTGAGGGCTATTTCAATGTTTAATGCTCTTGTACATAAATGGGAACTTTACAAATTTCTTGAGGAAGATATATTTTTGACAGGTAAGGAAACACAAAACATTGTGGTAACGAACGAGCTGAAAAAAATATTAATTGTGTATGCTCAATGAGTATTAGTAAGATTAATAACAATAACTGTTTTACTGGATGTGAAAATCGGGGGGGTGATTTTCAAAATACCAGCCAGTCAACAAGGGATATGAAAACTAATGCAAAATTAAATGTTGGGATTAGGTCTACATTTGTGCTAAAAGTAGATATATGAATTATCACTTATAGGGTTAGTTCTACAGTAACAGTAACTTCTCATGGATATTGTTTACCCAAATTTTTGCTCATACAGTTGCCAGTCTGGCCTTTGGGCATTGGTACCTCATTTAGAATCCAATCCCTGTGCAAATTGTTGTATGAATTAGAATTTTCGCATTTATTCTGAATGAGACTATATTAATTCAATGACTGTATAAGAGATCTTGAGTTTTCCCCCTGCACATAACTATCTCTAGACAATACTGTAGCTGTTTTATCCAGGAGCATCTGCAAACCTCATAAACTCTGCAGAACTCCTCAAAGCTGAACTTCCAGTGGGGGGAGTTCAGAAATACGTCTACAATCATAAAGACATTGGCAACATTTTTCCAACTACTCACCTGAGGATGAGCAACCTTGCATCAAAAACGACTTTAAATACATATTAAAATACAGAAATCCATAAGGGTGAGTATCACTTCCAATGTATATTTGTCGAAGATCAGCTAACTCTAAGTGCTCTGACAAAATCTTTTAAACAGTCAATTGGACTTTTGACTCATTAAAACCAAAATAGCAACACTCAATTATGCTAGCAAATAATTTTAAAATTAAACAGAAAAGGGCATACATGAGAAGTCTTGATTCTTTGTAAAAGTTCCTGAATATGAAGAATTCTATCTCATTTTTATGGGAGAAATAAGCACAGCAGATATGAAAATAATTTAAAAAAATTTAACAAACCTCAATATAGAACACTAGAAAACAAAGGGTGCTGAAAAAGTGTAATTTATATAATAATAGCTGGGGGTGGGGAGTGGGGGTGGGAAAGTTAAATCAGAAATTCAAAATCTAAGAATAATAATAGATAGGATAAATTAAAAAAGAATTTTTGCCTGCCCTGAATAAAATATATAATAAATGTCCTTTATAGCTATAATGAAACACTGAAAAAAGAGGCAAACATGGAGAAGCAGACAAGAGAAAAGTATTTTTAGATGAATTTTGAAGCAGATGGAGAATCATGTGGATACAAACCCATTTGAATATATGGCACTTTAAAAATTCAGGAAAATGTTGGTGGTGTTAGACTGAAAATAGATATCTATATATCAGGACAAATTAAAAAAATACGAGAACTGTAACTTAGATGGTGACCTGAGGAAGAAAGGGGAGGGAAGAGGTAAAGGGAGCAAGGGAGGGAGGGAGGGAGGAGGTGAGAGAAATGTTTCTTATAACTGTTTACAATTCCTTTATGTTGGTTAATCTTAGTTGCCAAGAAGCTGAAAAAATGTACAAGGTAGAAGTTAAAATTATTCTATTTCCTACATTCCATTCAAAGCTTCCTTTTCTCCAACCTCTTAAATGTGTAATTTATGCTAATTTTAATCTCTCTGAGGTATTTTAAAGACCTTATGGAAAAGTTTACACTACAGTTAATATCCTTTAGGACATGAACAGTCACAGTAAAACATTTTTTGCAGTAGCCAGAAGGAGGTGTGGCTAGGACCCAGAGGTTATTCTATATGACCTCACATCATTTTCAGGGAATGTGGGAAGGACTCGCTTCAGGGTCACTGTAGGATGCTGGATTGTCAGGGGTTTTCTTGGGAGGCTTGAGCAGTAAAGTGTCTTTTCTCTCACCCTCTGTCATCAGCATTTTTTCTGTAACTGTTCCTTTTCTTATCTCATTGCTCTTTCCAGTAAATTGCTTCTATCTCAGCCCATGATCTTTACCTCTTCTGCCTCCAGTTTACTTCTCCAGCCCTATACAGGGAAGGAGAGGGGAAGGAGGAGTGAGTGAGCGAGTGAGTGAGTGGCGTATTGTTGGATGTGGATTCAGTGGGAACATTAAATCATGTTTCCTAAACCATGACATATACAAATAGTCATCAAGAATGTAATCAATGACATTTTTACTTTCATATTTCTCTATGTATGTTTACAGAATCTCAGGACATCAAAAAATAACACAAGTTATTTTTCTCATACTCAAAATTCTTATCTATCTGCTAAGCAAAAAGAAGTCATGATCAAATTTTTAAACTGTTAATATTATTGTAGAGTGTTATTCCTGATACACTTCTCATTGCTATTAAACTGATTTTTCAGTATTACTTCATAAAAGTTCCATTTAACATTGGGGCAAATTTTATTGAGTATCAAGAATAAATTTGTGGTGAATTCACTGTGGTGGGATGCCAGATGCCCTCCAGCTGCTCTCTCCCTCACCCTGCTCAACAGGACACAAGAAGAGAGTTAGATGGAAAAGTTCATTGTTGAAGATAAACACATCACTCACTAGTACAGCAAAATCAGACTTGATTTAAGGAAAATTAATTTAATTTATTGCTGATTTTAAAAAGAGTAGGATGGTGAGAAACAAAGAAGAAAACTAAAGCATCTTTTCCCCACCCCTGCCTTCCTCTCAGGCTCAACTTCATTCTGCCATTCTCAGTTCCTTTAGCTCTTTATCCCCAAGCAATGCAGAGGAACATGACAAGGGGTTTGTGATCAATTCATAACACTTCATATATGCCTCTTCTTACTCATCACAGTATACCCCTGCTCCAAGATATGGTCCCAAACATGGGGTAAAGTCATTCAGAGGAAGACTGCTCCAGTGTGAGGTCTTCCAAGGGCTGCAGTGTGGCTGTCTGCACTGATGTGGTCCTTTCCATGGGCTGCGGTGACTACCTACTTCATGGAGGTCCTCAAATACTGCAGGGGACAACGTACCGCACCAAATAAGATGGAAAGTGTACATTTCAAACAATATATTGACAAATACCTGCACCCTCTTCAGAGACTGCATCAGCCAAAGTATACCTTTTACAAAATTAATTTAGAAAGTGTAGGAGTCAATTGCCTTTAAGAAAAACATTAACTAGTACTAACACAAAACCTCTTGCACAGCATCTAAATTTTCCATCAGAATATATTGGTCAAATATTAGCTTTTATTGTGACTGTGTTCATTTTAAACAAATAAAATCCTTTGTAAGTTTAGAAGTCTGACTATAACAATGTGGAATGGCTCATGTTTGAGATGTGGAAAACGAAACTGTGTATAAATCATGTCTATCCTTCTGAGGATTTTATTTCTGACTTAGTTGATGCCCAAAAGTTATTCTTTACCTTTTTTATTACTGTTGGAAATGGCTGCTTCTTACAGTAAATGATATCTTATCCAGATCGAGATGTTTAAAAAAAGATTGAGCTGGATCAACATGTTGGATTTGTACTAAAGGAATTAATTTTAAAGACATTACAGTGTGCACTGAGAATATTTAGTATTCATCTCTCTGTTCTGCATCCTGAATCCAACTTGCACATGTGCTCACCAGAGAAGGACATGAAAGGCCAATATTCATTTGGCACTTTTCCTCTAAGCTTCCTCCATACATCATGCATTTCCAATGTTATTCAGTTTGAGGTTATGGGCACAGAGCTAATGTGAACGTTGTACTAAAGCCAGCTAAACCAGAAAGAACAATGCCGTCTACATGCCAGTGTTTTCATTTTCTGATCAAATGTCTTACAGTTCCAGAAAGCCAGAGGAATTTAATATGCCTGTCTGGCAAGAAAGATCAATACGCATGTTTAGGGGTCTAGGAGAAGGAAGAAATTAATGAAGATTTATGTATCAATCAATTCTTTGAAAGAATGGAAAGTAAATGTAAAACATTATATTAATGAAAATTCAGGTTCCAAAAATTAAAGCTGCATTTTCTGTTACATATCTTTGGGCATAAAGCTAATTTATCTTGCAGTTCACACTGCTTTCCAGGCAACAATGAAACAGATGATGAACCTAGGTGAAGTAGGTTTGTCTACTTCAGACAGGCTACTAAGACTTTCTACTTCCCATATTGCTAAAGATTTTCTCTAATTTGTTGGAAGAATAATCCTAAACATTCTACAAAAATTATTCTTAATTTTTTAAATTTTACTCTGTATTTTTCATAATAGGTCACTAAAAAATTGCATTTTTTAAAAGAAGTTGCCATAAGGATCCATATCAATAAAATTTGCAGATTTCTTCTTTAAACATGAAGTGTAAAGCTTAAGCAACTAAAAGATCCATGATCCTTATTCAAGCAGACTACATCAGAGAGAATTTCTTAGGTTTTAGAAAAATTATTGCAATGTTACTGATACTGCAAAAGTATGACTGAAGTTTGCAACAGTGAATGAGTTAAGCTCAAAGAAAAAAAAACTTCATTAAATGTGTGTAGTTTCTACAGAAATGTCCTAGGGAAAATAATCTCAAGCAATAAATAAATACTGACAGCCCTGTATTTATGAAGCTTTTGGAGAGACAGAAGTGTATTGAGAAACACTTGTGTTGAATATAAACAGCTTTAAAAGCTTTCAGAGGAAATTGGTGTACAATGTTATTTGCAAGAATAGGAAACATTTTTTGGACAATCAAAAGGGACCATTTACAAATGCACTATTGCAGTAGAGGCAAAAAGAAGAAAAGTGGCACTACAAATACGTCCTTGTTTTGTTTCAGAAACCATAACAATACATCTGTTGTTTTAGAAACAGGCAGAAAATTTAAGTGTTTCAGTAGCAAAGCAAACAAATTTCTGTTATGGACAAAATCAGTGATGAATGCTGACTATATAAGAAAATTAATGTATTCTTAAAATGAGAAACCATTATAAGTGAAGAAATGAGCATTTATTACATTTTAGTGCTGAAGAGAAGTTATGGTGTTGTGTCTTCTATCTTAAACAGCTTTAGTTTCATCATTGGGAGTTTGATATCAGTTTCCATCAAAATGTATGCTCTTGATTATGATAAATGGATGGCATGAGGTCATAATGCATGCAATAAAGAACACAGTGTACTTCAGTAAAAATCAGAGATTTTATCTTAGTTGTAAATTCAGTCAATTCAAATAGAAGCTCTGACTCTATCCCAGTAGAAACCCAGGTGATGATAAACCTTCTTGATTAGAGACTTTGGAAAACAAAGCCATACAAAATTAAAATATATCAAACAGAGCAAAAAATTGTTGGAATTATAGTATTAGCAGAACTTCTACAAGTGTTTTATTTTGATACTCTTTTGCTTTCTAGTTGATGTAAGAGGTCCTTCAAGATGCTGTGCCCAGGGGAGAGCCCAGATGAACAATTCCTAGCAAGAAAAAAGAAAATGAATAAATAGCTCTAGAATATATTGCTGTTTTTCTGAGGCCTATTGTCAATCTTAGTGTTCCCAGAAGGCTCCTGAAGAAAACAGATCTTGATGATAATTTTAACATTTCTCCAGTTGAACTGATGAATAGATCTCTGTAGTACAGACATAAAATTGTTGAAATGAGAAGTCGTGTTAAAAAGATGAGGTTTTAAAGATGGGAAAAGGAGACAATTTTTTGAAAAAGCCCCACTCATTTAAATAAAACAAAACAAAGGCAAACAATGATACAGAATAGCAAACAGCTAGCAGAAATGGTTAAAGTTCATATTTCAAATCCAAGCGGACAGAGTTATAGGAGAATTGCTAATGGGGACTAGTTTTGGCTAATAGGTAGTCATTTCCCCCTTCTCTGACCCCTTAAATGGCAGTATTCTTTTCTATATGCAGTCTGTGGTACTTGCTGGCTTGACCACAGCTTGTCCTACATGACTGGAAATCCCCAGTTCCTCATAGAGTACATCTGTCCTATACTGTAGCATGAAGGAAGTCTTGTGTTGCTGATTTCCCTCACTGTGTGTTTCTGATGCACTCAAGTGTGTCGCCGGTACACCTCATGTTTTCCTGATATGCAGTACTAGGGCTGAAGCAATACCCTAGTGAACCTTTGGAAATGTTCCTCTTGGAGTGGGGATGTTCAGTCATTTAGCACTTTGCTGTCTGTGCCTTAAGCTCAAAACTGCCATGAGCATCCTCACTGGTAATCTGGTTGTGAATGTATGGAGTCTCACAGTGGATAAACCTCATGTCCTTCTCTCTTTGCCTTTCTTTAGTTGTTAATCAAGTGCATCTGGAGTACACTGTCATATTTTGTTGATGTTTTGTGTCCTACGCAGTATAAGCTAACAAAACGTGCTTTATTGTGTTTAATTTTGACATTTTATTTAAATTTTCTTTCCCTCAGTAAATTCTGTATGATATGCAACTGTCATAAATGCATAATAGTTTTCCTGTTAAAATGATGTGATAGTAAGGAGCATTCAAAATATGTCACAGTTAAGCATGGCCTGACATCTATAAGTACAAAAGGAGAAAATGAAGTTGAGTGTATATGGCCATGAGATCAGCTGCCCAGAGAAAGCAGGTGCATACTAAAGAAGATAGCAGATAAAAATTATTTGGGAATAATATTTACACCCAAGAGGGTCAATAAGATGTTGAAGAACATTATTTGTTACTGTTGTTGCCAGAATCACTGACCTATCGTGGGCTACCAACATCTTCTCTGCCATTGATCCGTCGGCAGAATATTCCCCATGGCCAGCTTGTTATGCTGGACTGAGCAGGCAGAGGTGTTCTGCAACAAAGACACAGAAATTACCAAAGAGAACAGCAGGGCAGATTTTTCCCTTCATTGCTGTTTTCCAGGTTCCTTCCACTTTCACGATTATAATTCTTGGGTTATTGTTTTTGATGCTCATTCAGCTGGTGCTTAGACTGAATTTATTTCTTTGCCACCTGGTGCAGGATCTACAGACTCTTTTTGTTTCTACTCCATTACTTAGGAAGTTAAATTGCTAATCACAGCTGGGTCCAGCTCGTGAAAATATAAACTGCATTGTCATTAAAATGATCACACGAACAAGCATGCAAAGCTGGGAACTTCCAGCCATAGTTAGTAACAAACATGCAGAGCCATATTCTTTCTCTTTGTTATACATTTGCCATTAGCTTTCAGAAGAGTAAGCAACTCCTCATCAATATACGCATTCCAACATATGGCAGCACATGCATTACCTTCAGCCTGGAAAATGTACCATTCTAAACTGATTAAAGCAGGATTGTAATATTCAGATATTCAAGATCTTCTCACTCGGTCTGCCCTTGGTGGTTGTACTCCCTATATTTTATTTTATATTTTTTTTCTTCCTCAAATACTCATCATAGGTGCAAGCTTAACTTAACTTACCCACACCAACACCAACATCTCCTGTTGCCCACAGTTTGACATCTGCAGATCATTAGAGAAGGAGAACAACACTCTGAAAGCACGGAAACAGGTCCAAAACACTTTAAAGAAACTGGAGAGATTATCAGTATTCTTTGAGAAATATCAAAAGTCTTCTTAAGATTCAAAGGGGGATTTTGAAATTCCACATATTTGGATGTGAATGAACAATGCATGGTATAAGTGATATATTAGGGGGACAAAAACTATGCTCCAGTTCTATTCGTATTCCATACATTCAACTAATTGCTCAGTTGGTTGCATATTTGAAGATGTTTCCTGAAGCCCTTGATTCATCAATGCATTTTTTTTTATCTTATCCAAGGCACATGATGTAAACCATAAAACACTTGTTACGACTGATTTATACTTAAACTTTAGTTAATATAAGCATAATAGGTCAGGTCATACATATACACATTACAGATTTTCTCTGTAAATATTACCATATTTTAATACTATGAAAATTGCTAACTAAACTTCTCTATGTGCTGTTAAAAGCTACTTCAGCAAAAGCTTTATTAAAAGAAGTTCAAATTCTGCACTTCTGAGACTTAAGCTTTCAAATAATAAAGCTATAGGAATCACGGTCATTTTTTGTTTGTTTTTTTGTTTGTTAGTAGTTCACTTGCAGAGCCACAAATATTCTTACTTACGAAAATGTCAACTGAATAATTTTCAGAAAAAAAATCCATTATGATTTATAGCTAATTTCACATCACCAAGAACACCAATCCAAAATCTAACTTATTAAGTTATAGTAGGCTCTTTGCAGTTTCTTTCTTGACAAGAAAGCAGTCAGATACCAGAAGTCCCATTAAATAGAATACAGGTTACTTTAACAGAACTGTGTGGAAAAAGCTAATTAACATTTTGATATCCAAGGCTGTTTTTCTGTGTAAGCAACACTGGAAAATGGGCTACAAAAGTGCCAGTCTCATTAAGGATTCAGAGTTTGCAGAACAATATCAAACTCTCCCAAGGAGCCCCATGTTAAGAACTGTGGTTAAGACCAAGCCAAATGCACAAAAGTGACACTGGAATATTCTGACAAAAGCTAATCTTTTGAGTCTTTTCACCTTTCTTTGTATGACAGATACTTAAAAATATGAGCAGGTTTCAACATACAGGTGAAAAGATTACTTGCAACAGTTTAAATTGAATAAGAAATGATAATACATTATTCTTTTCTTGCCTTGAAGAGATGGAAGTTGTTTGTGCTGTTATCTTTTTAGAGATGTTCTCCATTTGTCCTCACTTTGATAATTTGAAAAAAAAAAATAAAGAATTTTTGAACATATTAATTTGATCTGTATTTTAATGCACTGAGTTTCAGTGTTTAAATTACAAATGGCATCAAGCTGCGTTTTCAATTAATTTTTAAAAGGAAACTCCTTGCAATTAATGTGGCTAGGATTCCCATCACAGAGGCCTAATGTCAACCATCTGTTTTTAATTTTACAATTATATCAGAAATCTTTTCAAAACAGAGTAAGCATTTTACATGTAGAAGACAAGACACTTAAGATGAGGAATTTGAAATGTTATACTTTTTAATTTTAAAGATATTATACAAAAATGATGGCAATTTCTTTTTTTTTCTTAAAAAACCTTACAGCTGACACCAAATTATTCTTAATTTATTTCATGCTATTAATTTCTAATTAGTTTCATGCAATTACCTTCACATTAATCTTTTGCTCAGCTATTTAGAAAAAAATGTTCCGTTGTTCTGTACTGCTTTCCCCAGGAACAGAAACTATCCTTTTGTTTTGTTAGAGCATCTTTCTAAAAAGACAATTGGTTACTTTTCAAAGACCTAAAGAAAAATATATTTTGAATATTTCCATTTTTTTCCCCATGAAGTTTTACGTTTACAATTTTGTTTTAAATGCATGTGAAAAATTCAAACTGATAAAGAAAATAAGGTTTTTGATTTGGTAAAGGTGTTTTACAGGAAAATGGGTTTTAGGTTTGGGGGTTTTTCTTTTGGTAGGGTTTTTTTGTTTGCTTGTTTTAGTTTTGAATTGTTTGGAATTTTTTCCTGAGCTGAAAAAATATGTTCCATGGGGTTTTTTTTAAGACATTTTGAGTCCAAGGGATTCTGACCACTCTTCACTTATCCTGTATGAAGACACTGTATGAGTGGAAAAGGCTACTCACGTGCAGCATACCCTAGACCTTTGCTGCAGTGTAGTGATGGATGGAATAGCACATTCATGCATTATAGATGTGTGCATGCATCCAAAACATTATTGGGTTTTCCAAATATTTTCAAACATGGAGACAACCAGCAATATTTAAACAAGCGAATAAACAAATAAAAAACCTAAACAACCAACCCAAGAGAGAGAGAGAAAATGTTTGTTAAAAATGAGGTGAATTCTGCAAGTAAGTTATATATTAATAAAGTAAAAAATATTCATAATTAAATACTTTTTCATTATAATGCAGTTGATATATGTAGATTGTGAATAAAAATCATAGGTAACTGAGTACAGAACAGACTGGATTACAATAAACAAATTTGCTTCAAATGTGTAAAAATACAGTAATATCTTGATCCACTTTGAACATATTTAATATATAAGATACACAACTATAATTGAGCACTATTTTGTCCTCAACAACATTTATAAAGCTTAATAGTTTTTAAAATAGCTGGTCATAGAATTTAAGTAGGACACATTTTTGAAGGGCACTGAAAATTAAGATAATCACTGTTCTTCAAAATGTTTTTAAGTGGAAAATTGCAATGTCTGTTCAGTAAACAAACTGTGCCATGTAAAAAGATCAGGAACACCATGTGGGTAACAGCTGAAAACTGAAAAGGGTATGAGTATTCTTTAAACACCCACATTCAATATGTGTAATTTTATGCAAGATAGAAATCACAGGAAAATCACACACTATCAGTTAAGTGAGTCATGGCTGATAGAGACCCAATACAAACATATGACAAAGCTGAAAAAAAATTGTTAAATTACACAGGTTTTCTCCTATCACTTGATTGAATATTAAACTAAGGGGAAAAATAGATTTCTAATAGTTATTTTATTTATTTTCTCTCTTCTAATCAAGAAGAAAAATTACTTGATGGGGGTTTTTAAGTGTACCCTAACATTCTTTTAGTATATCTATAAAATATACAACTAGTAATCTAATTCCTCCAGTAAAATAAAAAGGAATATTATAAAGAGAGATGGCAGGACAGCAAGCTGCATTATATATTAAAAACTTTGGAACAGTTTTTAACTAAAAGTATTTCAGCATTTTTCAGTGGCTATAGGCTTAACATATCTTCAACAGAAGTAACCAAAAATAAATATGGCATCAAATTCCTTACAAATATCCCCTTGCTGTGTCTTGCTCAATGTCCCTGCCTTTCTACTCCAACCTCCTAAACGAGGGAAAAGTGAGAAACTGGGTTCTCACCCTAAAAAAGAGGTTAGTTAGCTGCTGCTAAGTTCCTCATACAACTAGCATAATAAATGCTTCAGCTAAACGCCTCTGGTTTCCCCTCTCTCACCACTTTTAAAACATTTACTTGTTTAAAGGATTTTTAAAATGGTCTCTCAGGTGGAAGAAATAACCTAGCATACTTGATTCTAGCCCTAGGTTCTACAGGTAGTTGACTTTTTTTTTGATTGCTTTCTCTAGATACAAATTATCCATTGTGTTCTGTTTTTATTTCCTATCAGCTGTGAACATCTTTCTGATTCCATGCACATTTATTTACATAAGCAAAGTTTAAAATAATTTTGTCTGGAATTTCAAAGCAACAATTGAAATGAATGAAGCCAAATGGAATTAATTGGAAGGACAAAAATATTATTTGATTGCATAACTTTAATCATAAGTGAAGAACTTTGCATATCAGAATACAGATGCAGTGGATGATGAAGCCATAAAGTGTAAACAGTATTCAGAGATCCTGTGTTGCACACAGAAGCTTCTTGCATTTGCCTGATATATTTATTATATTTTTTATTAGAAAATTGCAACATGATCTACTTAGAAGTGTTTTAAAAGTTTCTCAGGAGGAGATAATCAACTAATTACTTCCTTACATTTTTTTTCAAACAATTAAATAATTTTATATTTATAATATTTTTTTTTTCCTATGTATTCTAAAAACTGTTTGGGATTAAAAGAAATGTTACTGGTGTTAATTCATAGAGGCTTCTTAATTAGCATGAAGCAGTTACTATACAAAAATACATATCATAAACTGTGATTCTTTAGATTCAGATGTTCTTCCCACAAATAGCCATGTTTCATAGGGGATTTTTTTTCAGTTTTGAAGGTCAATCATACTTTTCTCCACTTATTCCTGTCATACTAAGTCTCATATTTGTTCAAATGCCTTCCCTCTTGGTAAATTGTGTGCATAAGTAATGTGCCATCCTATGTGTCCAATTCCTCAGAAACTATTTCATCTTTCACTAAATTTTAAAGCAATTGATTACCAGTTTGCAGGAACTGAAAATATATTTTAAGGAATTAATTTTCTTCCTTCTCCAATGTCTCTAATTTCTTTTATATTAAGCTATAATTTCCATTAGGGATGCAGATCCAGCTTTTAGACACCTCAGATTTTTTAATCTGAGTATAGCTGTTTTCTCGTAAACTAGACTAAGCTCACAGAGTTTAGTGGAAATCTGAGCTTAATCTACAGGTATCTAATAATATTTGATGAGATTTAGACATCAAAATATATCCTCACAATAGAAGCAGATTTAACATAGGAATTGGTATATGTTCATCAGCAGACTGATGGAATGACAGCTTGATGCCAGTTCTGATATGCTGGTGCATCACAAGCAAAATTCTTGAGATATTACCCTGTAGAAAAAGACTGAAGATTCTTTGATGGATTTTGGCTACTTTAACCATCACTAGTTTAATGTTACTAAAATAAAGGTAAAGGAAATAAAATAAAGAATAAAATAAAATAAATAAAAGTAAAATAAAAAATAAAAGGAAAAGGATATCAAATGCAATCTATGATTCTTGAATTTTATATTTTTCATGCTGAATAAAATTCTTATTTCTAGTAATATGGTGTTGATACAACATGTTCAGGCAGATGGTGCTACTTCTTACCTTAAACACTTGGATTCAGAGCATTTATTTCTATTAAAGTCTGAAGACATGGTGCTTAAATTTTATGAAAGTTGAGATGAAAAGTAAGAAATCTTCATATTTATTACTATTAAATGTATTAATTATAGTATCATTGATTAGTACTTTAAATATCAAGTACAATATCTTCTACTTCCTGGTTTGGTGGGGGATTTTTTGAGCAACTGAGTCAGTTCTCTATTACATTTTGAAAGAAAACAAGAAAGTACTACAGACTTATGAAAAAAGCTCTATAGGATTTTATGAGTTAAGTTAAAAAGCTTATTTTTTGATTGTGCAAATGCATATTTTCTTACCTAAGATGGTATGTCCAGTGTTATTCCAAAACAGATTTCCTGGTTTCCACTACAATTAGAATTCTTTTGTCTCTTTAACTTGAAGACTTTTTTTTATGCATTTATCATGGGTCCTCAACCTCATTAAAACATTCATACTGAATCATAAACTGGGACATCAGAGAAACAATTCAGATTTTATTTTTTAGACATGCTGACATCTTGCACCTTCTCAAAACCACATTAATTCACATCAGCATGTGATGTATATATGTTGGTGGAAACACCAAAATTCACTGTTTATGTTGTGGCCTTATGTGTTAGGTTTTGTGAAAATACGTTGAGGTAAAATCAGCCTAGCAGTGAGATTTTCTATTTGCATTATCAACTCAGAGATTCAGTCATAGGCATGAAACATCAAAAATGCATAGCTGAAGTATTTGTTCTTTATGCAATGTGGTACAAGGACTGTTTTCCACAGCTTCAACCCAAAAAACAAGTTTAGTAACTGCCCAAATCTTTCCAATCAATAAATAAACTAATTCTAGTAATGGTAGATAATGGCTTTACTGTAGTGTACAGGACTTGTTAAAGGATTATGAGTTCAGTTAATAGAAGATTGAAAATTATATCAGAAAACAATAATGTCTAAAAGTAACAGACATAGATTGTATTCAGATGTATGACCTAATGTCTTTTTCTTTTTCTCCTAACAAATTGTTTTAATTAATAAAATTTGGTAATTCCAGTAATAACTGGAATAAGAACTTGTTTCTAAGAAAGAAATGTGACAGGGAAATGCCTACATTTGTAATCAATTTTAACTTTCATTTAATAAACTGCAAATAGGAATGATGTGCAAAAGTATTTAATCAAATAATTCAGACAGAATTCTGCAATGCTGTAATGTGTTGGATAGCATGAACACAAAAAATTTCAGCAAACTGTAATATATTCAGTTAATGTAGTGCTGGCACATAACCCAGACATGATTTACATTTTCAAATATTTACTTGGAGTACTGTGGTGTTATGATATACAAACTACAGAAACTATTAATCAGAGTATTTGGTTCTGAACACTGATATTAGCTCATTAATTTTCCTGCAGCTTAAATGTGTTTCCATTAAGTCAAAATTTTGCCATTAGCATTAAGTGTGAGTCAAAAGGTTGATATTGCAACTTCACTTACAATGTGTTCCATGAATGTTCAATCTATAAGCTATTAAGAAGAGAAGAACCAATCAGAGGTAAAAATCATGTGCAATCTAAGTCCTGGCTGGGTGCATTTGATTGCAATCAAGTATCATCTGATCATCGAACCAAGAGTACTGGAAATAAAATATATTCTGAATTTTGTAATATTTCACTTAAAGGATGTATAATTCTGTTCTCCTTTACTCTGAGGGTTTTGATTTGCAGCTTGATTGTTTTCCTACTCATACAATCCCTGAAGAAATCCCTGAAGAAAAAATAAATTATGTTCCATAAGTGCATCTGTATGTCATGCATAAAAGTTACAATACATACAAGCACACAAAACAAACAGATTTAGAGGTCACTTTAATATTAATGGAAAAAAAAAAAATTAGGTAATTTATAAATGATATACATTTTTGTGTTTGAACCTGCAATATGACTAAACAGTGCTTTTCTCAATTCTTCCACCTAGTTTCGTTAATTCTGACTTAGAAACTTTTAATAAAGAACAAAATAAATTGTATATATCTTTTAACATTAGTTTGCATAAATCTTGATAATTTTGTAAACCTATAAGGCATACAAACAGCAGTAAAAAATATTCTGAAAAAATGTATTTTTAGTTCACAGACATCATTTGATGTTAATTTTAGTTTCTGTTTTGATTTCCTGACTTTAAAGTGAAGATTTCTTTATAAAAATTTGTTATATGAAAAAGGTATTTTTACATCACCACTGTCCCGCTCAGATGTAATGCTGATGTCCTAATCTGAATAAGATTAGCTGCATCCTTACTACTAAGAAAAAGAATTCTTACAATAATGTGCTACACTTGTATCTGTCTTCCTTTTGAGATGGTTAACAAAACTCCTGTTTCTTGTATACTTTTATTCAGTTATTATCAAGCAATATTAGAAGTTACTTAGGGATGATACTACTTTTTGTTTGTTTGTTTCTTTTGTTTTGTTTTTGTTTTTCTGTAACAAATATATTCTAGAAAGGAAACAGAATTCATCAAAGATAAATTATTTAGTCTAAGAGGAACTGAGGTCTGACAGAGAAAACACTGCAAATATTCTCAGAAAAACAGAAACAGCCCTTGTTTCCCAAATTATTTTTAAAGGCTGGTTAAGATAAAGGTTTGGGATTTTTTGCCCTCAGACATGTGCCACAGAGTGCTACTAGTACAGTATATTGCTCAAAAAAAAAAGGAAAAAAAGGCACATGAACCCACTTTTGTATTAACACAAAATTTGTATATGTTTTTTAATCAAGCAAATAAGTCTTCTCTTATTACAATTCTCACTTTACTCCAAAAAATTACTTTTACTATGTAACAATATATTTCACAATTGATTATTCATTTTGAGGGGAATAAGTAAACACGGACCTCTTCCTCTTGCCACCAAACCTTGAATTGCGCTGTTATAAAGACACCTGCAGAGTAAAGAATGAAAGGGGGCTTTTGGTGGCAACTCTTTCCCCTCTATAACTTTCCATTCTACTATGGATTAATCTCAGAAGTATTTATCTTTAGTAATCACAACAGGACATTGCATCTCTAGTGATGTAACAGATGGCCAGATATATAAAGTGAGGTAAGAAAAACCCTCTCAACCAAAAAAACAAACTCTCAGAAACATTTATTTTAATATGAAATATTGATTTTGAGATATTTGCACATTAGATTTAAAGCAAATATTTTCAGCCATCATTTTAAACTCTAGAATTTTCAAGTTCAACTCCAGATTTCAAGAAATCGTTGTGAATTACAGCCTCCAGGTAAGCTCCTGTCTTCCAAGTCAGAACGCTAACATGTTTAACCTCCGCTTCCAAAACCATTAAGTGTCTGAAGGTCAAAGTTTGAAAATTATTACAGAAGGACAGAAAAGTGGTCACATGATGATAAGGTGTAAAAGATGACTTTTGTTTCTGCCTCATCTGTATGCTTTCACTTTAAGCAAACGTATAGCTAAGAAAAATAACTTCATGTATTTCCTTTCAGATTGTTATTCATGCATACATACCTATTTTAAAAGAGTTCCCTGTTGCTTTGTTTGTTTTGTTTGCTGTGTTTTGGAAAAATTCTTCAAAAGATGGCTTTTAATTTTATTAAATGAAAACATGCTATTTATTAAGAAAAGATTATACTGACAACAGTATGAAAAAGAGGTTATTCAAGAGGAATACACAACAAAATTAACACTCTTAACTATCAGTTTTTTTCTGATTCTTTGCCACAAATCTGTTTTAGGTAAATTTCCAGCAAATCCCTGAAGCCTGTTTTTAAATTTAGCAACACATCATAGTTTAAATGCTTCCCTAAGTATTTTAATTCAGAATAAAGAACAGAAAAAAAGCATATTATATTATTGAAAAATAGAGGTTATTATGTCAGACAATTCAAAACATTAAAAGTACAAGTTTCTCAAAATGTACAATGAGCACATGAATATGGAGGTGCAAATAACCTTTAAAAAGTAAACTTTTGTGATCTTTCTTTTATATTTAAATTTTAATCAATTTCTTAACAAATCCCCATCTGACTTCAAAACAGTAGTTACCTTTAAATAACATCTGAAATTTTTTTATTAAGTGTTTGCTAAGGTGACACTTAAGCTTTTAAGTATATATGGTATTTAATTATTAATAAATTACTGGCAATATATTTATTATTCCAGTGAAACGCTGTAAAAGAGATTAATGTTTTTAATAGACAATCACTCTTCAGCATTTCCTGAAAGTGAATATTATTCTTTTAACCAAATTTATTTTGTTGATTAGGTATAATTGGGTATTTAATAATGATAATAATAATGTTAATAATTTTTTAAATAATGTTAATAATGTTTTATTTTTAATAATTTTTTTATTTTTTATTTAGATGCTTAAATATCATAAGTGGAACTTGACTGATTTCATGCAGATATCAAAACAACATCTATGAATTATACCCAGAAAGGTATCTCTTTTCTTCCATTTTTGTAAAGTGACATGACATGACAACTTTACCTACAGATCTTCAGTTTTAAGTTGGATGGACTTCATCTTCCAGATCTTCTAAAAAATGATCCTCATATCATCATCATGAAAAAAAAAATTAAAAAAATAGAATAATTTAATTGTATTGGAAGGAACCCCTAAAGATGATCTAGTCCAACCTCCTTGCCATTAGCAGGGACATCTTTCACTGGACCAGGTTGCTCAAAGGCCCATCCAACCTAACCTTGAACACTTTCAATGATGTGAACATCCTGGACAACCTCTTCAACAGTTTTACCACCCTTATAGTAAAAAATGCCTTCACTATTTGCAATCTAAATATATCCTTTTTCAGCTTAAAAACATTCTCCCTTATCCTGTTACTGCAGACCATTATACAAAGCCTGTCTGTCTCATAAATCACTTTTAAAGACTGAAAAACAGCAATAAAATATTCCCAGAGCCTTCTGTTCTTGAGGCTGAACAACCCCGACTCTCTCAGCTGGTATTGAACATTATCATGTGCTATCTGCTATTCCAATACAAAGTGTGCAGTTATAACACTGTTCTGAATAATGTTTGGGTCAGACTTTGTGTGTCATGGATTAAAACCAAGTAATATAATAGAACATCAGATGTGCTTTTCCCCAAAGTCCATACTTATTTGATGTTCATGCTTTGTTCTGGAAAACGCAGGGATGGCTACACCTTTCTTTAAAAATATATTCTGTAACTTCAGAAGAATTTCAGATTTCTGAATTGCTGTATCTCATAATGTATGTGTATAAATGCAACTTTAAAAGTCTCAAAAGTATCATGCAACAGCCGTTTCACATAGATTTTGGTAAAATGAAAAGACAGAGCACTGAAGCAATGATGACAGATTTTCCCTCCATTTCCAGAAAAGAATATTTTGCAAGATTTCAGGGAGAAGAAACACAAACCAATAAAGAATTTTTGATAAAGACAAGTTGGTGCAAATCAAGAATCAACATTTTAAAAATAACACACATAATTCTTTTAAACTGTGATCACATGAGGACTAATTTATCTATATTGTAAGAGGCAGATATGAACTGTACTGTCCACAACTTCTTGCTGTCAAAAAGTATTATTCAGCTCTCTAAGGCTGGCTGCTCATTATACAATGAAAGTTGTGCTGATGCAAAAGCAGCTCTGATGATGCCTCACATATACATTCATGCAGCTCTCTTTCATTTTGCTATGCATTTGTCTTAAAACTGTTAAATTGATCAAAGCCCGCTAATGTCTTTTATTGCCTTTTCAGCTACTAATTATTTTTGATGATCAAGGCAATGAATCAACTGTAACTTTTGGAACTTGTTTAAGCCCTGTGCAAAACTTTATTTTTCATCATCTATTTTTAGTCATTTCACTGATGTCTCCTCTGTTATATTATGCTATTTTTTTTACTCTGTACAGAACTTTCAGAAAGACATTATAAAAGATCTTTGAATAGCCATTTTCTTATGAATAAAGTAACCTTGTCAAAACATGAAAAGTGCCAGAAGACATTTAACAACAAAGACTTAATACTATCAGCACACAAAATTTATTCCTGATGCAAGACTAACCTTATTTTCAATAAAAACTAATAAATTTATTAAATGTCTGACATTTTATCAATACTGTAAACATTAATTGATGTATGAACATATGCTATAGAGATATAAAAGAAAAAAAATACTGAGGAAAAATAAGAAATAGGTTCCCATCCTATTTATTCTCTTGAGAACAAAACTGATTATTGATTATAGTTTTAATTGAGTTTTGGACATTGTACTATATTTATGAAAAAATACCTATATTAATTATTAGTATGTAGGTAGACATATGTAAAAAAAATCTGATATCAAATAAACTTGAAAGATTTTTCTCTTTTTATCCTGCTTGTCTTTTTTATGAAAATTCAAAAGAAAGAAAAATAAAGGCTTTTATTTTGCAGAAACACTGGAATTCACTAGAAGGAAAGTTTGAGGTTATTTGAGTGCAGGATAAAAATTCTGTTGTCTAAATATGGGTATCTAGCATCATTATATGAAACATATATTTATTTATATCTACAATTCTGGTATGGAAGTATAAGACTTCAAGGACCCACACAGAAGAAAGAAGAATTCAAGAATTAGAGACACATCACCTGAAAAACCCTGGATTTTCACTTTCCTCACACTCTGATGGTTGTATTTACAGCTGATGAGATGATAGAATGTTAAAAGTACAATTATTTCTGTCTCAGACCTTGTTTTAGTTTAAGATGTTAAGCGATGTCTTGTATAAGCAATTATAAAACATACAATTTTTTGTACTTATTTGAGTGCTTTGTTTCAAACAGAATTACAGAATCATTTAGGTTGAAAAATGTCAAGATGAAATACAAGGGATGGGACCACTTTGCTTCTAAATGATTTATTGCTCAAGTAGCCAGATAAGATATCAGTTTCAAGGCGTGAGGCTTTAAAGAAGCAACAAACCAGCCATAGCTCTAAGAAGTCATGAGTTTCTTCCCCTCAAGGCAATATATAACTTTTTAGTCCAATAGACAGTTGACACAAAACTTGTTTTCACTTATTAACCTATCACCTTTACTTAATTTTGCTGCACTGCATCTGTCTTTTAACCAATAAGCTGACAGGTCACATATTCACACTTTCTTACTACAGTTTCTACATCTCTAACTTATTCTATACATCACACTATTACAGCTTATACCTCAAACTATTTTACCTAACATAATTTCTTACTCTAGGCATATTCTTACTTGTAACTATAGGAACATAAATTTATAATTTCTCTACCCACTGTCTGTGTACTTTCGTCACTGCATCAATCCAAGCTCTTTCCAAGGCTGCAAATTGAACTTTTCGTATATGTAGAAGTTTCTACTCCTCAGTTTCTAACAGAAAAAGATCTCCAAGAACTTTTGACTGACCACAACCTTGTTAACTAGACAATAGCACTAAGTGCCGTGCTCAGTTTTTTTCTTCAACACTTCCAGGGGTGGTGACTCCAGCACCTCCCTGAGCAGTCCAGCCCAATGCTTAACAACCCTATCCTTGAAGAAATTCCACCTGATGTCCAATACGAGCCTCCTCTGTTGCAGCTCAAGTCCATGATCTCGACCTTGTCATTGGTTTCCTGGGAGAAGGGTCCAACCCCCATCTGGGTACAATCTCATTTCAGAAAGTTGTAGAGAGCGATAAGGAGCCCCCTGAGCCTCCTTTTCTCCAGGCTAAACAGCCACAGCCCCCTCAGCCGCTCTCACAGGATTTACTCTCTAGTCCATTCACCAGCTTTGTTACCCTTCTGTGGACACACTCCAGCACCTCAATATCTTCCTTGAAGTGAGGGACCCAGAACTAGACACAGGACTTGAGGAACATCCTCACCAGTTGTCCTCATAACGTTTCACCTGTGAAAACCAGGATGAGTTTTTCCCAGGTACATGGCTAAACATGTAGTGTTCTCTGAATTTCTGTGTAAAAATAGAAATGCACACATTCACTTTGAAATAAACCCCCCACATTTTAAGGGAACACTTTAAGGAAAACAAGTAGTTTTTATTGGTATTTATGGCCCAATAAATTGGACAGCAAGTAAGGGAAAAAAACTTACTCTGTTTTATGCTGGGTTTAGCTCATCTGAAATTAGATGGTGGAAGAAAAAGATTTTTGTCAACCACAATAAATGAGACAACCTAATTAATACATGTACAATATACTCAAGGGTCTACCTCCAAGTAATGTTTGCTAAAACACATTCAACAAGAGTCAAGGCTAATGATCACAGATCCAAATAAAAAGCATTGTCATACTTACATCAGCATATTGATGACAAACTTAGTATATAGTATACAGAAAGTAATTTCATGCTTCACTTTCTACTTATTTTCATGTTTAGATAAGCAATTAATGTCCTTCCAGCTGTTTCTGGATGTTGTAGTTCCTGGGAGTAGTACTATGCATACCCAAACAAAATTAATTAAATGCTGCATAACATTGTACTTGTTGGAACAGAATTTTTGAAACAGATGCAACCAGCCATAATATTTAAATTCAAAGGTTTATCTGTCTCAGTCTCTAGATGTATTGAATGAGGAAAATCCAGGAAAAAAAAAAATATGAGAAATATCCAGAAGACTATTTCTCTAGAAAAATTCTCAGAAATAAGATACATTAAATACAGAGATTTCATTAGTTAAAACATTTGTCTTTGAAGTTAATTACAGTGTCTAGCGAAGTGGAGATATATAATTTGCAAGGAGACACTCTTTACTTATGCTAGCTGAGTTTAGTTGACAATTGACTTCAGTTTACCACACTGTTTAAGCAGATACAAAGGTTAATTGCCTTAACTAGGTGTTATGCAATATTGACCATCCATCACTGCGCTCTACTTGCCCATCCAACTGTTCACCACAGCTCTTTGAGTGCAACCATCCAGCCAATTGCTTTGTGTGGTCCATCCACCAAATCTATCTCCAGTTCAGAGACAAGGATATCTCGTGAGCCAGAGTCAAATGCTTTATATGTCCAGCTAGATGACATCAATTACTCTTCCTTCAAGTGCAAACATGTTACATGCATCAAAGAAAGTTTTTTCTGGTTTAAACCTCATTTCATGCCTGCCCTATGGTTATTATGAATCTGGAATTTTGTTGGCTATGGCAGTGAAAACAAAGATTAGTCCAGTATTTCTCATTAGCTCCCAGGGACATTTTTAAAACCTCATGTTTTAATGAACTATTAAGCATATCTTATAAATTTGTAGCAACACTGAATAAAGATATTTTAGCACATCCTAATGTACAGACATTTTTTTTTCACCCCACATTTCAATAAGGGATAGGATTTTTTTAATTGAATGGTATGTCATGATTTGAAAAATGGAAGTTTAAGAAAATATGAGACTTCAAGAACATTTTCAGCAAATGGCTTTGAAACAACCACCTTTAATTAAATAAAATACTTTTTCACCACATGTTTTCCTGATGAAAATTCCTTTACGTACACAGGTCTGTTCTCATGGTGTCTGACAACACTGAAGAGGGAGAAATGTCTAAGCGTTATGACATAACCTCCGTAATCTAGAAACCTTGGGGTTTACATGATGCTTGGGGAACTCACAGAACAAATGCCATCCATCAAGAGAACATATTTGCTGTTATTGATTATGAAAGTTAACTATCATGAGTGGGAGAAATAACAAATCTTTAGACATTCATACTTCTGCAGCTAACTTCAAGGAAAACTAGAAATTATATTGTGTTTCCTAGAAGGAACTTGTAAAACTTGGAATGTGAAATTATGAAACTTTCTAAGACAAGCCAAAACACTGAGAATAATAAATTACACAACTGCAAAATTATCAGTATCATTCATAAGTATATGAAAGTATCATCATACTATAATATAGAAATAATCATAATGTAGAATAGAAAGCTATAGAATGGATGTTATGCATTCTTTTCCAGGCTGCAGTGTACTATACCTGTGCATGGCTTGTGTACTTTTTTTAAGAATAACAATTTAGTTTTAAAATACCTTCTGCTCTTCTGGTAGGCTATATATTTGGGAGTGCTGCTTAATGAGCGTGGATTTATCAGAGAATTATATCCAAAACTGTAGAAGCCATATGTCGATTTTCTACAATCTCCATGCACCACCCCAAACCTGAGAATTCATGAATTCCAGTACAATATCATTAAGTCCCTTCACCTATTCCTGCTCACATACAGACTACTACTAATCAGTTATTAACTTAGTTCCTTTACAGGAAAAAACTGTGGTGCTGTGTAGCAACCAGTCTTGTAAAACTTGAAGGAAGACAGATTGACTCCAGCTGCTAAACTTCCTTTTCTGCATTTGTGCTGATTGTATTCGGATTAATGCTATTTATTCTCTCTTTAAAAACACATTTCACAAAGTTGAGGCTGTGATATTACATACAAATTTTCAGTAGTAATTACATTCCAGAACTGTACTTTGCATAAATATGGATTAACTTAGTTTGAGAGAGACAACTCCCTGGACAGAGTAATGTCACATTATGTGAGATTGCTTAGAGCTGTGCCCATCTTTCAAGTGATGGAGACTTCACAAACTCTCTTAGCAGCCTGTTTCACTTTTTCACAACTGTCATTATATTTTCTGCTTGTTTGTTTGTTTTTATATCTATTTGAAATTGTTTTTACTGCAATTTGTTTCTACTGCAATTTGTTTCCTGTGGCCCATCACCCTTTCACTGTGGCACCTCTCAGAAGAGTTTGATTTTTTTCTCTATAATTACTTAGTGACATCTCAAGAAAAGCAATTGCCTTTTTGTGGGCAGAGCATGGGAATGAGGTCTCTTCCTCAACATGAATAAACCCAGAGTTTAGATCTCCCGACTCAAGCCTTCAGCCACCTTTGTGGCCACTGTTTAAACTTTTTCAGTTTGCAAATGCTTTCCTCATATCTGTGTGCTTCTGAGTGTCAGTACCACGTACCTTCTGCTGGTTCAGTCTTGTGAGTGGTGAATAATGAAGAGTAATTAATTACTTCCTTGCACCCACTGACTACTTCTAACTAGGCTCTGTGCTCTCCCTGAGGGAGCCCACTTTGGAGCTGGCCTTACAACAAGGGTGTGCTGCTGACCTTCATTCAACTTGGTTTCCATCAGGACTTCTGTCTCTATTTCTGCAAAGCTTCTTTCAAGTATTGCTGGGTAATCTCCATTTCACTGCTGTTGTGAAAGATATCAAGACTGATTTTGTCAGTGGAAATTAACTGTAATTTACCAAAAAAAATTTAAAGGGAAATGGGCTTATCCTGGGTGAAGAAAGGGATTAATAATTTTGTGAGAAGACAAAACAGTATTTCATCTGGATCGAATTGTCCCATTTAAGTATCAAGAAAGCTTGATTTGTTCTGAGGAACTACTTGGAGAAATTAATAAATACGGAGAATAAATATGAGACAACTAGAAAATGGTCATATTGGAGGAGAAGCCAGAGAAACAATATTATAAACTAAAGAGATTAAGATAAAACATGAGCCATAAAATTATGAACTGCTAAAAGATATTGAATAAGAATAGAAATGTAAGAGTTAATGTAAGAGTTAAGTCTAAAAGCAGAATACAGCAAAAAAACAAATCAGAAATTCAATACAGGAGGAAATAATAAGAAACATATGCAAAGTAGCAGAAGAATATAGCAGCCTCAGGCCTTGTGTGATGAGATAAAGCAGATGACTGGAAGACCTGAACTGAAGATGTTGGCAGTGAGAAACAAGTGTTGACAAATTACTAAGGATAAGAAATGAATAAATGATGGAAAGAAGATTTTGAAGAGACGTACGAAGTGCAATTACAGGACCTGAAATAAGCCTGGAGAACATTCTCTCTGGAGAGGCATACTTCAAATAAATGAAGAAAAACAAATCTCAGAATTCTTGTGAGAAAAAGTAAAAATATCAGTACAAAGCTTGACAAGAATGAATGCAGAAAGGGAAAATAATGTGGACTAAAAAATGTGAGACTTCCACAACCTTGCAAGAAAATATGATAAATATAAAAATTACATCATCCAGAAGATATTTAACATCAATTCCAGAAAAGAGCGGGCATGAGAAAATGAGAAAATTCATCTACAAGAAATGTGAGAGGAATAAGTGAAAAACATATTTAGCATTAACTTATTCATTCTACTGGCATTTACAAGGATGCTGAAGATGGGAATGACAGTGTCAGCGACTTTTCCAGAGGAATGAATAATATGGATCAGATTCTTGTGATAACAGAGATTCTGGAAAATATCACTGTTAGGTAACACACTACAGTAACTTCACAAGACTCAGACTTTAGACTTAATTTCAAATAATAGAATATAGAACCTAAGAATGAATGGCATTTTTAAGCAGATAGGCTTGTTGGCACAATATGTCTTTAGAGAATTAGTGACAGCAATAGGCACAGATGAGAAACTGACCAGATTATTACAGGCTCACAAGGAAGACAATCAAAGATGCTATCATATGTATTCCTCTTAGTGATTAAAAGTAGAAAAAGATTTTTTACTGGAAGCCAAAACAGGATAATTGATTTTATGTGAGAAGTGAGACAACCAAAGGGGAAACCTTAGATGTACAAAAAAATCACAGAATCATGGTCCGGTTCAACAACTATTTACAGAGAATTACGAGACAGAGTCGTTAGTGCCTTGAAGAAATTATTTGAATTCAAGTGCTGAATTAGAGTTGAACCAATGCTAAAAGTCAGATTTGTTGAAGTACTCAGGAGGAAGAGGTTCTCTTTTATTCTTCTTTGGAATCAAATATCAGTAAAATATCAGACAAGTCTGAATTTGATAAGTTTCCTAAAGATGAAGAAAATTCCTTTAAGCTTTCAGCATTTACTACTACAAAGACACCTTCCATCAATCATAGCAACAGCAAAACTGCAAGAATAAATTTCTCTTATTGAATTTGAAGTTAATTAGATATAAAATCCTCACTTCCTGTGTGGTTAATGTAAGTTAGTTTGAACACACATTCTTTATACTTTTAAGGATTTCTACAATAATAAACTCAATAAAATTTGACAAAAAAAATCATGAGATAAAGATAAACAGGAAACAACACGTTAAACGCTTTAACCCTCAAAACACAATGCACATTTTTTCAGAGCTAAAAGAAATTGAAATTCTAACTTCTTCTAACTCTGGTCCTCCATGGGCTGCAGGTGGTCTGTGCTCCACTCTGGTCCTCCGTGGGCTGCAGGGGCACAGCAGCTTCACCATGGTCGACACCAGGGGCTGCAGGGGAATCTGCTCTGACACTTGGGAGCACCTCCTTCCCCTCCTTGTTTGCTGACCTTGGTATCTGCAGAGTTGTTTCTGCCGTATTTTCTCACTCCTTTCTCACACAGCTGCTGCACAGCAGGTTTTGCCCTTCCTGAAATACATTTTCACAGAAGATCCACCAGGATTGCTGATGGGTTTGTCTTTGGCAAATTAAGGGCCCACCTTGCAATCAGTTCTGTTGGACAGAGGGGCAAGCTCCTGGTGCCTTTTCACAGAAACCATGGCTTAAGCCTCCATCCTGCTAGTAAAACATAGCTACGTAAACCAATTTCAGTAAGAAATTAAAATTCTTTATTTAATATGTACTGGACATTTGCTATGGCAGAGAGGTTTCCTGCTTGCAAAATGCTGGCTGTTGTAGTCTAGTTCAGACAGAACCTTATAAATAGAAAATGAAATCAAAGTTTCTAGAGGCATGAGGAACAAAACTCGGATAAAAAGGAAGTCTACGACATAAATGAAAACTGGAAGAAACAATGCATAAACAGATATACTGTCAGTCCTTAGATATAATAAAAAGAGGTTTTGGACTTCGAATCTTTTAGTTTCCACATCTTTTTCTCCCTTGTTAAGCCCCCAGTTTCTTTTGCTGAGGTGAGACTTAATCAAGTAAATCCTTTGATCAATGAACATAGTGAAAAAGTAAAAGATCCATGATTCCTGGCCCTGGACATTGTCACTCTGTTGTTGATGAAGGACAGCTGCAAACGACACTTCAGGGTCTGCTGCTCTCATAAAAGCTGCCAGTAGTACCCAGACCCACATTTCTTAGGATGCTTGGAAATCAGCCCTTACATCAGCAGGGTGCTGAGGACAGAAGGGGATAAATAAAAATTTGTAAAGTGCTGGGTGGCTTCCCTTATACCTACTTTAAGAATTCACTCAATCTCAGTGACAATGAGGAGAGAAAGGAGAGATTGGTATTGCTTGCAATATCTTCCGCTCTGCCTTTCCTTTTTCGATAGCTCTGTTCAATTCAGACCAGAGCTATATTTCATTTAGCTGCTTTCATCATACCAGACCTACACAGGAAACAGCCTGCAGTGAGCCTGGCCAGAATGATGTACTATTACAACACATCACCCTATAGGCTTAAAATGCACAAAAAGCGATTTTAGCAGCTCTCTGTGGGATGCAGGCAATACAGATTTCATGTTGTAACACATGAGGAAGAGCAGATATAAATGTCTATACTAACTCTCTCTAAGCAGCCATGGAATCTCTGGCTAAAGGAGGATTAACTTCTTGTCAGGCATTAAAATCTATAATAAGAAATATAGTAACTGAATAGAGTTGGTGGGTGTTTTTGTTCAATGCAGAAGGGAACTAGAAGGTCTGACAAGAAGCCAAATGCTTTCAAATGGAAAACTAGTTTAGGGCTGTAAGTACTTAACCAGTTAAAGGTTAAGAGAACTGTGAACTAAGAATGCAGATTTATGAGTTTGAGAGGGGCTAATAAATAATGGAAATAAAATGTTATGATTAAGCCATTTCTGCTTGTGATAAATGATACAGTTCTTTTCCTGAATAAAATTTCACTGGATTCCTAATTACTTGTTCAAATGGACTGGAAAAAATGTAAGTAAGACTGAACAAAAGTTTTGGTTTAACTTGGTACTTGTCATAAATCCTACTGAATAAAGGTTTTACAGAATTGCTTTTGATAAAGGCATCACTGCTTATTGTGGTTGGCTTAGGAATGACACTTTAGCTTCATGGCAATATTCAAGGCTTCAGACTTCATCTGCATTTCATATAGGAGCTTTTGTTCTTAAGAAAGAACTATCAAGCAACACAATGTTTGGGGTATTTTCCTTAAGGTTGTTAATTTCTTTCTTTATAGTGAAGTCCAGTCTGAATATCCAATCCTTGATAAATTATTTAGAGGTGAGGAGTGATGCAAGAAGTCAAAAAAGATTCTGACATTTGGTTTAAAGAAATATCATGTTAAAAAAAGAAGACATTCTGATTTAAAAGCTTTGGTCTAATGCATTATTAATTTATTTGTACAACAGATAAATAAACTTAATGCTAAAAAGGCAACAGAATCCATACTTGACTACTCACTTAGTGAGCAAGCACTACAAATATATTTACTTTGTGTGAAGAAGCAATTGGGAAAGTGTATCATTCTATTTAAGATTGATTTGAACACCAAGAATGCACCTAGACACATTTTTTTTTTTATTATTTTTCTCTCACCTAAGATGAAATGGTTGTTCTAAAATGAAATGATTTTGCCATTAGGATTTGTTTCTTCATTACCTACTTTATCTAATTATCTAGTACTATATTACCTTATCTAGCAGCAGAAATACCTGAGAGTCAGTGAAAGTGCATTTTTTCATTATTGCATTTTTCAAACAAAATGCAGACTAGGAGTAGAAATGTCTGCTGGTTCTAAGATTACACCAATAGTAAGAATAATCACAGCTGTTCTACTGATTTATTAGCTAATGATAATATCAAATACTGAAATAAGGTTGCAAAGAGATTTAGAGTTTAAAATGCTAGGTAGGTGCTAAACTATAAAGTGATCAATTAATTATATATATATATATATTTTAACTGAAAAAGCAAAAATAAAATTTATATCTGTGCTTCTATTATTGTGTTGCTTGGTAATATTTTGCAGAATTGTAAGGTTCTCTACCAAAAAAAAAAAAAAAAGCAAATAAGTTGTTCTCTGTGCCATAGGACTTAAAAAGTCCATTTTCTCATGGGTTTATATTCATTATTATCTTCACGCTCTGCTGCAACCAAATGCCTATGACTACTGCTTATACCTAAAATGGTGGATTTTTCCTTGTGCCTCAGTCCATGCAATGGATGTATGCACTTCTAGATCCTAAGCTGGTTGAGCAAGCAATTGGAGATCTGTTTCTGCTTTGGAACGCTGCTTCTGTCTGCTTGGAAAACATATGTCTAAAGCAAAATAAAGAAGGACTTATTTTTCCCAATTTCTTCCCCAGTGCTAGGATAATAATAGCTCCAAGCTCTACTTTAGTTCTTAGGTCCTTGAAAACATTTAGTGTGGGATTTAGGTCTCTAACAGTTCAAACCAGCTGCCTTAAGGCAGGTTACTCCTATCTACTGAGGATAGGAGTAACCTGTCTTAGAAAACAGAGCAGATGTGACACAGAATATAGATACTATATCAACATGCTTCCAAGTTAGTAGCTGGAGGTCAAGATGGATAATTAGGACACTCCAGATGGTATTGCATGCTTTGGGAACACCTGTGGAGAACACTGAATATAAGAATCTACATGATATCCAGGTCTCTCAATTCTTACCATAATTAACAGATAATTAATTAATGTATAATTACATTAATCAATACACTTAGCTACAGCTGAAGCTGGAACACTAGAGTCTACTCTAAAGATAATACTAAGACTCTGGGCAACAATCTAGAGATTTGGAAATTTGGGAGTCTACATGTAGATTCTTCTGTATGATGAGTAAACCATATTATTCAATTATTCCTTATTATTCAATTCAGTTATGGGAATGGGGAATAAAAAATAATTTTATCAACCTGGTCAACTTGTTGATGAGTTTTGATAAAGGTACATTAAGAGAGGGTGAAAATGACTCACAGTCATGGGAGGAAGCAGTGGACCAGGCTGACAAGCAAAGGATGATGTGAAATACAAATATCGTCAAAATTAATAATTTATTTTATAAATCATAAATTATTTTATAATTTATTTATATTAGGCAAAACAGATTTAAGATGGGGAAATTAATTTAACTTATTACTAATCAAATCAGAGCAGGATAATGAGAAATAAAAACTAAATCTTAAAACACCTTCTCCCAACCCCTTCCTTCTTTCCAGGCTCAAGCTTAATAATGAGTTTTTACCTTCTCCCCCACAGATGGGTAATGCGGGTCAGCTCATCACAGGCTGTCTCTGCTTCTCCTCCTTCCTCAGGGGGAGGACTCCTCACAATATATCCCTGTCCCAATGCTGGGTCCCTCCCATGGGTGAAAGTCAATGTGAATGCTTAAACTGTTATATAACTCACTATTCCTGAAACTACAGTTTAGAAATCAGATTTGGCACACTGCATGAAATTTCTTACTCGGAAAAAAAAAAAAAACAACCTTGCTCTACTAGCAAGATTATTTCTAATAGTATGAAATTCTTCTCTGTGTGACATCAAAAACTTTTCCCTTGTTTTCCCTGAAGCAAAGTGTTTTGGAAATTCAGAAGTAGATCAACACTGGTAGATCTTTCATCCAAATACTACATAGTGTAAGCAGTTATTTGAACATTTCCAGATTAGAATTTTGCCCTTTACAAATACATTTTATACATACAAGAGGGCCTGTTGGCTGATTATTTTCTATCACATCTGTTTGGATGGCATCATGCCCATTCACAAGCACATCAAACCCTTGCCCAAGGGCAAAGCTACCAACCAAGCAAGCACTGGTTAAGAAAAGGCCCACAAAGAAGATACAGTAGGCTAAAATAATGTTCTGCAAGTTAAGGAAAATAAGAAGCTTCTATATCGAATATAGATATATATAGAATCTATATAGATAGCTATATTATATACAGAATAGACTTTTGTCATATTGAATATGAAGTTTGGAGGAGGAGTGAAAGAGGGATTTTGCTGAGATAAGAGTGTGGAGTAGGTGAAATGCTGAGATAACAGACAACCGTTTGCTAAATATATCATGGCAGGTACAAATATGTGCACAAGTACAGAAACAAACATTACCTTTGCTAGAAAATTATTTTCAAAAGACAACAATGGTGCAACTAGTAAGATCAATGAGCAAGCAGATGGTGATACATGTATTTGTAATATTTCACTCAGGCAGCATTTGAAGTGCTTTAATTAGTTCAGCTGTCCAAGCCTCTTTCTCCCCCCTGTCATCCCTCACTTATGTCAATAGAAAAGGAAATATTAAAATTATTATTGTTATGGTAAAGATGGAAAAGGTGAGGAAAAATTAAAAAGGTCATCAAACAAGACTGTAGAAATGCCTTGGATAAAATACAATTTTGTTTTTAGTCATGAAATATAATTTCAGATAAAAAAATTGAAATTGACAGAATGCTTAAAGCTACAGTATAAAAAGAAATGAAGATTGATCTGGATAACTAAAGATTTAGCAAAAGGAGAATAAAATCATTAAAATTTGTGATTATATTGTGTTTGTAATCACAATAATGGGCTGTACTTACTCTTTCTTTTAAGTTATATTAATAAAAACATAAAGATTTAACAAGAGCATATAAATACTATTGTAGAAGGTAATGGGAATAGGTACTAATAATTTTCATAGGAACTGCTGTTTGGAGAATAGTCCTGGGCTGAAAAAAATGGGGTTTTCATTTTCTTTTCTGCATATCTTTTACCATACAACAACGCTTTCAGCAATTCTATTTTTTGCAATGCTAGCAAGCAAACAAAAACTGTGTCCAATCCTGGTTTTCACATCAGCTTTTTTGGACTTTCTACGTATGGATTTTGGTAACAAAAATGTGAATAAAGGAAGTGAGAAACTCTATGTATACTTTCTGAACTTAACATGTATATGTTAATTTCTGAGTCAAATGAAAATTAATTATTACATTAACAATGATTTAATGAATACAGTATTTCATGCCTTCTTTTATAAAATTAAGCTACTTTACCCTGGAATGATTTTTCTCTGTTTTATGGTGAAATTACCTGTCTTCCTCAACATGAAGATGTGGCCATGATGTTCCATACAATTTCAGTTTGCATGGAGTGTCTGTAATTATGTAAAGTAATCTCACTTCTACTCTAATTTGTGCCAGTCCACATGCTGTCTGGTAACCAAAGCAGTCAATTTTCTTACTTGCATTACCGATTTTCTTCATGAAAATATTTGCACATTTGTTTTGTAAGAAAATTTGCAAGTTAGATTTTCTTTCTCTTTCTTTCTCTTTCACCAAGGACAAAACCAATTTGCCACCATGAACTAAAGTAAAGATTCAATCTATGAATATGTTTAAACTTTACCTACCACTGCTCTGTACAGTATAATAAGATAAATAATTTGTGTTACAACAGAAGATTAATCCCAGAAAATAATGGCAAAATTCCAGTAAAAATTTCCTATTGATATTTCTGTCTTCATAAGCAATATCAGAGCAAGTCCATGAATCCTCATAATTTACATGATACCACACTAAAATTAGAAGATATATGTTAATTGACAGACAAAAACATATACTGTTACTGTCTTGCTAGTATCATATCCCAATTCATACATCGAAAATACTAGTTAGGGCTCTAGTCACCATCAGCAAGACAGCGTGAATATGTGGGCATGAACAGTTATCAGTCAAGGTGATGGACTACACTTCAGACCTCCACAATAAAACATCTAACTGATTTGAGTAAGACAACTCTTCCAATATGGATTTTGTGCTGTCCTGCAGATTGCCACAGGCAGCTCTCACTCTTCTTAGACCAATTCCAATGTTTTAATATGTTGAACAATACCCTGGATAAAATCCCTTAGATTCTTCTCCTCAGGCTGAACAGCCCCAAATCTTGCAGCCACTCTTCATAAGAGAGGTGTTCCAGCCTTGTGATGAACTTAATGGCCCTCCTCTGGACTCATTCCAATAGGTTAACATTTTTCCTGTGTTGGCAGCTCTAGATGTGGACGTGTACTCCAGGTACTGTCTCTCAGGAGTGGACTAGAGGGGAAGAATCATCTCAGTTCTCCACTTGCTGGTCAATGCTTTTGATGCAGCCCAGAAAGTGGTTGTCTTTTTGGGCTGCAAGTGCACACACCTGCATCATGTTGAGATTTTCATCATGAGCACTCCCAAGTGCTTCTCCTCAAGGCTATTCTCGATTCACTTGCTACCCAGTCTGTATTTGTGCCGGGGACTGCTCTGACCCAGGTGCAGGACCTTGCACTTGACCCTTTTGAATGTTGTAAGAGTCTCATGGGCTGTCATGAGGTTCTCATGGGGCCCCCTCTCAAGCCTATCATGGTCCTTCTGCCTGGCAGCCCTTCCACCCAGCGTGTCAACCACACCACACAACTTGGTATTGTCAGGCAAACCTGCTAAGGGTGTATTCAATCCCACCATCCATGTTGATGACAATGATGGCAAAAAAGTGCTGGAATCCTTTCTACTTAAGAGACATTTGACACTTTTCAGATTTGGTTCAGGCAGCTCTTAGCAGTCCAAATTCACAACACCTTCCCTGATCCATTTAAGAAATCCCTAATGAGTAGTGGTTGCAATCGGGAAGGTAAATTTGCATAACAAACAATTTCAGGTACTTGTTTAATATGCGTAATTATTCATTATTTCTTTCTGTCTGTATTTTTAAACTTCCCTCACTTGAGTTTGAGACCCTTTATTTACTCAACACCTGGATACTTATTTATTTCCCTAGCACTGGAATGTACTTAAGAGTACATAGCCTACTGTAAAAGGCACAATATGTTTGTCGTCCTTGAAGTTTTCTGCAGAATTTTCTTTCTGTATTGTTTCTACAATTACTATACAGAATTCTATGTAAAGCTGATCTTAAGGAAAATCTTTAAAAAGAAACTCTGGGTTTTTTCAATACACACACACATATATATATATATGCATGTGTGTATAAAATCAGAAATCAGTTTTTGTGGATTAAGTTACTGAAAATACAATTTTTCAACTTTTTTTCTAACTCTTTTGTTCTGCGAGGCATGGAATATGAAGCAGTTACAGTTAATTTAAAAATATAATAATGACACAATCTGACACTATGAAATAGAGAGTAGAATAGTGAAGTAGTGTTGAATCTGGTAACTAGGAAAAGGCAAGGTGTTTTTCAGTTCCCTGATCCTAAGTCCTACAGGTAGAGAGGGCAATTTTATGGTCTCCCTAGACTCTCCTCTCCCTCTCCCTCTCCCTCTCCCTCTCCCTCTCCCTCTCCCTCTCCCTCTCCCTCTCCCTCTCCCTCTCCCTCTCCCTCTCCCTCTCCCTCTCCCTCTCCCTCTCCCTCTCCCTCTCCCTCTCCCTCTCCCTCTCCCTCTCCCTCTCCCTCTCCCTTCTCCTTCCCCTTCCCCCTTGGTTTGGCCCAAACTTAGGGCTACCAAGACTTTTATCCAACTGGCTGATTAGTCTGAATTTGTATTTGCTAATGATTGCTCACCACTTCCTTGCTCCAGTTGCTTCTATCAGAGAAATGTGGTCCCCCCTAACCCATGATCCTAGTCCATCTGCTGTCATATGAATCTCATATAAATTCATATAAAGCTTTTGACATGATCTGAAGAACCGCGTCCATTGGTAATGGATGTTATTACTGACTCATGAAGCTGTCAGGAGGAGCAGAACTAGCACTCATTTCTCTGATTATGTTTATGAGGATTTCACTGTTTGCCTTCCTTCCTGCCTTCCTGCCTTCCTGCCTTCCTGCCTTCCTGCCTGCCTGCCTGCCTGCCTGCCTGCCTGCCTGCCTGCCTCCCACCTGCCCTTTATTTTGTCTCTCTCTTCCTATTCTTCTTCCAATGTGTAAAATTAAATATTTGAAAGTTTTTCACCCTGCTTTTACCCTCTCTGTCTACATTACTTATTGGCAGCTAAAAAAATCCTTTTAATCTCTGCCTCCTCTGAAATATCTTTGAGACTTGAGATTCTGTCATTAGCACTGAAGAGAAAAAAAATAAAATTAATGGATACAAGTTTTGCTGAAATGTAGCATTGAAGCAATTTTGAAACGTTTGCAGATTTTTTTCATTACAACTTTATAACTATCCAAGAGCAGAACAGAAATTAGAAAAGATTAAAAGCTGTTTTGCAAAGACTTCCTAGGATATAATTTCATTTGAGGATATGACAGTCAGAGATCAGTTAAAATGTGGTATCTACCTGTATTATATTAAATAAAAGACAAGGAAGTATAATTAATTTCTTGTATGACAGTGGCCTATATATTTTATAATATAACAAAAATAAATGAATGTATAATTTATTTGTATATGAAAGGTAAATGGAAGTAAACCAGATACCATAAACATTGTTCAAGTGACATTTGAGCAGCATAAAACACAGAGAAAAGAGAAAATTCAGCATCAGAGAGGAAATAACATCCGATATTCTACTGCAGACTGAGAAAATATTCTTTTCAGAATATTAGCCTTTCAGAAGGTGAGGTATAAGACATGATTACATTAAAATATTATGAATTTGTATTGTAATCAGTCTTTTCAGAAGAATCATGAATTCATAGTGAAATAGGAAAGAAAATATTTACAATACTTTGATAGGCTTTGAGTCCTAAATTTTGTTACTGACACTTTTTCTTATGTGGAGAGCTGAAGAGCAGCAGTGATAAACCCTAAGTTAGTTCCAAATTCTTCCAAACGCCTTCCTAGAAAACACTTCATACATTGCAGCTAGAGTTTAATTCAAACTTTACAGCCAGGGTTTCTAGTTTTCCACTGTCACACATTTTCTGGGAAACTTCAGTGATCCCCTTTCATACAAATCATATTTCTCATATTAATTTTTAGAGGGGAACTATGTAGTGATGGTCTGCTAGTAAGAACCTGTGAAAATATTTAGTCTCCAGATGGTTCGCCAGAACTAGGACAACATTATGGGATGCTATGAAACAGATCCACATACATTTGGTTCTGTGGTCAAAATAGACAAAAAAGAAAGTTTTATAGCATATTATCCAAATATCTCTCTTAAATATTCCTAGGAACAAATGCAACCTTCTTCAAAAAGATGCATAAAATACCCTCTAGCAGATTACCATTTCCATTTTCTTTCCCTTAAAAATCTTACAAAATGAGATGACTGCAGCTTTTTCTTCATAATATCCATTAATTATAGCTAAGAAAAATACAAAAGAGAGTTACCTTTTTTCCTCTGCTTAGTATGGAAAATCAATCTGAAAATTTATTGAAAGAGATCATTAATTTAAAGCTCCTCATTTAATCTGTCTGTGGGCAGACCACATTGTGATCTGCAAAATTAAACTGACAAAGCAAAGGAGAAAATTCTATCCTCTAAAACATTCAAATAATTTCCAGCTAAAAAAAAAAAATGGTGTGTAGAAATTTTATTTATTTTTGATCATCTGAAATTTAGTCATTCTTGGACATCTTGAAAAAACAAGCCTGCTGAATTCATTTCTTGGAAGAAAGCAAGGTCCTACTTTACTTTCCCAAGGAGGCTGAAAATGGTTAATCCTCTTGTGCATGTCTTTACCAACATGTATAGAGAGCCTTAAGGTCTAGATACCTGTGTTTTGATAAAGTAATATTTAGTTCACCATCCAAATATATATTTAATAAGTACCCTTTCAGTATATATATTTAGTTGTTTTTTTAATTGAAGAATGAATGAGTTTTTAAATGGAGATGATGATGGTGGAAGTGTTCTGCAATGTGCCAACTGCTTTTCCCTTACTTTTGCAGTGCAAAAGGAAGTATTATTTATTATTATTAGTGTTATTTAGGAAGTGTTATTGTAGTTTAGCGAGTAAAAAACCTCTAGATTGAGAAAAGAAATACCATGATTAGAGGAAGAAAAAAATTTTAGTAGATTTCAACATTTTAAGTTTAAACACAGGCAAGCTATGAAAGCTGTATATCCATCTTGAACAGAGAGTTGAAGGCATAAAGGATGTGTTTAATAGCCAAGAGGTCTTGAGGGCAGGAACTAAGCAGGGTGGTCACAGGAACTTTGCCTCAGAAAGGAAGAGAAACAATGTGAAAAAACAGTGATCCCCAAAGGAAAATGAACAGTAGCCACTGTTAAACAATCACTTTATTAATAAAATATGATTTTCCATAAAGCATCTAATTCTGTTGAAATTAATCTTTACAGACAAAATTAGGAATGTACAAATCAGTTATATTATAACCTTGTATATACTTTCCAGTAGCAATGATATTTAAACTTAATTAGCCAATTCAGATTAGTGAATTTTTCTTTACTCTCCCTTATACCTTTCTCAAATTGAATTTCAACCTGATTTTTTTTTCATAGCAGATATAACTACCTTTCTTTTTGTAGTTAATAAAATTGTAAATACTTTACATTTACAGAGTAAATTTAAGGTAATTCTTTAATGTTTAAACTGTTTTTTTGTTTAAGATAAAACAATGTAGCATTTAGCTGAGCAACCCACTTAACCTGGGTTTCTTGGCTGTAAATTGCACAGTCTTGTCATATGAGGGCAAAGCACATAGTGACAATAATTTACATCAGCCTTTCTTTTTCTTAAATAAGCTATTTTTCTCTGAGACTGGACTTTTAAATTATTATTCTTACAGCTTGTTTTTGTCTTTGCTTTGATTCACATAATGTCCAAGAGATAAACATCTTTTCTGAAAATAGATTAAGAGAAAGCAGTCTTCTAATACCTGCTGTTAAAAAATTTAAATCTTAAGGCACATAATAATCAGACTACCCAGTGGATGCCAGAAAGTGTAAAGCATCTTCTGGAAAAGTACTACAATTTACATTTTTCTACTTATTTTTTCTTTTGAGGTTCTGAAATAGATTTTATGAGAAATTGTTCAGTTGATGGGCATCTACATAGCCATTTATGTAAATTTAGAAGATCAACATAGACTACACTGTCCAAATCATGCATGCAAGTACAACAGTACTTGTAAGTACTCTTTCCTCAGGTTTTAAGGAAGAATAACATGGTAAACCATTGAAGATTTGTTTTTAAAAGCACTAAATTCTTGAGATATCTTCAAATAAACATTTATGAGAATTAAGTTTTCTCTTTTAATAAAGACTTCTTTGAATACACAATGACTATATAACTAGTCAGAAGCAAAATTAATATAAAAATATAAAAATATAAATATAAAAAAGACTTTATTTATAAACAAAAATATTCACATCTTTTGCACTTTTCTTGCATCAGCCACTGATCATCTCACCTGTTAGAGGCCTAATATTGCCAATTAGACACAATACTGAATACAAAGATCAATATACCAATCAGCCTCATGTTAGCTACCTAAGGATGTTCATATTCTATGTCATCCATTTTTTATAAACTGTATCCATACACCCCCCTCTTCAACATTAGCTCTAACTCTGCATGTGTTTCCCTGTTGGTGTATACAAACATAGTGTGTTTGACATATTCAGGGCATACTGAATTTATTCAACTTACACAGATTGTTGGCATCAGCAGCAGGCCTGATTTACACCCAATATATTATATATTTCATTTATATTGTGCTAGTGATATGTGTACTACAAGTTTGACAGTTCTGGTTGTCCTGTGGCCTTGTCAAAACTGCAAATTCTAAATGTGTCACAAGTCCTTAAGCTCCACTGGAACAAAATTTATATGTAGAAAAAAGAATAAATATCTCAGCAACCATGAACATATGGTAGTCCTATTTCCTGCAATATTATTTTCTCATTGAAAATGATGAGGCTGCAGGACATTGAGTGCGCATTAGCTTCAGAAATGTTACCTAGGAAACTCTTCAAGTCAGAAATTACAATTGTTCCATTCTTTCAATTTCAACAGAATCATAGAATCATAGACTCTTTAAGGCTGCAAAAGACATCCAACATCATTGAGTCCAACCTTTAACCAAACATCAAACATTGTCAACTAAACCACAGCACTAGGAGTCACATCCAGTCTTTTCTTTAACAATTCCAGAGATGGTGACTCCACCACTTACCTGAGAAGCCCATTCCAATGCTTAACCACCCTTTCAATGAAAAAATTCTTACTAAGGCCCAACCTGAGCCTTTCCTGGCCCAGTCTGAGGCCATTTTCTCATATGCTATTACTAGTTACCTGTGATAGTTCTACCTCACCCTTTCTCCTCACATCACAAACCCAAGATAATACTAAGGCCTAATTTTTTACAGCATACATTTAAGCAAGATTTGAAGCTCAAAAAACTTTTATTGCAAATAAAACTTTTTTTTTTTAATTTTGTATTCTTAAAGAATTACTCTTGTGTTATTTTTCCTTCTTATTATTCTAAAATAGCCTATCTAACCTCTTATATTTTTTTACTCCAATACAAGACAGTGCTAAATTGCACAGGTATGTGGAATTGATGGCCTTTTGAAAAACTAGAGGCAAACCTGGAATTTGCAATGGATGAGAATGAGAACCTGATGGTTCTGCATGCTGGATTGGGTTAGTGGGACAGTGTCAACAAATATTCAAGGGAAGGGGAGCAGGTGGGAACAGAGATGGGGATAGGCTTATAAAAGGGGTTGGTAGTGTGTAAAACAGGACTAGTCAGTGTGTTTGGCTGAACCCTGCGCTTGATCACTGCAGTCTGTCCTGTCTTCCTATATCTTCCTGTTAAATCTTTTCTTAACTGCCTCTAACCATAATCTCACTCCATATTCCGTGTGTGTGTGTGTGTGTGTGTGTGCGCGCGCACACACTGCAAGGGCACTGGGGAGACCTCAGCATGTGTGAGTGAAATCTGGGAGCAGCTACTGGAGTCAGACCAAGTGGTGGGCACCCCTGGCCATTGGAAACCAGCAGCTGCATCTATAGCTCACACCTGTGTTTCAGGACACGGGTCTGACCTCCAGCTACTGGGGCAGGAGAGACTTTGGACTGGAGCAACTGGACAAGTGACAACATTTATAACACAAATCATTCTCATCTTCACTGGCTTCTGGATGATTAACTGTGGAGGTATTTTTAGAGAAATTACAATTGCTACGGTGAAGTATAATCTTTCACTAGTACCCAAGTCTTCTATTCCCGAAACATTGGTGCCATTGGATTTGTTTGTTACACTGAAAATCTTGCCACAGGAAAACAATGAAGCATACAGGTGCAGCTGCCAGTCTGATACTGTCAGTTCAATCTTTAGCTAGTATTCTAATCCCCAGAGTTAGTCCAGTTACAGAAATTTCTGGTTTACAGTGCTGCAGTAAACTGCAGTAACACAAGTCCTCCTGCCTGGAGGGAGGTGAAGTTTGTGATGGAGTTCTTGTCTGTTTCCTTGGAGAAGCGTGATTCTGATGCTGACATTGTGCCTTATTTTCTCCTTAGGCTGGGGGTCATGCTTGGAGATCCCAGTGTGCATTCCCTGCCCACATTGCATGCCTTTAGGAAGTGCCTGCATGGGAAGGGAGCAGGACTGAAGAACCAGATCCAACCAGCCAAGGCTTCTCCAGTCCCCTCAGAGAAACCTGCTTTGTACCTGCTGTGTCTGGTGACCAGGATGAGAATCCTGCTGGTCTTCAAATCTTCAGAAGCACACTGATCTTGTTTGAAATCATGCTCACCTCTTCATAAAGTGAATGGAAAAATAGCAATGGCCGAAATATTCCTTTTGTTTTCCACAGTTCCTGCTCTGTTTTTCATAGCTACAAACAGAGTAAAGGAAAACTGTTTCTATGGGAATAGATGAAAATTTGCTAAGAGAAATTGTGTATTTTTAGCATTATACCAGTGATATTGATTGCCTAGCACTGAAAAATATTCACAGATATAAAAAAACATTATTATTTTTGCAAAGTTATGCATCATCTCTTTTGGGTGGGTGGGAGTGATTTTAAGTAGATGGGTCCTTTGACAGCAGAGGCTGTGCATACCTCTCATAACACCTATTCTGAAAACTGATTAATTCTGGTAAAAAATTCTTTTAAGCCTCTAAAGCAGGGATAATTTATGATTGTGTTCTCCCTGTCTATGGGTGCAAATTCCCTATTGCATGAAGCCATGCAAAAAGAGTTGAACCACAGCATTTTGACAGAAAAAAATCTATTAGTTTCCTAAAGAATATTATTACACAGATCACTTTCTCTGTCTTATCCTATAACTTTTACCATAGACTAATCCTCTAGCAAAAATTTATTTCCATTGTCTCAAGGAGAAGAAATAGTAATTCTTCACAGACATTGCTGCTTGCTTTTAAAGTTGAAAACTGGATATGCAAAGAGGTTCTGTCAAATGCTAGTGGCAATGTACCATATATGTATTCTGAATTTGTAATTATTATTTGCCAGCTTTTATTGTCCTAGCAACCAATTCACTTCACCTGGAGATTTGTACTGCTTCTAGCACTGCAACTTCCTAGAGTCTGAATAGTTGACCTTTTACCATTACTAATTTCATGCATACTCCTAAATACAATATATAACAACAAAGGATTATTTGTTGAATTAAATGTTCTGACAATACTCTCATCAATTCAGAAGGATTTTTTTGCTGTCTTAGGCAGTGCAATATTTCTGCAGCATATTTATCTAGGTAATCATTTTTCAGACTGACTGGGGGGAAAAAAGAAAAAAAAAAATTAAAAAAAGATGGGAAAACACTCTTGTGTGGTAAAATATCTATTTATACTCAGTGGAAATGCTTTGGTCTACCTTTGCAGTTATTTTCAACTGAATACAACAAAGAGTGGGAAGATTCAGGGAGACAGGAATTTATGATCTTTAAACTCAAAAGGCTTGTATTTCAAAATTAGCATCCTTCATTCGAAGTTACTTCTTTTTTTTTAAAAAAAGCACTTGAACAACATGAAAATCCTTAAGAATTGCATAATATGAGGCATTTTTCTGCCTAAAATAATTACTTTTTCTGGGTTTGATACAATTCAGATAAAATAGTATGCATTTTTGCTGTTGACATTTTTATTGTCTTTTTATATCAGAGGTTCTTTTATAAAAGAAGCACTAAATTATGTGTTGTCAATATAAAACACATTCCAGAGACAGTAAGTGTCTGGGGTTTTTATTATTATTATAGGAAGAATGTTTAAGATCAAGATATATTGACATTCTTTAGAAAATCATGGATCTTCCATTCCTATTATATGCTGAGAGGAATTAAATCTAAGTTGATTGAAATCAAGTCAGCTTAATAGGTAGTTGAATGATGTCATAGTTTTTTGATGACAAATTCTGTTACCTTTAAGATTTGATAACATTTCTGACTTACAGTGATTTAAAAGGACGTGGTGTCACTCAGAATTAATGCAAAAGCCACCTGTTGCTTTTGTGATTAATTTCCCTTGGTTTTAAAATTAATCTGAATTTGCTTTAATTCTGAGGTAGGCAAAAGTATCAAAACAATTTATTAACATGCTTAAACACAAATCTCAGACATATCTACAACATATTTATCTTCCACTGCTAAATTTGTGCTAAAAGTTACATGGTTTTGACTTCATAGAAACTCAGAATGTATGTATGTCGAAACATGCAGAATTGTGCCAACATTGAACATAATAGTTTACCTTCAAACATACTTGCTTCCAAAGACCTAATTCAAAGGTAAAGAATGTTGCTGGCTAACCAAGAATATGGACCATCTAATTATTCAAAAAATATTTATCTCTTATTATTCAAAAGCTTCACAGCATTTCCTGCATGAGGTAGTTTCAGATAAACATCCTGCATTAAGTTCTAGTTGTTTAAGCATTGCTATCCCCAGGAAGAGTAACTTGCCTACCTTAATAATAAATCCATTATAATTTACTTAGGAGATACTATTTCAGCAGTTGTAAAGAAAAGAGAACCATAAATTTTGTGTATGCAGTTAATGCATCTGAAGAAATTGATTAGATATGATTTATGCGCTGGCAGTATTACGCCCCACTGCTGGTGAAGTAGAATTCATTACCTGAGACAGGGCAAATCACCTAAGGCTGAATTAAAACTGGAAAATGACAGTTTCTAAGTAATGCTTTTCTCTTCTCTCTTTTGAAGTTATAGGTATTCCTCCTTCTCAGAACCACTCTTTATACAACTTAATCGATATCATTGATATTAAATGATATGCAAAAAAATCTTTAGGTTTTTTCAATTGCGTGAGAGGGAGATATTTTGCAGTCATCTATTGTCAGTAATTTCAGAATCTACTAGGATTTCAACAAGTACATTTCCTGTATGGAATTCTCTTGTGTTCCAATTTAGGTGGGATTACAATAAACATATAATCACATTTTTAGAATGGGAAGACTAGATAAAGGGAATATATTGGACTGACATCCATGACCTGTGACCTTTCAGAGATGGTTCTTTGAATTTTTCATGGCTCTCTACTGTATTGTCTTATATATGCAGGACATGAATAGAGATGACAAGCAAAAATCCCTATCATGGTCTAAAAATTCTGATAGACTCTTAGGAGGATCATTCACAGGAACATCAAGTTGTTAATATTGGTATTTAGGTGTCTAAATTCTACTGCTCTTAATTTGTCATTAGATCATTTAGATGACAAAACAGATTTAATTCCTATTCACTTCTTTGGTTTTGGTAATTTTTTGTTGAGTTTTCTTCAGTCCAAAAAACATAAAAACATAAACTGAAAAATATTGACACCCCAGGTCTAAATATTCTTAGTTATATGTTGAACTAATTAGAAAACTCACATTTCTTTTCAGTAGTGTCTTCTGAACACAGATGTGTTCTTGACATCACAGTGGCCCAGATTCAAAAAAGTTCTGCCTGGCCTGTCTGCTGATAGACGGGATTTTGAGAATAATTTTTTTTTTTTCTTTTTCCCTAGAGAGATCCTAGGTGCCCTAACTTTTGCTGAGCTATACTTCTACAAAAATATGTTTGGTTTTTTTTATCTCTGTTGCTAAGTCTCTTCTCTTGAAAAGGCAGTTTGCTGTTTTGAACTCCAGGTAGAAGCTAACAGTACAAAGCCACTTGTGAAGGGCCTGTTTTAAACATCCTGTTGGTTTCTTATTTTTCTAATAGTGGTTTGTTACACATTAAATCAGACAGAAACATTTAACATTTTATTTATTACATAGAAAACAAAAGATTCTCTTTAATACCTGTTCAAAAGTTTTCAGCTTTCTTCACTGACAACACTGATTTACTAATACTTAAATTAGGAATGCAAAGAACTAGTAATCAGTGAGAAAGTACTTTTTGATGCTACGAAGACAAAATTAGAAATTTGTAGTAGTAGGTTAAATATGGTTTACAGGTTTGCTTTACTTTCAGCTAGCTCCAACCTTTCCAGCCCGAGGACCTCAAAGTGAATCTCTAAATGTAATCACAGAGTCTTTTGATTGGAAATTTAGGCAAAAGTCCCATTACTATTCTGTCTATTATTGTTTTCAACAGGAAACAAAAAATACAAATTTGGTCCACCAGAATCTTTTTTTCAAGCATGGATATAGTTTAAAATAAGCTACATCTGAAAAAATAAGAATAAATTTAGGGGATTTCTCTCTCTCTTTTGGAATTATTTCCTTGCTATGAACCATAGTGTGGGTGGATAACGTGGCCATAACAGAAACTAATTAAGCAATGTGAAACACTCTAACAATATGTGTACTTCCCCTTTCCACCTATACTCTTTCAGGATAGGCAATGAGGACACATTGTGCCATTTTCAAAGTCAGAAAAAACTCATCTCAAGAAACTTGAAAAACTTTTTCTTCTTCACTTGTGCTGATACTCATTGGAAGAGATTAACTACCAAAAATACTTAGAATAAGACTTCAGAAATCATATGATACTATTAAAAAATCAAAACCAACAAGAAAAAAACCAGAAGAAAGCAATCAAACTATCCCAAATTACCTAAAAGAAATTTAATTAAATTGCATTTAATTGATGCCAGTTAAACACACTGAAAGAAATTATGAAAGATACAATAAAAAGTTTAGATTAGCTATAAATAGCTTATGATGAATTATAATGGTAACTGGCAGCAAATCTGAGAAATAAAAAAATCCATAAGAGTAAGAGTATCCCATCATTTCAATTTCCCTGTGTAGAAATGCAGAAAAAAAATGACCTCTTTTCAAAAAAATGAGAGAAGTTAGATAAGGAAATTTTGCAGCAGTAATAAGATATGAAATGTTCAAGGATCTGTTTTGAGGAAAATAAAAAAACTAATTTTTATAGTGAGCCAGTGGTTATACAGTAATTATTAAAAAATTATACTTAAATGCATGTGTGTCTTCTGATAGCTCATATATTTTTTATAGTGGACTTTTCACTTCTAGCCATACTCACAAGTGGCTGGGTTTTGTAAATAAAACCACAGTTTAAAAGCTACTGAAGAAATATGGGATTCTATCAGGGACTCACAAAACAGCAAGCAGAAGCTGATAAGAGTAGCCTTGAAAGTGCTATTGTGGGACAATAGACTAGGTCCATGGCTATAATCACAAATCACTGATGATTAATTACTGATCACTCCAGGAGCACAACCTTGGCAGATGGGTGGAACCTATTTCAGGGTTAACAAAGAAAACAGAAATGAAATCTCAACCATCTTTAAAATATGACATATTGAGTAAAACGTGGATGCAATCTTGAGTTTATGGATGCGAATCCAAAGAGGAAGTAAGCAAATTGCATTAGCAAATATTTTTAGAAACTACATAAACAAATCCAAGACTCAGGAAGAAGATTAATTACTGCCCTTTTCCTTTAAGTATGTATGTCAAAAATACCTAAAATACATGGGTTACTGAAAATAGAGACTGAAATAAGATCTGAAATTAATTAATCCATGTAGCAAGGACCTACCTTTACACAGTGGCTAAAAAATGTGCCTCTGTGGTTAGACTGTGATCAATGATACATACTTAGAGTGTCTACTTTCCTTCACATCTCAAACACTTGTGCATTGTGACATTGTGATGATATTTGAGCCATGTTGCCTAAGTTTTGTTATGTGATAATGTGTGACAGTGAAAGCTATGGAAAATAAAAAGCTATACTACATATGTTGTTCCCCCTATGGACTGGAATAATTAGGCTGATAAGGAATGAAGATGAGCTATTTTTGCATTTTTGACAAAGCTATCCTTTTTCTTATGCTTCTTACTTTAAAGCTGATTTTTAAAAGTATATTGATAAGTCATTTCCCAGATAAAAATTAGGCTGACAGATACATAATTCCTCCAGACCTCATTTTCTTTAGTTCTTACAGCTTGCATATTCTTTTTCTATAAATTCTATAAAGTAACAAGCATTACTTGAAATATCCTTTTGACTAGTTCTGTTGCTTTAGGGTCAATTTCCTTATGCTTTGTTGTATTTGAGATAACATAAAACTTTTGTTGCTTATTCTTTCTTCCTTCAGGCCCATATTCTTATCTCACTGTCAAAATTATTTGTATGTTATGCAGTATGTGATTAAAATTAGTCTTTTTTTCTTTTCAGTGATGGCTGAAACAAAAAAGTGTAACAAGCTATTGAAGATATTTCCATATCTATTATTTTTTTTCTGTTCCTCTTCTGTATTGTAACTGTACACTTTGTTTACCTATATGCCAAAGGTTTCCTTGTTAACTCTTTTTTTTTACTAATATACTTGAATTAATCTTTCTAGCTTTCTAGATTTATTATTGCTTACTTGATGTATTTCTTCTTAGGGATCCTTTACAATATGGCTGTCTTTCGTTTTATGCAATCTCTCTTTTATTTCCCAATCACTGACCAACTCTTGGTGCATTCATTTAAATACTACATTACCTTTATTTTGTAACTATATTTGTCTTTACATAATGATAGTTTGTCATTTTGAGTTAATATACCTCATTAAATAAAATCCAGTTCTTTTCCATTGTTTCAGCCCACAAAATTTTTCTAGTGATTCTGTAAAATACATGTTTCAAGTGTTATGCAAAATCTGATAGCTAATCTATTGACCATGTATGTTTAAAAAAGAAAGGGCTTTATTTATTCAACAGGACTTTGAAGTGAACACTTAATTTATAATATTCTTATAAGTATTTTAAAGGGATTTCTTTGCATTTAATTATACTTTAAGGTACAGTTGCAGTTGCCACTGAAATAGTGGTTAAGCATTGGAATAAGTTTCCTAGGGAAGTTATGGAGTCACAGTCTCTGGTACTGTTCAAGACGTGTCTGGATATAACACATATAAGATCTATTATGGTTTAGGAGTGATTATGACACATGGGGTTATGGTTTAGGAGTGATTATGTTGGTGCTAGGTTGACAATTTGTACTAGATGATCTTAAAGGTTTCTTCCAGCCTGGTTGGTTCTGTGATTTTGTGAAATCTGTAGTTTGAAAAAATGATTGCCAGTTTTTCTCATGTACTCTGGCACTTCCGAAATTTTAGAAGTGTCATTGTTTAACAGTTTCTATTGTTATTTTCACAGAACATTCTTGAGAGTACAAGGACTTAACAGCTCCAATAGTATAGTAATAACAAATTATTCTGATGTTTCTAAAGTGTCTGTAAAAGAAAAATGCCAAAGCAAAACCTGATGTTACCTTGTTTTAAACTACATATCCAATCAGATTATTCCAGAACATAATTTTCTACTAAATTACTGCTATGATCATCACTTTCTTTTCTCTAAATGTTTCTGTAACCTCATCTGTGCATTTACTAAGCCAGTGGTGGCTGTTCATCTTAGCAGCCTTTTTGCATTCATTTCACTCTGGAAAGAAGTGTAGAATGTGAAGTACGTGTAGAAGAGACACATATTGCTTTTCAATTAACATTAAGGATAATCCCTAATCTCTTCAGTTACAATGCTGGGTTGCAGACTGGATTTATGTGTCAAAACACTATGATTTTTCAGGAGAATGTGGAAAAATAATTTTAGTGCAATTGACATGTTTAATATTAATCACAGGAGTAAAACTTCAGTTCATCAAGATTATTGATAAAAAAAACTTTTGCCATAATCGTTCCAGGGAAACTGCATATATCACAGAAAAAACTGTTAATGGGTGAGAAAACTCCTGGAAGAGTTCCTGAAGACTTAAGATATTTTTATTGAATAATAATATTAACCACACTAAATAATGGTGTCTATAGAGCTATCCATTCAACATCAACATGCATACAAATTAAATTTTTAAACAGAAGAAAATGTAAAATATGAAATTATTGGACCCACTTATTTATTTTCCAGTGAAACTTCATTTCTCCTCTTATTTTGCTCCTCGCAGCTGTTTCTCAGTATGAGAAAAAAAAAGACTCTGAAATGATAGCAGCATAGCTTGCATCTGCTGACAAAACCTGGAAGCAATCAGACTGAAATGGTCACTTGCTTCTTGTTTATTATTAAATTATCTTTTTAACCTTTCTCATATCCCTACTTGGAGTAATTTTTCCCCTGGATTTTTTTAAAAAAACATTCACTTTAAAATTAAATAATTTTTTTCAACCTGTCCTGCTCTCCCTCCTTTTTTTGTTATTTTACTTTTTGTTCTCTCCTCGAGGGCTTTGTGTCTCTATGTGGCTATACTTATAAAGCTTATACATAAAAGCTTATAAGTACACACTGTGTTACCTGGTTATTTCATATGCAAGAGCTGCTTTAGGGTAACATGTTCTGCAGGTATTTTATTATTAATGACTTTCAAAGCATACACACCTAGACTGTGGAACATTATGTCTGGTTTATGCAATGCCCATCTGCTACATGAAAACAAGAACAGGTATTTCAATTTATGTATGTCATTATTTCTTTGAAATAACTATTTAACAAATATGATAAAAAAAATATAAAAACCTTTCGATTTACTTGTTGACAGAATAGGACAAACTACAATAATAATTTGGGCCTAATTAATTATCACATTTGGCCTTTTGCCATGGCAGGCCCTAGCCACTGGGGTAAAAAATAATTTGACATCAAATAGATTGGATAGACCAAACAGAAAAACTGTTTAATTGTCTATGTCTCTAGCTTGCTCAAATAATACCTATGTGTATATTTTTTCTTAGTGAAGTTGAGCAGCTGTATTTTGTTATATACCTAAATTCACAGATAATTTTTGATGGGACAGAGAGCTTCCATAATGTTTTTAGATACTAAGATAATTCCCATGACCGGTAATTTTGTAGAAGTTGTATAGAATCTTTCTTCATTATTTTTCCCCTAAAACTTTTGGGACCGTTTGCATTACTTATTACTGAAATACCCTACCGTGAAATCATGACAAAAGATATATGTACAACACAAGAGTTTCATCGAAACCATCACAACATTTAGGGACAATAGTTCAAATAAAAGGGTGCCAGCTCCTCCCTGTGAGTGGAACTCCCTGAAGCTCAAAAGAGGTAATTCCCTTCCTTTACGATACCACCATGAGATGGAGTCTTAGAGGAACAGGTTTCAAACCTGAATTTTTAACCTTTCAGGTACATGACTGGGTTTCAGGAAGAATTTCTTCCTGAAATGGTTTGTCAAATATTGAAAGGGGCTGTCCAGGGAGGTAGTGGATTCACTATTCCTGGATGTGTTCAAGAAATGACTGGACTTAGCACTCAGTGCTATGTTCTAGTTGACAAGGTGGTGATCAAAGGTTGAACTCAAAGACCTTAACAATTCTATGATACTGCGTTGCCTAGTACTGGGTCTAGTCCAGTCTTGAAAATCTCTATGAACAGAAAATTCACAACCTCAAGATATGACAACTTGCTCCACTTGACTGTACTCCTGGTGGAAAAGTCATTCTTACAGTCCATTTGAATCTTACAGTCACAATTTATGACCATTAGCTCATTCAAGCTCTGACAGTTACAGAATCACAATATTTGAGGTTGGAAGGCAACTTAGGAGGTTATCTTGTCCAATACCCCAGGTCAAGCAGAGTCACTTAGAGCAAGATGCTGAGCACTGTGTCCAGACAGCTTTTGAGTATCTCCAATGAGGAAAACTACACAGCCTCTCTGTAACCTCTCTGTTCAACCTGTGCCAAAGGGCAGTCACCATCAGTAAAAAAAGTGCTTCCTGATGTTCAAAAAGAACCTCTTGCGTTTCAGCTCTTGCCTATTGTCTCTACTCCAGTCACTGGACACCACCAAAAAGACTCTGGCTCCATCTTCTTGCACTCTCCCTTTAGGTGTTATAGATATTGATTATAGATAGATTCCTCATGGCCTCATTTGGGCAGAGTTCATATCAACAGAAGTGGTGCTTCTGGTGCTCTGTGTTCTCTTCAGCAGCTGTAAGAATGCACTGCCCCTGTTCTGAGCAGATCTAAATTGTATTCCAGAGTAACACTCTTAGCAATCTCAGTCTCTTCTTATATGAAATGTGCTGTACTCCCTTAATGTGCTTTGGGGCTCTTTTCTGGGCCAGCCCAGTAGTTTCATGTCTTTTGTACCGGGTAGCAAAACCTGGACATATTACTCCAGGTATGGCTTCACCAGTGCTCAATGGATGTGAAGGGTTACCTCCTTCACCTCTGCTTTTGTAAGACCCCCACCTGGAGCACTGCATCCATCTTGGTGGCTCCCAGCACAAGAGAGACATAAATCTGTTAGTGCAGGTCCAAAGAAGGGCCAGGAAAATGATCAGAGAGTGTTGGGGTTGTTCAGCCTGGAAATGCAATCCCATTTCACCTCCTTATGACAGTTTCCAGATCAGGGAATGGATCAACCACAATGACCAATTTTAGTGTTCTTCTAACAGCACTACCTGTAGTTATTCCTGACAGTAGGAACTGTTGAGTGGAATATAAGAACTTGCTGACAGTTGTCAAGGTTTTGAAGGAATTATTTCAGTTTGCATTTCTCACCTTTGCCAGAAGTGTAGATTTCAACATATTGTATGTATGATACTTTTCCTGTAACCTTCTGTCTTGAAATACCAGAACTATTATTACCATTCCAAAAAATATTTAACTTAAAATAGGACAATTTTTTTTATTCCAACATATTGAACCGTAGCATAAAATAATGGTTTGGAGATTTTTGGTAGAACAGTTGCACAGCAGAAAAACACATACAAGCCATACGTGCCCTTATTTTTATTAATATAAATTACCATGCAGCTCGTGAAAAACAAAAAATATATTAGACATTATTAAAATAGGAATTATCACTTTATAGTCACAGAAAAATATAGAATGTTATGCATTCCATGATATAGCGATGCTCCAATATTTTCATAGCTTTGAAAAGGTGAAGTATCTTCCACAAAAATAAAAAACTTAAATGCCACAATCAGTACTCATTTGCATTATTATGTTTTAAAATTAGTTGTTGAAAATCACTTGACAGGTGTCAGAACCAGTGCTTCACTCTCTCAAAGTGTATTATTAATTGTACTAGCATAATGATGTTACAAAATAGATAGTAACTTCCAAAAATAATATTATCTTTCTTCTTTGAATCATTTTGATGTAATTTTCCATTAAACCTGATATTTTACCATAGTATTTCCTTATCAGATTCTCTAGATTGCTTTCCTGAAGCTGTGTGAAGCAGAACATTTCAGACTTGAAGGTTGGAAATAATCAGTCCAGGACTTATCTTAGAGGTCAAAAAGTAAATAATAAAGAATTACCATAAACATTTCCATAGGACAAGTTTAGGAAAAGGACACTGGACATACTTAGTAATTTTGTTATTTTTTTCTTGAGTCGTCTGCTTAAATATCAACCTCTTGCACAACACTATATGAAACTGAGAAAACACTATCTAAGTCTCAAATACTTGAATAATCCAATTTTCTAGATTATCTTTATTTATGTCTAGTTGGCTATCATTGTATTGAATTCAAAAAGAAAAACAGAAATACAGACTATAATTGTGGAACTTCCCCAAAAGAGAATAATTGGATTTTAAATTCTTCTCAGTTAAAAGTATATTGAGCATCCTATATACTAGGAGAGAAGAGAGTTTCTAATAAAAGCAACACTATTTTCAGTGCTCTAGTGATTTCAACAATTATTTATTTTGTTCTTAGTTAATTTAAGCAAACTCTTCCCAGAAAGATACACTATATTCTTGAAAAGCCAGATGGCTCCTGAGTACCCCAGAGCTACATAACCCTTACATCACCTATTAACAGCACCATCTCCTCTTTTGTCTGTCACAGCCTATCCAAAATAAAATCATGCATACAATATAAATTTTGTTAAAGGATGTAGTCGTATTCTACTGGATAGGAATCTAATCACAATAAATAAAACGTTAAGTTTCTGAATTTTGAACTGTTTCTATATTTCAATGAAAGATCTGCAAATGGTTATTAAAAAAATCCCAAAACAAATAACAAGCTTCACATTGATGGACTTGCTTAGAACTTGCCTTTTCAAATTCTAAAATTCTGTATTCTTTAGTTATTGATATTAGTGCACATGAAGCCTGCCTCCTTTTAATATATTTTTTCTATATGGATGAAGACTACCCTCCTTAAAATATAAAATTCATGGGCCCCTCACCCCAGTCTGAGAATCTCCAGACATCAGACCCCACATTTCTGAACAAGTAGTCTGTATTCAAAGTTAAATACTTAAGTATCTAAGGCTATAACATGACTTTAAATATCTAAAATCTACTTGGTAAATTGTAAAGCATGTAGAAGCTCAACTGTATCAATACATGGTACCAAAATGTCTTCTAGTCTTCAACTAGTTGTTCCTCTTTAAGCCATTCAAAAGTCACAACTCTATCTTCTCTGTGAGGAGTTTAGAGGATCTAAAGTCATCCTTGCAAATTCCATTTTTAGAGCTGGACTAGTAGCTTTCAAGTATTGAAAAATATTATTCATAGTGTTTAATGTTATTTTGCCTATATTTATAATGCTAAAATGATAGCCCTGAACAGTTTTTCTGTGAACTGAGTTTTTCTTCTGAACCAGTGTTTGTTCCATTCCTGACTACCTCTACTGACTTGTGGTACAGATATGGCTTGTGTTGAATCTAATTCCAAATTGTTCCTTTTATTTTTCCTTTTCCTTTTTTTTTCCCTTTTTTTCTTCATTCTTCAGTAACATAACACATTTATTCATCTGAACTGTGATCATGTAAAATATTCTCTTTAGTGTGTTTGGAGGAAATTAAAAGCCTAGAAAACCGTTATTTTTAATAGTGGTAGTAGTTTCTCACTGCATAAGGTGATAACATTAAGTCCATTAGAAATACTCAAATATTGGCATTAAAATGTATTGATATGATATAATAAATTGATATGAAATGATAAAAACACGGTTGTTTTGCTTGGCATTAAGAAATGGAAGCTGAAAACTTTTATCACTGTGGCTTAAAATATAAAATACATTCATAGGATTATAGAATCATTTAGGTTTGAAAAGACCTCTAAGATCATTGAAGTCCACTGTTAACACAGCACTGCCAAATCTACCACTAAATCATGTCCCTCAGAGCCACATCTCCACATCTTTTAAATACCTTCAGAAATGCTGACTCCATTCCCAGGGCAGTCTGTTCCAGTATTGGACACCACTTTCAGTGAAGAAATTTTTCTTAATATCTAATTTAAACCTTAAGTGCAGCTTTTCTATCTCAGAATATTCAGCAATTCTGTGACTTAGCTTGAGGGCATTTCTTACTGTCCTGTAAGAAGACACAGACCCTCCCCCCCATCAGCGTTCAGGAGCACATAATCATGGAATGATTATATGTAGGTGCGTTATTAAGAGCTCTGGGTGTCAGGGGTACACATATCCAAATCTGACCCACCTTGGTTTTGAGCTGAACATGTTTTTATACTCTATCGTTATATAACTTACATATTAATTATTAAACTTACACTGTTCTATTGTATGCATTGTTTTTACCTAAGCATGAATGTCTTGTGATCCCCTCTCAACCCCCTAACACTGTTTCTCATGTTCTTTAAACAATAATTATATCTAATCACATCTAACAATTGTATCTTTTATCATATATTGATTATACAAGTGCAGTTCCACATGATCTTTAGCAAGAACAAGGCCTAACATTTCCCAGGGACTACTTTTCCCAGGGCTTGCCAAGCCTAACTTTCTTTCTAAGCCCCCAAATTTTCTATGATTTTAAAACCTTTTACTATCACCCCCATCACTACTACCTCCTTTCAGGTAGTTGTAGAGTGATAAAAATCTCTCCTCAGCCTCTTTCTCCAGACTAAACAACCCTAGCTCTCTCAGCTGTCTTCACAAGACTTGTGCCTGAGTCCCCTCACCAGCTCTGTTGCCCTTTTCTGGACTCGCTCCAGCATCTCGATGTCTTTCTTGTTGTGAGGGGCCCAGAACTGAACACAGCACTTGAGGAGTCGCCTCACCAGTGCCGAGTACAGATGGCCAATCCCTCTCCTCCTGCCCTGCTCCTGCTGGCCACAGTACTGCTGATACAGGCCAGGATGTCACTGGCCTTCTTGGCCACCTAGGCACACACTGGCTCATGTTCAGACACTGTCAACCAGCATCCCCTGATCCTTCCCACTGGGCAGCTTTCCAGTCACTCTGTCCCAATCAGTGTTTCATGCTGTTGCTGTTGAGACTCAATGCAGAACCCAGCACTTAGCCCTGTTGAATCTCTGGCCACTGAGAGAGATTCAAAGGAATTTTAAAAAATCAAACCAAACCAAATTAAGACTACAAACATTTCACACTGTGCCACAGATAGTCTTTAATCTAGTGCAGCTCCTTCAGTGCTTAATAGCATTTTGTTCAGTGTTTTATTCCTTGCCATTATTTTGCTCTGAACAGCCTTTGAAAACCAGACATGATTTCACTTGTGCTACAAATTAATGTCACAGAATTTACAATATTCTTTCTCCTTTTGTCTATGGAATAAGCAAAAGTGATGGCTCCCTTACCAAGAATAGACACAAACATACATCAAGATTCTGATATATGAGCAAGAATAAAAACATCCCTTCTTCTTATTTGCTGGCTGCACATCTTGAGGTACTAGTTTTGAGGCAAAGAGAAAGCAAATATATTGGATGTAGCTGAGATGGAGTTATTTTTCACCAGAGCAGTCCTTTGTATTGGTTGATGGTAAGGTGTTGGCAGCAACAGCAGTGGCTTCTGCTGAGTAGCACTGGCACAGCATCAGTGCAGTCTCTCCAACATTGTGTCCCCTTTCCATAGACAGGCGGGCCAGGATCTTGGGAGTGGACACAACTAGGACAGCTGACCCAAATTGACCAAAGGGATATACTATACCATATGATGTTGGTTAAGATGTAAAGACTAAGAAAAGTAGGAAGAAGCCGGGCACTTGTTTAAAGTCTGCCTTTCAGAATGACCAATACAGATGTGGAAGCCCTGCTTCACAGGAAGTGGTCATACATTCCTGGTTAATGGGAAGTAGTGAATTTTTTTTCTTTGTTGAGCACATTCAATCTTCCACTTTTACTTTAGTAAACTACCTTGTCTCAACCTGTGAATTGTTTTCCACCTTATTTTCTCTCCCCTGTCCAGCTGAGAAGGGGGAGTGATAGAACAGCTTTTTGGGCACCTGGCAACAAGTTCAGCCCACAACTTCAAGAAGAGAACGAGCTTTAAACTATTACTAAATTTCAAACCCTTTTCCAAATTATCATAATTACTTGTAATGTTATGTTTAGGAATCATGTTAACCCATTCTGTAAGACAGAGTATTTCTGTGTTTACATTTAGAGAAGTGAATTTCACATTCTCATACACATCTACATGTTGTATATCTACAACAAAAATGTTTAATATAGACTTCCTGATGATCATTCCCTGAATGGCTCCATGACTGTAAGATGCACAAAGTGGACTACTAACCCATGATGTCATTTTAGAAATACCTTTTTGTCAAATTCCATCTGAGAAGAAATGAGGGAACCTATTTGAACTAACACAGAGATCTGTTAGGTGAACTACTTATACAAATCCAGTCATCCTAGGTCTTAATAAAAATGAAGACAGCATTTAGATGAGATCTTGCTTCATTCTACAGAAATACAAAATTTCTTACATGAAACAAACAAGAGACCTTGTTACTTCTGCATTAATGTTAACAAAATGTAAGAAAGCTTAGATGTATCTGTCTAGAGTAAGTCAGACCTCTGGTTCGCCTCTTTGATAGCTACTGTAGAGATCGAGGCAGGACTTCTATCATATTGCTAAGTTATCTATTACTAGCAAAGACTGTCCATGGCAAGGAAGGATTCCTGGTCTTAGAAGATTAGAAGATTGGTTCTTCTTCAGTATTTGCATGTACGAGAAGACAAAACTAAATTATATGAACTAACTTAATATTACATACCTAAGGTCCATACTTTTAGGCATGGATAGCCAATTTGGGTTCCAGGCCAAACCAAAGAGTTAGTCAACAGCTAAGAAATGTGAACAATCAGAGACCCAGTGCTTCCACTCACTCCTTGATACCTGTCTTTATCAGGACTTAGGATATAAGATACAAAAAAGGCAAATCTTATACTCAAAAGATAACAACCTTCTCTCACAAAACAGGATGGATCAAATAAAAATAAAAATTCAATGAATCTTCCAAAATTAATCTTAATTAATCTTCCAAAAAAGCAACAGAAATGTTACTAAGAATAAAGCATACATTAACTCAGCCAATGCCACTGCAAGAACTTAGTTGATAGAATTTCCGATTTTTGGAATTGAAAAGAAAAGGAACTTAATAGTTTATTTTTGGTTCCTTTTCCTTTCTTTTTGTCTTTTTTAAATTCTGGGTAATCATTGACTACTAATTTTAATTTTAGGTTTTCATTAATGTATTAATTAATATTCCTGGATAAATTACAAAGAATTCTAAGAATCAAACATGTGGACCTTAAGAATTAATTTGAAATAGAAAATAAAGGTCTCGGAATATTAATAAGTGAGTTGCTGGACAGATAAACTCTTCCATGTGCAGCTCTGGAAGCAGGAGATGTTTTACGACTAGTCCTCCACTGGCAACAATCACTTCTGTTTTGGCATTGGTAGGTACAAAATCCTGTGTCAGTAAAGACAAACTAGGCAGTGATTGGGCAAAAAATTGCTAGGACTGACCAAATGATGATGCATATGGTGAAGATATGAAAAACACTGCAAATGCACTGAGGGAGATGGACTGTTTAATTTATTAGACACCATCTGGGTCAACAACAAGCAGCAGTTCCCTCCCTTCTATCTCTTCTTCATATTAAGAAGAGCAGGACACCCAGTTCTCTGGCATGCTCCCCTGCTTGTAGTTGTAAATATCTCTCAATTCCTCCCTCTCCTTTAGAATAGAAGCAGCAATTTGGCACTATGTGGACCACTGCCCTCATTTCAAGTAAAAAAATTTGTTTGCAAAAAAAATGGTGTGAGAGATTGGAATGATGGTTGGCTTGAGACATTTTAGGGGCATGTGTGGGAAAAAGGGCAGGTCAAGTCCTGCCCTTGTGAGGCAATGCACTGCTCCATACACCACCCACCACTCTGGGACTGTATTCCAGCCCTGCAGTGACCACCAGCTCCTGGTATGCCAGAGACAATTCTCCACACCTCACCTTTGAAGTGAAATTTCCTCCACCCCTCCCTTCTTTCTGGATTCACAGTTTTCTCTACCTCCTTCCCCTAACAGCACGAGAGGTGGGAAATGGGGCTTGTAGTCAGTTCATCACGTTTTGTCTCTGACACTCCTTCCTCTTCATGTTATTTCTCCATTATGGGGGGGATCCTGTGGGGGAGATTCCCAATGCGATTCTCCAACATGAGTCATTCCAGTGGGCTGTAGTTCTTCAGGAACTGCCCCAACATGGATCCCTTCCATGAGATGCATTCCTTCAGGAACACACTGCTCCAGCATTGGTCCTTGTGGGGTTACAAGTCCTGCCAGTAAACCTGCTTCAGTGTGGGCTTCCTGTGGACATCTTGCACAAGTAAGGTGGGAATTGCACAGAGGCAAAGGACAAAAATGAATATAGTCATTTGTCTCTGACAGCCTTTAAATATTCTCTGCCAGAACTTTTGTCCAAGGGGAATGGTACCATTGTTGCTGGACAGCTAAAGTCAATCATGCAATGTTATAAACAACAGTCTTCAGTGAGGCCTTTGGAGCCATCCTGAGCAGCAGGCTGTGAGCAGAGTCCCCCTCTCAGTGGGACATGTTTCAGAGCATGTGTGATTAGATATAAATGCAATATAGAAAATGTAGCATAAATATTGCATTCTCAGATCTATAATTTAGTCACTGTTAAAATTGCAGTAAATTCTATTGAATAATTTTCTAGATCTTTAATTAATTGATTAAATGCTGCTAACATTTTCAGACATAAACTATTGATCAAGTTTGAGGCTAAATCCACAAGGGTGGCCATTCTTAAGCTTATGACTCAACAGAAGGGTCTCCATTACCCCTTTTCACTCTGACCATTTTCTATCCTTACCCTTTTAGTTCCTGGGTTTTGTGTAATTAATTCTAAATTGATTATAATTTTATTTTCACCCACAGTAGAGTAATGGAGATTAAAAATCAGCAACTTATATGCTTTCCATTAAGGCATCCTTTTTTAATGCAAATTTAAAGGAAAGTCAAGCAAGCTGTGTCTTCTATGTTTATTGGAAAAAGCACCTAAAATATCACTAATGAAAGGCTAATAACCTGTTTAACATAGGCATCCATTTGGTAAGTTTTATATATTCAATTAAGCTTGTGTGATGTTGATAAGCATCAATTGAATGGTCTAGGCTGGTTGTTCCCAATTTTTTTTTAGCTGAAGGTAATTTAAAAATTAGAGAAACTTTAAGTGTTGATCTAAATCACTCCTGCTTAAATTAAAGGTGTTGTCTGAGAATTTATGGATCATGTTAATAAAACCAAAGCTCAGCTAAATTTGAAACTTGCAAGGGATAGCAAGGATATCAAGATTATCTTTCACCACTTTGTAAATATTAAAAGGCTGAACAAAGGACATGTAGGATCACTACATGGTGATAGGGTGATACAAAGTACATAGGGTGTATTTAGTGACAGTGGGCACAGTAGAGCTTTCCACTCTTCACCAAGGCCTGTGTGATTAGTTGAAGGGTTCAGGGGAAGGAGAACAACTAGAAGGGGATGGGGATTGGGTCATGATTTGCTTGAGACAAACTAGACCTGTACAATTCCCTAACACCCAAAGGATGCATCAAAGAATGCTAAAAGAACAGACAGCGTTTCTTGTAAGGCAGCTTTCTACCATTTTTCAAAGGTGTTGGATACTAGGCAAGATCCATACACCAGAAATGCTGATAAATGTTGAAACACCCGTAACTGACATTTCTAGGAGAGCACTGAATAACATTAATAGCTCGTACAGAACATTTTTTGTCTGAAGATCTGAAACGTCTTTGTATTGGACTAGACAAAGCCCTGAGCTTCCTGGTCTCACGTCAGAGCTGACCCTCCTTTGAGCAGAAGGTTGGACTCAAGATCTCCTGAGGTCCTTTCCCACCAGTACACATGGGTGAGCCTATGATTTCAAAAAATATATAGTGAACAGTTTTCATTATTTCGTAACTGCCTAATTTATTTTTTTAGCATTTCTGTGCATATAAATTTCAGGTTTCAGGTACTGTTTCAGGTAGTTTAGAATAACTAACTAATTTGGTAAGAGTTGATGAAGAAGGAAGTACAACTAAAACAAGGGACCAGCATTACAAATACTTTATGAAATCCTGAATAGCATTAATATGAATATAAGAGTGGGAATTCATAAAAAGAAGCAAACAATGTCTTGTATGACATGGATTCCTTATCTATGAAGCCGGATAAATGTGGTTCCTTTGTCAAAGGAATTTTTGATTTATAAAAAGTACATTAGAAGGCTGGACTATTGTGTACAATATTATTTCTCTTAAAAATATTTATTTTCCAGAAACACGCATAAACAAGAACATGTACATTTAGCAAACTTAGTGCATTTAGTTTGGGGGAATTACATTATTGGGACATTCATACAGTCTGAAATGCTTTTGCAGAAGATAGACAATCCTAGTAGAGGGAAATATTCTGCACAAAAATAAAAGAAAAAGAATAAAATATTTTTTTGAGCAGACAGTGAGACAAATGTTGATTTTTCAAGTGGAGTTGGGTAAAATTATTATTTTAAAAGAGTTCAGCTTCAGACAGTCACACATCAAATATCTAAGCTCCCGCTATGATAACTGTGAGCTATTAAATTGACCTATATTGTACTTCTGAACCCAGTCAGCTGTGGCAGGAGTCCATTGTTTAAACAATGTTTCCTAAGGCCATTTTAGATGTCCTAATTTACTCCATCTGGCCTCTTACTCCTGCTCCAGAAGATCACAGGTAAACTGGGTCCTCTGCTGTATCTGACAGCTCCGTATGATTGCTCTGAATAACCTGAAGTATCTCAGAAAATAATATTCAACATCTGAACTTAGGCAACTGAATCTCCCATTTGAACATACCAGCTCACTCTGTACACAATTTAGTGATTTTAATGTAAAAAAAAATAAAAATAAATTTAATCTAATTAATGTGCTGGTGAATGAAACAAGAGATGATTTGATTAACCTGTGACAGATGAGCATGAACAGGGAGTTGACATACTTGAATTCTGGTCAAAGTTCCACTGAACCTTGCTATAAAGCTTATATTTTTGTTCCTTTTTCTTTTTGAAGAAGATAGTGAGACTTAACTTCTATTATATAGCATTCTCAGATCTTCAAATGAAAAACGTTTAATAAGAATTATTAAAATTATTCAGTCATTCCCTAGAGATGCCAAGTAATGATAAATTATTCTATTGCCAATGTTGTTATCAGCTACACCCACTAAGAAATTAAAAGTGTAGGCTATCTTTATATCAGTTATTTCAAAGGAATTGTTTCAAAAATTTTAAGTTACGGTGTTTTTACTTTGACCTTGGTGTCTAGAAGTTTATCCAAACCAAGCAACACTTTCTGTAAAACAATGTGATATCATTAACAATCAGGGTTTCCTGTCAAAGCTGTCATCAGTCTGTTAGTTTCTTATCTATACAAGCTCTTATTCTATTCCTTCTATCTCAAGTTAGAGATATTTGTGCTTGGTAGTTTGAAGCAGCATGAGAACTGGAAGAGAAGCATCCATTTTGATATTTCAGAATGTAAAGCCTCTGAAAATACACATGTCCACACTCATGCATCATTTTTTTCCTAAAAATTATATTTTTTCTTTATAACTGAAAAGTCTAAGTATTTGAGATTATTAATTGAAGAAGAAAATATACAATCAAATAAATTTTACTTACAGCAGAGAAGCAACATGCAACTCATAAATTTATTTAATTTCTCTGAAGTATTTTTTTTAATTTCTATTCATAACCGTGTTTCATGGAAGTGGACAATTTATCATCTTATTGTTATTCAATTTACCCTTCTATACCTATTTAGTGATGGTTTGTGTACCATTCCAAAAAAATCTGGTAATGTACTCTAAATATGTAAAAAAATAAATCAGAAGGAAAGGCCAAATGATTTTATATGACATTTCACTGCTGTGTTTATTCTGATAATATGTGTTGAAAGATGGGAAATCTCTTCCTGTTCATGTTTTGCTAATTGAAATAAAAAATTAAACTACAGGTTTTAGGTATAAATTCAGACAAGTAAATATGTTATGAACAATAATGCCCTTACCCATGTAAAATTATCTATTTTTTCGTATATGTTCAATTCCTTATACTTTCTGCTCTGTTTCTTTTGTCCTTATAACTCTTTGGTTCCTTATTTAAGTTTAGCTGTGCAGTGTACACTTGACGGGTTGGCTTGGGGTTTCTTTTCTTCCCTATCTTCAAATGCCTGAAGCCTTTTTAAGGTAAATCCTCTTAGTTCAGCATTTCTATGGCAGCTGAAGGCATGACAAGTCTTTAATTACAGCTGTCTCCATTGTACCTTTTACATATGTTTTTAATTTCTCAGGCATTTCCCTTTTAATGCCATTTAGTTATTCCATTATTGCTGCTAATTTTATTCATTTGAGAAACCATTAAGAAATACTAAGCTAATTAAATGAGATGGATTTCAGTGGTAAAGGAGATTTATTTTTTCATTGTGAGGGAGGAAGAAAAGAGGAAGATTAAAGAAATTAATCTGTGTATTTGTAACGTTATTGAAGGAACACCACTGAATATATATTTATGAAAAATATTGTTTCTTAGTGAATAGAACAGTGGTCTAATACGCATAGATGAGATTTTGATTTGTTCGCTGGGTTGCCCTGGGCAAGGTACCTCACCTTACTATGTGTCTTTCTTCTAGTCTGTTAAATCAATGTAGATTCAATGGCTCAAGAATTTTAGTTGTTTTAGCTAAATTTTGATATTTTTTCACAATGGGATTTAATTTTTTAAGAAATTACCAATGCATCTACTTAGATCACAAATTCTGGGAATTTGTTTGGATGCTGATAGGTAATTTACATCTAGATTTGATTAGTAGAGGAAATTCAGCTTCCAGAAACTAAAGAAGATTTTTAACAAAAGAACATTTTTTTTTCATTACTGCAGCTTAATAAAGTTCATGAAGTCTAAGATCCCCATTACATGACAAAGCATTCAACAAAATTATTTTTCTCACTGCCTGTTTTACAGTTGATGACTGGTAACACTGTATGTAAGAAATATGGAAGCAGACATTACTTTTTTGGAACGATGGAGTAATTACACAAGGGAGTGAAAAAGTAATTGAATTATCATTTTAAACATTAACCTGATCTAAAATTTAGTGTATTGTTCTTTGACAAAACATCAAAGTAAATCCTACAAGTTTTGCACTGGGGTCCTCTGCAACAGCAAACATACACATAAATTTATGTCTAAAATAAGTTCTGTGCTACTAGAGGGACCTAAAAAGTGACAAATAAAAAAAAAAAAAAAAAAGTTTCAAAAACCTGTTCTTCCATCTCAGGAAACATGCTTTATAAAGTTTTTTTAGGGGAGAAAAAACAACAAATTGAGTATTGATATAAATAAATTATGTGCAAAAATAAGCACTCTCTGAAGATACTTAAATAAGAACTTTTGTATGTTTCTAATAAGGAAGGATGGTAGTTGAATACTTAACTTCAGGGATTATATCTGCCTTTGTACTGTCAATTTGACAACAAATGTTCACACTAAATATGTTATTAACAGGGTTTTTGCAAGCTTTCTCCTTGAAATTAAATGAAATTACCTTGAGATCTCCTCTTTATACACATTGAATTCCCAGTAGAACTTCAACAAACATTAGACAAATTTCAAATCAATGCAGTCAATTGCTTTGCTTAGAAAACATCAAGAGAGCCAACTTGCCTATATACTTAATAGAAGGTTAAGCAAATAATTGAAGGGGAAATAGGTAGGTGGAAATATGAGTATGTAGAATCATCTCCAGAGGCAAAGTTCTTAATAAATTATTTACTTCTATTAGTTGAGGCATTGAGACAATAATAGAACAAAATGAAACCATAAAGATGTCTACTAGTGGTAACTACAAAACTTTGCAAGCACACAGTCTCTGTTTTAATATTCACTAATAAGACTTCAAAGTCAGGGAATTATAAGATTAGGAAAAGGGATTTGCTTCAGAAACCTTAATCTGATCATAATTTTTGTATAAATTCTGATACCACATTTACTTGCATGAACTTTTCCTATTACACTCATGACAAGGATAAAGTTCCATTAAAAAGTAGCTCCTCAATTCTCTTGTTTTTCCAGTATTAAATACATTGCTCTAGGTTTTATTTACCTTATGCTAATCTAGAGCTGTTCTAAATTCAAAATTATTATTTCACAGGTAATAAAAGATCCTCTTTTCCTTTTATTACAACAGTATGGGAATACTCTGTTAATTTGGCAGCATATATTGTGGCTATATCACTCTGAAAGAGGTATTACTATCCTGATTTTATGAAGAGTGAAGGCAAAGACAACAGCATTATCTTCAACTGCCCAATTTTAAAATGCATGGATGTTTTTTCAGGCCATTTTGTGTGTAGTATTCTACATGATCCAAGTGCATTTACTCAGCACTTCTACCAAGTGGTCTATTGGTTTTTCATTAGTATCCCATAAAACAAAAAATATTAGAAAGCCACAAAAGTTGTTTTTTCTTTATAGTGATGATATTATAGCAAGGAATGAGTTATAAAAAGCCTTAGGTAACCATATATCATTTAACCCACATTTTAGGTGCTGAAGTAAAGAATAGCAAATTCTCATAGCTCTTTGTTAACCCATAAGACAGACAGGGCGTTCATCTGAAAAAGAACCTAGAAAACCTAGATTTCCTTAGATAATTTCAGACAGTGTAATTTCCCCACAAGAATCCTGTAGCTTTGGAAGTTTTAGATGTGGTACCAAATCAGGTTCATGTACCCAATATCACTGTTTAGAGAGGCGAAGAACATGGTACATTAGGATCGAGTTATGGGTTGTTTAACTGGATGTACACAAGTTCATAAGACCACATGTGATGTACTTAGATGTGATGAAATACTTGACAGGTTGCTCTCTATCATTTGTGAATAGTCATGATAATTAGGAAGGGGAGAAAGAGGATACCTATGCTGACTTCAAGGAGAGATAAAGGAAGATTTAGAGATGTATAGGCCAGACAGCCTATCTTCAGACATTAGGAAAATTATAGAACAAACTCTTCTTTAAAGCTATTTCAAACACATGAAGAGCAAGAAGGCAATTTTTAGCAGCCAGCATGAATTTACCAAGGAAAAATCATGACTGAACATTCTGATTGTATTCTGTGGTGTCTTGACTGGCTTAGTCTATAATAGTTAAACAGAGGGTGATGTTTATCCTGACTTTAGCAATGTTTGTCATTCTCTCTCATAATAACCATGTTGCCAGGGCTCTAAGTGGAACCTGATCAGAATAACCTGGGGCTTCCCACCCTCTCACACACTACCCATGAGCACAGGACCTCTATTTAAGCTCAGTCCTGGGTTGTCCTTCATTGTCTGTGGTATGCTGGAACAATATTGGTTGCTAGTATGATCTATCCATAAACCCTGCTGAAACAGAACTAAGGCTGTGGCTTGCCTCTTAGTCATAATAATCTGCCAGATGACCACTGGATTTGTTTCTAACTTTGGATAGACTGCTTGGTTTGACTTTAGATTGGTCGCTTCACCATAAGCTTGCTTGATGATTTAGGCTACTGGCTGGACTTTGAACACTATATTACCTTTTCTGGCAGTCCTTGAACTGTTGATAAAATGCATTCCTTTCACCATTCTGTTCTGTTTGTCTACTGCTGGCATTGTGGCCTCTTGGTGTAGTCATTGCCTCACACAATGTGTGTGAGGTAGTCATGGAAATCAATTTTCAGTATTCACAGTTAATGACAAGAGTATATGGTAGTGTGAGAATTTCTATTCCAGCAAGATTATCTGAACAGAAACCTTGTAACTGGGAGGATTAAAAAAATGGCCAACTCTAAACACACAGAGATATGTGACCAAACTAACATGGAGACAATGACAAGAAACAAACCTTGCTAGTCACTCTAATTGATGGGCTCTCAAGAAACCACAGGTAAACTGGGGGGAAATCCCTGTCACTCAACTAGACGTGAGGGAATCTGTACGATTATATAAGCTCATTGGAAGGGAGGATAGGGAAGTGAGAAAGGAAGAACAAAGAGGTGCTATAGACAGCAAAAGGTATTAAAAACCTCAGGTCATATGTAAAACAGTGACAGCCATTATGCCTGCCTGGCTTAGCTCTATGCATGATTGCTGCAGTTTATCCTGTCTTAATAATGTTCTCATAGTTGTGTCAAACTGCCCTGTGTGTATGTTTGACGCAGAAAAGATTCAGTGCAAACTACTGGAGGGATTGGCATGAGAGTACTGGATATTCAGCTACTTGAGTTAAAAAAGGGCTGTGGGTTGGGTGCCCTTGGACTGTGGTGTGAGCTACTGCAGCCCATGAGATGTCAGCATCAGCCACTGAAGACAGCAGGCACCATTAACCTCCAGCCATGGACAGGAATGGTTTGCATCTGAAAACAAGCTACTGGGGGGACCAGGGTGAGGGAGACAGGTAAGGGGCTCAGCACCAGCCACTGGAGCAGGACTGAATGGTCAGAGGCCAGGTGTCTGGTGCTGACTGCTGGGAGAAAGTGTCTATATCTTCACCAAACCAGGAATGCATGTGTATTTGCTGTCAAACTTTAAGTCTGATATGTTTATGAACAGGTAGACCTAGGGTCCAGAGTAGGGGATTTGTTGGGTGGGAGGTGTGCTGATTTTCAAGGTGACCTGTTACTGTGGGGTGCCTGTGTGAGTGCTGAATGTTTGCAATGAGCATCCAGCTGCACCAGGCAGAGAATGCCTGGAATGAGGGATGGACAAAAGGGGGCAGGATCCAGTCAGGGGTGTAAGGCAGAAGAGGAGCTGTGCTTGTGCTTGGGGTATGTGTATTTGTGTGTGTGCGTTTGTGAACCTGGTGAGTGTTGTGTGTGTGCTGTGTCACACCTCCTACCTGTCTCTGCCAGGCCAAAAGGAGGAAAGGATGTGGCTGTCCAGATTTGTGTCTGGTGTGAGTCCTATGTGTGGCTGCTGTTGAAGACTGAGACTTTGTGGCTGCCTGTGTGTCCAGCCTCGTCAGTGTCCCCCGTGCATATCTGGGACATGTACTCAACTTTGCTAGTGGTTGAACCTGTCAGTGGGAAGGCAGCAGCTGCATCAGAGCCTGGGCAGAGAGCCCAAGTCTCCCGGGCACAAGGCAAATCATTATTTAATGAGCAGTAGCATATATTTGGTCCTAAAACTCATTTCACAGGGCTATACATCAAAATATGCCAAAAGAGACAGAATCATTTTCAGGACTGGACTAGATGATCTCAAATTTTTTTTCCAAACCCAAGCAATGCTGTCGTTTGGCAACTGAGATATCAACAGAGCAAAAATTTTGATGAAAAAGAGATCTTAACTTTACAAGAAATAGTGCAGCTGAAACCTGAAATTCCTATATAGATCTTTAACATGAACACTTAAGCTGTTTTTCACATCTGTAACCAGAGATACAGTATTTGTAAAGGGTGTTCTGTAGGAACATTGTTCACATGAATTCTTTAATTGCAACCTATGTCATAGAGTTACCTTAGAAATGTTGGGCAAAAATCTTCAAATTTAGCAGTTCAAAGGATGTTTTCTAATATGAACAAATGCATATGATAACCAGAATTACAGAATACATATGACACCAAAGCTATGTATCCATGGAAGCACTTCAAGCGAGTGAAATCTCTGTAAAATTGTAAAATTTGTAAAATTTGTAGAATTTTTAATATCGTAAAATCTTCTCTTCACTGCTGTAGACATTAATGCCAACACTACAAAATTAAAATGTTTACTAATTGAGCTTTGCAGACAGGTGTTTTAGTGTTAATGCAACAGGGTAAAACACAGCTATTAGTTATAAGAGAGTATTTTAAAATTACTGTTACTTAACCAAAGGGTTTATATGAGTATATATGTAGCATCTTCATTTTACGTCCTCATAACAGTAATGTAAAGGAAAGATTCAACAGCTGCTGGCTGCCCACTTTATTAAAGGGTTCACAGTCAGTTTGATTTTTTTTTCTTAATAAGTAATTTATTCCACTACCAGTAAAAACAACTTCTGAAATATATTTTCCACAGTATGACAGAAAATCACACAGTAAAATTATCCAAGAAATATAACCATATAATCCTATTTCCCTGCATGCCACAGAAGGCAGAGAACTATGGTCTGTACAAATGATAGATGTTCAATTTAAAGAATTCAAAGTATACACAGTCTTTTATGTGAGAACTTAAAGCTATATTATTCATAGGAATTATTATTTTCTTCAGATATACTCAGAGTAGAACTGAAGAGAGTCATTCTGAATGACATTCCTGCAAGAGCAGCATTTTTTCCCCTTTCAGATAAAGTTCAGAAAAACAAAAGAAATTTAAATAGTTTAATAGAAATATAAGATGCATAGAGCAGTAGAGCAGGCAGACCAGGGATATTGCGCACTCTCTGCCCTTGGAGGTTTCCAAGACCTAAATTGAAAAATTTTGAGCTGCCTTATCTAATTTTACACCTGATCCTGTTTTGAGCAGTAGGTTAGAGATCTAACATCTCTGAATTACTCAATAATGGTATGATTCAATGAAGCTTTTACTATGTGATAAAATAGTTTCTTCCTAAATGCATGGATTTATCCCATGAGCAAAATTTTGGAGAGAGTCTGTGTTTAAATGCAATCTACACAGTCTACTAAAATGACTATTATTTATCCAGAGCTATTTGTTGCAGGAAAAAGAATGTACCCAAGATAAAATATCACTACTTAAGGAAAGGTCTCCTTAAAATTGTTACAAATACATTTCCTTTACTTTTTTCAGTATGTTTTACTTACGCTGGGTATCTGCACTTCGAAAATGTTGAAGCACCTATCTCCAAAGGCTCTGTCATTCAATAAGTACTATTTTACCTTTGATGATTTATTGTAGTCATGGTATCTCAGTGTCAGGCTGACTTTTAACACTTAAAAGGCAAGTCACTGACCTTCATTCCTATTCTAAGATTTTATGCAGCAAAAATCCAGGATTATGGCATCTGTAAGTAATAAATCTATTAGTTAATATATAACTGGTATTGGGCAGCTTTAAATCCAAATGGAAGCATGCATCTAGACTTGTCTGAATCACTAGCAAAGCATAAGCCCTCTATAACTGTGACAGCATAGCTGAACACAAAACATCTTGCAAAATATGTGAGCAATCTGACCCTCCATGGGTCAAAGACAAGCATAATTGCACTTAGGGGGCATATAAAAATGTGTGAGCAGTGACCCATGCAGCAATTTCATGATATAAAACAAAGGGGAAAATAGGCACAATGGACTGCAAAAAGGCAAGGCATCCTGATGAGCACATCAGAGGGATGACTGACAAGACTGAAAACAAGATTAATCAGCATCAGGAGTAGGGGATGAGGGAAGGGTGAGGGAACAACACAAGAACACCAGGCATTAGTAGGGAACACTGGGGAAGAAAGAGGTGATATGCTTCAGTGCTCACTTCTTCTGTTCTTCCTATCACCTCTGCTGCAATGTATACTCATAGCTAATTTAGAAGTGCTAAGACCTAGCAGGGTTCTACATGCAGCAATAAATAGTGATAATGATTAAGAATTAGTCATTAGCACAAAATGTGTTGTTAATAAATGGCTTTGTTCTTAAAGTTTTTAATGAACTAAATGAAGCCTTCTAAATAGTTTTGTCAGAGAGATAAGTATTTCCAAACTGGAATGTGTGTATATAACACATTCAGTTTCGTCATATATTTCACTCAACACAGTTGTCATTGTCTCTAATTTCTACTTAGATGTATCAAAATTACTATGATGATGTTTTATACCACACAACAGTAGAAGATGAATCATAAGAGGGTCCTCTGTATTTTGAAGGATGTGCACTGCCTGTGCTAGAGCCTGCTTTTGAAGGTTCAATTTATACACAGCAGAGAAGTGTGTTTAGTATGTTCAATAGTCTAAAGACTTTTCTCAAAATTCAGCATAGATAAGAGACACACAAGCTAGATATCCTACTGTAATATAATTCTCAGTAAACAGGAAAATAGGGGAAGCCTTATTTAATGCTATATAAAGAGGTAGCTAATCCTTTAATAAATGTTATTTTGAAATATATTCATTTCTTATAACGTAGTACTACAGCCATTAAAAGTCTTCTGCTTTCCCTGTTGAAAAGTCGGTGATTTTTCTGCAGTTACTTATTTCCTTACTCTCTTGTGTTCTCCAAAATTTATGTTATTGCATTATGTACAGATAACCCCAAATCACACGAGTGATTAATACGTCACTCAGCTGTTACAATTTTGTTAGAAACGCATTGGTCACATTGTTTACATAGATTGTGAGAATAAAGAGATGTCACACTAAAACGTGTTGGATGAGTTCTTGGAGGTTTAGAGGTTCAAGGTCTCTGCAACAGAGGCCTACAAGAAAAAAAATAATTTCAGATCTCTTTGAGTTCTGGATCCTGGACTGATTAAAAAAATAAAAATAAAAGAAATCTGAAAATTTTAAAATAAATGTCATACAGAATCAATAGAATAAGTCACTGTTGTTTCAATTCAGGTGTCTAATTTTTGTATTTAATTCATTACATAAACCCAGTAAATAGGTACTACAGTGAGATAATTCTTTTCAAATATGAAATATTTGACAAATACATGTTACATAAACTTCAAATTACTTTCAGGGAGAGGAGAGAAAAGAAGAGAAAAAAGCTTCTTGCAAGCACATGCTGTCCAAATGGTCTGAGTGGATACATCTTTTGTACTAAGATAATATCATGTATTGCCTCCTTTGAGAGCTGAGGATTCATCAGATAACCAAGAGCTACAAAGAAATTCTACCTCATAGTATTTTATATGACACGAGGAATTGTAACCTATTACCTGTGTCATATTTAATCTTCAAATACAAGTTACTACAACAGATTTCTGACAATTTTAAAAGTACTACTTCAGACTGGGCAAGGGAACTTCTCCTTTAGAGGTTGTCCAGAAGCAAAGAAGAAACAGTTGTTAAAGATGATGGATCCTAGAAACCCATTAATCATGCTTGGACAGAAACAAAACCTACAAAGCCTATGAAAAAAGAAGAATGAAAACATAATTAAATAATTTCAGAAGATAATTAAACACGCAACCTTGCATACCAGGATCTCACTCAATAGTGATAAATGTGCATATAAGACAAAATGGAAATGTACTCTTAACAACTGGAGTTTCCAGCTATGAAACTTGGATTTCCAGCTCCATTAGCTCCAATATGCCCCAAACAAATTTAGGTCACACTGTTAAAATGGTTAGTAAGAATTCCTGCCAAGTATGAAATAAAACTCTATTTTCTTTCAAAGTTTATGGCCACTAATGACAGCAAAGGCAGCTAAAGACCTCTAACAAAAGCCTTGCAAAAAATAATTTAAAAAATATCTAACCTGGAAAAGAAATACCAAAACTCTGCTTTGGTTTCTATAATTTCTTAAGAATGGAAGGCAATGGAGTGACTAAATCCATGAATGGACAGCCAAAAATGGACTAAGTCCATGAATGTAGCAACCTAAATTAAAGGCTTTCCACGAGCAATATTTAGAAATTGATACATCTGAACATAGTTTTCTGTTTGGAAAAGGAACTTATTGGGTTTGGCAGTAATTTACACCTCTGACAGAGGTAGATAATAGAAAAACAACCTTATGCTTATAAGGAAATCTTCCAAATACTATAAGTATTTCAATTTGCAGATATACACAAAAAAAAAAATCTCTTTTTTCTGTACCAGTATTGAAACTATATTCTAGCTAGGAGTATTTTTGTGTACATAAATCTTTCAGTTGTTAAACAACTTGAAATATAAATACTTAAAAAACAATTTCTTCAGACAGTTTACTATATTCTGTTTTGTCTTCAACCTACAAAATTATATGTTAGGCAGAGAACAGAAATTTTAAAAATCCCTATCATTTCAGGTTTGAATTATTTAACATGCCTCTTTTTCCCCTTTTAAGTGCAGGGGAATGAATTTTGATATATCTTACTTTTGTTTTCACCTGCTAAGGTTCTCCTTTTCTGATCTGTTCTATTGCAAATACCGAGAACAGTTATTCAAACCATACAAGAACATTGTGGTTTAAGTAATTTTGAAACATCACAGGCATTTGGTTCTCAGGTCACGCAACCTCCCTCTACCCCTTTGCCAATGTAATTATGAAAATTGTATGTAGATTCTACCAAAGTACTTAAGGCCGTAAATATTGGCAGAGTGGAGAACGAGGTGTTCTAATATTTTATTATTATTGAATGCTTCCATTTCCCTAACTTCTGCAGAGATAAGAATAAAGACACTTGGATGCTTTGAGTTGCATTCTGGAATACTCTGTTTGTCACTCCTACACCAGGGACAAACCGAGGCACTGTAAACTACATTAAGGCAATAGCAGTTAGTTTTACTCCACTCCCCTGGGACTTATTGTGAATGTACTGCTTTCATTTGCAAAAGGCTTAATTTTCATCAGAATAGCTTGCATGCTGCTGTGTTTTGGATCTGTGTCCAAAAGAGTGCTGATAACTCTTTATAAATGTTTTATAACAGTGCCCAAGTCTTAGTTAATATCTGAGCATGAAGGATATTTCTTCTCCTCACAACCACCACACCAGTGATCAGGCTGGGGGTGCACAAAAGATTAGGAGGGGAGCATGCCAGGACAGCTGACCCCAATAGACCAGAGGGATATTCAAGGCCATATGATGTCATGCTCAGCAATAAAGCTGTAGTTAAAAGGAGAAAGGGAAGAGTGGGGTACATTTGTAGTTGTAGCATTTGTCTTCCCAAGTCGCTATTACATGTGATGCAGCCCTGCTTTCCTAGGGGTGGCTGAACACCTGTCTTCCCATGGAAAGTGGTGAAAGAAGTCCTTGTTTTACTTTGCTTTCTTGCCCAAATTTTTCTTTGCCTATGAAACTGGGTTTTCTCACTTTTGCTCTTCTGATTCTCTCCCCCATCAGTGCTGTGAGGAGTAAGCAAGTGGATGAGTGAGGATTAGCTGCCTGCCAGTGCTAGACCATGACAAGGATGAATTAAAGTGTCCACATGGCAGAGAACTGGGTCAGAAATATGCTAGTCAGAAAAATATGGAATTAAGGAAAACAAATAAAAAGCAATATTATGAAAGGTAGAGGCTGCAAAAGAAAGCCACTGTGGCTACACCTGTGAACTAAACAGAATCAAGGCACTAGCTCAAGTGCATGATCATCCAGGGTGGTTTTCTGCTAGCACTCTTCCTGACAGGGTTTAGGCCTAATGCCAACTAGAGTTCTCCTGTAAGAGAGCAGCAGAAGTGAGATGAATCTGGTTTTTGGGAATAAAAGCTTCATTCATAGGAAAATAGGCAGTACCATGAGGATAACAGCATGGTAAATACACTAATATTGATACTGTTGCATATTTATTTATATTATTAAAATATTATTTAGGCTTGCAGTAACCTCTTACCTGTATGTATTAGGCATGTTCAATTTGCCCACATGAATATTTTGTGTCTTGTTTTGAAATAGTCTCTTTCATCTATATTTGCCTCTGTGAAAAAAATACTAGCATAATCAAGGTCCTAATTCACCTTCAGCTAAGTTCCTGACAGTAAGGTGAGGAAGGTCAAAAGATTTAATTGTTCATTATCCCCTTTTAAGAACTAGAATGGAGTAGTATCATTGTGCAGGAGGATAAAGGTATGAACCACTGAAATTTTAATATCCTGGAAAAGTCCAGCTTCATAAAAGTCAGTATGAATTTATCTTTAAAAAAATAATGCATGGGGAAAGTTTAAATATGTTAGGAAAGAAAAACAAATTATGAGGAGCCATATCTTTAGAGAAAGGATTCACCTAAATGGAAATGGAACATGCTTAGTGGAACCCAATTTAAATAATAAAAAAGATATAGAGTCTTAAAATTAACCACTATAGGAAATCTGAGAAGTTTGGATAGATGTACTATTTAGTAATTTTGAAATGAAGTTATAAAATGCAGTATTTCAGAAGAAATTATAAAAAAAATAAAAATCTTACCAAGTTTAAAGCATTGAAATAAGTTCTTGAAGCAAGTCCAAGCTGTGTATTTCTGTATAAAAGCTATATGACTAAAAATGTAGGTATCTGGCAGAGCAGTAGTAAACGAAATAACAGGAATTATTATAAGCACTTCAAGATTTGTTTGAGAAGATAATCACTGGGATGCTGCAATATACTTCAGCAGAAAAACATTACAATTTTATTTGATAGATATAGTAAATGAAGCAAACGATCACATTATATGTCTTTAAAAAAATGAAACATATAAATTTATTGTAATTAACTTTCTGATCCTTGATTTACTTGGAAAATTTTTGTTTTCTGTTGTCTGATATGTAAATTCCACACCTAAATCTGGAGAATTTAAGTATTAGCATTATGCTATCAAATATATCAAAAGAACATTTTCAATATTTAAAAATAGTCCTAGGAAAAGAGAAAAGAATAAACATCAATCAGAATTAAGTATCTCAACTGTGGGGTCACTGAGAAAAATAGTCTGTCTTTGAATACCAACGGATCCTAGCAGCCATTAAATTATGGCATTGAAATGGATTGTAGCAGAAAGTGGAAGAGAGATGTTCTGCTCCCTCAAGGGTATATGTCTGTGACTTTTCAATGCAAAAATGGATAATAAGAAAAGGAGGAAGCCATAAACAAAACACACAGAGGCATAAATCAGACGCAAAAATTGTTAAGTAGGCAGTAACCAGAACCAAAACTGGTGAGTCACACTAACTGATTAGAGTACCTGAAATGTGGGAATGTTTATTCCAGTAAAATTATCTGATCAAAGATTATGTCAAATAGGATATTAAGGAAAATGAGGAAGCCATAAAGAAAATACAAAGAGAAATAAATCTGACAAGCATGATGAAGACAAAGCTTAAAATCAGTCCTTACAAGTCACAGTAATTAATGAGCTATGAGAAAACTACAGTCAAACTTGAGCTTTGACACTGGTAAGAATGCAGTGTAAGACTGAGTGTCTGTGATGTAAGAAAGATGCAAGAAGGTAGAAGCTGAGATGCAGGTAGGGGTATCAGAGCAGTTCTTGAGGAATTCACAAATGTATTCTTGCTTGTTGACCTGGAGAGTGTGATACTTCTGCTTTACACTGCTTCACTGGTGCCCTCCTGCCTCTGGCAGCCCAAGAGAAGGAGGGGCTGTAGTTTTCTGGGCTTGTGTTTGGTGGGAGACTTGTATGTGGGTGCTCTTGAAGGCAGCATTTTGTCTGCAGCCATCTGTGTGACTGGCACTGTTGGTGTTATGTGTCTGTGTCTGTCTGTGTGCACTGAGACTGGATTCCAAAAACTAGCAGAAGGAGTCCTGGGCCAGAGGTTTTGAAGTCAGTGGCCATTTATAGCATCACTTCGCAATGAGTTTTCATAAGAGTGATGATTTTTTGAGTTTCTAAGAAGCCAGAAACTTTTTCAAGATATTATTATTAAGATTTCTGTATACATCAGTTATCATAGAATAGTCACAAACCATATTTTTGTGTAAGGAAAATTGCTGTGGAATGCTTTTCCCTTCATGGGATGCAATTTATTTTTTTCATCACAAAGTCAGAATCAAGGATTCTGCCAGAGAATCAAAAAGGCATGAGAGGTAATCAGAGTGTAAAATAGGATTTCATGAGTATAAAACCAGCTCAAATGAAGCTAAATTAATTATTTGCTTCAAAGTTTATGAGAGAGGCCAGTAGAGATATTTGAACATTGGAACTATTTTTAGTGGGGATTAGTCAGAGTATTGCACCTGAGTAAAGAGATTTCCAAATAAAAAACTGAAAAGAACAGTAAAAACAGTGCTAGCATTTGATGGTATATTCAATGAGTTCTAAGGGAACTCAAATGTGAGAGCAGCTTTGCAGAAAAGAACCCCTAGGTCCTAATAGATGAGCTGAACACAAAGCAGCAATGCACCCTTGAAGGAAAGCAAACCAAGAGCTGCCTGTGTTACATTAGGAAAAATGTCACCAGCAGGTCAAGGAAGACAATGCTTCCTCTCTGCTTAGCACTGGTGAAGCCATCTGGAGTGCTGGGTCCAGTTCTGAATTCTCCAATACAAGAGAGATGTGGACATTCTAAAGAGAATCTAGGGAAGGGCCACCAAGAGGATGAAGGAACTGAAATACCTGTCACCTGAGGAGATGCTGAGAGATCTGGGACTCCTCAGCTTGGTAGAGTGAAGTTTTGGGTATTTAGGGGATTTTGTCAATATATATAAATATCTCATGGCAAGGGAGCAAAGAAAATAAAGCCAGGCTTTTCTTAGTGGGACCTAGTGAGAGTGTGAGAAGCAATGATAAAAGTAGATATACAGGGAATTCTTATACTTAAGCAAATACATTTTTACTATAATGGTGGTTGTATTGGATGGAAATTTCATGACTTTGTGCGTGGGGTGGGCTGCAGGAGTGGCCTCTGAGAATAATGACCAGGGGCTGCCCTCTGCCCAACAGAGCCACTTCCAAACAACTCCAAGGAACCATAAGGCGCAGTGGAGCCCTACAGGCAAGATGATGGTGCCTTGGAGAAAGCGTATTTAAGAAAGGATAAAATGTAGAAGCAGGTAAGTGGGTGCTCAGCTTCACATAGAATGAACCTTCAGCAGAAGTCAAGCATGGAATAAGTAGCTGAGGGCCTGTGGAATCTATGGCCTTGGAGACACTAAAAACCCAATCACGCAATGTCCTGTGCACTTTACTGTATCTGAGCCCCCTATGAGCAGGGATTGTGGGCTAGATGATCTCCAGAGGCCCCTGCTAAATTCAACCATCCTCTGATTCCAAGAAATGACATATGGCCTTGGGCCTCTGTAACTAGAAGGCAAAATCATGTATAGACTTGGCTTTTCAGTACAGAGTACCAAAATTATGTAAGAACATTTTGGGTTTTTTTGCAGCTGAGCAGAGTAGTGTTTACAGTACAATTGCAAGGGAGTTTGAAATGAAAAGTTTTCTGAAACAAGATTTGAGGAATATGAAGGACACTGTAAAGAAAATGTTTCCCATATTATGGATAAAGATTATCACTAGAATGACCTGTCCTCGGAAACATATCTGTGTTTTGTTTAAAACTGTCTCCTTAATGAATTTCCTGAAAAAAAAAAAAAAAGAGTTTGTGAGATATGTTTGACCAAAGGACTGGAATATCTAAGTGAATGGGGAAATCATTTATCTGACATATTGGAATAATTCACCATGCACTGTGACTTCCATCAGTCTGATGAAGAGGATTCCTCACAAATTATGGAGTTAAAGAAAAATTGTGCCCAGAGCAAACAGTACAGCTCTGCCAATCCCTAGATGGGCTAAACCAAATGGTAATTTGTTCTTTTATAGTAATGTGCATACAGTTTGTCATCTTGGGCTGTCAGAGAACCCATTGGCTCTGCAGCTACTGGAGTAGGTACAATATTAGAAGCACTGATAAGTCTGACCATACACAGATAAAGATAGATTGGAGGGAGGCTTTACTAGATATGTTTGGTCACGCACAAGCAAAATAAAGTTTTTCCCAGATTTTATATTTGAGTAAAATGGAGACCAGTTTTCATGATGAGGAAGAAGTGTCTGTGCTGAAATAGCCAGTGGTTGTAATGTAGTAATGTGTAACATAGTAAAATAATGTGAAAACTCAAGAACTCCTGCCATTTTCTCAGAATCAGAATCATGTAAACCAAAAAGTTGCCCAGAATTCAGGTTGGTGCAGACTATTATGCAGAACTTCACCTCAGTTCTCTTAAAAACATCACTGTATGGAAATAAGGTGTGAGAAAAGGAAGACAAACCTTAATAATCAGGTACTCTTACAGCTATCCTCTTAGTGTGCTTACACAATTAATCCATACTTGCAATATAGAGTCATAGAATAGTTTGAGATGGAAAGGATGTTTAAAGGTCATCTAGTCTACCACTCAATATACATTACAGACTAAATCCTATTCCTAGGAGTTTTTCACATACTTGTCACATTAGGTCAGAATAAACCAAGTTGTTTAAAAAAAATAGTTTTAAAAATAGCACTGTGCTGTCTAAAAGAAGTGAAAATTAAGAACTTTATATTTTGGCTTTCCTGATTCCTTAGTAATATAATGCATGCTTTGATAACTTAATACCAACTTCTTCCCAAGTATTGTAATGCCAGATTTGAAAAGCCTAAAATACCCTGAGATACAGTATTTTTTCCCAGAAAGAAATTATTTCAGGGGAAAAAAAAAAAAGGATTTCAGTGATATCAATAAAATCTTCAAAAATCTAGTCTTTATTATTCATCTGCAATCAAGTTTTTGAATAATTAAAAGTTCTGCAACCCTTTTTTTTAATCCTCTGCAATAACTTTTTCTTGCTGACGTGAAAAATCTAGTTTTAATAACGAATAGCTCATTAATGTTGCTCTTTCAGGGAAATAAATCTATTTGAGCACAACAATCCCTATTTGTCATACTTCACAGATCCATACTCTGATTATACAATTTTTTTTCTTTTAGCTTCTCTTAGGATAGATTTTCAGGTAAGTATATTTATGTACATATGAAGTTTGTCACTTATTTTAAGAAGTTGTGGTAAGGCTAGAAAACATCTTTAGTGAGACACACAATATATGACTGCTTTCATCATGCACATACTTGTATAGCAAAAGGAAACAACTTCAGCCATTCTCAGAAACAGTGGCCTAAATCACTCTGACAGTAAAACATGTGATGGGAATATTTTTTAAGGGAAAAATCACCGTAGGCTGTTTACTGTCAACCATAGCAAGACAAAAGGTTAGTTCACTAAGAGGAGAAACTGGATCTTAAAATTGAGGCTTAGACCTATATGAAATAATATGCTTTTCTTGTATAACATTGCACTGGTAAAGGATTTTCTGCATGTTGGTAAAAGTAAGCATACACACATTTTATTAAGTATTTTATCTGCCATTTATTCTGAATATATATTGGTTTTTGTCTATGTGGCCAAATCAGTGTAATGTAATAATAAAAGTATATTATGTACATCAAGTACATCATATATATGTACTCAGAGAAAAGATATGACAATAATTATTAGATTACTATGTATTATCTCTTAAATAGGAAAATAAACTAAACTATTATAGTTCTTCTAGAATAGAAATTCAGTAGTACACCATTCTACAGTGACTTACTTGTCACAAATTGTCACATATTTTTATATAAGTGCTTGAATCAAAAGTTCTAATATATTTAAACACTGCCTGAAAAAATTTGTGTTGGCCAGGAAACCTGGAATTGATCAATAAATCAGAATATTTCAATGTGTTCCTTTAATTTCACAGATTAAATTACTCTTACAAAAAGAAAATAAATTTCTGCTATTTCTGAATGCTGCCAGTTTATTCCACTTTTTTAATGAACAGTAGACATGGACTTTTTGTACATGTACATGCAACAGAATATATTAAAAATCATTAACTTTATGGTATTGAACTAAAATTCAGAAAAAAAAGAGACCTCTAATGAATACTAACAAATATCATGTCTGCAATTAAACTTGATTACCTTTATTAATATAGTGAGATGTTATTTTTTTCTGACTTTTTAACACAACTTTTTCTCTATGCTAATATTTACATTATACTATCATGATCAATTTTCAGTGCCTACAGATAATTCAACATTGAGATCAAAATTGTTCTCATTTTGTGTATATTTGTATTTTCACACAACACAACTAGCAATTCATATTACTATATGGGGAAAAAATCATGGAGATGATCCAACAGAAGAAAAAAATATTTTTAATAGTTATAATGTGTAGCCTTGCTGATCTGTACACCATTGCTCAGTACTGTTTTGTCTTCTAGTCTAGCTCAACAAATATCTTCCAAAAACACAGCAGGTGTTTGACTGGGTTTTTAATTTTAATTTGATCCAGCACATAGATGTTAATACATTTGAATACAGAGTTGTAAACTGTGTAAAACTGTGTACTCTACCATGCAGACGAATGCTATTTGATTTGGGTATTAATAGCCTTCAGATATCATCCATTAGGAAGCTGGTACCTGCAGATAGGTGTGTGAAATTGGAAGAAATTTTACACATTCCTACACAGTAGTTAAACGTGTTCAGTTACACAGAAACTTAATACCATCACAAAAAGTGGTTATATTAATTACACATTCAAGGGATTTCTTATTTCTTATGTTTACTTACGGAAAGAAAATCCTGTAAAGGGACACTGAAAGTTCAAAAGTTTCTTGCTTATATACCTGGTAGAAAAATTTAAAGCAGCTCACTTCTTACACAAAATTCCGCTGTATGCTAGGCTCAGAAAACTAATTACTTTTTGGCTGCCTTGATCCTTTGTTTTTATTATTTGACCCAATCCTGACTCTACTTCATGCTGCTGTCTCCTAGAAAAAGATGGAGAACTGGAAACTTGAGTCAGGGAAAAGAGTGAAGGTATATAAACATCATAATATTCTGTTAAAATTTGACTGAAATTAAAAAAAATAAAAAGCAAACTATATGAATAAAATTAAAGGAAAGGCAAGTAATGGATGAAGAATTATACCCATAAAAGGAAAACAGTAGCTAGTACTTGACATATCTTTTGCTTTTAACGTTTTGAGATATGAATTGAGAACCCAAATTTTATCTGTCTTTCCATTTAATCATAAATTGCATATATATTTTTAAATCAAATATACTTAAAAATTAGATTGCCTCATTTTCCATTGGAGTATTTGAAGGGGACTCTAAATTTACTATCTACTCACTGTTTGTCAGTATTGTTTGATGTAAGATTTCCTTTGTGGATTTTAATGTGAGATAGGCCAGATATGAACTTACAGCACTGAGGGCATTTTAGTCTTCTCTTGACTTCTTTCTAAGGTAAAAATTATGTGTGGCAGAATCTCAAATATGTAGTGCACGCATGAATTTAGTTTTCTGCTACTTCTCCAAAAATCTCCAAAATCAGATTAAAGAATTTTTTTGTGTCTAAGTTTGAAACACATAGATACAGTTACCTACACTACAAAGATACAAATATTGCTAGAATAATTGTCTCAATATTTCATTTCCCAATAAATAAATCAGAAAAATATGTGATAACATGAGAGGACTACTAGGCCCAAAATCTGATTTCATTCATTTTACAAAGAGAATTTTTAAGCAACTGGTAAATGTGCTAAAATACAGTAAAAAAGAAATAATTAAAAAGTAACTTTTAATTTATTTAATTGGTTTCAATTGAGAAAGACATGTTGAACTAAATGCACACATTAAGGATTTAAAACCTGATAAGCTTATTAGAGCTCTCAGTGTTAATTACAATTTTTATTTTCCTTAATATAGTAAAGGTCTAAGATAGTCTCTTCTTACAGTAGTATCAAAATGTTAGTGCAAATAGATCTAAAGTACTGTTATAAAAATATACACTTATCTTTTAACACAAATTGCATATTTATATTTATGTATTTCTCCTACAGATGACCTCTTTCATATACAATAGTGATGTAAATATGTCTTTACCAATGTCATCTCTTTTCCTCCCTAATCTGTATCAGCTTTCCATGAACAATTTCATATCACACAAACTTAAACAAAAGTAGTGCTCTTTTCTTCAAAAAGTATATAACATGGTTTTGTGATGAACTGCTAATATGTGTAGGTAATGCAACCCTTTCTTCTGAGAAAAAGAAACTAAAAATTGTAGCAAATATAAGCTAGAACACATTTATTTTCTTTCTAACAGAGATCACAGATTCACGTCAACATAAAGTCAATGGCAGAACTAATTTAGATTACTTCTATTCTGAATTTTATGTATGCATATCTACTTCATTCTGCCTGTGTCAAATGTGATGTACTTATTTTCCAAATTATTGTTTATCCATTTTTCACAGAATCATAGAGTGGATTGGGAGGAGCCATCAATGATCATTCAGTCCAACAGTCTAGCCATGGGCAGGGACACTTTCCTTTAGATTATATTGCTCTAACTTAACTTAATTTTGAACACTTCCAGTGATGGGACATCAACATCTTCCCAGGGCAAACTCTGCCAGCATTATATTGACCTCCTTGCAAAATTACAGCCAATCTAAATAGCCAATCTATACCTACCCTCTTTCAGTTTAAAACCATTTCCCTGTGTCCCTTTTGCTACGGATTCTCTTAAAAGACCTCTCTCATAAACACTCTTTAAGAACTCAAAGACTGCAATAAGCTCTTCCCAGAGTCTTCTCTTCTCTGGGCAGAACAACCCCAGCCAGCTCCTCAGCCTGTCATCATAGGAGAGATGCTTCAACTTTCTGATCTTTTTCACTGTCCTCCTTCAGACCTGTTCTTACAGGCAGGTGTTTTTCCTGTAATGTGGATCCCAGAACTAGACTCAGGACTCTATGTTCAAGCATATGTTGGAAAAATGTTAGGATGTTCAGATGTTAGGAAAGAACATCTGAAACAGAAAACACTGATTCTTTGTTTTACGAAATCAAGAACAGATTTACATGTGCTGTGGATGAGCTGGGAATGGTTACAGATTGTCTGCTTAGCTTGAAGCCATCAACACATATTTTTCATGACTTGAAGAAGTGTCATATTATTGATGGAGGATGGAAAAGGTTTTTTAAGACTTGGGTACAATAGGTAGAAACTGAGTTATGGGTATCGCAAAACCCTTTTGTGAACAGATAATGGAGGTCACAGAGTATGCTGTGTTTTAGCCTACTTTCAAGCCATCCCACTGGTGACTGAAAATATACTTAAAAATAAATATTTCTTCATTAATTCAAATTAAACCCTCTTTCCACTGTTCTAGATGTATCCTGATTCAATTAGTATTTACAATATAAAGATATTAAGCAGAAATTAACTTCTGTGAACAAAAAAAAAAGTCATGCATATGAACAATGCTTAATTTAAATCAAAATCAGTACTATGAAAATGTCAGCCTAATTTAATAGGTTTTGCTAAAAATTAATCAGGTTCTAGTCACTCTTTCTTATGGTACACACCAAATTATTCCTCTTTGAGCTGATTTCCTTTCACAAATTTATTGCTAGTAAAGTATAAATCAAAGTATTGTAAAAATCATAATTGTAACTTAAATGGTTATGATGTATTAAAATATCAATTATTGGTAGTGGAATTCTTGCTGCAATATGGGGTTGGATAACAAAAACTAGAAGATTATTTTGATCTCAAAAATTATGTATTCCTATTGGATTTTATTTTGCTAAATCTACCTTTCCTTCTTAGCCCTAGAAATCTGATTTGCTTTGCAATCCATTCTGAATCAACTGACACCATGGTATCCAACCTAAATCTTGCTGGAACCCAAGACCATAAATTACTAAATTACAGAAAGCAGAGTCTAAGTAATTCACATTGGTATTACTTCAGCTTTTGATAGAGACTACTGCAAATCTGTGAGCTTGACACTGAGGGCATATGACAGTATTACTATTCTGCTGATCCAGTCAGTGTCATTTTTGCTGTGTGAAGTATAGAAGCACAGTCCCTTGCAGTATGGCATTAGGAGCAGTATCTGTTCTTAAATTCTCACTTACTAACAGCTTTAATGCTGTTATGTAGTTTAGTTTCCTTATTAATGTCTACAGAAACAATTTTTCTTATTATAAACTTCATTATACGCTAGAAAAAAAAAAAGACGCTGTCTTCAGAAAACTTATTAAAGGATAATGTATTTCTCTGTAGGTCTCATTTTTTAAAAGATGAACTATGATTACATGTACATACTTTTACCTCAAATGTTTGAGATATTCTTAATTGAAAAAAAAAAAAAAACAAACCCAGACAAATGGACACAATTAATACTAACCTCCATTCCTGGACTCCTTATCTAATTAATGAGCAGACAAAAGACATTTTATCCTCAACGTATTCATCCCATTCATATTACAGGTATTCATCCCTCCCTGCTATTACTTTCTGGGGTTTTAATATCTATGTCTCTGACTACATCTATATCTACATCCATCTGTATCATCTATCGATCTATGAGATTGTGCTCATATCAACCTTGGATAGGCAAAAAGTAATTATAGAAGGAATAATATTTCTGCTTTTTGATAAACAGTGCTGAATGGAATATTATTACAACAGTTATTCATAATCTGTAAAAATTTTGTCTCTTTACACCTTTGCGAAAGTCATGTAACCAGGCTCCTTTTGTCATCATTAAAATGATACAAATACAGAAATTTCATACCTAAAATTCTAAGTCTTTTGACATCAGACCCTCTGCTCTCAGACCAGACAACAGAACAGACAAAAGAACTGGGGTCGTATTTATGAATAGCTGTTTTATTCTGTCCTTGAAAGCCCGCGTACAGAAATCAAACTAACACTCAAAATGCAATCATGTATAAACCAATCATGCTGTGTTGCTCGAGGCTAGCAGTTCTGCAGGTATGAATCAAGGAAACACAAACTTCTTTGCTTGTTTTCCACCAGCACATTGTCACTCTTGCTGAGGCCTCAGAAAACCATCCTCACCTTTCCTCAGGGCATTCAGTAGTTGACAATAGCAGTCACTCATTCAGATGGTACAGGCAGAATCCTGGTAGCTTCTGTGTCTTGTTAATGATTCTGGATCATAAATACTGCCACTGCTGACAGATGTAATTACTCATGGAAATCCACTTCATTGTACCCTTGTGTTTACCTTCTGAGTATCATAAATGGGCTCTTCTCAAAAATCTGACATTTTAGGAAAGTACAGTCCCAATTGAAAAGAGATGTGAAAGCTGACAAGAGATGACAAATGTCAGTAGTTCAGCCACACTGTTGACAGATCTGCCCTTGTTAACATCAACAGTATTAGTAGAATGGTGAAATAACCTATTACTCACTTGCCAAGGTTTTGCTGCTAAAAACTTCCCACTCCCTTGTACCTCTCCCTGCCAGCTACCCATCCAGCACCACTCCCACAGACACCTCTTGGTCACATTATTTTTTTTCCCACCCAAATAAAAAAGGTGAAATAGAACATAAAATTTCTGAAGTTATAGTGTTCTAAAAAAAACCCTACATATAAAGTTTTGACAAACATATTATAAGGATATATCTGTTTCTTAATGCACACAAGAGGCCCATAAAAATTATGGACCCCACCTGAAGGACAGATTAAGGGCATGTGCAATGAAACAAGTTTCTATATGAATTTGTAGCTTGCTAAACACAGTGATGGACAATGGGAAGCTCCTAATCTTGAGACCTTGGCCTTAAGACCCTTTGTCTGTGGTCTGGAATGAAAGTTTTGCACTGAGCTAGCACACTGATGGCTGTCAAAGTAGGCCCCCTGGAAAGTGACTGCCTCATGTGTTCAGAACTTCAGTCCCTGCCCCAACAGGTACCAGTTTGAAATGATAATAAACATAACGAGAATGTATAAATGCCTACCATTTCTTCCTATCTCTTCAGAATATGAAAAAAAATACAAAAATACAACATATTTTCCAGGTCCTTGAAAAAAAAGAGAAAGAAAGAAAGAAAGAAAGAAAGAAAGAAAGAAAGAAAGAAAGAAAGAAAGAAAGAAAGAAAGAAAGGAAGAAAGAAAGAAAGAAAGAAAGAAAGAAAGAAAGAAAGAAAGAAAGAAAGAAAGAAAGAAAGAAAGAAAGAAAGAAAGAAAGAAAGAAAGAAAGAAAGAAAGAAAGAAAGAAAGAAAGAAAGAAAGAAAGAAAGAAAGAAAGAAAGAAAGAAAGAAAGAAAGAAAGAAAGACCTTTATTGCCTTTTTTTTTTAAGAAGAAAAATTTAAAAGTTTTTAAAATCTGAATAAGTTTTATCTTGCCAAAAATAGGTGAAAATTATATGTAATATATATAAAATTTACACCGATTAAGCAGAGAGCATGTATATTCTTGGAAATATGTGATTTCTCCTTTTCATAAAAAATGAATTTCTATATAATAGCATTTTATCTGTCTATGTCTTTTTTACTCTCTCTTTTTTTTCCCCTCCAGACAGAGTTAATTTTGCAGCTTATGGTAATTCAAAAATAAATTTCCCTAGAAGTAGCACTAGTTCTGTTTTATACCATTTTACTTTATATTATTGGTAGTCCACTTAAATCTTAATGCTTTAAGTTCTTAAATCTTTAAGCACCTAAATCTTAAGCTCTTAAACATGAAATTTTGTGATATTTGTTTTGGTAAGGTAGATAAGTTAATTTTATTACTATTGCCAAACCCATACAAAGTAGATGTCCTACATTCTTCATGGGCTGCATACAAATATCTGCCTTCAAAATGCAATTGTCCTTCAGCTTGGTGGAACACCTGAGTTCAGCTTCTATAAAATGTTTTAGAGTGTTTCACTTATGCTTCTGCTTGCTGAGATGAATGCCTCTTTTTTGACTGGCCTATTTCATTTTCACATGTAAACATGTCATCTACCACTCAGATGCAGCACAGAGAGGATTCCTGCCCTGTACGGCCTAAATCAAACATGACATAACAAGTCAGGCTTATGAACAGATGTGGTGTATCTGGAGGGAAAACAAAGGACAAAGCTGAAAAAAAACTGATCAGGCTGTTTGTCAGCCATTTAGTCAGTCTGATGTCTCAGATTCTTCCACCCAATTTTTTTTTTTATTCCCTCCTTACATCCCCCTCCCCCACCCCCTTTTAAAGATTCAGAGGTTGAATGCACTTTCCCTCCCTTTGCTGAGCTGGCAGTGAATATGCACTGAGCATAGAATAACACACCTCTAAAAGTTATAGTATATTCCCTTCTAATATGATTACTTTATGACACTAAAAAATTAGCCTTTATTTGCTTTCTAATGTGTGTTATTTTTGCTCCTGTTTGGTTGTGTAAAATAATAGTGGTGTCTTGGGGTGTAACTGTATTGCAGGTGGAGGGCTGACTTTAACTGGCTGCCAAGAGACCAACAAGCAGCTCTGTCACACACCCCACGCTCTGTTCTCCTTTCCCTTCCCTTTGGAATGAAAAAGGAGCCTTTGCACATTCCTCAGGGAAGCACTGCAGCACACTTCAAAGAGACTTTGCTGAAGCCGACCCCAAAACACAGAGGCACATGCCTGTGAGTAAAGACAAATACTGCCAAATTGACTGTCCACTGCAGCAAAGTCTGTGAAAATGAGGAGCACAAAGACTTTGTTGCGCATTTGTACAGCCCTTATGCAAGCTGGCAGTATAGAGGCAGGGAAAGAGGAAATATCTCAGAACCTGATACCACAGGTTAAACCCCCCCCCCCCCAAATTAACAAGCCATGAGGAAAAACATGAAAAGTTAAGGGAAATTTGATTAGTTGAATCCAAAACAAAGGATATAATTAGAAAACACCAATCCCTTGATCTTAGCTATAGCAATACAGAATCAGAATTTAATACCTGTGTTGTTCAGCAACATGTACTCACATGTAAACAGGTGTTTTTCTCTTTCAGTGACTCAGGCGCACTGGCAGTAGAGAGACAAGCATGCTCACTTTTAATTCCAGTATTTATCATGCTATAAAGCAGTTTGAATTAAGTGATTTGAATTAAGATTATAGAATCATAGAACCATCTATGATCATCTAGTTCCAATACCCTGCAATAGGCAGAGGCACCTCCCATTAGATCATGTTGCTGATCCTTGAACACTTCCAGGGATAGGGCATCCACAACTTCTCTGAGAAACCTGCTCACAGTAAAGAATTTTTCCTTGTATCTGTTCTAAATCTACCCTCTTTCAGTCTGAAGCCATTTCCCCATGTTTTACTACATGACCTTGTAAAAATTACTCTCCATCTTTCTTGTAGAGTCCTTTTAGGAAGGAAGGCCACAATTAAGTCACCCTGAAGCCTTATTCTGTCCAAGCTGCACAGTCTCAATTCCCTTTGCTTTCCTCACAGGTGTTTCACATAACTGTATTTATTAAATGGCAGAAGAATACGTTTTTACAGGTTTGTTGGAAATTAAAAAGGAATTAAATCCTTTTAAGGTTGCTCATCCTGTCACTTCTTGGGAAGTTTTGGCTATATAGCAAGCTGTAATAGTAAATGTTGAGGTAATAGAAAACAAAAAAAAATAATCTGTTGAGAAGCATTGATTACCCTCATGTCTAAATTCAATGAGCAGGACTATTCCGTTCACAACTGGGTTTTGGCACTTAGAATCTCCGTAGAGGCAAACCTCTGGATTTTAAACTTTCTTTTAAAACATATTGTTAATGCTTAAAATAATCAGAACTGCACACAAAATTTACTGCTTTAACTCTGCCCTGACATTGTTTTTCATATTATTATTATTTACTTCTATTATTGCAAAATCCTATATATTTAAAAGGTTCTGCGTTGGAGCAACTAAGTCTTTATTTGGGTCTGTCCTCCAATCTATGAAACAATTAGTGAATCAATATAGAATTATCTTGAAATATTTTGGATCTTCATTTTTGTGATCTTCAACAACTGCTGTTTGTCTTTGTGCTGCTTTATCATTGTAACGTGCATTGAAAATAATAGGCTTCTTTGGGGTTTGATTCATTGGGATATGTAGAGAGCATTTCTTAGAACATTTGAGAGATGTAATTTGTTAATTGGAAGGTATTAATTTTAATTTTTATTTAATTGTTTTTCTCATTCTCTACATAATACTAGACTGATATTTATGGAAATCTCTACAGTTACTGTATGTACAAAATTCCTTCAGCCATTAACACAATATGTCTGCCAATTAATATTTGCAAAAACTTTTTTTATATACACATTAATTCTCACAAAAAATCAAGTAACCTAGTAGTACTAATGCTAATCTTGATCCACTTGAATGAGTTCACTTTTCCATGCAAAGGAACAGCACTACATGGAAACTTCAGTAGATCTTCAGGATCTTTTACAGAAAACCATCAGCTTGGACAGTGGTACTATTCAACAGTTAATTACACAAGTTCAAAAATAAATTTTAGACACAGAACTAGGAAGGCTAAGCTATTGTTGAAGGTATTTCTTTTACTTTGGTGTTTTTTCTCAGATTATAATAGGCAAAGAAGAGAAACCAAAATATAACAAGGAAAATATAACTTGTTTACAAAAACTCAATCATCCTTCTAGAATTGAAAACAGAAGCTTTGGCATCCTTTATATGATCTTTATATTGAAACATCCCACTAATTATTTTTCTGCCTTGCCTTGCCTCTACGTGCAACAAAATAATTGGCTTGTAGGTTATTTTTTTTCTTTTCCCTGCTTTTCAACTCCAAAAGAAAATTGAAACATGAAATAATTTATATGAAAGTATTAATCTTCACAAATACTTGAAAGCTGGAAGCGTTAATGAGATGGAGTTATCTTGGCTGGCCCCAATGCCACTCTTGCACTTCTTATCTTCTGTGGGAAAGGAGAAGAAGATAAGAATCTCATGGGTTGAGACAAAGAGAATTTAAGACATAAAAACTAAGGTCTCACATAGAAGCAAAGAAAACTAAAAATATTTATCATCTACTTTCCATGAGCAGGTGATGTCCAGCTACTTCCTGGGAAGCAGGTCTTCACCATGAATAGTGGTTGCTCTGTAAGAAAAATGCCCTAATAATTAATACCCCTCCCCATTTTCCTTTCTCTTGCCTTTCACTTCTGAACATGACGTCATATCATATGGAATATGTCTTTGGTGGGCTTGGGTCAGCTGTGCTGGCTGTGTCCCCTCCCAGCTTCTTGCCCATCCCAGACTACAGGCCTCTGGGGTGAGAGGGAGGGTTGGAGAGGCAGCGCCGATGCTGCACTGGTGATGCCCAGCTGCAGCCAAGGCACTGATGTGTTAACAGCTCTTCTGGCTACAAGCACAAAACCTAGCTCCATGAGGGCTGCCATGGGGGGAATTATCTTCATCCCATCAAAAAACAATACACATAGCCAAGACCCTGAAAAATTACTAGGTGTTTGTCCTAATTCACCATTAATTTATTAAAATCAGACAATTTTAGATTATTTTTAAAATACATATGAAAGATTATGTAAATATGACAGATCCTGGGAATTATTTCCTTGCATTTACTTTGCTTACTAATCCACAGAATGTAATTTTCCCCCACACTGCTTCTAACTTAAGGAACTACTGTAGTTTTGCAATCTCTTCCAAAAATGTCTTTAAATAAATGCTCATATTTTAGTTCTTGTTTGGTAGGGTATTACTTCTTGAATTTTTCTGACAGTTACCAAATGCCTTATACGTACGTAGCAACATATTTGTTTTTCCAAATCTGTTGTTCACCATAAATGAAGACCTTCTGTAAAAAACAAAATCAGTTTTTATGTAACAATTTTCATTCTTGTTCATCAAAGTGCTTTTAAACTTCTCTTTACAAAGTCTGCTTGTTCAAAATATATTGAAATTATAGTGCCGAAAAGTGAAATGACATAAATACTGAAATAAAGTTGCTTTATCTATGGTGCTATCAAAAAATATGGCCCACATGAGCCATGATTATTATTAGTTATATTAAATAGAACCTGGATTTCTAGTGAAAAGATACTGTAAATAGCATCTACCTTTGACTGATGTAATTCAAGAGTACTACTTTTGTTTTTACTCTGTACACGTTCTTAGCAAAATGCAAGTTCGCTGGTATTGCTTGTGGTTCTGAAAAGCACAGTTCTGGTCTTCCTAATGGTCCTAATGGTCTTCCTATTTCTGCAGGGAAATGTGAATAAATATAGAATTGAAAAGGTGAGCTGGTGCCTGGATATCTGTTTCTTATGCATCATGGGTACATTTGGGGGTATTTTAATATGAGTTGAATGACTTTTCTGCCACGGGAAAATAATTCCATCAGCACACTGTAAATTATGCAACTTTATTCATATACTTCATTCATTCATTCTTCAAATAATCCAACCAAAGCAGCCATCTTTTTGGCTTCTTCTGTGAGTAAACAGTGAGTCAGAGCACAGTCTTGAGAGAAGAATCAAGTTTCCTTTGTATTATGTTTCTTGATTTTCCCCTCTGCAATGCTGCTTGTAGAAGAGATACACTTTAGTGTACAAAGTAATTTTACCCTTCTTCTGTTGAGTATAGGTATCCCAAAATACTTACATAACTCTTCATATGTTTTATGGTGTCGTTGAAAAGGATGTTGGTATGTCTTATGGACAAGAAGAAGGTTTAACCTGTTAAAATTTTACACACAGTATGAAATTTAAACAGTGTAAAAAAAAACCCAAAAAACCCCAAAAAATCCCCCCAAAAACACAAAAAACATACAAACAAACAAACAAATTGGTAAGCAGTGCCAGTACAGTATAGTATAATTTAATGTGCAAGAAATTAAACTCTCTGACACTGACACTTGAGCATTAGAAGCATTAAAAAAGAAAAATATCTAGTCATAGTTTATTTTTAAAGTGTGTAAGCATCATTCATGCTCACAGAAAAAAGAATCTTCATCGAGCTGAGTAAATATAACTAGATTATTTTTAATTACTGTTAAGCCAATAATGTAATTTTGCTTTACAATTATGGCTGTTATTGTCTATTGTGTAAATAGACTTAAAGATAACATACTTAGCACTTTGAAATTATGTATAAGGAAGCCCTATGGAAATCAGCTTATTAAAGTTCTAGTGAGACAGGAAAAGTCAACCATTTTTACCTCCACAGGGAAACACATTTATATTCCTATAATCCATCCTGGAAGTAATACAAAAATTTAAACAAACTATTGAAGAATTTCCAGTGGAATATTGGGCAGTTTCTAGTTGACTTAGATCAATATAACTTTACTAGCACCAGAGGTTTGCCAATTTACACATTTCAGTGAATATATGCTAATTTATGCCAGTTGAGAATCAGGCCTTTAAGAGATTGTAAATTTGTCTAAAGATTTATTCATAATCCTGGATAATAGGAAGGGATGGTTGGGAGGATTATTTCAGTAATTTTAAAGATGCAATTAAGCCAAACCTATAGACTTTTTAAAAGCCTTTCAACAAAAGGGTTGTTATTTTTAAATGACCATTTTTCTATTGTGGGAAGAGATATATTTACTAACAAATTCATCTCACAAGAAACAATTTAGCCACTTTCTTACTGATGAAAAGAGTCCAGAACACATCTAAGTTTCCTATTATTTATACTTACATTTAGACCACAATGAAAATCTAAAATCAACATTAAGGTTCAAGCACAATATTTAAGTTGCTATTAATAGTACATAAAGCCTGTTAGCCCCTGCATTTCTCCACAGTAGCTCTGATATCTTAGAAAAATTCTATCTTCCTTAAACAGTTTTTCAGTCTACAAATCAGAAAACATCTTCAGATGTCATAGACCACCTAAAACTGAGAGTCAAAGAAGAAAGGGAAATGGGAAGGGGAAGGGAAGGGAAGATAAAACAAAAGGTTTGCTTTCTTATTGTCTTTTGTCCTTGCAAGTGCAATATTAAAGATGTGGATTTATCTACCTGCTACCATTCTGTTCTCAGCAGAGCCTTCCAGGCTTAGAGCTCTCATTCTGAGTGGTATCTTTAAAATGTTAAGAATTTGAGATATTCTACCGTTACTTTGGTGAGAAAAACCAAAACATTATAGGGAATAACCTAAGGAATTCCTAGGGAATTTACCAATATGCATAGCCAACATGTTTGGCTTCTATGATGAAATGACTGACCATGTACAGTAGAGGAACCATGTTATTTATTTCCACTCTAACAAGGCTTTCACTGAATTCTCCCATTGGCTCTGACAGACATTGAGGAAGTTTCTGGCAGCCCCACACAGAAGCCACCCTGTAACCATCCCCCACCCCGCTACCAAATCTTGGCCGTGCAAACTCAATACACTGACCCATAAATCCTCAGTCATCCCTTAGAATTATAAATGTACATTCAAGCTACTCCACATAAGGTGCAAAACTTGGTCTCCTCTCTCTGTTACACTTTTTGAAGAGCTTGAATCTATCCAGCATTTTAGTCATTGAAGCTGCCCCACCATGTGTCTTGCATCATAATCATATTGTGGTTCTCTGATGGCATGTAGTTTTTTTAATCCTTCTTTTTATTGTGCTTCATATATTTACATACACACACAGGAGACAGAACTTAGGCTTTGCTATATACCTTGAGAATGGAAAGCTACATCCTCTCACCTTCCACTCCCTTCACCCTGGCCCTGGGATCCCTGTAATCACAGTACTAGATTTGCAATAAGAGATGTAGCAAATGTCTCAAAATAGCAAATATTTATAGTGCATTGTATTCCAAAACAGCTGTTGAATTTGTATAACTTGCTTGAATGTCATTTTGATCAGAGAGATATTGAAACAAGTTTTTTCAGATGTCTATTTCATTCATGGTTCAATAGCATTAAGAGAGGGACAAGCATTTCATTAACTCCTTTCTACTTGGGTAAATTTCCAAAGAAAAATTGCAAAAGTACACCTACCCATATATAGAGGAAAGATTGTAAGCATTTACCTTTAAGAGAGATTTCAGGTCCATGGGTTCCCCATTGTCAGACCTAATGTCTTACAACCCAGTTTAACAAGCAATTTGAAATGTATCTCTGACCTCAGCATTTGTAATTACCTAGCAGTATGTAGCTGCATGATAAGGGCAGGTCTCTGTTCAGCATTCAGTCTGTTCTGGTCTTAAACCTGAAGCACCAACCAATTGTTCTCACACACTGAAGAGAGAAGAAAATATTTCATGCTCAATCCCTGTCTGTGTTTCAGCAACTGGGTACCTAAGCATTACAATCAGCTGAAATTTAAATTTTTTTCTCCTGGAATTGTGCTTGAATTTCACATGTATATCTAACATGTTTCTTAACACTGACACTGAATTTCACAAGAGAAGCAGCCTGGAGCACACAGCAGGAGAAATGTACAAAACACAAACAGCATATCAGAGCTGCTTGGTAAAGGCTCTTGTTTGATTTTCAGCATTTTATAAGGGGGAGTACATCATGGTAAAGCTCAGCAAGACAAATACAGGTGTAGAATACAACTGTCAAAGTGCTTAAACTAAACTTTCCCATGTGTCTCCCTGTTAAAGAAACTGAACCTGATGATCCTTAGGATATTGGGAATTCTTCATTCCCTGTGCGCTAGAGCTCTATTTTGTGCACTCTCATTCTCCAAGGAGTCACAGACTCTTACTGTTTCCATCAGTAGAGCCAGACAGTAAATAGGTGTTCTGCAAAGATGTGTGCATGTGTACTCACACACAATTACACACATACACACACAGGTATACACACACAGAAAACAACACAATCCAGTGCCTTTAATGCAACACTCACACAAATGCAGACAAACAGTAAATCAGGTTCCTCCCCTCCTGATTATTAGGACTGATAGACTTGCTGATAGACAGCATTACTCCTTAACCCACTGTCATACATCACAGACTGATTGATCATTAGCACAAGTTTTATGTTAACACCCATGTGATCCACCCTGGATCCTAGCTCCTCAATTCCTTCAGGAACTCAGAATTTGGATCTTTCCTAGGTTCTTCCCACACACTAGCTACTCCTGCAATTTCTTACAGTCCTACCTGAAAGTATTATCAGGTTATTGTTCTGTAATTTGTTATGTCCAATATTTTCTCATGCTATGCTCACATTGTCATGTTTTTCATGTTCTGTTCAGTTAGTAAATAGCAGATCAGAGCCTACTCATATGCTTACGTATCTTAATACTTAAATTTGTATTCATAGAAATCTATGTGTGTGTATTTATTTTCCTTTAATCATCTTGTTTTGAGGTAGACATGGAAAATATTGATGTGTATTGATATACACATGGAAAAAGGAAAAGACATGCCCAATCTACAAAGCAGATATTGAGGTAAGCTGCATGTGTTCAACATAAAAGAAACAGTTGTTCCCAGTAAAACTTCACTAGTCTATCTTTCCCCATGTTTGTGGTGAATTTCTGATCATAATGAAAAGGTAGGAATGACTGAACATTTTTTCCTGGAAACACAAGCAGAATTTATTCTTTTATACAGAAACTTTTCCTCAGGAAAGGTGCAGAGGCGGCACAAAGAAAATTTTCCTGAGAACTTGATACAATATTTTTCACAGACCACAGGACTAGTCCCACTTCAACTCATTCTGAAAGCAGGGAAAGGAGAAGCAGAGCAGTTTCGTTGAGTTCAAGTAGTGAATTTACACATTTACAGTGGCAAGTCAAGTTTACAATTTAGCAAAAAAACCACTTGTATCTTAGCTGCTATTTCAATCTAAGGGATGGGAGAGAAGTTATCTAGAGTGAGAATGTAAGAAGTTGATTCTTTGATGGACACGGTTTTCTCTTCTTCCATTGCTGTCCTGAATATGAAGGTAAAGTAGATACAAGAAGCCAACTGAGGGAAATAATGGGAGACAAAACAGTGAAACCAGTTCTCAGCTGCCATTTTGGTGGAACTGCATCAGCTGTCATTTAGTTGCTCCTAGAAATACAGAATTTTGCTTTAGGAGAAATTTGCTGACTCCCTGGAGACTGGTCTCTGAGTGACCAACCAAAAAGGGCAAATAGCAGCAAGGAAGAAAGTTAATTGTCAGTTCATACGGATGATGCTTCACAGGCAAATGATTCTATAAAGATGGGCACATTATAGTACAGGAAATGTTACCCTGAAAATTAAGTAAAAACATACCTTTTTTATTATGCTGTTTTGTTAATAATGATCTAGCAAACATCAGTCCAATTTTATGTAACAGTGGAAACCACAGTTTACAACTATTTTGGCAAAGCTGAACCTTTGTGTGCCTGTGATCCTGTGGTCGTCTGAAAACAAAATTAGTAATTGTTTCATAGGACATAGTTATATATTGTCAATATAATTAACTGAGTGGAGTAACAAAATACTTTTTTTCCCATTTCCCATGCAAAATAAAAATAAAATATCATCAATACACAAATTGTTTATCATAATTATGTCATCAAGGTCTAGAAAGTGACAATATGAAAGCCTCTTCTAGATTTGAATTTTTCTTAGGAGTTTTCCTTACTGCAAAATTAAGCATCAATCTTTTAAATTCCAGCAGTTGCTGTTGTTCATAGGGTCAGCAGTGCTTTTATAGCATTCAGCTACCTTGAATTATTTTATCAAGTTCCTCAGATGATTCTTATTGGGTGCTTTTTTAATATGTTACAAATTAGTCTTCCTGTGTCATCTCAATTTTTTATTTTTTTTTATATTTTTTAACTTGTTTAATTTATTTATGTACTGTAAAATTTGAAGATCAGTGAAAAATAAAATGATATAAATTATCTATGGTGATAATCCTGTAATTTTCTTTTTGTGTAGAAACATTTGTTTGTGTGATACATTTGTGATAAGCTGAGGAAATAAAAATAGTTTTGTCTTTTTTATTTTACAGAGCTGAGAGAATAATTTGTATCACCCTCATTTACAAGGCTTCATGGTTGCTGTATCTAACTGTCAAATGATTTTTTTTTTTTTTTGTATCTTTTGAGCATATTTTTGAGAACAGTACAGAAGTTCTGTGCAGGAGATCACTTGTTTCTGAAGAACAATTTCACCATTAAGAAACATTGAACCATCTTCACAATTTCAAACTTCTTAGTAGAAACTGAATGACTCACACCTTGTTTTTATGTTGACAGCAAATAATATGAAGAAAAAAATAATCTAAATTATATTAGCAAGCAGTAACGTCGCACTAAATGATAACAAGGTTGTATTACTTTTTTCCTAGTAATCAAATGAATGCATCTACTTTGAGCTATATATTCTAGGTAGATGAATGATATTTTAAAATTCTAAGTTTAGTCAGTTAATTACTTCCTGATTTGGCTGCTGGAGTTAAACTAGAATTAAACGAATTTTACTTCTACCCTATAAAATTCCAATAAACCTTATTCTGACAAAAGGTCTATGGCAGTTGTCAGAAACATACACATGGATAGATATGGCAAACTTCACAACACCAGATGCTAATCTATAAATTATGCTAACAAATCAACATAGACACACAAGCAGAACTATCAGATGTACCAGTGATTATTAGAACGAGAATAGGAACAGCATATTATTATTAAAAAAAAAAAAGACATGACAATTCTGTGGAGAATTTGCAGAGTGCAGTTTAAGTCCTTATACTCCATCTGTGTATACATTTAGCCATGAATAGTAAGTTTAGGCTTAAGCTGGAGTTATAGTTTGAGGACTTTAGGAATTTTCTATCCCTTCCCAAAAGTGGCTTTTTTTTTCTTTTTTTATTGTGTAGGTCTTATGGGTATGTAATGACATGCATATTTTCTGTGTTAAAATTATCTGAATATGTGTTGAAAAGTAGGAAAAATTTTCCAGCTGGTCTGTCTGGAGAAAAAGAATAATAAATAAAAATATTTTTTTAAAAAAAATCAAGTAATGGTGATTCTATGCTAGCAGTGCTTGTCTGTAGTCCTTTAGGTCAGTGGCTTGAGACTCAGCATATTGCAGAAAATTTTAATTGCCTTCTCTGCCAAAGGGATCTACACAAGTATCTGGACTTTGGGGAGTCTAGATAAACTACAACAGTGCAAAAAGCAGTAACTTATTTTTTCCTCTTGCATCTGATCTACTTTTACTTCAGAAATACTCCAAAACTCTTTTTAGAGATTGTTTCTCTTTGGTCTTGTGGGCAGAATATTAATATAGAAAGCAAAAGGAGAATGGCTGCCCTCCAGCCCCATGTAAAGCTAATATTTTTTATTATTTATATAAAGTGGAAGAGCTCCAGCAATACAGTTTATACCAGACTTTGTGCTGGTGCCTGTGGTATTGAATATAGAACATAACTGTGAAGCATAAACCCATGTATATTTTCATCTATTCAACAGCCAATACATTCTACCACTCTCATCCCAATATCAGCAAAACAAGCAAATAAACAAACAAAACAGTATCAGGTGTTTCAAAATAATTCAAGTCCTAAATTATCATGACAATCTATTTAAACTGCTTTAATTCACACTGTGTGAGAGGTTTTGTAGTCTTTAATGGAATTTGTAAAAGAATCTATGCTCACTCTCTTTAACATCTACATTTTCTTTGAAGTGTATTTGCTGATTCTATATGCTTGTCATAGCTGAGGAATATTTAGATCTTACTTGATGAGTAAGATCTTTATCTTTTGCTGATCTAGTACAACTATTATGTAGATTTAGAAGACAGGCTCTGTCTGCTGCTTCTATTATGATTGTAAAACTGTGTGAGATGGTTGGAAAAAATGGCAACAATTAATATTGCTATGATTAAATCAGGTTGAAGGAAAACAGTCCTGAGGAGAATAGTCACCTCTCATTAGTGTGCATCTTACTGACAGGTTGTCTTACACCACCTAGCTTTTCCTGCAGGAGATGCTTATAGTCTTTGAATTTGAATATAAAAACCAATACAAAATGAAGTATATATATATTTCTATACATCATGTATATGCAGTTGTGTACGCATTTACTAATTATATTTCCTCAAAATTCCTGATGCAAAAAAGATTAAAATGTAATTAACTGTCTTCAGAAATGTCTCTCATAAATAAAAACATCTGAATATTATTTTAATATGAAAATTTAATTGGTAGATCACATCTTGATTTCTCCCTGTCATAAACTTCTTTGAGTAATATATTTACTAGAGAAACATATTGGCAAGGACAATTTCTATTCCTTAGACTTTGTTCTCTGACCTTGTTTCATTCTCCTTAACTCTAGCTACCTATTCAAAACACATAATTTGGGATTTTATTCATCATGAACTCACTCTGTAGTTAGTTGAAAGTGAAAAAAATACTTTAAAAAGCAATTCAGTGTTAAATATATTGACATCTAGGGAGGACTATCTCGTTCTACTTATTAGGGAGGAAGCTGAGATAAACATATTCCTCCTCCGTGACTATCAACTAAATGGTTGTTGTTGAGTGGAAAAACCTTCATTAGTTTTTATAACTTCAGCCAAATTATCTTTTATCAGCCAAATACCTTTCGTGCTCTGCTAATGGCATCATAAACTTAGCAACTGCTCTTTATACTTGGGTTCCAAATCAGAAAAGCACCATATTCCTATTTTACAGAGGTAAACAAACTTTATAGATTAAACGCATTTCCCAAGATAACAGGGAATATAAATCAGAACTTCAGTACATGTAAGTTGACCAGTTTTTATATATGCAAAATATTCTTTATTCATTTTGGCTTTGTCTCATTAAATCTCACCACCTAAAAACTGTAAGGTAGTTTACCAAGTTGCTTCCCATTTTGGACATGCTTATCTTTTCTCTATGACAATAGATAAAATTTTCTTGAAGAGATTGTACTAGATGCCAAATTTCTTGTCATCGTTTAACCCCAGCTGGCAACTCAACACCACACAATCAGTAGTTCACCTCCTCCATTATACTGGAATGGAGAGGAAAATCAAAAGTAAAACATCAGGTTGAGATAAGAACAGTTTAAATATTGAAACAAAAATTTCAATTAATAATAGTTCAAATAGTTCAATTCAATTAATAATATTCAATTCAATCAATTATAGTAAGTAATAATAATGGCAGTAAAATAACAAACAAACAAACAAACACAAACAAGGAGAAATAAGTGATATATACAAGTCAATTGCTCACCACCTTGTGACCAATTTCAGAGCCTGTCCCTGCACCCCAATCAGACCCCTTTGGGCAACTCGCCCAGTTTACTACCTGGACAAGACATTCTATGGTGTGGAATATCCCTTTGGCCAATTCGGATCACCTGTCCTGGTTATGTTCCCTCACAGGTTTTTTGTGTGCCTCCTCACTGGCAAAGCATTAAACATGAAAGCCCTTGACAGCAATGCCATTTAGCAACAACGAAAACAACAATGTGTTATCAATGTTATTCTCATACTGAATCCAAAAGACAACTACTAAAGAAATTAACTTTATCCCAGCTGAAATCAGGACAATTGTATACAGATGCAGCTAATTAAGTGAAATAACATTTCCTCTGACTAATTTAGAGCTTTCTTACAGTGGTACATGCTCTGAATTTCTTGGTTTTGAGATCAGAACAGTTGAGAATCTACTGTCTCATTTTTGAAATCTTAAGGAAAGACATATGAAAAAATTATGAGGGGAAACTTTTACATGATTTGAAAATAAATGCTTCTGGGGAATCAACTATGACAAACTCATATGGATATCAAACTCTAAATACTGCACTAATTAGATGCCAGTTGTAAGATACAAATTATGATGACTACCTCATATATATTAGTCTTCCTCTAGAGAAAGATTCAGATAGACAGCTACCGGTGAGGTAGATCCTATACTGAATGTTTATATTGAAATTAATATAAGAATATTTGGAAGGGTAGATGATCGGTGAGACAGAATACCAGATATAGTAAAATACAGTGCTGAGCATATTAATCTCAAGAAATTAAGCTTGAGGATTCAAATCAGTCTTAGATGTAAAACTTGTAGATTACTAAATCTGTTTAAAAATGCTAGACTGTCATAACAGTCAGAAGTAAAATCAGACACTTCACAGAATGGTTAATGTAATTTACATCACTTCTCACCTCAAGAAGACATTTATTTTTCTATATTAAAATATGACAAGTCCAACCAAGGTGTCCTACTCAGGCTTATATGTCTAATCTGCACATCCTCAGGCTAGAGCAGATTAATTCCACACATAAACCTGAGGGATAAATGTAAATAAACATCTGATATGACTGTTAAAAACATGTCCACATAGTTATGAATGTGTATGTGATGGAAACAGTGGGAGATAATCAGCAGAATGAAGACATCCAGGTAACAGTCACTGGCCTCTGTTTTATCTCTGGTGCTCCTTAGTTCTTGTTTAATCCCTGCTTTATATCATGTGTCTCATCCCTCCATTTTCCATTTTCCCAGTGAATAAATGCACTCTGTATATCCACTGCTAGCAAGTGCACTGGCTAAATTGCCTATAAAAGAATTTCCAATCCAGCTGTTCAAGCAATTAGGCAATAGGATTCCCTGGGAAACTGCCTTCAGGGATAAGGAAGCAGAACAGAGCTGGCAGACCTTTAAGGACACTACATAGCACACAAGAACTCTCAATTCCTAGGCGTAAGAAATGAGGAAAGAAAGGTGAGTCTGGCATGGTAGGTAAAGACCTGCTGACCAAAAACAAGGGCAAGAATGAAGTTCACAGGCGGTGGAAGCAAGGACAGGTATCCTGGGCAGAGTATAAGGATGCTACCAAGCTGTGTAGGGCTGGGGTTAGCGTGGTCAAAGTGTATCTAGAGCTGAGCTTGGTAAGGTACAGAAAGAGTACTAAGAAGGATTTCTGCAGGCATGTCATGCAGAAAAGAAAGATCAAAGGACATGTGTTGTACACATACCCGAGGGAAAGAATGTCATCCAGATGAAGTGCTGCATCCACCTCTGGGGCCCCCAGGATCAGAAGGACATGGACCTGTTGCAGCTAGTCCAGAGAAGGATCACACAAACGACTAGATGGATTAATCCTCTCTTACAAAAATAGGCTGAGAGTTTTGTGGTTGCTCAGCCTGGAGAAGGCTGTGGGAAAATATTCTAGCAGATTTCCAGTACTTATGAGGGGATTTGTATGATGAGGTAAAAATTTTCAGGGTTGACTGTTGCATTAGAATGAAGAGTTAAAATCCCTTCCAAAAAAATACTTGAAGAATGTTTTATCAAGAAATTTTCATCCTCCAGACTGGTCATTCAACTACTTATTGTGGCTATTATTTTAAAAAGAAAAAAGAAAAAAAAATCCAAAAAACCCCCCAAAAAACCCCAAACAAAACAAAAAAAATACAAAAAACAACAACTAAGAAACCATAACCAACCAAATACAAAACACTCCACAAAAATCTATTTGCTATTTACAGGGTGCCATAATTTCCCTAAGATGTGCTTCTTTCCTTTCTTCATGCAGATAAAAGCATTGCCACAGGCATAGAAACAATATCCATGGCCAACCAACAGCTTTTGGAATGAATGCAAGCTTCTGCAAACATTTGGAATTATTTTCATCCTGTAACCATTTAAGGAAACAAATCTTTCTGTGTTCAGCCTTAGAAAATTGCAGTTATAGCCTTTCAATATTTCCAGTGAGATTCTTCCTTTATTCAAAAAAAAAGTTAGACATTATTTTATTTTTTAATAATAAGATAGCTCTATTACTGAGTTGCAAAATGACTGATTTGCAATTTTGTAGACAAAACTGAATTTGAAAAATTTAGAGATGATATTTTTCAACCCTTACTGATTTGAAATTCGCTAAATAGAACAAGTACTTTTTTATATTAGACAGGTATCTGACCTAGCCTCAGTAAATAAATATCACACTGGAAAAGTTCATAAGGAACATAACAAAAGAAAAGCACCACATGAAAAGGGACTTCCTACAGAGCTGATTTTGTTAAGTGCTAGCCAAATTAGCAATTACTGGCAATTTAGCAATTATTGAGACCAGAATTTAAAGTTCACTACCCATTACTTAAAATTGCTATCTTAAAAATAGCTTTTCTTAAAAAGTAGAGACATAAAAAGAAACAGAAACGTATAGCTCACTAAAGAGCTATCTAGGACATACTATGTTCTCAAATATGTGGTCAGTTATCATCAGAGACTTGATTCTTAGAGTGGGCTGTCTATACTTGGTGGGACTAACATTGGATTAGTCACCATGGCTACTAATAGTGTTGTTCTTTCAGGACAGATGGGATCCTCACACTGGGATCCTAGTGTCAGCAGGTGACCATGCTGATTCAATTTTTTTTGGCTGTATAGTTGATGTTCCAAGTGAACTAACATTACCACTGTGTGTAATCCTAAATCTTTTTTTTTTTTTTTTGTTCCTAGCAGATATGATCCTCAAAGAACTTCTCCCAACCTGCAGAAGTGCTGTAGGCACAGTAGGCACAGACCTGTGGGAAGGTGGTAGGATAAGAGAAGTGTGGATGTATAAATGCTGGTGATGTTCAGCTATATATAGTTATTTATCAAGAAATTGTCTTATCAGTATTATCCAATAGAACTATATGATAGTTATAGGTGATAAAGTCAAATTACACATACACACACACACACACCCACCCCAAAATCCCCAACTTTTTGGCAGATACAGCTTGATTGTATTGAAACTAGATAAAGTATACAAATTTGCATGGAGCAACAAAAAATAATTTTGAGTGTATATGGATTCTCAAATATCTTCTTAGAAATAATATCTGCCTTTCAGCAACCAAAAAATGACAAGAAACACAGAAATGGAGTAAAGTTTACTTTCTACCTGACACAGGTATTTTATTTTCAGAGGCATAAGCAGAAAACATTAAGAGCTGAAATTTCTGTCAATAATTGTTATAGGTACAGCTTGCCTAACTTAAATCCTCCTTAGCATGCAATTTCAGTTTTCCTTCAAAGCTCAAACATTTTTTATGTATGGCTCAGCAATGATAATGTAAAATTTCCCTTTCATCGATGGTCCCACCATCAATAGCTGAAATGTGTCAGTGCCTTCATATTTTGCACTGGTATTATTATTAGTATATTACTATTCTTGTTGTTAGATTTTTTAAATTATTAATTATATTGCTAAAAGTTTTTTTCATTTTGAAACATTTATATATAGATATATATAACTTTCCAGAGTTACTGGAAAAAAAGAAGCTGGATTTTTTGAATAATAAGATATTTTAACACCTGTGAAATATCCAACATTTGATAAAAAACTCAGTGGGTAATATTTAATAAAAGATTACAGCTTTGGTTTTTGAAAAATTTTAAACTATACTTTTCTCTTTTGACAGGCATGACTGAGATTTTCCAGAACAGAGATCATTAACCAAGCTTTGGATGAAAACTCAAATAATTATTATCTCAGGCCTAATCAATTTTTTTCAAAAAATAAGCATTTTTATTTTGTTCTTTATTTAATTTCTGCATTTTCTTCTGCATAATGTTATACATATTACATCTATACAAGTGTAAATAAGAAAAATCATATGATTTTTAAAACAATAAATTTTGCACAGTACCAAATTACAAAATTTAATGATGATGTTTTCCAATTCGATTTTTAGTTCTTTTTGTGAATGGTAGGTAGCAGAGAAGCCTGATATTGCCACTCACTACAGGGAAGTACTCAAACTGTACAGCAGATTATATTAAGCACAGCACTTTTACCACACTAAAAAATATGTTTAAGGTTATTCTGTTTAGTAAGTGCATAAGCAAACATATATTTATCACAGAGGAGATTTTAGCTGCAGGTAGAAGTGGCGAACCGTTCGGACATGTTTTTTTTAAATTATGTTTGGATCTGATTTTATTTCTACAATTAAATTACTACACTGGACAAGTTCAGTGTGGTGGTAGACATTTAATGTAACAATAAATATACCTTACTTTCAGATGCTTCCCGAATATCTCCACCATTCTCATATGCATTTAGCCTATCCTTTTACAGCAGCAGTAATCAATCAAAAGGCAGCATTGCAGAAGAGTCATTAGAAGTGCTTGTCCTTTGAATTTCATCATGAAGAAACAAGACCTTGAAATTGTCCATAACACTCTTTATTGTAGATTTTGGGGGCTTTTTTTGCTGAAGGTTTGGATTTTCCTTTGAGTTTTGGGAATACATATTAGGTATCAGAGGGAGTTGTATGGATTTTAAATAAAGACACATTTTCTTTAATTGTAGTGAAGCATGACATGATCTGAAAACAGAAACCTTAAAATGTGTTTAAAATGAGGCAAATAAGTACAGTAGAGTGCAAAATTAAGAATCAAATCAAGAACATTGGGTAAAAAAGAGATTAAAATATTTCCTTTAGTTTAGGAAATATTGCTTTAAGTTTCAGCTAATAATTCTTACATAAGGAATTTGAAAGTCAAGAGGAAATGAATTTGGTGTGTATGTAAAGACAGAAGGAGGTATATAAAAAATGAAATTTAGACTATCTTCTTTAAACTTGCATAAATATTTATAGACTAAGTTGTTACTGAGCAGAGAGTTCATAATTGCAGAGCCTGTAGGACTCATCAGAGACAGGAACTTGAGGACCTGCAGAGTGAAGAATAAACTGCTTGGAGAAATGTCTAAGGTGAATTTGGGGAAGCATGGAGAGGAGATCAAGGACATAACTGTGAAAAGGACTGATTGCATAGAAGGAAGATGCCATATCAGCCTTCTTGCCTTTTGCTATTGAGAAAGAAATAGGGAATCAGAACACTGGGGAGAGGGTAGTGTCCTACACTCTGCTGGGGGCTTGAAGGAAGATGGAAGGGAATGTTCTGGAATTCAGAAGCACAGTGCAAAATTGAGTGAAAATGAATGAAAACTGGAAGGAGAACTATAGTCCAATATTGGATGGGACTGCTGTCCAGTATTGGATGGGACACTGATTTGAAGGTATTTCAAGAGGAACAGAATTGATAGTATAAATGGAAATCAAAATGTGATCCATAAGCAGTAATAAGTAAATGCATCATGTCTTAACAAAATGTAAATCAGGGAGATAAAACAGTACAAATTATTAAATAGTATTTCAGCAATTGTTCCAAATCATTCTGCTTCAGGTTTAAACAAGACATGAGTTATATTTTTGACAAATTAATACATTTTTGTTCCAAAGAGGTATTAACCATGACAAAAAGGTTGAAGACATGTAAAAGTAAATAAAATACATTTTATGAATGAAAGCTAAATGTCATTTAAGATTTAATGTAAATATGCTTGATGGTGAAAACTGAAAATTTTTACACTGTTTGGTTCTATAAAATTGCATTCAGCTTTAAGGTTGATTAGCATTTAGCAAGTAGGAAGAAAGAAACCCAAATAAAACCCAAGCAACATAGGCTAAAACAATATCATCTTAAAAAATTCTGTAAACATTTTTTAATAGAGTAGCATTTATGAAATCTGCTAAGAGATATAGTACTAGGCAAGATTCCAAGGACAGGCTTTATTAAAAGGCAAGACGCTGCAGTGTGACAGGATTTTATTATCATCAGTCTGTTGTGTCTTTAATACATTTTAATGGTGTCATGTTAGTCAGTCTTACCAATACTTCTAGTAACCAGTGTTTGAGACCGTGTCAAGAGATATCCCTAGAGGTAACAGGTACTAGATGTTGCTCAGCCCTGAAGGTTGTGTATGTGTTTTCTCTATCCCTGGTTCATTTTTACATCACTATTGTTTTTCAGTAAGCTTATACATGACAAAACTCTTTGCAAAGCAAAACATATCTCAGTTTTCAAACAGCACGATAATATGTATTCAGAAATCTGAACTTAAAGTGACGAATATAAAAGAAAAATGCTCATAATAGACAAATTACTGAAAAATTATGAAAAAAATACAGAGAAAGAGAGACTTGTTATAAAGTACTGCTAGCCTATGTCAGTTTGCTTACTGCAACAACCCTTCAAAGCAAACCGCACATATTCTGGCATACTTCACTTGTATCTGAATTTGTCTGCCTTTGGGCACACCTTTTGGACTGGTCCACTGCTCATGTTAGGGATCTGTTCAGTAATTCCTCATTTCTAAAGAACTCTCAAGTTTTGTTTTTTCTCTGTAGAAAACAAGTAAAAATACGTAATGGGAGAGAACTGGCACGTGATTGATATATTCCTGACACAAAGCTAGGACAAAACTTGGAAGGATACAGAAAATGAAGACGTGTTCTCATAGAGAAGGAGAACTTTTGCTCATCTTAACAAAACAATTGCATATGTGGCCTTGTCCTGTTGCTACTTTTGGCCCCTTGACAAACAGTAATGATTGGTATGGTCCCTTGGCTTGTTTCCACATCCATATGTCTGTCTCGCTATCCGTCTGTGCAGTGTGTGCATGTGTGAACATAAACAAATAAATTGGTCTAAAAATGCAAAGGAGCGTCTGCTAAAGGAAGTATCCAGAAAATTCATCTGCCAAAAATTTGAGGTTTTTTATAAATATCCCTTGTCTACAAAGATATTCCAATTATTGAAAATAAAATCCACAATAAATTAATATCTGTCATAATTCTTCTACATCTCAAAAAACAAAACAAAACAAAACAAAAACCTGCACCCACCCAAAACTAAACAAAAAAACTAAAACAAAACAAGAGAAAAAAAACAGGAGTATGTCTTGCACAACTGGATAGGTCAAAACAATTGTTTTTCATAAGTATTCAGTTTAGAGTCCTATCCACTTCATAGAAGCCCTCATTTCTGACTTACTGTTTGTTCTAATAAGTAAAAAAGTTAGTCTATGACAGCTTCCTGAGGAGTGAGATATCCAGTTCAATGTCTTGAAATTATATTTTAGTGGAATATCTGATTCCCAGTGTCCACATCACTTGAAAACAGACCTGTCAAAATAGCTGCTGTTGTTATTTTTTAGTATATTAAATAGAATTAGAAAGTTTTTCAGAAATAGAAGCTTTTGTGACTATTTTTTTTATGTGAAAGTCTGTGACATTTTTGAATGAAAAGAGCAAAATGTTTAACCTTTATAGTGTTATGACCAATATTTTGTATTCTCTTTCCATTTTACATTACAAGTATTTTTCTGTTGTCTTCCCTCACAAGTACCAGGAACAGATAAGGAATACTGTCCTCATTTGCTATACTATCAATGCAATATTTTGTCATACAGTGCTAAAGGCACTCTCTGATTGCTATCTGAAGCAGATTTTATCAACATCTTCTGGGCATTTAGACCATGTCTACGCTTATTTATTAATATACATCACAATGCTCCACAGGGTTCTGATCTATGATCATACTGCCAAGCAGCTGCTTGGAGCATGCCCTTATCAGTATCTCAGTTGTTTCCTGGAATTTCATTTCACCTAATTTTAGATTTGTACAATGCAAAAATCTACCACTAGAACTAGTTTTCTAGATGTGAAATTCTTTTTCCAGGACATGACTGGTTTTTACAAAGGGAAAGTTGAATTTCTGGGGTTACTAATGAATATTGGCTCTGGACATCACTTGGAAATCTGGGGAAATAAGCTATTTTGATTTTCAGTATTTTAAAACGCTGAATTTACAAAGAACTAAAAAATGTAGTTTGTTAAAGTGTAAGAAAAAATTGACAGTGAGAAAGAAACTGAATAATGTCTGATAACCACACAGGTAGTTTCTTATATAAAATACTGATCAGAAGATTAAATTCTTGAGACACAGCTAGCCAGGATAGTTCCTAAATTTTTTAATTTTTCAGTAAAGCTATTTCAGCTGCCAAATCACAGAGCTCTGTCAGCTGTCTTACTGGGCAGCAAAGGCTCATGAAGTCTGCTACTCATAAACAGTGCTAATATGTTTGCTATTCAATCCAAAGAGTTGCATTTGTGTTTTAGTATTTTGGTATTTACCTTGAAAGAAGCAAGCATAGTCTTCATAAGTACATATACAGTTTGCTATGAGAAATCTTTTAAAATAATCTTCATATTTTTGCACTCTGGATCTGCAGATTTTCTCCTGCATAAACATATCTGAATTTTCATATAAAATATTTTCAACGTAACTCTGCTGGCTCTTACAAAAAAGTTATTTGAAAAACTTTATTTTTTTCTTGTTAGTTTACAACACAGTGCTGTTCTCCCACTGACTCTCCAACATTGTTGAACTCTGTAACTCAACTTCTGTATCTCTGCCCCTAAGCTGACAGAGGGGAAAAGCAGGAATTCCCAGCCCTGATTTTTTTTTCTGCTTTGCATACTTATTACACAACCAAAGTGCTTATTACTCTCCAAAGATCGTAAAAGGAGTTTATCTGATAAAATCAAATGTCATTGCCAATAAATTGGTCATCAAAAATAAGATTACATAAATTGAATACAGCTGACAATTTGATAACTTTTTTGGTTTCTTCTGGTTGTTTTTCCTCTTAAGTAAAACACGTAAAAGAAAAATATTCTGAAACTATCAGATACATATGTAGAAAATACAGCAAGGAAGAAAATGCACTGCATTAGAAGTCTCATTATCCTGAGATCTGAGATACATGCTATCAGGTTATTACAGTTTTTATTATCTTCTACCCTGTCTTTCCTTTCCATTCAGACATCAGTTTTTCCATGTCTCATGGTCTGTGGTGCAGAATGGAAAATTATGGATCTCTATCTACTACAGAAATAAGAAGACATTACAAAAACGTCAAAATGATGAAAATATTGAAGTACTCTTTCACTTTTCTGGTAGTAACTATAATATATTCAACTTACAATACTGATTTTAGAAAAGACAATAAAAAGGAGAGCATCATGACATCACTATGAATTGCAAAGAATTATAACCTTGAAGAAAAGAAGATTTGAGGGATATTATAAGTGGAAACAGATCTCCCTCTTTCTTTTCTCTCTCACACTTCATTTCATATTCATTCCCATGTCCCTTATAAGGCAAGAACCTGGTAGGTGTCTGTCAGAGAGCAAAGCCTTATGCACTGAGCTGGAAACCCTGGGATTTTTTCTTTCATCCTTGCACACAGACAAGTTGCTCACTCACACACGTTTTAGAGGTCTTCTCAGTTGTATATGAATGTCTATGATGTAAAACTACTGGCCTGAAAATGAAACATTAAAAGCAAGGGAGATTATGTCTCATCTTCAGTTCCTTGCCTTCACCACCACAGAGCAGTAATACCTGGAAAATAGCACTAACTGGATGTAATAAGCAGGGTCAAGGCAGGAAACTTATCAAGAGAATGCATCTCTGTTATTCAGGTAATTCAAATAGGTATGTCTAACCTACTGGAGAAACAATAATTCATTTGTGTAATAGTGAAGGCCTTGTTCAGAATAAAAATTAAATGCTTTACAAAAAAGGCCAGAAATAAGCCACCTATTTTTCTCAAGTTTTTACAGACATTATTGGTTTTTGAGAAGTAAATTGTTAACTCCCATAAGGTCAGAATTTTGTCATAATTCATGCAAATATTATTGAATTTACCCTGAATATTTGTATACTTATAAAAAAAGTTTAAAACCTGTATGGTATTTGGTTGCCCATTTGAGAGCATCTAAGGTGGTGCTAAACTGTTTCCAACCTTTCAGTTTTGAATTTTTTTTTTTTTTTTGTTGGATTGATTGCCTGTCTGAGATTTTTTCCTGAGTCATCTTCTATTTTGGGGATTCTTTTGAAATCAGTGGACTTTTTGCATCCTTGTAAACTGATCTGTGACTTGGGAATAGCATGGGAATCTTTCAGAAAAGTATTTTTTATACGGTTACCTGTAAATCCATTTATTCTGTAAATACAGAGAGATTAGATTTCCCTCCTCTAACATCTAGAAATTTATCTTGCTTTTTCCGCTTGTACTCACTATTGGTCCTACATAATGTTATTTGTCCGGGTCAACCTCCTAACTTTGTCAAAATTAGTAGCATATTTTTCTTCCCTTACACTTTGCTTTTATTCTTACATTCAAAAACATTTAAGTAGAAGTACAATAAATATTTAAGCTATTAGTATCAGAACAAAATGCACATCACTTACAGCAGCTGATTGTTTAAAAAATAGATGCATATGCTATTTGATTTTTGCTCACTAGAATTGCTTTCTTTTTCCCTTCTTAACAAAAATTCTCTTCTTTTGATCTTATTCAGAAAGGCAGTAATTCTTTTTTAGGACACTTGAAACCCTCAATAGATGCTGATTTTTCCACAACATCTGCCATGTTCCTATTTTTCCATGCTGAACAGACGTTTTTTAAAAGTAAATGCAGAGCAAAACAGATTTTTCTAAACTTTAATTAGCATTTTTATAAAATACTTCACCCATAGAATTTAATAGGAGAACTCTTTATGGCATGACTGGTTTAGCCCAACAGTAGATGTTGTATTGACATCTTACTTTTCTACTGGATAGAGATTGTTAGCCTTGATTTAACCTTTCATGTGCTTTAGAGCTAGATTTTAAACCACTCTGCTCATCTAATTCTATCAGCACTCATTTAACTTCTTTTAATACCAAGACAGTGAAAACCTTATACTGTCCTGCCCTTACAACAAATACTCAGTAGTGAATATATGGTGCAATATATCATGAGGGCTTTGTAACTCAAGGTCAAGATTCCCCTTGAAACACTGGTACATTGAAACACATAACTGATGTTTATATCAAAAAACCTTGTCATAAAAATATTCCATATATAGTATTTAGACAGAAAGCTGTGTTTACAGTAAAACCTCCTTTTCCTTCAAAAAGTGACAACTTTCTAAGAATAATTTCTGTGCTAACAATAAAAGCCCCCTAACTCTTCACAAATAGGACAGTCAGATAATTTTTTTTTTCCCAGCTGAAGCTGTCATAATAATTTGAAATACATTTCTTTATATTCATTTTTTCTCACTGTCGCATATTCCCACTCACTGTGATGGCCAAGCTGCACATATGATGATATGAGAAAGAAAAATACACCACCATGAAAAAGAGCTCCCGGGTGCACCACTGGTCAGACAGTATAATTGAAGAGGACTGATTTCTGATGGGAAATATGATGTACAAAAGAGCTCAAGAGCGTTCAAATGAGCTGCCACTAAAGTGTCTCTGAAAGTGCAGAAGTATTTTGTCAATATTGTTGTTGGAGGTCAGAAAAGATTCTGTCACTTTCAGTATATCAGTCTTGTTCCCAGATAATCTCTGCTTAATTCTGAAAAGAGAAGGTTTATTTCTACTATTATGATGACGTTAGCCATTTTAACTGTCACAATTTAAAATAAAACAAAAAAGGAAAATACAAATACATATTCAGTTGATGAATTCTCATCACATTGAATTGTTTCTGACAATGAACGAATATTAAGCATATTCTAGCTGTTCAATTAATTTTTTTAAAAAGCTTATTTAGCATGTTTCATATGCTAGAAAACAACTTTTATAATGACAATGTAAAGTTATATTTAGTTCAGCTTTCAAAAGTTTTCTTTCATTGATAATTATTCCTATAAATGTGACTTAAACATGAGCTTTTTTCAATATTTTTGTCCCATGGCAGCCTATCTATAATGGTATTATTTTCTTGAAAGGAGTGTCAGTAGTGGAACTCAGCTTTAAAAATTTTGAAAGAAGTAACATTTTCAATGTTTTATCCCCTTGGCATGTCTGAAATAAAATCTCTCAAAGTTAATCTTATTTCTGTGCCACAAAATAATTGCATTTATTTTCTTCCATCAGTTGCATTTAACGAAATATTGCCTTTAATCTCTAAATTATTACTATTCCCCCAGTTAATTTCTTTTTCCTTCTAGAAGCTGTCTCATCTGCCAGCTTGTCTGCTACATAGACAATTAAGTATCCAGCTTTTAAGTACTCACAGATTCTTATCTGTTCCTAAGTTCCTACATATCACCTCAACTTTATTAAGATCATTGACATTTTCAAGATAGCAAAGGGATGTGTTTCTGTCAGCATGTCCATAGCATCCAATATAATCAATATTATGGTTGTGGTTTGTCTAAGAGACTGTGAGTTTTTTCAAATTTCATCATTTTTGGGATTTTTTATTGTTATTTGTTTTGGTTTACGTTTGGAGGTTTGGTTTAGTTAGTTTTTGATTTGTTTGCTAGTTTTGATAGTTGGCTTACTGGGAGGTTTTTTTTTTTTGGTTTTCCCACAAAAACTTTAAGCTGATCAAATGTGGAAGCTCTGAAATAAGACTCTTCCTGTCTCCCTGGAATTAGAGTTCTGCAAAGTCCCAGGGTTCCCTGTGTTGCCAAACGCCTTGTACAGCTGAAGGTTACTCTGAAATGTCTCTTAATTGAGCTTGATCTTTGCAGCTCAATGCACTTCACAGGCACATTTTTATAGTGGTAGAATACTGAAAAAAAAGTACTGACTCCTTGTTGTGTTCAGCAGAGTTTGTGTTAGGTCAGACTGCCCAAGGCCTTCTGACAGAAACTAGAATATGTTGAACACACTAAGGAAGGATTTTGTTTGTTTTATCTTTTAATTAGCTCAGTACTTGGAAATACAGCTTGGAGGTCAGATAAGCATATGGAGGGCTCATCTCAAACCTTGCCTAGTTAAAACTTCTTCCAAGTTTATTTTATCTGAATAATTCTATTGTTTAATTATGTATTTATTAACTGGGACCAAAATATCTTTCAAAATATACCCTCTGGGGGAAGATGAGGGAATCCTAAGAATGAAATACCTCATCTACATAGCTTTGAGAATTATAGATTCTTCATAAATCATTTCCATCTGTTATCAAATGTTACCCAAAAAACACTTTATGAACAGGGTGGTTTGTAACTTACTTTATTCAAGAAGAACTGGTGAAAATGAAATCTGGACATTCAAATATTTCTTACTGTCTTGTAACTTGGAATACAACTGTTCTGTTTGTGCCTAGACCTGCCTAGAATGTCCAAGCAGAAAACTGTAAGCACTTTGAAGCTGCTAGTTTGATATCCCTTTGATTCCGGTCATACTGCTATAAAAGCCTGCAGGCATTTTTCGCCCTCATTATTCAAGTTTCATGTTGTTTAACTGTCTTGTTGTATTTAGAAAAAAAATGTGGATCAAAGTAAAAACAAAATGTAACTGGTTTTTAGGCAAAAAAAAAAAAAAGTTAATATAGTTATAATTTATTTATTCACAGCATTAGACATTCTTTCCCCCTTCATCAGTTTCTTTACTTCATCTTTTTTTTTCCATCTTGGTGTCTCTTTTTCTCCCAAATGGATATATCTTACTTTCTTATGTATTTTTTCTTGTCCCAAGTGTAATTGTTATATTTGTTATATGAATTCATCTCATACATAAAAATCATAATCATAGTTTGCTTTTCCTCTCTTAAGTTTTGATTTTGAAAGCAGATATACACCTGATTTGGAACATTTTAGAGCATTTTAGCAGCAATCATTAAGAAAAGAGAAAAATGTAGTTACTCTGAATTTTCATGAACTCACTCATCAAAAAGAGGTGATGCTGACCAAATTCTTACCTTGCATTAAGACTCTGTCTTAACTGTCCCTTCAGTTCTTGCAGTTCTATATGACATGCAGTGCATGATTTTTAATGTTATCTGTTGCCAGTATAATAGTCATAATACAGGGAGATAGCAGAAGAGATTTTGCACTTTTAGAGACCAGATACATTACTTTTAGAGATAACAGGGCTGGTCCTGTGTGCAGAGCTGATTCTTTAGTCAGTAATTCCTGGGGTGATATAGAACCTCACCAGTTAGTCATCTGAAAATATGAATTTATAGACTGCCTTGAGAAAATTGAATACTTGGAAATAGGTAGCTGACTGAATCTCCCCATTGAATATTTCTCTCATTTTGCAATAGTAATTCAGGGGATATGACTTTGGGTAGCTCTAGAATTCTATATATATGTCCTGATATGCCCAGCCCAATTTCTACACTCAAATGTCTTGACTGAAAAAATGGGTTGAGAGATTGAGAGAATATATTGAGAGCAGTGCTGAAAAGGACTTGAGGTAGTTGGTGGATTAGAAGCTCAACATAACCCAGCAATATGCACCCAGAAATCCAACCATATCCTACGCTGCATTGAAGTTTGACTGGCAAGACAAGACAGATGATTCAGCTCCTCTACTCAGCTCTCAAGAGATCCCACAATGGAGTACTGCATCCATCTCTGGGGCCCCCAACATAAGAAGGACATGGACCTCTTGGAGTGAGTTCAGACAAGGGGCAAGAAGATGTTGTTTTATCTAGGGTTCCAGCACCTCTCCTATAGAGACAGGTTGAGAGAGTTGGGGTTGTTCAGCCCAGAGAAAAGAAAGCTCGGGCAAGACCTTCTAGCAGCCGTCAAGTGCCTAAAGGAGACGTGCAGGAAAGTGTGAGGATTTTTTACAAGGGCTTGTAGCAATAGAACTAGAGGTAATGATTTTAAACTGAAAGAGGCTAAATTCAGATTAGCTATTAGAAAGGAATTCTTTACAGTGAGGGTGATGAGGCACCTTTACTGTGAGGGAGGGGGAGGGGACGGGAGGAGACTCGAGGAGAGGAGACTCGAGGAGACTCGAGGAGACTCGAGGAGACTCGAGGAGACTCGAGGAGAGGAGAGGAGAGGAGAGGAGAGGAGAGGAGAGGAGAGGAGAGGAGAGGAGAGGAGAGGAGAGGAGAGGAGTTTATTATACAGAGCAACTACAAATGAATAAAAAATTCCTTTTGCATAGCTAATGTAACTGAACTTTGTCACAAGAAATTTTTGCTTCTGGTTTTGCAGGGATATGGGTGAAATGCAATGCAAAAATTAGATAAAGTCTTTTAAAGGCAACACATTTAAATAAAACTAAGGAAATTCCATCACAAAAGCTAAAAAAAATTGTTTTTGTAGACATCAGTCATCTTTTCCACCTGTTTGTTATTGCAGGTCTTCTGTCATATCACCCCAGTATTGTCAGATTTCACTGTGTAATTTTTCTATAGGGGGTATTTAATAATGTGTGTGGTCTTATTGTGTATATGATTTTGCTGGTCTATGTGACTGTATTACTCACAAACAACTTCCCACAAAGTATGAATGAGTTTGCTATCTCCTGTTTTTTATAGTAGGCACCAGGAAGTTTTAAGCTACCTCCCTGAGAACAGTCATACAGGTTGGTTTTCTGTATCAGAAAAACCGCAGTAGTATTTCATTGGTCCCACGAGGAAATCTTAAGTAAAATTTCAAAACAAGCCAAGACTTTGTATCATGGTAGAGAGAATATTTAACACGGGGCTTCTTGCTCTTTCCACCTCTTTATTCAGTTTATCAATAGATGGCAGCAAATAGCCCTTTTGCCTCTGATCTCCAGCCCAGAGGGTTACACACACTTATTTATTTAGAGTTCTTTTCTATTTCTTCCTTTCTTTCTGAGACTGTCATGTACAAGTTTATGTTATAATGCAGTTAGACTATACAATGTATACCTCTTCAGTATGTAACTTCTTCAGCAGATCCTCGCTGGGAAGAATTAATAGGATTTCACTGAGAACTGTAAAGAGTTCTTGCCAAATCCAAGTTAGCAAGGAAATGTGTATGCACCCTGTAGAAATTCACTGAAATAATTCAGTGATAGATTGAAATATCCCATATTTAAATTGCCATTTACTGACAGGCTGCAAGACTTAGCTGCTGAAATCAAGGTTGCAATCTATACTTTTGATAATTTTTTTCACACATTCCTCAGTTTCAAGATTTGGAAAAGTTTTTTCTCGGCTTAAACATTCACAGCATTCCTTGTGCAGCTCATCCTAGAAAAACACCTTGAGCCTAGTCAGTCTGGATACAAAGGATGTGTACCTATTTCTGAGGGGAAAAAAGCTTTCTGAACTACAGAACGTCTTGGCAGATTTCACTCTATGTGCTCAGAAATGCTTTTTTCACTTCCTTTAACTGTATCCTGAAAAGCTTTTGCTTTTAAATAGGGAAAGGGAAAGGGAAAGGGAAAGGGAAAGGGAAAGGGAAAGGGAAAGGGAAAGGGAAAGGGAAAGGGAAAGGGAAAGGGAAAGGGAAAGGGAAAGGGAAAGGGAAAGGGAAAGGGAAAGGGAAAGGGAAAGGGAAAGGGAAAGGGAAAGGGAAAGGGAAAGGGAAAGGGAAAGGGAAAGGGAAAGGGAAAGGGAAAGGGAAAGGGAAAGGGAAAGGGAAAGGGAAAGAATTATGGGGTTCATACCAACAAGTTCAGTGAGGAGATTGTGCCCCGCTACTCTGCCCTCATGAGCACCTGGAGTGCTGCATTCTGCTCTAGGGTACCCGGGAAAAAAGAGATGTGGACCTGTAGGAACAAGTCCAAGGAGGGCCAAATAAATAATCAGAGGGCTGCAGCATCTTCCCTATGAGGACAGGCTGAGAGAGACTTGCAATTAAACCTGGAGAAGAGATGGCTCTGGGGATACCTTATAGCAGCCTTCCAGTACCTAAAAGGGATTTAAAAAAACAGTGGGAAAGTGATTTTTACATGGGCATATTGTGATAGGACAAAGAGTAATGTTTTTAAAGTAAATCAGGAGAGATTTAGACTAGATATTAGTAAGAAATTCTTTACTGTGAGTGTGATGAGGCGTTTGAACAGGTTGCCCAGAGAGGATGCTCCATTCCTGGAAATGTTTAAGGCCTGACTGGATGGGGCTCTGAGAAACCTGCTCTAATGGAAAATGTGCTTGCTCAGGCAGTGGGGAGAGAACTAGATGATCTTTCAGTTCCTTCCAACCCAAGATGTTATCCTGAAATTCAATGATTCTATCAGCTTTGATGAGAATTGTCCTTGGAATCAGTTTCCTGACACCTGAGCTAGCAACACTTTCTTTAACTGACACTGCAGTAAGTATACTCTTTCTCACAGTATGTTGCCATGATGATGCTCTTAGGATATAAAAATAAGATAGTAAAAAAAGATTAAAAATATTTTGATGTAGTGTATGTTAGAAAGCTGAAAAAAAAAGGGGAAAAAACTGCCTTCAAATATCAGCTTTTGTGACACTTCTATATAACAAAAGCAGTTAACTTAACTCAGAACCATGGGCCAGACATGTTCCTAATAAAAAAGGACAGGAAGAAATGCTGAGTGTTCATGTGAGATCCCATGTAGTTTGAGGACTAAATTTACTATCTAAATACATCCAAATAAATTGAAAATTATATGAATTCTTTTTTCACAGACAGATAATTTTTAGTTTTAAAATAAAAATATGAGGGGGGATCTTTGTTGTTAGGAATCTCAATTCATCTTGGATGATTTTGCAAAAAAAAAGATGTATGAATTAATTTAAAAAAAAGGTAGGCATTATTAGAAAGGAAGGTAGAAAAAAATAACAGTGCACCCTTTTAAAATATCCTGGAAATTATAGATGTTGAATGTGCATTTAAACAATTACCAATGTGAAATGAATTTAACACAAGTTGTATAATTTATTGTCTGGCAGTGCTTAGCTACTTAGTTAAGCCAATAAAATTATTGAGATTTGGAAAGAAAAATGAGAGTTTGTCTTCATTTACTCAAGATGTCCTTCACTTGTAACTCACATTTTAATTATACATATTGAATTTTTTATAAATTATTTTCCTAGACTAGTTATAATTTTCTCTTTTGAGATTTAACATGTCATATACGAAATGAATTGTAAAAGATCATATTTTACTGCTACATCTTGAGCCAATGTTGTGAAGGAAGTGAAAAATGCTGCATTCAATGTTCAGGCCACTGCAGTTTTTTTTCTTGCTACATTACCTGTTACAGAACAAGGATGTTCCCAGTGAAACACACTTGTATGAAATCAGTGAGGCTGAATTGCCAGTGAGCAGTCCATCACTTCCTAATTAATTTTCTGTTTCCTTAAATTGTCATGCTTTAATTATTTTTAGAGAAAATATTACATGAGAACCCGTCACTGGGATACTACTAGGCAAATAAATGTATTTCGTTGTTGCAATGTATTGAGCCTGACTGCCTTCCAGGTGTGCACCAAAGCCAGTCTATCACTCTTCCTCCTCTATTGGATAGGGGAGAGAAAATGAAACTAAAGGTTCATGGGTTGAGATAAGGACAGGGAAATCAGTCACCAGTTACTGTCTTGTGCTAAATGGAAACAGATTAGGGAAAATTAATTTATTACTTGTAAAATTGGACTTGGAGGATGAGAAGTGAAACCAGATCTTAAAACACTTTCTCCTTATTCCCTCCCTTCTTTCTGGGCTGAACTTCAGTCTCAATTTTCTCTACCTCCTTCCCTCAAGCAGAATTAGGGGACAGGGAATGGATGGGGTTGGGGCTGGTTCTTCACATGCTCTTTCTGTCACTTCTTCCTCCTCAAGAGGAGGAATCCTTACACTCTTTTTCTGCTCCTACATCGGGTTTCTACTACTACATACAGTTACTGGATACAGTTCTCCATGAACTTTATCAACCTGAATCCTTCCCCTGAACTGCAGGTCTTTTTGAACTGCACCTTTCACAGGGTGTAGTTTTTTGAGTGTTTACCTTCTTGCAAGCTGTTTGAGGCTTCTGGAAGTACTTGTGAGTTGATGGCCTCTGTGTGAAGATCTTCCTTGTTAAAGGGAATTTGAGGATGGTGAGCTTGAAGACCCTGGGACATTCTCCTTCTGGGACTGCTAGAGCACAGCTGTGATCCTCTGACACCAGGTCCAGTCGATGGCAAGGCTGAACACGTATTCCTGGGGTTACACATGCCCATGGACACACACACATCAGCACAAATACAAGAACAATGCCTTTTCAGGTATCACACACAAAATCAGTGCCAGCTTAAACACAGACTATACAAATGATCTGAACCTGTTCTTACTTGCTCTTTCAGTATAAAAGACGAGAAAAGACAACAACAATTAACAAGGGAACAAAGCAGGGAACACTCACTAGGAGATTGATGGTGTCAGAAAAAAATGGAATAAAGGAAGAGGTATAGCTAAACAGAGCAGAGGCAGAAGCAGAATTAAAGGGGAAACATCATGCCAGGAGAAGTCTGAGAAGGCAGGTTATAGTAAAAACAGGATATTTCCTTAAAGAAGGATCATATTGTATCCTCAGCTCCATGACCTATTCAGGCATTGAGACTCTCCTTCAAATGGCCATCCAATTCACACCCTTAAATTTAGAGATTGTGTGGTCATACCAGCAAGAATGATGCTAAATTCTGTGATTTGGTTTTCAGAAATGCATCCCTCTGTGCAACTATTTGTTTTTCCCTTCTGAAACCATTTCTGCTTTATAAATAGTTTTTTCATTTACAAGTGGAAAAGTACATCCTTACTTTTTGTTTTACCATGTGTCAGAATTATATCTTCATCAGAGATCACTGTATGGTAAGCTAATAAAAAAAAGAATTGGGCAGCATGATGCTAGTATTAGGTGGCCCACTTCCAAGAGTACCATAAGCTTTAGCAGATGTTGGCCAGACTGTGCTAAATATGTGTCGGCAACTTTAGGAATCTCAGAACTCTTCAGTCAATGATCCTACATCAGTTTTTTACTTTTTTGTTGGTTTTTTTTTTTTTTTGGTAACAGATGAACACTCAGAATCATGTAAATAGCAGAGAGAATATGCAAATAAAAACCCATTGTGAGTGATGGTGCAAAGTGTCAGAGAGCAGATAGGACCAGCTGCTCCCTAATGGATGGGAAGTCAAGTGAAATAACATGCCAGCAGAGTGGGAGTCTTGACATCCAGAGTATTGCCCCAAAGTCCTCAACCAGGGGGAGCAAAGCAGGAGCAGGTTCAGAGACAGAAAAAACCAAATCTTTACAATATCACCTTGGGCTCTTATCTTCTCTGTATTCTAAATACAGAGGCTTTGACATTCTTATATTCTAAACCCAGAATATGCTAAATATCCTTGTTTATGTTACTGCACAGCTCCCTGTCTCTGTCATGATATCTGTAACCTAGGCACCATTGCAGAGCATGAAACTCCATTATAAGAGACACCAATACATATTTAATAAAATAGTTTGGAAAACACCTGTAGTAGAATATTACAGACTTCTTAATGAAGCTGACAGAAAAAAAAATCTGCAAATTAGCAGAAAATATATCAAATTTCACAAAAACCTTAGGCTCCCCCTAAACACAAACAAAATGACAAAACCCAACTCCAACACCAATCCCAAATCTCAACTTTATATTTAGGGTTTTTTTAATACTAAACTGAATGAAGAATCTTTGTTACAATTCTTATGTGGAGACTTTTATAAGGATATACGCTGCTAAAGTGCTACTGCATTAATGAAGGGGCAAACTCCTCAACTAGCTATTTTCAAAGATATTGAAAGTTTTGTTTTCTTGATCTACCACTCAAAACAGCAACTCAGAATCAATGGCAATAAATTTTTTGTCCCTGTTCTGTATATTTTTTTTTATTTCTGACTCTTAATATGAGCCTTTTTCTCTAACTATTAATACATATTGACTGTAGCAGTGTTTTAGTATTTGAAAATACTTTACCATTATAAGAGGTGTTACTTAGGAAAATGGTTTTAGTTGTAAGGAATTATGACTCATTGGGTAACAAATCAGAGATGTTAGCATCTAAATATCAAGAAATATTGGGATATAAACTTATCTTTTTAATCCTCTAAAAACCCCTCTAATTCATTTTTTCCTGTGTATATTTGTAGCACTGGATCCTAGATTATCTATGCATAAATTAAAAAAAACCCACCCAAAACTGCTCATTAAATGTTTTAATTGTTCATTAAGTATTAGCTAACCATAGGATCAAGTAGTAATTAAAATTATAACTTGAATCAAATGTGCAAATCTAAGAAAATACTTCTTGGATTTCAAATTTTTTTACAGTAACTCATTTCTATAGTGTTTTTAATAAAAGCCCCAGTTACTTTGGATTTCTTTATCTTTGGTTTCTAGAAGGGAGCTGTCTAAAGCTTAGATAGTCATAAGATTGCTTCCAGTTGGGTGAGAGTAATAGATACCTCCAGAAGATTCTTCTTGCTGTAATCCAACACACATAAACACCTCAGAGGCACCTATTTCTCTTCTGACTGCAAAGGGAGACTGTATGGATGACTTAGAATCAGACATATAATTTTGCAATTTTTGAACCTCAGGAGACAGACCAAAAAAGCATTTTTTTAGAAATACCAAAAATTCACAGTTGTACTTGTGTGTATTTGTAGGAGTGTCAAAGACTCAAAGTTTTGCTTGCTTGTAACTGGAACTGTTTTTAAGAGGAAATCAAAGCATTAGTCCTAAATGCATGAGGACACATTTATGCTGGAAAAGACTTCCAGTAAATTTAACAGAGAGCTTTCTAAGGATATGTTTCTTTTTAGGAGCAGTAAAGAAAGGTATCATTACAATTCATTTTAATAGTAGGCTAAAACCATTGCTTGAGAGATTTTTCTAGGCCCATTTCCTACCATTTCAGTGAGCTGCTCTGGCATTTTAAGCTATATTTCCAATTATATCAAGAATAACCTAAGTCTAGAACTGCTGAGCAGTATGCAGCTCAATCATGCACAAAAGCTTTCCTTATTCCCACATTACTAATTCTCTCACTTTTCACCAATAGTCCTACAGTATGCTACACAGAAAATTATTATGGGCTGGTTTCCACAGTAAAACTTCTTTCGGGAAAGGTATTCTTTCATCTCTGTTATTAACAACCTTATGCAAATTGCAAGTGACCTGATTAAAATTTTTGCATCTCTATGAAGAGTTTCCAAGCTTCTAACTTGCTATGGAATATGCTGAGATTTTCTAAGACAATAATGGCTAGTACTTGCTAAAAGTTTTGCTTAAGCTCTGGCATTGAGAGATATCTTCATAAGATATGCTTGATCAACTTAGTTAACATACTTGTATTCCTAATTAAAGCACAGAACAGGAGTAATGAAAGCAAGACATTGATTTTTTTTTTATATATGGTGGAGTTTCTGCCTATTTGTAATAAATGACAGTAATAAAGCTCAATAAATTGTGTGCTTTGTTCACAAAAGATATGATGATGTTTTTACATTAAGTGACTTAATTAAGCCTTTTTAAACATTAATAGAAAACTTGGACAAGGAATTTGGTACTATATGGTGCTAAGCATTGAGTAAAATGCCAAACTTGCCTTTTGGCTTCTTTTTTTTTTTAATATCCATTTCAAAAACAGAAATTGATTTATTTTACCTGAAAAATAGATTGAAGGTCAAAATTAAGAAGCTTTCAGGGGGTGTTTTAATTAGATACGGTTAAGCCCCACAGAGCTTCTGTCTTCTGTCTTTAATTCCCACTCTGTGAAAACCTTCTGAACTTGCACTGCTGCTTTATTCAGTTATAATCAGCACCCTTCAATGAAACACTAATTTAAGGAGAATTCATTACAGTAGATGACTTTTTAAATAGGTCAAAAATTAATGCTTTTGAGCCAAGTATTGCAAGTTCTAAAATGAAGGTAAGGTCTTATAGGTAAGCTATGTCAACACATCACTACTGAAAGCAATTTGTATCTCTATATGGCTATATCTCTACATAAAGATGTATATATGCCCATAAAAATAAAATTTATAAAGAAGTCTCTCAAAGTGTTTTGCAAGCATATTAGAAGTGTCCCTTGAATATTCTAATGTAAATGAATATTACTCTATTTTATCACCTTTTATTTTCCAGATGAGCATTATATATAATAAACCCAAGGACATCTAAATTGCCTATACTCATGTAGCGTGTCTAAAACAGATATGAAACAAAACAAACTGGGTTTCTCAACTCATACTCTCTGTCTGTAATTAACAGGATACTACAAAGGTGATTTTCAATTACTTTATACCTGAGGTAGTTGTGTCTCATGCATTGTAGCTGCAAAGCTTTGATATAATTTTTGAATTGATGGCATTCTTAAATGTATCCTCACTTATCCAGGTCACTATAACACTGACTATAGATGTTGAATACCTTGGATAAAAATACTGAAGCATTATTTCAAAATTTATTGATGAAAGACATTTACATTTAAAGCTACAAGACAGTGGAAAATTGGATCATCCTACTTAGAACACGGATATCAGAATTGCAATATATTAAATGAGGCAATGTCTGTAGGAAAATACATACTCCTTCATTAGACTAGATGTGTGTTCAGGACCACTGAGATGGTTTCAGGCATGCAAATCAATTTTTAGGGTTGAAATGATGCACAAGATGAGAACAATTTGTTCTGAGTTTAACTTAGAAGTATGGTAATCACTGAGGTAGTTTGATGGAAGAGTTCATTCATAGCCATGCAAGGGAAAAAAGGTGTTCCAATTGAAACTATGAGGACATCATTATCTGTCATTAAAGATTATCTAAATAATAGTAGATGTTGGCACCAATGGTGTGCATAGTATACTGTAAAATACAAAACCACTGCCACTGAGATTACATTTACCAATTTGGCTTATAAATACAGTTTATTTCCTGCCTTTGGGCTTCTTGAACAGATAGTAACCAAGGTCAGATACTGAGTGAATTCTTAGTGAGAAAATAATCTTTAAAATATGATTGCATGCTAGAGAACTTACTGGGGTTTTTAGACTTAATTATGTGGGTTAAATGATTGCTACTTCACTGTATACAGAGTATTTTATGGAGTAACATGATAGTTCTGCACTATGTATTCCCTCAAGTACCTCAAGTATAAGACAAAATAACTGTTTTCCTCAACATAGCTCTTTCCCAAACTGAATTGTCTCCTCAACTCCAATAACAATAAGATGTAAATGAAGATTTTCCTGGGACAGTGGGATAAAGGAACCATACTAAAGTTTATTTTACCTACAAATAATTAATTTCAGCATGTCCTCTTCTTTATCAGTTGTCTCACAGTTGATCTTAGAGAATCCTGCTACTACATTTGTAATACTCTATAGGGAATCTGAACAATTTTTTTTCCTTATATATAATTTTACTGAAGATTCTCTATCTGAAAATTTACTTATTCTAAAAGTATTCTAAAATACAAATATAATTTTTAATGTGAATTCTTGATGATAGTAACATTAGCTTCAGTTTTTGATGCCTGTAATTCATGATGTGTGATAGCACCCATCTTCAAATGTCAAAGCCAGTGCAATCAAAAAAGCTTCTACAGACTTTGCACATCTATGCAGAGAGAATTTGGAGGTGTAAACTTATGTGGAAAGGGTGTGTCTGCTCCTCTGAGGGCATTTGATCAAAAAAGCCACAAACCAGAACATGTAGAGACAAGCCAGCCTGACACATGATAAAGGTGGTCATAAGAACAAACCTGGTCAGTGGCATGAATTGGTAAGAGTATGTGGGATGTGAAAATGTTTTTTCTAAAGGGGAGATGTGGAAAAGGAGGGAGAGGACCAGAAACACACCTGGTCAGTCACACGAATCAATGGGCTATCAGGGATCTGCAGACAAATCAGCACATTGCAACTGATAAGAATGCAAGCCTGGAGGTTCTACGTGTTGGAGGGAGTCAATGGGACTGTGCCAAATGGTGATGCAATGGGTGGGGAAAGGGGGAGCAGAGAGGTACATTAAAGGAGATAGTCAGAAAAGGGTATAAAAGAGGCTATGTGTAAAACTGCACCAATGAGTATGTTCTTTAGGCTGAACCCTGCACCTGACCAATGATCCTATCTTCTTATATCTTACTATGCCTTATCTTAACTCTCTCTCTGTGTAATCTCACTTTCTATGCCATGTGTGTGTCCTGCAAGATCTCAACACCATCTGCCCATGAGCCCCGTGTGTGAGTGAAATGTGGTGCCAAACGCTGGAGTCAGATTTGAGCTGGGCTATTGTGTCAGCTCCCAGAGGCAGTGGGGTCTACATGTCATCAACTGGAGTGAGTGGGGAGGTGGGGGGGAGGGGGCGGTCTTTGTAATTATGTATGTCCCAAAAAAAACAGCTACTGAAGGGACCAGGGTGAGTGAGGTGAGTGAGGGACCTGGCAAAGCCCATATTCCTAGTTCCAGCTGCTGGGCAATGGCTGTCTGCATCTTCCCAAAACTGTGTGATGTGTGTATTTTGTGTAAAACCACAAACTGATTTTAAGTTGTATCTGCTGGAGAGTAGGCAGCTTGGGTCTCAACAGGGGTCTCAGGTGCTGGCAGAACTATGCTGGGCTGTGGGTCTCTGTGCCCATGGGACAAGTGTGTGACTGCTGCATGTTTGTTGCAAGCATTGAACTGGACCAGCTGGATAGTAGAAACCTCTGGGGTGGGTGGGTATGAGGGGCTGGAATCTAGGCAGGGGTAGAGAGTATTCAGAGGGTGGCACTCAGGAATTCACAAATGCATGTGTGCTTGTGATCCTGGAAAATTCACAACTGGTTGAGCCTGCAAAGAGGAAAGTGGCAGTTCTGCCTCTTAGCCTGGGCAAAGACCCCAGGTTCCTTGGCACTGTGCTGGGCAGAATGGAGTCCTGGCATGAGCAAATGCAGGAGGCAAACGCTCTCCCATTAACATGTGAAAATCTAGAAAGAATTTAACCAAATTAGTTGCTTCAAGGTTTTCAAAACTGAGGTTTATCAAAGAACATTTTGTATCTTGAGACACAATTTTTTTCAGAGTACATTTTAATTCTCAGTGAAACCAAAATTTTAGAAGTTCGAATGTCTTTTAAGATACTTCAATAGAAAAAACAAAAAAAAATCACATCTGCCTCTACCTACAGTGTGATCCCTAGTCATCTGTGTGGATTTTAATTACTGGTTGGCAACCACGCTAGACAAATTTGAGCTGTTACTTAATTTTTAATTAAGTTGGGAAGATTCCCTAATCAGCCTTTGAAAATGACACCAAAGCTTGCATACATGCACATTTCTTTGATTCCTCTGTCCATAATTCCTTAAAGTCTAGGAATATGTAGACCTCACTTTTTTTTTTTTTTTACATATTATGTAAGTATTTTGCTGAATTTATTTGCATTATTTCACATTTTTAATTAGACTTTATGAAATATAATTTATTGCACAAAGTACTCAGAGAAGAACGCATTGTATCTATCTCAAGATGTTTTAAATTACATAGGACTTGACTGAGAGCAGCAAGCCTGTTTAAAGAATCCAAAATATCTGGCTTGTGATGAAAAACTAATCCATTCTCTCAATTTGAAATATGCAATAATAATTACTCCACAATAGAAATAAGTAATTTGCCTTAGAGCTCATTTGTTTTGAACTCATGGTGTTTTTTTGTGGACTTTGAGTATATTCTATGTTCTTACAAAGAAGACAGTAAACATCAAGCCAATGAACTGGAAAATCAGAATAAATACAATACTTAGAGTATAATATTACTGCCCAGTGGGATTTTTATTAGCCACTAGCTGTAAAAAAAAAAAACCTACTGAAATATGATTTATGGTATCTATAATTTTAAACATTCAATAGCATTCTATGACAATCAAGGGTCATAATTTTCACATAGCTGCACATTGGTACTCAAAGTTTCTTTCTGTAAAAACAAATCAACAGACTGAAAATTAGTTTCCATGGATTGAAAATGGCTCATTTAGTCTGAAGAAATTGATTCACAAAAGTCGGGGACATAAACATTAGAATGAGTTTAATCAAATGTTTAATCAATAATAATGTTGAATTTTAAGCTGACATCAGGTTATTAAAATGAACATTGCTAAAGTAGGTAAAAAGTTAAGAATGATCTGCCACTTGAGACATGAAAACTACAACTCATTCTAAGTCTGACAGGATTCTAGGTATTGCTCCTCTTGATGCCTGGGTAAGTGTTGCTTACTCTCTTTACTTATTGCATACTTACTGAGATTAAAACTTAGTTTAGACTAAATTTTTATCTCCCTAGGTGGCATTTTCCCACAGTAATTACAGAAGAATTCAGATTCACCATTTTTAAAGGTGGCAAATAATCTATTTAATGAAAAGAGAGATACACACAGAAGCCTGTTCAGCTAATTAAATATCCTAGGTCTAAATTCCTACAGCACACTGGTGCACTTGTAATGCTTCCATTCTGTTGTTCTCTTTCTATTCTGCTGTTGAAATAAGCTTCAAAACATTGACAGGTTTTAGGAATTAAGCTTTTAAATACCAATTAACTTCTGACCATGTAGGTTACACACTACCTCATCATGTTCCATAATCTCATAGATTCTAAAATGCTGAAATAAGCCTAGAGTAGAACATCAAGAGAATAGAATGGTAAAAGTAGGATTAGCCTTTTCAGACTAGTGTCATATATTTCATGTAACTGTAAGCTGGGTCCTTAAATGGAAAAAGTCTTGCAAACTATGCCTTTAAACAAAGAGAGACAGCTACAAAAATATATATATATATATAAAATTCTTATTCAAAAGCATTGTCATTGCCTTAGTATAATTTAATCTTTGAGGTAACTTTCTATATAGATGCATCATATTTTCATTAGAGCCCTGTACCTGTTCTCATGTGAATGTCTGCAATTGACAGGGATGAAAAATAGAAATGAAAAGCACAAGCATATACTCCCTAGGGAGCTGGGAACAGAGTCACAGTGACTGCCAAGAGACACAGTTACTGCCAAGTAGGAGTAGGAATACTCTCAGAATAAGCAGAGATCTGTGCCCAGTTTCTTATTGGAAACTGATGGCAGGGAACACCAGCACACCAAAAGCACTAAAAATAGATCATGCAAAGGAGAGCTAGGTAGTACATAAAAATTTGGTGTATACAGGGTAATTCCAAAGTCTGCGATATGTTTCTTGAGATGCCCAGTTCAACTGACACAAGTTTAATTCATGTGACAAAAAGACACAGTTTAATTCATGTGACTTGTAGATTAACACAAACATTGACACAAGAGGGACTTCCAAGGGGAGGTGTAAACACTGGGTCTTGGGCTACAGGATGAACCAGCTGCTCTTTTCTTGGGTAGGAGCTGGGAATACCTTCGGCTGCAGAAGGTGTCCTCTGGTCAAGCTGCTAAGGGAAATGAAGTGGATGAGGGAGGAGATTAGAAGAACATATTTTATCAGGGAAGATTTATAGGAAAGTGAAAGAATCTTTGCAGAAATCTGCACAGCCCACAGCCTAAACCCCATGGCAAACAGGAGGAATGTTCAAAACCTGTGCTTGAGCAGGTGTAGGACAAAGATTTCCAGGACCATGAGACTTGGAAGCTGGGAACACTTAGGGCTCAAAGAGAGGAGCAGACTCCAGGTGGTGAGGACCTGAATCATACTCTTAAAGGGAAAGGAAACAGGAACACATGCATATTGCCAACTCCTGGCTGCAGAGTTGTCATATTCAGGACTTTGGCTCCTGTAACTATGAACCCACTTCAAGGCATAAGAGCTGCTAAAGATGAAGAAGATTCGGGCATCACAGTTGTCTGTGAATAGCACGATGAAGAGAACTTTAAGCAAGATTAATCATAGAAAGGATACCAAAGCCTAAAATACGCAGGAGAACGTGCATGGGAAAGGGAAATGGGGATAATGTTCATATTTCCCTTGAAACAGTGAAGTGACTCTACATCCATCTGAAGTGCCCTTGTTCTAACGTGTACAGCACAGGACAGAAACAAGGAACTGGATTCCAATAAGAAATTACAGAGAATAGTTAATATATAACAGAGTATTATGAACAACTGAACTATTGTGATGATAGTAGGATTTGAAAAAAACATAGGCAGAGAAAGTTACAAGCTGTGTAAGGGGTTGTTGAATGCAAGTCCTGCACATCAGATGCTGTTGTATTTGTCTTGCAGCTGATATCTAAAGAATATCTGTCTTACTACAATGATAATAAATGGCAGCTGTGACTACAATTAGTAGAGCTTCAAGATCCTAGGGAAAGACAAGAAGGCAAGTGTGTTGGTGCGTCTTTATTATTAATTATTTAATCATTTGTACAAATGGTTGACCCCAAATACCTTTCCCCTCTGAAATGGAATGGTTTCTCCCTAAGTTCTCCCCACCATTCTCCTGTGTCACTCATCCTGATACCCTTCCCTATTTTCCAGAATGGTCTATGTCAATCTCCCCCTTCTCCAATCACCTAAGTTCCCGGGTGCCCATCCCCTTATTCCAGACCCTTCCTTGTCAATCCTTGTAAAGCCTGTCCTTCGTTCTAGACCCTTCTCTGTCCATCTCCTAACCCTAAAGGCCCCATTGGCCTATGTGACCGGTCCTCTCCTCCCTCTCATCCCTGTTGGTCCCTGCATTGTAATCCCCTCCCACTGCTCCTCCCTCCTGGATTCCCCATTGGCTGATTGTTTGTACCCTCCCATCAATTTTGAGTTGTATAAAACCCCAAGCACAGCAGTGCTCAAGGCTTTTTGGTCCCTGATTCCCCTGGGGGCTAAAGCTTTTAGGGATTCACACCAAAGCCTCCTCTCCATCATTTACCCCAGTCCTTGGTGCTTCCTTTGACACCAAAAGCCATGGAGCGTGCTAGCCAAGCCACACAACTCATCAGCCATACCCCTGATTGAGCAGCTTTCTGGGGTTGGCCCACACATCTGCTGCTGTGCCAGGGACTAGCCTGGGCTGGCCAAACTGAGGCACGGCAACAGTGCGAACTCAGGCACAGCAACAGGCAAGTAGCAAGGATTTTGGACTCCAGGAGAGAAGGTTTGTTCAGGAAGCTGGCATGCAAAATTTTGGGCTCCCAAATAATCTGTTGGCATACAGTGAATTTTCATTTGTACTTTAATATAGATTAATGAGAAAAAAATATATTGTCAAGAAACTGGACTGGAGTGAAGAATTACTGAAGAATAGGCCAAAGAGACATTCTTTTTAAAGTATGACATCTTCTTTAAAGTATGACCTTGAATATTTAAAAAAAAAAAAAAAAAAACTTTCAAAGTTTTTGGTTCTTAAAAGTTATGAAACCAAGTGATGGATTACATTTATAGAGATAAGAAAGAAACTGCAGATGATATCAAGGTGAAGGGACAGAAAGGTTGGTAGGAAAAGTGACATTCCAATGTTTTGATAAAGAAGATTGGTAACTTCATGTTCAGCACATGAAACTTGTGGAACTTTGTCCAAGATACATTACATACATTTTTAAGATGAAAAAAGCCACAACTCTTCAGCTAACAAGTTTTAGTAATGAAATTATTCAGTAATACCATTGTGCCTTGAAAACATATTAAAATTAATTTTATTCTCTTTAGAGATACGTGTTGTTTTAAAATAATTCTGATTGTACAAAAACTCAGTTTGGAAACCCATTCCCATTTTTAGCCTTTTATTGTTTTCTGAAACTCCCTGCACGTTCTTGAAATTATGAAAGGGGATTAGGTAGTTTAGATAATACCTAGTAGTTGCTTTTTAAAAAAATATTCAATATTTTTAGTCAATTCTTGGGGGGGATGGATATAGAAACAGCATTTCTAAGATTCTTTTCAGACTTTTCAGATTATTGAAGATTAAAGCAAGAAAAAAATTCATGTTAATGTATCAGAACTGAAAATAAAAATCAGTTCAGGAACATTGTAAAGACGTTACTTCATTTATTTCTTGGTGATTGATGCGTAGATTTTTTTTTTTCTCCTATCTGGCTTTCTCAATGAACATACTGTCCAAATATCTGAAAAAAGTTGTTTTGGCTTATACTTGCAGTTTAATCTCTATGGAACTCCAGTTCACTAATCTTCACTTACAAGGGTGAATTCAAAGAATACAGGGAGATTGGTAAAAGCCTTACTTTGTAACATAAATCAAGAGTTAGGGACATCTACTGCCAGTTTATATATCATTGCTGATCTTTAAAATAGATGATTAATTACTTTATTATCTAAAGTACTTTCAGTTCTGATACTGTGTAAGCATACACAGTTAAGTAATCTTCTTCAGTGGATTAGTTGAGCATAATTTTAAGCAGAAGCAATATTACCAGAACATCGCTAAGACAACACAGGCAAAAATGGTGTGTGAAAAATGCATAATATTCAGGTTTTTGAGGTTTAACTGCATTTTTAATCTTGAGCCTAAAATCTCAAGATGGGTGCTTAGTTTAGCTGGCCTTTAAATCTATGTTCCACAGGGTGGAACAGAGTGGTTCACAGTATTGGGAACTCCCAGTTCAGTCAGTTGAAAGATGCCTTTGGAGAGCAATTTAGAGCACCAAAAGGAAACCCCTATTTGTTTACACATTGAGTTATTGACTATAAGAAAACATACATGTTTCTGTAGGCAATTTGATGTTCTTTAACAATAGCTTGGGTGCTGCATTGAATAAACCATGGAAATATAAGCCATGTGTGGTAAAGATCTTTTATCTCAGAGCTGATTAATCTTAACAACTCTTGACCTGGCATTCAGAACACAACATTATTTTTCTCATGACCAACTTCCTCAAAAAGCAGAATTAAGTTAAATTGTAAGACTCTTCCATCATAGTAGTTCAATGGAATGTCTTGGGAAGCTGTCTCTTGGCCTACTGTTGAGACTATTTATTTACGAAACTGGTAGCTGCCCTCTGAAGATCTAGTCCCAAATCCAGGGCACAGAGAGATGATTGTTAAGGACTGTGTCCAGACAGATTGTGAAGATCTCTGTATCTGGATATTCTAGGCAATGTGCACCATGGCTTCACCTGGGTTTTCTGTGATCAATAGATTTTCATACAGTGAAAAATTAGGTGAAGAAAACAGTGAGTATGTGAGCCTTTTCTACGTGTGTTAGTGACCTACTCACTCAGCATTAGGTCCATAAGCACAGTCTGAAGTAAAACATACAAACCACAAGTATCTCTATGAACCAGTAATTTTGTTTTTGTGTGGCCCACAAGGGTACGAATCTTTCTCACAGTACTGACTTGCATTCCTCGCCTCAATGGGAAGCATGGAAAAATAAATATCTCCAAATATGTTCTATATTTTGGATAGAAATCTTTAATATGAGAAATCATGAATTTATATATATGTATGGAAGAGGAGCTGTAATTGTTCTGTTTCATATGGGAGTACTCAAGCACTTCAGCAATTATATATGAGTGAGTTTCTGACAGTTTCATACACCAAAATGAATACTATAATTTATTTGTGACATGGTTTATGCTTAACTAAAGGACTAGTTTTCCCAGGAATTAAAGTAGGATTCTGCCTCTTCTGGTTTATCTTTGAATCAAAGTTGCTCTTTGTCATCCACTGACATGAAAAGGAATGTTTATGAGCAAATCTACTAAAATGTGATTGGGTACCTAAAGAACTTAGTTTAACAAGACTGAAAAATATTATATGCATCAAAGAATAGAAAGCCATAGATAACAGAAAAATCTGAAAAAAAAAATTTCCTAAACTGGCAAGATAAAAAGTAGGCTGAATTGTTTCTAGAATGTCTTTCTCTTTCTAGTTCAATACATAATGTTATTTATACAAAATGGAAATAATTGATCTTCTTCTAGGACAGATGGTAGAAATCAACCTCTTGGTGATCAGTAAGGTATGATCTTTGCTAACTTGTTTTAATACAAATTGAGTTTCCATTCTGAATTAAGCAGAGAAGAACTTTCAAATCATTCCACTGAAATAACAAGGTTAAAGTAATTAATTGCCTTTTCTTCCCTTGATGTGCAACAAGTTCAGTTAAAATATGTAAGAAAGGAACATAATTTACATTTTCTTTGTGAAAAATATCCTTCATGTATGTATAGATTTAACACTTGAATTCCCACAGAAATTATTTCTAAATGTGCAAGAAACTAATGTCCTAAATATATTTCTAATATATTCAGTGTCTGAAATTGATCAGAGATTTTGTTGCCAGCTGTGAAAGTGCTATGATGTTTAGCATTATCTGATAACAGTGAGAGACTAGTGTAGAAAATGTCACTTCAAAACCAGTCTAAATAAATTATGTTGCTCACAGAGAACAAATGATTTGATATCAAAATATATATCAGTATGTCAAAAATAAGTAAATATTACAATAAATCAAGAAAGAAAACAAACAAACAAAACAAACAAACAAAAAAAGAAACCACACAAAACATGGAACAATACTGATATCACCTTGAAAGAAGCATAATAGAAAAGTCCCCTTATTTTGGACTCATGTCAAATTAGTTACTAATTATGCTTTCTTGCAGAGCAGGATAGGCAACTAATGTTTTAATGATTTAAGTCACTGCAGAGGTGAACACCAGGAAATTAATTAATCAAAGTCCACAAGAACATGACGAATGTGTTCCTTTTTTTCTAGAATATAAGAGACCCCACACTAAGTAATTGTTGCACCACAGTGATTTTTTTCCACCTATTTGGTTACAGAGAGACCTGTGTTAAGCTTTGTACTGGGACAAAATACCAAGCAGTAGAAACTATACCCAAATTTCTAAGTAAACATGATACAAAATATTACTCCTGAATTAATGACATTTAACATTTATTAAAATAAACTTTTGTCTTCTGCTTATAGTAATGGTACATTTACATAAAATTAGATATTTAGGGCCACCTGTAATAACCTAATATCTCAAGGCATTATCACTGTGACATGGTAGAAAGGCCTATTGGGCATATATATTATAGGCATCCCCATTTAATATATTAGCATTCAGTAACTAAGTTTTACCAACTATATCTATATCTATCTAGGCATACCTTAAAGTTTTCTGGACATCTGTTCCCAAGCTTTAATTTAATTTAATAGTAATTTCCTGTTTGACAGGATTTTTTCTGAGGAAAATTACAGATATAGGAGTATCAAAATTACATGATATAAGATGTTATTAAAGATATTTTGCTATCATTATTGGAATAATCGGGTCATTAGAACTTATACATATATTTTTACTCATTTTTATTTACTCAAGACCATTTATGCTTAAAAACTACACTTAAACATATTCTAAAGAATTTGAGCTTAGTTATGAATCTTACTACCCTATTTAATATTAAAAATAATTAATTAATTTTAAATATATATATTTTCAAAAATTGCCAAAGTTATTAGAATGTTTCTGAGAAAAGCAGTGCAATTTTTTCCTCCCTAAATCTTGTTGTTGCTCTTCCCATAGCAATCTGCTGATGTTCTTACTTTGTATCCCAGTTGATAATTCAAAATTAGATTTAACTTCTCAAAAACTTGCTTGTGTGAAGAGTTTGTTAAAAGTCAAGAGAAACATTTCTTTCCTCAGGCTTACGAATTTTAAGGAAAATGATTTTTATTAGCTGTCCCTTTGTTTTTAAATAATGAAGTGTTACTAGGACAGGTTTGGCTTACTTCCATCACTGAGGTTTTACTTAACTTTTGCAGCACTTAATATAAATTTATCATTGATACTTGGTTCATTTCCTATGGACTGGATGTATAAATTCAGGCAGAGATTTTGTTTTTAAACAAATACATCATCTAATATTAAGTATGCCCTCAGAAATACAAAAACTTAAGGAAGACTGTGACCACTGTTCTCCTGACACCTTATCAATGCAGAGAAAATATTCAGGTAAAAAAACACATATTTTGAACTGAGTTTTATCTTTTACAGTTTATTAACTAACAGTTATTTCCACTTTATTCATCAAGTTTTTCAGTTCTTTTCCCCTAAAATAAGCATAATAGAAATTCATTAAATTTTTTTAATTAATATTATACTTCAGACTGATATGCCTCCTGTATTTTGAATCTGGGCCAAAAGTAGGACAAAAGAAAATAAATACAACTACTCCAGTTGAGAATTTTTATAACAGCTTTATCTGTGGGCTGCAACTTCCCAGTGTATGAGCCAAATCAAAGTAGAACAGATTGAAAGTTCATCTCCTGCTAGCTCATTGTTTCCTTTCCTCCAGCTTAATTTTTACTGTTGAGTATGCAACAGCCAGGACAAGCCAAAAAGGCTGATTTCCTCTCTGTTATGCAATCCTATTCTTCTAACAAGAAAAATATGCAATTCCTTATAATCATATTACTTTCTTCTACTTTTCCTTGCGTACTTGGTTGGTCTACTCTTTTCTATCACCTTTCTTTATAATCTTCTCTTTTGTGTATTTCTCCTAGTTATTATAAGAAAAATCTTGAAGAAACAGAACTTTTTAAGAGATGTTTTTATTAAAACTAAATTACCAATTTCCCTTCATTTTCACAATGGATATATAAAGAAAATCTCCTGAACAGAGACTTGAATCACTTTTTCGTAATTAGGTAGATATATGCTCTTAATTTCAGTATGGGCCAGGATGCTTGTCAGGAGGAGGACAGTGATACCAGTTATCATCCTCATATCACCGAGTTATAGTCTGTGAATCTATAGTTGCTGTGTGTTGTAACCAAAAGTGTCTTGAGGCCAAGGTAAATATGTTTAAATCTGCTCTGTACATCAGAATGAGCAAATAGTTGAGGATATCAAATTAAAATCAAAATATATATTTCAGATTGTGAGACAGCAACTTTCTGGAGGAGTTTTCCAGAGTAGAACCATGACCATCAAAGTTCTGAACTAATAGGATTATATAGATGCTAGCATGTGGTTCAAAACAAAGACAAAAGAACAACTAATGAAAACGTGTATATATAGTTACAAAAAGTTTACTTAAAATAGATTGAGAAGTGGAATTAGGTTGACATAGAACATTATTTCAGTTAGGGTTAAAAATAAGATGCACTGGACAAAAAAATTATCATAACATGTAAATATTTTATTACTATTAGCACATCAGGGAGCTATAATGCAGTGAAATCAGATGGGAAATCTTAAACTGACAATTTAGCAAGTAATGAACTTTGTATTCATCTGATGAATCTGCAGGTTTGAGAGGAGGGGTTTTTTTTACAGGAAATGTAAGCTTAAAACAAGCAAATAAGACTGCTTGATCTCAAATTGTGTAAGTTTCACGGTTTAGCACAATTGCTTTTAAAATTTATTATGCAACAGACCGTTATTTAATCTAAATTAAGACATCACCTCTCAAAGAAAATGGGGAAAGGATTGGTTTTCTTTATTTTCTCGGATTTACTATAGGAATAAATCTGTTTTGTGTGAACTGATATTTCTTCAACTTCTGAATGAAAACAGATTGAAATTTTTAGGCAGAATGTCTCTTGCACAATATAGACAACACTCTAAAGCAAAAAACAATCCAAGTTTGAGTGAAGAAGGAATCTAGTAGGGGTCTTCTAGTTAATGAAATATATGAATTTCTTCACTCCATCAGCTCAACCAGAAAAATATCTTGGAAGTTCTAAATGTTTCTATTAGTTTCTTAGCCTCTGACCCATTGCACTTGTTGCATATTTCTGATTTCAAAATAAAGCATCATTAAAACAACACAAAAACTACACTTTCCATTTTTTAACTTATCAGCTGTTAATACATCAAATTATGTTTTATCACTAATTATTAAAAATAGCAATAATTAATTTAAGATATTTTATTCACCAGAAACTTTTTTGCAGGATATTTAGAATGAGAACATAAAAAAAACACAATTTCTTTCAATGTCCTATAAGATTTTATGTTACGGAATTTGGCCTTATGGTAAAGAATGTGCTTCTGTTAAAGATTCTGCATCACATACTTGACATATATAAATCAGCTTGCCTATTTATTTCAGCTTCTTCTCAGGGTCTATCTCACAGAACTGAAATCCTTTCCATGAAATAATTTCCCAAAATAATCTTTATATTCTGTAAAATTTGTATGTGGAATACAAAAGAAATATTTTTTCTTTGCTCAGTTTTAAATAAAGACATCTGAAAAATTAATACCACTATTTCATAATTATATAATCTTCCATACTACAGTATTTTTCTTCATGGCTACATGACTTTGCAGTGTAAGCAGAAAAGTTTATTGTTTGTACTGCGTGCTTATACAAAGCCAACAGTCAAAAGTTTCACTCTTTTCCATTAGAAGAAAATAGCGGCACTGATTAAATGGTACGTTTTGAAAGTGCAAGGTTAATCCAGTGGAAATCTACTTTAATGAAAAAAAAGTTCAGTCTTCACATAACAGCTGCAGATGTAACCCTTGAAGTATGAAATTTAGATGGAAACTCAAAATGTAGAAACATGCTGGAATACACACAAATCACTTTAAATAAATAACACTTATTATTTAAATAAATAAAACTTACGTTTTATATAAAATGAAATTCAGCTAGTAAAATATTTCTGCTTGTTTCTGTGGAAATCTAATACTGAATTACTTAAGACACAGGGTCAAAAAACAATGACAAATGTGTTATATAGGATTTTTTTTGTCACCTTAACTGTGTTATATCAGAAAGTCTAAATTCTGGGATCCTTATAGTTTGTTTATCAAGCTTCTTAAACAAAACACATTTATTTAAAGGAATATTTTTATGAAGAAGAGGTCGAGGTAAAGTAAGAATAAACAATGTAAAGCTAAACTATTATTTTCACCTTTATATTGGTGTTAACAATTGTCAGTGTTAGTTTGAAGTAATGTCTAAATATAATTGAAGGTGGACATACAGCTACCCTTCCAGTTTCCGGTGTGTAAGGGAAAGTTCTAAATAGATACTTGTAGAACATGCAAACTTCCAGAGCTGAAAAGTGGGAGATTAATTGTTTTGCTCTTTTGGTTGTTGTTTTTGTTGTTGTTGCATGTATTTAATGATTGTAACTCTTGACATACTTTTGAACCAGGTTGTTGATTTAACTGAGATTTTATAACACCATGTTAGCAAAAAAACTTTTAAAGAATCTACATGTATTTTTACCATTAATTCTTTTCCTTGGTCTTGAATAGCTGGGATAAAGGTGCTTCTTTGGAAGCATGACACAGAACATTTCAAGGACAGATGTAATTATTTAGTTCCTGCCTCAAACAAAAAATTGTATGTCCACCCATCTCATTGGAGACTGGAATCTTGCTTTTCATCTGGAAGTTATTGTAGCTAAATTTTTGGCCAGCACAGGTCACCATAGCTCAATAACCCTTTTGTTAAATACCGTCATTGAAGACTATTATTCTTTTTGTTTAAGCTGAAATAGAAATCTTCAGAACAAACTCTTGTTTTAATAACTACTTTTCCCCTCAATACTTAGTCTGCTGGATATAAGAATAATATATTAAATGGAATGGTGTCTTGATGTCTGTATAAACATAAATTCTGAAACATTCTAGGCTGATGCAATTTATGAACAGATTCAGGGCTTACAGCAACAGGAAATCACAAAGTTGCAGTAAGACTAGTTTTGGATCTAATAATGATAAACTGTGAGTAGAAGAGTACCAGGTATTTACATAGCTGTACTAAATTTCATTGTGGAGGAAAGACTAATATTCTTATTGAAGATTTAAATTTTTAGACAAGCTTATATAAGGAAAAAGAAGGTAACGGAAACTGGTGATGCATAAGAAGTGTCATCTGCTATTCACAGCAGTTTTACCAGGTCCACTGTAGAACAGAGATATGAAAATGTATAGAAACAAACTACTATGAATAAAAAAAAAATAAACTTTTCATAGTACACTGTCTAATATAAAAAATTAATTGGAAGTGGTGAGACTGACTTAAAGGGCAATGAATTTCTTTCTGCTATTGGACAGGATGCAAAAGTCACATAAGGACAGTATTGGTGCATGATTTTCTGTTGTAGCATAGTGGGGGAAAGAAACCTGATTATTACTGAACTAGAAGTCCTACATCCAAAGTTTCATTATTTTAATGGGCCATTATAACATTATGACTCATGCTAGAGCCCTCATATGGATAAAGCTTTCTTAATTTTTAATTACATTTTTATCTAGAAAAGGCCTACAAGGAAAGGCAAAACATTTTCAACATTTATTCATCATTATATTAACTGCAAGTTATTCTGCATTTCTTTCTCATTGGAGTTACCCTGAATTTCTTTGTCACTGTAGAGAAGAAGAGGATGTGTTTGGCATACTTAGTCTAATCTTCATTTCCAATTCATTCAGTCAATTCACAAATAACTACTCAAATTGCACAACTTACCACTATGAAAAATAATTCCATTATCACAAAGAGTTATGTTATTGCTCTATGACTAATTTGTACAGTGTTTGAAAGTCATCACATATTTATTCTTTTCTATTTCTAGAGTCAACACTAGCAGTGTTACAAATACTGTGAAATAGTACAACAAGGACACAAAAGAAAAAAAAAAAGAGAAACAGAATAAGATTGGTGATGTAAATTGTGTCTGTATCAAGCCCTGCTGGCTGAAGTACTTTCAAAATATTGAGTACTATACCTGTAGAATCTATGTCAGTGTGATACTGCACCACCATGCCAAGAGCAGGGACTAAATGCACGATCATTACGGTAATTCACTTACTCTATTTGAAGGACTCAGGCTGTCATTTTTTAATTATGCACTATTCTGTGGACAAATCATCCTGTCTGGAGCTCTCACAGGACTCTTAGTACAGTGTGCTGCTGTTTCATGCTATCACCTAAGATGGAAAGAGAAAATACAGATTTTTGCATTAATTTGCATCCTAAAAATGCCCAGCATTTAAACTGTTTCTTAGTGGTCCAAACATAGAATTCTCTTTAAAGATTATGAAGATGTTCATGTATCCATACATCTATATATATGTTGCCTATCTACGCATCTACATATCTATTTATCCTAAAAGTGGTTCCAAGTAACAAAAGTGCCTCACTAGATCAGAGTAGTACAACTGAAACTAGCAGCATCAGACTTTAATCTTAATTATTTTTTTAAAGAATCTGCTGATCTGGAAATAGAGGACTTACTTTGAAGTTTAGATTTAGAATTAGGATATGTGTGAATTTAGAATTAGGATATTATTTGTTCAAGTTTTTATTATTCAATAAAAAAAATAGAAAAATAAGTGAGAGCAATTATTAGATGTGTGCTCTTTAAAGTATTATTTTAAATAAAGAATGATTGTTGTATTTGGGTACTGCCCAGTGTCTCAAATCAGGACTTGATGCTAAATTTTGCTTGAACATGCAATATAAAAAGAAGAAAGTTTCTTAACTACAGTGTTAAAGCTGAGAAATTCATTATTAAATTCAGTTTCAATTTAACATTTGATTCTCATAATTTCTCTTAAAATAACAGGATTCCAAATTATGGTTACAACTAATCAGCATAACCTCAGTGATATTTTAGTCAAATATTAAGTGCAGAAGAAAGTTACATGTACAGCTGGTGCTTGAATAAATTATTTAAATATTTTATATTATTGTTAATTATAATAATTATTTAAATAAGAATAATTATTACTTAAATACTGAATTAATTTTTACCCATTCACAAGTAGCTGTTCTCAATGGCACCAGTAACATTATAGCGTGCAGTAAATTTGATAAACATTTAATGTATTTATGGTGTGTTGACCTTGGCTGGATGCCAGGTGCCCAACAATCCTGTCTTTCAGTCCCCTTCAACTGGGTGGTAAGAAAAAAGTCATAATATAAGTTTTGTGCACAGGGTAGTTAGAAATAAAATCAAATCTTAAAATACCTTCTCTCCATCCCTCCCTTCTTTCTGGGCTTAGTTTTACTTCTCTAGATCCTCCCTGCACAGTGAACAGGGCAATGGGGAAAGGAATTTGTGTTTGACTCATTGTGTCTACTACTCCTTCTTCTTCAAGGGGATGACTCCTCACAGTCATCCTCTGCTCCACCCTAAGCTTCCTCCCCTGAAATAGAGTCCTCCATGAATTTCTTCAGTGTAAGTCCTTCACACAAGCTGTAGTTCCTCATTAACTGCTCCAGCATGGTTTCCTCCCATGGGGTGCAGTCCTGCAGGAATAGATGTCTCTGGCATTGGTCCCCAATGGGGTCACAATTCCTGCCAGTAAATCAGTACCAGCATGGGGTCCTCTCTCCAAGGAGCCACAGGCCTTACCAGGACCTGCAGCACAGGCTTTCTGTGGGGTCACCATCACCCTTTGTGCATCCACCTGCTTCACCACAATCTTGCATGGGATGTAGGGGCACAGCTGCCTCTCCAAGGTGCTCAACATTAACTGCAGTGGAATCTCTTCTCCAATGCCTGTAGTACTTCTTTTCCATCCTTCTTCACTGACCTTGTGTCTACAAGACTTTCTTACTCCTTTCTTCTGGCTGTTGCTGCACAGCAGATTTTTCCTCTTTTAAAACATGCTATCACAGAGAGATAATGAAGATGTTATTTTTGTGATCCTACTCATGCATATAACCAACAGTTTCATTTGGTCATCAACTTTATTTAAAGCCAATCTATATAGTTACAGAGCTTTTTAAATCTACCAGGAAATAAATAACTTAAATATGAAACTTGTTTCTAAGTTTACAACCCTTTTCTCTCTTCATTTCTCTTTGCTAAAATTATGGGAAGTAATGCTTATAAGTTTGGATTTTCATCATTCTCATATTCATTTCCTTTTCCATTTCCTTTTCTTTCTTCTTCTCCTTCTTCTCCTTTTTATCCTTCATCAGATATTTATTTCTATACCCTTAATTTTAGGAAAATTACTTTTTATTTAATTTGGTAAGGACAGTTGCATCCTGCATAACTAATTGATTTGTCATGTTGTCAACAATTATCCACTAATTTTATTTATTTTTTTTTAATTGGAATAGCATTCCTCCCTGCATTATAAAGTTGCAGTCCTGTCATCAATACTCCTACAAATATTTCTGAGAAAATCTGTTTATTTTGACATTCTATGTTTACATTGCCAAATAAAAGAAGATTAGAGTTTATTAGCTGACTTGCAGACTAGATTTCACAGTCTGGTTTCTCTTGAACCTGCTGAGACTCTAGTGAAGCCATGCCATATTTTTTCTCAGTCTCTGATCACCTCTTTCCTTGAGGTGTTTCTACTTCTGTGTGTCCAAACCATAGCCAGGGGAAAAGCAAACAATTAAAGAGGGTGGATGAACAGGAATCTCATCTTCTGTGTTATTATTTGACAGTGCAGTAATTACTTGGCAGCATAGATAGACCTGGTGAGACTCTTTTAATGACAGTTCTGAAGGGCCAGTGCTTATATCTATCATCACTGAAGAGGAAAAAAATTGAATAAATATTCTGAAGCCATTTGTGCCCCAGTGTTTCAGACCTGTCTCTGTTTCAGACCTCTCCTTCCTGTCTCTGCCTCTGCAATCCAGACTACATTACACCAATCCCACCAAGAAGATGTTTAGTAATCAAAGCCAAATAAAAACAGATTACTTTAAGCTGTGTTAGATCAAATTATTCACATTTGATAAACTGATTTTTTCAGCTATCAAGATTTAAAATATTTGTGTTGGAAAATATTATTTAAAGTCTTATTAATTTAGCTACAATTTAGCTAAATTAAGTAGTTCAGCACATTCAAAAGAAAAATACCTATTACCTGTGTGAAGGCAAAAGCATTTCAGATAAAGTGCTTTGCTAAAAGAACACTTAGAATTTTATAAAATTTTTCAAAAAAAGGCTTTGTCATATATTCTCTGTTAAATGAATAGCTACAAGAGTAAAATACTTCACTCAGCAAATTTCATTCACTCTATAGTGCTAAAGAGACACTGTATGGTTATAGGCTATTTTCCATCAACACATTTTGTATTCCAAGTGACAGCTTTTAGTTTTTATTAACATGTCATGTTTCATTTTGAAGCTATTTGACAACTTTGACACTAACTTGTACTAGAAAGAATATGAAACATGATGCTTGTCCACATTCAGGACACTTGACTTAAGCCATAGACAGTGACAAATGAATAAAAAATAATAAAAAAAAAAAGGAAAATTATATTTTTGGTGGTGTGGTCATTCCTCTTTTCCTTTTCCTTTTTCCTTTTCCTTTTCCCTTTTCCTCTTCCTTTTTCCTTCATATTCCTTCCCCTTCCCCTTTTCCTTTTCCTTTCCCCTCCCCTCTCCTTCTACTACTAAAAACATTTTGCAGCTATATACAGCAGAAAGTATTTTGAAAAGTTGTAATAAAGCATAAACTGAAGTTGAAATACTTTCTTTAAACATTTAAAGCAGAGCTAATAAAAGCATGACTCTGCAAATTTGGAAAAAACATTTGCATTTCAAAAGGAAGACAAAGTGAAGCAATACATACATACAATATATTACAGAAAAATATATTTCAGGAAGATTTTCCATGTTAGTTTTTCTATATCAAAATCTGTACTTTCAGCACTTTTTCTTCACGTTCTCACTTTCTGATCATGTCCTGTGTAATTCCGTAACTTTTTTCCCATCAGTTTATCCTCTCAGAAGTTATTTTCTGAAGTTCCTCAACTTCCTGAAAGTCCTCCTATGTACCCAGCTTTTTTTCACTTTGATGCTGTCCTGCTCCCATAAAAGTATATTTAGTCATCAGTTCACCACTCTTATCATACGACTCCTAGTGATGCATTCTAGATTATTTGGTTTCAAGCCAAATTGTCAGGTCGAAAGGACTGGCAGCAGGGAGGCTGTTCATTTGCAGGGCACATGCCAGGTGTAGTGAGCTTCCAGCAGCCAAGAGCCAAAGAAAGTTGGATTCCCTCCAGGCAAAAATTCTGTCCTACTTTTTCTAATAGTTGCTGAACACCATTTGGACTCTAAACGAAGGGACTTTAAGAAAAATCAACTAAATGTCACCTATCACGTCGGCCCCCAGAACAATCAGAAGAGAGCTAAAATTCAAAAGATTCTATTCTTGGACAGACTGAATTTTTTCACATGTGTTGGAAGGTAGAGTTGAAAATTTAAAGCAATTGAAAAAATAATTATTCAGTTCTGCCTTTTATATTCTGTGGAGTGAGATACGCACTCCATAGGACAATTTATCAGTAGAGCTAGGTAGGTAACTAGAATAGATCAGACTGAATTTCTCCTAAGGATGCCTATTTTTCTTAATTGAATATAAAAGAATACAAAGACAGGTGCTTGAAATATCTTCATCTGTTAGAATCAAGACACACATTGAAACTGAATAAAGATATACTTCAGTTGAGGAGTTAGAGTTTATTGTGATAGAAATGTTTAGATGACTGATAATTCAGTCCACCCCACAATTTCAAAACAGCACTATTGTTGTCAACAGGCATCACCAATTACCAGTTTTTACCTCTGTCTGTTTGAAGCAGACAGACATCCTTTGATGATGATCATCTAAGAGCACACAACACCCAGGAGGGGATGCTGTGTAGTTCCTACTTATGGCTATGCACCTTTCCATGATTTTGGTCACTGTGCTGGTTTTGTCAAGGTAGAGTCAATTTTCTTCCTAGTAGTCAGTGTGGGGATGTCTTGGATTTGTGCTGAACACAGCATTGATAACACACCCAGGTTTTAGTGATTGCTGAGCAAGTAGTTTGACAAAGCCAAGGCCTTTTCTGCTTCTCACAGCACCCCACCAGCGAATATGCTGGGGGTGCACAGGAAATTAGGAACAGACACAGCTGGGACAGCTGATCCAAACCATCCAAAGGTATATTCCTTTGGTATCACATAATGTCATGCTCAGCCTAAAGAGATGGGGAAAGAGGAAGGAAGATAGGGACATTTGGAGTGATGACATTTGTTCTCCCACATGACCATTACGTATGATAGAGCCCTGATTTCCTGGAGATGACTGAAAAATTGGAAGGAGTGAATGAATTCCTTGTTTTGCTTTGCTTACATGTGTGTGGTTTTTGCTTTACCTATTCAATTTCCTTTATCTTAATCCACAAGTGTTCTCACTTCTACCCTTCCCATTCTCTCTCCTATCCTAGAAGAGAGTGAGTGGCTGTGTGGGGCTGAGTTGATGTCTGGGGTTAAACCATGAGTCATCAAGTGCAAATTGGCCAGAGGTGAGAATTCTTTCATGAGGAAAAAAAATAAACATTTAAAAGTTTAAAAAGAAGTAAAAAATAATAATACATTTTTAAAAAGTGATCAGACTGTTCCCATCATTCTCATCGCTGATTTTTTAATGCTTCTTCATTAAAAGAAAGAGAGGAATCGTATTTCTTCCTAACATAGTTCATCTTATATTTGGGACTAATAATGGTTCAGAATTTGTCAGACATCTTTCCTAGTTTTTCTGCATCTCTTGTTTCCATCTTGTGGCTTTTACTGTGCACATTTTCTAGTTCTCATTTTGAGCAGTTCTACCATGGGTTTTGTTTTGCTTCTTTGTCTTTATATGTTACTTAAATACTTAAGCTTAACTACGTTGCAAAATGTCAATGCATTGCTGCTAATTTGCTAATTCTAATTTGGTGTGCTTATTTCAGGGTCCAGGGCAAGTAAACACTGTTTATGCTTTGCTTAGTTTGTGATGTGTTCGGTTTCCTGAATGCAACAGGCCTCTACTTCGGCTACTAACCTGAAGCAAATCTGCTTCCTTCTCCAAATATGACAGTGAACCATAAAATCTAAGAGCAAAGTATTTCACAGTTATTATCACGTTATTTTGGAGATTGGATTGTGGAAAAAAAAAAAAACAAACAGAAAAAAATTCTCCTAAAAGTATAGATCCTGTTTCTTGATAGCTTAACTTGTAGCCCATGATACTGAGATAAATGAATTAAGACTGCATAGAACACCTACTTTCCAGTAAAAATCATGACCATTTGTTTCCTTTCTCTAGGAAGATCAGTTCCTCTAGCAATTAATAACTGTATTCCCAACAAAGGTATTTTTTAACCACTATAGGCAGTTTAAATGCCCGATCAGCTTGTCATTAATTTGCCTGTTGTCACTTGAGATGAGTCAGGTCACACTATTCACAGTTTAAGCATTCCAATAGCATCAGTTAGTCATAGGTTATATATTACCATATAACCTATACTGTCCCCTGCAGAGTATTCTGGGAAGAGTTTGTATGGACAGTTCCAGCTACAGCAGAATCCAATTGTTTTGATACTGCTCTAGCCCCTGTGGTTCAAGAATTTTAGTTGATAGCGGAAAACCAGCTTTTTCACAGCTCCCGTGGAGTTCTCCTCAATGGTCTGGCAAAAGAGAGGAGTAGAATTTTCAATAGATTTCCCTGAAAATATTTGATGCTGACTTGCCTTTAGCTGTCAAGTTGTAAAACTGCCTTCACCTAAGTATTTGGCTGACCAGCCAAATACATTCAGGTTTCTATTTATGAAAGGGCAGGCTTAAAAATAACAAATGTAGTTTTTCTCTGTCTAGACATAGCCACAGGAAGCATGAGATATGACAAAAAATTATTCAGCATGTGTCACTACTCCAACAGATGTACAGGTGCACTTGGCAAGAGCCTCTTAGTGAAAGTCACAGTGAAATCACACACAATTTCATTAGCACCTGCTCTTTTGGTGAACAGCTGTGAACTCTTGGCACATATCTGGAAGAAATGGTGAAGAACTTAGGTAATCATCCTTGGCTCTGTGAATACTGCTGTCTTTTGAGAATTTAATCAACTTTGCACCAAGTGGATTTGACATCCTCCATGCTTTTAGAATAAGAAATATATTGCATTTCCAACAGACTTTATTTACACTTACATGTGTTAAATTAAATAAGAGTAAAAAGCGTGATTAGTAAAGTAAGCCACAATTTAGAAACAGGAAAAGTAAATGTTTCTGTAGATCTTGAGCCACCTACGTTTTTTAGAATAGTTGAAGTCTGCAGGGAGAGGGGCTCTTATAATTCTGATGAAGATGCAACTTTTGGACTCATCCTAACTTCCTTTTTAAGCTTTTTGGCATTAGTCTAATATTTTCTGTTTCATCACACTTCTTCTTCAGGGGAAAGAGGCAGAAGCCTTTTCAAAACAAAAGTATTTTGAAATAGTATTTTGTATTTTGAAAAAAAGGAAACATACCTGAATTCCTCACTGAATAAGGATTAGGAAAAAACGGGGTGAAAATTTTTACCAGAAATTCACATAATCTTTAGAAATGTCATCTGATTTATGCTATTTATGAAGATTGTCTGAGGATGGGATTAACTGTGTTTAGGAAGAATTTCCCTTAAGAAGTAAGAAAATCAACATTCCTATCTTAAAGTAGAGATACGACTTTTAAATCCTTAAAGTTGCATATTATTAATTACACCCTGAGGTTTTTTTCTAAGTACTTTTAATGCTATACACATCTTTTCAGAGCTGTTCAAGATGAGGGAATTGTGCCCAACAGGCTGCTCTCTGTAATTTTATTGGATGTCAGCATTTCTAAAGGAGCCATCCATAAAAAAGCCAGCAAGTTTGTTCTAATCAATACATTACGACACTCTCTAGATTCACTTCCTTTATGAAATCTTAGGGAAAAAAGTTACTTTGAGAAAAAAGAACGATACCCAAAGGTGTTGGTAAACACCTTTTACACAGTCTTAAATTAAGGCATGGTTCTGATAAATCTACTTTGGGAACAGAAAGTAATACAACAAATTTGTCATTTGGAGCATATTTATCTGAATTAAGTTAATAATGATTCAAAGCAATGCAAAAAAAAAAAATCTGAAAAAGAAAATACAAGATTTTAAGGACAGAATTTGAACAACATATTGGTTATTCAATATTAGTTAAAGCAAAAACATTTCTGTCAGTTTTGAGAAAAACCCAATAAAATAAAAAAAAACCCCACAAACTAACAGCAAAAACAATTAAAAAAACGAAACCAAAGCATCCTTGTTCTAAATCCATTATTTTGATGGTGCTGCTTTCTTATTTTAATAAGAAAGCAATAAAATTGCTTTCTTATTAAAATTTTTCCTTCCCAGCTCTAAAAGTGACTTTTAACTTAGCTATTTTTTTTTTATTATTACTAGAAAAACTATACAGTGGAGTGGATGTTTGAAATAATGTGGGGATTTTTGAAGAAAAAGGTGCACAGCAGCCAATTTTAATGTATCTAAATACAAATATCTAAATTTGTATCTAAATATATCTAATACCTAATATTATATTATCTTATACATACATTTTTATACATATGTATCTAAATGTATTTAGTACATTTAGTGTAATTAGTATCTAAAATGAATCTAAATACATAAAATAATTTAAAACTTTGAAATAACTGAAGTCTCTCCTTTTTTCCCCTCTATATTTATTTTTTCATTAATTTTCTTCAATTTCTCTAAATCTATCACTTGTGTTTGTTTTTAGTTTTTTATACCGATAAAACTATATATGTGTGTATATATATATATGTATGTATGTAATTTATCTAACCCTTGCATCCTAAGTTTGTGTCAGATATTCAATTTCTCATTACATTCCATTGTAAATTTTCCAAATTTTCTTTCTTACATATCTTTCTAGTCTGTGAAAATATTCTACATGCCTAAATCAAGTTTTTTAACCAGGGCACTTTTCTGAAAATTCAGTTTATTACTGGAGCAATTCATGTACTGACATTAAGAAATAGATATTGCCGACTCTTCAATGTTTTCTTATTCCCTGTGTCTGAATGTTGTTCTTCCCTTATGATTCTTTTATGCATATTTCTCTTCTATTTACTCCATACTTTCCTGTGCTATCTCCCTTGATTTTCCCCAATTTTATTTTCTTTGTTTTCTTACATTTCTGTTTTGCCTTAGATCTTTTATTTCCATTCTTCTACTGAGCTCATTTTTTTAAAAAAGCATTAAAGACTTTGCTATTTTGGGCTTAGCTTCTAAACAAGCAAATTTGGTGAATGAAGTCAAACCATCCCTTCTCTTTCTTTGTGATAAAAAAATTCCTCTTTCTACTAGCTACTAAGTCTGGAGTATAAGTGGAAGATTTTTTTGAAAAGAAACACTGTACATGAGTTCATAAAGCACTCTTATTCGATAAATGAATTACTATGGGACTGAATATAGGAGACAGAAATAAATTACCCATGGCTCTAAACAGTAATTTTCACCCCTTCTCTAATGTAACATATGCTGCATTTTTAAAGCTAATGACATAAACACGAAATGTCAAAGTAATTGCTTTTCTTAGGCTTTTCGTTGTTGTATTTTATTATTTGTTTATTTTATTAAATGAAAGTCAATCACATAATAAGAAGCTATGCTCTTTATGTTATGCAAACAGATGACTAGAACCTGGATGTAAATTTCAGCCGAGACAGCAGACCATGAAAAACTTCTAGACATAACATTAGACACATCTGGATATTGCAAGTACCAGAACAAGAAATTGGAAGATAATGCTGTGGGAGATGAACAGATAACAATATGCAAGATATGGGGGACAATATGTAAGAGATGGCTGAGCTTTGAGGAGAGCCCTGGGGGGTCCATTGGGGTACAGAATCTTACAGATTCTTTACAGAGGGTGATAGCAATTGCACTACTCTTTCTGCTTACATGCATGTTCTGGCTAATATTTTCATTGCCAGTCATGATAGGAGCAGAGGTAGTTGGAACTACAAGATCTTTAAATGCCCTTCCAAACAAAGACATTCCATGATTTTTTTATAAACAGACACATGAGTTAGGATAAGTAGTCTACTGAAATTAGTCTTAATGTAAAAGAAGCTAAACTGACTTGCCTAAGATCTGGAAAATGATGAAGGGAGGTGGGACAGAAACCTGACAAAACCCCCTTTTCTGAACCACGGGCTGCAACCATGTTTTATCAGGCTGGACAGAGATACAAAAATGACCTTAGGATTTTCAGTGATGAACACATCTTAAAAGAGGAAAAACAAGCTTTCTCCCCTAGAGGGGAAATAATTCCTCATTGCTTTGTTAGTTGGCACCATCTCAATTGATGTAAAGGCACTTTTGGCAGCCTATATAGAGATTATGTTTTCATCCTTCTGGCTGAAATGAAAGTAATGATGAGAAAAGAAATCAGAATCAGCAGTGGCAAAGCTCAAGAAATGTTGAGACAAAAAAAGCAGCAACATTTACTTATCCACCAGGACAAGATTCAGACTTACATCAGGAAAAGACTAAATATGAAATGACTGAAAAAGGCCACTAATGAAACAGAAATCAGTAAATGCAAAAAGCCAACATGTTCCTTCAGTGCATCCTTGATGGTTCTTGAAAATATAAAAAACTTTAAGATGCCTATTCTCACACCATTAATAATATGCTTGAATTTACAGATTTCTTCACATGGAAATCAGCAGAAGCCTAACATAGAGTTGTAGAATCACAGCATCCTAGAATATTTTGTGTTGGAAGGGACCTTCAAAGATCATCTAGTGCCATACCCTGCTGTGAGCACAGGTATCTTTCACTAGGTCACATTGCTGAAAGCCCCATCCAGCTTAATCTTGAAAACTATGAATGATGGGGCATCCACAGCTTCTCTAGTATACCTGTTCGAGTATCTCATCACCCTTACCATAAAAAATATCTTCCTCATGCCCACTCTGATTAATTTATCCCTCAGCTTGAAGCCATTACCCCATCACTCCTGTCACTCACTATAAGCTATAGTCAAAATCCAAATATACTGTATAGGAAATGTGGTATAATTGTAAATATTGTATAGCAAATGTCATACAGAAATCCAGGTAGATGACATCTGTAGCTCTTACCTTCTCAACTGATGCAGTCTGTCTACTGTAGAAGGCAAGGATGGATTATCAGGTATAATTTCCCTTGGTAAAACTATGATGTCTTCACATCCCTGTCTTCCATACACCTTGACCTGTCTTTCCAGATGATCTATTACATGATCTTGCTGGGAACAGAAGTGAGGCCAACAAGCTGGCATTTTCAAGTGTATCCCTATTACCCTTTTTAAAAAGGGGTGCAATATTCCCTTTTTTGCAGTCACCAAGGACTTTGACTGACTGCCATGATTTTTCAAATATGGAAAGCAGCTGAGTGACTGCATCAGCCAATTACCTCATGACTCTGGGATGTCTCTTATTGGGTCACACAGACTTGTGTAAGTTCAAGTTCCTCAAGTGAAGTCAAACTTTATCTTTCCCAGTGACGGGAGGGATTTTGTTCTTCTAATCTTTGTCTTGAAGTTCAGGGACTTGAGAAATGTGACAGAACTTAGCCTATATTTGGAGTTTAATGACAATGGAAGCTGTTAATTTTATATTTTGCCATTTCTAGTTAAAAAGTTATTCAGAGTTTGTTCATATTATTGAAGAGTTATGATTATTCAGCCCATTAAAAAAATAAAGAAAGAGTTGATGGGATTTTTTTTTTTAAATAAATACATCATTTCTAAGGAGTTTTGATATTGTCTATATTAAAAGTTTTTCTTTAATTTATAAAAATGTATATAATTTTATTTTTATATGAACTGTATTTGTTGTTCACTTGCTGCAGCAGTAACTGAATTCTGACTCACCATGCAAGAATTTTCCACATCTAGTTTTCCATGTTTCCAAGTTCGCCCTGTCTTATGCCAGTTACATATTTTCCTTCCTTGCCTTACACCTTGCCTTACCTGTCCCATAAAAACTCAAAACCTTTAGTGAGCAACATTTCAAGCTTCATCTTCTGACATCAAACTCATTCAAGTGTTAGCTGATGTAAATTGGCACACACACATGCCAGTGTTCCATCCTCCTCTTTCCTCAATTTCCCCCCAAAAAATGATTTCTTACAAAATGTTTAATCTCTTTGTGTGCTTTTCTCTAGGAGGGAGGAAGACATACAAAGATGCTTCATCATAAAAGTATTAGATTTTTTGGGTTTTGTTTTTGTGAAAATTGTTCATGCCGTCATGTTTGCAGTGAATCATAAATAATTTAATAGCTATACAGAGGAATAGGGAGATTGATGGGTTTAGAGGTTTAGGTTTTCTTTGCTTTACTCACAAAATTCATAGTCTTTTCAAAGCAAATTCAAAATACAAAGACAGTTTTGAACCAAGATTGATTGGAAGAAAAATGATAAGAAATCACTAATTTCACTGGTGTTCATATCACTCATTTTGAGAATCAAAATTTCCCAATCTTTTTAGAAAAAAGTGTTCCAGTTCTCAACTTTTCTTAAATATAGAATGTTTTTGAGATTTTTGGGGTTTGGGGTTTTTTTATTATTTTACTTCTCTTTAAATCGACCTACAGTTTTTTTTTTTAATTTTGTTTTCTTTGTTTTTTGTTTTGTTTTGTTCTGTTTTGTTTTGTTTTGCTAAACCTTATATTATCTACTACCTAGTACCCAACTGGTTTTTAAACCTGGTGGATAGAAACAGTCATTTTCAGACAGAAATTTGTCTCATTTTGGGAAAATATATTAATTAGAACAGATTTAGTAACCTGGTCTCTCCAGTGGTGATAAATGGAATTTAGAATTACTTGATTGGATTTAAGTGCTTAATTTTAAATATATGAAGTTCATCAAGATACATTTTCCTTCATTAATTCTGTCAAGCTAACAAAGTGACCATAGAAGAGAAAGAAGAAAAACATATCAGTATAGCAGGGAAGTTAAGCATTTCATCAGGGAGGAGATAGTATTCCAGACTGTAATTTCTATTTAGAAGAATTGAGTCAGATCACATCAACCTATCTCAGTAACTAAAATAGATTTTAACAAAATAAATATTTTTTTTTTAAAAAAAGAGTGAAAAAACCCCCAAACATACCCTAAAAACCTAACCAACCAACCTAAAAAAACCCAAAAAAACCCAAAAAACCTAAAACAAAACAACTACTTCCAGAGAAACTAAGAAACAAACAAAATACACTGGCCTGTTTGTGAATGAAACAATCATTTCAGAATGTTGTCTCAAGAGCAGTCAGTACAAGCCTTGGTATCAAAATGTATATGCTCATTGACATTTATGACTCTAAGAACACCACAGTTGGAAGCTGTGAAACTTTTGAGAAAACTAAAAATTGATTTGAAAAGAAAAAAAAAATGAAGCAATAAGATAGTGCAGGAATGAAAATATTTTGTATTTAGATGAAAACTATTTTCTTTACATTTAACATGACATTAAGAATTTAAATCTCAAGTATGAACACAAAGCACCTTATATCTTAAAATATAGATCTGAAAAGTTTGAATGCAATTTGATAAGCTGGCTTCAGAAGGAAAACCAATCAGGAAATGAGCATTGTTGGGTAAGACTTTAAAGGCCTCAAAGAACAAAAAAAACCAAATAATATATTTTCTCGTTTAAAGTGGAGTCTCCCACGTCCTCCAGCACCAGTCCACCTGCAAGATATTCAGAAGATTCTGTACAATGTTAAACTCCTTTTGTTCATAGGCTTTGATAGCATTGTATACACACTATGAATTAGCAGATGTTATTTAATTCTAATATTCTGTTCTGTGGAAAGAACATCACATAAGTGAAGATTTGCCTTGAGGTTGTCCCTGCAACATTTCATTGGCTGACCTCTTAGCCATTCACTGTATTTTAACAAGTGACAGAAAAATGTTTCAGGCAATCTCTCTCCTGATATATGTACCAGATGTCTGGACAAGAATAGACAAGCCTGCAGGATCATTGTTTTGATGCTTGCTATTTGACAATACTCTAAAATATTAGTGTTTTGAAGCTTATCCTACTATTTAATACCACCAAGGGCATGAAGAAATATAAACTGAGATGATTGATGCGGTGGCTGAAGACTGTTAAAATTCTGTAGCTGTATCAAAGAATGATGATTAAAACTGGGCTGTGACAGATTTTAAATCAAATACAGATTTTTGTAGAACTTTAAGTATTTCATTATTTATATAATATATCACATTTTTTGCTCCTTAAATGTGACCAAGTGTCATTAAGATAGATACACAATAGAGAACATTTCAGTATACATCCCCTGCCAGACAGAACATCTTGAATCCAGGATAGAAATCAGAATGGCCTTTCCTTGGGTCTTGTAATTTTTCCTTGACTTCAGAACTTAAGTGGAGAGTTTTAGGTGTAGCACAGCCTTTTTCTTTTTTTTCCCCCATACCCTTTCCACCTCCAACTGCACACAACCAATTTACTTCCCAAGAAAGGCCTTTTCAGAGTAATAAAATTTATTTTATATTAAATATTTTTCCTTGGTTTTGTTTGTTCTTTTAAACATGAACAAATATCCTGGATATAATTTCTGCCCTTTTTTTTAAAAAAGTATTATTATGTCTTTTTGAAAAGTCTATTGATACAAATGTCATTGTGTTTAAATTGGAAGCTTGAAGGCAAAATGCTATTTGCCTTGAGGAGAGTGGTGAGACACTTTAACAGGTAATGGCAAATACGCAGAACAGGTATTCTCCTTTGGACATAGGACAATAATTTTTTAGGATTTTACTGGTCTGAGAACATTCACTTTTTGTACACTTTTCGTTTCCCTTGTCAGTACACTTTTGTTTCCCATACTTATGATTTATCTCCATGGTTTCTGAAAAATGTAATATCAAGGGCTTATATTCTGTTGATTTCTTTTATGATTTGAGGTACTTAATCTGTGGGGAAAGTGCCTCAAAAACATCTGACCATGAAAGACCCATGTTTACATACAACCCAAAGAGCATACAATATCTAAGCTCAATGGTTTAATGTAAGGCAATGTTTTTACAAAAATATAGGTTTTTACTTTATATGGATGTGTATTTTGTTAGAGGTATTTGATGAGAGATTTAAATTGACAGTTATAAAGATGCTAAATAAACATGAAAAAAATAAGACTAGGGTACTTATTACCACTGAAGTGAAGAAAAATCTCTTTCAAGATCAAAACACTTCTTCCAGTTTCCTCCAATCAAGAACGAGGTATGTAGAATCCAATAATAATCTAAACTATCCAATGACAGCTTTACCAGCTAGGAGATCCTAAGTACAATGTGTAAATAAGGTCAATGAATTCTATGCTGCATAGATGACTGGACTCACAATAAATCTGATGATTAGTCAATTGCACCTGCAGAATAAAAATTATTTGTAGAGCTTGAATGTGCAGATCAGCATGTACTGGATGTTGGTTTTCAGATGGAGTCTGAGCCAGAAGGGTCCACACTTTAAGCTGAAATTAAATGGGTTACTTTCACCCTCAGTTCTGCAGGAAAAAAAATCACAAATGTCTATAATTCATTTTGTAAAAAATATAGGTAAATATTTTAGTATTCCAAAGATCTTTAATGCAAGTATACTATTAATGGGAGAGAAGATTAATATTTCCTAGTTTAGACAAAGCGTTACTATGTGATTCACATAAACTTCACTTACTTCTTGAATACTTACAATACTATGTCCTACACAGGATTTAGATTGGAAAATATTGTGTCCATACATATTTTCTAGTTCTCTTTAAAGCTGGATTAAATAGAGCACGGATGATGATGATGATGATTATGATGATGATGATGATGTTGATAATAATAATAATAATAATAATCATAATAATAATAATAGTAAAAATGGATATATTAAGCAAGAATTGCAATGTAGTAATATTCTGGTTTACTTATGAGATCATTGTGCAGGATCTTTTTTTAGTCAGTGAATTCAATTAGTTTGTCTTAATATTGATGGCTATTTTTGCTCGTCTGGGGTTTCTGCAGCATTAACAGGAGACTGGCAGACATTACAAAGGACCTGTGGGAGAGTTGCATTCTAAGGTGGCAGATGGAGGACAGAAGAACACTTAAGCTTATAAAATTAGAGCAGACATCTTTGTGGAGGCAATTTATTTTTCTAGCAGTCAAGAGATTCAAGAGTCTTAGATATTTGGTCAACTGAAAAAATGTAGTATATGTATAGCCATAGTGTTTCTTAAAGGATATATTCTTTCTGGTACCTTTATCTGTAGTTGAAGGTAAAAAGAGATCTTGTCAACTGTATTAGTAATAATAAATTCTGAGTATTAAATCTGGTTTTCTGAAAAGATAGCAGTTTCCTGCTGCATATGTATTACCTTGTTATAAGGAAGCACAGAGATCAAAAAAAATAATCAAATTTATTTTAAAATTTCCATTAAAGAAGATAATTTAAAATCACCCCAAATTTTCTTGATGGATAGTTACTCTCACTCTTAGAATGTCTGCTTAGTTTTCCAGTCTTTAAAACCTCCATTAACATTTCTTGCTTTTCTACCACACTGCATAGATGTCAAATTTCAAACTATTTTTCCTTATCTACATACTCATAGTCTGTGATTTATTCAGGCATTTAATCTTGTTCAGAATGAACCAGATCTATGCAGAGCTTTAATTCCTCACAGTAAGGCATGCTTTCTGATCCTGTAATAGTTTTATTGTCTTGTCAGGGTTTTTTTATTTGTTTGCTCTTATACCTTGATATTCTTGAAATGGTTCCCTTAAAAAATCAAAAGGATTATTTTGAAGCACTTAAATCAGAACTGGACAGACCATAGTCACAATAGCATTTATTCTTTGAATAGTACAACATTTTTATTTAGTATTTCTGTGAAATTACCCTAGTTCCTAGCTGGTTCTAGATGGTCCCTGTAAAACATTTGGATGGGTGGCTTTTAAATGTTTTTTTCTCTAGATATTTCAATTCTGCTTTTGGTTTCTGTGGAAATGCCACAGATAAAATCAAAGTCTGTGCTTACAGAAAAATTAATATTGTGTCATTCATAATCTGTAACAGAAGATCTAAATTAGGACTTCTGGTATCATCTGTCCTAAAGGAATGGTTTTAATTCTGCTCTGTGAGTGAAACTGTTAGAAAATGTTCTCCTTTCCTTTATAGATTCACTCAATATAATAGCAATGAAATATATGCCTAAATCTGTTGAAATGTCATCACATAATGACATGGAATAATTTCATTATTACAGTAGACAAGCACTTAGTATGTATTCCATAATGTATTGATTTTTTTTCAGTGGGATGTTACATCTTTTCATACTGATCTGCTCTGACCTACTTGTCATGAAGAAAGAATCTTCATAGATGGTTACCATAGTAAAATAGCAGATATTAACATGGAAGATCAATTTTAAACTTCAATCTGACATCCTAAGAGACTACAGCAAGGACTATTGAAGCCTAAAGAATGCATGCTCAATTACTTTTAAATTTATTTCCCTCTGACTACCCCTAGATCATATTAATGTTACTATCTGACTTTTACATTTTGAAAGTTGAGTAAAATATTCAAAATATTTATTCCAGCAGTTAATCTAGGAGAGCCTTGCAGATGGATTCTCATCTTTGATGCTCTCAATTGCATCTAGATCTCTTAATGAGAGAGATGGGATAATATTTAAGGAATACAGTGTCTGACATTTTAAGTCATAGGAGTATTAGCACTTTTTCGAAGTTTGTTTTACAGAGGAGGATATCATTTAGTTGAAAAGAAAAAGCAGAAATAACATATAAAAAGTTACTTTGGGGTTTTTTTATGTGTGTTTTGGTGTGTTCCACATATATGTCCTGACCAATGCTGCACAGCTATCTGTGTATCGAATTCCTAATACTGTATGTGTGTAGCAGAGACTACAAATAAAACTCTGTAGGCAGTGCACAGAGCTTCAGAAAGCAGAACTTCAAAAGACATGAAGCCAAATCTATAAATAGATGAAGATCTGACCTTGTATGTCTTAGAGATAGATTAATTAAGAGAAGAATATTTACTTTGATTATCAAGGCAAGTTATTTTGGACAAAAAAGAAAGACTAGGGTTTGTAAATATGTTTTGCGTATATTTAGGCATACTTGTGTGGTGTTCACACATTGTGCGAGATTACCATTTCATTTAATCATACAATCATAGAATAATTTGGGAAGATCACGTTGTTCCAACCCCCTTCCACTGGCAGCTAAACCATTAGACCAGGTTTCTCAAAGCCCTATCCAACCTGACCTTGAACACTTAAAGGCCTGAGGCCTCCACCACTTCTCTGGAAAACCCATTCCAGTAAATGGAACCACCTTCACAGTAAAATAATTCTTTCCAATATCTAACCTACACCTGCCCTCCTTCAGTTTAAAAGACTAAAGTTTAAAGACATTCCTCCATGTGCTACAGCTACATGCCCTTGGAAGAAGTCCATCTCCAGCTTTTCTTTAGGTATTGGAAAGCTGCTAAAAGCAGTGCCTTGTCTTCTCCAGGCTAAATAGCCCCTCTTCCCTCTGCCTGCCTTCATAGAAGAGGCCCTCCAGCCCTGTGATCATCTTCATGACTCACCTCACCTCATCACCATGACTCAGTGGCTTGGAGAAGTCCATGTTCTCCTTATGTTTGGGGCTCCAGAGCTCGCTGCATCACTCCATGTGAGGGATCATGATGAATCCCTGAGATGCCTCTCCAGGCTCTGGGCATCTTGCTGACCCTGCCATCAGACTGGTAGGAGTGATTGAGGTTCACATCCCCCACCAACTTTATTTTAAATCCTTCTTCTTATCAAGAAGAATGAATATGCTCATATATTATATGACTGAATATGCTCTTGCACTTTTCTGACAGATGTACTCCCTCAGTCCCCAGCAGAGCAGCTCTATCAAAGTCAGTCTCATGATCTAAGTAGCTAAATCCCTGTAACCATTTGATTATTTCAGATTTCATTGGCCCTTTGAAACCCCTTTTCTCTGATTTGAAGGGCTAACAAAAAACTACCTATGCTCTGGAGCCTCTTCCCACCCCTCCCAGAACTTTGTAACCCTTCTTGGTACTCCTCAGCCGGCTCCTGGCTGTATCACCAGTGCCTGTGAGAAACACAGCAGCAGATCACAGTCAGTGAATGGTATAAAGCTTGACAGTCTTTAGCTGACATCCCCAATACAAACCTCTGGTAAGCAGAACACTTCCTCAGAAAGCAGATCAGCTCAGCAATTTCCTCCATATCTCTCAGAAGCAAACCATCTACTACTACTACATCTACTGCTCTTTGCCTTTTCTTAATTTTCCCTGTTGTTATATGAGGAGCAGATGTAGCCACCTTCCTCAGCTCCAATGTCTCACCTGATGAGACAGGTCTTTTCTCATCTGTCTGTGCAGCAGAGAAGCAGTTCTACAGGGGCACTTCAGGCTTTGGGGGAATTATCTTCCTCTTCCAGGTACTTTCCATTGCAAGCTTTCATTCTTCTGCATTTTTGCCCCTCCTCCCTTCTATGTGTGCCAGTGGGGTAGGTTTAGGTTGTGAGCTGTGGGTTCACTGCAGCCTGCACTTGGAACCAGCTATCTAAGCCCTTTCAGCCTGTCTGATGCTGCACAGCCTTCCCACCACCTCCTGCAACTCGGCCACCTGCTGGAGGAGGTCCCCACCCTGGGCACACTTCTGCAGGCAGGTCTGGTGCCTGTCCCTGATACACAAGAAAGATCTAGTGCCATGCCATACTCCGACTAACACACTGTGGCCACACTGTGCTCCTCCATCTGCTCTACTCCTGGTCACAGTGCTCCCCGGGGCTGCCCTTTGTGGGAGTCACAGGGAGCTGTCATTGCTCCTCACTCTCCCCACGCCTTGTCAGCTGTTTTCATGCTCCTAGTGGGTCTCAGTGTTCCACTCAGGTTTCCTCACCTCAGGAAAAATATCCCCCAAACACATGGAAGGTTGCCCTTATGTATACCCTTGACAGTATGAAAGAAGGTAGGTAAAGTAACACTAATGCTATATTACAGACGTTTGAGTAGTACCATATGCCATGCCAAAAAAAAAAAAAAATTATGTCTAAAAAGTTTGTAGGAAAAAAAAACCAGGAAATTTTGAGGAATTTAAATGATACATCAAAAGCCAATGATAAAAATGCTGACTAATTTTGTCAGTTTCTATTATTTAGATGCCTAAAAGTTAACATTCTTAAAAAGAATTCATATGAAAATGTTTTCTATAACAGCTCAAACTTAATTTTTGTTTTTAATAAATTTCAGTACACAAAAATGCTTCATTGACTTCATTAGAATACCCTTTGAAATCATACCCCATACAGCTTGATATTGAAGTGTAGTAGAAAGTGATTAGACTAGAGCACTTGGCTCATAAAGAATGAGTACAGCTATTATAAAAGTAATACCTGCTGTAGGAGATCACACTGACATTTTCATTAGAATTATTTTCACTTTTCATACGATTACATTCATTTTTCAAGGTTATGTGAGATGCTGAAAAGCACTGACTACAATTCTAATGAATACTTTTTCATTCCATTTCCATTGTAGAAATATGAGGTATTTAAAAACTTATAGATATTAACGCATTGTGTGTTTTTTTTTTTCTTTTTTTTACCTTTTCTCCTTTGACTCTGCTTCTGTGACTAAAGTCTCACTAGGTGAGAACCATAACAGTAAGGGGAGTAAAATAAATTAATCACCAATCATTATTCAAAGTTCCCATTTATTTCAAAGTTTTGAGGGGACTGGTAGGTGGTTGGTCTGTGAATGTCCTCCCTGTTGAGCTCCTGCTGAGAAAAGGTCAATGTCATTCATTGTGTCAATTTTCTTTTCTGCTGTCTTCATTCCATTTCTGTTAGTCAGCAATTCTATACTATGATAATTATTTTCTTACTCTAGACCTTTTGTTGGACATTGGCCCTAAATTGTATGGCTTGTGTGGCATGAATAATCATTTGATCACAAATTTCAGTAGAACAAATACAAACAAGTTCCAGTAAATCCCAGGATTAAACATGGAGGATAGGGCTGATTTTAATCAGTAGCCCCTGTAGCACCTGACCGTTAGTAACAATCTGTTTTTGTGGTAAAGCAAGCAGAAATTAAGACAAATTCCTAGGCTTAGATGAAGTCTAGTGACCAGTGATTTCTGCAAGCATCAACACTACCATATCTGATGGACCACAATGCAACAATATATTCAGAAATAACAAGATGGTTCAAATTCTTGTACGTTTATCCTATCATAAAAAGAAATACATTCCTGATCTGCTGGCACCTTAAAATTTAAGGAAGAACTGAGTATTGTTAATAGATTAGAAGGACATTCAAGAAAATAAACCAAGAAAAGTTTGTCATAATACAGTGTTATAGAAAGAAACATTTTTAGATGAACGCCTAGGGGAACACAGAATGGTCACAGTCCTTTTTACTGTGTTTCATATTGAAAAATACATGGCCCACTTTCTGCCCACTAGCCTAGCATACATCAAACTCAGCTTTAGTCCACAACCCATGGTAAAAGATCCTCATTTTACTTTTCCCCAATTATCTTTACCAGGAAATGTAGTTGCTACACACAGTTCACAGCAAAGGCTTAGCACTTCAAGAAATTCTGCGATTTTAATAGTAGGGAAATAATTTGTCATTAACACTTTGTCCTGCTTAAGTTATCCTATTTGAGCTGAATTAAATTAAAGAAATTTTGGGGTTTTCTTCTCAAATTTCAACTAGATGAGTGGTGCTGATCATTCTTTTACACAAACAGTGACTGAAAAATGCATATAGGAAGTACATATGATACAATACATAAATATAGTACTAATAGGATTTATAACACATATGCTTCTGTTTACATGTATATATTATTTAAATAATGTTGTAATGAAAACCAACACTTTCTTTTCGTGAGCAGTGGGTGCAAAGCAAGGAGTCTAGTCATATATTACAAGAACTAAATTGGAATTATGTGAAAGCATATTCATTCAAAATGAAGTGTTAAATGTGGACTCAGTACATCAGGAAGTCACATAAAGCTCTCATGTGTATAACTAATGAAAGACAACTGAAATGAAATGTATTAAAAATCAAATCTTTTGTTGCATAAAATGTGAGCAGAATGAAAAATAGGATCTTCAAAATTTATGAAAGGAAAAAGCAAAGATTGTTGTTGAAATAGAGATGGTGGTCATCTGATACTTTGAGACTAAACAAACATCATACAATTACACTGGCCAAATTTTCAGGCCATAACAGTTTTAATTTCTTGAAAATGTTTTACCCTTTTTATGCAGACTTTCAGGGTCACTGCCTGCAACCCTGTTTTTGAACTTGTAGTCTTAATATGCCATATCTTTTACTGTGGTCTTAACTTACTTTAGTTTAAAAAAAGATTATTAGAAGCTATGGAGTCTCCTTTCAAATGTAATTTGCTTTTTAAAAATAATAGAATTGCAGACCCTTCATAATTATTCTTTCAAATATATTCAACCATATCCACCAGTTTCCTAATCTGATCAGTTTTTAACCCAGTCCGTTCTTGAATAGTTTTTCAGGGTTAAACTTCGTTCTTACCTAATCCTTATCAGAGGAGAAATGTCTGTTTCAGGCATTTTCTTCTGAAGGAGCACAGTGAAAACCGGCAAACAATATGTTAATAACGGAGTAACAACCCAGAATCTACAAATGACCTCACACTCACAAAAATCAATCTCATTTTTCTTGGTTACTCTGGACAAGGATCAAAACTAGCAGTAAGATATTTCTCATTCAGATACCATCCACATTTCTAATAAATTTCATTTTCAATTGAATGCAGAAATCACTTTGTCCTCTATAGTAATTTTAGTTCTGTACCATAATTTTGAACATAATAAGATTCTTCAGGTAAAACACAGATGGATATGAGCGTAGAGAAGAGCACAGGTAAAAGGAAACTTTTGTCCTTTCTAAGGAAAAGCAATAAATTATGAAAATAAATTATGAGACAGTGAGGTTTCCCAAGGTTTTATTATTTTTTAAAATAGTATAAAATTGCCTTTCAGATTTCAAGCATGTTTCCATAACATTTATCTGAAAGTGAAATTTTCTCTTTCAGATAAAGTGAATTTTTCAATTAAGTGGAATTTTTCACTAGATATAAGAGCAAACTACTTAAAAATGCAAACATTGTTGGAAAACTATTGTAAACTATTGTAACCATGTAGTATTGCTCTGCTATTTTTTAAAATAGCATTTAGAATAGGAAATGCTTATGAACATTTGCTTTAATGGCTGGAAAATGTGAATTATTTGTTTCAACTTATTCCAGATTATTTTTTTCTCCTAGGTTATTGACCTAGACAACTAGGCTATTGACCTAGACCTAGTTATAGCTGTCATAATTCAGAGATTTATTAAAATTACAATAAAATAAGCATTTGTATTTGCAAAATATATACATATATTTATATATATATATATATAAGTGTATATAGATATACATTTATATATTTATATGTATATCTATATAAATGTATATAGATATAAATTTATATGTGTGTATATATAAATATAAGTGTATATATATGCATGTATATGTATATATATACATATATATGTGTGTGTGTGTATATATACACATATCCTTCAACATTTTCATTAGGTACTTGATTTGATAGATTATTCTTTGCAAAGAACATCATTGGTAGGTTTTTGTTACTTGATTTTATCTTTTGTTGAAAAGAGTAGGCTCATTTTTAGTCATTAACTTAGTATAGAAAAGGACCATGATAATAAAAGACCCATTTAAAGCATAATAATGCCTGCCTGATATACCCCCTGAAGTAATTTGTGACAATTAAGCACTGAATGAAGAAATTTTTGTTGAATTTCTGAAGTGAACAGTAATGGATCTGGGAATATTTCTATCAGCAGCATAGAAGCAAATAGAAAATCATTGCTGACGAAATATGCAGATAGCACGAAGATTGACGGAGCGTAAAACAATGAACCGTACAGGGCAGTCACACAGAATGAACTGGGTCACTGCTTAAGCTGAGCTCACTAAAACAAACCATGATTTCCATCTGACAAACACAAGTCTGTCTAGAAGACAGGAACACAGGTCATGCTTACCCATACAAGGAAGAGTATTCTGACTCGCTAATGCATAGAAAAAAAATGCTGGGGTCATGGTATACAAATAAATGAATGAGATACTACTACAGTGATGTGGTACAATACTATATAATTCATCTTAATACAGGTTTCATCTATAAGGTTCAAGAAAATACACAAAACATCCCATAATATGATGCTGCTACTGTGAAGAAAGTAGTCTTCTGAGCAGGTACTGAATGTGTTCAGTTTATCAGTGAGAAGCTAAACTGCTGGAAGAAAATTCTACATTCTTGAAGCCTCTTTATTATTCTAAAGCATGACAGGAATTGATTTCTGCTTCTGAATCTGAATAAAGAAAAAAATGGACAACTCTTTGTCAGAGATGTTGGCAGAAGTGATTTTGTCATAATTAGTTATTTGGGTTCAGTAGAGGGTAATGGTGTGAGTACAGTTGTTAGACATAGATAAAGTCAGAAAAAGTATTGCAATAATCACATATAATCTAAAATAATGTATGGAAACCATTATTTAAATTACTGTGAATATGAAAGACTATGGATCCTAGTATTTTCAAATTTCTTTAGAAATGCTATTGAAATCAATGAGACTAAATAAGATAAAATCACATTTGGAAAGGGAAAAATGTAAAAACAACATGGAGGGAGAATAAATTTTAAAAAGGAGGATTTTGAGTTTACAGAATATTTAAAGGATGTTTTTAAATTTAATTGAATATTTCCAAGCACATTTATCAAGGAAAAGAGTTCAAGAAACATATTTCATATCTTAGCAGTTTGTTTTTGTTGTACAAATTTCAGATTAGTTTAACAAGAGCAAGAATTCAGACAAGTAATTTAAGAGAAAATGTTAAAATGGTACGTTCTGATACCTTTGAAATATTCTTGTAAAACTAACACATTTTTAAAGATTTTGAATTTCTATTAGAAATATTTTTTGTTTTCCTTCATCACAGGTTTACTGCTTATAAGAAGTAATGGACACAAGATTTAAAACCCAAGTCCCTCAGTTTTGCAGCTATAGCTCATTACTGACCTGTGCTAGTTACAATTCACTATGAATTGTAGCTTGAATTGTTCAATTTTTCACACATGGACATGTAGTGACACCTAAATTTTGGAAGAGCAGGGAATGATAATTTAAACATGATTAGTTGCACAACACGCCAGGCTGTGTCACACATTGACTGTTGTAGTGCAGAAGTGTTTTGGCTGGACACTGTGGAATATGTAACTGTGCCTTCATGGCATCTCTAAGGAGGCAAAAATTAAATTATCAGACATTTTCTTTTTATAGAAAAAAAATTACTTTTAACTAGTTCAAATTGGTGCATGCAAAGCTGCTTAGGCCTGTGCTGCAGCATTGATGTACAGGAAATTATAGGGAAAGACTGAAAGTTTCTTTTTAAGAAGGTGTACAATTTTGACAGCAATTTTAAGCCACTTAGGATTTGCAGACACAAAAGGAAAATAAGATCCTTTTTAAAAGATATTCACCATCAGTATAAGGTCCCAGTTCACATTAAAAGTTAGAGAATGAAAATTTAATTGCAAGAAAAAATATTTATTCATTACTAGATCTGTCTGCACTGTAATGAAACACTTGTGATAAAATAGATTTTATATGTAAATGAGAGCAGAATAGGGACAGAAATTTAAATGTTAAGATATGTATTTTCACTCTAGTGAATAGCATAATTTATTTTGAACTGTCATGTTAGAAACACATTCAGTTATTCTAGTAGTCAGATAACTATTTAAATTCTTCAGGTTAAATTTAAAATAGAAATAAAAAAATGTCTTCTTACCAGAAGTTCTGTGAAAGAAATTGAGGCTCATAATTTTCTTTTGAAATCAAAAATCCTATGAGATAACTGCAAAGCAAAGTATATCACAAGAACTTGTTGAATGCACACAGCTCACCAAAGAGTTCAAACATCAGATTTGATATCAAGATTTTTTGAACTTTCATAAAAGCCTCATTTTGAGAAATGTCATCACAGTTCTAAGTATCTTCTAAGTATCTTCAACATGAGTATAATTTTTGCAAATGTGGTCTTAGGAACTGTAAGATTTTACAGGATATGATATCAGACTCATGGGTAAATGAGATTCCTTAACTCTAATGGCATAATAGGCAGGGATGAGAAAAGGGTGGAGGGAAAGTTAGTCAGATCTTCAGGGCGTTCTCTCTATTATGAAAGAGAAAATGCAATGCATACTGAAATTGCACTGAATTACGCGGCCACACTTTCTGTCTCTTTCATTGTTGAAGTCTTCAGCCTGTTTTTAACATATAATTTTTGCAAGCATTATAGAGGATGCAGCGACAAAATGAAGTGCAGGTTAGTCTTGAACCTGGAAATACCGAGAGAGAGGGAAACACCATTGCCTTCATCAATACCCAGTCAGTCATATTTTATTATTAGGCTTTAAGTCCAAATCTGTGTCCTTGGTGCTAGATGTGATATTCTTCACTTCAGAAAGTGTACTGCTGAGGAATGAAAAAAAGATGGCAAGAAATAGGTAAAATGTTCCTTTCCATTTTCCAGGAACCTCATAATTGTTACTATTTTGACCATGAATTGGCTTAAAATGATTCATGTTGTCATGGCTGACACCTTCACCATAATGAGTTCTTTTTTTCATATATGTTCATCGCTAACATAATGGCAAAACCACTAAGCTTGATCTGAGGCTAGGTCTGATACCAAATACTAAATCTTTCATTAGAAGCTAGGATTTTGTAATCACTTGTTCCTATGCTTGTCCATTGCTGCCTAGCAATATCTAGACTTAAACTGTGAAATTTGTCCATTTTGTTGCAATGCTTGTCCTGTGAATGTCTCAGTGGTCCCTGACAATTTCCTGTGGATACCAAGCAGTCTGTTTCTTCCATTTCCATAGTGAAATGGCATTTAGCATGCCATGCTTCAAGCAGAATTGAGCAGAGAGAGAGCCACAGGGTACCTGGAATAGCTTTTCATTCTTGCCAAAAATAGGAAAAAAAAAAAAATCTGAAACATAAGAACAAGAAAATTATTTTATTTTAACAACTTTTTCTTAATTTCTCTATTTGTGATAAATATATTTTTTACTAATGGCTAATTTACTAAGCTTCTGGCAACAGCTAGGAAGTTTCAGAGTTGCTTACATTTTCACCTTAAAGCACTTTGAAAGATAATTATCTGTGCTGCCTTTATTAGGGGATCTCAGAAAATGTTTTTTATAAAACTGAAGTGAGTAGAAACACAACTGAATTCACTCACTAGAGATATAATTTGAACATCCAGCTGTGTCAGTTGTTTCTTCTGAGCTTTTTAAAAATAATTTTTCTTTTTTGAGAATTGTTTTCACATATTAAATATCTGGGATCTAAAGGAAAAAATAATCATGCACAAGTTAGATTACTACTACACAGCCAGAAGGAGAAATAAGTGAGAGGAAATGTCAGTCTTCTATATAGCTGAACAAGACTTGGACTCAGCAGTGAAGTTAACTCTAGTTCCAAGGATCCTCCATTCTTTACATTTTTCCCTGTGAATTCGTAATTTTGATACCTCTTTTATAACCTTTAAACCTCTCCTGCTGTTGAAAATTGGTCTTATTAAAAAGTAGTCTGAAGTGAAATTAGGCCAGGCACATTTTTGAAACAGTGTCTTTAGAGATGAGGTTAGCTCTAAAGCTTGTGATCCTGGGATTGCAAAACTACAATTAATCCCATTTTCAAATGAGATGTTAATATCTCCCGTGATCTTTGAAGCCCTATAACGTTCAACCAAAGTTAAAACAGCTCAACAGTGTCAAAGAACTTTCTTACTTCAAGAAACTATCCAGCCTTTTTAATCTATCCTCTTAGGATGAGCTATCTGCCTTCCTCATTAGTTCCTCTTCATTAGCAGTAATGTATGGTGCTGGTCCTGTATCTTGGAAATCCATCATAGGAATGTTAACAGAAATTTTATATCTGCATCTCCTCTGCCCTTCTTTTTATCTTTGCTTGTACCTGAGTAAAGATGTGCAAGATTCACACGAGTCCTTATGAATACAGCAATTATTTTGAAGACATAATGCACAGGTATAAATACTTCTCTGAGCTGTAAACTATAAATACAGACTCCAAAATCAGCCTTATAGTATTAATTTATATTGAATTTTTTACAGGTGATGATACTTTTGAAAGACTTTGTTCCACTGTACTTTCGACTAATTTTTGACTGGATGTGAACAACTTCCATTTATAGTACATAGTAACTTATGTCAGCAAGACATCTCAAGGTGCTTTAAAAGAGACGTACAATAATTAATAACACAGCTTGCAATGCCAAGCTAATGATGGGAAGCAACGAGAAAAACAAGTCAGTTTTCAGTTTTGATTTCAAGCACTCTGACATTCATGGCATTTCTTGGCAGAGAGTGTTAAACCAAGGCTTTTCAATAACTGAAACAGCAGCAGCCCAATACAGCATGTAGTGAGATACTAGCAGGACGAGTACAACATCTTGATATGACCTATTAGTGAAACCTGAGTTTTGGAAGAAAATTATATGGGAGGGGTTTTGGGGAGTTTTGGGTTTGCGTGGTTGGCTGTTTTCTATCTGAGCCTATGTGATTGTTAAAAAAGAATCAAGTTTGTTTGGAAATTTGTAAGACAAACTTCTGTTACATTTTTGAAGATAGAATTTGAGTTACATGCTACAGATCTGTCAGAATTCTATAAACATTATTTTATTTTGTACAAGCATGGAGGATGTGTTTATCTGTGCATGGCACAATTGTGTGAGGAGAAGGGATTTTAAAATAATGATGAAGAATCATGTCTACCTTCAGCATTGTATATTCCAGTCTTCCCAATATATGGAATGTTTTGGAATGCTTCATGGACACTTTATCACAAAGTGTTTCTGATGCAAATCATTGAAAAGTATCAAGAGTACAAGAGTAGACATTTTCCTTAAATCTCTCTAACAGATAAACTTAGAAAAGCAACTGTCCAGAGATGGTTGACTCTTCCTATTGACTACATTGACTATATGCAAATACTCTTCCTATTGACTAAAAATACTGTATGCAGATTTATGAGGCACCTAAATTTATGAGATTTAATATGACGGCACAAGTGAAAGATCTGTCTACTACATCTCATACCATGCCCTATTCCTAACAGTATCTAATAACAAATATCCAGATAATTATTGTAATGAGCAGTCTGTATCTGATGCACCATCTCAGCTTCTGAAGATGGTGATTCCTATATGAATATCTAGATCATAAAATTTGATAATCATTTTTCTATTTATAATAATTAAAACTCCACACCATCTCGTGCATTTTAAAGGAATTCGTGTTTGTTGTTTGCATCTTTTTGCAAGGTGTTAACTAATTTAATTACAGTTGGAGTGGAAAAAACACACTATTTTTATTTCCTTTCTGTATGTCAAATTAAGCTTAATGCAATCTTTCTCAGAGATGATGTCACGAACTACTATTCTTTCTTTATTTATAAATACATAATTCATAATTCTATCATCTTTCTAATACATTTCCCCATATCCATCACTTCTTCTAGCTGCTTATTTATATTCTCAGGAACAGACAACTGATACATTCATTTATTCTTCTTTCCCTCTTCTGTAACTTTTGTTCAGTTTAGCATATCTTCTGTGAGTTTAGCGGGAAGACCAGAATTTACTTGATTTTCAAGACACAAGCCCAACGTGGAACTATGGAGTGGAAAAGCTGTGTCTTTCTTCCTCTTTATAAGAATTTATAATACTGTGATATATTGATATCACCTGACAACTAAGCCCCCACTCAGTCTCTTGAGACAATAAAAAAGACAAAAATGAGAAAAACTTGCAGATCAAGGTAAAGACAGCTTAACATGTAAAGCAGAGTTTCAAGCAAAGCAAAATGAAGAATTAATTCCTTATGTTCTATTGTAATGGAGATGTCCAGCCAGTTCATGGGAAGCAAGATCTCATCAGATGTAGTAGCTTCTTGGGAAGACAATATAACCACAAGCTACCCCATCCTCCTCTTTTTCCTGAACTTTTATTGGTGAGCACGTCATATGTTATGGAATATGCTTTTGGTCAGTTGGGGTCAGCTGTTCTGGGTTTCTCCTTTTCCAAATTCTTGATCTATTGGTGATCTTGATCAGGCTATTCACTGGGGTGACAGAGTGAAAGAAGTTCAAACAGAAATAAAACTTTAAAAGCCCCCTCAATTCTGTGCAAGGACTGTTCAGCCACAGTCAAAACAATGTTTTTTTAATCATAAATCTGAAATTCAGCACCATATGGGCTGCTCTGAAGGAAATGGAATCTCTTCCTGCCAGAGCCAGTACACACATGCTTTGGTTATGGCCTCTGCCCTACTCTGCTCAGAAAACTATGTAGGATGACTCTAAGACCCTTTCCTCAAACTGCAAAAATTAATTAACATATCACTGTATATATGTGACTATAGTTGCTTCTCCTCTTCATTCTGCTTTGTGTATAAAATATGGAATTGCACTCATCAGTCTTTCAAACTTCTGAGCTTCTTCTGAAAATCTTTGCTAACATTTTAGTTTTCATTACTCTCATTGCATCAGTAAATCTGTTGCCTCAGGGTTTTTTCCTCCCTTTTCCATAAACTTTATAAACATGTTAACAATTTCATACTACTTTTTGGACAACTTCACTCTACCTTATCCCCATTATAAAAGTGTCAATTCATTCATCTTTTATTTTTACATTTCAAATATATTTTACTTATTGAAAGATATTTTTCCCTTTTCTGTGACTGTTAATTAACAAGACAACTAGTTTTTATCAGTTTTGTTGGCTTGGTTTTTTTTTGTTTTGTTTTTTTTTTTTCACAGACCTACATATGGTATGGATATATCTGCCCTTATATACTGTCTTCAGAATATTTTGTGGTGTTCCAGGCCATTTTGAACTGTACCACAGCTTTCAGATAGCCTGAACACCGAAAGTTCATCCTCTGTAGGCAGCTGTATGGGAGGAGAACACACAAAAATTCTTGGTACTGTGATCTTTCCCCAGTAGTAAGTGCAACTGTGATCATGCAATTTGGTCATGCACTTTGGGATCCTACAGCAGCTGACCCTGTTTGATCAGGGCAGTTGTACAAATTGATCTCCAAAGGTGCCTTCTAATGTCAGCTTTTATGTGACTCTGATACGCTGTGCATAAGGTCCTAGGAATCTGGAAGTGTTTCTAGGTAAGTGATACAGGAACACTGAATGGATCATTTTTCTTCTTTCACTTGACAATTTCTTAAACAGTGTCTGAGGCACCATTTACTTGTGAAAATTTTATTCTTTTCCAAATAGACTATACTTATCAACAAAAACCTGTATTAATATTCCTGCTATAATTTCAAACATTGTATCTGAAAGTTGATTTCAGGTTTGGGTTTGTTCTCTGATTCCTGTGTCTTGTATTTTATCTCTGATTCTATTACCTGATGCATTTCCTCTGCCCTATGGTTCCTCAGATTAGCCAAGACCTTTTTAAAAAAGTAACATTGAGATTAGGGCCTTCCATTCTTCTGTAGAAGAGTATTTAGGGAAACAGACACTAGAATTTACATATTTTTGAATACTTCTTTTAGAAGTATTGTGTAAACAATCTGTGGTCCAGGTTCATTTTATTAATATTGTTTTAAAGATGCCACTATTCATATAATTGAGAAAGCTTTTGAGACTTATCTTCATAAAGATGAATCTTCAGCTTTAAGGGATATTATTTTATATGATTTATTGGATATGGTTCAGCTCTTTATATAGATTCTACTTCTAGTGCGGTCAAAGGAAATTTTATTCCAAAACATTTTTACTCTATGGCTTGTCTCACATGCCTTAATATTTAAGTTTAAATAAATATTTAAGTTTAAATAAAAATAAAAAAGTTTAAAAGTTTATTCTCTTTCCATTTCATTTCATATGCACTGTTCCATATTTTGTATGATTTTTTTTTTTTTCCTTCTGGAAGACTTATTTGTGTTGCTGCTCGGTTTGTTTGTGCTTCCATTTGACTGCCTGTTTTGTTGTTTAGTGATACACTCTTGTTCAAAGTCTTTAACATGCTGAATTTAAAATTAGTTATTACTACAGTGTAATTTGATGGGGGAAAATTATCCTTTCCACAAAAGAACTGAATTTGAATACTTTATGGCTATTAGCAAGTGAACATTAGATTCATCTTTGTGTTAGGAGTTAGATCAACACATGCTTTTCCTCTTGATAATCCTCTAGTGACTTGCTTAAAAAAGCATGATCCTCAAATGTCCAGGTTCTTTAGCAGTAGTGTTTTTCTCTATATAGAAGTCAACAGGTAAGGACTGTCTTCTGTGTGTCTGTGGGTTTCATGACACAAGAGTAAGAAAAAATTCTATCCTAATACCAATAGCCATAATTCAAGCACTATCGTGTTGCAACACAATTTTGGTTATCAAGGTGATATTCACCTCTCATTACCTCGGTTGTATGAAGTTTATCATGCATTCTGAGCCAGTTGTCTTCATTCTTTCTAATGGCAACAATGAGAAAAATATATAGTTCCCAAGAATATTTCACCTTCCTTGAAATAGGAAGGTAGATTTTGTGGAGTTCTTGCTGTGTTCTTGTATCATAGACTGCATAGATTATATAGTTTGGATTTTCTAGTCCTAAATTTTAACCTCAGATTTAAGTATCTGAATTTAGGAGACAGACATCCCTTCACTGGGGAAGAGATTTTCTCACTACAGTCACATTGATTACAAGGAGTCATTAATAGCTTGCAACAAATGAGGCATCAGTCATTCTGGCCACAATCCAACAATGTAATTAAGACCATACTTAGCATTAATCAATGGAACTGACTTCAGAGAAACTACTCACAAACTTAATGTTAAGTAGGCATTTAAATATACAGGGAATCAACTGTTAGAAAAAAGTAAAATCTAGACTTCAGAAATTCTGTAGACAGTAGCAAGTAAATGTAAGAATGTAGCACAGCTAAATATAAAAAGACTGGTGGTCTAGAGTTTAAAATTTAAAAAAACCCAAACCACCTCCCCAGACTGCATAGTGTCAGATTCAATACTGAAAACAATAGTTTAATATACTCAAGGAAAAATAATTGCTGTTGCAAAATTAGAAAAAAAAACAGATCTAATGGAATCTTCATGGAGGCTATGCAAAGGCAAAAGTCCATGTGTCATGCTGTATGATAAAAGGGACAATGAGAGGATATTAGTGAGAAATGACCCCCACTCCCCAACTGAACTTTTAAAAATTTAATGAAAGAGAATACAGGACAAAGTCAATAAAGCAAAAGTAAGCGTGCTGGGTGTGTAGCCATAGCCAGAGGCATACTGGCTAACCATAACAACTCTTATATACCCTTTCTATTGCACTGGTCAAATACATATTCATAAACAATTATACATATCCAAACATTTCTTTGAACTTGTTCTCATATTCTAGGAGCCTTTTAGCATTGTCTCTCCTCAGATCCACCCGTTTAGAGCACGTGCAGTAATCTTGGCTGTGGTTTTGTGTCACCTCCTCACAACAGCCCCCACGGTTTCAGCCGGTGACTGTTGCTATTCAGCAGTTACTGATAGTCAAAGTGTCAGTAGCAGGGATCCTCATCACACCAGTTCCTCAAATGTCGTCTGACCATGCAGATGGTTTAGCTATTTCAGTCATGGCAAGTTAACCACAGGTTCTCTAATTCAATATCAACTACTTCACAAATGTTTCTGAGTTATTTTAATTATTGTCAGTTATAAAACTAAAAGCATTAGTTATTATTTCACAACAACAATTACTTCTGTAAAAATTAACATTATATAATGCACAGCACATAGCATCCACTTTAATATTTGTGAAAGGCAAAACTATAATATGTGTTTCTCACAATATCTTTGAATGAGTAATAGATGGAGACTCAAAAGAGACTGCCTTTTGCTAAAAAAAAAAAAAGAAACATGGAACCCTAATGGAAACGAAACTGAATGGGAACCAGAAATGAGTCCTTGCAGCACATAAAGACAAAAACATCCTAGGATGCATCATAAAAAAACTTTGCCAACAGTTGAAGGAGGATTCTTCCTCTCTAGTCAGTGCTGGTGACACCAGACCTGGACTGCTGTGTCCCTATCTTGGTTCCCCTGTACAGGGAAAACATTGAAAAACTGCTTTTTGTTTTTCAATGCTTTTGAATGCTTTTTGTTTGGTTTTTTTCCAGTGCAGGACCACCAAGATAACCAGGTTTTGGAGCAACAATAATATGAAGGGAGGCTGAGGAAAAGGGATATGTTTATCCTGAAGAAGAGAAGGCTCAAAGGCAGACTGCTACTGCTGTCTACAACTTTTTAAAGAGAGACTATAAAGGAGTTAGAGTCAGATCATACTGATGAAGAATGCAAAACAACAAAACCAAGTTGGAACAGGGAAAATCTGTATCAGACATTTTTTTTCACCATGTGTGTTATCAAGCAGGGAATAAGCAACCAGAGAGTCCAAAGAATCTCCATCTTTGGAGATATGTAAGACACAAAAGGATGAGACCATAAACAACCCTCTGTAACTGTGACACAGCTCTTCTTGAGCGAGGAGTCTGCCTAGATGACCTTCAAAATTTCTGTTCAAACCTCAACTATTTTGACTGTATCTTACTTGCATAACTGAAGTTATGATTTTGAAGGGGTAGTTCACTAGAAATCTTCAGATTAATAGTTCATGACTGGACATAGTACATTTCTTGACCATGTATGAGCAGCAAGTAGGTAGAATGAACATTTTTTAAAGTTGTTAATTATTGGAGGGAGGAAAAGAAAAATGACATGACCTTCTCTTTGACCATGCAGAGATTTTACTGTAACAACTGAATCAGCTGAGTAGTGGGTGTACATTGATTGCATAGGACAAGGGATGAAATAAGGATATACCACTTGGAAAAATGTTAGCTCAAAAATTGGAATACTTAGTAATCCTGTGCATCAGGATGCGAATGATGACTACAGAAATGGGAACTAGACAAAAGAGATTGAACTGACACATGTATGGATCTCTCTTTATGACTTAAGCACATAACCAAAATAGCACGCAACAGACTTGATTCATTCTGGGCATGAAGCCACATTATATCTAATTCCAAATCTACCGTCACCATCTTCAGACTAAGCACTTTTACTGCTGTAGATATTTTAATTTATGGATGCATTCGCTAAGGGATGTCAGAGGGAAATTAAATAAAACTGTCCTTGGCAGTGACTAATATGTTATTGTTTCTGTTTTGGCATGACTTGTTTTGGTTAACCTTTTTTCATATTATGTTGTTGTTTCAATAACCAAAAGATAAAGTAGCCTTGAAATTAAGCCTTGAAATTAAGACATGAAGTGGCTTAAATAAAAGAGTCCATAAACTTGGATCAACATGAAGACAAATTCAAATGAAGCATTTGTGAGGAGCAACATTTATCAGCAAGTTAAGGAGTCAGAAATATTATATTCCCCCACTTTTGCTTAATTGTGAAGGATTAGCTGAAAGACTACATAGAAAGCCACTTACAAGTTTCTTTTTTCCTCAGAAAGTGTGGACATGTGTTCTTGTCACATTCTTTAATAAGATGTGTATGAAGATTTATTATATGAAAACTACAAAACGTGTGCAGGAAGTCTGGGAAGATCACAGATATGTGAGCAAACCTCAAGCAATATTGTTTCTCACAATACTGCCTTGTGCCTTGTGGTAGTCATAGTGATTACTGTTTTTAGGAAAAAAAATCTTAAACTTGAAGATTTATGAGTACATATAATTAATAAGAGATTATTTCTGAATTATTAATGAGATTATTTCTGAATCATACCATAGTAGTTATGTTGCCTTTTCTAAGTACTATATTATTTGTATTTATGAAGATTTAATAAGCAAGATGAAAGTTGATGTTACTATGTCAGAGTTGACAGTTTTGTATTTATATTTTTTATTATTATATTCTTGAAAAATTTAAATCAAAGTAAAAAGTGTTAGTTTAATTAAATTTAAGATATTGATTACTGCTTTAAAAAATAATTATTTTATTAATTTCATGTCCTTTTTTGGACATGATAATTTAATAATTTTTGAGAGGGATAAAGGACTTGAATACGTGACACTAACCTAGTCTTTTACAACAATTTCTAATATCTAAGTGTTCAATAGAGATGGAATTTATTTTAAAATAACATAAAATTGGTTTAGAGGCAGTAGCTCACTACTTTGATTCAACATTGCAGATCTGTGAGTTATTTCTCAGTAACTTTGTACTGACAGTTTAGTTATCTAATTTAGCATAAACTGCTTAGCATTGTTAACATTTGACCCTAAATATTATGTTATGACATGGAAAGACTTACATAGAGAGGCATGTTGGAAAATAAGTCCCTTACCCTAACTCTTGCTTGAATTAAGCTTCCTTCATCACTCTCTTAATGCTGTGTTTCTTTTAAGTAAAATGGTTTTGTTTCTGAGTTCTTGTTAATTAACTTAAAAGTTTTTTCACTGGACAGTGTTATTAATCAATCAAATAAGTGTAAGACAGGACCTGCTTATGAAAAATACTATTGATCTACAATGTATCTGCATAATTTCTTTGCTAACCATATCTGTAATCTCATCACTGAAGAAAATTAGACATTTTTTGTGGATTTTTTTTGGTTCAAAACCTAAACTGTCTGGTATTAGTTACATTCATATTTTTAAACTCTGTCAGACAAATCAAAGGGTCTCAGCTAACAAATACAAGTTATTTTCTCAGTCCTTCCTAATTAAGCAAAATACAGTCATCTGGCACCCTTGGTTACCCTGATTCATAATTGTATTCATGTGATCCTTGGTAAAACTACCTCGAGAATCCATTTACTGGTCTTTTTCTTTTCATTATTTCATCTGCACTTGCTTTTCAGAAGAATACCTTTTAATTGCAGAGATTTATGATGTGGTGCAAGACAGACTGTGTGTTTGTCTAGCTGGGCAAGGAACAGCAAAGCAGTCAGGGTCTCTCAGGACAGGACTTGGCAGCCAGGCGCAGGACAGATGAGGAGCACTGGCAGAGTTTCCACCCCAGCTCCAGGCGTAAGTCACCTCCCTGGAATGTGGACCAGCTGAGGACCAGGCTGGGATGTGGGCCTGTGGATTTGGGTCAGGATCAGACCTGGAGGGGGGACCCGTGGTCCCTGCATACAGGATGGCCTGGCAGGGTCATGGAAATGGTGACAGGGCAGGCCAATTCAACACCTGGTAGTGGGGGGATGTCCCATGGGTGAAGCTTCACCACAGACAAACAAAGTCAGGGTAAGGTGTGTCAAGTAAAGGGAGAGAGCTTCTAGAAAGACTTTTTCCATACCTGTTTGGAACAAACCTTCATGCCAGTATCAGGTCTGATGGTTCTATATTTTTACCCAAACCCAAAGGGAGGAGACTTGGGCCCTGATGCAAATTCTTCTCTTCACCATGCTCACCCAGCAGCACTATCTATGACAGAGATGCTCCTGCTTCAGTTCTGGGATGTCAATAGCACAGACCAAATTTTTAAAAGGAAGGGAGATGGAAGGAATGCACCAGTGAGAATGAATGGCTGCAAGAACAGGCAATCAGTTCTGCTAACAGGACAAAGCCTGCTCAGACCTACTTTAAAATTTCCCCATGCGTATTTCCTAGCAGGACTACAGGACCTTCTGTGTCAGAGCTATGTGGTGACACTCCATATTGCTGAGAATAAGGAATAACTTAGTGATGTAATTAATTCTAGAAAATTTTTCAATTCTACCAAATATTTCCATTACAAAATAAAAATTGGAAATCTATTTATTATATCAATTATTATATTATCTCTATTATTATATGGACAGAAAAAATATTTTGCATTATTATCTAATTTGTTACAACATTAGAATGTAAAAATAAATAACTAAATAAAATCTGAAATTGCTTCTATTTGTTGGAATATTTTCCAAATGATAGAAGATTTGGAGAAACTCCCATGTCTATTTTTCTTATAAGAAAACAGATGTTTTAGTGTGAAGTTATTTAAAATGTATCTAATATCGTGATATTATTAATGAATTCCTTCATCCCAAGATGTCTTCACTCTCATAGAAAATTCCTCACCTCACTTGTTTGAGATGCACAAATTCATGCCTATAATAATTAAATTCTGTGCCTTGGCAGGTTCTCTGGCAAATAATTCCATGTGCTAATTTGCAAAGAATCTAAAATGACAACCAAGTCACATTCTTTTTTGTCAGAACTTCAGAACTGCAGCTCTGCCAATGTAATCATACAGACAACAAACACACATGCAAATAAAAAATTATATCTATGCAAACTGCTCTAGATTTTTTCAACGTTTCTTTCTGCCTTGAAGGAACATGAATTCATAATTGTACTAGAACTTGCTATATGACTGTACAAATTTTTTACATAGGTTGTCATGGACATGTTTAATTTCTACATAAAGTTTATTTGGTCTTCCTTTTCAATAGTGTTATTTGATCAAAAGTCCATTTGCTTTAAGGGTAATTATGATGAAACTGGCTTTCACCCATCTCCTCTTGCCTTAGGCAACAATAAGACTGCTTTATTTATAATTTTTTACTAATTTTACTGGTCTTGAAACACTGCTGAAAGAGAGAGCACCCTTTGGCATTATTTCCTTAGCTCTGTGTCAAAATGCTGAACAGCACTTGCAAACCAATTTGTATTCTATTATGCAACTTGGGAACGACCTTGTAAGGTTGATGCCTTGCCAGTATTTTAAAGGATTTATGTAAATGCTTTCCATATATGAAGCTGGAGAAAACTACACAGTTGGTAAAAAAAGCATCTTTTATATACATGAAGACAAATTAGCCTCTAAAGTGTCTCAATCAAATGAAATAGTTGTTCCAGAGAAGTGTTTAATTTTTTATGTATAACTAATAAAAACCCCCATAGCATGAAACAGAGAGCTCTTCTGTTGCTACTACTTTTTAAATTTGGAGAAAAATATTTTTTCTATTTCATGACAGTTTCCATTAAATTATTTGACAGACAGTAAATGATTTACATGTGTGTTCTCTGTATTACTGTATTTTTCTTTGAGTGTAAGTGGGTACTGCGGATTTTCTGGAAGAAAGGAGACCGATTCTTTCCTGAGGAATAACTAGGCCTGTGAGTAAAAGCACCACAGATTGCACAATATGGCAGTAACAATGAGGAGCCCCTGAAAGAAAATGGAACTGCAGCTGAAAACAAGGCTGATAAGATAAGGAAACAGAAAGTAAAGGATCAGAAGAAATGGAGGAAATCCTCCTATGAACAAGAATTGCACAGTTAACTCCCAGTTACTCACTTTTATTTATTTTTGTTTGTTTTTTGGGGTTATTTTTTGTGATTTTTTGGGGGTTTTTTGTTCCATTTCTGTCCTTCTTGGTCCTTTCAATTAAAATAGAAAATAGAAATTTTTTGTATTACTTTTTTTTTCTTTCAACGGGTATAGTTATTTTTATTGCTAAAATTGTACTTACTAACTGGATTTGCTCTCCATCTCTCTGACCCTTATCCTTGTATTCTCTCAAAAATTTTTCTCATTGATATTCATCTCATCATGCTCTGGCCTGAAACTGAACAGACAGTTTAGGACAGGGGCTAGATCTGCCCCAGAAAAATCTGAAAATTTGAAAGAAGGTTTCATTGGACAAAGTAAATACATTATATTGCATTGAAAGGCCTCACAAACCTCAGATTTTTCCGTTTTCAGAAGACATTTTTGGCTACAGATAAGTTCATGCCAGTGATTAACTGTGGAAGTGATTTCAACTAAGGAAGTTGAGCTGGAAAGAAAAGAAATAATAGCAGATAAATTTAGGACTTGTGCATTATTTTTTCTTAGAAATTCAGAAGTTGACAGATGGTCCCCAGAAGTGAAAATCAAGAGCAGGATATAATTCACCTTCCTACAATAACCCGAAAATCATTTAAATTAAATGTATTTGCTCCCACTCTTGTCAAATGAGAAACAAACATCCCCTTTAACACATTCACAGGTGATTAATATTTTGGGGCTTATAAAAAAGAAATTTATACTAGCTAAAGTTTCAATTAGTAAGTGTATTTGTACAATTTTTAAAAGGAAGAGGAGAGGTCTCTTCATTTTCAAAATATCATTAACAGTCCATGTTTTCATATTTTACAAGCTGAACCTTCCAGCGAATTAAAGTGTTTTAAAAGTACTGTGGTATCAGATGTCAAAGTAGAAAGCATTTTCTTAAAAAAGAGAGTAATCTTTTTTTAATTAGTTACACTGAAACATCTAAATATGTACAGTTATAAAATATGGGTGGAACTCAAATATAGAGTTATTTATTGCATTATAGGATGCTCAATTTACACTCACACTGAGAGTTTGCAGGAGGCAAGTGTGCACACCAAGTTCTTGAAACTGAAGGATGAATCACGTTGCTCTCAAGTTAACTGGTAAGTGCTGGTCGCTCAAAACACATAAGAATGAAATAGAGGAAATATTTTGTTCCATTTTAAGGGATAAAATCAAGGTGATATAACAGAAGCACCAACTCTGCTCCCCTTCTGAGAATCTGCTGGATGTGAGAAAAGTACAGATGTACCAAGGTATATAAGAGATGGACTTGCTTCAGGTCCTGCTAAGTTCCAGGTCAGAAGGCTCAGGCTGTCAGGGATGAAGAAGGACATCACATTGACCCAAAATATCCTGCTGGATCCTCTGCTTCTGAGAGCTCACACTGTTCACAAAATACAAAATCATTAACATTAGAGATCAAACAGTACAGGCTGTTTTAGCCCTAGCAAGATGATGAATGCAATCTCCATGACTTTTGTGCTCAAGGACAAGCTATCAAGATACCTTCAATGTTAAATTTTATACTGTAGTATATGTCTTCAGCTAGTTATTTTAGAATATAAAAAATGCACAAGAGTATCTATATTTTATAAAGAGATTAATCAAAATTTTAAATCAAAATTTTATAGAGCTTATTAACTACACATCACAGAAAACCATCAGAGATTCAGGAAGCAACCATTTCTTCTTCCAGAGTTCTTAACCAATAATTACAATAAATTTTTAGCCTGTATCTTCATAAGAACACTTTTAATATAACATAGAAGCTATCTGCTTCAAAGCATGAGGGTATGATAAGTTTATCACTACCCTCATTTAAACTCATAATTTAGTTAAAGGTGTTTATTGTAACATTATGTGTAACAAAAAATTTGCAACAAGAACCTAATAAAATTATCTTTGCTTATTTTGCAAGTTCTCAGGGCCGTTTATTGGGAAGTGTTCCTTCAGAATCATTTCAGAGTAAAATTATGTTGCATCTTCACTATTCTCAAAGTTTCAGCTCAGTCAACTTAGAAATTTCCATTTTATTATGATATTCCAGGTGCATACTTTTAATTGTATTTTTACTCCTAAATTTGAAAATTTGTAACTTCCAGATTACATTATTTAGACCCCCCCTTTATGGATAAATCCAAGTGAAATTTATTTTTGCCTTTTCACCAACACCTTGTCCCTTGTGTGTTACTGTATCACTCATGATATGTTTATGTTATCTATAAAAATGTATATATTTATATATTTCTATTTGTATTCCACCTATTTATTTACAGCATTCCAGTCATAGCATTTGACTGAATTTACAACTTTTTGTACTCTTTGGGAAGAATTAAGAAAAATAAGAGAAGTAAATATTTAAACAAAATATACCTCATCTAAAGAAAATTTGTGTTGCATACATAAAATATTATTATTTAATGTTTATTCAGAGCCAGGAAAGATTATTTTTAATTTGGTTTGAATCAATGACTCAACGATTTCAATCTGTGCGCCGAATTAGTAATTTTGTGTCTTATTTGTAAGGTTCTGATAAATTAGGTGGAATGGTCAACCTGTGTCAGTTATTGATATCTGAGAGGGGATTAGGACTTTCCTATGTCAGATGAACATAGATATGCTGTATGTGGCAAAAAATCTCTCCTGTTTTGATGTTAGGTTTCCTGAGATCTAAAGCAGTTTTCAACTCCGTTGTATCTTGCATCTTATTTTCAGGTAATAAAATAGCTGTGAAACAAATGTCAACTTTTCCAAGGCTGTTGCAGTCTGAAAAAGGTTGTATACTTTTGAAAGCATTTGGCAGTTTGCTCAAAATTGTACATATGTATTGTTTGGGAAAAGGAAGGGTTCTCTAAAACCAGTGCCAGTAAATATAAATAAGAACTTTGAAAATTTAAGAGTAATCATTTGTAAATCTAAGCTTGTTCTTGATATTCTTAAGGGTAAAAATTGCTTTTTTCAGGTCATATATATAACATCGGACATGGAGAAAATGTATCACTTGCCCCAACCCCAAAATAAAGAAACAAAAGAAAGCCTTAACACCCAGAGGTGCATTTGTGCTTCCTACACAGGATGGAGTTGCAGATACTCAAATTTTACTTTTTAATACTTGTGATGACTGCTACCAAACATATTTTGAGTGACTTTAGATGTAAGGAAGTTAATTTTTTTGTCTTTTGTGAAGGTGAATTTTACATGATATTTAGTATGATGTGTGGGAGGAATGGAGTGGCAGGCTAGATAGCAGGGTTACCAGTGCTCTGTCTTTACTCCCCTCTCTGTCTCAGACATGTGCAAACCTGATCTGTGAAATGTACAAGATCATGCCATTTTGAAGGAACTCAGGATGTTAAATGACACCAATTTGAATCTATATTTCTGAGAAATGTTTTGTAACATCGACAGGTTGCTTTGCCAGGTCATGCTTGTATCTCAGTGGAATGACATACCTTGTTACTCTGAATATGAGGTTATATCTGCTCTAAGGCTCAGGTTCAAAATAAATAAGATTGGCCAATTTTTGTGTTATTTCCCTTCAGATTGTCTCCCATTCTAATTTGGATCCCAAGTACATCATAGAAAATAAGTTAAATAGAAGAGTTATTTTGGTTTATGTGCAGATAAAGAAATGCAGGAACAATTTAACAGGAAAAGTGTCACTTAAATTTCCACCTCCATTTTAGTTTCAGAGAGCAATCTGTATGCTGATGGCCTTATGCGCTTCACTACGTAAAAGATCCTGCAGACTTGTGATGTTCACTGTACGTAATTTGTGAAGTGCTGTGGGATGAAAAGTGCATTATAAATGTACGGCATTATTACAGTGTACCTTGCTTGACTGGAGAAGCTTCATCAGGAAGATTGTTTTATTGGGTTATCTCCTAGGTAACTGTGATTCACTGCAATGATAGTGACTAGCAGTCTTTAAATTGGACAGTAGTGGCACAACTACAACCTAACGGGAATTAAATTACATAGCACCAAATCAGGTAATGTTGATTAACCATGTTCTAAATGGATATAAAATTATAAGCTCTGGCTCCTTAATACACATACATTTGCAATTCAATATTAAGGGCTATATTTTCCAAAATTCTCCAGAGGTTTTGATAACTGCAAGAAGTTACTGCATTATCACATTTAAACCTCTGCATTTCAATTGCATTTAAAATATTTAAGTCATTATACTATTTCAAAGTTAAAAGTCATAGAGAAAGTGCTTTGCTATGCATACTTTATATATACTGTTGTAGCAATTGCATGGTAATTAACACCTCAATTCAGCAAAGCTAGTAAGGAAAAAGACTCACTTTTCTTGTTATTTTTGGAGGACAATTCACACATTTGAAGTTAGTATATGCATATTATGATAAGAAGCCTTTAGATAATCAGATGCCATATTCCCCCTCCCACTGAACCACTACACCAACACAAATTTCTTTCTCTCACTTGTGCATAACACTCCCTCTTTATAATTATCCTAACAACTCATTTTAAATGGCCTTAGCAGCACAGCTAATCTCTCTTTGCTGATTTCCACATAGGATGCTTAGGAAACAGGTCACTAAAAATAGACAACAGATTGTACTATGTATTCTCTGGGATACTAGACCAAAGCCAAAAGCTCGTCCTTTACTACTATCACCTGTCCTTATCAGCACCAGGGAGAAAAAGACTCTTACTGCCTTTCACATTTCAGCAACAAGGCCACTTTCTGATAACCGCTTGATTTTTTTTATTATTGCTGGAGTAAAAGAAATATATCCAGACAGTAGAAGTAATTCTCCACTTTGTACAATGGAAAAAGGTTCCTGTATGATAGTGAGGAAGCTGAGATGTGTTGATAAATCATAGGTTGTTGCCACAAATGCAGCCATACTATAGGGATATACTTGCAGATAAAAGAAGTAAAACATATAAAGAGATTTCTAATAATTGTGTGACAGCATCCTTGGAATCTTCTCATGTAGAAGTGAAAGACACTCTTGATCCTTCTCTACATCACAAGTTCTATACAGAGCTTGAATGATGCAGTCCAGGTGCTCTTCTGGAGTACCTATTAATTCTCATGGTTACTCAACTGGGAAATAAAAATTGCCATAGATTTAGATAAAAATGTGAGATATTAAATTGGTGCTGGAAAAGTTTAAATAATAAGACATCTATAAACAGATATTTATCTACCAGTATGAAATCTGGATTATCAGAATTTGATATTTCTGATGTATTAAGACATAGGAAAAATAAAGGTAGCTTACAAAGAGGAGCTTATATTACAGTTCAACTGCACAAATTTAAAGTTTCAATATTTAAATCTAAGCCTGAGTTAGTAGAATTCTGTGTCCTTATAGTAGATGAAGATAATAGAGGATAATCACTTACAGGTATAATAAATTTAATCATAAGAACTTAAAAATTGGTGCAGATGCACTTTGCTTGGGTTATTGATACTGACATCGTTTGGGGGATACAAACCCCAGTAACTATATGTCAGTATTCAGGCTCTTCTGTGGTGTCTAATATATCAATAACCTTTGTCTCTCTGCTACAGTATGGACATTCCTCCCCTATCTCCACTGAAGTACCAGAGCAAAGGTCCTCACTAGCACATCATCCCTCCAACATTATTGTGCTGCCCCCAGGTTTATCTCTAGCCAGAGCTGTTTTATCCCATTTCCCCTTTTAGTTTAGTTCAAAACTCTTTCAATGATCTCTGCTAAATTGTGTGCAAAGACTTTTTCTCACTTTGAGACAGGTATGCCTCATCTATCACCATCTTTCCTGAAATCACCCGTGATGAACAACCCCCCGAAATTCTGTCACTGCCACCAGACTCTGAGCCAAGTATTTATCTGCTGACTCTTCCTGATACTTCTCTCATCATTTCCTGAAACTGGAAGAATGGAGGAGAATTGGAGGAGCATTGTGCGTCTGATCCCTTAGCCAATCATCTCTCAGCTTCTCTTGATTGTTCTCAGGTTTATTGTAACTTCATTACTGCCTATCCAAAATAATGAACAGTGATCTGAGGGCTGTACACAGGTAGGAAGCTTTCTCTTCACTTCTTCAGTACAAGAAGCCCTGGTCAGCCAGCAGACTGCACTAAGAAGCGGGTCCAAGCTGCGTATTGGGCCTTCTGTTCCCCCCAGGAGACACTCTTCTACAAGAGTGACAAAACATTTTGCTTTATGAAAGGATTTTTGATGCAGGGAATAAGGTGACATAACCTTGGAGATACTTCCAAGCTCGATGAACTACTGTACTCATTGTTGTCTGGTTCCACTTGCAGAACCTCATATCTGTTATGCCAAGGCACCTGGGCAGACACAGAGGAGAGGTGTCTGCTTCACCAGGAAGGAGTTTGTTGTCATTGCCTCCTATTCCTTGACTCACCATATTTATCCAGGTGGTGAGAGGATGGGAATACTCTGTGGCCTGCATACTGTCAACTGGGCCTGCCACAGGGAAAGTAGGGTGTGATTCTAGTATAGAAATGAGAGGAAGTAAGGAATAAAACCTTTCATTGCTGTATGGAAGCTTACAGCTCTTGTTTTACCTTAGGCAGTTTTTTAAATTGCCTTTATCTTACTCCATAAGTCATTTTGCCTTCCTTTGGTTTTCTCCTCACCAATAGAAGAGGGGCTGACAGAATAGCTGTGTGGGTATTGGAATATCAGTTGTGGTCAACTCACCAAACTTAAAGTCACAGTTTCTTACAAACCTAATAAGGAAATGTGCCTTCATATTTTTTTTTTCCCCCGTGACAAACTTTATGTGAAAATTCAGGTATAATTCTTTGAAACAGAATACTAGCTACAACTACTGACAAGGGCCTTTGAGAGTACAGCTTGACAGGTCTTGAAAGGTAATAATAGAGCTTTGGAAATATGTAATACGTAATATGGAATCTGGCCCTTCAAATTCTTAAGATTCTCTTAAGAAAGCTGCATTGTGATTGCTTAAGTCTTTAACTGAGAAACAGTGGAAGTAGTTTGACTTGAAAGAAGAATCTATTAATTAGAGGTTCAACCAATAGCAGATCTATCATGAAATCAGAATATTTGGCCAAATTACTTCTGCCTTGTCATTAACTGTATAAAGAATCAGGCACTGACCTATTGCAAACCTTATGTATTTTCAGGGGAAAACTGAAGCTATGCTCAGGGCTCTGATTTTTGTCTGAGCATAATGCAATAAAAGTGTTTCTGAAGCTGCATCATGTTTTTACAAAATAAGATTTAAAAAAAAAACTCAACTTTTTTTTGAATTTGGGGTAGTTTTTAAACATGTTTGCTCTAATTTATTTTTTTTATTAGGAATGAACCAGTTAAAACATATGGATGGTGTGGTTGTTCTCACTGAAATCATAATATACTAGCAGATACATTTTTGCTATAGCACTCATGTATGAATTATTATTTTGTCCAGTTATAGATCATATTTCAGGAGGTGTTAGTTTTCTATTTTTATCTTATTCTATTAAAGATGCCATAAAATAAATATAAAAATAACTGAATCTGTAATGCTTTGCATTACACTGTGTGTTTTTCAAACTGACCAAGTAGTTACAGCTGAAAACAAAATAAAGAATTTCCTCTTCAAATGGTATTTTTGTTTTGTTTCGTTTTATTTTTATCATACTTAATTTATGCAACTCCAAAGGTTCAAAGTCTTTGCCAAGTATCCTTGTGATACTTGACTAGAATAAGTAAAGGCTGCAGTACATCCTCTAACAGCACAGCATCATAGAATCAAGGTTGGTAAAGACCTCTGGAATCATCAAGTCCAACCTTTGAACACCACCACGTTAACTAAACCATAACACTAAGGGCAACGTCCAGTCATTTCTTGAACACTTTCAGGGATGATGACTCCACTCTGTCCCTGAGCAGTCCCTTGTAATGCTTAACTACTCCTTCAGTGACAAAATTCTTCCTGATGTTCAACCTGAACCTTTAACAGATGTAGTAAAACTGCTTCACAGTGGTAGTAAATTAACATTAGAATATGTGTAGGCAAAAGCCAAAAGAGATGAACAAATTGTTATGGATTTTGTTAGCAGTCTATGTGGAAGAATAGTGTTGACAAAAGAAATGCTCTTTTTTGTGAAGCAGTGACTCCACACATGCCAGAAGGCAGTGTCACTGTAAGAGTTAGAGCTTTATGGCATCAGAAGCATGGAAGACAGAAGCTAGGACACTTTTCTACATAACACATATTGTGTAGAAATGTGTCAAAACACAATAGCCTATGAGTTGTTTGATATCTGGTGATTACTTTTGGAATATAACACACCCACTGCATCATTGCTAATGAATAATTAACCAGTTAGATGTTATTTTTTTAGTGGGAGATGAAACCTTGGTGGTGATTCTTTCTCTCCTTTTAAGGGAAACTTCTGTCTTTAACAGTGTGAATACAATAGGAGTAAGAGTCCAACTCTACTACCTTCTGCATATATATGAGAAATGCATTTCAGACATTATCAGAATATTTATATTTTCCAGACAGTGAAGTCATGCTTCACCACATCCTATTTTTGAACCAAGCTTTTCAGATCTGCAGCAGTTTCCCTTCAATGAGATAACATCTCAAGTACTCCTTAAAAATCCTGTGGAGGAAAAGATTGTATCAGAAAATATCAGCAAAATAGCAGTGTAACAGTTTATGCTGAATTTTTCTGATTGATGAAGTCTGTACGTTACCTCATGCTGAAGCATAGACCGGTGTTAGCCAAAGCAGTCTAATGACAACTTTTTGGCACACCTTCTGCTCATTTTGACAGATTTTGTAGCTGGGTTATCAGGATTGAGAAGTCGGGATTAAAAAGGCGTAGATCTTCTTAATAATACATCTGCTCACCTAAGATAGGTTGGATAAATAAATCATGTGAACAAGACTATGGCTGGTTCCAAAAGTTAAGGAAAAGGGAAAAAAGAACATGAGTCTAAATGACTCATGATGTTGCTCTTAAGCTTTCCTTAAAGCTATTTGGTGCAAGCCTATAAACTAAAATGAAAGCTCACTGTTTGCAAGAATGAACACAAGTTGCAGTGGTGTTACTTCTTCAACTGTTTTCCAATGACTACTTTGAGGATTTTTACTAAAAACACATCCATAACACACAAAAAAAAAAAAAAGAAAGAAAAAATACAATAAGAAAAAAGGAAAAACATTTCTGAATAATATAGATAAAACTATAATTTCTACAATCATTATAATAGTCTTATAGTATTGATCTCTTGGAGTGTTTTTTATTCTGTTGAAGAAAGGGGGGTGTGCACCAGGATTTTGTAACTGTGGTTGTAGAGTATTACAGTGCAACAATGAATGATATTCTCTATAATCCTTTTCAATATTTTGGTGTTATCTTCTCATATTTCTTAACTCTGATTGAAGTGCAACTCTACACACTGAAACTTATGTCTAAGAATTTTGATTATTTTCTGACATAGATAATTTCTCAATTTACAGTGTCCACATACTTGTTTCTTTGCTTCAACTACTATCTGAAGACAGAGCTTTTCATTTGCCAGTGTAATAGATTCTGTGCAATTCAAGGCAAGGAGATAGAACAGAAGTTTCTTTTGCTGATCAAAACTCAACTGTCTTATGCCTTTAGTAATCCCTTTAGATCTGAGTTATTCAGCAAATATTATTAATGAAAAATAACATCAGTAGAGTAAAATATTTGAAAAGAAAGGTTAACTTCATATCTCATGTGAATCAGTTATCACTGTAATTTTTTCTGTAATAGTGCGCAAAGATTGCATTTTGCAATTCCTCTTCTTGATACTGTACAGATTATAATGGAGTATATGACTACAGTTTTAAAAGAAAAGCATTCAACATCTAACCTATCTTATTTTATTTTACAGAATAAATTTGAGAGAGGTTGCAACAGCATAAGATGAGGGAGGAAAAAAAAAGCTGTATGTTTCTTCAATTTTTACATTTCTCAGTAGCTGTTTCATAAGACTGTGTCCATCTATGATTCTACCATAATATATGTATTTTGGCTGTCTGTCCAAATTTAGCAGGAACATCTTTACTTTAATATCGTTTCTCAAGGGGACAATTTAAAAAATTTAATTAGGATTTTGCTAGAGATAGGTCAGGCTTTGCCTCTGTTCTAATGAATTTAACACTATTTCCTTTCATCTGTGTTATCTGATGTGTGAACCCTCCAATGGAATGAAAGAGAGAAAGTGAGAGAAAAAGAGAAAGGGAGAAAGAGAGGAGAAAGAGAGGAGAGAGAGAGAGAAAGGGAGAAAGAGAGAAAGAGAGAGAGAGAGAGAGAAAGAGAAAGAGAGAGAGAAAGAGAGAGACAGAAAGAGAGAAAGAGAGAGAGAAAGAGAGAGAGAAAGAGAAAGAGAGAGAGAGAAAGAGAGAGAAAGAGGGAGAGAGAGAAAGAGAGAAAGAGGGAAAGAGAGAGAGAGAGAGAGAAAGAGAGAAAGAGAGAAAGAGAGAAAGAAAGAAAGAAAGAAAGAAAGAAAGAAAGAAAGAGAAAGAAACAGAAAGAAAGAAAGAAAGAAAGAAAGAAAGAAAGAAAAAGAAAGAGAAAGAGAAAGAAAGAAAGAAAGAAAGAAAGAAAGAAAGAAAGAAAGAAAGAAAGAAAGAAAGAAAGAAAGAAAGAAAGAAAGAAAGAAAGAAAGAGTAGAATCCATTCTTTGCACCTTGAAAATTCAAATCTTGTTTTACAGTCAATTCTGATGTGAAATTAGTCTAGTCCAGCTCATTATGCTACCAGCTGGAAGACCCTATTTTGTCAGTGAAGCATAGCAAATTGAGGTTGATGCAGTGAAGAATTGAGCTTAATATCCAGAAAATGTTCCACTTCTGCATTGTTCTGTACTGCCTGGTGCAGAATTGATGTTGACTATGCAAGTAGTTGTTAACCTGTCATTTTCATAGTACATGAGAAGCTATTAATCTGCCCTTCTTATAACAGGGTGGGTAATTCAGATACTGTAGTTGTTCAAACATGGGAGAAATAAAAATAGATCTAGATAAAACTGGGATTCACATTAAAAACAGGAAAAAAAAAAAGCAGAAGTGAAATTTCTCACCACTGAATCTGACTGTTAAAATATTCTTTACTTACCTTTGTACATGGATTTGGGGTTGTAGGGTGGCTATCTCAGACATCTTGTGAAGATGCCATGTGTGGGGATCTAGAAAGTAAACAAAAGCAAAATATGGAACTGACAATGGTTAAATAAGAGATTTTTAGGATTCAGGCACTAGCTTGAGCCTGTGGCAAAGTCAAGTACACAATTTTCTCACTATGGCCTGAGAATTTATGAGGAGGAATCCAAACAGTCCTTAGAGAAGGAAAAGAACCTTTGCAGGTGTTGTCTCCTTGTTGTTTACTTGTAAGAAATGGCCAAGGGGTGTTGTTCCTAACTGTCCAGTGGTGGTGATGTGTTGGTTTGATGACCAATGAGAGTTTGACCTTCTTGGACCCTCTTGAAACTGTCTATAAAAGAAGATCTGGAAGAATAAATCTTGCTCTCTTGTGCAACTAAGCTTAGGGTCTGTGGCATTACCATCGCCGTTCCTAATACAGTGTGACAGCAAAATTCCTCAGCTGTGCCTCCCTTGCTCCACAGAGCAAGAGCTATCAATTATTGCAGATGCAATACAAATGCAGATGATAACTGACCTATTCTGGAACATATATGCAAACACAGTGGTGTACTTGTAGTAATCCTGTTTAGCTAGCATCATCAATGTGATGTCCATTTTACATAGTGGTGAAAACATAAAATTAAAAGGTGTTCCTTGCTTGCTTGTTCTTTTTCCTGTTCTTATTACTTATAAAAATCTACTTAATGGAAAGCAGTTTGCTTGGATATCAAACATGCTTTGTCATGGAGCTGCCTCAGGGTTTTTGGCTCTGGTAGTTACTCTTCTTCATAATAGCATGTATGGCACTACATTTTGGATATAAACATAAACAGTGCCAATGATACATGAATGTTTTCGTTATCACTTAACAGTTCTTGCACAGCATTGTAGCAGTTCATCCCCCCTATTTCATATTTACGACACCCTATAATCTCAAGATCAGGAACACTGTTCACACCAAGAACTTCTGGAACTTCATTTTGCATCCCCAGTCTCCAAAAAAATAATTTAAAGTTTATTCTAATCTGTTTTTTCATTACATGCTTCATTAATGTAATAAGTAATTGAGGGGGCCTTGTAGCTGAACACAAGGTATAGAACATGCTTTCACAAATTTATATGAAGCCTGGTTTGGCTAATACCTTTCCTGATGATGTTTTGAGACCTAAAGCAGTAATTTGTGATAAATATCAAGGCCTTCTTCATGAGAATACTGCACCCACAGTGAGGGAGCAAGAAGTTGGTACTGACTAGGAAGTCGGAAGGTTACATACCTGGGACAGCTGACCCCAGTGGACCCAGTTCAGTTAAGACAAAATCTATACCATATCTGTTACCATTTGCCTTTAATCACACAAAAACACACACACACATACACACACACACACACACACACACACACACACACACACACACACGTTATTCTGAGATGGAAAGTACCCAAAAGGTTTTTCATGTCCATCTCTTAAATGAATGATGTGATACTCAGCAGTAAAAACTATCAGGGAATGAGGAAGTAGAGGGCATTTGGAGCTTATGATATCTGACTTTGGAAGTGCCTGTTATATATGATGTAGCTCTGCTTTCCTGGAGATGGCTAAACACATGACAGCTGATGGGAAATAGTGAATTAATTCCTTACTTTTCTTAGCTGTCATATACACCTTTAGCTTTACCTCTTAAAACGACTTTACCTCAACATACAAGGTGTTTCACATTCACCCTTGCTATTCTCTTCCATGTCCCATATTGGTGAATGAACAAAAAATTACATTGACTAAAACAAAAAAATAGTCAGCTTGTATTGATTAGCTGCCTAACAGGGTTAAATCACAACAATCTACAAAAAAGAGGTAACAAAATCCTTAATATTTCAAATTCTTAAATGTATGAGAAGAAAATAGCATGCGAAATTCACCCAATTACAAAGTATAAGACAAACTCATCTACAGCACACCAGCAAGGACATAGCTTTTGATTGCTACAGTTTAGTGAGTAATTAAATAGATAACTGTCAGTGGGAAAAGTATGTCTTCAATACTAGGAATTAATTTAAATAATCACTATGAACAGTATAGTGATATTTAAATATTAATGAAATGGTGGTAAATTGGAATTATTGATGAGTGCTAAAACCAGAGTCATAATAATAATAATGATTTTAACACTCAATTTTGAAATTTTTATGTGGAAAAACACAGTAGCAAATTTTCAACTCTTTAGTCATTGAAAAGCATGAAAAAAAGTTATAGTAATGTTCTTGTATTAGTGCTTTATACAGGCCACTGACTGGTATACATGGAAATCCATTTTGGATTTCAAAACCATTGTCATAGAACTCTTGTGTTTATCAATTCCAGTTGCAAGCACCTATTAATATTGTCATAATATAGTGAAATAGCACTTCTATATATATGTCTATATATTTCTATCTATTACTTCTATTTCTATATTTATAATTATATCTATATATTTCTATCTATATCTATTATTATTTCTATTATTTCTATTTATATCTATATATTCAACTGGTTGAAATGGTAGGTCCAGATTTTAAGCAGTATATGTTATCAAAATCCATTAATTCATGATGCTACACTACATTAGCTCTGAAAGATTAGAAGTAGTTACGGACACTTTTTTCTGCTGATCTTTGATAAAAGATTTTAATGGCTGAGCCATCAAACCAGGGTGTAATAATATCTCAGGGCATACCAAAACTACTGCTCCTTTTTTTCCTTTTAATTGGAATTACACTGTGGAGGTGGACTTCTGGTATTTAAAGCAGGGATTGTGGTTTCACTATGTCTTCACACAATCTCATTACTTCTAGGAGATCCATCACCTCACAACAATTGCACCCCTAATACGTATTAGGAATAGCCTAACTGATTTAAATATCCACTGAACAGACCTCACTTGGACATTGAAATTACATTTTTAGTGTTTTAATAATTTTTTTAACGGTGGAGCGGAAGAGTGTATGCACTCATCCACAATATCAGTCTGTAGTCATTAATATTTTTAAACCCTTTGAAGCTACAAAGTGTTAAGAATGGATGGAGAATATTCTTCTGACTTGAAATTTTTTTAACATTTTTGATTTACTTATTTACTTAAATAAATAAACCGTGCTTGTCTTATACTGTACTTTTACATGAGTTCATGAAATAATCTGGTTTCACTCAACCTAGTTATTTTTAAATCATGCATATTTCCTTTGAGTTGAGAGCTTCTGCACCTTATTTATTCTACTTTTATATAAAATAAATACTTCAATACAAACTTCTAAATTAAATACTGGGACAACATGTCTTTTACAGAGTCCATAATATAAAATTCACCACAACATTCTTCTTTCAAGCATAAAATTCACTGAAATCAATGTCAATAATGTAACTTTTGATGTCAGTTGTAATACTAGCAATGTGTGCAAAATTGATAGTTAACATTTTGTTTAATGTTTTGAGGTATCCAGTTATTAAAAAGTTACCTTAAGGAAAAAAGTAAATCCATGGTTTGTCATCACATTGAACTCTAAGCCAGGTTAAAGTCTGTACTAACAAATTAGAGAGAAGTAATTACAGGAAAGTTTGATTAGATCTCATTTAACACTGTGTACAGTCTGGTGTTACGTTTTAGAAAAATGACTGTTTACTCTTTCAGACTATTTGTAACTCATGTTTGAAACATAACCTTTCTAATTGAGCTTTTTTTCAAAAAAATGTTTATACTAGGAATTTATTAAATCTTTGCCTATGAAAGACACTTCAAGAGTTTTAAAAGTTTTTTATTCACAGAAGTTTGTAATAATTCTGTATCAGGAATGTGGATTTAAATAATTTATTTCTGGAAAATATTGATACAAAACTGATAGCAGTTTAAACAGAACTTGGAACAGTTCATATGTCAGTGAGATTTCCTCTATTAAATAATTGAATAAATAACTTTCATTCTGTTAGGTGACTGTTATTCTGTCATAAATTCATATTTAACACATATTGGAATAAACCTGAAGGCAGATATCGAACATTGGCTTGACAACAAATGTGCAGATTGTCAGCATTTAGCCTATGTGATAGCCCTGAAAGGCCACAAGGTTTTGATCTTACTTCATTTACTTAATCTACTTCTACTTCAACTATATCAAATATTATTTTAAGATATAGTTAAGCCTAGATAGTCTTCCATGGAAGAAACTGATGATTACCACTTAAATTATCAGTTTTGTCTATCCAATTTTCTTTTCATTTTAAGAATGTTTAAAATTTTATTTTACTATAAGTACTGTTTCTCTTTTTGTAAAGGTATATGACTTCTCAGCAATGAGAAGTTTTGTAGAATTTTATTTCTTTAATTTTTTCTTTTTAATCTCCAAGTCCTGAAAAAAAAGGTGAAAGGGCATTCATGAGAAACTTTAAACCTGGCCATTTCCAAACTGGATTATGCTACAGACATTTATTTTCCAATGTCTTTATTTCATTTCTTTACTCCTTCTTCTACTCCATTTCTTTACTGCCATCTCCTTTCCTCCTCTCTACATTTGCCTGTCTTAAGCTATATGCAGTTCTTTCCTTAGAATCAATGATAACTGAGGTGGAGGCAGTGTTAAAAACAACCTCACTTACTGTATAATTTATATAATTATATTTTATATTATGCATGTTATATCACATATACTACATAATTAATAATTCATTTCTATAGTGTTTCTCATGTAATTAAGTTATAATTTATTGCAGGATTCATAGTTTCAATTTCCATTGTGTATGCACAAGGACTGATGAAGACTGGAGTAGTAGAAAGTTAGACATACTAGAATAACCAGAACAGTCAAATATGTGCCATAGTTGTTAAACTAAAAATACTCATACTTCTGTCTGTCTCAATATTTATCTATTGATATATATATAATTATCAGAATATGGGATTTTCTTCAATTGAAACCCCTTAACTCTCCCAATAACTGGATTTTAAGTCTCTCATCCCAACTGACATCTGAACTCTAGGGTGTAATTTTCTTTTATTAGAGGAAGTGTGGGTTTTACATGTTTTCTTCACAGCAAGAACCAGTGCAAGGATACTTTAAAATCCTTGCATGCAGTTCCAAGAATCAAAGGTCCATATAATAGAAGATCATTTCAAATTTTGATATATTCAAGATATTTCTTGCAATCCCATTTTCTTTTGCCATATTCTAGCCATTACTACTCTCTTCCCTCTGAGCAAGTGTATCCACTTAGTCTGCCCATAGGTGCACTCGTGGCTGCTGCACATTAGATTCCATGGGCAGTTGTAGCTGAAATATATTGCATTGCTTCCCATGATTATGACCGATTGAGAGATATCAGTGATACACATTGACATAAAATTACTGAAAATAAACTCCAACCTGTGATTTTCCTCCAGAATAAAAGAGTTTTATCTTCATTTTTCTGTGATTTTCAGAAACACTGAAAATCAGTTCAGTTCAGGTTCAATAGCCTTCAAGACCACAGAATCACAGAATCACTAGGCTGGAAGAGCACTTCAAGATCATCGAGTCCAACCCAGCCCTAACACCTCAACTAGACCATGGCACCGCGTGCCACATCCAGTCTTTTCTTAAACACATCCAAAGATGGATCACAAAGAACACTCCACCACCTCCCTGAGCAAACCATTCCAGTACTGTATCACTCTTTCCATAAAAAACTTTTTCCTAATATTCAACCTAGGATATGGAGATGAAGGAACTCAAGTAATTCAGGCCAAGTGGAGGTATTGTGCTTCCTTTAAGAGTTCAGTCCTCAGCTTTTTATCAAGCTGCATATTCACAACATCTTTTTTGCTTTAGAATTATGTGTACCTTTCCAATTTATCTTGTTAAATCCTGATTTAATAAAAGCACTTCTTTAGATCAGCCATTTCAGAAGCACATTGATTTTATATCCCTCCTCATTTCTTAGAGTTCTGTTACCTCTTTAGCATTTTCCTCTCAATACAAATGAAAAGTTGTCCGACATCTCCTTACCTTGTAACCATCCCACCCTGGGCCTTTTTGAGACAATTTTACTGAGACATATTTGTGAATATAGATATACACAAATTAAAATTAAAAAGCAAGTTACTTATTTGCTACATACAAAGTTGGGTCTAATGAGCTAGAATGTTCAGCACTATTATTCTCACCAATCCAGTGGGATCTTTGTTAGCTAGGCAGCTGCCTTGTAGGAAAAGAAGATCCCTGAAACAGTTTGATTCTGGATGCTGCTGAGTAACCACCCTCTGAATCTTTTTGGTTTTTCCCTTTTAATGCCCCTGGTTTTTGTCTTGAGTCCTTGACCTACCAGTTATACTAATCTCAAAAATCTTACATTTCTCTAAAATTTTACTTTTCTGATCTTGCAACACTGTATCCACATGCTTTGTCACAGATTTTTCACAATGCAACAATTCTTTGCAGAAATTCAAGCCAATATTATGCAGCAGCATTGCTAAGTGTTGGAGTGTAGTCAACTGAAGCACAGGGAGGTGGTATATAATTGTTCTGTCTGCTGTTAAATTAATTTGGGAGGATGAGTTTTGGGGGAAGGATAAGTAGTTTTCTGAAATGAAGACTCAATATCGCACCTTCTTTTTCCTATTACCCTTCCAATGTGCTTTGAAGGAACAAAACCATTGAAACTCAAGATGGATAAACCTTTCAGGACTTTTCAGCTTCATCCATAAAGAGTCCAGAAAAAGCAGAGGAAAGGTGATATAGAGAGGGAAGGAAGAAGAGGAAAATGTTTTGAAACTGTGGAAACATTTCCAAGAGACCTGTAAGAATAAACTTCATTTCTATACATTTCTTTAAGTAACGCTTCCAAAGGGACTTGAAAGATAAATTTGATAATATTTATGTTTTATTTTAAATAAAAAAGTCATTCCTGGATTTAATTATAATCTTTATTATTTATATTATGATGAATAATCACAACAAATATTCTCGATTTGAACTACATATTTGCTGTACTTGAGCTGAATGGGGAAATGATTCAATTAGACACCCCCTGCTTCAACCCCGAGGAGACATGTCTACCAGAGGAGAGAAAGTACAGCTATTCTGCACCACTGAGCTGGCTAATTCAACTTCCTGTGCATGATTCAGACATCAAAGCAGCTCCACCTTTTTTGAAAGTCTCTCCCAATATTCTGAAGAAAAGTTTGTCTCTTTCAGAAAGTCAGCTAGAATTAGGAGTATATAAAAGAAACCCTTATGATTACTTCAGAAGAATTTTTACTTTTTATGCTATGAAACACTATACATTACCTGAAATATTCAAATTAATCCTATCACTGTTGCAATTAATCTGTATAGTCTTCTATTAAATTACATGCTGACTTCCTTAAAACTGCCAAAATTAAAGAACAAGTATTGCTGGTAACATCTTCCTGGGAATGTTTTTGAATCTTCCATTCAGAAAAAGCTGCAGATCTTATATAATTTTTTATATATATTTCCTGAGTGCCTTACAAGCTATGTTTTGCTTTCAGGTGACATTCTCAGTGTCACTGAAGATTTAATTAGTATTATTAAAGAGTAATTTACTTCTAAGCAACACTCTCCATTATATCAAAGACCTTTTTCATGCTATCAAGTATAAATAAATGTTGCTTTAGCAAATAGATGTACATATAATACTAAAATGGCAAGGACATTACTGTTTAAGGAAAGCAGATGAATTATGATAACCTATTTAGATTTTCTGACAATATTTAAAACATTCATGCAGGAGAAAGAAAGAGTGATAGATTGCCTGTCACTGGAGACATTTGTCTCTTTTCTCGAGGATTTGTGAATAATCAGTGTTTTCTTTTTGTGGCCATAATAATTTGATAAGATCTTGTAGCAAAGCATTGTTATGAGCAATGCCTTTCCCCATTTCTATCTGTTATGGAAATGTCACTGTGTTTATCCTAAGGGAAGATGTACCTTCAAAATCCTAACAGATTTAATCTTTCTTGCCATGCCTGAAAAAGAATGTTTTTGACTGCTGTGCTCTGTCTATGAATGGACCCACCAGGAGTAGTACATCATTGCTGTGCCCAACTCATTCATCCTCTTCCAGTTCACTTCACTGGATCCCAAAGAAGAACATGGGCATGCCAGAGGCAGTAAACTCTTTGCAGAACAACCTCACTGTTTATGGAATTTCTTGGGAGAAACATCATTTTGTGGACATGATAAAAAAAAAAAAGTGAGTTTTTTTTTCACATAATTTATTTTGGTATAGAAAGAAAATGGGCCACTTCTATACAGAAAATTATTTTCTCTAGCCAGATATTGTGCTCAAGGGATTAAATAATCAGATAGCAATAAACTCATGGCCTGTTTTTTTAGACTTAATTTAGAAATCTTGATGATGCTCACAATAAAACAACAAACTGGAATCAAACGTATGGTTTATAATATTCCCCATTTTTCACTGCAGTCAAAAATGAGGTAGTGAGGGGGAGGAGGTTGTAAAAAAAAGGGGTTTTGACAGCATCAAGAGTACAAGTGTGAGAGGCTGCTGAATCCAATAACCTGATGAGTATGAGAGTGCTGCTGTTCTTTGTCCTCAGGTCCAGCCAGTGGCAAGGGTGAGCACAAATTCCTGATAGGCAAGCATGCATGAATACACACAAACACAATATACATACACATGGCTAATCACATGGATCAGCAAAGACATAAAATATAGCACTCAAACAAGCCTGGATGGGCTGATAGCTGTCTCCTCTTTCCTGAATAAGGTTGAAATCTGCTGACATAATACCTATACATATACAGATAGTTATATATATATATATATATTATAAATTGCAGAAAAGCAGCCAACCCAGTAGTTGCTTCCAGATCCCCAGATCTCTCAAGCTGTTGGCATTGAAATCTACAATGTCCCATGACTCACAGCCCCACTCCATTGTCAAGTTCTCAGACCTAAGGTCTCCCCAGTGTTTGTCTCCTAGACTTCCTTGTCATCTACTTGCTAACTACTCTGGCTTGAATTACATACATGCACAATCACAAATGTTATATAAAAATGTCACACAGAGGCCAATTATTTTATAGAGTGATAGAATATCCTGATTTGGAAGGGATCCACAGGGATCACTGAAGTCCAACTCCTGGCCCTGCAGAGAACAGCCCAAAGAATCACACCATGTGCTTGAGAGCAATGTACATTTGTACACATTTTGTACGATTTGTACATTTTGCTTCTTAGACTCTATCAGGCTGGTGCTGTGTCCACTACCTGGAGGAGCCTCCTCCAGTGCCCAACCATCCCCTGAGTGAAGAGCCTCTTTTTAATATTCAGCCTAAACCTTCTGTGACACAACTTCAGGCCATTCCCTTGCGTTCTGTCTCTGGTCACCAGAAAGTGAGCAATCAGTACCTGCCATTCCACTTTCCCTCCTGAAGAAGTGTAGACTGCAATGAGGTTTTCCCTCAGCCTCTTCCAGGTTGAAAAAGCCAAATTACCTCAGTCACTCATCCTGGCTTCCCCTCCAGACCATTCACTATCTTCAAAGATGTCCTTTGGACACTCTTTAATAGCTTTTTATCATTTTTATATTGTGGTGCCCAAACCTGCACACAGCACCCAAGGTGAGGCCACACCAGCACAGAATAGAGCAGAACAATCACCTCCCTGGCCTGGCTGGTGATGCTGTGCCTGATGGACACCAGGACATGGTTGACCCTCCTGGCTGACTCATATTCCATTTGCCATTGACCAAGACGCCCAGGTCCTTTACTAATGTGCTGCTGTCCAGTGTCTCATTCCCCACATCTGCATGACTTTTAAATATTCCCAGGGTTGCTGACTCAACCACTTCTCCAGGAAGCCTGTTCCTAATCTTTCCTAATATCCATCTAAATCTCCCCTGACACAACTTGAGACCATTTCCTCTTTCCCTATCACTTACTTGTTACATGGGAAAAGAAACCAGTACTCATCTTGTTACCACCTCCTTTCAGGTAGTAGTAGACAGCTGTAAGGTCTCTCTGCCCTAAGCCTCCATGTGTCCCAGCCAAATACAGCCACTTCTATTCACCACTCTTCATAGGACTTGTGCTCTGGACCTCTCTGCAGTTTTGGTGACTTTCTCTGGACTCACTTGGGCACTTAAGTGTCTTTCCTGTAGTAAGGGGCCCAAAATTGAGCACTGGATTCAAGCTGCAGCCTCACCAGTGCCCTACACCCATCCAAGCTATGAGCAGCCAGTTTCTCCAGGAGAATGTTGTGGGAATCAGTGTGAAAGATTTTACTAAAGGCCAGGTAAACCATATCCACTCATCCACTTTCAATCACCCACTCTGTGGGTCATTTACTGTAGAATGAGATCAGGTTAGTGAAGCATGACCTGCATTTTATAAACCCATTGCCCTTGGACGTCTTGATGCAAATTCATCACTTCCTGCCTGAAAAGCTAATAATCTGATGGCTGTACCAGTGTAGGAAGCTTTCTTGCCATATCTTCAACTTCCTTAAGATGTGGGTCTGGACTGCATATTAGGCCTTCTATTGTCCTCTGGAGACAGCCCTCTATGACAATGAACCATCCTTTTGCTTTATGGAAGCAGTTTTGACACAGGTCCTGGGCTGACATAACTTTGGAGACACCTTCAACCTTGATGAACCATTGTCCTTGTCACTGGCTCTGCATGCCAAGGCACCTGGGAATATGGGGCAGGACAGAGAAGATGCATCTGCAGTCTCAGGCAGAAACTTCCCATTTGCCCTCTACACCTTTAAATCTTCACATTCAGCCAGCTGAAGAAATGATAGGGAATCCTCTTTATCATGTTTCCTGTCTGCCTGTGAGTCCTGTCCCAGGAAAGGCAGGGTGCAATTCCAGAAGTATTTTGGTGCAGTTACAACCTCTCCCTCACTCCCTGATGCTTTTCAACCCACACTCCTCCTCCAAAAACAGTATCACTGAGTGGAGGAGTTCCTTTGCCCAGGCACACCTCCCAAGGTGCTGCCGTCTTGGTGCTGGTGTACGAGCAGAGTACACCCTGCATCCTGACACCCAAGCAGCAGCATTTTCCCACTGTAGTTCTGTCTGGGCAGCTGTGTCTGTCACCGTGTGTGCAGTGCCTAGAGTTGTCATGGCCCTCTGGCAGTTTTATGCTTTTGCTCCCTGGTCGAACTGGCAGAGCTTCAGTCCTCTTCCTGCATGCCCCTCTGTGGCAGCTAACGCTGTGTGAACTGCTGTACCATGCCCTCGCTGATGTGTCACACCCTAATTGCCCGTTCTGTTCCTGATCAGCAGTCCTGGTCACAGGGGTATCCAGAGGCTTCTTTTGCTGAGGACAGTGGCATGTTCAGCCACTGTTGCTCTTCTCCCTGACAAATTCCATCAGCCACTGTCATGCAAGTGACAGGCTTCAGGCAGCTCTCGCTCTGCTCCTCTGAGGGTTCCCCATTTTGGGAAATCTTGCCATGCATAGTGTGCATAACACACTAGGATGCCCCTCTGTGCGTAATCCTGGCAACAGATCTGCTTATCGAGTTACATACCAACTCCTATCAGCTTCAGAATAGATCTTCAGAATCACATCAAAACCAATTAAACTTGCTTCAGTAGTGTGCTGGACTGCTAGGAAGAAGCTTCTGCTATTCCCACCAAAATTAGCATAGTTCTGACATTGATAGGTAAGAATTTCATTCATTCGTGAAAATATTTCCCCTCAGTTTTATAAAAAAAGCCTCTTTACTTATTACCATGTTGAATGAAAAATTCTCGAGAAAGTAAATAATAGCACCCTTTTATTTCCATTTCCTTTGAATTTCTAAAAGGAAAATATTAACTCAGATCCTTAGTGAAGGATTAATCTCACCAAACAAATATAAATTGGCAGTGTGAATTAATCTCACCTAATAGTTGTCCACAGCACAGAATGTTTATCTGAAAGAGTCATGTAAAACACTCATATAATCAATAGACAGAACAGGCACTTAGAGGGTCTCATTCAGCTGACCTATTTTAGATACTTATATTTGAATAAATATCTATTTCTCCCCAGTGACTAAGAAAGGAGCTTAGAATGACTAGCTCCAATGTCAAGCAAACATACTTCTAACGAACTGCAGAATCTAAGGGACTAGGATCAAATTAGGACTTGACTTATTCCCACTGAAGTATAAAATTGGATTTTAAGATTCCTTTAGAGCCAGAGAACATTAGTGTTACAAAACACATTAACGTTTTCCCATATGTCATTATCAACTTCTTCCTAACAGCTTTCAGCTACATCTAGATTAATCCTGACCTGTCATCATGTATTTAGGTTTTGCATATGATTGAGGCCAATTTCATAGGTAAACTGAGGGTTTAGGCATTCTAGATTTACAAGAAAGTTGCACCTGGAATTCAGGTCTAGAGTCATACAACTAAATTTAAAATTTAGAGATATACAGTTCAGAAGTTCAACTCCAGACTACATACAATTACTTTTGCAGTAATGTATGAGCATAGGATTCAAATCAGATTCCTAATTAATTTGGAACTGGTGCAGCTACTGCCATTTGAGGTACCTGAGCACACCCAAAGTATTCACCTGGGCCTAGGAGTTGTGTTACAAGGCATACATGACCCTGGCTTTGTGAGGCTGACCTAAAACCAGCTGTAATTAGATGGTAATTACTTAGATCACATGCCTATGCTCAGGCAACTGAACAAACCTCCTACACAATGCACTTACCAGTGCCTAAAGAGCTCTTTTGCTGAGCCAGAGACTCACAAACTGAGTGGATAAGGGAATAGCTATGTCTTGGCATTTTTTGATTTTGTTGTTTTTTCTTCTGATAGAATGAGGACTGGAAAATGTATTACTGCTTTGTAATCACTTTCATATAATTGCCTAATTATATATTTCTAGCAGAAAAATTGATTAAATCTAACAAAAAAAAAAAAAATGAAACCCCAGGACATGTTGTGTGCTTTCAGCAACTACCTTGGAAAGTGGTACAACAGGTTAGTACAAAACAGTTGTGCAGAGGGAAGACAATGCAGGAAAAGAGAAAAACAAGTTGTACAACAGAAACTGTCCTGGTAAACACAGCATACACATGAATTTTGTTTTTCTTTTAGAGGACATCTGTACCTTAATTTGGTGCAAAAATATTGCATAATAATTGCTCAATTTAGTGCATATTAATCTTTAAGAGTGTCATCTTATACACAGATGCAGAAAACATGCTATATTATCATGAATTTGCTTGAAAACCAAATGGGCATTAATCTGAGTTATTAAATAAGTGTCAGAGGAAAAATACAACATTTTTCAATTAAATAGACCTTTTCTGGACAAAGATAAGTGTTTGGTTTTACTATATGTATGTTTTACAAGAAAAGATAAGCATTTTTTTTTTCCATATTTAAACTGAAGATAATTAAAATCATAGAATCATAAAATCATAGAATCATAAAGTTATTGAATGTTTTGAGTTGGAAGGGACCTTAAAGATCAGATCATCTAGTTCCAACTCCCTTGCCAGAGGAGAGAGACAGTTTTCATTAGACCAGGATGCTCAAAGTCCCATCCAGGCTTACCTTGAGCACTCCCAGGGTATCCACAGCTTCTCAGGGCAACCTGTCCCACTGTCTCATCACCCCCACTGTAAATGCTTTCTTCCTAATATCCAATCTAAACCTATCCTCTTTCAGTTTGAAGCCATTGCCCCTTGTCCTATCACTACAAGCCCCTGGAGAAAGTCTCTCTCCATCTTTCTTGTATGCCCCTATTAGTACTAGAAGGCTGCTATGAGGTTTCCACACAGCCTTCTCTTCTGTAGGCTGAAAAACCCCAACTCTTCCACCTGTCTTCATAAGAGAGGTGTTTAGGTGTTCCAGCCCTCTGATCATCTTCATGAGCCTCCTTTGCTATGCTGCAGACCCCAGTGCTGACTCCAGGTGGGGTCTTAAAAGAGCAGAGTAGAGGAAGAGAATCACCTTCCTCAACTTGCTGGCCACGGTCCTTTTGATGCACCTCAGGACAGAGCTGGCTTTCCAGTCTGTAGGTGCACATTGCTCAGGGCTGTCAAGGTCCCTCTGAATAGCATCCCTTCCTTCCAGCATGCTGAGGTGCTTACTTTGTGTGGTTCCACTTTCTGTATATCAAAATTTTGAGATATTTGTACTTTGATCTATTAATTTAGATCTGGATATCCAATGTGTAAAACTTTAGCTTTAGAGTTTGACCCTGCAGTAAGTCATCAGTGAAGAGAAGTATAACTCTTCTCTCTAAGCCACAACTGAAAGTTTTTTTAAATTGCATATGTGCAATAGACAAATATTCAGATAGGAGTAGTATCTTCAGACCTCTGAAGTCAGATGGCATATAGAATCATAAAACTAAAAAATAATTTAAATTGGAAAAGACCTTCAATATCATCAAGTCTAACTATTAACCTAACATTGTCAAGTATACCCTTAAACCAGCGTCACTAAACCCATATAATGTATGTAAGCTTATACTTCCTAATGGGACTGCTTTTCCTTTCCATGAAGGTAGAGTCATTTCCTAAACAAACCACTTCCTATAGGAATGAGAAGGCTGCGTTATCACCATACTATTGCATGGAATAGAAAATAAACCTAACTCTTTTCTTTCATTTTAATGACCTTTGGATTGGTATTGGTGGTTGGAAAATATATTAGCATTGCTTTTTACATTTAGCACCAACTTCATTTGGTTGAAGAGAGGCTCTTCACATGAATTCCACACAGAAAGGAAGAATAACTACAGCAGAATAAAAGTATAGAAAGAACCTAACCTGTATCTTAATTAAGAACAAAGAAACACACAAACCCAAAACAAAAGGTACAAACAAAGGAAATGTTTCTGCTTCTTTGACTTCCCACATATTCTTAGGAAGATTAACTGTCTGATTATTCTGTTGTGTTAAGGTATGAATTTTTTATTTTTTTTTTGTTGTTGTTGTTCCAATGGCTGAAATACATAACACAGCTGGAAAAACTGGGGATTTTTCTTACTGAAAAAGGTACTTTGCATTTGACTATCAGAAATACTTGCCACATTGCTAAACCATATATGATGGTACCTACTGAAATCAATAAGGGATGGACTTTTATTGATATCTTTTTTAATGGTTTCAGGACAATATGGTCTCCATTAGAAGTCTATCCAGAACTTCAGGAATGATGAAGTCTGTGAGAATTTCATGTTTCACTTTTTCAGAAGAATATGCCCCTGATTCCCTTAGGGTAATGCATCCATAATGTATGTCTCTGGATCTATGCTGAGCCCCATTAAATCACTTTCCTGGATACAGAAGTACATCCATATGAAACAGCCTGTTGATCAGGCCCTGTGTTCTGGCAGAGATCATCAGATTGATGCACAGACACTCTTGAAGTCCCATGTAACAACTTCAAATAGATTGTAAAGTGGGAGTTAAATGCTTTATAGGTTTCTGAAGGCTTTTCACAGAGGGAATTACACCCTAAGTGAATGTCCAGGCTACCCATATCTTTTATACAGTGTCAGGAATTCATCAGTTTCATTTGTTCAGAGAATTTCTTAATAATTTTCACACTGTAGATTTCTCACAAGAATTGCTTTGTGTCTCAAATTCTGATAATTTATAAACCGTTTTATATATCGACTTTATTTTTTTATTTTTATTTTTTAGTTTTTTAACAGCAGTTACCAATTTGCCATTGTTAGAGTGTTAGAGGATTATGATTTTTTTTTGTTGTATTAAACCCTTATTAGTCCAATACAAACAAAAGGAAAAAGTTACTTGTGGTATGTTGGGATTTTTTCGCCTAGAAACTAAGAGGTTCATTTATCACTTGTCTCTGATTTCTCTCTGCCTTCCCTTATGCTAGTTATCTCATCAAAACTTCCATTGTAAGTTAATTCCAGCAGAGATATAACATAATCACCCAAGAACACAAAATTATTTAGAATAGAAGGGACCTCCTGAGAACATCTGCTCCAGTTCTTTGTTTTCTTGTTTCCTTGTTGCTTGTTTCCTTGTACAGAATGGTGCTCAGTACTAAGTCCAGTTGGATTTTTACTGCCTTCAAGGATAAAGTCTCCACAACCTCTCTGGGCAACTTGTGCCATTGTTTCAGCACCCTCATAGTAAAGAAGCATTTTCTCATGTTCAGATAGTATTTCAAGTATTCTACTGTTTGACATTGCCTCTTGTCTTACCAATGGGCACTCCTGAAAAAAGTTTGGCTCCCTTGTATACATTACATCCCTTAAGTGTTTATACACAAAAATAACATCTCTCCTAAGCCTTATCTTCTCCAGACTGAACAGCCCCAGGTTTGCAGCTTCTCTTCATCATCTTTGCAGCCCTGGGCTGGACTCACTCCAGTAACTCTCTTTCGTACTAGAAAGCCCAGAAGTAGACCCCAGTACCCCAGATGCTGATGAACAGGTCACATGATACAGGATTTCCATTGCAAAGGAAGTAGGAAATATTGAAAAGTTTAGAAATACATGGAGTACTCCAGACCTCTTTGTCAATGCACATTATTTAGGGCTGCATGTTCAATAGATACAGTGGTTAGATATGGTTTTTGTAAGCTTCTACTGATATAAGAACTTTTATTTTTTGTGAAATGCTAATTTTAGTACCCTGATCCTCAATCATTTTATTCTACATACTTAGCATATATTATATTAGAGGAGACAAATGAGGGTCTAAATTTACTTTTATCTGCTTGTGCCCTGCTGTAAGTAGAACCTTTAACTGTGGCAGATTTATTTCATTTGTAGAGACAGTTCTCATTAGAAAATTACTCAAACGTTTAAATTCTGATGGCATATTGATTCACAAGCTAATACAAATCTACAAGCTATTGTAAAAGAAACAATTATGACAACATCTTTATAAATAACAAAGTTTATGAAATACAGATAAAATGTAGGAATTTGGAGGTTGTAGCTAACATTTCTTTTACTTATGGCTGATGGAAATCTTTTTCTTTGTTGAATTTATTGGGAATTTTTGGATTTTTTTTTCTGTCTCCATGCATCAACAGATTTTACAAGAATAAAATCACTTTTGCTTTTAATTGTTTAGATAAGATTCTCTTCATTATTGAAATCATGTATGCTGCCATGAATTTTCAAGGGAAGGAAGTGCGGAAGGCAGGAAGGCAGGCAGGCAGGAAGGCAGGCAGGCAGGCAGGAAGGCAGGAAGGCAGGAAGGCAGGAAGGAAGGCAGGAAGGCAGGAAGGCAGGAAGGAAGGCAGGAAGGCAGGAAGGAAGGAAGGTCACTCAATATGGTATCAAAGGAGTCATTGCATTTTTTCAGCTGATATTTTCATATATTTCCATATTTTCAGCAAAATATGTCATTTATACATGCTTCTTGCCATAGTTTGATGAATTAAGTTAGATTTGCCAACTCTGAAAAAGGGAGACAGAAAACACATTGCAGGGGGCAACTTGCTTATGTTCAGACATTAACTGTTTAAGTGCAGATGGATTTTCTCTTCTTAAGCAAGAAAATCTTCACAGAACCACAGAATCTGCCTTCCTATCTATCTGTTTTGGTTTATGCAAGCACTTCTGGGAAGGACCAGATCATCACTTTAATAAAGAAGAAAAGAAATACCAACACACAGAGTTCTGTAAAAGCCAGGGGATGAGGAATAACAGTCTGTAAATCTTTGAAAAATGAAAATTAAGTACAGACATCGAATAGATTGCATCCCAATTCTTACATATGGAATTTGATTTTTAAAATAAGTTGGAATGGTCCTGATGTATTTGGGTATCACAATCACTGTTGGGAATATAAAAGGTTATATGGAAACAATCTAAAATGCCAGTATTAACTTAAAAAGTAATTGAAAGCAAATATAATTTGGCATGTATTATTGTATTTTTAGCCAGCATTACAAGAATTAAAGCTATCCCTAAATGTTCTTCAGAGTATATTCCTACTAACCTAATAAATGGTAAAATGCTGGTGCTGCAGCAGTCTCAGAATACTCAGATATTTTTTGCAACTCATCTTGTGCAACATGTTTATTTATGCAGAACTAGAGAATGCAGAGGAATAAATGATTTTTGTTTTAAATATAAAAGCACAATTTGAATTTGCTTTATGCATATTCATAAAAATATTATTTGCATTTGTGTCCAGATTACCTTAATTCTCCTGGGTCATATTAAAAAAAAATAATTAAAAAAATTATAGTTCTCTACTAGGACTAACTATTTTAGCACCTATGAGAGCCAAACTTCGCATTTCTAAATGTGATACATGCCAGACTGGGAAACAGTTGTTTTGCCTTACTGAGTTCTCAGTTGAGCAAGCAGTCTTATTGAAGCTGATCAGTTTATTCAAGTTGCTAAGTACTCAACACAATTGCACAATATATCTCTGTTATTTCTGGCTCATTGCTTTCTGCAACCCCTTGGTCTGTTGGCATGACTTTGGACACCTTTACTGAAAGCTGGATTTTAAGCACACATACATGCACACATTGCTTTTTGCTTCTTTCTTTTTACTTTTATTTTTATGGAGCATTGAACTCAGAGGGTACATCTTGAGATCTGCCAAGGACTGTGGGAAATACATGAGATCAGAGAAAGATACTGATGCAGCAAGTGTTACTAAGACTGCAGTAAAAGAAGCTCCTTTAAACCCATCTCTGAACAGTTACTTCAAAGTAGGAACACACTACTGTTGATCTGCTGCTAGTAAAAAAAAAATAAAATAATTTTAACTAAACCAAATTCAAGAAGTTACAAAATGAGAATTAAAGGTCATAGCCTGAGGTGTCAACTGCCTAACACATCCTATTCAGTGATGTCTTATGCAGAATGACAGCTAAGCGCTACAGCATCTCAGCTAGTTTCTTGAGGCTTCAACTTGAAGTCATACCAATTATTACAAACTGGTGTGTAAATTTAGAAATCTTCACTCATCCACCTTAAAATTCTGTACAATTTACCCCATAATCCAGTGCATGTATGCATGATTTGAGACATGTTTAGAAAAGGAAATAAAATTGAATAAATTTTCAATAATTGTCAGATATCGACAAATCCTTTTAAATTAACGAAACACCCCAAAGGTCTTCCACTGGAAAAAAAAAAAAACCCTGGTATTTATGTGCTAAAATATTAATTTAGAATGGCATTGGAAATGCCTAAATTTGGGAAAAATCTCACAGACAACCAAAAACCCCCAACCCCCCAGCCAAACAATAAAACATACAACCAAAAAAACCCCACCCGCACTTTAAAGTAAAAAAAAAAAAAAAAGAAGTTTTGTTTTTAATCAGAGAAACTATACAGAAATAGTACAGAGTGGTCATCTTCTTTTTATTTTTCCTCTTTCCTCCGAAGAACTGTTGATTTATATGGATGCTAAATGTGAACAGCAAACAGGGAGCACAGTGCCTGTGGAAAAGCAGGCTGCATAACTTTCTCAGACTCACCTGAGAAAGCAGCCTGGGAAATCATAAGGAGGAATCAAAGCAATCCTCAGAGATAGAAGACAGCCTTGCAGGTGCTTTGTCAGTCTCTTGTTTTCTTGCAAGAGAAGGTCGAGGGGTGGTGAGCCCCACTGACCAGTGATGGTGATGTGTTAGTTTACTAACCAATAAGAGTTTTACATTTCCAGACCTTAACATCTCTGTCTATAAAAGATCTGGGGTAATGAACCTTGCTCTCCTGCTCAACTCACAAGGGAGTCAGTGTCGTGCTTCTCACCATTCCCAATTCAATGCGACAGATTTAACTACTTTTAATAGGATTATCAACTTCATGTAAGGTGTACCTCATAAAGAAAACTGTATGTTAATATAGTTGAATATTGAATAAAGCAATGGACAGAGATTTTTATTCTTGACTATCAATTTGAAAATATTTCAGAGATAGATACCAAGAGATAACACTTGGTAATCAGCAACTAATTCTTAAAATGAATTAACTTACTTTGAAGAAGTCAAATTGCCTTTCAGTTTTCCTCTGTTTATTCTTGAATCTGACATACTTTGCCCTATATATGTGTACAGTATCAAGTTAAGCCTCTTAGAAGATCATTTAAAGCACACATCAAAATGTATTCTAAAAAAATAGTAATTTTAGTAATACTAAAAAATGAGTGTGACCTTACTGGAAATGTGACCAGTCTTTGCATTCCTCCCACTTCTGCTACATAAAACACAGAGACAAAGAATGCAGATGATTGTCAATTCCAACAGTGCCACTGGAATAGTAAACATGGATTTTCCATGGCTATATCTGATTAAAATCTGATTTCTTTATATCAGTACCTTAACTGTCAAATAGCTTTTTTGTGGTTTTTTTAAGAGCGGTGAGATGTTTTAGGAATAACATTAGCAGAACAGCTTATTAAAGTTCAACAAGTTTGGTGGAAGTGCTAAGTTTAATATTGTACAATAGAAATTATATATTACACAGAAATAAGCCCTGAATGCCATTTAAAAAAATTGGATTTCAGAACAGGGATATAAAAATATTTGTTCTTATTAAAAATTCACTGTTTTGTTACTCCAAAATCAACAGTTTCTTTCAAGGCAAATGTTCAATAATTTTCTTTCCCTTGTTCTACTCTGACTGCTGTTCCCCAATATAGAAGCAGCAAAAAAGCTATCACACACAAACAAAGCAGACCAGAAGGGAAAGAAGGGTGGCCACCAGCCTACCTCATCCTCAACTTGTGTCATTGATGAGCTCTCAGACCTGATCACCTCCACCTTGAGAAGGAGCTACCACGGATTTTCAGCCACCAGCACAAATGGCTGAACATGACATTCATGACATTGTGTACTCACAGGTAACCTAAGAAAAGATTGCTGAATAATGGTATATATGAACTGACCCATAGCACAACATGTGTTGCTAATAAATGAATGCAGCAAATTTTGGTTTCAAGATTTAAAATTAATCAATGTTTCCAATCTTTTAAATGCTTACATTCCCATCAGCTTTGATTCACCAATCTATTCAGTCCCAACCCTTCCAATAATATCTTATACTTATGGGGTCCTATACCTTGAAGAACTGAAAAGAAACTTACTGCACTGACAAAATATTCTTGTCTTATGATTCCAAAGGTGTCCCATAAAACTTGAAGAAAACCAAGAGGCAAATGATACAGCATATTATGGCTTTTGAGGAGGCTTGACATGATCAATCTAAACACAAGCCATGGTAGGCAAGTTACTTTGAGGCTAGTAACTGGAGCAGGCCAATTTCCCCGTGTAATCGCAGCAAGCAGTTTCAAAACCACTAAACATATAAAAGACCCGAACAAATACTAACTCAGAAAGATTTTCTAGAATAAATGTGACGGTTTTGAAAGAATAGGTCATTAAATTCAAATGTGTTGAAGTATTGCTTCTATTGCAGCTATAATTCCTGGAAATAATGAAAACTTGCGCACTCAACAGGAAGGCTGTCTATTGCAGCACGCTCTGGGTTTGGGCAGAAGGAAGATGATTTCAATATTTGCTAAAAAACCTAAGTCTAGGAAGAATTTACAAGGAAATTGATTGTGTTTGCTTACACTAAAATTGGAAAAACATCATTGTTGTTAATATCACAATTAACTTTATTGAACAGTCAAACACTCATTTAATTTTTTCATCTCCTTGCAAAAGTACCCCAGCAAGGCCCCAAATATTTAATAGGTAATGCGCATTGCATATTAATTTAACATTACAGAACTATAGATACTGAGGTTTAAAATATATTGCAGTTTCTGGGCAGATGATTGTGGCAAGATGATTAAAAAGAGGTTTTATTGGTACTATTCATAATGCAGTAAATCCAATTGTAGTAGAACAGCACAAGACTTGTAAGGCTTAAGTATTGGGTTACTCAGTAGTTAAAAACACAAGAACAATCATATTAGGGCAAAACAAATGCTCCATGTGGCCCAAGATTCTGTTTTTAACTTTGATCTACAGAGTATTGCAACATAAATGAAAGAAAAAGGAGACAAGTAAGTTTCTGTTCAAAATATCCTTGGAGTTTCTAGTCATTAAATTCTTGCTGACTATTGTGTTTACATGGCTGTAGTCTAGAGCAATCAATTTTAAATTTCCATACTTTATTTTTGAATGCTTCTACATTTACTTGCCAGTGTAATTCTTACAGTAACTTTACTTTATATATATATCTGTGTGTAAAACTGTTGGTTTAAACTCTTTATTATTTAGTATGAATGTTTTTGTAGAGGTTTTGTTTGGTTTTTAGTTTGTTAGTTTGTTTAAGATAATGAGAAAGAGCAAATAAATATTCCCTATTTGTCTTTTCTGTCCACCCATGAGTTTAGATCACTAGCATATACTCTTCTGGCTACTGTTTTCCAAGCTGATGGATCTTAACTTATTTACTTTTTCTCTAATGAAAGTAACTATTATATATTTGTTTTGCTGTGGAAGAACTTCAAGCAATTTTCAAGGACTGTATGCCTTGTAAGGCCCCTATGAGAACAGCATTATGTTATCTATTCCATTCTCTTCATTTTCTAAGACATCCTCACATTATTTGCCAAGTAGATTAATAATGACAATTTAACAGATGCTTTTGGATAGTTATCTACGAAGAATCCAGGATGTGTTCACATTCTTCTAGAAGAAAGTATATAGGCAATAACAACCAGTGTTTTTCTCTTCTGTGCACCTCTCATGAGACTAATGAAGCATGGAATGATGAATACGGTTTTAATGGTCAAGAGCATTTTTGAGCTTTTCGACTCTTTGACTGAATATAAACAATGTTATTGCATTCCTGAACTGAGAACACTTTGTGATTTTTGTCTGAAGATAATTAGCCAAGCTATATTGTAAACAGTGATTGCAGGGAAATCTTCCCCCTAAATAAGAAAATAAGTATTAGGTAATTTGAAAGTACTTTTGATAAATTTTCTTACTTAATTTAGTAACCAAGCAATATTTTCATTCAGTGAAAGAAATGTTTCAGACTTTCAGTTTTTCTCCTGTCAGAAAAAAAAAAAATTAGTTAAGAAGTGAAAATTCATGATTAATGAGAAAAAAAAAATTTGACCCAGGTTATTATTTCAAAGTATTATGTAGAAACTAACCTACATCTCTTTAGAAGCTTTAAAAAGGAGTACTTACAGTAGCTTTGAAGGACAATAAGCCACTGTTTTCCTATTTGCATGGGTAAAAAGAAGTCCGACAAAGAATAGGTACGAAAAAATTAAAAAGGACAGGTGATTAAATAACTCAGTCACTTTTGTTGCCTCACAGGAACAATAGCCCTACACATATTGCAGAGGAAACAGTACTTACCTTTGAATCTAATTAAATTAAAAAAAACCTGTCTTATCAAGGCTTCTTGTTTATACAAGAATGAACAACAAGATGATTTTTTTTTCTTTTTTTCCTTCAATCAAGGCTGAACAAAAAGTAAAGCAAAACTCTGGATTAATAATGGTGCCCAGGTGTAGGAAATTGAATAGTGCTGAGCTTTGATCTTGAAGAAATAAAGATTTTATGAACTATATTGTGCAGTTTTTCAGACTATCTGCTCTTCTCATCACCATTTCTTTGATATAATCTTACAATACCAATTCACAGCACTTCCATTTCTCCAAGTAGAAGTTCACATTTAAATTTTAAACACCAATTCCTTTGAAAAGAAGCTTAGATATAGCATTGACAGCTATATTCTGTATTCTGATTGTATAATATGCCATCATCACTCTTAGTGACATGTATGATTATACTAAGAGCAAACAGCTTTCATACAACTGCACAGTAATTTGGATAATGTATTCATGCTTAAGATTTATTCAGATAATGGAAAACCTGTTATCCACTATACGTGCTACAAGGCTTTCAGTTTGTTTGTGTGGATTCATTCTTTTTCCTCTTACTCATTTATCTTCAACAGTAAAGCTCCTCTCAAATGTCATAAAAATGTAATATCAGGTTTTTATTTTTGGAGGTGCTACAATTTAAAAATCTACTTGCCATGAATTTCTAAACAGCAGAATAAGATAACTATTAAAAGAATGAAATAATTTGTTGATACATGAAAATAAAAATATTTTTCAGATGCTTCAGACCAGGCAGTGGAATTAAAGTGGATTGCCTACTACGTAAGTCATAACAGAGAAATTTCATTAATCTAAGAATAAAATCCTTGGAAATTTCCCCAACTGCAAAGAAAAAAAAATCTTCTGTATTATTTTCCCACACTATTTGCATAACATACTCTGATATGCAATTGGGACATTCTATACTGAGTATATGCTCTACATGCTTATTGTGGTGTTGCTTTGTAGGTTTTTTAAATCTTGTTTTTAGTAGAAGGCAACACACTCTTTTAAAATTTTTCCCTTCTCTAAGAATTTGCACCAAAAACTGTAGTAAAAAGGATGGTGGAAAGTCTGGAAAAAACAACCATTATGCTTGTTTCTTATTCATGAAGCTACATAAAGATTTAATTTTAATTAATTTCCCCTCTCCATTTTAATGAAAACAAGTAAAAGAATTAAATTTTAATTGTTTAGAGATTAAAGAAAACTTTCAAATGATTGTATGTGTTTCATTTACACAAGAGAAAACAGTGAGGATGGTAAAAGTTACTGTCCTCTGAAATTTAATGCAAGTAAAAACGACAATAAAATATCATTAATGGGATTAGTTGTTTTACCTTTGTTGGAAGCCAAGAAAAAAACTCAATCACTTGAACACAAAATACACTTCCAATACATAAATTGGTTCACTAGGGAGGTAAATTGTGCTTAAAGTTAAAGGATATAGTTATTATGTTTATTGATTTGAGATCTGAAGAATTTTAACCACTTACTCAGTAAAGCATGTTCGATAAACATCAATAAATTATTGCTTTTATTTAGAGGAAAAGTGGCTTTTGGTTAAAAATAAAATTCAACAGAACCAACAAGTATTCATATCAGACAGAAATTTAATTAAATTATCATGTTCAATTTTCTGCCCAAAAAACTAAAAGTTCAGGCAAATCAGCTTGTCATCTTCAGTTTTCAGCTTTACAAAAGTAATTCAAATAGTGCCCTGCTCTAAAAAGACCATTTGCAATTCATACAGTGTAAAATTTTGGGGTGCTGGACTATAATTAATCTAAATATACTATGTGAACTTCAATAAGAATTCATAAAATAAAATTATTTGTTCAGAAACGTTATACAATTTATTTTTATCTGCAATTAAGAAATATATATGAGACAAGCTAAAATTCATTAAATCACCTCAAATATGTCAAGATGTGTAAACAAGACAAATTATTTCAATTTATTAACTGTCCATCACTGTGGGAAAAGGAAAACCTTTAGAAAAAGTGGGTTTATGACCAGATTCCAGGAAGATGATCAGCCAAATCACTCCATGATTGGATCACTGGTTACCTCCTCGTTTGAATTGCCCTGTCATTCACTATTCACTGTATTCAGTTACTCAACTTTTTGCTTAGCAAGGTCATAACACCAAGATTATCAAGTAAGCAGAAAATAATTTAATAAAAGCATAACCCTTTGGCCTACCTTATTATTTTTCAAAAGATTATTATTTTTATAATTTCTTATAATAACAGCAACTTAACTGAAAATAGGATATTTAGCATGAAAATCAGTGTCAAATATCTGGTTAAATATTAGGTTTCATTTGGAAACACTCATTCCAAAGCTTTTAAATGTTTTTCAAAAAACAGACTAGCACTTGATTTCTTTTCTTTCCATACCTTAAGCATAAAAGCATGCTTGACACTTCTTTTAAAAACTATGAATCAGTGTTGCTCAAAAGAGAAAAGCATCCCTTTCCAGGGCAACATTAATTCATAGAGTTTGGGTAGATTAGAACCCCCTGTATAATTTGCATTTGTTGTAATTAATAGTTAGAAAGTTATATTAATCTAAATAGGAATTATATCTGGAAAAACCTTCTCTAAGGCTAAGAAAAAACCCCAAACTATTTCTAGTATCTATTTAGATGCAAGATAAATATAATGAAACTTAGGAATGGATAGAGAAAGGAGAAAGGCACAACACATGTACACTCTTGTCCCTTGTAGGCTAAGACTTTTACACGCAAAATCTTGTAGACAAGAAGTGGAAAAGACCTCATATATGAAGTCAAGAATTTTTTGTTAATTTGAACAAAGTGTGACTGACATATAATAAATTTAGTAATAGTATCCCAGTTACTGTGATACTTTAAAGGGCATGTGGGAGGAGAGAGTGAACATTCGTCTAAGGATATGTGATCAAGGGCAATTTAAATGCAAAAATGGAATAATGAGAAAAGGAGGAAGCCGCATATGAGAACATATATGGACACAAGCCTCACCGACCAGGATTAGACAGACAATATCAGGCACTAACAAGACCCAGGCCTATAACAGAATTGCATATAGAATTAGAGAACAATTATTTCAGTATTATTTAAATTATTATTGAATATTGAATATTGAATATTGAATATTGAATAGAATTATTATTTCATTATTATTTCAATTAGGAAACAATTGTTTCAGTAAGGTTATCTGATGAAGACCTTGTCAAATGGGATACTGTGAAAAAGGGGGAAGCCATAAACAAAACATACAGCCACAAAACTGACAATCAATGTGATGAAGCCAAACACAAGAAATTAACACCCTCAGTCACATGAAGACGTGGGTTGTCAAGGAACTACAGGCCAACCAGGACTATGTAACTAATAAGGAGGGCCCAGGGTACTGGAAAGTGTCAGAGTGGTTGTGCTAACTGATGAGAAAATGTGCAGGGCGAGGTAGTCTGTGGGATAAAGACAAGAAATTCTGTGAAAAGTTGTGGTGTCATGTAAAACATGATTCTCTGATTCCATGATTAACGTAAAATCGTAAGATATTATTATCTTAACTAATAGAAAACACTAGCATCATTATCACTAAATTAACAAATATTATGGTAGAAAAAAGAGAAACAAATCTTGAAAATTCCTACTTTTTGTAGGACTTTTACAGTCCCACTTTTTGCTATATCAGCTGTGAGATCTAACATACCTTAAGCACTACTGATACAAAGCATACTTCTTAAAAAAAAACCAAAAAGGTTTTTTTTAAGCAAAGGAGATTTTGCAGCCTATAGGCAAATTAACACTGTTCTTATTAGAAAATTGTATTTGACATCTGAGTGATATCTTCTATAGTTCAATATGTCATTGTATTCTGTCATCCACACAGAAAATACTTTCACTTTTGCTATTTAAGTTTTAAAAATATTATTAAAATACCAAACCAAACCAAACAAAAAACCTCCCCAAAACCCCAAAAGCAAAACACAAAAAAACACCAAAAACCCCAACAACAATAAAACCCATGAGGTACCTTCTCAGCTAAATTCTAAGGACTGCTAATCATTTTGTATTTTTTCCTTTAGACTCAATCTCACCGAGTTTCTTCATGCTAGAAATATGTCAGACAAGGCAGCACATATATTTCCTATCATGGTTCTACCAGTGGAGAAGAAAAGATTTTCTATAGCTAGAAACTTTATTAACTGAAAATTAGGGAGGTCACATGTCATATTCTTGTGCCTGCTTCAGTCTAAAAGTATTGCTGTCAAATAGTCCATTAATGATTGAATGAGAGCTAATATTGCAAACAGTTAACTATGCATTGCTATCCTTTTAGCAAGGACCCTTTCTCTTTCTCTTTCTCTTTCTCTTTCTCTTTCTCTTTCTCTTTCTCTTTCTCTTTCTCTTTCTCTTTCTCTTTCTCTTTCTCTTTCTCTTTCTCTTTCTCTTTCTCTTTCTCTTTCTCTTTCTCTTTCTCTTTCTCTTTCTCTTTCTCTTTCTCTTTCTCTTTCTCTTTCTCTTTCTCTTTCTCTTTCTCTTTCTCTTTCTCTCCCTCCCTCCTTCCCTCCCTCCCTCCCACCTCCCTCCCACACTTCCTTCCTTCCGCACTTCCTTTTCGCTTTCTCTTCTCTCCCCTCTTTGTTTGTCCTGTTTTTATGTGTTCATCTGACACTGAATCAAATGCTTTGTATTCAACTCTCTCTTGAAAAAGTACAATTTGGACAATAATTTATATATCATATCAAGTCATGGAAATGTGAATAATTAGTGTAAAATAGACTTTGAAAGAGGTCAATACTAATGTACGCACACTAATGTATTTTCATAGACTAGATATTCAACTTTTTATTGGTGGTGAAATTCCTTCAATATCTCAACAACAGAAATTTCAAAGATGTTTAATTGAATCTCTTTTGTACAGTTTGGACATGTATGAGTAAATTAATCTTAAAAATTATAAATCTAACTTAGCAAGAAGTACATTATTTTGCTATGAGAGTTTCCTAACTGACAGAGTTGGCTCTTTCTGAAAGAGTATAATTTCTAAAAAGAGTTACTCTATTTTCAAAGCATGTAGAATGTGACAGATGTGTTCAAGTTTCATTTTCAAGACAGAATTTTGAGATTTCTCAGACAAATTATGTATTAGGTTTATAATTTTTTTTTTTTTTTTAAATTTTCTCTTATCCCTAACTCCATCCAGAAACATGGGTGGGGGGGGGGGTATGGCATTACTGGGATGTGGTTTTTTTGAGTATGTAACTGCATTTTTTCTATTAAGAAGATAACAAAATTTTGAGGATCAGGGCCTCAGTCTGTATACACATATGCGTTTTCAACAAGCACTGTCATTTACTTCAACTGAAGGTTGATTCAGCACCTTTCCTGGCAACATAATTATCTGTTACAACTTCACTGCTCCACAAAACAGACATAACATATACAGTGGTTAAAGAATCAACCTCTAACAAGTGCTTCTTTTCAACTTCTGATCACTTTCAATGTTATCTGCTAGAAAATATGCTGAAAAAAAATTCTTTGTGTTTAAAAAAATTAACATAAAACAGGAAATAGTGACTGCTCTAAAATGATATTTTTTTCTGCTACTGCCAGGGTGCAGTGCAGCTTTTTTCTTTGTATCTTTCAGATACATATGGATTTTTTTCCTTGTCTCATTTGTATTTATAGGTAGTATACACTAAACCAATATCCCTTTTTTGAAACACCTATATGTCTCAGATTTTAGATGTGTCTTCTTTTATACACATTCTTTTTAAACCACAATACAAAATTACGGAATGCCAGGTAAATTATATAACTCATTTTATCTTCTTTCCCTGGTAGTGTTAAACTATAGGAATAATAAATGTAGTTTCATGTGATTAAATTAAATTTGGACAATGTGTAAATTTGTATACGTTCTTACAAGACAAACTTATTATAGTAAATAGATGAATGACTGATATTGCTATGATAAGCCTCATTGCAAGCTGTGACAAATTAGTATAAGTAAATCAGCAAATTAAAACTGCATTATGACTGTCCCATATAGTGATTTATAATATTGCAAATGACAATGAAAGTACCCCTAATTTAATCTAATTATCTACTTTCAGAAAACCAAAAAGGAGTACTCTAAAATTATGAAGACAATGGGAGAAGGGGAGGGCACTGTGCCTTTGTTGTTTTTATTTATCTGGTTTAATGAACAACCAGATCTAGGATGTTTAAAGTACAGGTTGAGACAAGAATGACCAGAAGGTCTGAACTAACTCCAACAACTTCCAAATAGCTGCACTACACCTGTGTTCACTAGTCTGTGATCTGGTCACTGGTTTTCTGAACTCTTTTTAATTCTTGTGTTACTACTTAAATTCATGTGTTGCCCAACTTTGGAAGGAGTTTTATTATACTTAAGAATAAATTAGTCTGTGTTCTTAAAAGGACATCATTATAAACCCTAATTTTTAAACCTGCTAAGAACTTAGAATAAACTAGATCTTTATACACGGAGATTAAGGATGAAACGTTTTAAAAATTAGAAAGTCAGATATAAAGAACCTTGCCAAAGGAAATAAAAGCCTAGAATACAATTCTCACTACAAGGAATCTGTGTGTATTTTGCGGTAAGGAGATATGGAAACAAGTGTGCAAACACTGTTGAGGGTTTCAATAACATTTCTGCTGTTTCCATAGTACCAGCCTAGAGTTAGCTCCTGATTTCTAGCTTTCTGAAGTTAAGAATTATACAGTTTTCTTCCACAAAAGAAAGCCTTTAACTGCATTTTTTTCTCCCTTAAATTACATCCCTTGTATACCCACTTTATACTTTGCCTGTTACTCTCATAAAACTGCACATTAAATGTTGGAAACTCCATTAGTGAAAATAAATAGAGCAGACTGTCCCTTCCCATTGTGGCCATCACCAATTAGGCATGAAATAACTTAGCAAGAGAAAAGAGCAAGCATTATTAAAAGTTTATTGAAAGTATAATTTATTTTACTGAACTAAGCAACAGCAAGATCTTTCGTGTGCTCTGAGAATAATTAGCAGATCAAGACACTCTAAGCCTTGGATGAGAGAATATTTGTCCTGTGAACCCTAAGCAACCTTAGATATCATACAGATTCTCCATTTTTCAGGCATGCAGAGCAACAGGAATTGAAAAAGCTAGTAGCAAAACAGATGGTAACAACAGTTGTGAATACTAAAGAATTAAGTGGGATTATTGTTGCATTAACTGTCTCTCCTTCCCATCAACAATGTGAAGGGAGGGAAGATTAATTACCTGTATACCCCATGCTATCCAAAATATATTCTGTTGGTTTTCCATCATACTAAAAGTTCTCAGTAATCATTCAAGTTCAAGAAAAAATTCAGTATCAATCCAACCCACAAGCAAGAAACACATAAGGAACTCAGAACTCACCATTATAGATTTCAGTTTGAATGGATATATGCAGTTGTGTGCATATAGTTGCACATGTATGCGTAAAATATCAATTATATTGATATGATTTTACATACATAACTATGTATAAAGTATATATATGTATACATGTATATCAGCATATGTATACAGATATAAAATATACCTCAGAATGAAGTCAGCCACTGAGAGCAGAGCCACTGAGGAAAAGCACCTTAGGGCATTGGTTGATGAAACCAAGCTCAAAAAGATCTACTAATGCATGCTTGCAGTCCAGAAATCCAACATCGTCTAGGACTGTATCCAAAAAATTGAGTCCAGAAGGAGGAAGGAAGTGATTCTTTCCCTCTAGTCTGCTTTTGTGAGACTTGAGGTACTGCATCCATCTGTGAGGGCCCTAACACAAGCAGGATTTGGACATGTTTGAGAGAGTTCAGAGGAGGTAGACAAAGATGATCAGAGCGTTGGAGCACTTCTCCTATGAAGACAGACTGGTTGAATTGTGGTTGTTCTGCCTGCAGAAGGCTCCAGGGAGAATCTCTAGCAGCCTTTCAGTACCTAAAGCAGCTTACAAGACAGCTGGAGAGGGACTTTTTACAAGGGCTTGTAGTAAGGGAAATGGCTTCAAACTGAAAAAGGTTACATCTAGATTAGATATTAAGAAGAAATTCTGTAATGTAAGGGTGAAGAGACAGTGGAACACATTGCCCATAAATGTTGTGGACAATCTGGAGAAGTTCAAAGCCAAGTTTGATGGGGCTTTTCCCTGTTCTAGTGGAAGATATCCTTATCCATAGAAGAGGGGTTTGGAACTAGGTGATCTTTAAGGTCCCTTCCAAGCAAACCATTCTACGATTTGAGGAAATATGTCCTTCTCAGAAGGTAAAAATACTGTGTCTTCTGACATATTAGTTTAGTTACAGTAGTAAGATTAATCTGAAATTTTAACTCTGAAGATTTCCCAAGCATAGTATCACAATTTTACTTTAAAGTTAGGAGTGAACATCTTTGCTCTGCAGCCAGGCAACATTCACAGATGACACTCTATTCTACTCAATTTTGTTTCTTTGTTTTCTGCTGATGCAAGGAATTTTTGCTACAGAAGTGTCAAAGAAGTGAAGAGCATCTGAATAAGGTCTGTTTCATCAAAATATGTTGCAAATTACACTTCAGTAATTTAGTGATATAATTAGTTTGATGCAGTGTTCACATTTAGAAGAAGAGGATTCATGTGTGTCACTGTTGATAGCAGTCAGGCCTAGCTGATAGCACACAAACCTTCCTTAACCCTCTGGAAACATACCTTGACCTTACCCAACCTGCTAGTCAGTAAAAAGCCCCAAAGTCTCAAGAACTTCCCAGAAGCCAAATTGAGAGTGGCAACAACCACCAATATTTTGGCTGGACTCCATCATCTCTCTAATGGGACAAAAGGGTCAGGTAATTATTTAAAAAATGCTGTGTCTATATCTGTATATCTATATCTGTGATTACATCCTGTATATCCCTGATTAAAGACCTCAGCATCCAAGTCCATATAGTATCCAGTGTCATTTTTATCTTAAATTTGTCAAAAGGAAAAATTAAACACAGAGTATTAGAATGTGTAAAATACACAGAACAGCTTCTTTCTCCTGATATACCTTATTCTTATATTTTGCTATCTTTTTATAATTGCTTTGAATTTTTTGTTATGTCCATTTTTTGTTGCTTTTCTGTATGTAGACATTCGGCTAACAAGTGCAAATTTTGCTAACTTAAACCAGGCTGATAAATTTTAATAATCAAATTATCTATTTTAACTTAGCCTTTGAAGTGTTCTAGAAATACTATCAAATGCTAAAGAAAATTCCCAGTCCAGTGAATGTAATGGCAGGAAGGTACAAGTAATGTAGATTTAAAAAAAAAAAAAAAAAAAAAAAACATAAATAAAAAAAAAAATTTAAAAAGTCATAAAAGTCATAATAATGAAATTTCATATACCTAATAGGTGATCACCAGGAAAATATAACAAATAGAAATGCAATATCTTCTCAACCAAAGCCCAGAATACTTAAAAAAGGTTTCTAAGAGCTGTTAAGTGTAACAGATAAAAGAAATTAATAGAGAATAAAATTAACTTCAAAAACATTTTATCAAGATTGCCTGGGTATATATAAGTATATAGGTCTGAAAAAAAAATTCATGAAAAACAGAAAGTCGTCTGAACAATTGCTGAGATAATTTAATGGTGCTTGGGGATGATAAGAATCTTATGAGCTGCTACCATGATTAATGTTATCATCAACAGACTATGAATGACAAAAGGCTATTTACTTATCTTTTTTCCTGGTCCCTAATTTGTTTTCTTTTTTTTTTAACAGGTGAGACAGCACATATGGGGTTGGGGGACAAAGGATATGGATGTGTCAAAGCCAATATTTCAGAATTTGAATCCACGGAACAAGAGATTAAACCGTATATTTAAAAGTTCAATAAAATTTCTTATTTCTGTCTTCAATCATTAAGAATGAATTCTATGAATTTCACTATGGCATGTTTCATTACAAGTGCTATTTCTTACTACCAGGATAAGACTGTACTGCAATTAATACAAATAGAATCATTGATGATCTCAAAGGTATTTTCAAACCTAGTTAATTCTGTGATTCTGTGATTTGTTTAGAAAATAACTGATAATAAAATACTGCAATTACAGAACATGGACTTGCATATCTACCCAAGGATTTCACTATTGCTGCAACAAAACCACAATATATAAATGAAAAATGAACAGATGAAATATACTGCTGCTGTATATTTCATCTGTTTTGATTTATATCTGTTGATTATGTGAGTTCTGATTAAAGTTATCTTTTGACTACTGTAAGAAATCTAAACTTATATATGTTTTTGCCCATGATTTATACTGGTATGAAAATATATGGTACATAATGAGATATTTTATTCAAGGTAATAGCAACAGCGCATAATTATGATGGATGCTATAGGTATAACCACTTTCAGCTTCTGTTCAGGGTACTAGTGTTTCTAACATATGTGACTTCCTTTGTGTTTCTTTGACTATATTTAAAAGACTTTCACATTTAGATATCTGACTTGTCCTTTTTGATGACATTCTAAAATAATTATTACTAATAAATTATAATTTATAACTTATAATAATTTATAATTAATAACAGTTATAGTAACTATATGTGTTCTAATAAAATGGGATTATTTTTATTATTACTACTTCTACTGATACTAACAACACTAATGTTAAATAATTTAAAATAAAAAATCAGCCCTTATACTCGAGCATTACATTTTTAATATTGAAGAATGACAAAAAGATAATAATTACAAATAAGGATTGAAGAAAATAATTACAAATCACTATATAGGATGAAAACACTTGAATTACAGCATATAAAAACATATGATTTTGATTCTTCTGAAAAAAATAATTAAATGTTTTCAAAGATTTGTGCTCTATTTCTTTAAGTTATATTGTCTCTTGCACATTTACTGTCTTTTAGAGACACTTATTCTCGCTTAAAAAGTAGTCCTTAACTATATAACTAAGAGGATCACTTTTGAAGGTTGCTTATGTGCAATTAAAGAGAAATCTTAGTATTAGAAATTAAAATTAGCACATCAGGATTCAGAAATCTGATCCATACTGTTAAATTCATCTACCAGTGCTAAAGAGGCCTTTAATAGATTTAGGCATTTTTTATATATTCTAAGCATGAATTTGCACTCATTTGATCAAAGGAAGCAATAATATAATTTGTCTGATATCTGAACTATTATGGCACTAGATGAATCTATTCAGGCAAGTAATTTGAGATGTGATGACCATACCTGAGCTAGGCAGGTGACTCCCTCTATAGACTGTGACAAGAATTAGCATTTGTAGGCTGTGATTCGCCTCGTCCCAAAATGACTGTCCAAATGATGACAGATAATTTACTAAGAGTATCTGTTTCACACTATTGATTGTAAGTCAAATTCAGATCTAAATTATAAACATTCAAATACAGGAAACAAATGTTATCCTTTAAAAAAAACACCAGACCTCTATTTGTTTAGTTTTACATTTCTGTGAGGAAAAGATGGAAACACACAGCACATGAAAAGATATATTTTCATTTATTTTTATTTTTTTTCTGATTGACAGTAATCAGCTGATTATTAAAAAAAAACTTGCTTCTCATTGAGTACAACTGGTTGACCCTTGAATACCTATGTTCCATAACTACTGCAAGAAAATATTGTGGTGTATCTTTCCTCATCATCTCATTAGGTGTTCTGGCCTCCATGCCAAATCATTCCTTGACCATGAGTTACCATTTCTGAGTATTTACAGTTTGAATTTCCCCTTCAGCCTTTAAGTATTCATAACACAGAAGTTCTATTTCAGCTTGATCTAAACAGGTTTAAAGCCATACAGTAATCATAGTCATTAAGAATAAGTTTCAAATGTGAAAAAAATTTAGCTAACTCAATAGCATCCTCTTCAACAAGAACTGATGGCAAAATGTTTACAAAGTTATTTTTAAAGGCAAATAAAAACCAACCACGGTAATTGATTGTCAGCATGGTATAATTCATATTCTCTTTAGTTGTGTGGGTTTGACTATTTCATTTATCAGGTCTGGCTGCTCCAAAAATTTCATAGTGATATCCATTCTGGATTATGGCATAGTTGTTTGACAAGCACAGTGGTTACTTTTTATAGTACTACGGATAGTAGTACTATAAAATGCTCCTAATATTTTACTTGTGGTGGTCCAGTCACACAGTCAACACGGAACAGCTCAGGGTCTCCAACTATGTCTTTTATAACTGCCTTTTTTCCACAAAAGGATACCTGCTGTTTAACAAGGACCTTTAAAGATACCCTAAGATACCTAAAGATACCTTAAAACTAAATCTGTCCTTTATATGTTCTTAGATCAAAAGCTTTATGGAAAAAACTGTCATATCAAGACATCTCGAAGCAAATCATTTATGATGTGGAAAAGTCTCTGCAGCAAAGCTAGAGAGGTGAAGACCAAAAAAAAAGAAAAAGCAGAAGTTCAAAGAGAATTAACTACTATTCCCAGATATAACAAATTCATATTCCAAAGATGAAACTGTACATGTTCCTTGTGGATCTTCTCACTGCATTCAGCTCAGAATTAGTGAGATAGATAGATAGATAGATAGATAGATAGATAGATAGATAGATAGATAGCGAACTCTTGCTTTATCACAGAGAATTTTGTAGAAGTATGTCAAATATGTTCTAGTGAGAAGGTATATTCATCTATTTGGATATTTCTTCACAAGAATAAAGACCGAATTCCTCTTGGTATTACACATCATCTCTGACTCATCCTCTGTAACAGTTCAAATAGGAGCAAAAGTGTGGAATTTCTTCATATTCTGTTTTGAATAGGAAAAGGTAGACTTCCTTGTCCCACATCAACTTAATCTAAAATATATATATATATTCTTTAAGATACGTATTCTATTAAACAGATGAACTACGACTACCCATTTACAAGCAGTCATTTGTAATCAGGAAATAGCTAGTTGATACGAGTCATTAAATACTCCAAAATTTCAAGTATACTTCCGCTAGCTAGTACAGTCAATAAAATACAGATGTTCCAGTGCTCTTCAAATTTTTTGTTATAGATTGTTGACAATCTCTAAAATGGTAGGCTTGTAAAATTTCTGGAGTGCAATGGAAAACTGCTATCATTTTCCTTGGATGGGAAGATATATCTGTGAAAACCAAACATTTAGTCACTGCGCAATCATTTTCTATCTGAGAAATGGATCTTGCCAATACAGTCATGATTTTAAAAATGATCCAACTGAATTTAATAAATTTTTTTAGGATTTGTTTTCCTACTCTTATGTTAGCATATGTTACTCTTCTGTTACTCTTATGCTAGTTTCCTACTATGTTAGCATATGATTATTCAGACTAACAAAGTATTATTAATAGTAAGCCTTTTAATTTCATCTAGTTACTACTTATTTTATTCTCACTTGTATGTTGCTTATCCTGCTTCTTATATTCTTTTTGTTATGCTACTTACTATACTGTTAAGAGATTTAAGAAATATTGATCTTTATTAAAATAGTTCATGATAGAAATTTTTTCATTTATAAGACTCTTCCACTGAGGAGACTAGAGATATAAAAGACAGAAATAATTTTATGGCATCTTAAAGAATTGCCATTTATTATCTAAAGCACCATAGATGACCAGAGTTCATATCAATCATTACATATATTACTTGTGCATTATTTGTGAAGGATTTATAGGATTTCTGGTGTTCCCTGTGCATTTGATTTGACTTTTTTTTTTTAAGGGCAGATAGGAACATATATAACTCTAAATAAATTATATCAAAATAGATTTTCAGTTTGGTGGTTTGTTTTTGTTAGTGCTTTTTGGCCTGTTTCTTACTTTCTTTCATTAACCAATTAACTGCACTAATTTATTTACTTAGATGCACAGCACTGAGAGAAATACATAAATATGGGATTACATTTAAAAGTTTTGTATTTTCATCTTCACTGTCTCTTAGGATACCCCTTCTATCTTTCCTTATTTGCCAAAAATAAGTAGCCAAGACTACATTAACTGATATAGTACAGAAAAAAACAAGGGCTATTTCACAATAGCTGAATGGTTGGTAAAGGAAAAAAAAATAAAAGAAAAAGAAGAAAAACTTTATTAATTCTTTTCTTGCTGAAGTGCTTATTGCAGGGTGGCAAGTATTCCAGCAATATTTTAAATTTTAAAGTATTTTATTTTACTTTCAAAAAACTTATTTTCTTTCCATCACAAAGATGACTTACAGAATTACTGATGAATCTGAAGCTTATTCTTTAAAAAATAAGGTTGGGTTGTTTGGGGTAATTTTTGTTTTGCTTTGTTTTGTTTGTTTTTGTTTGTTTTTTGTTGTTTGTTTGTTTGTTTTGGGGATGGGGAGGGTGTTTGTTTCCTTTGAGAAAAATATGTCCAAAGTTCAGCTTAACCTAGCTGATGAAGGTCTGAAATTAATCAAAGGTGTTTCTTGTTCAGATCTGAGGCTAAAAATCTAAGACTGTTTTAAATTCTGAATAAGTCTTTTTTAACTAAAGTAGGAAGAAAAGCAGTCACCTTATGAATTAGGAGTGACAGAAAGAAGTAATCAGAAAATCAATCTAATTTGCCTGATTTAAGCATTTTATTTTCCTCAATCAGTCCATCCAAAAAAAGTGCCTCTGCCTTTCATGCAGACAGTGGTGTTTAAATTCTTAATGCCTTAACTAGATCTTCAGGTTCCCCTTAGAATTTATGACCACCTAACCAAAATAAAAACACTCGGTTCTTTTGCCTAAACGTGTATATCTGATATTACCTAAGATATATCAGACGGACTGTATTTTCCATGCAGTGTTGGCAGATCTGATGATGGAAGGCTGATGGAGAATTCATATCACTACAGTGGGCATCAGAGACCAGGACACCATGCTATGCATCAGCCAGCCAATTAATCTATGTTTGTCTCGTTAACATCCAGCAGTGTCTGGGGAACATATAGGCTAGCTAAAGATAGCCATAGTCTTTATTTTAGGGTTATTTGATCATCTGACAAGTTCTCTGAAGATTGATTTTGCTTTTTCTGGAAAGCTAGTTAGAAACTCCTCCTCATAGCTGCACAAGTTTTAAAGTGTCTGAAGTTCATGGATTCTGGGCCTAACAAGTCTTAACATTAGCAGATGCATGCCATTTAGTCTTTCACACTGTTAGAGTGTAAATATAGACAGGAAGTCAGATAGTTTTCAGTTTTAAAACTTGTGTGGTCTATTTGAGAATCAAGTAAAATTTTAGAAATCCTTTTAAATTTTGTCTTTACTTAGGTGAAAAGCATTGCTTAAATTTAGGGTGGAAGTAAGTTATAAATTAAACAAAAACAAATCAAGAAAATACAAAAGACCACCACTGACCTTTAAGGAATCTGTAAAGTAATCTACAAAATTAGTCATACAAAATTAAAAATGCTTTAGATCCATCTGGTTTATTTAAAGTGTTTAACTTTGGGTTCCTCTTAAAAACTTAATCACTCTTGATCTTAATAAGGACAATAGCAATGACTAGCATGTATTCAATGACTGAAACAGGTATACCCCTCTGTAACTGCCATCACTGGCCCTGTTTTATGATCTTATAAACTTCTGATAAAGCTGGCTGAGTGGTAAAGCATCCCTCAACTGCACCAGTTAGGCCCCAAAGAGCTCCCTTGATCGTACCAGGAATTCTTGCATGGTCCAAATGAGAAAACCAGAAACATCAGCTGCCTGACCAAGATGGGAAGAAAAGGATAGACAAACATCCTTTGAAGCCTTGGCAAACCACGCACCCAAGTCACAGCCCAAGTGCAGAGGCACCACTGTGAATTGTACCCCCAGTAAAATGACACCATTTTTACTGCATTTGAGGGAAAAAGCCTAACAGTTAGAAACCTGGATTATGGCCAGGATGGAAACTTCGTGATAACTGAAGTCAATCATCTTGCAAACCTATAAACAGTCATCCTAAATGAGGCCCTCGGAGCTCTCATGACTGCAGCAGGCTATGCCAGCATGTTCCTTTAAATCTGACATTCTTCAGATCTAGCAAACCTTAAAGTTTGTAATACTCAATGGGCCATTGCTGATGATGAAGTCTAGACTGATATCTTCCCCATACACCCATCTCCATACTCCTTGAGGTGCTTATAAGAAACATAAAAGGATTTAATGTATTTCACTGAACTTGAGAGGAACTTTTGATATTTACCTTTGCACACAGTGCAAGAGGGGTGCACATCATTTTACCTGTGTGAATTGATTATAGTATGAAGGTCACTATTTCAAATCTACAGCTGTCACCCTGAGATGGGCCTTTCGATATTGTTTTTCACAAGTTCTAGCCACTTTCCCAGGAAAGTAACTATAAACATAGGTGTTTATACATTCCATTAAAGATATGCCTTTTGATGGACGTCTCTCATGGCCAGTGAGGTTGGGAAGATGTTAACCTGACTATCCAATTCCTGGTGGTGGTCAGAAATCTATAAATACTGAAAGAACAAATAAACGAGAATTCTTCTTTCACCACACTTAAAGCTGCATCCATGTGAATCATTTTGTGCCCAACAGTGACAGCTAAGTAATTTTTATAATTGTAGTAAACACTATCAAATTGCTTTGTAAGTGTCAAAGTACTCAATGATTAAGTGTTGCTAAACACTTTTGCACTCTTATCTTTGCATCCATATACTTTGCACCTTTATTCTCTATTTCATTCCATATTTTTGTGTAAATCATTCAAAATTGCTTCTAAATTGATCTTCCTTTATATGCTTTAATGTGTGTAATAAGTAGAGTGAACATTGCAACAGAACTCTGTAAAGTTGCATTTCCACAAATTCATGTTAAAACTCCTTTTGGCAATATCTTTTATGGTATTTCTTTAAGCAGACAAACCACTCATTTTTGACACAAATGCTCTTTCTATTCTGAAAATATCAGATCCAGTCAGGCAAAAGAGGGGTTCTAAAAATTGAACAGACTGAGGTCTATATAGGTCTTAAAAGGCACTGCTTCTTTCAGTTGTCTTTTCAGTGAATCTTATCAAGTTACATTGTTTTCTCCACTAGATGTAAAATATTGACATGAAAATTCTTAAGGAGGGCCCCCCAGTAAAAGCTGGATTAACCCTTAAGAAGATACATATATTTACAGATTATTAGTGCTTTACCAGTAAATGTTTACATTTTGTCTCTTCATTATTACCTTTGAAGCACATCTATGAAATAGGTCTATTACAGATGCAAGCAACCATAAAGTTCATTTAAGCCTTCCAATTTTTATTACTATCCAGATATTATTTTGATATGTTACATATTTTAAGATTTCTCTGAAAAATAATTATTTCAGCTGTACTTCCAAAAATGAGTGCACAGAACATGCAACTGAGCAAATTAAAAATATATCTATTAATGCTGACAAATAACAGTTGAACCAAGGTTGTTACATTTAATGTTTAATATCTCATAAATATTAATGGCTTTTGATTAGTTGGGGTTTTTTCCCCCCTTCTGTTTAGGCAATAGATATGACCATAACATAAATGTATTTGTGCTAAACTTTTATGAAGATATTAATAACACTCTTTTGGACCAAATGTTTGGGCTATTATATACTAAGAAGCAAATTTAGGCTTGCACTAATATAGACTAACCCAAAACCATTTTTTTTCACAGGCAAATATTTCTGTAAATTATTTTCAAGTAATAGTGTTGCAAAGTAATTTGAAATAACTCGGTGCTTTTTATAAAACATCATTTTGAGGACACACTTCAGGCTATTAAAAAAAGACTGGGAAGAGGTATGCTACTTAGAGACTGTCTAACTCTGTGGTGACACACTGCATTGTAGAGTTTTCTGCTGAAGAAGAAAGAGAGAATTTCAGGGGAATCATATTAAAAATGTGTGTTTGATTTTTTAAAATTGTTATTTTTTTTTTTATTGTGGATTACCTATAGTTACAGAGAACCTTAAAGATTTTGACAACTTTTATAATTTTGTAGTTCTATGAATGAGAATTGGCCCATAGGCTAAAAATCCAATGCAGTGGTTTAGGATTTTTTTTCTTCTGGTATTTTAATGCAAAGCATAATTACAATTTTCTTAGGCTGCTGCAGTGTTTTCTGTCAGTCAGCATTACTCTCGTTGTTGCTTTATCTGACAGCAGAACCCTGGCCTGTCACAGCAGAGAAAATAAGAAGGAAAATCTCTTCATTGCTAAGTCAACGTGAAGGCGGAGTTGGAAACAAATGTAACTTTAAATCATCATTGCTATCCTGCCTTTTTTATTTAGAGGCATGAACAATATAGGAGAATATTTTTGAGTACTAAGAAAATTACGCTGTTATTTATTGTTAGACTTATCTGTTTGAAATTATTAGCTTCTGTTAAAAATATGCAAAGGAACATTTCATTCAGATGAATATTTGTAACCAACAGAATCAGTCATGAAAACATAGAAACGAGAGTTTTGTATTTGTAGAGGAACAGAAAATATACTTTGCTGTAACAGAAAGATAATATCCATAGCTCTGTTCTATTTGCTTTCTTTTTATTTTTTTTTAATTCATATATTGGCTATTTGTTTAAATCAAGAGATAATTACCTTTACTTGTTTACCTTATGTGAATAGATGTGACTGTGAGCTTTGGGTTCTCTTATTCTTTCTATATTTCAGGTTTCATTGCTAATTTTTTATTCAAGCCTTTAATTACTCAGTCTAAAACTCTAGTTAAAAATGCTTCTTATGTTCTTAAAAACAGAAGTTCTGAGAAATTCCCTACCATTGCCAGGAACTCTGAAATAAAACTTTATAACATACATTAGAGAGAGATATTGTAGTTCTTAACAAACTCGAATTCTGATAATGCTAGCCATCTCCCACGTAATGGTAATGACTGTAATACATAGCATTTCACTTCCACTACCAGTCTTACATAATAGTCTGTAACAAAACACTTTTCATATTCCATGTGTAAATGATGGTTTTAAAGATAAGGTTAGATATATCCTGCTTTATGTTCGCTGTTTTGAAGGTCTGGGTGGCACTGCTTTTCAGAGCAATGTTTGAACTTAGGACTCTGCAATAAAATCAAGTATCACCTTCAGGTCTCCTCATACTCTATCCACCTCCTGATGGAGAGGGCAACCCCTCCTCCCTCTTCCCCCATCCCTTCTAAACAGTCTGTAGACATGGATAACCACACTCCAGTTATGAAATTCATCCCACCAAATTTCAGTAATAGCACCTACATCTTAAGTACATCCAATTAAATCTAACCCAAGTTCATACAGTGTAATTTTTGTTATGGAGGGGTACATCATCTGGTTTCCAGAAGCCCCTTGCTTTCCCTTAGCCACCAAAGCAAAAGGCCTACGCTGTCTAACATATCTGGTGATCTTCTGCAGAAATCTCTAACACCTTCATGCATGTCAAGTGATACCAGACACAGATATTCAGGCAGCTCAGCCCAATGTTGCAAGATCTGTAAAACCAGTGCAGAAGGGAAAATCTGGCAACAAGTTATTAATTCTGTGTATATTTTGTATCTCTGGTGTGTAATGCCATTAGCTGTTAAAGGATGATTGGTATTTCCCTAAGAATACATACTGAGTTTACTTATCACTGAAATTAGCGTAGATTAATCCCACTCCCAGGTTGATGTGGAGAGGGATGTTTGACTTTTTGTGTTGCTTTTTTTGTTTCGTGTTTGCTTTGTTTTTCAGTAGCAAACTGTTATATCTCCACTGGACTTTGAAGCAACATAAAAGTGATACCTAGTAAGTACAAAACCCTTTGCTGGATTATATAATTTCTTTTCCCTGACTTTGGAACTAGAGTTTTATACATAGAGGCTGTGTGAAAATGCGTTCCTCAAAACTGAAAAGAAAAAAACCTGTATTTCTATCTGCCAATAAAATTGAATTGTGAGAAAATTATTAAACTGATGATAATAGTAAGAGTAGACTGGAAGAAAATACTGTTTTTGGCATTCTGCAAGATGATAATAATAGTAAAAAAATAATGGATAATATAAATGTGTTCAGTGGAGTAAATCCCATATCCATATTGGACCTCTTTGAAAAGAGTAATGGGTACGACAAAGTTTAAAACATTTTCCTAAGAACTCAGCAACTGGCTATTATATACTTTCTGAAGGGTAAGAGAATTGGACACTTTTTAGACTCTGCTAAGGAAAAATTATTAATAGAATCAGTTTTTCTCCAGTATATAACCAACCCATAATTTTAACGAAACAGCAATACTATTGGCAAGCTTACAAAAGTCATTTAAGTTACATACGTGAAATATTTCCCTTTAATAAGTGAAAAGAGAAAATACTACTAATAATTTAGTATCATTATTTATTAATATTCATGAAGCAATCTATAATTTAAGGATTTAGGATTCAGGAAACAGCTAGGTAGATTGTTTAAATGGACAACTACGTTTATAGAGAAAATGTGATGCAAAACTGACTGTAGATATTTCTCTAGAGGATTGATTTTGTATATGTTTATACAGATAATTTTGATATTATGTACATATACCTAATTTTATTTTTCTGTATCTATATATTTATATATAGATATTTTATATCTATATTTTAGTATTAATTTCTATAGTAAAAACACTACATAATTATATATTTTAAATATTTATAATACTTAGAAAAATAGTCATTACAACTGCTACAATTATTCCTTAGTTTCCTTGTTAGTCACAAAACTGGAGAATGCTTTTCTGATCTCTCAAAAGACTTTTGCTAAAGCCCAGTGCTGATAACATTCAATTCTACTCCTAAAAGCATGTACTACTCTCTGTTTATGCCAAATATAATTTTAAAATAGCATAACAGGAACAAGATTGTCGCTGTTGGACGTGAAATGATTCACACAGACACACCTCAATGTGTGACAGGAAAAAGAGTGTGATTTATTCTGTGGTTTCAGTATTTATAGATTCTCAACAACGACCAGGGATTAGTTAGGTTACCAACTTCGGAACCACGCTGGTCATGAGAAATGTCCATCAAAAGACATTTTATTAATGGAATGTATAAACATCTATGTTTATAGTTACTTTCCTGGGAAAGTGGCTAGAAACTATGAAAACAAGATCAGAAGGTTTAATTCTCAGGGAAATACTAGATTTTCTTTTTATTAATAGAATTTGTGTCTTACTTAGACACAGGACCTTCTTCTATAGAGTAGTGAAGACGCATTTGGTTCACTACAAAATAAGCAGCAAAAGGAAAGGATATCCATGTCATCCAAGGTTCTTTGGTTCAGTCTATCCCTTACTTTTTGACTCAAACTAATATGCTGAGTTCTGACACAAAAAGAATTATTTTTTTATATTTCTAAATAACACACCATTATTTATAATGGAGTTTTTTCTCTTTTTTTTCCCTCTTTTTTTTTCCTGTAATCATTACTGTATTTTTTCAGCATACTGTGAATGCTTTAAATAAACTTCAAATTCCCATCTTCATGGGCATTGTTTGTTTGTTTGTTTTCTTCATTTTTTTTCCTTAATAAACTACGTAATAGCAAGTTGTTTTGTGTCACATAATTGAACACTAGGAAAACACATGTTGTGACATCAAGCCTATTATTCATTGCATGCTTGAATGCACCACACACAGTTCCAAATGCCTAACTGGTCTCAGAGGTGATCTGCAGGGAATAAGAAGCAAAGCCATGTTAAGCACAATGAAGAAATAGTGCATAGGTCTTCTTCACTTGATAAATAATAATAGCTATGATTTTAATAGATATTGCACATAATTATTACACTCTATTAATTTGACAAATAAACATTTTAATTAAGTGGGGAGAATAAACATTTGACTTGATAGTCTCAATTTCTAAACCATGAAAAAATTTAAATGGCTAGAGATACATTTTAAAATATGTATTAAAATACATACATTCAAATAAAACCTTTAAATCTTTTCCTCTCCTTTTTTTTTTAATTTTACTTTTTTATTTGTTTAATTTTACACAGTGCAGCAAACTATTCCTGAGAGGCTCTCCCCTTATTCTCCCTGATGGAGATTATAGGGCATTCCATAAGAAGGACCATTTAGGTTTTTTAGGTTCAATTTCACTTAGTTTAAATATGAAAACTGAAAAATTCCATGTATGTACATAAGTTATAGAAAAATGTGATGACATTAACTGCATAGAATCAAACAGTAACTAGAGCAATAATATTATTATAATAAACTTGTATGCTACTGTTAATTCATGTATTAAATTAGTTGTAAAATAAATCATTAAAATCTGTCATTTTGCATTTCATATACTGAGTATTAAGCAAGAATTCACAATATATTAAAATCAATTTTTTTTAGTTAACACTTTGGCTTAGTTTTTAGAGATTAGAAAATTTAAACAGCAAAATTTATTTATTGCTAAAAAATTGTGTACTGTAGAGAACGGAACAAATTGGTATATGGAAATAAAATAAGAAAAAAATTCAGAAGAAAGGTAGAACATTACGAAGTTATTTAAAAAGTATTGCTTGTTTTTGACATTATGATAATGTTGAGTAAAAACTCTTAGAAAAAGCTGGTTTGGCTCCTTTGGCACACTATGATTAACTTTTAATAATGTAATGAAAGAAGATAGCCTACTGTATTTACAGATCAAGTCTTCAGGCCAAACACACTTTTTCTCTGCTTTGTGGTTTTTTTTAATGCAAGATTCCCCAAAATACTTCCAAGACTATCTGGTAGTGCCTGAGATTCATTTCAGCTATATTTACCTCAGTAGAATTCACTACAAAAATAACACACTTGCAGGTGTCTGTTGCAGAAACAAGAAATTTCATCTTCATTTGAAATGCCTAACCTGAATAAGCTAAGACAGTGGGTGTTTTTCAGGGATATTCTTATTTTTTTTCTTTACTTAAAATTAGGAATCTTTATTTTAGATATTTTGCACTTATAATTGAAACAAGTTTAATAGTTGCCAAATTGCTTACTCCTGCTGTGCAAGCACAAGCACATTGCCCAAATTATTGTTGGGAAAAAAAAGAAAAAGTGAAAACACCAATTGTTATTTCTACACTAGGGACTAGAGTGAATTTTCATCAATGTTTTCAGTTTCCTTGTCAAATCTGTTGTTAGATCTATGACTATGTAATTGTGCTCAGTAATTTATTTCATTATTATTACACCAGAAAAGGACTCAATACAAGACAAGGACTCAGTGACATTAGGGGAAAAAAGTCTGTGTCCAACTATTACTTGAAACAAAGATTTAAAGCAAAGTATGGAGTCTTTTTTTATACATTAGTGGCATCCTATAAGGAATGGTAGGACACACTTCTTAAAAGCAGCATATAAACATAAAGGGAAGATAAAAAAAAAAATAAAAAAGTATCCTATTGGATTCCTAACAGGTCTTCAAAGCTATTAAAATTCAACTTAGCAGAGGGAAATATGAAAAACCTCCATGCCTGAAAACTTACATTTTATCACTGGTTTCTTCAGGAAGTGAGAGATGCTTATTTAAAAAATATATATAATATATATAATATAATCCATATAAATAAATTAAGGCAGTAGTGCACTGAATCATGGTTTAGGATATAAGCACATCTTCAACAACATAATGAAAAGACAGAAAGTGAAAGGCAACAGTCAGCCATTTATTAAATTTCAATTGCACATATAGCTCACAGCTGAACATCAGAAGGAAGATATGATGAAAGATCCATGACTTTGGGTAACTGAGCTGACATCAGAGGGAATGTTTAACCAAATGTGTAAGCCAAATAAACTCAGGAAAAGGAAAATAGAGTGTTTCATAATTAAGAATATAAAAAAAATGATCCTCCTGGACTTGTACTCCAGACCCTTTACCAGCTTTGTTGTTGTTCTCTGGACACAGTCCTGCATGTCAATGTCTTTCTTGTAGTGAGAAGCCCAAAACTGAATGAAAATGAACATGAATGAAAATTAATTATTTTTGTTATCTTTAACTTTTTTTCATTATTAAATAATTTAAATTAAATCCTTTAGTTTGCCTTTGTCCCTTTGAATATTGTTTTCCCCATATTATTTGAATTTTATTATCTATAGACAAAATAAAATAATTTGCTACCAGGTTATCACATGCCTCTAGCATTTCCTTTCCTTCTCCTTGATTTTCTATCTCACATTTCTACTCTTAGTGATATTTCTGAGGCAATTTATTTCTGATTGTTGTTTTCTCAACATAATGAAATGATGTAATTGAGAGAACCTACCTTTTTTACAGTATAAAACACATAGTAGACAAGAATTCAAGGTATGATTCATTTATCATGCAATGGTACTCAAACTGCTTACTAGGGAATCTGCAGACACCCTTTCCTATGCCATTAGAGGATTTTAGCCTTGCACTTGCATAACACAACTGCCCATGATATCTGAGTCACAAGATGGTTTGTCAAGATTACATCGCTAGAAATCTTACTGCCACATTTATTGCCACAGTTAGAATGTAATATTTCCATCTCCAGAATCTGTAGCCAAGTGGAAAGAGAGAGCCATTGCAAATTTTCTTAATCTTCATTAATGGTTAAACAAATAATTCTTTTATTCATTGGAATTTCAAATGTCTTCCCTGCATGAGAAAAATGATATGACCTGTTGCTGACACTTGTGAGGATTTATACAGTAACAAGAGCCCAGTGGTTGAACTTGAACAGGAACCACTGAACCAATTAGGCTGGGAAAGACCTCTGAGATCATCAAGTCCAACCTATGACCAAACACCACTTTGTCAATTAGACCATGGCACTGAGTGCCGCATACAGTCTTTCCTCAAACATCTCCAGGGACAGTGACTCCACCACCTCCCTGGGCACCCCATTGCAATATCTAATCATCCTTTCTGCGAAGAAATTCTTCCTAATGTCCAACCTAAACCTCTCCTGTCACAGATTAAGACTATGTCCTCTTGTCCTGTTGCTGGTTGTCTAAGGGAAGAGGTCAAACCCCACCAGGCTGCAACCTCCTTTCAGGCAGTTATAGAAAGCAATAAGGTTCCCACTGAGCCTCCTTTTCTCCGGACTAAACAACCCCAGCTCCTTCAGCTGCTCCTCATAGGCCACGTGCTCTGGACTGTATGCACTTCTCTAGACGTGCTCCAGTACCTCAGTGTGCTTCCTGAATTGAGGGGCCCAGAACTGGACACAGTGTTTGAGGTCTGACCTGCTGAGAACAGGGAAGATTCCCTTCCCTAGGCCTAGTAGCCACAGTGTTTCTGATACAAGCCAGAATGTGTGGTTATAACCAACCTCAGAAAGAATATTAGTCACAAAAAGGCCAAAATCCTCTTGGCAAGCTGAAGTTATGACAGTGAATTGTTTCATTCTATTCAGTCTCATGTAGGCCCTGTGTTTAAGGAATGATAGAGCATAATCTCAGATGGCTCAGAGAAGAATACAGAGCGTGATCAGCAGGACAAAAAAGCATTGGGCAACGTGAGACCTATGAGGCAAAGCTAAGGTTTATGTTGTTAACTTTAGAGCAGTGGTTTAAACATATGAATTGCTGACATAAGAGAGTGAGTTTTCTCTCAGCACTTAAAAACAAAATGTGAAGACATTAATAAGCAAGTCTAGTGTTGATAGGCTAATGCTGTCTGTATGAAGACCTTAATTTTCATTGGAAACTAAAGACAACTGAAAATATTTGAAAGCTTTTATTTGGGGCAGCAGAAATTTAGCATAGTTTTTATGTCCACAAAGCTTTTGTGGTAAAGGTCTACTCTTTCAATTGTCATAGTGATACCAGAAATAGGAAATCTGAAGCCTATACCTTTAACCAACTTTGATCCTAATCCTCCTGCCTTACAGAAAAATGTAGGATGTTTCTGAAAAAACAGTCACCTTTGAAAGAGAACTTCTATTTCAGAAACACCTGCAAGTAGTTTCATTCTTTAATATTCCTCTGTTAGTCAACCTAACATCACTTCAAGAGGAATCAGCAGGTTGTTGGAAATACTGATTTATTACAATTGTAGGACTCCCAAATGAGTTGCTTTAAAACTGCACCAGTGAGATCAAAAGTTTACCTCACATTCCTCATTCATCAACGTTCCTGAAGCCTTAGGTTTGTATGGGGATACTTCTCACTGAAAGTGTGCAATAGATAATCAAGCATATGTTTTCTTAACACACCGCATCTGTTTCTACTGCATGTGGGGAAGCTCAGCACACCTGAGGAAGCTCAGTTACAGAGGATTTTTAGAGTCATGTTTACAAAGATTACTGTGCCTCAGAGGAAGTATGTAAAATTGTCTTGTTCCTTCATTTGTCCTGAGTTCTCTGAGAATCTGACATGGATTGATTTACATTGTCTCTTTTTGAAGAATTTGGTCTTTTTTCAAGTGATGCAGTTCATCAAAAGAGCTCTGACACCCTTAAGTCCAAACTTCTAGCACATCTTTCAAGTCTATCTACTCCTGCCCTCAAGATTAACTGTAAAGAGAGATATGAAGGAAGAGCCTGACAGCAACAATTGAATTATATTTATTTTAAAAATTGAAAAAATTTATATATAATTTCACAACTAGCACCAAACTAAATCTATTTGTTGCACTTATTTTGATGAATGCATATGGTTATGCACTAGCACCATTCTTTACAAAATGTGTTATTTAAATATTATTTTCTACAGAATAATGATTTATCATCTTCAATATTGCAAAATGCAGCATTTAATCACTCTCTGCTATAGGCATGGTAAATGTGAAGTTAATATGAGGATTGGTATTGCTGCTTCATTGAGAGAATACTGAAAGTAGTTATCTATTTATTAGAGATATATAAGTTGAGATATATATAGTATAAGTTGAGAACATCATGTAACAGAACTGCTGCAACAAAATCTCCATAGGCTAGAGAAATCAGATAGATAATACAAGTATTCTAATGCTACATTAGATCACGGCAGATGCAAATAGCTTCACCATCATCTAATAAAGTATGACTTAATGCGATTCTGTATTATTTGAATTTAATTTTTTCCACATTTCTGTTTAATGCAAAACTTTCAGATTTCTATGAAATTATTTAATATCTGCTGGGGAATTTATTTCTGTCAAATAATTTACAAAAATGTAGGAGTTGACAATAAACTGCACTCTGGTGGGGAATAGAAAATAGTAAAGTCTTGAGAAATACTTTCTGATGGGCATCATAAAATTCATTATCATTATAAGTGTACACACTGTGCTAAAAAGAAATTTAATTTCTTACAATATAGATTTCTTACATAATACAGATTTGTGCCTGAATAGGGTATACACTACTTTAAATTCTGTGAGCTTTTGTGTACTTCAGATACTCTAAGGGTTTGATCACACTATTTTGATCACACTTGAGACGAGCTGTGCTATTTTGAATGAAAAGGAGCCAGCACTTGAATATCTAGAACTCTTTGGGACTATTCCCCCAGCTAACACTCTTCAGAATCAGTATTTACACTATACTTGAATTACTATAACTGTTGGCTTTAACCCTTAGTTTTCCCATCTGGTACTATCTTCTGACAGGAAACAGTGAAATATAATATTTACAAGTATTTATCTGTAGAAATGAACTTTTATGTAACTATATAAACACTTGAAAATTAATCTACTATTACCTTGATGAAACATTTGTAATATCATGACATATTTTCTTCAGTTAGAATGGAAATCTTATGGTTTTTCCCTTCTTTTTCTCCAACTTCATCTCCCAACATAAATGGATGCATTCAAATACTACAGAAATCTGCTTTGCTGGATTATAGGCTATTTTTTTCACAAGATTTAGCTTATTTTTATCATATTATAACATTTATATAGAGTCTGGCTACTACCAGGATGTGAGTCAAATGCCATTCTTTTTGATGTTTAATCTTTGCTAGCATGCAGCCCAAACGAGGAGGTGGGACAGTTTTTGTTATGGCATAAAAAAGAATTGATTCTTCCTTTTATCTATATTATCTCTGTAGTTTCTAGCAAAGATCTACGAGATCCAACGTGACCTCTCCACTTACATCCTCCTTCCATCTTTTGGCCCTTGCTCCTGCCTGCAACTCCATTTCTTCCCACTTCAACACCATGACTTCTAGAGACCTGCTGTCCTTTCTCCTGTTTCTTCTCCTAACAATATAATCATACTGTAATATCCAGCAGCTTCTGAAAGTCAACCCTTCCATTCCCCTTTTCTTTTCTGTATCACTTCTTCCCTTCATCGGTGAACTCCTTGAACTCACAGATTATAGGAATTGCCTCAAGTTCCTTTCCTCTCAATCCAACATAGATCCTCTCTAATTTGACTTTTATTGTGCACCAAGGATATGCTAACATCAAGGCCTACAATGACCTCTCCATGTCAAGTCTCAGGGCCTTTGCTCCATACTTGAACTCTGCTGTTTTTATCATGACTGATCATACATCCCTTTTCAAAATCATACCTTGCCTTTGCAACTCTGGCCTCTCCTCACCATTTAACTAGTCTGAGTTGAATTTGTAACTGATGGGTCACAAGTGGGAAAGAGAGGATTCTGTATTAGACTTCTAAAACTGTGTTAAATAAAAATACAGATCTTTTCTGAAAAATACCCTTACATATTGCAATGTGAATTTCTTAATGTAAGCAACCAATGCCTGATTATCTGTGGCTTCTATATTTCTGTCATCTTCAGAAATTTTGTGTTCCACTTCTCTTTTCATATTACTTTTTGAGTTGTGAAGGAATGGGAAAGGCAGGCAGAAGTATACTAACCCCCTCTTCAGAAGTTTTGGGGGTTTTGTTACATATACAAACAGCTCTAAATTCTCATGCCATGACACAATATAGAAGTGTTTCAATGTCACAACCTTTATATCAGGCTTACGAATGAAATAGAATTGTTGGTACAGCTGAAAGAAAAATTGCTTACTTGCAGCTAAGCGCATATATATAAAATAAACTTTATTCCTCTGAATGATAATGAGTTCATAATTTGGATCTGAGTGATTAGTGAGGTCCTATAACTTCAGTGTTTTAATTTATTCATGATAGCTGATTCCCAGTTTTGAGGTGTCTGACTATCCCCTCATACATCTATAGGATGCTGTCAAGACAGTTAAAGATTTTCTGAACTTAAAAGTATTGTTAAGAGAATGTCACTGTGAAATTAAACATAAATAGTTCTGTGAACAATAAAGAACTATTATAACAGTAAACATAACGGTTCTGTGAAGTCAGAAATAGCATGGAATTGATTTTCAAATACTTTTTCCAACATTATTTTGGTATTTCTTTGATATTTTAAAGATTATTGTGCTGCAGTTAGGAAGATAATATGACACTTCAAAAAGAAGAAAACTTTATTCGAGTTAATTATTTTACCTGTAATCCAGGAAACACATTTAGGTCTCTAGGTGAAGAAATAAATCTGTGTTTATCTTTTGTACCCTAAAACAGAAGATTTACTTATGCCACTGACCAAAATGAATTCATTCTAACTATTATGTAGACGTATTTAATAATTTCTATAAAGTTATGAAATTAAAAAATTTCAGCTGCCAGAAAAAGTGAGGCATAACATAGAACAGTATTTTAAAGATTTGCAACATTTATCATCATAATCAACATTTCCACTTGCAAAAATCACAAAGTGGCTTTATAGTCTAGAAGCAAGATATTTAGTATAAATATTGTTTGAGCTCTGATTTGGTGTGGCGTGACTATATAATATGCCATAAAATAAAATATAAGGAAAAGGAAGGAAGTGTGGCACAGGAAGTAGGATAACAAATAAAACACAGTGTCTGACAAGATTATTTTGCATGATAGGACAAAGTCTGATTTTCAGTTTAATGTATTTAGTAAGTATTACAGATTGTGATATTGTCAAAATATTGTCAAAATACTAATGCTTACCTAGATCTTTCTTAGCCACTGATTGCCATAATACATAAGCACAAGAATAAGAAATCTTGAAATAACATAAAGCCACATCCTTCTTGAGTCCTATTTGTACCTCTCTCGTCACTAGTTTTGCAAATAGAAGGAAATACTCTCATTCTTGGCAACTGTGTAAGCCTCTTCCACTCCTCTTATGTTTCTCTCCATAGCACTCCTTAAATTGTATTGTCTCTTTTACTCCCAACAGCTGATCTACCCGTCAAATTGGCTCCACACAGGAATAAAAAAAAAAAATCAAAAATAAAAATCAATCAAAACCAAACAAAATCAAACACAAAACAAAGAAACAAAAAACCACCATCCTACAAAACAAACATCAAACCAAATCCCCTCCCCGCCCCCCAAAAAAGTAGACCTACCCTCAGTGATAGACTACTAACTTTAGAGGTGTATCGTCACTATAAAGCAGAAGCATCACATCATCAGGAGCCAACTAGAAGCAGTTGTGTTTTCTTATTTGCCAGTTCCAAGTGGTCAGCACAGCAAAAGATAAACATAAAAGATAAAGACTGATTCCTTAAAATGAATGTGACTTTCATAATAAGGTTAAAAATAGAGACATCACAACTATCAAGCTGATGTCTGAAAAATATTTTAACTCCGCCTAGCTGAAATATAGTAATACAGAAGAAACAGCACAAATTTAAACAAATGGGTTCTATTTCAGCTCTTCAAAAGGGTTATGCAGCACATCTTAAGAAGTTTTGTTTCTTGCGTGACTCTGTACTAGTTTGTAGGAGTAGATTTTATTCATGTTTTCCTCAGAAAATATATTTTTGAAATTCTGGTTTCTTTTAATACTAATAAGCTAAATTGTGCTAGGGACATTCCTCTGACTCAGATGCTAAATGATAAGGCTTAGCCAATGTATTCTACTTTGGGACAGAGTAGCTGTGGTAAGGATTTTTGCTCCTGGTCTTTGCTAACTGCTCCATTGTACCTGGGAATTATTGAAGACAGTAAATTGTGCAGGACTAAAATCATCCCAGGAACCATAGTAACAATTTAAGTGCAGAGACAGTTATATCCTACTGCCTCATAGCACCTGCTAGTATAGTTGAAAAACACACACCATCATCTTGACTTTATTAACCTGAGGAACAGAGAAATGCAATTCAGTGTTGATCAGTGCACCTAGAGCATGCATTGATTCAGTGTATGACTGAAGCTTAGCAGCTGTGCTGGTGGTACTTCCCTGACAGATTCTGAAATATTTGTGGGGTTTTTTTGTCAAGTCTCAACCATTGTTCTTTTACTTGTTGCTCTTGTGGTGGCTGCAATCATTCTGGAATCTGGCAGAGACAGACCTAGCTTGATGTGACTCTTAATTTGCATATACATTTATTTCCCTTTCATACATCTTATAGTCAAATATACAATATATTTCTGGACATTAACTTTTGATTCTTTTGCCAGTTAGTAGTAGAAATAATATCAGGGCGGAAAAGGTGCAATTAAACAGCAATAAAGAAATACGATGCAAGATTCATCTATTATCAATTTATATAAATTTAAATTCCAGATTTAACATGAAAAACTCCATAAAGTTAATTAATTTTAAATTATAAGGGATAATTCAAATGTTCTATGTTTAGAAGCTCAGTTACTTCTCTTTTTAAACTCTGGTTATGGAAGTAAACAAATTCTGATAGGATCTCTCGCATCAAAAATAATTTAACAGTGTGAATACCTATTAAAATGTATTTGGAAGTAAAACTACCTAGTGAACAGTAGAGAAATGTATTCTTTGTTCAGTAATATATCTAAGGTATCTGTTAGTTGTTAATTCATAAGACAAAACTATAAGTGAAATACAGGGAAGTTTTAAAAAGTAAGGTATTTTTCTATCATAATAGCGAATAAATACACCACAAATTAATTAATTTTGATTAACTTCAATTTGTTATTAATTTAAATGTGTAAGCTTAATTTCCTAATGCTTGCACTTCAGATAACATCAAATATATCTGATTTATAGAAGTGAATTTGTGACCTTGATGTCAATGTTCCCTCAAATTAAGTACATGAAATTTGGAATATGATGAAATGGAGGCATGGTTTATGTGTGTAAGTGTATAAACATTTGATTTAGGGCTATTTGGAGTATTTTACCAGAATTAATATTTTTGTGTCACAGTGATTATACTGAGTTTAAATGTGAACAGTCCCATAAGTGATGTACTTGGGAGATTTATTAACAGATGAGGATGTTTTAATGGGCTGCTTCGGGGATGATACTTTGATCTGATGTACTTCAAAGTACTTCACTTCCTGAAATTGGGAGTGAAAGTCATCTAAGACAGTCACATTCCAGCCCTTTAATTGCACTTGTTTGGATGCAGAAAAAAATAAAATTATTCCAGAATGAATGCAGCAATGAAGAGCCCAAAATATAGTCAGGATCAGTCGGCGAGGTGGGATGGATTCATTAGCTCTGGCTTTTCTGCTTGTGTGTATGGTTTATTTCTTTCCAGTATCTACCTCATAGTCTTAGATGTTCTATGTCTGCTCTAAAATTCTATGTATAATCTAATATTCTAGATATTCTATGGCTAATCTAACATATTAGTGGGAGTATACCTCAGCATTGTCATACTACTTTGCAAGAAAACACTAAAATAAAGAGACAATAATGGAAAAGACAGATTAACATCTTTATGTTGCCTTTAATGCTGTTACATAGGCACTGAAGACAGCAGGTGTTAGTTGTTATGCAAAGTTCATCCCAATACACTTTCCTCCCTTCCCCTCACCTCCAAAAAACTAAAAAGACCAAACCAAAACAAAAAAGCTGTGTCTCTTCTCCCTCTTATTTTGCTGGCCTCTGGATAACTTGTTTCCTTTTTGATCTTTCCTGATAACATCACTTTATGGATCTTGTTCAGATCTTGAGAATATATACCAGTTATTTCAGCTTGTTTAGTTCTTCATTTGTCTTCTAAACTCCTTTTTTTAATTGTTGTTGCTTTGTTTTGCTCTTCTAACTTTTCTCAATTCCTCTAAACATAGAAATCAACCTGTGTTAAAAGTCCACTTCTGCATAATGCCTGTGCATCTAACTCATCTATCTCTTACCCCTTTTCTCTCTCAGCTTGATAAGGCTAAGTTCTGATTATAAGTGAGATATATCTGATTATCTCACTTATAAAAGTCTGATAACGTCACTTGAGCCCAAAGAAAACTGGATACTCAATTACCTAGAATATTTTGTCAAAACTTAATTTCTACCAAGTTAAGTTCATTATACTGCAAAAGTTAATAGATAAAGTCACAGATGTACTTATCAGTATGTTCCTATTGATCAAAATCTGTCTTCAGTAAATTCAATTGTGTTTTCAAAGTGCCAGGATTCCATATTAACATTAACATTATCTTGACACTTTGCTTTTCAAGTTTGTAAATTTTAATGTGAATTTTATTGCAGGGAAATTTTTTTATCGGTATTATTAATTGTCAATATAATTGAAACTTCATGTGTAGCAGAAAGATATAGTTCAAAGGCAAGGGAATTGGTTCCTAACACAAATCCAAAAGTCTTGATATTTTATGTATCACCACACTTGTTTAAGAAAATTTTATATTAGAAACACACATAGAAAAAGCAAGTCAGGATTTTAACTTTCCTTAAAACATCTCCATTTGCTATAGAAAATGCAGATGAGTAAATAAAACTAGATTATTTCTTCTTCAAAATACATATTGATTTATCATGTCACATTTTCATAAAGAACTGAAAATAAAAGCATTACAGTATCTATTTCAACACCAAAGAGACAAATATATCTATCTATATCTATCTATATCTATCTATATCTCTATATATATCTATATCTGTATCTATCTATCTTTCCATCTGTATACCATTACTGAGAGGGACACAGCAAAGTTCTAAAGAATAGTACTAGCAGAATCCAAATATTCCTTCTGTTGTCTGTTGATAAGACAACTTTTATGTCACAAAGCTCTAGTAGTGCTTTTTTACCTTTCAATAAAGTGAAAAAAGAACTTGCAGAATAGAGGAACGAAGCCACAAAGAGCTATAGAGTCATTAGAAATACAGCATTTTAAAATGAGGTTTTACGCCCAGTAAAACCCTTCATTTTTGATTGTTTTCTTGACAGACTTTTTTCTTTTTTTTTTTTTTTGTCTAAATGAGGTATGTAAGAATGAAACAAAAATATGGAATGTGTTTATTTTCTACCACAAGATCTAAATAAACTATTATCACAAGCAGTATTAGACCATGTAAAGGTAACCTAATCTGTTTGAAATGAGATTGAATAGAAGCAAATAAAGCAATCTCCACTAATGTGTTTGCAGCAATTGTTTGAGATGGAAGATAACGACAAAGACAAGGCAAAGTCTCTAAAAAATCTCATGCACAAAATATGAGGCTCAGTCTTTAGAACCCCATTGATGGACTGAATTGCGCTTTTCAGATCAGCATTCCTATCCCATGCCACAGGCACACAGGATATGACCGTGAGCTTTTCAAACATCTCACCTGGCACACAGTCCAAGAAGCAGCAGAGAGGAATTAGGCAACAGTTCGATTATGTTACCCTTACAAACAATTGTGTCACAGCCATGTGGAACAAGCACACATTCATTATGGAACTGGGTTCTCCTCACCATCACCTGCCCTGATGCCTATATCAGGACTTCCAATCTTTTGAAGGGGTCCAGTGTACACTTTAGTACAAGTGTTGGATCATGCATATGGATACTTGGACGTAGTTAAATGTAGTGATAATCTGCATCAATCTGCAGCCAGATACCATTAAAAATTCTTCAGAAGTTCTCATGCTGCTATCTTTTTCTCTTATTTTCTAATGGAATTTTCCTTTTGTGCACTTCAAATTACTCAGATATTTATTTCTTGGAGTGGAGCTGGGAGAAACTGAAATATATGCTATGACTGGTTTTAATTTGCTGTGATTCTATACTTTACCTATGTATCTAGACATTTTAAACATATTTGTATAAAACCCTATGTCCATGTTGCTGGATTGTCTCTCTGCATTCACTAAAACCTAAGGCAATATTTTGAAATAGGAGTACTATTGCTCCACGTGTGAATGTAAAAAGAACTAGCACAAGAAAATTCTATGAAACAAGGATTTGGCCTTATAGGTAGCTTTTCTTAAGTAAACTTAAAGAACTGAAAAATAAGGATCTTGTCTCTAAACACTGGATTTTGAAACCGTTTTGCTGTCATGACTTTCTATGATTTATCTAGAAAATTTTATGCTAAAATTTACACATTTTGAAGTGTATGGTGAATTTTTCATAAATAATATTTTGTTCTATAATTTGAATTGTCATGTTAAAAAAATAGAAAAATGTCATCTCTAAAGCAGTTAACTTAAGCAACAGATTTTAAGGATTCATGGGAAGTTTACAGAAACTCAATGGAATGAAAAAAAAAGCAGCCAACCATGTTAAGATAACTATCTTATGCCAGTAAACAGTGTTACATAACATTAGCCTGGAGCTATGTTAACTTCAAAGTATAGATGCATGCATTTAACTTTCCAAGACTTTTCCAGACAAGTTGAAGTTTCGCAAATATGAAGCTTCTACTTTTGCTTGAGAGTGAAGATGTTGAAATTTTTGTTTGTTTGTTAGTTGAGTTTTTTTCCCAAGACAAGTTTGATATAAATTTTGTTTGGTATATTGAACTAATGACTTCTAATCAAATTTACTTCTACTTTCCTATGAATGTCTATGGACTACAAAATAACTTGCTCATTTGAAGGTGTTCTATGTCCTGGGGACAAAAAAAAGATGCAATCATACAATTATTTTTAACTGTAGTTCTTGGTAATTAGTATACAGGTGAATGTAGAAAGGAGAAGGAATGGAAAGGGTATTTTTAACATGACTTTTAACAAATGTGAAAGAGGAACATGGGGAATTCACAGTGTTTGTGATTAACAAAGGCACAAGGGAAGGAAAAAGGTATGGGTGGTCTATTACTGTTGTGGGCTTTGTTCTCAAAAGTATCCTGTTTTGTCATACCTTTTCATTTTTCTGATGACAAACTGAAAATTGTATTTGTATATGTATATTTGAAAATATATATAATGTTAGAGGTAATATATACAAAAGTAAAATGTTGCTTGTCTATTTCTTTCCTCACACTGGTAACTTCAGAAATACAAGTTTAACTCCGCCTCAATGGTTCTTAATTTTATCATTAAAACTAGATGCTACACAATAAAAATGTTTTTAGAAATGGAAGAAATACTTCCATTGTACTTCATTGTTGTCTTTCAGAGGTAATGTATAATATTAAATGTTCTGCTGAGCCTAATCTCTTAAGGTATTCTTTTAAAATATTTTATCCTTTTTAAATCAACCTCATTTGTGTAATAAGAGAAACTAAATTTGATTGCAATGAGTACTGTGTAAGCTATAATAAAGCTATAATAAAACTGTGTGGTAAAAATCTACCCAATCAGTTACACAAACATCACCTAAGGAATAAAATTCTAACCGTGATAACAGTAAAATAATTTTACAGGTTTTCAGAATTGTTCATCCAGAAGAAGCAGCAAAGACCTATGGCTTGCTTCAAACTCATGATATAAGAATCCCTCATATACTCTGAGTCTTACTGTCTATTCTTCTATCACCACAGTTTTACTACCAATCTTTATAAAGCACATATTCATGCCAACTTACTACTTCATATACTTCAGGTTTCTATTAAACATAGAATAATGTTTATTTATTTATGACCAAACATGCCTTGGTCTGTTAGCAACTGGTCTTTTAAATTTGATGTTCTTGTTTTTCTTCTTTCATCCTCAGGTTCCCAAGGAAGTTCCATTTCACTCCTTTTAAGGACAAGGCTTAAGTGATTCATTTTTAATGAGCTGAAACTTTATGATGCTTCAGATGTAGAATTTGTTTTTACTGATACACTTGTATTCCCGTTATGATTATTCCTACAAATTACTTCAGGATCTTGATATATTACTGACTTATGATAGTGGCTGGTACAATACAGAATGTTCACATATTTTCAAAAGACCAAAATTTAGGGCTCAGATCCTAAATAAAGATATTACGTACAACTTCCATATACACTGATATCTTTTTTCCCCTTCATTAGAGAATCTAATAAACTGCATTGTAGTGTTAAGACTGAGGCTTCTGCTCTGTATAATAAAATATTTTTTTGAAAACCAAATTTATTGGCCTGGAACATTAAGTAGCTATTAAGGACAAAATCACAATTCATGAAAAAACAAGTATTTTTTCATTCCTTTTCTTTCAGTAACTTGTAATATAAAACATTTTATTAATCATTTTTCACAACATATAGGAAAATTTTCCTTGTCTATGTGGCAGGATGTGTCCCCTCCCCTCTCTACTACAGATAGCTGGTGCATATGAAAGATCCAGCAAGGGGTGTTATGTGTTTGGGACGATGCCCAAAAAAATGGGCATCAGATGCACAAAAAAACTTAAGACACAGCCAAAATAGCAAAGCAAGACAATTTTATTTGTTGCATTACCAATTAAATATATACTGACCCCTGGAATTTGGAGAAGCTGCCAAGCAGGAGGAGGAGATAGAGCATGGCTCCTGAGTGGGAGGGGCAGGAGGGTAGTGCACCTTCAGGGAGTCCCCTGGATGAAAACTGTGCATCATGTCATTCTCTCTCCTTCACCCCAGGACCACAACTTATATTTCCTCCTCAGGAGTGGCCAGTTTCAATACCATGTCACACAGGGCCAATGCATGAGATGAGGTCACAACAGCCCATGATTGCACCTCCATGCCACAATGGCTTTATTGTCTATTGTTCCCCTTTCACAGGATGAATCCCACCAGGTGACCAATACAGTTTTGTTTCTGAAGGTTAGTCCCACCAGCTAACAATAAGTTCTTCTATGTTATCTTGTCAATGGGCACAACCGCAGACCAAATATGTCAGGCCTCAGACCATCTTCAATCCCTGACACAAGTGGTCATCTCTGGCACCAAAAAAGGCTCAGGCCCCAGCTAAGAATCAAAATCTTTGTCTGGAGAGCAGATACCAGAAGAGAAAAAATAAATATTCCTGACTGAGAGACACTGCTTTACAAAGACTATAAAAGACACACAAGTTATGACAAAGGCAGAAGTCTCCTACACACACATACCCTGATAAGCATTCAGGACTTCTCCCCGGAGTCTGAACACAGATTCTGGGGTTACTTTCCTGGAATTGAGGGAAAGGATCTCAATGTGTGCCCCACCAACAACTGGGTGGTAAGATACATTAAATCCTGTTATATTCTTTCTTCACTAGCTGTAAAATTAATGATACCTTTAACCTTGCACTGTATACACCTACTAGTAGATCCTTTTTCCCCTTATTCCTGTTTAGTGTATAGCTTATTTTAAGTCTTACGTCTGTTAGTTTTGTGTCTATTAAATAAATAATTCATTCTATAATGGACCTAATCAGTCATTATTAAAGAACTTGAGAACAAGAGTGGGTTTTGGGGTGCTGACCACCTCAATAAAGTTACTGTCTGCTGCCAAAGGCCTGGGAAAAGGCAGAGACTTATCTAAAGCCCACATCTTTTCATAACAGTCTTATTAACAAAAGAAAAGAATCTAAACCATCAGGAGTTTCACATACATCAGGATTTTTACCTTCAATGACCAAAAAAAAAAAAAAATTCCTAAAGAACAAAGGTTACATAAAAAAGTCCAAGCACATAATTCATTCCCAAGGTAGACGCACTGATCTCAAATTGTAACCTTTGAGGTGGCGTTTCTCAATATCAGTCTATCTAATGCATCTCTCTTTAGGACAAAAAACCAGAATTTTCTGCTCAGTTTTCTTTGAATAAAAATATGGAGAAAAGGGAGAAAAAAAAAGGTATCAAATATTTAATTTAGTAATTTTTTTTTTTATATCCATTTGTGATTAGGTCATGAAAGTGGTCAAATGTCCAAACCTCCATATTATTACTATTACTGGAAGACAAATTACTTATTGATGTCACAAAGTGTATATTCTCCTTTATTTCCTGAGACTAAAAAAAAACTCATGAAAATGGTTTTTATGCCTTAATTTTGTCTGGTTTTAAAAAACAAAGCAGATGTTTTTGTAAAGTTTTAGTTCCATAGGAATTAAGTCATTTGTTCAGCATGTGCTTTTTAATTAATTGCTAAATAGGAGAACACCAATGTATTCTTACTAATGGAATGGATCTACAGCTTCTGAATTGGTGCCCTCTTAAAAGTAATACATAAATCGACACACTTTCCTTCTTGTACATAGTTTAATTGTAAGAAATCCTTGAATACATGGAATATATTTACCTAGCTTTACATTTATGATTTGAAATAACATTTACCAAATAAGAGAATGTTGCCTTGACAATTCAATGCTATATATGCTATAAAAAGCAAAAGAGCTCAAATTACCATCTGAGACAAACATATGATACTAAAATAAGAATTCTTGAACTATTCATTCAAAAACACTGTAGATCAAAATTATACCCAACTATAATATAATTGAAAAATACCACAGTTTAAGGAAAAAAATACAGACCATGTCCTATAGATCATAAAGAAAAAAAAAATGAATTTATATTATAAACAATGTAAAATGAAGTTTGTCTTAAGAGTATAGCAGTCCCTGAATCAGTCTTGAAAACTTTAAATTACAAAATTTAAAAGGAGCAACTGATGGAATTGCGACAAAGTCCAGAGACCCAAACTCAGGACTGCTACAAGAGGCAGGCCAATGGAATGCAGGACTACAGCAACATAGCTCCTTCCAGGAGTTTCGGATACACAGTACCCTAACCACCAGGAGGTTTTTTACTGTTCCACCCAGGGTTAGGGTCACACCCAGGGTTAGGCTGTAGGCAACTAAAAAGCCCAGAGTTCCATGCACTGGGCAGCCATGATACCTGAAAAACACACAAAAAGGAATACAAGATAGCCACAAAGTAGCTCTCTTCATACAATATGCTTAACACCAGATTAAGACACACGGACTTTTCACTGCTCCACCTTGGGTTAGGTTTACACCTAGGGCTACGGTTACACCTAGGGTTATGGTTCAGAAAACAACAAATCCCAAAGTTCCAAGCACACCGCAGCTAGAAAAGGCATTCCAAGGCAAACAAAAGACTGCCATAGGGCTGGTCCAAAAATACCTTTCTTCCTGACACCAATATCAGGAAAAGGATCTGTTTACTACACAAACTAGGGTGAGAGTTATGCTGAGGATTTGGGTTATGCCTAGGGTAAGGGTAATGCCTAGGGTTTGGGGGCAGAGAACCACAAAGACCACAGGTCCAGGGATGATGCAGCAACAAAAGACCTCCCAAAGGGAATACAAGAAAACCACAAAATAGCTCTCTCTATAACAATTTACTCAACACAAGAATCAGCCCAAATCTCCTTCAACTGCACCACCAAGGTTACTGGCACACCAAAGGTTATGGTTAAGCCTCAGATTAAGGTTCAGAAAACTACAAAGATCAGAGCACCAGGAACTGGGCAGCTACAATAGACCTGCCAAACTAAATAGAAAACCGCCACAAAACTGATCTTTCTATAATTTTTTCCTTTTCACCTGTATCAGCCAAAGGCCCTTTTCAATTCTCCACCTAGTGCTAGGGTTACGCCTAGGGTTAGGGTTCAGAAAACTACAAATCCCAGAGCTCCAGGGACTATACAGCTACAATTGACCTGCCAAAATAAATACAAAATCACCACAAAACAGCTCTCTCAGTAAATTTTTGTTTGACATTTCCCTTGGTCCCATTGTCTTTGCACTGCTCCACCTAGGGTTAGGGTTACGCCTAGGGTATGGGTTACGCCTAGGGTATGGGTTACGCCTAGGGTATGGGTTATGCCTAGGGTTAGGGTTCTGAAAACTACAAAGCCCAGAGCTCCAGGGACTGTGCAGCAGCAACAGACCTGCCAAAGTAAAGAGAAAACCATCACAAAACAGCTCTCTCTGGAGCCTTTTGTTGGACATCTCGCTTGGTCCCGTGGTCTTTGCACTGCTCCACTTAGGGTTACACCTAGGGTTAAGGTCACACCTAGGGTTAGGGTTTAGAAAACTACAAAGCCCAGAGCTCCAGGAACTGTGCAGCTGCAATAGACCTGCCAAAGTAAAGAGAAAACCGCCACAAAACAGATCTCTCTATAAATTTTTCCTTATCACCCGTATCAACCAAAGTCCCTTTTCACTGCTCCAGCTAGGGTTACGGTTATGCCTAGGGTTAGGGCTTAGAAAACAACAAAGCCCAGAGCTCCAGGGACTGTGCTGCTGCAATAGAACTGCCAAACTAAATAGAAAATCGCCACAAAACAGCTCTCTCCGTAAGTTTTTGTTTGACATCTTCTTTGATCCCATGGTGTTGTGGTTTTAAAGAAGTAACTAAAAATCACTAGAAAACTTACTTATTTCTTGCTGTGAGATATGGATTAGAACAAGAACAAAACAGGCTTAAAACTTAAAAGAAATAAAGAAAGTTTATTAACAAAAACTATAAGAATAAGAAAAGCAGAATAAAACTTGCAGAAAACCCTTTTCTCCCCTACTACCCACCATTCCCTTGTTCACATGACAACATAGAGACAAAAAACTTTGGTATTTAAAACAGTCCCAATTCTTGCTAAAGTCTTCTCATCAGTCTTTGTAGAGAAACAGAAGTCTTTTTCTGCTAATCTATGGAGTTTTTCACAAGAAAACTAATTTTCTTCATAGCTTTTATTTCTCTGATGCCAGCTGCCTGAAAATCTGTCATCAGTTCTCTCCTCCCATTTCACATCACTCTGAGGTGTGTTATGGGCCATGAGTCTAGGGATGTCATTTTTAAGGATGAGTTATTCAAAGGCAAAAGTCCTCTTCATCTGTCTCTGTGAGCTTCTCTGGAAACAGAAGTTTTCACTTTGCCTCTGTTATAGATATGTTTTATGTTATTGGCTTTTCGCAAATATTAAGATGAATGTTATGTGTATAAGAATGAGAAATTTTGTTGTATTAATATAGTTTTCTTTATTTCTGTTATTGATGAAATTTAGAAATAGTAGTATAATACATATATGTTAGGTTATGGCATAGTATTAAAATAAAAACTGTCTTTGTTTGTATAACCCAAAGACTGAGAAAAAAATAGCTAGAGAACTCCTGCATTTGTAAACTATCTTATCCAGATGAAGACAGCAGTGACCAGAGCTCTGGGGGAGGAATTTATTGTGTTCCTGGTATCAGAGAATGTAAATCTCAATGTCGCCAAGAAGATTGATCTATTGGGAAGGGGGCAAGAGAAAACTAAACAGAAGAACACCAGAGATCCTAAGAAGAATGTATGAATATGTATGAGAATTTATGGATATGTAGTAGGATTCTGTTTTTAAGGGACAATCCTTTGTTAGTAAGGTGTGCTCTCTTAGCTGAATGCAGAGACACACGGCCGTATCTGTATACTTTACTTTATTTTTCTCTCCTAATTGTTTTTTTATTAAACTTTTAAATTCTATAAAAATTCTGTGAACCTCGTTTTTCACACCTCTACAAAGCTACAAATCTTCTATTTGTAGAATTTAAACTATTAGTTCTCCTCCTCTGTTTCAGCACCTCACTGTGTCACAACCACTTTACTATTTGCTCAAAATCCACACTTTGAACTACTCTATTCCTCCCTATATACTCTGTCATGAATTAAAGCAGTTTTTTTCAGAACACTATTGTCCATCTCCATAGCTTTAACAGAAGAATATTTCAGCTTAATTAAAGCATCTCCTTATTCTCTACCTTTTCTGAAGCTTAATTCCTTTCTTTACTGTCTCTGATAGTTTATAAAGTCTCTTTACATGTTGATTACTCTCTTTCTCTTTCTCTAGAAAAAAAGGATTAATCTGCAAGTCTCATCTGGGTAATTAAAAGGTTAAAATCTTGCCCAGGCTTTGTAGATGGTTCTGTGATCTCTGCTGGAGCAGCAGCTGGAGCTGTCTGCGATGGAAGATTCTTCATGGCTGCTCTGGAGAGTGTGGTCACTGTCTCAGCCCGCCACAGGTCAAGAGCTTTTTCCTTTCTTTGCCCGGCAGTCTCTGGTGAATTCAGTCACAGCAAAAACTGCAGCCGAGCCAGGGACCGGCCTGGCCCGGCCAGAGCCCGGGACAAGCCCCGCAGGCCCCATCTCCCGGCCGGGAGCTGCGGCAGGCCCAGCCCAGCCCCTGCCCCACGGGGCCGCATGGCCTGGGCAGGGAACGGGAACCAGCTAAAGCTCTGTTACCTTTCACAGCCAGGAAACAGAGACAAAGAAATTCCCAGGCTTAGGTCTGAAGGTGGTGTTCACAGGTTGATCTCACTTTTCAATGGTCAAAACTGCTGTCAATTTTTAGAAATGGCCAGTTTTGGGCCAGGAAAAAAACTCCCATCAGCCTCCAGCAGTTTCAACTTCTTTAGGTGTTTCTCTTTCTTTTCTTAAATGCCAATCTACCAGAACAGAATAGAAAACAAGTCCATGGGTGAGCCAATGATAGGTTAGATTTGTATTCAAACAGGGACTCCCAGCCAATCCCATCCAATCCTGAATGCAGACTTATCATTGGCCAGGGGTCTGGGCGGTGTGGAGTCCCCGACCAATCAGATGTGTAAGTGCGGGAATTTTGAACCCCCTAAGAAAAGGGCGGCCATAATAAATCTGGGCTGTTTGTCACATGATCTTCCGTGTACTCAAGTTGTTCCTGTCTCCAACCTACAACTACATAATAATATGGTTTAAAAAAAAAAATAAATTGTGAAATATCTTAGTTTTACTAACACAAGCTGGAGAAGGATTGCCATTATGAATGAAAGAAGAATTAAGAACTATATAAACATGCAATTCTTTTATTCAGTAATCATGGTGGGAGCAGGATTCCTCTAATCTACTTTTGATCTGCTTGATGTTATCCTCCAGTTTGGATAAGTCGTACAGTTAGGCTTGACACTGCTTAATAAAGAGGATCTCTCATCCTGAAGCAGAGCTGTACTAAGTGGTTTAGTTATTTTCTGATTAGTTTGGAAAAAAAGTAATTGAAAAAACCAAACACAGAGACAGAATTACCTCTTCAGCAGTGTGGATGATAGGGGTCCAGTATTTTAAATAATGCTCTAACTTATGTATGCCCTAAATGACTCCAGAGAAAATTCATAGGTTGCTTTAATATTCAGTAACAGGGCAAGGTATTTTCAAAATGTCTCCCCTCCCCTCCCCTCCTAATGAAATTTGATAGTGGCAAAAGTTGTCAAATATTATTACTGCATACATGGACTTTCTCTGTCCTTTCCCTCCCCAAAAAATAATCAGACAATCTTGAGGTGCAGAATAATAATGGGAAGATTAAATTCATTATACAGAATACAAACCCATATGCTTAGTTAGAATTTTATTTCCTCTACTGTTTCAGGGAAAAACTACTCACCCCTTGTGGTTTATATCAAATCAGAATCATAATGGTGTATTGATCAGTGACATGACATCAATCCATGAACTACACATGCCAGGTAAATGTAACCAATAAAACAGCTAAACCACATAGTAGACACTTACAAATTTTATTAACTATCTACAAGTTACATCTACCTGGAATGGAGATGCTCTGTAAGGAAAAGCATGCTGGGAGCCACGTGGGTGTCCCCAGGTGGGACAGCAGGACGTCTCTCAGCACCCAAAGTGAGGAGTAAGGCATGCTGAAAGGGCCATCAGGGACAAGTAGACAGCAGAGTTTAGGAGATCTTAGGAAAGTCTGGGCAGGATGAATAAGACCTCAGGGTCCTGGCACTGCTGCTTCATAGCTAATGCCCAGAAGTTCTAAGGACCTTACACACATGCACACACAGCTACAAGCTCACCCTCCTCCACAGCCTTGAGGTCTCCCTTAGGTGCACATCCTTCCTGCAGGAGAAACACTGCCCCTGGTTTTTGTGGTCCCCTCCTGCTCCTGATGTGCTCTTGATACACCCACCAGTGAGGAAGTGCCCCAGATGTGCCTGCTCCCCAGACTGGGATCCGTGCAGAGTGCCACTCTGCTGTCAGCCTGTTGCTGGGTAGCAGTTGTGCTGTTTAACCTGGGCAAGGTTCAAGGTGACCAAGGGCACTGCTGGTGGGGATGGAATCTCTCAGACAGCTGCAGCTGATCAGTTGAAACTTCTTCACAGTATGATGACACCCTTATTTAAAATGTCTTCAGGTAATTCCCTCATTGATGTTTAATTCTGCTAATATCTGTTTAAAACTGATACTATCTATTTTCCTAGTTTTGCCAGTTTTTGATGAACAAGCTGTCCAGAATAGGCAGGTTTGGGTATTCCATTCGCATATGGTATCTGAATTTAGTTTCTATTGTATCAGTTATTTTTACTCAAAAACATATTACGAAGAGCAGATGGTGCAGATTTCCACCACAATTTGTATGTAGATATAAAAAACTGTTGAAAGTTGCAGAAATAAATTGTTTTGATTTCCTCTGTATTCATTGTTGGGACAAGTTTTTTACAACTACTAAACATTTAATTTTGAGTTTGTTGTTCTAATTAGGAATGGCGAAAAGAACGACATAGACTCTCAAGGAGTCTGAACAGGAGAATCTCTTAGTTTATTGCTTCAGGCCTGTTTTATAGACAGATACGTGGAAAGTACAGAAAGGAAACTCTTATTGGTTAGTTAACTGCTACATCACCATCATTGGTCAGTGGTGCACACCACCTCCTGACTTTCTCCTGCAAGGAAAACAAGAGGACAGACAAACAGCACCTGGCAGTTGTTTTCTGTCTCTGAGGATTGCTTTCAAATCCTCCTATGAATTTCTCAGGCTAGCTCTCAGACAGGATCGAGCTCTGTGTAGTTTGTAATAGCCACAGGCACTCTGGTTCAGATTTAGCATCCATATGAGTTAGGTTTTTTTGAGACACCATGGTAAGAACAGCAACACTCATGAGAGATTTTAATTTACTTAAAAAACAAACAAACAAAATTATTAAAATTATACAGTTTCCCATTGAAGTCTATTGCACCATTTAGAGTTTAACTTTTTTTCACTAATGTCTAGGGAAAAAAATCTTGATGGCATTAATTGGTGTCTCATTCCTCTTGATAAGAGGATATTGATTTTTTTTTTTTGTGGCAGCCTTCCCCAGAGCACTTGTCATGTGCTGTGACAAGCTTGGTCTTCCCTAAACCATCAGAATCCTAATTCTCTCTGTCTTCCTTACATTTATTTTGGTTTTGCCTAGATTGTTAGATAGCTGTTGTTAGACACTGTATCACAGTTTCTTGCCATTGCTGAGGTCTTGACTTGGTGAAATCCATTATAATCCAGTATGTAATCATTTAGTACAGACGTGGTTTATTTTCCCTTTTTCATATCTATCTTCTCTTGCACTTTATGGACAGTACCTTATTTGGCCCCTTTTTATTTCTTTTCATTTGAACAAAGAAATATTATGGGAAAAAAAAGGAAAAAAGGGGGAAAAAAATAATTGTTCCTAACATTTATCTCATTGGCTTCTGTTCATTAATGGAAGTGACAAATCCATATTACCTGACCTGGTAATCAGGATTTTTTTCTCAGATGTCTTAATCAGTGAAGAGCATGAACACTGGTAACAACATACTTTGTTTTATCACAGATGTAAGTAACATCTATAATCTTTAGATTCTAATTTCCTCAAGAGCTTATTAAAAAAAATTAGATAATTTTCTAATGGTCTGTCTCTAAAGATGTTTCAGATAATGGAAATTCCACATTCAAAAATTAACTGCAGAATTTCTTTAACACTACTCTTTAAACTGAGGAAGACATAGCTCTAATTTTCAACAAAAGCCATATTTCCAGTGAAAATACTATCAATTTTTAAGTCTATCAGTCAAAAGCTACGTCACTATGATGATAATTAAGGACAGAGGTTTTAATTTAGAATATAGCTCTTCAGATTTTACTCTTTAATGTTTTGATGCCATATTGTAATGTTGTTTTTTGTAAAGCTACTAAGAGAGTGAAATAAGTATTTTTAGTTTCAAGGACAGAAAACAATGTAATCCTTAACAAAACAATTTTCTTCAAATACTTCCCTACTTTCTGGGTTTTTTTCCCCTATATTTCCCATCTCACTTGTTTTGAGCAGGTTTTTGCAATGTTTCAATGAAACTAAAAACAAACGCAATATATGTATATTTTAAAAATCCAACATAAAGACAAATATTTCCCTGTGCTTTTAACTGAAATGCAATATGCTTGGTTTTGGTTTTATTTCTCATTGTTCACAGTTTTACTGCTATTTAAAACTGACTGCCTCCTGTTCTGCTGGTTTCTTCTTGTTCTACTAGTTTCTACTTGTTCTACTAGTTATTTCACTAGAGTGGCATCCTGTCCCATACTAAAATCATAAGCTATGCCCCCCCCTGGTTAATGTACACCCATGAATATGGGGAATAGAAAGCAGTGAAGGTTATTAGGGCTTTAAATTTTCTGCTGGTCTAAATTAGGAGCTAATTATTATTCTCCCGAAGCAAGGAGAAGCAGGATAAAAACTGACTATGAAAATGCAAAAAAAACCCACCAAAACAAATCCAAACAAGCCTCCCTTCCATTGTTTGACTTAGAATTATATGATGTCTTATAGGGGTGCTGTTAAGACCATTATTTCCACTTGAATGATTCCTGACTGTTAGTCAGAGTAAATCTAGCCAGATCTAGCTTAAAATTTTAATTGCAACAAACATATTTGTGATGCATTTTCATAATATTTATTTTGTGAAAGCAAGAAGTGCTTCAAAAATACAACACACTATTATTATTAAGAAGAACTTCAGTTTTCTATAATATTGAACTATCACAGTAAGTTCATGCAAAGGGAACAAGTAAATAAGCAAGAACTTGTACTAAAGGAAATTTAAGAATTCGCATAGGGTTGAATTCCAGGTTATTATTATAGGAATAAAAGCTATTTTTTTCCTGTGATTGGAAATCAGAAGGCATTTCCAGCAAGATTTCTGTAAATCTTTTGGTATAGCTATCTTTATGTCTTCTTGTTTACAAGCTGGGGGTCTTCTCCCCCAGAAGAGAAAATTAAAATCCACTGTATTTGAAAGAAAGGCAATTAAAGTTGTGTTGTCACAAAAAAATTCAGGTTGGGTGGAATCTTGAGAGGTCTCCAGTCCAACCTCGTGCTCAGAGCAAGGTAAGCTCTAAGGATGCCTAGGTATTTTTCCAGTTGAATCTTTTAAACTCCAAAGGATGACATATTTCTGTGAGCACCTGTACGATTACAGTTGCCCATCTCAAAACACTGCTAAAGTTAAAATGAACCACCACAGAGCAAACTTGAGAGGGAACAGAAGGGAAGGATTTGAATCATTTGTTAGGAAGGCTCTAATTCCAGGCCTAATGGAGGTAATATCTGTTTAGCACATCCTGGTTAACATCCAGAAAAAAAACCCATCTGTGGCAAACAGTGAGAAAAGAAGCAACTGCTCATACATGTATCGCCTTAAGTTATTTGAATGTTATCTCTGCCCTGTGGATACCTGTATAAAGGACTGTATAAAGGTGGTACCACCAGAAGAACAACACAAGAACCCTCACCACCAAAATGCCCAGGGTGATGAGGGACCAACGGGATGCTGCTGGATACATTGCTGGTGACTATCTTCTGCTTGATCTGTCTCTCTCCACTCTCCCCCACTTTTCTATGTCTTTCTATCTCTCTATCTTACCTTTACTATTAAATAACACCCATGTTACCGACTTCAGCATATGGTCTCATTTGCACTTTAATTCAGTCAGAGGCATCTCCCACTAATCAGATCATATTAGTACCTTGATTACCTTCATGACTCTTATTTCCAGTCAGAACCTCACCTCTTTCAACTTTGCCCTTGTCCTGCCACCAAGCAGGTCCATGAAGACCTTGGCTCCTTCTTGTCAGTAGCCTCCCTCATAGCCCCTCGGTGGAGCTCAGTACTTTTAGGCTGTATTCTGTCCCTGGGAAAACTTGTATGATTTTCCTTGGGGCACATTTCTGGATACATGGAGGATAAAACTTTGGGAGTAGTCCAAATGGTAAACTAGACCTAGACAATCCAGATTATCTTCTGCAGTAAAATAACTGGGTCTGTGGAGAAGAGGAAAGCACAGAGTGAGAATCACTGACTTTGAGTTCAGCAGTTTTCCCATTCCTGAAGCCTAGCTGGTATATAAGAATGTGGGTGAGAGGACAAAGCAGAGGGGTAAAACACAGCATGAATGAAGGTAGCAGTTAAGGGGTTCAGCTGTTTGTGAATGTGTTAATATTTGGAGAGGATGTGTAATATATGAAAATGTTGAAAGAAAATGCAGTGAATACATAATAAATACGCTGTGGGCCTGCAGCAGCCCTACCTAGTAGGAACAGCACAGGGCAGGGCTTCCTCGGGGTCAGGGCTGGTGTTGGCTACCTGGATCTGGCAGGAGATGGTTAAAGCCAGTCAGAGATGGTTGGATTTTCCCTCTTCTCATGTTGTTTCCCAATGGGAACTGGCCTGGGGACTGCCTCTGACTGGCTGGGGCCAAAGTCTTGACAGAAATGGGGTGGAGGAAAATCACCACTTTGTGTCACAGGGTAGGAGGCACTAACACCTCCCCATAGAAGTTTGAGATGAGCTGACAACAGGTGAAGGAAGAAGAAATGCCATCTCAAAGCCTTGAGCAGGGCTCTGAGATGGATGTCAGAGGGTGGTCATACCCATGATTTCTGTGATTGCCTTCTACTTCACCTTAGATCTGTTGGCACAGCATTTTGAAGACATTCAGAAGAAAAGCACAATGCCAAAGGAATTGATGAAAAGAATAATTCTCACCCTTAGGTTTTGGCTTTTTTAAAATATTTTTTTTAAAAAAACAATAAACTTTATCTCCACTCATATACCCTATGTTCCCTTTTGCCCATGATGGAATTTAACAAAAAGCTTTAAATTTTAATTTCTGGATTTTTTTGAGAGTGACATTTCTATTAAAGCTTCCAGCTAATATTTCCCCAATCTTAATTTTGCCTGCCATAGCATCATTCCCTTTAAATAGCTATCATAGGCTTGATGTTAACAAGCTGCACTCCATTCCTAAATTGAAAGATCATAAAACCCCTGCCACATTAAAAAACTATGGTATTGAATCAGAAGAGAAGAAACTTCTCAGATAAGTGCTCCCCAAAGTAAAACGTCTTCAGCTTTTTCTTTAATTCTTTCATCGAGTCATAATTTTCTTGAAACCACATTAGCTGTGAGACATTATTAGGAATGGAGAACACAGTTCTTGGGATCCTCAGCTGGCCTCAACTACCTCATGTAGTACTTAGACAACTTTTCTCAGCTATGGGAGGCACAGGTTCAATCAATTTTGGCTAAGAAAAGACCAAGATTTACCTTTTTTATTTCTTTTGCTGCTCTAACCATCAGATTTGTACAACATGAAAGTACTAAGAATAACTTTTTGTTATGGCTTTACACTAAGGATAATTTATCTTTTCTCAGATCAAGAGACTGATGTATCAATCAATGCAAGAAGTATAATTTCAGATGATGGAATAGAGCTCTGGGCCTAGGAGCATATCTTTTGTGATTTAGAGTCTCAATAAGATACTTAAATTAGATGTACTAGATGATACAAAAATTATTACTGGTTCAATTTTATTTTATCTCTTTTTTTCTAGACTTTACTCTAGATGGTATTTTGTATTATTTTAAAGTGTTCAATTTTATTAAATCTGTTCTATATGTAATGACTGCTAACAAGCAGCTGGGGACAACTGTTACCATGATATGTGCCAAAATTATACAGAATGAGATAGAATAGATATAATTCACTGTATTCCTGAGAATATTCTGTTTCCAATTCAAGATATTTAATGGATAGTTCCCTTTATCATCCTTAAAATTAATTATCATAACATTCAAGGAATTTGAACCTCATATGATTTGCACAGTCATGCTGAAACAATAATCTTCTATAGGAAATCTTATGAACAAAGCTCTTGAAGAAGCAGAATATAAGGAAAGATAAACCTTTTACTGATCAACCTATTTTTTTGAGAAACAAAACTCTCCTTATATGGCAGGTATCGCCCAATAAAAAAAAACTAAACAACTAAGCACCCCAATATTTCTAGCAGGTAAACATTACTTAGAATTAACTTCAGCTTCATTATTTATGCAAGCTCATTTTCCACCTGAACCCATACAAACCACTGCCATAAGGACTTAGTTTAATATTGTGGATGCTAACAGAGAGCCTGTAGAAATTACAGGCTACATAGCTATGGATGCTAGCTTTGGAGCAAGCTGCAGGCCCCATGGCCGCTCAGTCCTGCCTGAGAAGCTGGCCTGGGAAATTCACAGGAGGATTTCAAAACAATCCTCAGAAATAGAAAACAACTGCCAGGTGCTGTTTGTCTGTCCTCTTGTTTTCCTTGCAGGAGAAAGTCAGGGGGTAGTGAACCCCACTGACCAATGATGGTGATGTGGTGATTTACTGACCAATAAGAGTTTCCTTTCTGTACTTTCCACAAACTAATCTATATAACAAGCTTAGAGCAATAAACTAGAGAGATTTCTCCTGTTCTGACTCCCTTGAGAGTCTGTGTCGTTCTTTCTCGCCGTTCCCAATTAGAACGACACATAGCTTTCTCAGTCCAGCCTGAGAAAGTAGCCTGGGAATTCATAAGGAGGATTCAAAACAATCCTCAAAGACAGAAAACAGCCTTGCAGATGCTGTTTGTCTGTCCCTTGTTTTCTTTGCAGGAGAAGGTCGGGAGTAGTATGCCCCACTGACCAATGATGGTGATGTAGTAGTTTGCTAACCAATAAGAGTTTCCTTTCTATACTTTCCACGTATCTGTCTATAAAACAGACCTGAAGTAATAAACTACGAGAAATTCTCCTAATCGACTCCAAGAGAGTCTGTGTTGTTCGTTCTCGCCGTTCCTAATAGAGTGACATAATATCATTAATTCATCTAGTCTCATTCATTTCAAAAAATTAGTATTTTTTCCCCTTTATAGGATTCATATTTTTGATTCATATTAGAGTATTTTGCCATAATTCAAAGAACAAGCTGAATTTATGGCATGTACAAACATTTTATTCATAAACACATAGTAGGCATGGCCATTTTCTTCATCTTCCAACTTCAGTGACCTCTTTCCATTACGGAACCCAGTATAAGCTTGACCTGCTGCAAACACTCAGAGGGAGTATTTTTAGATACATTATGATCTCATACTGCAGTAATTTTAAAAAAGCAAATAATTCTAAAAATATCAGACTATTAGACAATTTCCTAAAATATTTATTATGAAGGACTAACAAATAGTGGCCACCGATAATATTTATTTGAAAAAATTTACGATTTCAAATTTATGATGCAAAAATTGATACAATGTGAATGAAAAAGAACATACCCAAGTATGTAAAAATTATTAACAAATCAGTATTCTAGGTAAGATAGTTCCTGAAACAAAGAATTAACTGTATAGTATCTAGTTCTGTTACAGACCTCTGGTTTTAAGGAAAAAAAAAAAAAAACTATACTGCTGCAATACATTGTTGCAGGGAATTAATCTACTGGAAAAGGAACAGAAAGAGACATATGCTGTGTTCCCTTTACCACTTCTAAGAATTCCTATCATAACAATATGGATATTTGTAACATTCTGATTGCAATAACAGTCTGATTATTCTTAAATGCTTTCAAATGAAAATGAATAACATGTCCATGTAATATGTTCCATTCTACATTCTTTTTTGATTACTTTAGGCATGTACCTAATAAAGCAACCACATACCATTTTTCAACATCTTTTGAATGAAGGAACGACTTTTTTATTTTTTTTCAGTTCTACATATAAAAAGATACCTTATATTATATACCTTATAAATATACACCTTATAAACTTATGAAAAGTGTAATCTAGTAGATTACACCTTCATGAAAAATCAACACATCTGTCTCTAGAGAACTAAAAATAGAAGAATAATTGTATTTAATTTCTATGCCTCTTTTTTCCCTTGTAATTTCACTATTGGGATTTAACGTGTAAAATTAAAGCAGGTAATTATGACTTTCTTTATAGGTAATATATTGAACATGCTTTGCTATTATCAAACACCCTATTTAATGTTTAATTTCTCCTTCAGATTACCATTGAATTTTATCCACTAAAAGTTCATTCAGATGCTCTTTTTTTCTTCTTTTTGTTTTTCCCCCTTTAATTTCTAATAAACATTAGAGATACATATATTGCTTCAATAATTACAGAAGGCAGTAAACTATTTTCTTCTGGATTTGTCCACCTAATTTTAGACTCATAAATGAGGTACTTATATTGTGACTATATTTTATGCTGGAAAGTGATAAATTGTGGAGGATAATTCAGGTAAGTAAAAATGAATTCTTTCCATTTACCCAATAGTAAGAGTATGACAACCACACTCTTATCTCAAATATTCCATTATAGTACTAAAAGTTAGATGAAACATGTCCAAACCAGTTTAACAGACTGTAGAAGGGTTGAGTCCAATTGCATTCCTTTGAGAAAAAGTTTCTATTCAGTAAGGATAAGGATGGCAGGTTAAGGATATGAAGTATTTAAAATTTCATTCTGACAAATAATTTTATTTACTATCATTATTATTTTTTAAGAATAAAAAAATTTTCACATGTCTTTTTGAGAGACTCATAGATAAAATAATTGAGAAATACTTAACTATAAAATCCCTTCTTTCCTAAGGAGAAACAGAAACTCTAAGCCGTAAGTTGCATTACTTAAAGTATTGCAGTGCATTTCTCACACACAGAATTTTTGCACAGTGTCTTATACATCATTTAAATAACCCTGTACATAAAATTGCTTTCACAGACAACAGGGAAAAGCCTGCTTTAAAACTAGCAGACAGGACAAAAAAAGTTGCATCCATTTTTTTTCTGTTTGATTATATCAGATGAAAGAAAATTTACTTCTAGGGATGATATATTTTGTCAAGGTTACATTCTAAAAGTTGAGACACCTGTTAGCTAGCAACTGAATTAGAGACATTACATTCTTTTAATAGAAAACACGAATCAGTAGTGGTGATCTACCATTTATTGAAGTGAACTCTGAGCCGACTAACAGCATTTCCATTAGTTGTGCAGTACTACAGGGCATGATGGAATAAAGTCATATTCTTGGGGCTAGAGGTTATTTACTTACTGTTGTTTATATCTGTGTTTTATTAGTGTGTTTAACAGTTTGAAGTTAATTTCAAAAGTCAAGGGGTTGCTTGTTAGTGCTTTTTTGTCCTTTTTTTTTTTTAATGGCTGGCTCTTTCATTTCATATATAAACACATGTACAGTACATGAACAGTGGCTTGGTGTTACATTCCACTCCAGAGTCTAGTCTCTATGGTTCTCTGTGACTTAATGCTGTGGCAGGACTGTCATTGAAAACCTCACAATAGACAAGTGAAAAGACCCTTAAATATTCTCTTGGTTTTAGGTCCTGATCCAGAAAGTTTCAAACACATGAAACCCCCATTCAGTGACACATTTCACTTAAAAATGCTGTGAACATTTTTTCAACCTCAGATCTCAGAGAAACTTACATGGCATAGGTATCTCAAGTGGAGGGAAGGATACCTGAAGAGAGAGCATATCTTATTTGGTCTGGAGAATCTCAGACATGAGTACAGACTGGGAGAAGAACTCATTGAGAGCAGCAGAGAAAGACTTGGGGGTTCTTGTGGATGAAGGGCTGGACTTCTGCCAACAGTGTGTACTCACAGCCCAGAAGTCAAATCACATCCTAGGTGGCATCAAAAGCAGCATGGCCAGAAGGGCAAGAGATGTGATTCTCCTCCTCTACCTTCATGAGACACCACGTGGAGTGCTGCACCTCCAGCTCTGGAGTCCTCAGCCCAAGAGAGGCATGGACCTGTTAGAGTGAGTCCAGAGAAGGGACATTAAGAAGATCAGAGGACTGGAACATCTCTCCTATGAAGACAGGCTGAGAGACATAGGTCTGTCCAGCATGAAGACTCCTGGAAGGATTAATTGTATCTTTCCTTTTCCAAAGGAGGTATATAAAAAGGAAAAAACAAAAAGAAGAAAAAAGAAGGGCTATAAAAAGGAGACAAGCAAAAGAGTGTGATTGGCTTGTGAGATTTTCTTTCCAAAGTAATTGTGACATAAATATATGAAAGTACACAAAGACAACTTTATATGGACTTTCTTGCTCTTTCCAGTCTTTTCTTGGTTTAGTACTCTTTTTTTTCACTGAAAATTTTACTTATAAGTAGCTTTCTAGTTGTATTTTATGTTCATATTACCATTTTTGCAAGCCAGTTCTACATAAGATAGACCACAAAATGTCACTAGTGTTTCTTTTATTGAACAGCTTTCTACTCTACAAACTTTCATAAAGATGCTTACCTTTAACAAATGTTACTTGGGCATTATTTCAATTCTTTTTTCTGAGTCAGAAATATTTATATTTTCATGTAAATTCTTTTAGCATGACTTGCCATTGGTAGTTACTTTATTTTAGAATTTTAGTGGTTTTTACCACCATGACATCCAAACACTTGAAAAATGCATGTGGATTTAATCCCAGATCAAGGCTTCCATTCCATGGAAGCTTGGGACTATGTTCCACACCTCTCCAAAAGGGCTGATTGTTCACTTTCCATCAGAATCAATGCTGTAGAGACTCAGGAACTAAACAGTCAATTGCTTTTCAAAAAACATGTACACACAGTAAGAAATAAGACTTCCAACTGAATTTGGTTTGAAGATTCTGGAATTGCAAAATACAGAACAATGCTGCAGGAGTCCGTATGCTGTTTCATTGTTAGATGTGTTTATACTGAGAAAAGGAAAAATAAAGACAGCAACAAAAAGAAAATGTGGCTTGAAAAACCATGTGCAGAGAGAAACCGATATTTTCTCTCTGCAGAAAACATTGCCCTCAAATCAGAGCTGATTAACAAGGCCAGGGATATTTTCATTGTCTTTCTTGCAAGCCATTGAATAACATCTGAGCTATTTTACAGCCTAAAATCTCTGGAAGCTCTATCAATTCAACTAGTAATCCTTAACAAGAAAAATGGCTATTGGATAGTAATGGCACATCCATGACCATTCTTTCTTCTTGTCTCTATGACACCTCTAAAAATTTGTGGCGGTCATGAAGACATGATACACATTCCACAAGCTCTATGTGTATTGTTCTTTTTAAACTTTGTGTTCTTTAAAATTTGTGGTCACGTATTAGGATGGTAAAAATTAAAAAAATTTCCTTCAAAAATATTTAGAAGAGGCATTTTTAATACCTTTTCTATAAGCACTGAAATTCATAGGGTATCTGAAGTTAGAAGGGAACTGGCCAAATCGGGTCAGTAAATGAGTAAAACTGTCCTGTGATCGAGAGTCACCTACCTTGCCTTCTTAGTGTGCCATACTTAACTGAGGCTCAGATGGGTCTGATGATGGCTTTGACTAATCTTGTCTCACCTGTTGCCACGACATACTTTACCACATCTCTTTGCTAGCTGCAGTTTTGGAGATAAAAAAAAAGAACATTTCCTCTGTCTCCACAAGCCACACATTTGCTGCATAATTCACATTGGCAGTGTCCACTTTTCTTTAGTACAGTCCCGCTCTGCTTTTTTTTCCATGCACTTTATGGTTCAGGCTCTTGCTTCTGTCGCATCTCTGGATAGCCCAGACCAGTCAACTGTTCTCATCCTTGGGGCTATGCTGCTTATCCGCATATACCTACCATTCCTATTGCTTGTGACTGTGGAGGCAGCTGGACCACAGCTGAGAGGCCACTCTTGCCCCAGGACTTGCCCTTCCTCTGGTCCAAGGCCTGGACAATGTCATCATCTCTTTAAGGCTCTGACAGGTCCTTGGCCTTGAATACCAAGGACATCACCAGCCACTAATGGGGTATAAAATACCCATTCAAAATCTTGCTATGGGCAAAAAGAAGTGCATGACTTTTATGGAACCAGGATTTCTTGTTAATATAAATAATTTTTTCACAGTCCAATAAAAACCACAATCAACTGCTATTACTAGTCCAGTTACAATGCCAGTTGCCTGTATAAAAATTAATACAGAAAGTTCTCATTCATAATACATTTAAAATAGTTCTATCATGACATTTTCCTACCATCTTTCTCTTCTACTCTGGTGCTGTGGTTGCCCTTCCAACATTCTTCAGGAGCATAGCTTGAAAATTTTAGATTTCCCAGATGAATTTACATATTACAAGGGAAGGATAAAACTTGATGCTTTGTGGTTCTCAGAAGCAGGATGGCAAATGTAGCTGCATCTTCCTGAGGCTCCTCTTTGGGTTCTCTTTTCCCTTTCCTTTGACACAGAGGGCTTTCCTCTGCACCTCTGAGGTCTTTCAGGACATCATCCCTGGCCAGCTGATTGCAATCCCTGAACTAATGGCAGTCATATGATTATGGTAATTTCAACCAGCTGCTTCCAACCAGCTCAAGCCATCCAAGGCTGGCCTGTCCCCCTGAGAGAAACCTGCCACCGTATCGTTGGATGTGTACGGAGGGTAGCAAAAGTGTACACTATTTGCAATGAAAAGACAACATCAATTAACAACCCCCTTTCGAATAGAAGCATGCTTATTTTCTTTTTCTGAAAATATATAAATGCATATTATGAAATTGCAGATGCCTTAATTTAATTTATTTGAAGCTTAAGTTGGTTAGGATGTCAAAAGTTTCTGAGAATTGTCAAAAACTACTTTGTTCTTTGTTTTCCTTTTAATGGAGTAACATACGTTATTTTGTCGTGACCAATACCTTATCCCATATATCAAAACACGCTTGTCCTTTAGAAAAGAATTAGGTATTGAGCTATAGTTGAACCTGTAGAATCCTACAATGATTGACTTAATTTTGTGACTCAAGCATAATTGCACTTTTCCATATACAGCTCTTTTTGGGAAAAGGTCAGCCTCTATTCAATTGCCACCAAACACGAAGGTCATAGAAAAAGTTCTGGTAAAATATAAATATTACCACCTTCAGCAAAATGTATCTCTAGGATTTTTTGATTCACTCAGTAATACAGTTTTTCTTGTTGACTCTTAATGACCTTTCCATAATGCTCTTCTTTATTAATATCACAGAATCATGGAATCACAAAATATGCTGAATTGGAAAGGACCCCCTGGAATCATTGAGTCCAACTCCTGACCCTGCACAGCAAGAGTCCTCCAGAGTCACACTATGTGCCTGAGAGCGTTTTCCAAATGCTTCTTGAACTCTGCTAGGCTGTTGCTGTGACCACTTCCCTGGGGAGCCTGTTCCAGTGCCCAGCCACCCTCTGAGTGTAGAATCTTTTTCTAATATCCTGCCTAAACATCTGACACAGCTTCAGGCCATTCCCTTGGATCCTGTCACTGATCAGGAGAGTGAAGAGATCAGTGTCTGCCCCTCCTTTTCCCCTCAGGAAAGCTGGAGACTGCAATGAGGTCTTCCTGCAGTGTTCTCCAGGCTGAACAGATGAAGTGACCTCAGCCACTCCTCATACATCTTCCTGTCAAAGCCCCTCACCATCTTTGTTGCTGTTCTTTGGACACTTTCTAATAGTTTAATAACTGTCTTATGTTCTGGTACCCAAAACTTCCCACAGCACTCCAGTGTGGTGAGGCCACTCTAGTGCAGAGCAGAGCAGAGAAGGACAATCCCCTCCCTTGTCTGGCTGGCGGTGCTGTGCCTGATGCACCCCAGGACACAGCTGGCCCTCCTGGATGCCAGGGCACTGCTGACTCATATATGTCTCTGTATTCCCTGTAGGTGAATAAATAAGAAAAAAAAAAAATCTGCAAGTCCTAGAATATTATAAGAGTCAGGCTTATGTGAAAAGAGGGGCCCATTTTACTAGAACATTTCTCTCAGAAACAGCTTTCATACAAATAATTTATTTTACAGTTTCTTTTCACTGTAAATAACAATTTACAAATCCCAGTCTCTTATAGTAGAGCTAAGGAGCAGAGCTGTGTGAAACATACATTTTACACCTGGAACTTTGATGAAATGGAGCCTGGTTTTTGAATTAAAATATGTTGTGCAAATTCCTACAATAGAAGGAAGAAATCATATAGGCAGATGATGGTATCAAGGCACACGTTTTACCACCAAATTCTTTAGTATTTCCTGGATTTGGGAACACACAGCAACTGACTCCTGATTTCAGACTGTGGTGATGTCTCAGTATGCAGTCATGCATATTGTCATATTGTATCTTATCAAATCTGAAATATAATGACACATGTATTAACATAAAATCAATATGTAGAATAAGTACACATTTTTGAATGCTTGCTAGAATAAGTCTTGTTAGAAGTCCAGAGGAGGACCATGAAAAAGATCAGTGTTGGAAGTTGGAACACTTCTCCTATGGATAGAGACTGAGTGAGTTGGGGTTGTTCATCCTGGAGAAGATGGCTCCTGGGACACTTTATTATGCATTTTCAATACTTAGAGGGGACTTATAAGCAATACAGAGAGAGACTTTATCACGGTCTGAAGTGACAAGTCAAGGGGAAATTCTTTTAAATTGAGAGAAGGTACATTTAGGTTGGACATAGGGAAGAAATTTTGCTATGGTGAGGAGTGAGACACTGGAACAGATTGCCGAGACAATTTGTGGATTTCCCATCACTGGAAACGTTCAGTGAGGTTGAAAGGACTTTGAACAGGGAAAGGTATCCTGGGCCATGGCAGGCAGGTTTAACTAGACAATCTTTCAAAATTCTTTCTAACCCAAACCCCTCTGTGATTCTATGAACTTTAACCCACTTAAAGCAGAGTTATTTGAAACTTCCTATAGTGAAGCTATTTAAACTGAATCCTTGCTTTTTTATGGACTTCTATCTCCCTGGAGATTTTGCTTCAGTGAAGAAACAAACTTGCATTGCAGACAAGCAAACCCTCACTTGAGTATGTATAATGCATAATTTACACAGTAAATACAGATATTTAGGAAGAGTGACAGCATAAATATATGAACAAATGAAGATAAGAGTTTATGTGTAAAAGTATATCCATTAATGCATCTGGAATCTAGACAAATAAACAAATTTTAAAAGTTAGTCTCTATGGCTGCTCCTCCAATCAGAGTTCCTTTCAGAGAATTGAGTTCTCTTGCTGGTTCATCTTTACTGACCTGAAGATTCAGACTGACAACCAAATTGCTTCCTGTCATCTAGGCTTTGACAACTGTTGTGTCTATTTCTAAGAAATGCAAAGTAATACAGTATTGTTTAACTCATTCATTGTAAGTCATTGATCATTCTAAAGTATCTAAAAATAAAAAATAACAAAATTATAGTATTCATATAAGCATATTTCCTTTAAAAATATATTTTTAATCTGCTACATCACACTAAAGTTCTCTAAATGAGATGGTCTGAAAAACTGGAAGTATTGCTGTCTCAAAACCTTTTGGGTGTGAGTATGGGGGAAGGGACAGGTCAGGCCTTGTTCTGGTGAGATGATGCCCTGCCCTGCCCTGCCCTGCCCTGCCCTGCCCTGCTCTGCACACTACAAACTGCACACCCCACACTCCCAGGCCTATATCAAAACCCTGCAGTGGCCACCAATCCCTGGCATACTAGAAGATGCCCCACACCTGCCTCTGGAGACCCAATCCATTACCAGAGTGGCCAAATAAGTAGAGGTCCATCTGGGGGAAGGGCCCAGGAAAGCCAAAGGGTTCTTAAAGCAAGACATGGGCTAAGTTAATGCTTTGTGAAGTGTTTTATGTTGATTGAATCCTGCACTAAACTGTCAGAGTTCTCTGATTTTCTGAAGTTGCCAGTAAAGGTTTTTGTTGTTTTGACTTCCTGAAAATATATTGTTGGTGCCTTTTCCATGCATTTAAATCAGACCACAGGAAAAACTCTAAGCCCTTTTTTAAGTCTTGTCAACAAAGTGTTTTAGGGGCTTACATAAGGATATTGTATTGTGTTTGCATGGCCAGGTCTTGGTTGTGGTGGGGGGTACAGGAGTGGCTTCTGTGAGAAGTTACTAGAAGCTTCCTCCATATCTGGCAGAGCCAATGGTCTGAGATGGACCCACCACTGGCCAAGGCTGGTCAGTCAGAAATGGTGGTAATGCCTCTGTGATAACATATTTTCTATTTATCAAACTGATTCAAAATTTAATCACACTTACTCTAATATTTTTAATAATATTTTAAAATTAATGTACAACACATGTGTCAAGTGGTTTACTAAAGTGATTTAGAAACATGAAAAAACATTTCAGTAACCTATGTTTTTATATAATATATTTTCATTGCTTCTCTCCTGTAGCCTTTCTTTTAACATTTTATCTTTCTTTGACTAAGAACCTACTTTTACAAAAACCCAAAACTGATGGAATCTCTACTTAGATTAATAAGTCCTTCCAGCTTTGGTTGGAATGAGCTTTGGCATTTATAACCCTTGACTGTACTGGGCAGATGGTAATGCAACAGGGATCATCTGATCTGCTTGTCACTTCAGGTCTACAGTGAAGTGACAAAAGCTTTTTCTTCGTGTTAAGCAAACACCTTACCCTGAGACACTGTGAAGATTTCTCCATCTAAAATGGTCTCTGCACCTATGGTTCCTTGAATCACAAGCTGGAATTCACAGCAGGCAAGAAACAAATTTTATTATGGATAGCTGAATTTTGAAGACTTCAGGATTCAGAGGATTTTTCTTTTCTAGTTCACTGCAGTAAAAAGATAAAGTCAAATTGTATGGACTTTTAGGCACAGAAGGTTATTCAACCACAGCACAATGGATGCATATGTTTCTGTCCTCAGTGCAGCTGGTGATGAAGCTGAGGACACATTCCTGATAAAAACATGTGTAACAAGCATATATTGGAGTGAGCAGTGTTTGGCTTATTTTTAGGCTGATCAGGATCAATCAGCCTCATTTTCCTGATTCACAACCATACCTGCACTGATCTCTCAAATACTAGAATAAATTTCAAGTCTGACCAAGGCCTTGGACCTCTTATGCAGTCATTACCTCTTACCATATTGAGTTTCCTGGTGGTGACACATTTGTGCCTACCCTGTAGTAGATCTCCAGGCTGTGGTCCTCTCCGTTTTCATGTGTCCCCAGTTTCTACCGAGGCAGTTGGACTCTTTGTTGGGGGAGGAGGGGGTGTCTCTCTCCAGATGTTGCTGTGATTCATTTACTACTTCCTGAATGGTCCAACTTGAAGTTTACTAGCTCTTCTACACATACACTCAGATCAAGTTGCTCAGACATACAGAAAAAGCAAGTCTGAAATATGATTAAGAAGGACAGAGTGTATCAATAAACACAGGAGTCTGCTAAACTAGACCTGTTTGGTCAGACCCTACTTGCAGTCAACCCATTCCTTTTAACAGTTTTCCTTATGCTTTCCCATCGTTGTTCTTCCCTGTTCCACTTTAATATATACTTTCCCCTGCCTTTTGCCCTTATCTGAGACACTCCATTTTAAAGGTTTGTATAGTACCAGAATTTCCTCACTGAATTTAATAAAAAAATTGTAGAGCTGTTTAGGCAGTAATCCCATTTGATTTGGATGGTGTTTCAAAGGGAGGCTTTCTTTCCTTGACCCCTTGGAGAGTTTCACACCAGGGATAATGGTCTAATCATTGTTCTTTGATGGTTTAAGGGGTATTAGATCTAAGGTTCATGGTCCATCATTGTTCAACTGATTCTAGCTAGGTCTCTGTGTTTAACTGGATTAGCTTTTACTCACAAAACCTAATATTCCATATAGTGAGCCAATTTGCAGTGAAGTGACACAAACATTTACTTCATATTAGAGCAATACCTCACCTTAACACATTGTGGAGATGTGCCTCTGTAAAATGATTTGTGGTTGCCATGCCTTCCATCATTAATTGAAATTTTAAGCAGACAAGAAACTGTTTTTCTTCATGAAATGCATTTAATTCTGGAAGATAGCACAGCGATCCAAGATTAACACATTTTGTGATGATCAGTCATACCAGGAAAGGCTTGTAGCAGCAATCATCCTTGATTAATCCAAACAGATCACAGGAAAGAGTCGGTGTGATTCTATGAAAGAAAGAAGGTGTTAGAAACTACTGTACCTCAATATAAGGAAATTCCTTCTTGGTGTGTAGGACTCTCCATCAGATGTTGATGTGCTGTGTGCAGTTTTGGACACCACAATTTAAAAAAGATGTTAAGCTATTAGTGAGTGTCCAGAGGAGGGCCAAGAGGATGGTGAAGGGTCTGGAGGGAAGCTTTATGAGGGGCATCTGAAGTCAGTTGGATTGTTCAATCTAATTCTCTTGTCTAAGAGAAGACACTGAGGGGAGACCTCATTGGGGTCAACATCCTCATGAGGAGAAGCAGACAGGCAGGTACAGATCTCTTTACTCTCATGACCAGTGACAGGACTCAAGGAAACAATATGAAACTGGTCAGGAAAGATTTAGGTGGATACCAGGAAAAGATTTTTCACCCAGAGGGTGGTTAAGTACTGGAACAGGCTCCTCAGGTGAGTGGTCACATCACCAGCCTGTCTGGGTTCAAGATACATTTGGACAATGCGCTCAGACACATGGTGTGACTCTTGGGCTGTCCTGTGCAGAGCCAGGAGTTGAACTAGATGATCCTGATCGGCCCCTTCCAGCTAAGCAGATTTGATGATTCCATGAATCCATGATTCTATTCTATGGGTCTATAATTAAAATCCATAACTAGAGGATTGAACTGAGTTCATTTTGAGTTGGACCATTCTTCAAAGAGAGAGGGAGCAATATATTTAACCATATGTGGGAGGGAAGAGGAATTGTCCACTGTTCTGGATATATTTCATATGTTATATATTTTCATATATAAACCATAACATGTTTTTTATGAAAGGCAGCACTGTTTACCAAGAACTGTTTTTGAAAGCTGTCGAAGAAAACTTCTGTGACTCTGATAGAATTCTGTATTGTAGTAGCTAACAGTAAACTTAGAGCATTTAAAGTCAAATAAGATTTCCTGTGTCTTTACTCTTTTTTCCTATGAGGGATGTGGTTTTGTACAGCCGCATCTGATTGAGGCTAATCAGGATAAACACAAAGACCAGAAAGGATCAAGGGAACAGTGACAGTCAAGAAACCATATTAACCCAATCAGTGCAAACCCGGGTCCTGGAATTGGCTACTCTTTCAGATGATTAAAGAAGAGGATTAGATCATTGTTCTTGATGTGAAACCTGTCAAGCTGATGCAACTAAACAAATTCTCTGAGATGCCACAAAAAATAAAGGGCACTATTGCCTCAAGATAGAACCATTGTGGTTTTAGATTAAATTGATAGTGTGGAGACTAAACGGATTTGTTCCCAAAACACATTAGTGACAGATACATGCAATTTTTATGAATTATGCAGTTTCCCTGTTCCCTAAGGAGATGTCAGGGTTCAGAACAAAACTCAATCAGTGAGGTGATTTCAGCTGTGTGGAATGCACTGTCCTTGGACTGTGCCAAGAATCTCTGTGGTGTGTCTTGGGTGTTTTTGGAATCTCAGATCTTTCTCCTGATAACTTTCCTGGAGTCATACTGGGAACCACAAGGGTAAAGATCATCAGGGAATACCTGGTTCATCACAGACCACTTCTCTGTCACCCAGAACCAAAGAACTGGCTGTCACTGTCACTTGTAGTCACCGTCTGCCCATCTGGGAAGCTCTTTGTCTTGTCTACAACTTCACAGTGATTGACGGGCTGTGGTCAAGATACTCCATTCTGCTAAACAGGTTAGTCCCTTGTCTGATAAGGTTAGGCAAAGTTCATGTGCTAACCTTGTAGCCAGCAAGGCCCAGCTGCCATGCCACTTGCATATACCATGAGATGCAGGGGGTGCACATAAGTTTGAAATTGTCAAAATTTTTCATGGAGATTTTAGGGATGTTTGTATAATTATTTTATATAATAGCTTCTTTAGCTATATGCAATGCATACATTTACATGCACAATATATGGACAGCTATAATTTAATAAATTTTAGGTGGTTATTTTCAGATAGTTGTATAATAAATATAATGCATTTTTATGATTAGGCATTATAGTTTTGATATATTCATCTCTTCATATGAAGTTAGTTGCCTTTAGGCAGCTTCATGCATGTGAGGTAATGGCTGCATAATGTGTGCATCCCAGTATATCTTCTAGTTACACAAGTTCCTTAGGATTTATCTTGCATCCTGATGAACAGGAAATCAAAGGGGAAGGAGACCAATATGGATGAACAAGGAACTCATGTCACTACTCAAGCGTAAGCAGAAAATACACATAACGTGAAAGGAAGGTCAGGACACTTGTAATGAAGGTAAAGAAGTTATCAGAGTAAGTAGAAATGAGACAAAGAAGGTCAAGGCCCATTTGGAATTAAATTTGGCCAACGATGTCAGACAACAGGAAGAGCTTCTTCAAATACACTAATAACAAAAAGAAAATGAAGAATAGTGGGAGCTCATTAATAAATGGAGAGGGGAACCTGGTAACAGAGGACACAGAGAAGGCAGGGTTACTCAATGCCTTCTTTGTATTGGTCTTCACTGAAGATCAACTGTCAGGGATCTTTGACCCATGTGACCAGGGTAAAGGAAAACTGGTAGGAAAACTTTCCCCTGAGGCAGAAGAATTAGTTTATATAAAACCTAGGTAAACTTGACTTCCACAAGTCCATGGACCCTGACAGGATGAGTGCAGAAAGACCTGGGAGAAGTCCTTAGCTGGGCAGCTTACAATGATCTTTGAAAGGTTCTGGTAATCAGGGGAGGTACCTGAGTGTAGGAAAAGGGATTGTGGGTGACCTCACCCTTGATGAGTCACAGCTATATCCAATAAGGATGAGTGTGATAAAAGGATGTCTTGGCTAATCAGGAGAAGATCCTGAAGAAGGAGGAGCTGAAGGAACTATTCAGAAGGGAGAGCTAAATGGGAGACATAATTTCTTCTGTGAAGGATCTGCTGTGAGGTCAGTCTGGGTCTGTAGTTAGAGCCTGCTGCTGGAGCTTGTAGTCAGAGTCTGTAATGAAATACCTGCAGTGGGAGTTTGCTGGTCAGTGAGTAGTTGGAGTCAGGATGGCTGAATTGTGGAGAAAAATAAACTGGGACCCTTTTCACACTGATAAACAAGAGTGTGTGTCTCAGCTCATTTTTATGTCAAAGGCAAGGTCTGCTGCAACACCTGTGGACTGGAAGGAAGCCACTGTCACTGCAGTCTTCAAAAAGGGGAAAAAGGAGGACCTAGGGAACTACTATCCAGTGACCCTCACTTCAATCCTTGGAAAGGTGATGGAGCACGTTATTCTGGAGGTTATATCAATGGACAAGGATGACAAGAAGGAGGGGGTCAGTAGTAGCACAGATAAATCATGCTTGACCATGCCTTCTGTGATCAAGACAGCTGCATAGGTGGATGGATGAGGGGAGAACTGAGTGTTATCTACCTTGACTTTAGCCAAGTTTTTGACAGTGTCTCTCATGATATCCTCATAGGTAACTTGTAAGTGTGGACTGGATGAGCAGCCAGTGAGGTGGATTGAGAACTGACTGAATGTCAGATCCCAGAGTGTCATAATCAGTGGCACAGGGTCTAGTTGATGGCCTTCCACTAATGATGTCTCCCAAGTTTCAGTACTGGGCCCAGCAGGGTTTCACTCGTGTGTCAGTGACTTGGATCAAGGAACAGAGGCGCCCTCAGGAAGTTCATTGACAACACAAACATGGGAGTAGTAGCTGATACCCCAGAGATCTGTGCAGCCCTTCAGAAGGGCTGTGACAGGTTGGAGAGATGGATAGAGAAGAACTGTCTGAAATTCAACAAAAGCAAATGTGGAGTTCTGCAGCTGGGGAGAAAAAAATCCCCTGCACCAGCGTGGGCTGGGAGCTGACTTGCTGGGAAGGAGCTCTGTGGAGAAGGACCTAGGGGTCCTGGTAGACAGTAAGTTGTCCATGAGCCAACAGTGCTCTTGTGGCCAAGAAGGCCAATGGTATCTCGGTTGCTTTAGGAAGAGCATTGCCAGCAGATTAAGGGAAGTGACTCTTGCTCTACCTGGTGAGGCCACATCTGGAGTGTTTGGTTCTAGGCTCCTTGGTAAAAGAGAGAGTAAGAACTCCTGGAGCAAATCCATCACAATGCAACAAAAGTGTTTAAAGGACTGAAGCATCTCTTTTTGGCTGAAAGGCTGAGGGAGATAGGCCTGTTCAATCTTGAGAAGAGACATCTGAAAGGGGGCCTTATTAGTCTATATGTGAAAGGAGGGTGTCAAGAGGATGTTTCCAGGCTCCTCTTGGTGGTGCTGAGCAATAAGACAAGAAGCAATGGGCAGAAACAAGCTCCACCTGAATAAGAGGTGACACCCTTTGCTGTGAAGGGTGACTGTGCACTGTAACAGATTGCCCAGACAGGTTGTGGAGTTTCTCTCAGGGGAGAGATTCAAGAACCATCTTGAAAAAATCATGTGCCATGTGCTCTGGAATTACCCTGCTTGAGCAAGAAGTTGGACCAGATGTCTCACTCTGGTGGCTGCTAATATCTGATTAATGAGACATGTCTCTGCCTGAATTAGGGTGCGAACAAGACCTTATGCGAAAGTCAATAACACAGATTTCATTTGACAATATGTGTGAAGTAGAGAGTTAAAAAAAAAATTAGAAAAGAGAAGGGAGAGAAAGAAAGCCCAAGCAAAATGTAGTCAACAACCATAGGTTCAGCAACATCCTTCTTCACCCTGAGCTTTTAGTGGTAGGGATCCTGAGGTAATTCAAAACTTGTAACTTTACCCATCTTGTGCTTCTATGGATTTCCTATGAAAATATCAGCATTAAGAAGGATTAAGTACAGCTTTAAGCTTTGTGAAGCATCAGAGTGAGACTCAAGTAAATGATCCTTGTGTGCTTTTGTGAATTATTCCTTCTGAAGGCAACACCTAGATTCCTGCATGTGCGGAGAAATATGTATATGTATTAATGGACTCACTGGGAAGTTCCATAGACATAGTTTGGTACTAAGTAAGCAGAAGCCTCCTGGCTCCCGCAATCAATATGATTTGTTTCTATTCCATCAACAATATAAAACAGCTAATTTAGGAGGAATGCTTTAATAGATATCTAAAATATTATCATGAATTCCCTAAATTAAAGACCTTATTCTGTAAAATAGAATTTGCAAATGTTATACAGATCCCCATAGGAGTCTCCTTTGTGGCTTGAGAGTGCTGAGAATCAAGGATTCCCTATAATAGATCTATTCCATAAAGTAAGGTAGGTTATTAATACACAGGAAACACAGAATTATTTTACGTGTCTCACTACCACCTCTCTGAAATGAGGGTTGAAAATTGTATAGCCTACTGTGAAATTGAGATGAGGATCTATGTAGTAGAAAATATTTACAGACTGATCAGACTAACGGCTATTAGGAGAAGGATTAAACTTCCTGAATAGGTATTGACATTTTGAGGTGCCCTGGAGTATCTGAGAAATGTTTCCTGTTCTGGTGGATATGCTTTAGAAAATCATCATTCTCCTGGAAGCCTCAGCTGACTGGAAGTTGCCGAAGGGTATCTTAAACTTCATCCTACATAGAAACAACTGAGTCAAGCCTTAAACTTTTAGATGTAATTACTTTTCTCATCCAATAACTCTGTTTACTAAATTTACAGTGACTACAATAAGAATTTATTGACATAATGTGCATGTAAATTAATGTAAATGCATGCAATACATGTAAAGTGTAAGTAAGTACTAATTGTAAGTGCCCTATTCTAAACCAAATCTCATCCCTGGATTACAGTTTACTTTCAAAATACTAAAGGCAGCACTGACCTTACCTTACAGGCCAAGTACTTGAGCACATTGGATTATTGTCAGAGGATGATATACATACAAGAATAATTAGTGATAATTTGGGTTTAAGCCAATTATTGTGTAGGCACTCTGCAAGTGGGATTTAGATCTCAAATGCTCTTCATGCTCTTAAAGTTTTACATCAATTTTCATGTGAAGAAAGTGCTCACAAAACACCTAGGCATATTGTGATGACAGTGCAGTAGAACAGTACCAATAGCAGCACTGTTATAACAACTAAGCAATAAATAATTTTAAAGTGAAGCCATATTAAATTACCTGGGAAATAATATAGACATTTTTCAAATATATGCTTTTAAATCATTCAGCAGTTGATTTCTCAACTTTAATGCTTTTTTCATCTGGCATGTAGAGAAACTATTATTGTTAATCCCAAGCAATTATATTTGTGTCAGGATGATGTAAACATTTAGTTTCTAAATTTTTGTTTAAATAAAGACATTATTTACTTGACTACTACTAGATTTTAAACAAACAAGAAAAGAAACAACAGACAGTTTGAATGGTCAGGCACCAAAACCATCTCAGAACAGCAAGTTCATAAATAATTTCAACATGAAAGACAGCTTAATAACAAAAGCAAAATTTCAAGTATCAGAAAACAATAGGAAAGAGAAATTTAAGGAACTAGGACTGCAAGCCTAAAATAGTTATTATACATTTTTTAATGTGTTCTACATAATTATAAATGTATTCCTATGATGTATTTAAAACACAGAAGAGTTGAATGAAAAATGAATTCATAATTTAGATCAGCTGTAGATATTTGTAGCTGCTGTGAGATGTGATAAATGTCAGTCTCTGAATAAACTCTTAATTCTAGCTTTTAAGATTTTTCCTACATTCAGCAATTATCCAACTTTGAAAGTATTGCTTTAGCCTCTGTCCTATGTCTGCAGACAGATAGGAATGTACCTGTGTCTGAACCAGAGACCAGCAATTTATGAAAATTGTTGCAATCTAGAAAGATGAAGTTTTCCTCCATGGTAAAGATATAAAATTTTCTTCCTTTAAAGAGCAGAACCACTATGTATAAGAACATGCTGTAGAAAGTATAGGGAGAGAGAGGGAATATGAAATATTTGGAAATGACAGTGATATGTAAGCTATGAGGTAAAGAGAGAGAGAGGGGAATATGAAATATTTGGGAATGATTGTGGTATGTAAGTTATGAGCTAAAGACAAAAAGAAGGAATGCATCATAGTGATTTAGAGAAATGAGGAAGGCCATCTTTAAAAGATGATAGGTCCTGAAGGCTGATAGAATTTGATATACTAGACAAATAGTCTATTTGTATTGAATTGCCGCGAACATTGAGGATGAGTCAACCTAATTATTTGCCAGGGAGAATTAATGTTTATAGGAGAGTACACACAGAATTAAAGTTTCTAATGACTAATGAACTTGAGGCTGCTGTAGCCCTATTCATTTGAGGAATTTTGAATTCATGGTACTTCAGTTTTGATTTCTGCAATATTACAAAAACAAATTGCTTTTCTTATGAACATGTCAGGTTTCTCTACCCTTTCTTCAATTTGAAAAGTGAATTGGAGAAAAATAAACAGAGACAAATTCTGAATGCCTGAGTAGCATGTCCTTATCTAAATAAAAGAAAAATGGTAAGGGGAAGGGAGATGTCCTGAATCACTGTCATTAAAAAAACCTAAAAATTTAAAGCTATCATTGCTCCCACCACTGAAATTTTTTTTCCCCATTTAATCTCTTGTCTCTGACTATTGTACATATTTGTTTCTAGAGAATTCCTTTTTCATGTAGATTGAAGTGTTGTATCCTGCTCTTGTAGGAAAAAAATCACACAGCTAAAGCATGAAGGCTTATGCTTCATTTAGTCTCTCAATGTTCTACTTGCTGGAACATGAAGGTGGGATTGACCCGTGAAGCAATTACAAAAATTACTCCTTAGCTTCTAAGGCTAATGAGACCAAGATTCTTCCCTAAGAATAAATGTACCTGAATTATGCTGAAGTTGCCTGTTTTCCTTAATAGGGTGTAACTGACAACTGCTCTTCAATCTGCCCTTGTTTTACCTTACTTTTTCTGGGAGCTAGAGAATTTGTTTCAAAAATTAATACAATAACAAATTAACAAAACTTATCTAAACAATAAAATAAAATTAAATAGTAAATTATCAGAAACCATGTACTTACAGATCTAATTTATGAAGCAGCTGCGCAAATGCTAAGAGCAGCAGAAGGAAACTAGCAGGTTAAAGAGAAAGTTCCCTTTACTTGCACTTTTGTAATGTTAATGTGGGAATGGAATCACCAATATTGGAACCAGATTCATATGAATAATAATCAGTAAAGGGTTTATGTGCTTTAACGATGGTCTATGTATTAAAATTTTAAAATGTTTTCTATTAAATTTTAGGCTCTTGTTTTTTAAAGTTTATTTTAAATTAATCATATCTTCTGATATTTCTATGAAATGTGAAATTATACCATATTTGAATTGTATAAGAGATCTGCATGAGAAATAAGTGCCTTATGATTTCATCCCCTGACCTGATAATAAAACTTGTTAGCATAAAACCAGTAGGAAAAACTACAGTGAATACTACAGCAATTCCCAGGGAAAGTTGGAAAATAGTGAGATGTGGTCAAGAAGAGCTGTTGTTCTCAATGTGTATTTCTGGGGGTTGGCCCCAGCATTATTTATTTATACGCATTGCATCAAGATAACTAAACTGAGATACGGGAAGGATACAGGTACAAACAAACAGAAAAGAAATACTGTATTTTAAGCAATGCATACATAATTCAGTTCAGTTTGAGATTTAAAGAAGAGAAAAAGAAGCAGCAAAGGGTTTTAAGAAAATTATTTATAACACAAGAAGAGTTAGGGCAGAAATTTCAAAATACCATATGTCAAGTATTTGCATTTAGCTAATAAAATTACTATGTAGTATAATTAAGAAGCATAGGTGTATGGCAACAATAAGGTAACTAAACCAGAAAATAATAAAGTACTAAAAACATTTTATTCTAATAATTTTTAATAGATTTTAGGTTAGATAAACTGATTACTCTGTGTGGTGTATGAATTGTTTTGTCAAAATACCTGTGACCATAGGAACTAATTCAATTTCATGTGCATAATCTTTTTTCATCTATGGGGACAATGATGTTTAGGATGAGTACTTATGAGGAATTAAAAAAGATTGAAACTGTCTGAGGTTTTTTGTCTGTAAACATTTTTTTGGGAGGGGGCAGAAATGTACTTTGCACATGGTTTTGCTGCAACTTAAGTTTAAAAACACTACCATCTCAGGAAACTTGGAAATACCTTGACTGCAAATCACAGACTCCTTTAAACAGAAAGATACCCATTTCATCTACTCTCCCTGAGAGACTCAATGCAGTATACACATCCAATCGTGCTGACATCATTGAATTTTAAATAAACAGTCAAGCAGGAACTTCCCTGCAGATCTGGAAAGTTTCCTTAACACAAAGTGGAATGAATGGTAGTATACACTTTCTCAGTAGCTTAATGTTTAATCTATTTACTCAAGGAGAATGATTCCTGATTACTAAATCTATCTCAGTTTGATGGTTCAGAACAACAGCTTCTACATTCTGAGGGGATATTCCTGAGAACTGTTTTTGGGGTTTCACCTCAGGGGAAGAACCTGGAGCCTTGCTCTCCATTTTTAAAGTAATCATGAAACCATATGAAAACTTGGAATGGTTCTAAAGGGAAAGACAGGTGTAAATGAGGAAATGAAAGAACAAAATAACGTATTTAGGTAAGAAATCTCACTTTTGTGCATACTATTCTGATTGCCAGAATTATAATTATTAGACACTGGACTGCCATTTTCTGTGTGACATCTGATGAATTAGTAAGATAATTCACTTTCCATAGTTTAAAAAGAAACTGAACATGTACTTCCATTTTGTGAAATATTGACTTTACAGTGATCACTACAACTCTCTAAGCTTGAATAGTTCCATATCTTCCATTATTCTTTCAGCCTTTTCAGTCTACCAACTCATCTAACCATGACTGTGAAGTACATTCTTTCTGATATTAAAGGATGTTCCAGCATCTTTTTGACAAGAGTATCCTTTCTCAATCTGTCAAGTTCATGCTATTTTATATTCATTTCTGGTGTTTCTGTAAATACATAGTCTGTTATGTCTTATAAACCAGCAACTGTTTCCATAGAAACTAAAGAGTTTAGTACTAAACTTAAAATGTTTCACATACTGGAGGAGTCCTAGTAGCTTTGATATTGCCCACATTAGTTCACAGCCTAAGAGAATAATACACAATAATAATAATTGTAATAAAAATAGTAATATAGACAGTTGTTCTCATTGAATGGGACAAATAAAAAACCACAGTCAAAAGTGATGAAAAAAAAAGTGAGACTTAAAATATATAACCTTGTTAATGAATTGAAAATATTTAATACTGTGACTTTTTTTGGTTAAATCTTAATTGGTTTACTTTGGAGCAATTTTTTTCTGGAGGGACTATACTAATTGATTTGGATGAGACAGGAAGAAGGAACTTAGACTAACCATGTAAATGTTTATACATTTTTATAAAAATTTAGTTTTATAAGGAATAGGAATGCCTCAATTCCCTTACAAATGGCAATTTTTACATGCTCCAGGAAAAAATATATATGCTACATATTTTTATAGTGATCAATTTAAAACCAAATCAAATTTATACAATATTTATAGTTAATTAAATTAATAAGAAACTTTATTTCAATGTTATATAAAATATAATATATATTTATGAATATTTTTTTAAGAAAGTGGGGTTTTTATTTTTGATTGTATGTGATAATTGCATTGTTCTTTTTTCACGGAGTTGAACTTAGAGATATGTTCCAGAATTGGTTTGCATTAGCATACTTAAGCTACTCATTTGTGAATAAATCTGGAATTAAAAGAAATGTACAAATACCTTATCCTAATGCTTAAATCAGAGGAAACTGCTTTATTTCCAAACTCTTTCAAACTCAAGTCAAATTTGAACACTACTTTTTTCTATTTTACAATTACTTTACTTGTCTGGAAAGTGGTTTTGGTTCTGGATTTATTATTTTGCTTAATCTTCAAAAATAAAACCAATTGTGATTTTTCCTGTTTTTCAGGCCAATTTGAACTATTATAGTTGAAGAGCACTTACTTAAAGTAAGCTTTTGGTTGCTAGCAAGTCTAAGATATTTTCCATTTGCTTTAATTGCTTTCTCTGTCTGAAACGGCTTATTACACTAAGTTGTGTATTTTTCTTGTTGAAACATCTAACACAGTGATCTTTCTTTCCAGCTGTTTACAATTTTTGTGTAATTCAAAATTACTTAGAAGTAATTTCTAACCTGAAGTAAAAAAAAAAATAAAAAATTAGGGGGTTGGGTTTGGTTTGTTAGGTTTTTATAATCTTTTTGCACTCAAATCAGGAGGGAAAAACTATGTATAGAAGAATTTACATATTTGTAATGTATAAAGGTCCATCTAAGTGAATGTAAGACTTTTAAAAAAAAATTATTTCTCTGTCATACACAAGAAAACATATGGGATGAGACCTTCATAAAATCTGGGAATTCTATCCAAGTTTGTATAAACAATATTTTATTACCTGTAAAGTTTAAACATATTTCTGAGATGAGAGAAGGTAATAAAGAAATAAATGAAAATAACTTCCCCTAGAAATTGCTCACACATGTAATAGGTTGAACAGAAGAATCTATTCTGTACCATGGATTTCAAAGCCAAACAAAATTAGAACATTGCTAGACTGTTATGGTTCATTTAATTATGTAGGAGATAGAAATACTTCTGTGCCAACCTATTATCTTATTAATTCATGGGATTAGAGTCCCAGAAAATGGTATTGTAATCATGTAATAAAAATTGTGCTGCTTTCTAAGGTAGCAACAGAGACAAAACTTATTCAGCTTCAGATCTATACATCCAAATGCCGCTTTTCTGGAGTTCAGACATGAGCAAGGCACTGAAGTTCCCTTTCAAAATCAATGGTGCTCTGATCAGCACTGTCAGCAGTCTGGAGACATTCTCAGTTGACAGGGTGAATTTTAGACTAAAATGGGGCATTTTAAAGATGGTTCCCTGCCTTTGAAAGTTGAATGCCATGTTGCAAAGAGATGATAAAAATCTCCTGAATTCAAAGCCCAAAAATAACTAAAAAGCATAGATGTGATGAATAACCTAAATAATAACATATCTATGCTCTTCAGAACAATAGAAAACATGACTGTATATCTCAGCAACCACTGGAACATGGAACAACATTTGACTTGGATGCACAAGCCAAAACCAATAAAGCTATCGCTTCACAACATGGTATGCCCTTACAATTTGTGGTAGAACACACTTTGCCTTGCAGAAACATCAGTAAATGGATAGGCATGTAAGTGTATGCCAGAGAGCATAAAAAAATTATTTACACGAACTACATTTGTTTCACATGAGGTTTTAAGGCTGAAATAGAAAATAGTTGAATGATGTGAAATTCCCAATGCAATACTTTTAAAAGGTTACTGGAGAAATCATTTGAATAGAAAGAATTATTACAAACATTCCGGTGAATAAATACAAATTTAATTTTGTTACATGACAACCTCTTCTGAATTGTTATCATCATATGATAAGTCTCTTACTCTTTCATTCTCTGAACACTTTGTTGCTTTGCCTAATTATTATCAAGGGCAACCAAGGTCATGGAAATGCAGAGTGGTTATTCAGTAATTTTAGTTCTTCTTGCATCATAGCAATAACTTGATCCTTGGCTTACACCCAAAAAGAAGAAGAGCTGAAGATGACTCAAAAGAGAATACAGTAGATTTTTCTTAGTGGTAAAAAAAGTTAGAAACTGTGATAAGAAACTTTTATGCCACAAACTCCGCTAATAGTCTTAATATAAAATGTAGTCATAGAAAAATAAAATAGGGCTTTACTAAATAAATTAATAAATAAAATCAATGTATCAATCAAGCACAAAAGAAGCTTCGAGTTTGAAAGATGAACTACAACTTATGTAGAATAAAATAAATATAATGTAAGTGGAAAAGAAGATAAACTACAAGTATCTTAATTAACTGTGAGGTACATCTATAAAACAGGTGATACAGAAAAGATGGAAGATTCAGTTATGATGTTCTGATCTCTAGAATATAAGGGTTGAGGTGTGACTGGCCAGTAACTAGTGGCATAGACCAAAGCAAGGCTAGAAGAAATTACTAAGTCAATTAGATTGTAAGATGCCTTGGGTGAAGCTATGGCATGTGAAGACCTAAGTTAAAATATTTTTTTAACCACCAGTGATGTTTGCTCAGCTTTTCTCTTGTAACAGGTTTAGGAGTAGTATTAGATCTATAAATAAAAGTAAGAAAAAAAGGGCTCAATAATTAATTAATAACAATTTTCTTTTGTTTCAACACTGCAGAAAATGAGAAAAAGCCTATGAATATTCAGTTAAACATCTAGATTTGATAAAAATATTCAGAGAGGATAAAGATAGAGTTGTCAGGAATCATCAAGTAGGGATTTGTCAAGAATTGACTGTGTCAAACTAATTTAATTTAGTCTTTTCATAGAAAACTTGGCAGAGTTCATAAAAGAAGTAATAAAAGTGATTCACTTTGACTAGTGGAACTTTAGTTTAAATGACATTTTAATAAAAAAGTACTCATGAAGAAGGTAAAATAACCAAGAAAGTGCATGTATAATCAAGAAAATAACTTTACATTTAGGTTATCAGACTGTCTTTCTAGTGGGGATTCATAAGGACCTATGCAGGAATTTGTTTTGTTCAGTATTTTCAGCTGTAGTTTTGGTAGAACTGGAGAGCGCACTTAAAATTTCCAAATGACATGAAACAGTAGGGAGTGCAAGCTCTCCGAAGTGTAGTTTTTTGAATTCAAAATTATCTTGGAAATATGAACAAATAGTCTGAAATCAATGGGTGAAATCTAAAAAGGACGACAAGAGGGGAAGGGAGGGGAGGAGAGAATATTTTTAGTTGGAAGAGACCTGCAGTGATCATCTAGCCCAACATTCTAAAGACTTCAGGACTGACAAAAAGTTAAATCATGTTGCTATGGGTATTGTCCAAATACCTCTTTAACACTGACAGGCTTGAGGTATCGACCACCTCTCTAGAAAGCCTCTTCCAGGATTTGACTACCCCTCAGTAAAGAAATGTTTCCTAACATCTTGCCTGACTCTTCCTGGATGCAGCTTTAAACTGTCCTTACAACTGGGTCATAGGGAGAAGAGATAAGTACCTCCATCCCCACTTCTCCTCCTCAGGAAGCTGTTCAGAGCAAAAAGGTCATGTGTCAGTTTCCTTTTCTCCAAATCAGAAAAAACAGAGCCCTCAACCATTCCTTGTGGGACATTTTTTCCAGCCCTCTCATGGTTTGTTACCCTCCTCTTTTGATGGACTTATACTGCATTTCATACACTGCAGGATGCAGTTTGCAATATATGTTCCTATTTTTCTGTCAGTAGAATATATTTTATATTAAGAGACAAAAGGTCAATAGGTTTCTGTGAATTATTGTAATTCAAACTTCACAAGTGTTTGGAAATTTATTAGAAAAATTATTAAAAAGTAACTGCAATCAGCATGCATTGCAAGATTTTCTAAACCAAATCAAGTTTTCATCTAAATTTACACAGCTCTATTAAAGTGATAATGAGTATAAATATCAATCTATCACCAAACTAGATTAGTGATATCAAAGAAATATAAAAATGGATGTTGTATGACAGAGGCAAAGAAAATCTACCTGGCTGTCAGTAAGACTGCTGAGGATTTCTCTCTTAATTATACCATTTACTAGTCTGTGTTAATTATTCAACGGTCTCTTTACCTTCTGAAATATTTAGAGAATACTTGAATTTCATCAGCAGTCCCTATAATGCATCTGAAAGAAATAGTAATGTTCTACTTTACAAATTTTGTGCAAATTCACTTTCATAACTTAAACCTGTGAAACTCAGTGATATATAGGAGGCTTACCTGTATGTTCTGATTGCCCTTTTCCCAGTAAACTCTGGGAATCTATAAAGTCTATAAAATATAGCTTGCAACCACATTAATTCAAATCAGCAGCCTCATAACAAATGGACTATGTAAATGTTTGAAAAACACTTGTACAAACTTCACAAGATGATATTATATGTTCAGTACTAGAAAATTATTTTTTGTTAGTAGGTTTCTTTGTTTTTTAAATTTAGTCATGTAGTCATTACTGATAAGAATGATTTTTTTTGCATAAAATGCTCAGTATCACTGATTTTTCTGTGTCTCAGTATACATATTTTAGTACAGTACACATTCAGAAATGTGGAGTTCCTTTGTTTGATAAAGTTTTGAGTCCTGAGACTTCCTGAACTACCTAAGATGGTCATATTCTTGATTTTTTTTTTTTAATTCTCATATTTACTTCTAGAAAAATACATCAATTTAGATTGAGTTATGGTAAGACTTTCATTACATATACTGTTCTACGAAACTCACTGTAGGCCATGATCTCCAAAGAATATGACTGAGTCTTACAAAGTATTTTCAAGATTTATCTGTCTGTTTACATGGTTAGATTTCAGTTACATACAGGGTCAGAAACCCAGAGTTTCAGAATAATGTACATTTGCTTCTTGCCCAGTTTTGAAGAGTGCAAGAGAGCTAGGGAAAAAAATTGGGAGGTGGGGCAGGATGAAGAGACAAACAAAAAGACAAAATGGAAGAAATAAACTAGGAGAATAAAAAACTCAGCTGAAATAGGGAAGAAGAAGGGAATGGGTGAGATATCCAGTTCAGAGACTGAAGTATTTTTGTCTTATATTAGACCAACATTATGCTATGGAAGTTACGCATGAGAGCAGCCACAGCTGGAGTGAATCTCTAAACTGTTCTAGCTGAAAGATAGATTCCTCTGAAAAAAAATACTTTTTAAAAATTCTTCCGTGGCATTACAGCTTTAACTGTATGCCTCCATAGGGACCTCAGACAAAGAAAGACATCAGCAATTATACACTTAAATCCAAGTTTCCCACCCACCACATGGGAATTCGGATCAATAGTAATATTGAAGTCAGGGGTATTTCCTCTCTTCATTTGATCTTTTCATCATCTCTACATCATCTTTTCATTTTCTCTTAAACGGTTGTAGCTTCTGCTGATGATTTTAGCTTCCTTAACTTCTGACTTCAGCTAGCTGTGGGGCCGTCTTCTACTTAACTAAGCAAATGATAACATATCTAGGTGAAAGTTCACCATCTAAGGCTTCAGCAAATTTGACTACCAGTGGTAATCAGGATCTTCAACCATTAAATAAAATAAGCAGGGAGTGAACTTCAGGCTCTTTTCCTGCATAAGCACAACATTCAGGCTATCATTACGATTTCCATTGTTTTACTACAGCTCCTGTGGAACATAGTCTTACACAAACAGTATTAAAATTTAAAGGTGAATTATGCAGAGTAAACCTAGTACTTTTGTGAAACAGGTTCTACTCTGAAAACCACTATTGATTTGAAACTCCCACTTCCTAGTCTGAAAATAAATAATTATTATGCACCTAAATAAGTCTGCTGAAATTTTAGTGTAAGGATGGACTCTAACATCATCACCACAACATCTAAACTAAGAAGAAGGCTGGATTCTGGGTGGGTTTATCTATTGCATTTTATTGGCCACATCCTTGCTGAAGGAGTGAGAACCTTAATGCAACTCATTTCCTTCCTCTAACAGGGAGTATTTATATATATATCACATCGCGCTACTTTCCAAGTTGAAAAAAGCCTTAATCATACTATTTTAATGATCCCCTGCACAGCTTAAGAACATGAACTGACCTGAAGCAGACTAGGCAGAAAATAATGTTTTCATATGGAACATTTTACAGGAAAGATCAGGCTGCTTTAGACTGGGACATTTTCAGATACTGCAACCCTAGCAATCACAAAAGTTCCTAACAAAGATATTTAAATATTTTCATACTTAAAAATGGCAATAATCATGTATAGGAATCTAGATGGCACTACAGCCTAGCACGTCCATTAAATCTCAGCTAAGTTAAATGAAAAAAAAAAAAAATCACCCTACCTTCTTTAATACTGTAGATTCCAAAACATTTAAATGAATATTAGATGCTTCTGGTACTGCTTACCTGAGTAAGATGGATACGTTCTAGATGTGTCAGGCCATCACAACAGTTATTGTATGAGATTCCCTACAGCTACAATACAGTTACAGGTTCATTGAATTTATCCTCTCTAGGATTAGAAATGTATAGAGGTTGATTTGATAAGCTTTAAAGTCCAGAGGAGGGATGGTATTTCCTGTGCTTGTTTGATAGGTTTTAATAAGATTTAGGAATCTTTTGTCCATATCACTATAAATACTATAAATACTGTTCAATTTCCTCACACGGCTTGTAACCTGGTGAAAACGGTCTCCTGAAAAGGAGACCAGAATCGTATATAGGGGGAGAAAATTAAATATAGTCACAGCAATCATGGCACATCAGTGCATGACAAGAATCTTCAAAAATTGCCCATAAATTACCCACTTGCCTAAAAAATATAAATAAATCTTGGACAATTTAAAGGTCCAACTGAGTAAAGTCCTGAGCTGCTTTGAGCAGTACATAGGACTTTGGTGTATTTAAGCCTGAAATATGGAAAGGAAATGCAGAAATCAAGGATCCCTCTATTTGAAATGAAATAAAAAGGTATAACCTTCCACATAATCCTAGATTACAGTGTTGTGAAATACCATCTGTCCCTGACGTTTAAACCTATATATGGAGCTAACTACACAAAGTGTCATACCTATAGTCCTGATCCTGAAATACTTCCTCATGGTGTGTTTGCCAGAAGGGATACCAAGGGCACTAGACAGAGCAATTAAGAGTGTTCTAGAAAAAGTAACAGAAATGGTCTTCAGAGATCCTTTCTTCAAAAAAACGCCCAAAAATCTCAAGCTTTCATGAATAAGTTTTTTTTTTTTTTTTTGGTTTTCTTATACATAAAATCCTTCTATGGAAGAAAATAATTCACTACATTAGAATAACTTTTTCCAGATTAATACTCTTTTTATTCATATTTTTACTGCCTAAAATGATGCTTCAGTTCTGCTCATAAGCAGAGGTTCAAGGGATGAGTTCAGGAGCTCAGACACCTGCTTATCCGCAATTATCCCAGTGCCTGGCTTCAGGAAATCTCCAACTAACTCTCTAGAATGAATCTGCTTTAGAGGCACATCTTAATGGAATGGATGCAAGCCAGACAGCCATTTAGCCTCAGGGTCAGAGTTTTGCTTCTAGACCATCTATTATTTGACATTTTAGACACAGCTTAGCAAAGTATTTTGCATTTCATAATTCATAATTAAATTCATAATTTAAACATTTTTCTTTGGTTTTGTTTGTTTTAGGAAAGTTTGACATCATCACTGCAACATGTAGAAAATGGTGTTTCTCATGAAACCATTCTTAAGGATCAATCTGAGCAAATAATTATTGTAATTAAGGCAGGTACATATTAGCCTTGACAGAGACACTTTCCCCTAGACCAGGTTTCTCAGAGTCCCATCCAACCTGGCTTTGAATGCTTACAGAGATGGGGCATCCACAACTTCTCTGGGCAACATGTTCTAGTGCCTCACCACTCTCATGGTAAAAAACATCTTGCAAACATCTAATTTAAGTCTATCCTCTAAAAGTTCGAAACCATTCCCCCTTGTCCTATCACTTCAAGGCCTTGTAAAAAGCCTTTAAATATTGTTGGGAAACAAACCCCAAACCTTAAAGAAGTAGTTTAAAAACACACACACTTAAACACTTATCTCACAAGGAAATAAAAATGATCACTCAGAGAATAGGCATACAACAGGTTGAAAGCTAAATACTAGTAATTTCAAACCCAAGTGCTAAGTTGTTCAATATTTAAAGATACTTCATCATAATAGAAACACAGTCTTCATAATTTTCTCCTGTGAAATAGACACACACGCACAAAACCCCCAAACCAAGACAGCTGTGAAAATAAACAATGACATGAAGATGTTTACTTCAGTTTGGCCTTTATATGGATTCAATATAAATAATTTTTGGTACCTGAGATTTGAAACTTAACACACAAAATGTATCCGTTCTTATGAAACAGGCTAATGGAAAATTCCACATTTTTGGGATCTACAAACATTTTCCTAGCTGTATTCTCTATGGTGTTACAAATTTACCGAGTTGATGGAAACGCAATGTGTATGTGGCTTGAGAGAATTAAAATACTACCATTTCAACATTACACATCAAAATAAATATTACCACTCTATAATATATAAACTGCAATCATTCTACCAGTAAAGAGAAGGTGGATATCCATAGTAGTTTATACACATTTATAGGCTATAGGTAGTGAACTGCTGGTTAAATTAAAGGGAAAGAAGTAAATGCCCAAGCAGTGGAAACAAGGACAGGTAATGTGGGAAGAGTATAGAGATGAGGTTTGCTTGTGATGAGGTTTGAAGGAAAGATGGAGAGTGCATGCAGTGACTGGACAAGGGGTAGTGGTTTTAAACTGCAAGAGGATAGACTTAGGTTAGATGTTAGAAAAAAGTTCTTTAGCGAGAAGTTGATGAGGCACAGGAACAGGTCGCCCAGAGAAGCTGTGGATGCCCCAGCCCTGGAAGTGTTCGAGACTGGGTTGGATGGGACTCTGAGCAACCTGCTTTAGTGGAAAGTGATCCTGCTTCTGGCAGAGTGGTTGGAACTAGATGGTCTTTTAAGTCCCTCCCAACCCCACCCATTCTTGTGGTTATTGTTGTTATTTGTTTTGTTTTGGTTTTCCCTTTTTATTTTAAAAATAACTATAGTAATATTTACATATACTCATATTTTCCTTAGTGAAGATTCATGTACACTGTGGTGTTCAGCAGGAGTAATCTGAGTTCAGGATCATAAAGCGTTCAACAATTTTATTTATGCACAGTAGCTTGTACCTTCTCTAAGAGCTACTGACTATCACTCCTGAAAAGCTAATCCTTTCAGACAGTCTTGGCTCACTGTTTGTTCTGTTCTGCAATGAGTAAGAGTTTACTGGTGAAGGAACAAAGACAGATAAAATAATTATTGAACTAATAATTAAAATTTGCTTTCCTTGGGAACACAAACAAAATCCACTATCTTTAACATGGTCACAATCAACGCTTGTTAAAATACTTGTTTTGAATAAACATAGGGCCTGTTAGGGTTTAATTTTATGAGGGGAAAAGTATTCTCAAATAATAGCGTCTTGCAGCCAGTCCCTCTATGATATACTTTTATGTCTTTTACAACATAAAGATAAGCTTTTAGTAAACAGTCTTAAGCACAAGCATACCATTGGACATTTCTTTAGCCAGTTAAGGTAATGAAAGTTGTAGGTAGTACGTAATGGATTTGACATCCTGAACAGCTAGCAGAACCCTACTTTGGATCTAATCTATTAGTGATAATTATAATTTAAAAAAATCTTCTAATTAACTGAATATTGACACACACACACATTTTAGATGAATGAGGGGGTGTATATTTGTTACTATGACTTAGCTTCACACAAAATTAGATCTTGTTTTGGGGTGGGAGAATCAATATAAAAATGTTAAGATTTAAAAAGTGTGTGATGATAAGCAGTAGAGGCAAATACTTCTATTAGCCATAGTCATTGAATTATTTGAGCTAGAAAAAATTGTGCTGGAACAGATGTTCCCATTCAGAAAATGAGTTCTTGAAGCTCAGAGAAATAAAAAGGCTTAAAATTAGCCTATTCAGTTATTCTATACACTGAAAAATAACCATTTAGCAAACTCTTCCCACCCTTCATCCCTGCCTCCCAATCCAAATACCTACAACAGAAGTTTCAATTTTAATGGATAAATCATAGCTTTCAGTAAGGCCTGAATCACAGTATCAGCCTACTTAAATTTAACACTGCTTTTGAGAACCAAGAAGCCTTTACCAAAGTCAGAGACAAGACGGATGGCTGAGGAGAAGCATAATGCATTATGCACTGTAGCAGAAGGTGAACTTCTGAAGATAAGGAGTAAAAGCAGAAGCAGTCGTGGTTTGAAAGAGTGACAGTATTTTTCTCACTGTCAGTATATATCTCCTATATCACCTCCACTGAATACTTTCATGGAAAATATTTGCTCCTCCAGATGTAGAAATAAATATTAGATAGGAAATGTCTTGATGATTAAAATAAAAATCAAAGATTTAAAAAGCTTGTAATAAAAGTATGCTGAGTAGTCATACACATTCAAGATTAGGCTCAGTCATAACAAGAAAGTGTTAGTTATCTCATTAAAGATTCCTACTATTAAAACAAACATTTTTTTGGGTATATCCTGCTAGCAGACATAAAATTGGTGAAGCTTAGACTACAGTTTTGATGAATCAGTAATTTGCACAGTTACTTTTACATCCTTTTTGAAGGCCTGTACTAGAGAGTGCCCTAAACAGGATGTGTTAGATATACTCATAGAGAAACAAATACCAACCATAAATCCACATATATAGGAAAAGCCACAAATCGTCATTATATCTTATCACAATGCCTAGTATTAGTTATTTGAATTAATAAGAATTATAACCAAGAAATGTACATTTCTACTGGTTCCATAGGCTGCTGCCAGTTTGTTTTTCTCACTCAGAGAGAGATTTCCTCATTGGACATGGCTGTCAAACAATTTTGATAAAATTTTCAAGCTTGTATTATAAGCTTTTTTTTCTGGTAAACACCATGCCTGTATAATAGCATCCAGATAGGAATGTCCCTTTCTCTAAGGCTTGTAATTGATTATAGTGACTGGAACTTAAGAAATTTATTTGAAGGTATCTGTTCAATCATGATGGTTTCATTCTGTTTATCCATGGCAGAGAAGATTAATTTATGGCATCAAAATTGCTTCAGAGGATTTTTTTTATTCAATATTGTTTTGCTGAAATGGGAGCAAAATGAGGAAGGAAGTACAAGATACAGAGGGCACAAAACTAGGAATATTAAACAACATATAACTTATTTCATTTTATATTTGTATGAAACTGTAATAGACAGGCTCTGGTTTTGCATATCATAGTGCAGATGAATATCAGTGTAGTGAGTAACAGAGATCTAATACACAAACAGCTCAATAGATTGAATTATAAATCAGATTATTTTAATTTAATCTAAAAATGTCTGCATTTGAGAGTTGAATTTAACTGAAGATTGCAAATCTATAAAAGTATTGTTTTTACATCTATAATACAATAGTATAATTAAAAGTATTTTTTGTGATTAATGTAATACTGTCTTTTGATTATTACACGTTCCTTTAATTTGCTTACATTTCAGAGTATACTTTAACAGAGACTTGCTACCATTCTGTATCAGTCAAAACCCCCCCAAACACAACAAACAAATAAATAAATAATGGGGTTTTTTATATTTCTTAGGGTCCATACTGTAGAAGTGTCCGTATCAAACAACATGGTCTTATCTGTGTTTAAAATAAAGTTGTACAAGTGTACATATGGAATAATACATGTATTACATTACTGAAAAAAGACAAAAACACACAGAATTACTGTTAGCAAAGTTTGAAATGGCATTTGCAGAGAGATAAAACTTGACAAACAAATTTAATGGGATAATGTTATAAATTAATCAGACAACACTGACAATAGCTCCCATGCTGGAAGCAAAGGAAACCAGTCATCTTTGAGTAAAAGGGGACTGCATTATCATCCTGGGTGACCTTGAATAAAATGTAATGATTTTTATTAGGATGAAGATGAACATGACTTTTTAGGACACCTCTGTCTGCATAGCAGAATAAAAGTGTGATCAAGAGTTAGCATAATTTTCCTGACTTCTAAGGCTTTCAATATCAACAATAAAGACATTAATATTTATGAATATACTGTGAGAAAGCAAATATTTCAGGATTAAGGATTTTTTCTTCAGATTTTTATTTTATGACTGTGTTTTATTGTATGACAGTGGTGATATTATTCTGACAACTTATTCTGACAAGACTGTGACTATGTGATATCCAAAATATCTGGACAAGAGCAGACTCATACTTAATTTCTCCACAGATCCAGTTGTTTCTGGAGAAATCACCACTCATCATAATTTTTTTTGATTACATTCTACAGGTTTCTATTCTCTATGACAGAAATATAGTCAGTCAATGAATTTCCCATCACCTAGACATCACCTGTTTTGTGCAGTATATACAACATATCTATACACACTGAGTATTTTTAAGGTTTTGTAAGGCTCCTCATGTATTTTATGGTATGTGCTTTATGTATTGCTACTTCATGACCATTGACAAAGAAACAAGTTATTTGGATCTTGTGTGTTCCATAACTTATTTCCATATGTATATTCCACATGGTAACATAGATACAGTTCATTATATAAACCATATATGAAGTTTATATACAGTCTCTCTCTTTCTCATATATATACATATATATACATGTATATGTACTCACATGAGAATTGACAAGCAAGGTATACAATAGCCTGTATTTTCCTATTTTCTTTCTTTATGAAGAATTACAATTACAATTGAAAAGTCCAAGCATAAAATGAAGATCAGCCAGAGACCTTAAAAATTTACTTAATATGCCAGTCAGGTAAACATCTTAAAAACCTGCTGATGAGACAAATGATCAAATAAATAACATAAAAATGTATAAATTGCTAACTGGAGGACTGGAATCCATCTCATTGCACTTGTCTTCCTTCTTCCCCAACTTGCTTCTCAAAACTGTAATGCCACTACGTGTCTTGAGTAAACTGAGAATGTATTATATTTGATTATTTCATATTTTTAATTAAAAATATATATATATTAATTCCAAACATCTTAACATGGTTTGGTTAGAGAGGATGAGATGATTTTTTTTTTCCAAAACTCAGATGTCCTTCAAGCTATTCAACAGTAGTTGTTAGTGGGTTTACATGGCAAGGTTTTATAGCAGGAAAGCTATAGACCTCAGGCATGGTGCCTGTAGAGTACAGGATAGAAGCTGTTCTCATGTCCAAAACATCCAGTTCCAGCCACCTCCAAGCTGGACCCCAGAAAAATGAAATAACGAGCTATTTTAGTGGCACCTCTATGATAACATATTTAAGAAACGCTAAAAACTTCCCTAAAATAGCAGATGGGAGAGAAGAATGAGAAAATTTGAGAGAAAAAACCCTACAGATACCAGAGCCATGAAGAAGGTGCCAGATCAGAGATTCCCCAGCAGTCCATGGAGAAGACCATGCTCATGCAGGTTTTCCCCCTGCACACCATGGAGGTCCACAGTGGAGCAGAAAAATTGGTAGTGAGGTTGAGCCCAGGAACAAGGAAAGAGTCAGGGGAAGGATTTTGTAAAATTTGTTCTTATTTCTCATTATCCTATTCTCATTTAGCTGGCAATAAACTAAGTTCTCTAAGCTGAGTTTGGTTTTGTCTGTGATGGCAGTTAGTGAGTGATCTCTCTATCCTTATCCCAACTCATTAACTTTTCACTGTAATTTCTCTTCCCTGTCCAGTTAAGGAAGGGGAGTGAGAGAGCTACTTGTTGGACACCTGACAGTCAGCCAAGGTCAACCACCATTGTGTATTTCCCTTTTGTGTAACACAAAATGGATACGGACATGCATGCTTTCCAGGAAAATTCTAATATAATTAACAGAATTAAATATATTAATAACATAAAGAAGCCTTTTGTACTGTTATAATCTTTAATCTGTGTTTTAAATGAGAAACAATTGTAAGGGAATTCCAAATATATTCTTTCAGTGTTCAAGAGAAATGTGATAGGCTACTACTGAATCATGGAGGTTTTAAGGGATTTTACTCAAGAATCGTTTTATTGTTACAACAATAAAAATTTCATGGCACAGTAAAAATTTAATACCCCCTCTAGCTATGTACATTTTATTTACATTTGAAAATAAAATAATTCTTCTGCCATCTTATCAGACTTTTGGAAGAATTTTTTTCTTTTAATCAATGTATTTTTGTTCAATATTTATTACTTTAATTAAGGTCATTAATTCTAAATATTTATAGCAAAATTCAATTATATTGACTTAGTATTCAACATGACATATGTAGTTAATGTCTGTGCAATAGAACAGAGTCAGAGCCTTCAGAAATAACTTATCGCTTGTCTTCTGTTGATGGTCTGAAGAATTAAATGATGGTATATGAAGTGTTTAATCTTAAACCTCAGAAGAATAAATGGAATTTCTCTGATCAGATGATTTGTATCGAAGAACTCAAAGCCACTGTTAGTATGTTAATCTAAAAGGCAAACCAAACAAGGACACCATTTGTTGCACTAAATTAGGAACGGTGAAAGCACAACACAGACAGACTCTCTGTCTGGGTGCACAAGATAGCAAGTTTTATTCTTCCAGATCTTCTTTTATAGACCTGTTCAAGAAGGTCTGGAATGGTAAAACTCGTAAAACTCTCATTGGTCATTAAACTAACGCATCACCTTCATTGGACAGTTGGAAACAACACCCCTTGACCTTTTCTTGCAAGAAAACAACAAGGCAACAAACAACACCTGCAAAAGTTGTTTTCCTCCTTTAAGGACTGTTTGTATTCTTCCTTATGATTTCCCAGGCCACACTTCTCAGGCCAGTCTGAGAAAGTTATGTGACTTAGTTTCACATAGGTTCAAGCTAATGTCTGAAGCCTAAAATCTCTTATTTGACCATTGTCAGTTCCCACATCTATTCAGGCACAGGAGGATACTCTTCCATAGTGTTTGGCTCAAGCTAGCCCTTTTCTAGACAGGGCTTGGGAACAGTTTAAGAAGTAGCACCGACACTCACTCTACCAAACAGACAGCATGCATAGAGCCATCCTGCTCTCAAGGGAATAAGTTCAATCACAAAGCTGTAAACCATGGCCTACTTCCTGTCTTTAGGGACCGAGAAAGAGCCTGACTGGGATTCATTTATATCACAGTTATATTCAAGATAATGCAATTTCTACTACATGAACTACTAGTGGCTCTGTGTAATGCTTAGCAATTAATTTGAAACTAGATTCCTAGGAGAATCAGCCTGTCGAAGGAGTCTAGAGATCTCTTTAGCTGAGACACACGAGTTCTTCCAATTGAGGCAACATGAAAAATTGTCTGGACTCCATTGAATATATCAATTATATTTCCTTACACTATTACAGTTCCTATACAGTTTGCATGCTCCTATTTGCCATACTAAGGAATCTGCATCAGCTGCTGAATTCCACCCAAAGGTCTGAATTGTAAAGGTATATTTCAGGATATATTTCGGTCTGTACTACTGAGATTAGTGTTTAGGATTATTCATCCCACTACAATTTACTCAAACTAATTTCTACTTCTAATCTCCACAGATGTCATGATGTTATAGACCATCCAACCAGGAAGAAGAGAAAGGCAAAATATTCTATAATTAGAATGCATCAAACTTTGTGCAGTTATTCAGGAAGATTCTTGAGTAAAGTACATGGAAAACTATTTGTGTGTAAATTATGTATAAAATTATTCACTTACTAACATGGGTTATTTTCTAGAATATTCTGACCTGGAAAAGCAAATAAGTGCCTATGGAAGGAAGAGGCATGTCACCAATAAAGTCTATACAAATTGGAGGCTGACTGACAGAAAGGCATTTTGAACAGTAAAGAAAGGTACAGAAAACAAATGATACCTTGTAAAACATTCATAAATTGGTACAGTTCTGAAGGAAGTTGAAAAAATAAGAGATTGAAATTGCTTCATTCATGTCAAACCCTCTTACTGATGAAAAAAGAATCAGTTTTGAGGCCTATGAGATATACCCGAAATATACCGCTTCCTGGTTGTTCAGAGAACAAGCAGGAAAGTGCCACATAAAACCATAAAACTGCACACTTAGTGATAACAGGTGGCTAAAAGGATTTGCATCACGTATTTATACATTTAAGATTTTTCAGTCACATATCTCTGTGTGTCTGAATCTTATCGACTCTGAAAAATTCTGTGTTTCATCTCCCTCTTTTATTCATATAGACCAGGAATAAAAACCTTGCCTAATGAATTGCATAAATCACCTACTATGAGAATTACAAAACCAGTATAAAGACCTGCTATCCCAAAAGGCAAGGTCATAATAAATAAATACATGGGAGCCAATACCTTAATTTGGTAATGTCTAGAAATACAATTTATGGAAGAATTTTAATTTCACAGGGATGCCAGCTGTAATTGTGGGATTGTGGAGGTTTTGCATTTTGTCTTTTCTTTTTTTTTTTTTTAAAGTAATAAACTAATTTGTGTCATGAGAGAATGATCGGACCAACAAAATAAATAAACTTTACAGTCTCAGATATCATCTGGACTTTGCAGCAATATAGTAGTATTACTTTGAGGTCTGTAATTACTAATATATTTGCAAAGGTAGGAAATAAGACTTATCTCTCTAAATGTTTGCACCGCGTGCTGGTTTATGTATTAATTCATTATTGGTGAGGAGGAAAGACGCAAACCATGGCATGGCAAGAAGGAGTCCCCTCCCTAAGTGAACTGAAGAAAGACTATTCTGGAGGTGATAAACTGACTGAAAGTCCCAGGTTTTGTCTGCACGTTTTCAGTGGGAAAGAAAAGAAGGTGTGGGGGGAGGAGGAAAGGTGTTCTGAAGGTTTTATTCTAATTCTTATTATGCTTTTAGTTCTGTTAATAAAGTTTACTTTATACCCATTAAAGCTGGAGCTTGGTTTGCTCTTCTAATCCTACCTCATAACAGAAAAATGAGTAAATAATTCTAGTATTAGTAATAATTCTATGTGCACTGGCATTTGGTCAGCACGAAACCCACTGCATCAATTGGTGCATTGGCTGGGAAATCTCAGATTGGTGAACCAAAACCACTACACATTGGAAGGAAAAAACTATACCAGTAATAAAATATTGATTGAGGAAAATGAAAAGTAAAAAGGAAACAGAAGAACTTCCTGAGAGACTTCTCAATTATTTCTTAATTTCATGGCATGAAATATGAGGAGTCTTACCAAAAAATCCAAGAACTTTGTGAAGGACATACAGGTAATTCAATAAAAGAAAGTCTTAAACTGTTTTTTTGACACTCTACCTTCATACTTCAAAGTTGTGACAAGAAGTAGCAGCTCTACATTATATGGAAATGGCTTATTAAAAAGATTTCTAAGACAATGATATTCTGCTACATAAAGCAATTTTACTTTTTATCTAAACCAGAAGGCACAATTGTTTTAAAATACTTAATTAAATTTAAAACATTAAGTATAAAATAAAATGCGACTTCTGCACTTCTGTATATGCTTCTGTTTCTTCATTCAAACATTTTAACCAATTATGTTTTGAATATTGGATATTGAATGTCCTCTGTTCTGCCATGAAACCCTGCAATAGTCAAAGAAGAAAGTCTTTAGCTGTGCTTTTATTCAAGACATTGTGTTGTCAGGAGATGAGGTAGCAAAGAAATTATCTCAGTTTAAAAAAGTCAAAACAATAAGACAAAATAGCTATATAAGTGAACTCTCTATATCCAGTATGAGCTGCTTCTGGTTCTCAAGTGCTAATTCCTTCTGCCCCAACACTTGTCCTCCTACCAATATTTGTTCTTTCTTCCTTTCAATGTGTTTGTATTATTATAGCCTGGGTGGTTCTCAGGACACTGTCTGCATTATATTTATTTTCAGAGTTATTTTTATGGAAATCAATGCATATAAATCATCAGTCAGTTCACTATTTTATTATAAATACCAACAATGTTATTTCAGCAGACTGGTTTGCTGGCTCCAAAAAATATATAGATTTTTACTTGTTAAAGGTGAGGAACAGTAGGCTTTAGGTACTGAGGTCAAATTCTGCCTCCAGTTAGAAAGGTCTAATAGGATTCAAGGTTGTGGTGTAAAGCCTGTGTACTGCCTATGTGACACAACATTGACTTTAAGTAAAATTGGGTTGTTCATGTTCCCTGAGCGTTTAAACCCTAGCCTGTTTCTGAGAATTAACAAAAGTGTAAATTAACACCAGTAATGGTGGAAACCTTGGTCTGCTAGAAAGTTGTTTGAAATATCCTGCATAAGTATCATGGTCTATGAGGAAACCAAGACAACACACTAGGGACACAACAGGGTCACTGACTTTAACCACGTGAAGTGGGCTTTATGTTGGGAAAAGGTTGTTATAAAAATCTCAGGAGCAGCATTTTGACTTTTTTTTTTCCCTCTCTAGTAAATGATAGTTTTTCATCTATCTGATTGTTACTTCTATGCAGATAAAATATAAATGATATGGCAACACAAATCATAGATTTTTAAACTATTTTTCAATCATTATCTGAAAATTAAAAGTTGTATCTCAATAGTAAGAGTCATATTACAAGTCATTAGCATGTGGAAAATAGAAATCTGTTTGCATCTCAATAAAGTAAGACTATGATTTCAAGAACTGAAAGAGACCCTATAATGAAAGATGACGTGTTCAATAGTATTTTTTCAGGAATTATTCTGGAGTATGAAAATTTGGACTATATGAATAAGATGAGGTTAGAGCCAAACATTTTATTTTAGGGACAATATTGTGAAGACAATCCATATAATATCTGTAAACCCTGTAATAATTCTGAACTCTTCCCATATATTTTAAAATGTCTTGCACTCACCTCTAAACTGAAGTGGAAGGAATAAGCCAGATCTGTAGTCTTGAGTTAGAAAACTCCTTAAAAGGTTTAGAAGTTTGAACCAATGCTCAGCTATTAAATTATGGGAAAACAGGGTAGAAGATCTCACCGGTAAAAATAATAAATGCTGGCATAACTATAAAAAGTGGTTTAAATTATCATGCTTCCACCTTTCCCAGAGTTCTGTTACAGCTTTATCCTTATCCTCTGTTATAGCTACATCCTTTAAGCAGGTGTCAGGTGTCAGTGAAGAAATAGAAAATTAAACCTGCTTACTCTGATTTATAAGTCAGGTAAGGTTACTTTAAGCAATGACACTGAAGCTTCCAATTCATCTAACACTGCACGGAAGCACATTATCAGTACTCATACAGTCAGTTACAGCTGACACACAGCTGCTTTTTATAGTTTGTTTCCTACCATATCTCTTTTATGGCATGCTTACAGCATGTTTACACGTCAAATATTGCTGTATGTTTTGCATAATAATAATAATAATACTAGCATGAAAAATTTCTGAACTCTAAAGGATCTTGCCTTTATTAGATTTTCTCTTTGTCATCTACAATGCGTGATACTTCAGTGAGATACTTAATTCAGAAATAACATGTTGTAATGTGAAATAGTAAACTGAAGTAAATGAAAGAATTTATTATCACTCTCAAGAATTCAACAGGTGTTACTTGATGTGAGTTAGAAAAAAAATGCACAAAAATCCAAGCTCTTAGTCACCATAATAATTTTGATTAACTAAACTAATCTTCTTACTAAAACTGTTTTCTCTATTTGCTTGATCCAATGCTTATTTTAGACAAAGTTCCTGGTGTTGTTAAAGATGAAATGTATCCTTTCCTGGGTCAACACCTATTTAAAATGTCAGTACATGAAGTAAACTATGTGAAGAACCTGTAATTCTTACTCTGGTGCTTGTTGAAAAGTTCATATAATATTTGCAAAATAATGATTGGGAGATGAAGCCATACTGATCTATCAGCATAAATGTACCTGAGTACAGAGGGCTGTATCTTCAATATTAACAAAATTATGAAACAGTAATAAGAGTGGTTATGGTTATTCCCACTGTTAAGGGAAGCTAACTTCTGTAAACTTAATGCTCAAGGGATTAATTCTCTTCCACTTCCTTGCTGCTGGTCCTGTTTGCAGGTCCATTCAGGAGCAAGGTAGAACAGGTATGCCAGAGATCTGGTTATATACACTCACAGTATACACACAGCACTTGTATATGTGTGTACAATACCTCCCGTCCCTTCCTTCCAGCTGAGCAGGATGCAGGCTCATGAGTGGATTTAAACATTTTCTCCTTTGATTTGCAGTTATTCCCAAATTTTTGTAACACTGTCGTGGTTTAAAACCAGTAACTAAAAAATTACTATTTTTTTTTCTGTGAGATATGGATTTGAATAAGAGCAAAACAGGCTTAAAACTTAAAAGGAATAGAAACAGTTTATTAACAAACTACAAGAATAAGAACACTAGAATAAACTTCCAGAAAACCCTTTTATCTCTCACCACTTAATCATTCTTTTGTACACATGATAACATAGAGACAAAAAGTATTTAGAACTTTGGTGGTCAAAAACAGTCTCAATTTTTGCTAGTCTTTCTTTCAGTCTTTGTAGAGAAACAGAAGTCTCTTTTTGCCGATCTATGGAGTTTTTAGAGTTCACTCCTCCCATTCTACATCACTCCGAGGTGTGCATGGGTCAAATGAGTCTAGGGATACTATTTTAAGGATGAGTTATTCAAAGGCAGAAGTCCTCTTCATCTGTCTCTGTGAGCCTTCCTGGAAAACAGCTTTTGCTTTGCCCTTCAAGGCTTCAAAAAATCTTCACTCTACCCATCTCCAGCAACTCATAGTATCACAATTACTCTTTTTTTAAAAGTCCACACTTTGAACACTCTATTCCTCCCATACTCTAGTCATGAATTAAAGGAGTCTTTTAAACTACTATTATCCATCTCCATAGCTTTAACAGAAAGGTATTTCAGCTGTACGCATCTCCTTATTCGCTCCTTCTTATTTAAACTTAACTCTTTCTCTCACTGTTTTTAGTGGTTCTATGATGTTTTTTGCATGTTGACCGTCTCTCTCATTCTCTGTCTTTTCTGAGAAAAAGGAGTAATTTGTTCATTTATCCAAGTAGTAAAAGAATTAAAAGCTTTAGAAAGCTGCAAGAGTTCATAGTGTCAGGTTTCAGTCCAGCAGCAGAAACCGAAAACCAAGCTCAGCTGATCGACTCTGCTTCTCTTCCCTCCCCCCTCCCTGCGGCCTTGTCGGCCTGGAGGGGGGGAAGGAGGCCAGGACAGAGCCTCGTTACCTTGTCAAAAGCCAGAAACCAAAGAGGGCAAGAGAACTCTGTCTGTACTTCTTAAGGGGGTGTTCACAAGTTGAATTCACTTTTTAATGGTCAGATCTGCTGTCAATTCTTAGAAATGACTGATAATTGGTCAGGAGGAAAAACTCCCATCAGCCACCAGCAGCTCCAACTTCCCCTCTTTCTAAGCTGTCTTAAAGGTAAAGCTGACCCATGACACACTCAAAATCTTGTACCAGACTATAGTAATCCAAGATTAGACCCTGTTCATGCAGGCTCTATATTCAACCTCAAGTCTTTTCAGACTATGTCTTCCTCCTGCTTTACCTAGCTGGTGTAGGTTGAGGATAATAACTAGAAAATCAAACACACAGAATGGAGAGCAATATCATACCCCAAATAGGAATATAACTTAATAATAAAACATGACCGACTGCGTTGAACAGAGCGTAGCCATACAAGAATATCCATCATATCCATCAGCAGCATATTTACATATGTATGGCACCTTTTAGCCTCTCACAATTTTAGCACACTCATCCCCCACCCCCACCAACATCCACCTTGATCCCTCCTTTTGACTTTTTATCTGAACATCCCATGTTGTGTACGTTTACACTAATAGATAAATTTCCTATATGGAATTTTATGTAATTACATGAGTACTCACAGACTTCCTTAATAATCCAATGAGACCTGTGATCATTTTTTTCCCTGTCTTTCTTACCAGCTACAAAATTCTGGCTCAACATCAATAAGGCTACAGTTGAGAGGTTGCCTCAATGGTTCTTCAGTTAGTAAGCTGAGAGCTCTGATTTGAAAATTTATGTATATTGAAAAAAATTTCTCACTGGGTTTTGCTTTTCAGGGATTTATTTTAAAAACTCAGTCAGGTGATTTATTACCTACTTATTTCTGAATACAGGGGAATTGATTTTCCAAGTTAGCAGCCAAATTGTCCACTTAAGCTGTTTTATAAGCTTGGAGTCCCTCTTCAATGTTAGCCTTTATTCATATTTATTGGAATTTCACACAAACAGAGGAATTCTCACAGTGATACCCAAATATAAACAGAAAGTAGTTTTCTCTGTAGCGCTTCAAAAACACAGAGCTACTCATTTGTAGGACATAGCCAGGATTTTCCTTAATAATTGCTTTATAAAGAACTTGAAGGGTAAGATTCACTTTGAACATCTAGGTGCCTATATCTAGGTTATCTAAAGGTGCACATCCACAAATGTAATTAGAATTAAATATGATCTGTCCATTTACTATGTGGAATCTGTGGAATCCTTGAGCTCCCCTTAGACACCTGCAGTTTATTCAATAAAAGGCCTTGTAGACACCATTGACAGTGTTCCTATGGTATTATCCTCACTTGCCAAAGTAGAGGCATTCAAGAAGTCTCTAAGGCATCCCTCCTGATTTCCAGGAATAGAGACAGAGAGGAAAGAATCTCTGTTATGTCCTAAGGCTTGTCAAATATCCCTGAACAGCAAGCTTGGGTATTCTGTGTCACTTCAGAGACCACTGGGTGCCTAATTGTGGCAACTGCATTAACTTTCTCAGGGACTAAATTAAGCAGCCTGAATCACATACTGTAGTGTGGAATTATTGCTCATGATTAATAGAGAATGAAATACAAGATAATACCATTTAGAATTTCATTTGTGTTGCCCAAAGCACTGACATCACAGAAATAATTGTTAAAATTCAGGGTGAATTATTTAAATACAGGCTGGGGTAGAAGCCCTGAAACAATTATGTTTTTTAAAAGTAATACAATCTAAAGCAGAAACAAGTAATAAAAAAGAAGAATGTGAAATTAGCTGTCTATTGAAATAAACAATTGAAAGTTAGCATATATTTCCCAAAAGTGATAATTTTGTGTTTATATAGTCACATTTTTGTGTATGTGGGAGAGAAAAATTTAGAAAATTGATATTGGAAAAGAATATTTTTTATTTAAAAATATTATTTATTTATTTATTATTGGTTTTTATTTTAAAAGTATCTTCTTACATGCAAAGATGGATAGTGGTGAAAGAGTAAAGAGTAAACTTTAATTAAATAAATTGTCCCTCAAGAATTTGTCTAAAATAAATTGAACTTTTTATACAGTCAAGTACAAAACTTGAAATGGATGACAAAACACTGTATTGTTTTAAGTGGCATGTTTTCTGAACTTCTTTCTAGCTACTATTTGCTACTGTATCTGAGGTCAGTACTTCATGATCTGCCTCTGAGTCAGTATTCTAGAAATAAAAGAAATCATTTAAAGAGAAAAATTTATCATACAAGAGAAAAAAAACCAAAAACCAGCTAATATTTGGGAAATAATAATGCAAATTTTGTTCTGGAATTTGAGAATGTATTCAACAATGCTTACCTCTATTTTTTTCCACTTTGCTGTTCTACACATCATTTGCATCATGTTCATAATGACTGCTTTTAACTTCCTGTGTCCTTCACAGATTGCAGTGTAGCTATCTATATCTGAGCTTGTAATTTAGATGGCACTTACAGCCAATGCAAAAAAATGGTTCTTGTCAGGAATGATTCACCAAACTTATTTTAGTTGTTTATGCAAATATGAAACCAAAGTCATTCTAGAAGTTCCCATTTCTGCCCTTCAACCACACAGGGAGTTCATACAGTGAACTGAATGGTGACACCTGTTTTTTTAGGCTTCTGAAATCAGACAGAATGAAGTACTTTATCAGGAAGAATTTGGCTCCGTACTGCTGTAAGGTAGGAATTTACTACTCTTTTATGGTGAGGAAAAAGAGTTTTTTGTTTTCTATCGGGGAATGACTGCATGTTGCACTCCATTCCACAAGACAGGTCTGCATCCAAGGCTTTAACACAGGGCAAGAAATAGAAAAGAGCCTGGATTGAAAAAAGGAATGATATTTAAAAAAGAATATAGTTGAGTTGTAAATTCAAAGAAGGGAGTCAATGCTAAAGTGGTAAGATTTGATCCACTCTGCTTATGAAATTATTTGCACATACTATAATGTGGTTGCTGAGATAATATTTAGAGATGGTTAATGGCTGTAAATGAAACTGAGGTGATAAGTCATTAAAAATATTAAAAACATTATTATTCTTGTATAAAATGGATATATATTACACCTCTTTTTCCTCTCTTCTATAATACCTGTTTATCTCCTTATCTCATTTGATGTAAATTATGGTTCTTCTGTATCTACATAAAGGCCCTTTATCCATGTGGGTTTTCTTCAGTTAATGAGTTCTTTGAGTTGCTTTCCACCTTTTCATAAATACAGCTGCATATACACATGCACAGAGGTGCACATGCACATGAAAAACCCCAACCCATATATACTGTCTTTAATTTAAATATAGTGACTCCCATATTGTTCTGAACAAGTATTTTGTATTTTCTAGATGTTTTCAATTCTACTGTTTGAAATTACTTAGTGTTGTTCCACATTATATGAATTTACTTCTGGAAAATTATAATTCAATATGTAAGCATACCTCAATTAGCTTCAATGTTCATATTCACTTAGTTACTCAAATGAATTTTATATATGTTTTCTATTGGAATATAATTACATGACATCAAGTTTTCAGACTTCATAATAGTAACAAAATATCTTTAAATGATCGGAATTAAAATCTGCAGCAACATTGGCAGAAACCAAAACCATTTTTACCAAAAATATGATTTAAACTAAAAAGACCCACCTAAAATAATTGAGAGGAAGAAATCACCCTCAAGAAATTTTCTGTTCTCAGATTTATCCATTATGGTGGACTGAAGGTGTATGTGCTTAGACTTCTTTGTATTCTTCGGCTAAATATAAAGGCAATTTGGTTAAGGAGTTAAACCAAATGCTGAAAAAGCATTCCTAGAAAGGCAGCTGATGCCCCAAACCTTCCAGTGTTTAAGAGGTATTTGGACAATGCCCTTAAAACCTTGCTTTACCTTTTCATCAGCCCTGAGGTGGTCAGGCAGTTGAATGATCATGGCAGATCCCTCCCTGCTGAAATGGTCTATTCTATCTTATTCTTAAGTGATATTTTGTATTGCATTATTCAGAATATAGAAACATTATCACTACTGACACCATAAATGCTATGTGTTTTAATTAGAAAAATTTTTCTCGTCTTTGAAAAACAACGCAAAATACCCAAAAGAGAAAAACTGAGCAGTCTTACACATTGTTTTTACTGAAGAACTTGAAAGAAAACTGAGATTCAAATAGATGCAAATTTTAAAACTAGGTCTGTCTTTATTTTCTATCAGACATCTCATTGACAATGTAGCACGCTACTGCGTGTTACTGAAAAACCTGTTATATTTGACTACCGCAGATGTCTGTAGGTGTCTGTGAAGAGCACCCATCAAATTATCTTTGAGTATTGAACAACATTTAAGTTAACTAACACTTTTTAATTTTTTTTTTTTTAATATTATGCTTATTAATATTAACACTGAATGATTATAAACTGTTGTTTCAGCATGAAGAATCATTCTTCACACCATCTACCTAAGGAAATAAGTGTTATCAACTGTTTTTCCTATAATGTGTATATCTGGACTGTAAAACCATTCTGAGAAGGGCTCTGAATTCAACTCACCCTAACTCACTTGTGAATATTTAAATTCAGAGGAACTCCTGACTCTAACACATCCTCTATTGCTGCAGGAATTGAAAGTAATATATTCTCAGGCGACCAAAACTCACATCAGTCAAAACTTATAGCTCAAGGCAAGTACTTTGAATATGCCACACAACAAAACAGAATTCTTATTTTTTCAGTATTTAATAAATATACATACATAGTCAAATTATACCAGACCTGAAGAAAATCACCCCCTCCTAATAATTTAGAAGTGGTTATGATATAAATCAAAATTCTGCAACTTTTTTCCTTTTTTAATCTTGCTGGGTACCCTCATCAGTGTGGTCTCTCTGTGGGCTGCAGTTTCCTTCAGGACAGACCCACCTGCTCCAGCATGGGATATAAGGTGGATATCTTCTCCACCATGGCTGTGCACAGGCTACAGGGGGACTAAGAGCTTCACCATGCTCTTCTCCAAGAGATAGAGGGGAACCTCTGCTCTGATGCCTGGAGCACACCTGCTTTCCCTCCTTTTCTCACCTTGATGTCTTCTGGGGTGTTTATCTCACATCTTTCTTAGTTCTCTCTCTCACACACACCACTCAAATTTTTATTTTACTCTTTTTAAAATGTGGTCTCAAAAAAGTACCACCAGCACTCCTGATGGGCTCAGCTTTAGACAGCAGCTGGTTTATTTTTGGAAACTGCTTAAATTGGTTCTATCAGACATGGGGGCAGCTCCTGGTGTCTTCTCACAGAAGCCACTTCTGAAGCCATTGTCCACTACAAAAACCTTACTACCACAAAAACCTAATGCAATATTATATATTGTTATGTTTATATTCAACATTTTGGCAAAAAAAAAAAAAAAATACTTGCACTTCTAAATATTCTATTATGTAATTCCAGACAATTTCTATATAAAATTTTAATTTCATATTATCTGTGTGAGTGTTGTAGATTGTGATGATGTAGTGTGTTGATCCTGGCTGGATGCCACGCATCCAACAAAGCTGCTCTATCACTCCCTTCCACAAGTGGACAGGTGGGAGAAAATATAATGAAAGGCTCATAAGTTGAGGTAAGAACAGGGAGTAATCACTCACTGATTACCATCACAGGCGACAGACTTGGTTTGGGGATATTAATTGAATTTATTTCTTAACCAAATCAGAGTAGGGTAATGAGAAATTAAATATATCTTAAGAGCACTTTCCCACCACCTCTCCCTCCTTCTTAGACACCATCTTATTCCCTGCTGCAGCTCAGGGACACAGGGTAGGGGTTGTGGTGAGTTCATCACACATTGTTCTTGCTTCTGCTCAGGGGGAAGAGTCCTTCCCCTGCTCCACTGTAGGGTCCTTCCCGTGGGAGACATTCCTCATTAACTACTCCAACATGAGTCCATCCCATAGGCAACAGTTATCCTTGAACTGCTCCAATGTGGATCACTCTTCCACAGGCTGCAGTACTTCAGGCACAGCCTGCTCCAGTGCGGGTCCCCACAGGGTCACAAGTCCTACCAGGGAAACTGCTCCAGTGGGGGCTCCTCTCTCCATGGGTCTGCAGGTCCCTGCCAGGACCCTGCTCCAGCACAGGTTTCTCACAGCTTCACAGCCTCCTCTTGGGCACTCACCTGCTCCAGTGTGGTCTCCTCCAGCGGCTGCAGATGAATTTCTGTATCTCCATGGATGTCCATGGGCTGCAGGGGCACAGCTGCCTCACCATGGGCTGCAGGGGAATCTCAGCTCTGGCACCTGGAGTACCTCCTGCCCTCCTTCTGCACTGACCTGAGTGTCTGCAGGACAATTCCTCTCATGTTTTCACTCTACTCTTCTCTGGTGGCAATTGCAAATGCACAATAGCTTTTTTACCTTCTTAACTATGTTATCAAAGAGGTGCTGCCACCATTCCTGATTAGCCCAGCCTTGGCCAGTAGTGGGTCCATCCTGGCTGGCATTGGCTCTGCCAGACATGGAGGAAGCTTCTGGCAGCTTCTTACAGATGCCACCACTGTTCCCACCTCCCCCCACCCGCAAAACAATAAGCCCAACAGAAATGATAGTATTTCTAAACTAATCTTCTTACAGTCTTTCCCAGAGGCCTTATACAATTTGGCTACTGAATGTGTAACAGATCAGGTTCCTGCAGAAGTAGATAAAATGGCTTCCTGAACATTTGAATAATTGTGGAATACTATCCCTTCAATATCCATGAGAAACTGGTACTATTACAAAATTACTTTCCTTTCTTCAGGTTAGATTGGCATCTAATGTATGTGGTCTGTATAAGCCAAATATTTCTGTAAATATAACAAAAAAATTAAAAATCAATTAAAAAAAAATAAAAATTATTTTTACATTTACCTCAGGTTTCTACAAAAGAGGGAAATCAGCCAGAAAGTGTTACCAGTGTAAAACATTGGATGCTAGAGATAATAATTAGGAAGTAAGTTATACAAATTGCTTGTACCTGCATAGGCATAATAAGAAAAGTGACTATGGTAGAAATTATGGAATTACATATTGCATTTCTTTTCTACAAGTAATAAGATGAGTAATCTGAATGGTTAAATCATTTATAATTTTATAGTTTACTGGAATCTTCGGTAGAAAGCTAAACATCTTGGATTAGGTGGTTTAGGTATATTATGTGATATAAATTCTTGGATTACTTTAATTTTGGTTGTTCAACTGTTTAAAATCCACTTGAATACTGAAGTTATCTTGACAATTACAGTGTAAGAGCTGGGAATATTGGTTTCAGTTTTAGAAAAATCCTCATATTTAAGGGACTGCATTCATGTTAGAGTATTTAAAACACATTTTTCTCCATATTAATGGAAAAGAAGAAAAAAAAAAGACCTCTATTATCTCCAGCATTGTTGAAACTGTGGGCAGAGCAGCAAAAAGAAATTCAGCTGCTTGGACAATTTCAGTGGATGCCTCATTGACTGTTTTGCTGGAAAAAGTGATACTTTTGCAAACAAAATGCTGGTGTAAGAATCTAACATGAAAATTGTTTTTCAGGGTCAGAATCCTAATTTTAAAGAGCTCTTATCGTTTTGAAACAAAAGTGAAACTCATTCAGACAACAGAGTTTCATGAAACTCTTTCCATGATATTTATTGTTGCACATTTTAGTCTCAGAACCCTAACAAAGGTAGGTTTTATTGTGTTGGTTCTTATAAATCACCGTTTAACACACATAGATCTTTTGTTGCAAAGGTATTTACATACTGCTATTATGAACTCTTTTCCCAGAGCTCAACTTAATTCTTCATAATTACAAAAACCATGACTTTATAAAAGCTCATGAAATATATGCAAAACTTTCCAAATATGTTTTTGAAAGTTTTCCATTTTAAGCTAGGCCCACTGCCTTGCTAGCACAATCCATTCCTTTAAGCTAAATTTAAGTGATTTTAAGACATTTATCATTTAAAGTGTCACTACACATATATCTAAATATTAAACAAAATGTCCTATGACGGCTTCTGTTGATTCTTTAATATGTCTAAGGAAATAGAATGAAAAAAGGAAAAGTGGTAAATTAATTTATCAGAATTTAAATAATGATTATATTACAAAGCCAAATAAGAGATATTCATTTAAATCAGAAAAAGCTCTGATAGTACATGAATTGTAAAGTATAGACAGCATTATGTAAGAGGAAAATAACTTTGATTCGAGAGGAGGCAGCCACCTGGAGGTTTTCAGGGTGCTCTGTTAGTACTGACTTGATGTGCATTCTAGTTTGTGATTTTAGTATAGGAAGTAGGAAGGTATGAAGGTAATTTTCTAAGACACAATCTTGACATGAAGGAATAATCAAATCCACAAAGAACTGGATAACCTAAAGCATCAAGAAAAAGGTGTTTGAAACCTAAGGGTTCTTAGACAACCTTGCACTTGTAAAGATGAGTGAAAAGAATCCAAATCAAGGATTCTTGAGCTGTAAATAATTGTAAAGAAAAACATGTTAAATTATCACTACATAACAGAAACTATCAAAATGCAAAGCTGGAAAAAAAAGACATTTAGAAAATGATCAATTAGACATATACTCTCTCATATCTACAAAATACTGCAGATGCTTCATCTGGAATATTTTATCCCAGGGTTAGAAGATGCTAACTTCATACCAAAGAATAAGAAGACTCCACTGGCCAATCAACAAAATATAAAACCTGCCACATAGTAGAAAATGAAGCAGATTTTTTATAACTCAGCATAATATAGACGGAATGAACTGGGTTGTTTGTTTGGGTTTTGGGTATGCGGGTATTTTGCACCTTTTTGTTTTTTTGGTCTTTCCTGGAAAAGCTGAAAAGTTAAATATTAAAAGAAATTCCATAAAAAATTATTCATTAAGAATACTGATCTTAAGACAAGCTTTATATGATTATGAAGGTTTGTGCAGCTCTGACACACTTTCTTGTGAATGCAGTTTATGGATTTAACAGGTAGGTAGCTCTTTTCATGTTTTTCCCTCATTAGCACAACAGACCTCTAGATGACCCATTTTTTTCCCTCTTCTTTTTACACGCAGTTTATATGCAAGCATCTAATTAAGGCTGGTCTAAACTGTCCTATTTTCTTCTGCATGTTTATAGTCTAGTAATAGTCAAGGTTGTTCTGAAATATGTCATTCTGCCTACTTAATTGTTTGAGACAGTCTTCCCTCATTATCTTCTTGGCCTTAAGATCCAAGAGCAGTGACTGGAAAGTGTTCAAAAAACTGTTCATTCCATTTATCCTGCAAGGATAGCACAACCATAAGTTATAGCTGAAAGGCAAAATCTTGTTCAGCAAAACGACAAATTAGGGTGAAAACAAGAATCAGCAGTGAATGAAACTCCAGTTAAACTTATAAAAGTTTATACAAATCCCTGAGGGCGTTTTAGTTCCCAAGGAAATGTAGGAATCTTATATTCACTTGCTTACTCTTGTTATTTTTGCATATCCCTAACTCACTGGATATTTTCTACACATATCAAGACTTATTCAACAAGTTTACATGTCTCGCTTTTTTTTGTTTTCATTTACATTAAAAACTTCTTTTTGATTGGACTCAGGCCTTAATTAAACAAAGATGATTGATGTACATATCAGGAAAAAAGAAGTGGGATTTGGGTTTTGAGTTTGTTTGGTTTTGTTTGTTGTGGAGTTTTTTAATCTTATTTAATTTTAGTTGTAAATTGTATGGATTAAAATATCCAGGATTTTAAAATAAACTTTTTTTGGCATTTTTTTTGTCATTCTTAATTGTCTTTAAATATCAATCTACTCAATGACTATTTTAACAGGTTACTCAGTAACATATGAAAAATTACAATGATGCTTTCCTAAAATTTGTTGGGACAATTAAGGAAAAAAAATTGTGTACATAATAAGATAATTAAAAAAAAAAAAAAGGTAGAAGCTACACATTTAAAAGACACTACTTTTTTAATGGGAGGAATCTCTCACAACATTTCTAAATTGACTTTTTCTGACTATATAGTGTCCCAGCTTTAAGAGAACGGATGTGGCTCATGGATGCACTCAAGCAGTGCACTTCATTCTTCAGGCCCTCTTTTCCCCACTACCTCCTGTCTCTCCCTTCTCTGTGGTTGCAATAGAACACTGTGAGAAATGAGGTTTTCTTTAGGGCTTTGAATAAGCGTGTCTATTGGCATCTCTACTGAGTTAAACCCAGGTCCCACTTGACTGATATCAGCATTATATCCAGCAGACTGTATCCCTTAGAACAATTAAGTCTAGATGTTACTGACTCAAAAGTACTTATAACATCAAGTAATCCCCATAATTTTCAAATTAAAATGGTGATGAATAGCTAGTTCTCTCCAAAACAAAACCGGGGCCACTTGATATTACATTTCTTTCTGGTAAGATAAAAGAGATAAATCTAATCTTGGCTCACATGGTGTCTCCTGAGGCTGTTCTATGCCAGAAGTTGGACTCTGATGATTCTAGAGGTTCCCTTCCAACTCTGTGTAATTTACTATTCCATGAAACTTTGCTCATTTAGGATGATTTCAGGATACCTTACACTTCTGAACAACTTAGATACCCTCATGCCTTGCCTGTCTTATAACACACATTCTTGACCTCATCCTATGAAATTATGTTGTATTGCAAAATGCCTGTAGCTCTTTTTCAGACAGCATCAGCTTCTGAATAGATTATCCTTGAGCAATGGCATCGTGAGATGTGTGTTTGCTTGTGAACAAGCAAGCAGCACTGTAGATTCGACCTGGATGACAAAGTGCTAGCTGTTTTGAACTTCTTTTTCTTGTATATGCTTCTATTTCTGTGTCGAACAACCTCACACAGCAATGCACATCATCTCCAAGTCTTTCTAAAGGCCAAGTACCTTTTGCATCTAAATATCTCCTAGAGTTTCTGGACTAAGATTACTGTATTTTATGTGTGCATAAAACTGTCCAGGGGAGATACTGAAGTAGTAGCTTCATGACCACAATTTATATTACATCTCATATCTCATAAAAAAAAAAAGAAAAAATAAGGAGGGGGTAGATAAGAATGAAAGAAAAGAAAGAAAATATTGTAATACAGGATAAATCTTATGGATTTCTCTTTTCTTCCTCATAGACCCAAAGAAATGTCTAGATTTTTATTGATACTGTGGATTTGTGGTAGGGCTTTGCAACTTTTCTGTAGATGATGGAGGAAAATGGAAATTTCCAGAAAAACAAGTGAGTGTGGGAGTAATCAATCTTGCTTAATTTTGTCTTTTGTCTATTGTAGTTCTTCTAAATTCTACCTATGATCAAAAGAAAGAAACATGTAGTTGAATGGAATACTCAGTTCAATCTAAAAAATCCTGTTTGAGACAGAAAGGATGAATTAACTGAAAGAGGCAATGTATTTTCATTAAATGTGGAGAGAGTTCTGATGACTGTTTATAATACATGGCTGATTTCTGAAATATATTATCTGAAGCTATGTAAAATGAATCCTATTAAAGGTTAGGGTTTTATCTCTCTCCCTCAGTAATTAAGGGAGAGAGAGATACTTGGATTGATTCTATCCAAGATAGCTGAACATTTATGTCTTTTGAGTATATATGTACTTATACAACTTCTTTGCACTAGGAGTATAACTTGTTTGCATTCTTAAGGATGAGAGAATCACTCCTACCTAATCTGCCTTGCTTTTTCTATTAAAGTAGGTGACCAAATTTACCCTTCAGGCAAAAGAAAAACACAAACCAATTTATAGCACAAGCTATACACAGACTGAGAATGTGGTTTTCCATGTAATCATTGAAACTTTTTCACAGTTTACTGTTCAGAAATTTTTCTTTCATAGACAATTTATTTATTTCTACACTGCCCTTAATTCATACATTTTGGTTCTTGTCACATGGGGAAAAACGTGTAAATGAGGATCCCAAGAAAGTATTGCCTAAGTAAGCACAACACTGTTTATGTATTTTTGTGCAAATATGTAGCAATCCTCCCTTTTAAAAACAAAAAATAGACTGTGACCAAAGACATCAGAATGAATAACAGTAAAAATCATACATGCATATAAGATGCCACTCAATAGAGTAAATTTATTTTGAATTGTCAAAGGAAAATGCAATTATTGTTAAAACTTCTCACAAAGAAGACTTTTGCAATGGATTTAAAAGTACTTTCCATCCTAGCTATAGTTAAAAATAAGTTTAAATTCAACTTACAAATGTAGTACATTCATTCAATATTCATTGGTTACATATAAAAGCAAATATAGACTCTCATTAATTTTTTAATGATTGTATTTTAACACAGGCATGAATTCTCTACTCTTCTGTATTTTGTGTGGTAATTTAGCATTATGCGGTTAAAATAAAAATGTTTCCAAATGATCTTTTCACTTTCCCCAACATCCATGGCAATATGTTACACCTACACTTCTTTTTTTAATTTGTTGCATAACTATTTATCTTGGTATAATTGAAAAGAACTACATGTTAGCATGTCAAATTTTTTTTCTGTGTTGCACTGTGAAGATATGTGTATTGCATGCAAGGAGGCCATATGCTTCAGAGATTTTAGAGTTGGTGTTGACATTTTGTACAGGCACTAACAGCTTCTCCAGTATGCTAATGTAACAAGTATTTTAAAGAACCAAATGAAACCCACAAACAAACAAACAAACAAAAAAATAAACAACACCTTTCAGAAAAAAAAAATAAAATATCATGTTTTTCTTTATAATATAAAATGTGGACAAAATCACTGAGTCTAAACTTGAGAAATACCTTATTTCCCTTTTAACAAAAAAATTGTAAAACTGAAGTTTTTGAATGTGATTCATCTTGCAAAAGCCACAATATCCCAAACTACATTTCTCAAAAAACATTTTTATATACTCACGGCTACAGATTTAGAGTTCAAAATTATTTATGAATTGTGAATACTGTAAAACTTTATTAGCTTACCATATGATGGCATTTGTTTCTGAGGCATGAGCACAGCCATTGAAATAGCTAATCTCTCATTTATAATGAAATATGCCATTTTTTAACCTAAATAGGTTATAATAAATAAAGGACATTTTTGACCTCTCTTTCCATTAATTTTCTCACGCTTCTTGTAGCTACCATCAGTAATTTCAAGAGCTGATTAGTATTAGGACATAACAATTTTTGTCTGCTAAGAAATGAGTTTATAAAAAACAATTTTAATAGCAGAGACAGATAGAAGAGACTGATCTTGGAGATATTTATTTCTGTAAAGTCTAAATTGTAATTAAAATTACCACTTGCCACAAGTTTTTCAGTACCTAGCTTAATAACATTTATCTAGTAGTATTAGCTTTGGTGTTGATGCTTAATAGTGATGTTCCAGAGTTAAACAATAAGTTTATAAGGAGCCCTGCCTGTTTATGATAGGATTTAGTCATTCATTATCCTTGATGATCTCAATCAAATCAATAGCACAGACAAAGAATAATAGAAAAAGGAATCTGGAAGCCAAAACAAATCACAGAGGATTTTCTATAAATCAATATCCACTTATGCTCCATATGAAAAAGAATAATGGTACAGATTTCATTAAAGCTTGTTTTTATTATACAGACAGCTATTTTTTTAAATTAACTTTACCTCCCTCCCTAATTATCTTATGTTTCTCAAACAATAATATGTGTAAGGAAAGTATGGTGCTAAACTGAAAATTAATGTGTCATATCAACGCTACTATAACATGTCAATGTTCAAAGAAAATGCCATGAGATATCAGTTTTAGGATTTTAGTCTTTTATCTTTTGATCAAAACACAGTAGGAGGTTTCAACATAAGTGAAATTGGAGATTTGCCATTCATTCTACTGTATGCCCATTATGCTATTTATAAAGTCAAATGAATATGATGCAGAAAAAGGGAGACAGAAATGACTATTTGCAAACTGCACCCAACTTGGATTTATAGGTTTATATTTGGTTTGTTTATAAAGGACTGAGGTTTTTTGAATTTGACAAAGACCAACCTGAACCATATTGATCTACATGTACAAGGATGTCTTCAGTAATACATTAGTGCTAAAATGTTCCTAAGAGTTGCTGTTCTTAGAATAATTTTAGTCTCTTTAAAACCAGTTACTTAAATATTTTTCTTCCTTCTGTATGCTTGAGACATGTTTGCTCATGTGCTGTCATGTAGAATCATTTCAGTGTGCTGAAAATATCTGTGTGACTTTGTAATGAAGTACTGTGAAACCTCTGTGCTCACCCTTTGTATAGGGGCAAAATTTACCTCACATATTTAAAGAATTATTAAATGCTGATTGCACGATGGAAATTAATTTCACATCAGGGCTTTTGGTGAAGACATTGATATCAGATGAAGAAGGAATTTTGCTCTGTGAAAATGACCTTTGACACTGCAATATTATATGCATTGGTTCATTATCAGAAAAAAATGAAGCTGCTTCAGGCAACAGTGCAATCAATTACTGCTTTCTTATCCTGGACTGAGCTGTGTTCTTCAATTTATTCTTTGCTTCTTGTTGTGTTTGAAGAGGGAATTATATTCTCCAGGCTGATGTAGGGTGTGTTTTGCTTCTTTCAAAGATGTATAATTTATCCACTCAGAAGACTTCACCTATAAACTATGCACATGCATACTCACACATTATATATGTGCATGTGTGAATATATCTGTTTAAATACATCATTATAAAATAGGAATAGTACATACAAACAAACCTGCTTAGCTTTTTAATTTAATATTAAGGCCAAATGCATCTTTATAATTGACTTTTTTGTAGAGGAAGAGGGTTTTTTTTCCTTTGATGTATACATTAATATTTTGCCTTTCCACTCAGACAAAACCCACTTCAAATTTAACATTGAGATAATTTTATCACTTTTTTCCCCCATTCTTTTTCATTAAAATGTTTGTACTAATCTCAGAAGTAGTAACTTATGTAAAAAGTAAATTTCTGTAAATATTTGCGTAGAATTTAATATGCTAGTGCAGAAATTAAAATTTACTTCTCTGAGAATACAAAACTATTGGTAATTACATGGTTTCTATGTCCAAGACAGCCTCCAAGCATATCAGTTGAAAAACCTTCTACTCTTACCTATTTGTATTGTATTTTCAGTAAGTTGAAGTCCTGCACAAGGACAAAGTCTAGCCATTGTGAGACTTCTCCCAGCTGCTAATAGAATATTTAATTTGACTCTTCTTGATTGAGTGGTCTATAACAGTCTCCTACCATGATATTTGTCATGTTGGCCTTCCCCTGACTGTAGTCCATAAGCACTCAAGACTCTCATCAATGTCATTGAACTCTAGACACTCAGATGTTAGTAGTTGTATTTGCAGTTATACCACCAGTTATACGTTACCACAGTCTAGGGTGTGTGTATCTCACTAATTTCCTTAAGTTAATAGGAAAATTAAAAAAATATTCTTGTTGTCAATGCGAAAATGGACACATGTAAATCTCCACCTACTAGTTTCAGCATTGGATGTGCTGAAAACTAGAGCAAAATAAAATTTGTCAGTGAACATAGCAAATGCAGATCTGGTTCAAAGCAATGCTTAGTTTGTGTTCTTTTTTCTCATCCTCTGAAACTTGCAGGGCATTACAGGATAGCTCTGATTTTGACAAAGTTTAAACTAATGTCTACTCACTGAAGATGAGCTTTTCTAAAGATCTATAGCAAAGCAAACATTTATAGCTGAATGTCAAATACTGCAAACAATAAATAGAATGCATTCCAGATGCTTATGAAGAGTGATGACATCGACCAAGTCCTAACCACTATTTCTTTAAAACAGCTTGTGAACATCAAGTAGGATTGCCAAAATCATTCAGCAGTAAAATGTTTCTGTTAGGGCTTATAAAATTCCAAATTGCTTCATTTCCTCAGAGAAACAACAACAAAAAAAGAAAGTGGTATAACATTCTAAGCAATGAAGCATTTTTGTGGATAATAGATAAAACTGAAGATCAGGAAGTGCCATGCACACAAGTTTGAATCCATAATTTTATCTCATAGTAACAGATATAAAGGAATAAAACATGGCCAATATTATTTTTTTAAAATTAAAATAATCTAGTATGATAGCTGTCCAAGAAGTTTTAATTTCATATTTAAAAGACATCAATAAAAACTTGGGAAGATAATTATTTTTTTAAAAAAATATTATATAATATACTTACTATTAGCATATTTATATTAATGCTGACAAAAGAGTATTATTTGTAGCAGAAAAAAAGACGCAACTTTAGAAATTTTGGTTAGGATGTTTAGAAGGCTTTGTAATCTTTCTAATGTTGGGATTTTGTTTTCAGATAATTCTGTTCCTTTTTCTAGATTTTTTTTTTCTTTTCATAAATCTAAAGGGACTAAATCAAGAGCAGATTTAAATGTTTAAATGTTATGAATCATACTCTCAATTACAGAAATAATTTCTACTATGTCTAAAATTCTATTATGCTTTATTAAGGAGGTATTTCTTAGTAATGTGCAAAACTGTGGTTCATAAGACTGCAGCATTATGAGGCATTTAGCTTCTTTTAAAAAAAAATCCCAAAATTATTTGCATACCATATTGAAAACGTCAATATAATTTAAAGCTAAGGAATACCTTAAATAAAAATCAAATTCTGATTGATATCATAATTGTTCAGCCTGAGCTATTTAAATACCCAAAGTTGTCATCTTCTCATGATATTTGCTGTACAAATGCACTCTAATGGATTATTTCTATCCCTAAAATAATGGTAAGTATTGCCAAATGCATATGAATATACCCTTTTTCAAAAATATAAAAATAGAGGCTGACATGAAATATCACTTCTTAGATGTTGAGAATCTGATGACTTTATCCACAACACACTGCCTCCCTTATTAACAAAGCAATTTGGGAACAATTGAGAAATCTCTTAAAGCACGGCTTATTAATTGAAATATGTGGCAATAAATGTCCCTGTTGCATTGCAATCATACTGTTTTATATTACATAAAAGATTACTTCCAAATAATCTCTTTGTTACAGGCATACATTTAGTATGCAATATCTGTTATAAACTTTTGTTATACATTGGAGAGTTCTATGGAGTGCTGAAATTTTAGGGGAAAATTATAATATTGCCTTTTTTTCCTGAGAGAAATCATTTATTAGTTGCAAAATGTTCAGTGGTAAAATAGTCTGATCTGAAAGATAAACTGAGATGGGTACCTAGAGATGAAAATACCCAGAAGTGAAAGCATCAGTGGGTCACTTAAAATGCAAGAGCCCAGATATTGCTTCAGGTATGTGTCATGTGGGGGAATATACTTCTTTGTGAAGGTGTTGCAGGACTTCTGTGATATCTATAAAGGATATCTAAAATCATCGTTTGAGTTCTGATTTCTTTTAAACTGCACAAAACAAATGAGTTCCAGTATACAGTACCACTGTGGCTAGTAACTGATCATAGACTTGGCACTCGTTTTGAACCTCTCAGGGCTGAAAATGGCTATGTGGAATCTGTGTTCACTTTTTTTTACCTGACTGCTGCTTTGTTTTACTTAGCTTAACTAAGTAAAAGTTTAACTAAGTTTAACTACAACCCTTTTTTTTTTTTTCTGATCATGTGTTTGTGACTAATTTGTTTTCCATATAACTGAGGGCTAAAACCATGTTTTTGTACAGAAAGGAGAAAATGGGCCAGCATTTCACACTAATGACTAAAATAAGTGAGACTTGGGCCATTTGGATTTTCTTTTGGGCTTGGTTTTTATTTAAGAAAATGTGAACTGTAGGTAAAGATGCATAAGTTAAACTTCAGCTATGGGATATTCTGTACAAAACGAAAGTGATGCCTGGAGGCTGTGAAAGCAAATCAGAAGAGAAGGCCCCAGAGTATGCAAAGATGATTGGATGAGCAGTAGTGCCTTCAGGAAATCAGGTGACCTATAGAGAATATAAAACCCAGTAACAACCAACATCCAGAGTCCCTCTTCATAGGCACCCATTTTGACATCTCACCACTACTGCCTGTTAAGTTACCTTCCCAGTCTCCTCTTCTCCAGGCTGAACAAGACAAGTGACCTCAGCTGTTCCTCATATGGGCCCTTTCTAGACCCCATACCATCTTCACAGACCTCTTTTGGATGGTCTCTAAAAGCTTTATGTCTTTCTTATATTGTCGCACCCAAAACTGCACACTGGACTCAAGGCGAGGCTACACCAGTGAGTGAAGAGTGGGACAATCACCTCCCTCGCTGGCAATGTTAAGAGTGAGAGCTTTCTTTATATGTAAGGAGTGTTTGCTGTTCATCCATAAAGATTATACTGAGAGTAAAATAATAAACCCAAAAAGTTCTGATGTGCACATACCCCACCCACACAAACACACACCCTCTTCCCCAGCCTTGGGAGATTCCTCCTACAGAAGACATGGCCACTCCACCTTTGTGTACCTCCAGGTGCTTCTGATCCTGTGCTAACACACCCACACTGAGGATGTGCCCCAAAAGGTGTCTCCACACCCTGTTTGGGGTCCCTGCGGGCTGCCCCTACGCTGCTGGATGCCTGTCAGGTGCAGGCTGCTCCTGGTGCCCCATGTGGGAGCTGCATTGCTGGGCTGAAATTGGAGTGTCCTGGCTTTCTCTATGAAAGTAGAACTTTTCCTGATCATACAAGTTTTAACAGATTTTTTTGTCCAGTTCTAAAGGGGCATTTCAGCTAAAACCACAAAAAATTGAAACAGTTCTATACAGAACCAGCCCCTCCCAACACTTCAGCTTTTTTATTCCAAAAACAAGAACTGAAAAGAAATTGCTTGAAGTATATTCCTGATTTCATTTCAGACCTTAAGAAAAATTGCCTGTTACCAACTTCAGTTCAATAATCATCAGGCAATTTTCTCTGTAAATAGCAGGCAATAGCAGGCAGATGATGTTTAACTTGCTTTAGTAAAAATAAAAAATTGGGTGAAAATAAAAGTACCTTTTTCTTTATTCCTAGCTACTGTGGCACTAACTATTTAGATCTAGAAATCATCTTCATTTAAGTTGCCAGAGACTTCAGCTGAAAAAAACAGTGAAAAAAACCTTATTAAATTAATTTAGCTTTTTCTTTTTTGCATATTGTCTACAAATGTAAATTATGTCTTGAAATGTGAGAGACTGGATTGTGATTAGAAAGGTTAATGCTCAAGGGCATGAAATAGTTCTCAGAATTTGAAATCTACTTGCAGTTATTCAAGAACTAATTTGGGAAAATAATGTCTAGTCTGTGACTAGTCACTGGATGTGTTTAATGTCAATGGTTTGCTGTTGGGACTATTTAAATGGTCACCTTTCATATAATATTGTCTTTATTCTCTGATGGAAGCATTTAATCTTTATAAATGAAAAAAAATTTATCAAAGAAACCTTGGGACTTGACTGGGACGGACTAGGGAGTAATACCTATGTGAAAAACATAGATTGCAAGAGATTATGCTCTAAAATGAAGCTTAGAAAATTTAATAACATTTTTCTCTATTCTCTCCTCTCCTATCAAAAATAAAAATATATTTTCTATAGCTACCTAAATTAATATAAAAATTAAATATGATTTTGTTCCTTCCTGATGGAAAAAGAATGAATAAGACAGATTTTGTGACTATTTTTTTTTTTTCCTTTTTCATTCATGGAAAAAATTTAAGTTGTTTTGACCTTCAATTTATATTAAAAAAATATATATTCAAGCAAGGCTGTATTTAAAAAAATATATATAAAAACTACAATGGCTGACATAAAAATCATAGAATCATAGAATGACTTGGGTTGGAAAAGACCTTAAAGATCACCTAAATCCAACCTCCCTGACAGGAGCAGGATACTTTCCACAAGACTAGATTGCTCAGAAATTCATCCAGCCTGGTTTTACACACTTTGAGAAATGGGGCATCCACAACTTTCTTTGGGTGACCAGTTCCAATGTCTCACCATCATCACAATAAAGAAGAGTTTCCTAATATCTAATCTAAAACTACTTTTTCACTTAAAAGCCATTCCACTCTGTCCTGTTTCTACATACTCTTGTAAATAGTCTCTATCTTTCTTGTAGGCTTCTTTATGAACTCAACGTAAAAATGTTAATATGACCCCTACAAGATTAGGATTTCACCCTTTTATATGTCTCATGGGTAGGAATGATACAGGAACACCAATGCCTTTTCACTTTTCACAGTGACATCTTCAAATAAGCAGCATTATTTTTAAAAAATGTGGAGTTAGACACACACAGAACAATAAAATAATGCAAGGGAAATATCTGTGACTAGCATTCCGGATTGAGCCTTAGAAAACTGGGTTATTACTTCTAGTTTTGGCATAGATTTCATATCAAATATTACTCAGTCGTCAAAGGCTGTGTTCAAAAGGTCATACAGTTGTAATGTAATTGCTACCATTCTTCTCCTTCTGAAAAAGGCAACCTCAAGTTAAGTACCTGATTTCTTCAGGTGCTTAAGAATTGACTCCTAAAAATCAGAAAAGCTGTAGAAAATTTTGAGAAAAACAGCTTTATTCCAAGACCTCTTTTCTTCCAGGAAGGCACTTGCATGTCTCACTCTAGTGAGGACTGTAGCAGTTGCTGCACTTTATCAGTGATGGAGCTATTTAATTTTAGAATTGATGCAATGGAGATCTGATTCTGATTAGGTACCTTGGCATTACAAAAATTAAAAAATAATTGTGTAAGTATTATAATTTCATTAAAAGCTATTTTAAAATCCTTGTTGAAAGTATTTTGGATGCATTAGATTAAGTTTTACTTGATAAAGAATTGGAGTACACTCAGAGTTTCAGATTTGTTTGCATAGGAAAGAATTAAGTCTTCACCCAAAGAATTAAAAGGAAGATAATATCTTTAAACCTGTTGTACTTTCTTGTCATTGGAGTTGTGTATCATGTAAAATTACTTCTGTCTAGATATTCATTTAAGAATCAGCATGAAATCCATATGTGATGCAAACCAAAGGTTTTCCAAATACTGGTGGCAAAGTCTGCACAGGTCTTTGCAAACAGACAGAGCTGTTAGAATAACTAATCAATGCACAATCTAAAAAATAATCAGCATCTAAAAACATATTTAAATCGAATATGCTTCCATAAATCTCCTAGCTAAACATATGTAATTATTTTCCATAAAAAAAAAACAAACCACTGCTAAATTAACTTTAATGAAGGGATTGCAGTAGCTAAAATGACATGACTGCATTGGCTGCTTTAGCTAATCTGACATTGAGTCCAAGGCTTACAAAGTTAACATAGCTCTTAGGACATTGTGCTTACTTAACCACATTGTTTGAATGACCCGTTTCAGAAGCAGCTCAGTAAGTCAAGATTTATTAGACAATTTCAACAAAGTATACAGAAATATCTCAAAGTGTTGCTTGCAAGCTTAAATGTGAAGAGAAGCAAACACTTCCACAGACACTACCTTCACCTGACGAAATTTTTAAATAATGGCTTCATGGCATTTTGGTATAAATTATGCCCTTGTGTGCTGTCAAACTGTATTGATGATGTCCTTTTTTAACTTATGCTAAACTATTTTTGCTTTCTATAGTGCTGAACTATTTTCTTTTCAGTCTGATTAAATGACTAGGGTATTTTATAAATTCATTTTTGTGTATGAGCTATCATACTTGATATTGAAATACAGTATCATTAATATAGTATAAAGAGACTGGTTTGTCCTTGATTTTCTTGCTGCATATCTGTTTTATGGCAAAAGGATAAAAGATGTTTCTAAACTCTCTTCCCCTTCAAAATAAAAGAAATATCATTACATAAAAATATTTTCTATTTCTATTGTATTAACATTTTTTATTTGTATCTTTTGAATTAAAATATTTTAGGACTTAGGAGAAATGTATGAAAATAACAGAATTAATATAAATGACTTAAAGCAGTATACTAAGAACTTTCATTACAGTTCTTGCTTGATAGTCAGACTCCTTGAAAAGCATGAAGAACAAAAAGCATTTTAATCCAGTCAGTGGCCTTGTACATCAAATGTATGACACCATAATAGAGTCACCCTGAATCAAGAATATAAACTGCCTCAAAGCATTAAGGAAAATTCTTCAAAATTTAATGTCATGATCTTAGTCAAGTAAAACATTTCAGCAGGTGGAGCTAGACTGTTGGTGGAAATACAAAAACTGCTAATACTACAACTACTACCATTATTACTGCTGCTGCTGTTGTTGAGCGATGAAGTTGTTTTAGGTGCTTTAATACAGGTAATTTGTTCTGGGGAAGTGGTGAATTTATCCAATCTGGGCCACTTGCATGCTATTTACTATATAAATTGTGGACTCTTACTCCAAAGAAAGCACTTTATCTCTCACTTTCTTTGGAAAGAATTAGATTTGTGTTCATCACTCGCATGACCTCTTTTACTAACAGAATATGCCACTTACAAAACATTGTTTTATGTTGCCTCCTCAGGCATTCATACAACCACTGTTATGGCAACTACAGCAGCTGTTTATGTAGAAAAATAAACTGCAGAGTAACTTCAGTGATATTCTGGATTGCATCTGTATGCAGTGAAGAAATCTTCACCACTGGACCAGACAGATTTTCCCGGAGCGATAACAAATATACCCGGAACCAGCTGTGATCTGATAAATGCTCCACAAAAAAGTCAGTTATTGGAACAAAATTTGGAAGGTCAGGATTGGGTAATCATCACAGTAACTTGTTTGTTTATGTCTAACCACAACACTTTATGACATGGGCTCTATTGACAGTCTGACACTGTTGACCAGTACCTTTTAATGCAAAGTATAAGTTTACCCAGAATTGACATGTGCACTTGGATTCAGTGATGACTCTCTTCTCCAGCCCCATCTGTGCTACTGCTATTTAACTAGACGGAACCCAGGAAAAGAGCATAAAGGGATTGAAAGGATCACTCTTAAAGTAGTTGTAAATAACACTCCAGATTTCAGAAAGAATTTTTATTCCAAATCCATGTCTCTGTCCAAAACGTGGTTCTATTTAATATTGTGCACTATAATCTAGACCAAAGTGATAATATGACCACATGGTAGGTGCAATGTACTAACCACTTTAGACTATAATCCATTTGAATTAAGTCTTATGTGGCCAAAATGCAAAGCCCATCTGTTTAATAATTTTCTCACAACTAAATTAAAAACATGAAAACAAATGAATAAAAAAAAATCCAAGCATCTGCTTGGAAAAGGAGGAAATTCAGCCCTACAGGCCACCTCTAAGACACTTGTAAGACATGTGGGAGAGTCTTGGAGGTCACTATGAGGCTTACAGAACAAACAAAGCAGGCAATGCAACCAAAATCAAAACCAAACTTCTGCCAACATTGTGTCCTTTTTCACTTTGATTTCCAATATTGGCAGTGCATTTTTTTCCTGCTTGCATAAAGGGCAAGAACACTCTCCAGCTCTCTTTTGCATCATTAATCTGCCAACTAGATTGTATTGTTTATAGTCCTTCTACCTCCTCAAATCCATTCTGATTAATAAAATTTCACAGTTTATTTCACACCTTTTGGATATATGAACAACACTCAAGCTAGTCTTAAGATAAAGGAATTGTAATAACATTAACACAGCATGGCCAAAATTAGGGTAATGAAAAGCATTAAGTTGTAGTTTCACGTGAGGGAACTTCCCTTATGTTACAGGCAAGCCAAGCTTCTGACCGTTATTTAGAACATTTTCAGAATTGCTACTCAGGTAGCAGATATCTTCTAGAATTTTACTGCTTGTATTAAAATGTTTACATTAGTAATGACTTAGTATTGTCTAGCATCACATTCTTCAGGAAGATACAAACTCAGAATGCCATTGTATTACTTCTGGCCAGATTTTGTATGCGGTTCTTAGTTCGAAAAATGTTGGTGTCTAATTCTAGATCACATTTACTTATAAATCTTACCTCTTGTGACTATGAAGGTTCTTTCAAGATCCAAACCCATTTTAGTCTTGACCTACTGTGGGTAATGATTTCCAGATTTATCTGCATTTATGTCACAATTGTAAAGGTTGTTGTCTTGGAGTCAGTCGCATGGATACCATCAAGTAACAAAAGAATTTCTGAATCAGTATATTAAGGGCTATGTTCATAAGAAGTGACTGTATAGTCATAGTCACAATTTCTTTGCAGCAACAACAAAAAAAAACACAGACAAAAAAAATCCCAACAAACCAACAAACAAACAAACAAAAAAAAGTGGTTGAACCAATAGAATCATGTCCCTTTCTTTTCCACAATCTCACTGAAAGTTCCTATCCTTTGCTTACTTAGCTTTTGCTCTTACAACTAAGACTATTTAATAGGAGGTTATCACCCAACATCTGCAATTATAGGTGCAAATGTAAACACCAGCTCTCTTTTAATACTTTACTTCCCACTTCTCCAATCTGTCTAAACTTCATAGCCAAATTTCCTCCTCCTCTCCCTCCCTTTTATCTCAATCAACTGATTTTCATTCCTAATTCTTTTCCCTTTTTGGCAGCAAATACAGGTTTCCTTTTCCCCCATGCCAACATCTCCATCATTCTAGATCTCCTACACTTCACCTTTGACCCTTAAATATAAGCAACCACAATTTGTTAAAAATAGCCTTAATATACTTCTCATTTTCCTACCCACTATGAACAATTTTCCGTATTTTTTTACTTCCTACACAGTTTTAAACAGCTGCCTTTGCAAAGAAAACTTTTTTTTTGTCTTGTTTGTGGGTTTTAATTTTTTTTAAATTCAGTGTTTTTGTCTCTTGTTTAAAATCTGTCTTCTTGCTGTGGTGTTGTAGATATCGAATAATATGTCAGAATTAATAATCAGTAAAACTTCATAGTTTTCAATGTACATATGAGTCAAATAATTATATAGTCTCTCAGTAGTGCTATAGTCGTGCTATAGTAGGTCCATAGCGCATTTTCAATCATTACACTCTGTTCATAGAACTCAGGTTGCTGATTTTCCCACTGAGTTTTGTCTTTCTCTTCTATTTACCTCTTTGTTTCTATTGGCCACATTGGAACATCTAAAGTACCTCCTAAGCAATTAGTACCCAAGGCAGATAATTTGATCACTAGTGATTTAGAAGAGCTATGGGGAAGCTGGCTAGCACAGTCAGAAGTGCTTACCAGGAGAGGTCTTCCTGATCCTCATTTTCCCTGGAAGTAAAAAGTTAATGTAGCATCAGCCAGTTATGATGTTAACAGCTGTGCACTTGACTGAATGCAGGCTGGCATACTGGGAAGGGCAGAAAATATACACAACACATGGAACACCTCTAATTCCTTAGTAAGCTCTCCCAGTTATCTACCACTACTTCCCCTTGTCCTCCACTACCCGGGTGTATTCAAAAGGATTGTTTTAGCACTGCTTACAGAACAAAGATGTTGATTTTTTATTAGTCTGATCTGTGTGAAGTTTACTCTAAGAGGTTTTTAATTGACAGATTGGACTACATGAGAAAAAAGAACTACCTTTGATAATGCTCAGCATATTGCTCTTTTGAAAAATTTGCAAGAATAATGACAGATACTTGTAGTAATGTATCTTATTCAATCGTTTCAGCAGAAAGGATAAAATTTTACATAATTCATAAAATTTGGATTGTTGTTATTTTCTTAGTATTTAGCAATCAGATTTTGAAATGCTGAAAGAAAATTTACCTGTTTTCTTCTTTCTTCTTTAGAACCTGACAAGCCCATAATACACAAAGAAGGTTTTTATAAGTAACATTATGAGAAGTATGTGTAAAATACACTGCAAATGGCAAACTTATAAGACAGGGTGGCATTTTTATATTCACTAAGTCTGGTTTTACTAGACATGCAATCTTTCTAGCATATAAAAGTCTGCAAGGGTATCTGAGAATATATATCAACACTAAGTAGCTCTTACACTTTATGGTACCATAAATGTAAAAGCAGTACTACTGCACTTGAGAGTTACTTGCTTTTGTACAGCACTGACTACATAGGAATTAAATAACACTGAGCAAATAAATACAGTGATATTAAAAATAATTCAATAAACTTTATTCTGTGAAAGTGAAAAATTAATGCCTAAGGGCGTTATAATTTTTTTCTTCTTCACTTTGCTTATATTATGTAGGTCCACATTACTGAGCTTTAACACCTTGGCCTCATCTTCTGTTATGTGGACCACATCAGGTCCCCTGTGGTGAGTGGGAAAATCCAAAGTAAAGGTGATAATAAGATCTTGACATAAGTTTTTTGAGGGTATTTGTTTGACACTACTGAGAGGATCTAGGGTGTATGTATAATAGTTGCAAATCCACATACACAGTTTGCAACCCTTCTACCATCAACATTTCTGTGATTCTGTGGATGGATAGAGGAAGGAGAGATGTAAGACAGAATGAAAGAGAAATTATTAAGGTATAGAAATAAGTGACACAGCCTCTTGTCGTCATCAATTATGTTCCAAATATGTTCCTTAGTTTTTGATTTCTGAAGTCATTTGGAGGATCCCCTTGATGCATGCGAGATAAATGTGCCTTGATGATAGGCTAATGTCCCATTTCCTTGTACTGACTATTGGAGAACAAGAGTAGATAAAATACCTGAAGTTTAGATAGTTGAATTCAAAACAATCAAACCTGATGTATTCAAATTAGCTGCATTTCTTTGCCATGTCAGAAGCAAATAAGATGAAATCCAATGTCTGATTTAGACATATCTGCTCTTGGTTCATAATTTTTTAACTAGACAGATGTTATCACAAGAATTTATAAAAATAAGAAACTTTACAAAGCAGGAATCTTCAGTACAAGGTAAATTTAAAATCTGATAGCTGTCTAACCAAAGTGAGGTATAAGAAATAGCTCTAGATTTGAACCAGAGGGATGAGCTACATTATCACATGATGCTTTTTAAAGACCTACCTGTGATTTTCTGAATTTTGCAAAGTGTACTTTTATTATTTGGCCAGAAAGTCAAACAAATGAAACCACAGAACCATGGATATTGCAGGGGATATCCAGACGTCATGTTGTCTGATCTCTTGCTCTGTAGGGCCAACTCAATGTGGATGATCAGGTCCATGTCCAGTCAGATTGAAATATCTCCAAGGAAGCTAACTCCAAAATCTCTAAGGGAAATCGTGTTTGAGATTGAATACAAGTGTGACCATAAGAAGATAAATATCTATTTAATACTTTGTCCTTAGATCTATATATATTTTGATGAATCACAGAGTCCTTGTTTAGACAGAAAAGAAAGTTTATTAGGATACACCAGGCATTAGGTATTTTTCAAAATACAATGTGAACACTAATACTTGCAATATTGGTCAAACAGAAGCCAAGGTTTAAAGGAGAAAATTTATTTTAAAGAAAGACACTGTTTGATATAATGACTTAAATATCTACCTTAGATTCTAATGGGGATATAATTCATTGTTCAGAGATGACTCGGAAATATCCCCAGACCATCACTGCAGAGAGAAAGGTGATTCTAAATTTCCAGAGCTCACCCTAATTGAATAATGCACTTCTAATTTCTGTGTCCTCTTTCTGCCTCCCTGCACCACACACAGTTCAAATAAAAGGGTGGAGAATGGCATTATGCAGGGGTTAATGCACAGTTTAATTCAAGGAGTCTGCTACCTGTGTCACTTGCTCCTCAGGGAAATGTAATTGCTAATTTCCTGTGCAATTTATTGTGCATGGACTCTTCAAATTATTTCACTCTTTATTAACACTGGGAACGGTATTGGTATCTCAGAAGATTTTAGGACAACCTAAATTCATCCTAATGCTTATCACAGTGGAGCTGTTGGCAGCAGGTAGATGGTCATCATAATCTCAGAACAAGGGTTTCTGAAGACTTGAGAACTTCAGTTTGTATGCCCACTGAATTTGAGATCTGGAGGTGATGTTCCTAATAGGTTAAGGAATCTGTTATGGCTATTCAGGAATAAAGACATAAAAGAGTTTTTGCAATCAAGCTGACGGTGCATTCTTATTTTCTAGTCCTTAGTTTTGGTAGCATCTAGATAGACTGAATCTATTTTAATGAATTTAATAATATCTAAAAGTTCAGCTTTGTTAAGATTTAAATGGTTAAATTCCAGTGATCTCAGGTTAGGTTAAAACCCTGAATCTGTTCTTTGCACCCTAAATTCTACTCTAGTTTGTAGAGTCAGTCTCTATTAGCTCTTGAGGCTTATTGCTCTGTTAGTAGTGTGCACTCTCACTTTCATGTACTCTCACCACTGTAACTTCTTTCAGAGTCACTCAAATCTCCTTGTTAAGAAGAGAAGAAAGGAGGAAATGTGAAAAATAAATTAATTTAATGGAAAATTAGATATCCTGAAAAATGGTGAATTTTTAAACTTAAAAATAAAATGCACTCTAACTGTTCTTTAGCTGAAAAGAGACCAAATTTTTCAATCTTCACTTTACATACAAAAGTTGTGAGTCCTTCTCACTGTTTTAATATGTGGGAGTATATGTATACTTATGTACACATATGTATTTATGTATATGTATGCATGAGAAATGCCAAGCTGAATCTCCTTGGTGAATAAAATCTGGTTCTGCTAATGAGTAGAGGAACAGGAGGAATATATCCAAAATGTGGAGAACATGGGAAGATTTCTATTGAGGTCTGAAAATCAAAACATTAAAGAGATTAATTTTTCACTAGAAGAGCAGATGGGAACATACTAGTAAACTTTAAAGGTGTACAGGGTGGTAGCTTAGCTTCTAAAGTGAATTTTTCAGAAAACATTGGAGGTTCTATGCAGAAGTACATTTTCTTTATTCACTGCATTAAAAATAATAATGGCATTAAAATTTAGATTATTTCAGTACATAGAGTTTTAAGTCTTACAAGGGCAGAGATGTCAGACTGTCAGTGTAAGTAGGGAAAAAAAAATTAAAAAATAGAAGTTCATAAAATGCATTGTATATCTAAGAGAGGAAAATACAAGTCTCATTTCATAATGCTGTTGCAGAGATTTCCATCTTGGAATTTATTCCCCCTTTCAGTGTTGTCTTGGAATGGTATTTTATTTATAAACCATTCATCTGCATTTGCATTATTTTTTTGCTGGTAAATTTTCTTCTCTCAGTCCTACTTCATTGCTGTATCTGATTTCACACATAGAAGTAACAGAGCATCTGGGACATTGGGGAGAGAAACACTGAACATCTTGGACAAGGGGATACCTATCTTTACGAAAAGTGACATCTACTGTGTGACTGTGTGACTGATATAGAAATGTGTAACTCAGTGAATACTTGACACCTACAAAATTGCTCTTCAGTAACACAGATTTGTATGTTTTATTCTTGTGAGATATTTCACAGTAAAGGCAATAATTTTTAATTAAGAAATTCACAGTCTTCTGAAGATGCATAATAGTTTTCAGATGAAGGCATCTATTTGTCATTTGGCTCTACTAGCCTTTTTCGATATAACTCATGTTTACACGCAGCTCCCAGACTTCATTGTTTTTTTAAAAAAATATTGGCATGTAGTTTTGGAGAAATACCTTGATTTCAACAGAAAATTTAAAAGATCACTGAAAGATCACTTTTTCTTACCTTTGGTTCATGTTCCTTAGGATGAGGTCAGAGTTTTGCTGCAAAGGCTTGTCAGTGTCATTTCACTCAAAACGCCAAAAGATAGTATAAACTGAAGCAATCCATCTGCTGGCTTTATGTTAGCTGGAACACAAAATATGTCCTAGAAATAACAATTTGTTTAAAAAACTTCATGATGCCAAGTTGTAACCATAATATTTATCAACAAAATTTTCAGGAAAGAAAATAGTTTATTCTCAGCTTTAATCACATAAATCATATTTTAGCATATCTGAAGCATGCCACTGTGCATTTTTCCTCTGTTGATGTATTTATGTTTATTATTAGAACTAATATTTAACAGATTTTAACAATGGCTTTCAGGTTTCATACTTTTTTTTGTGTTAAAATTTTAAAAGCATAGTGGTGTTAAGGCAAATCTTCACATAATTCTCAAAGTACAGCCTACTAGGACATTACTTGAGCTGCAAGGTCAGTTGTTTATATATGCTATGTAGTTTCCCCATCATGTGATCTTTTGCAACAAAAGTAGATAATATTTTAAGCACTATTTTGAATTACATTTCAAGTCAAGATCATACCTTTTTAGGGTTTTCATTTTTATCAAAAAACTTAGGTACTTAAGAAAATGAAAAATGTACAGTTCTGAAAACCAGTGAGCAACAGATGACGTAGTGCACTTTTACTTTATTACTAATCATTCACAGCAATGAGGACTGCAACGCATGCCAGTGTTACTCAATCAATTCAGACGAAAAAATAAAATTAATAAATAAATACCTTTGTTGATCCTTCACCCATTAGAGCAATTCCCTTACTGCAGTCCTATATTCAGGTTTAGAGAAACAACATGAGAATGCCTGCTTTATAGTATTGATGAAAAAGGTAAGATTATTGGGGTGTTGACATTCAGGGCTATAAGCATGTCATACCTCAAGAATCTTGAATAGAAGTACACTCCTTTTCATTCTTTCAGGTTCTCTTGTACCACGTTATATAAATTTATACTAAGCTGGGAATAATAAAAACAATTTAAATTTATGTTTGTAAGCCTATTTAAGTAGTCCTAAAGTCATACCACTGTTTGCCAAGAAGTATTTAAAATATTTTAAAATATTTTAAGCTCATAGGATTTTTTTCTCTCCTAGAAGATTATTTATTCAGTCATGTATCATCCATTACAGCTTAAGGTTGTATTCAAGGTAAAAATACAACAGGCTTATATTAATAATTTGAAAATATGTCAGTGAAATGATGCAATATTTAATATTGTAACTGTATTATTAATGATTTATATTTAACTTAACAGATCCTTGCATCACATGTAAAACAAATATTTAAACATAATGAAAAAAAAAACCTACACAAAGAAAATTTCCCAAAGGTACAAAAATGTTTTATTTACATGTATATAAAGTTAAATTAAAGGTACATGAACCACTTTGTGACCATTATGAATAGTTCTATAAATTATAAGCAGGATAAAATAGAATCTGTATACTATTAGAAAAGAAGCAAAAATCTGTTTTGAAAAAAAATTTCTTATCTTGTTGAAAGTTTCGTTTTCGTCTTTACATTTCTTCTGGCATAGCTACAATATATTAGGTGGAATTTAGGTTTGTAAATGCAGATTTAGGTTCCAGAAAAACTGTGTGATAATAAGCAGCACTTGTTTGACTTTGAAGTCCTCTGGGATCAAGACTTATTCTTCTGTGCCTGTGCAAAACTTTGGTATTTTGAATATTTCTTTTTCCCCTTCAGTTATACTTAGCTTCAGAAATCCAACATTGAGTTGATCTCCCAGTATATACACACACCAAGAAGAATTATGACAAACCATAGTTATAGTTATCTTGCTGTTTAAAAAGCTGCTGACAGCTCCTTTATATGGAATATCTTGATGGACCAAATATCCGCTTAGAGAGTGAGAGACCTGTAAGAGACCAAATTTTCATGACGACATTCTAGAATCATCAGCCTGCAAACTTCTCTGTCATTATGTCACTCTACCTTTCTATTGCACCTATGAAACATTGAAAAATAAATTCAAAATACCTCATGGCAAAAGACAGATGACAGAGAAAAGCAGTTGTCTCTGGAATTCAGGAATGAAGCCTAGGAGCATCAAGAGAGCAGGTTCTGATTTTCAGTCACTGTTTCCAGGACACTTAATAGATGCTGATTTATTTTCTATGCCTATAATTACTATAGTGCAGATATAATTTATTTCTTTATATATTTCTGCAGATTCCAATGTGTCAACTTCTCCAGCTTCACAACTACTAGGTATCTTCAGCATATTTTTTGTGCATATCAAAGGGATAGAATTGTCCAGCAGAAATATATTTCTTGACTTTACCAGATACATTGGAACACATCCAGAAAAGGCCATTCAACGCCTCAGTTTATGTGGAAAAGGATGAGCTCACATTTTGAGGAATAATTTTAGTGCAGATATGTAGTTGATACTTTGGGACTGTACAGAAATATATACTTACTAGCAACAATGCATGGTTTCTTAACCACAAACAGGGCTGGTTGTGAGACAAAATGCAGCTGTCCATCTCTGTCAAAATCAAAACCTTTCTGGCTTTGCATATAACTACATTTTCACACTCCTAGACCTTTAATTCATCCTGAAAATTTAAAATTAATTTGTTATCCTGAGAAATTAAAAAAAACACTGCTTCCTCTGTAGTTAATGAGAAAAGACAAACTTTTCACAGAACAGTTGAACTCATATTATTTTCTCCTAGGTAGGGAATATTAAAATCAAATTGAGGTATTTAGTTTAGATGGCTATTTTGAAGGAGTATTCAGGTTCAGAATTTTAAATATACATAACAACTTTCATGGATAATTACAATTTTCCCCTGTTGATAATGCATTTAACTAAATTTTTGATTCAAATATTCTCTGTGTTTCAGGTAGTTTCACTTGGCAGATCAGACAGCTAATGTTTTAAAATATGTTATATGTTAAATTATTTTAGTTTTTAGATGCCTGAGTTTCAAAACTAGGTTTTTATTTTCGGAAGTGAAATACTTGCCATACTTATATTGAAACATTGCCTTTAGAACCAAATTTTAAGATAGTTCCTATTAGGATCTTAATAACTATTAAGATATTATATCTGTAATTACATGTTAGTTGTTTACATATCAGTATAGCTATTCCCCCTGATTGTAAAGTTTAAAGTCCACACTAGATGCTCCTAACTGGATGGTTGTGATTAAAAACTGTATGATTTTGAGGCTCAGAATGCTGACAGCACCTTTCACAACTAGAATGATTTAATTAAGGCTAACAAGTACAGGATTAAGTCCAAGATTTTCAAAGGTTTTGTCTGATTATACAGTTGCCTATGCTGTGAGGCTTCAACTGTATCTGGAGGGAGCTGCTTTCATTGAAGCAACAAGCATTGTAATTTTATCACTAATGTGATATAAATCCTGATCCTAGAAATTCAGCTACTAATACAGGTTATTTCTATAGCACTAAGCTCCAGAGTTCATGGGATCCTTATGTTGGACATTTTTCAAATCCAAGACATTTTTCTGATCCAAGAAAAGACACACAAAGATCTTGTGTAACCTACATTGTTAAATCTGTTGGATCAACACAGAACCTGAAAGCATTTAGGTATTTATTAATCATACAAAGATTGGACATAAAGTTTGAGTTGATTGCAAGTGAGCTGATTGCAAGAAAGTTGATTGTGAACTTTAGAACCTAAATTTTCACCCTCATTCTGATGTCTTCTTTTTTTTCTTAGGTGAAGAGAAAAGCAAAGAATTGTGGAAAATGTTTGGGTTGAAAAGTTCTCAGAGTTCTAGACTTTTAAAAAATGTTTCTAATGAGTGTTACTGAAAAAAATATATTTAATGAAGGTTAAAAAAATATATTCTGTGGAAAAAAAATCCCATAAGAACTGTATTTCATTAAATACTATCTGAAGAGAAAAACCTAACCAACCAAAGAAACCTAACTGTGACCTAAAAGCCAGATTTTAGAGATGCTTATGGAAATTTTTGTCCTATTTCCAAAGAGATTTGATTTTTTTCGTAATACAATACTGACTTCCTATTTAATTAAAATCCAGTTTTAAGTCACTGCATTTTTCACAGAATTTGGCATTTGGCTCACATAGACAACCTGACAGCATAAGCAATGAATGTACTTTATATAGGGAAACTCAAACCTCCATAGTGTGTGTTTTTGTATGCTGAAATGGGATTGTTTCAAACAATCAGACTGTGGGGAAGCTGAACCATTTGGCTCATCTCCTATCTGCCTCAGCATTTTTCTGAGCTTTCTGCTCAAATTCTTACTGTGAGCCAAATGGTTGCTGTGTCAGGTCCAAGCACAAACATTTTCTCTTCAGGACACTTCAGCTGCTGATCCAGCACAGAGGAGTTGTTCCATTGTGTTCCCTTGTGGGCACGCTGCTGCCAGAGGAGAGCTGAGAGGAGCTGGTCCACGTTAATGGTCCACTGAGCACGTGTACCCAGCACAAATGAAAACAGCAACCAGCTCATGCTCCTTCCGCAGCATGGCCCTTCCTATAGCAGCCTCATGTGGTGGGCAGTTCTGGCAATGCTGAGCAAAAGGAGAGGCCTGCAGCACTTATCAATCATAAATTTATAAATGAAGAATAAAAAGACAAGGAAAGAAAAAAAAATAGGTACAATAGAACGAGAAAGCATGTGTTATTTTAAGTATTCCTTGATAGTTTCTATTTTCCTAATTATTTTATCTTTGACTCACAGAATGGTTTGGGACACAACAAGATCAAAAGGGACCTTTAAAGTTCATATATTCCAACCTCACCTGCTGTGATCAGAGGCATCTTGAACTAGATCAGATTGTTTAGAGTCCATTCCATCCTAACCTTGAATGTTTCTTGGGACAGGGCATTTGTGTTTGAACTCTCTCAGCTCCCGATTGAAGCTTAAGCTGCCTTATTAAAAACTGTTATTAATAAAAAAAAAAAATATATATATTTAAACCTGCTGTATATAAGCTTCTCACATTTGATACACTTGAAAGGCCCTATTGTATACATTTCACTGGCACTGAAAAAGCAAAATATTCTTTAATTCTACCAAACAGGACTGTTTGTGGATCAAACCTGCAGACAAACACTAGGAGCTGCAATCAATTAATTTGACTGGTGTTTCCTTTGCATCATTTAGTTTCTTGGTAGTCAGAAGTTTCCTCTAACATCTCCCAAGGTTTATTCATTTTTGTGTCAGATATTTGTGCTGCAACAACTCTGATTGATGTAGATTCCAGAAAGAACTTTTGATAAGTAATCAGTCTTCCCTACGGTGATGTCCAACCCCTATGGTATAAGGGATTCATATTTGTATTAGGAATTTATATTAATTTTCAAAATGCAGTCCAGAATTTGTCACTAGTCACAAAAAAAACAAAATTAAAGGTGCTACAAAGACACCTTGAGTTCCAAGAAAAGGTAAGAACATTTGTGCTTATATTGGCATTTTGCCTGAAAAGTGAAAGAGTGAATTTATCAAAAGCTATGCCCTGGCCAAGCACAGAGATGTAATTGAGAAGGAGTGTTTAGAGAATAAAATCTGCCACTTTCCTTCTGGTGTCTGTAAAGGTAGAGCAAGGTGCTAACCATAAATAGCCTGTTAACATCTAACAACCTTTTTACAGAATCCCATGTGAGTTTGTGAAGGATCTGACCTGACGTTTTCCCTGACAATTACCATTCAGCTATAAAAATAATTTTAGATGGCAGACTTCTGACTGCCACAGGCTCTCAAAGGAGCATGAACTGGATCCAGGTTTCCATGCCAGTTCTGAATTATCTCACCACTGGTGTCTAGCTGTAAACTTCTAGTTGAACTGGCTGCTTGCCTGCTTGCAGTCCCAATGAGGAGTTTGTGTTCATAAATTCAGAATGCTAGCTCTCACAGCTTGCTGGAATTACCACACTCACCCTATTTTCAGTCAGAAAATTCATACTCACGCTGAGTACTTCTGAAAATAAAATTCAATATTTCTGAATTTCTATGCACTTTCTTGGACAATTAAGTACGTCTCCTGATGATGCGTCCAATTGTGAAGATCTGGCAAGTTTCTAAGTCTACCTCCAAATTGCCAAGATTACCAGAAAGGGCAGGGATGGGGAATGTCTGAATTTTATAATGAATAGGTATGGAATTTGTGAAGATGCTGTTTCATACATTTGAAGTAAGAGGACTATGAAACCAGACCTTTAAGTGGTCTATGTTGACCTCTACTTAAAAGGAATAGGGATAGATAGACTTCTTGAGGTCATCAATCACCTTGGCCTAAAGCAGATGTCTAAAATAACTCTGCTAATTTGCATCCTTAAATTTTTTATTTCTTTTTACTGACTTTAAACAGATGTGGATAGAGTCTTCTACACTGCATGTGCAACAACTCCCACCAGTGCAGCTACAAGTCTTTCCTAGGATTTTGCGGAGTGGTCACCTGATTTTTCTGACAACAGATATTAGCCAGGCTCTGAAAGCTGAGTACTGGAGATTGCTACAAGGACATCATAACTCAGCACATTTACAAAACGTAGCCAATGAGAATTTTAGACTTTGATGTACCCTAGTATAATTTATATACATTTAATCATATCTTCAGTTGCATGTTTTGTGGTCATTAGCTTTATTTAATTAGATTCATTGTGAAAAAAACCAAACTGATGCCTTCTGAAGACTGTTTTTGGGGCAGATCTTTATACTTTATTGAGTGCCAGAAACCATTCTGCTAATAAACATCTTGTATGGCTTGGTTTTGTAAAATATTCAAGTACCTAAATAGAAATAATCCTGTGCCTTTGTTTCATCTAGCATTCTATTCTGACAGTTTCATTCAAATATAACATGTTAAGTATTTTCTGGTTAATCATCCATATTCAAGGCAGAGACACCAATATTTTCTTTTTTTTTTCAAGGTGTGTTTACTTGAAAGAAGACAGACAACCTTGGCTAGGTATTTCATATAGTCAGTCAATCCTTAAAACAAAAGAATGGTATAAAACTTCCCAGGTATCTTTTTTTAAATTGCAAAATAAATGTCATTCCACAATATTGATTTGTCTCTGAAAAATACATGCAAGGTTATACTATTATTCTCTCTCCCCTTAAATCTATAAAGCAGCTACAGAAGAAACTTATTTTGAAAACTTAAATGGATGCAAAGTGAATTTTGATTCACTGATTTACAGTATACCAACATTATTTTTGAAGTCAAAAAGGTAGTTTTGACCAGCAGTTTATTTTATTATATTGAGTATTTTAATAGATAAAAGGTTACTTTATCCATCTGACACTGCAATATCTATTTACACAGAAGAGATAATAGAAGTAGAAAAGACAATGGTACTTCTTAGATATTAACTTTAGGGGAGGAAAAGGTGAAAAAACAATAAATTTTTGGCAGTGTCTGCCACAGCATTACTTATAAGAATAGTCACCTCTGTCTCACTTTTTTCTTTGGCTTTCAGTTGTCTTCCTGCAACAGCTGTAAGTGATGGTAGTACCAAGACCACTACTTTACTTTTTTTTCTGTTTGGTACTTGCTATGCAATCTGTAGGGGTTTATTGCTATGTGGGATGGGGTGTCAGATCACCTCACAGGCTGAATATAAAAATGCAGATAGACTTAAACAACTCTTGTATATAATCCTGTATGCATGCTGTGAAGTTCTTTGTGCATCTCTTAGACTGAGGTCTCAAAAAAAACCATTTTCTGCTTAGCAGCCTGAGGAATGATTACTATAAAAGAGCTTTCCTTCTATTTCACTCAGGCTTTTTTCTTACAGGGTACACATTTGTTCTTATCCCTCTTTTGGCTTGCTGAAGTCCCAGGCTATCCAAGAACTGACCACTTCTCCTTAACCCTGTCAGTAAAGTTAGTAAACTTTGCTAAATCTTTCAGAAAAACACATATCATCCTGACAGAGAACTTTTCTCTCAAAGGAGTCTCTATCAGCTTTAGTCTGAGGTGCACTTGTAGAAAATGGTATATAAAAATTCCTGTGAAGATAAGTCAGTGGCACAAAATTTATTCTTCAAAAACTTCAGCCTTGAAATATAATTATGCAAATATTATTTTTTGAACCTAATATTTTTATATGCATTCCCATGTCTGTAAATAAAGTTTATATGTGCTATATTTCTCAGTCTTTTTCACTGCTGTCTGATACATTGTTTGAATTACTGTCTCTGCAGTGAGGAGGAATATTTCCTTATGATTTTGATAGAGACAGAAGAGAAAAGGAGGATGCCGAAGTCTCACAGTTAATATTATTGGGGGTTCAATCACTAATATGGGGAAAAGGAAAAAAAGAATATGCCTTATTTCATTCTCTAATAAAAACTTCTGAACTATGTCAAGTTCTGTGCTTCTTTTCCTTCTGACCTCAAAATATTGGTCAATTCATGTGTTCTGATTTCCTCCCATCATCACAGTTTGGATGGCAACACTGAATACTCTGGACTATCTTTTTATTCTTCCAGAAAGGCAGACATAGTCATCTTTAGTATTCTTGTATATATACCTAAGTAGTCTGTATATACATATGTCCTGGTGCAAGAGTTTAACACTAGGATTTATCTTTTCTGAAGTTATCATCTGAAGTGTCCTAGTTTTGCCTGGGGTAGAGTTAATTTTCTTCATAGAAACTGCTAAGGGGCTGTATTTTGGATTTATGCTGCTAACAGAGTTGACACTACAGGAATGTTTTAGCTATTGCTGAGCAGGGCTTAAACACAGACAAGACCTTTTTCTGCCTCCCACACCACTTCACCAGTGAGAAGGTGAGGGGTGCACATGGAGCTGGGAGGGGACATAGCTGGGACAGCTGACCCAAACCAACCAACGGGATATTCTATAGCATATGGCATCATGCTCAGCATATAACCTTAGGGGAAGGAGAAAGAAGGAAGGTGGCAGGGGAGGGAATTCAGAGTGATGGTGTTTGCCTTCCCAAGTCACCATTACGTGTGATGCAGCCCTGTTTTCCTGGAGAGGGCTGAACACTTGTCTGCCCTAGGGAAGTGGTGAATGAATTCCTTATTTTGCTTTGCTTATGCACATAACTTTTGCTTTACCTGTTAAACTATCTTTATCTTAACCTAAGAGTTTCCTCATTTTTCTTTCTCTGATTCTTTTCCCTATCCCAGGAAGAGTGAGTGAGCAGCCGGGAGAGAATGAGCAAGCAACTACCTGGTGCTTAGTTCGTGGCTGGGTTAAGCCATGGCATGAAGATAAGTGTTTAGTCCGCCCAATGGCCTGAAAATTTGGAAGAGATGAAGGACATAGAATGAAGAATTTATGAATGCTTCCAGCACCCTTCCTAATTTCATTTTGCTTACACAAGACTAGTGTATAATTGTTTTCAGAGTGACATATGGTCATGGTCCTGGTCAGGTTATGATATGTGTGACAGTTATATAAATAAGGATCTGATATTACATGGCTTTATTTTATGTATAGACACAGACATAACTTTAAGGAGTGTTTAAGTAGAAAGTGGAAACATATGGCAATGCCCTTTTAGTATCTTCCCATCCAATAAAACCATCTGGATATTTAAGAACAGCTTTTAAAACAATTGCAATTTTTTAAAATTAATGTAATAACAGGGGAAATCTCATGATTTTGAGAGGTGAAGGAGAAAGGAAGAAATAGATTGCCTGTTTTCAATGCAACCTAAAGAAATCCTGACTGATGTTCCTGCATAGCTGCTGAGTTACCAGGAGGTAACTACCCCATTGCCTTCATGCCATTTGAATAGAAAGAAAGAAAGAGAAGAAAGCAAATGGCTAATGAGCTAGATAAAGATAACAATCCATCTTTGTTGGATTACTTCTTTATTATTATTATTTTAAATTTAGATAAATAGGTTTAAATTTTAAAATGAGCATAAACGATATCCCACATCAAAGCCCCCTCTCATTTTCTGAGAATGAAAGGGATTGCTGTGGAAATGTGTAAAGTACCATCTCCAAAATATGAGGTGCAGAAGAAATAAACGCAATCTTCCAATACAATAAGTGTAAAAAAAAATTAATTCAAATTTAAAGAAATTTTAAAGCAATATATTTCTAGGAGTAATTTCATTTATAAAACTGTGGTCTTAATATAATGCCTTGTCTATGGTCAACACTTGGACTGAGGCAGTCCTAAGGAAAGATACAGGAAGGGGGTTTTGCAAAAATTGTGTTGAAAACAGGGTTGATAACTGAAATTCCAATTTCATATTGGAATTCACCCATCTACCACTTAAAGAAAGCTGTGGTTTTCAGATTTTGGGATTTGTTTTTCTTGTGTTCTGTTTTGCTATTTTTTTCACCTAAAATTCTAATTATATTTCTAGTACACTAATAATAAAAAAAAACCCCAACAATTCATCTGCCTACTCTCTTGGTATATTGGGAAAAAAAAATCCCCAACATCTGTAACATTTCCTAATGGAATTGAAGGATGTGTATCTGTATAACTACTAACACTAAGAGTCTCGGACAGGTGGCCAAGCTCTGGGGATGTGAATAACAACATTCAGGGATGCAGCATTTTTTTAATGACTGCAAAGTGAATTATACAGAGAACGATAAAGGCTCAAACCCTAATATAAACCATTGCCTTGGATACAAGCAAACATGGCAAAATTATATTTACAAACAGCTTATACTTCTTCCTTTGCATCCAAAATAGACTCCTTCTAAAGTTAGTTTGAGAAATTATCCTGACCAGTGCCAGTTCCCTCCCTATCATGTCTGGAAAATGCTTGGAAGAAGACTGAACTTCCCTGTGAAATTCCATGCCAGAAACAGATAAAATATTCCTGTTCCATAAATAAGCAGTATAAACCAGAGTATTCTAGTATCCAGGAGTAACTCCATTTTTAGTAGTATAGACACAATGAAAGATGTTGAAATTAATAAAAAATGTTAACATAGGCGCCCAGAAAAATGTCTGCTTGCTGCTGCGTTGAACTAGATAGTCACAGCATCTCTTAACAGCAGCTGAATAAAGACAGCCTATATTTCCAAAACTTTAAAAGTCCAATTTAAACAAAATTATTCCCAAGGCTTAGAACTTAATTCAGTGTCCGTGAAAATTGTTGAGGCTTGGTAGGAGTGAGTAGGAAAATAATTTTTTGGTTTATTTTTAAGATGCATTTTTTCCCAGAAAAGTTTCCAAGACAATCAGAAATTATCCTTTATATTGTTTTGTCTTGATTCAGTTGCCAGGAATAAAGTGACAACCTGAATCAACCTGATCATTTTCTGCTTAATACCCAGAAAAATAGTTATATTCTCCCCATCCACATTTCAGAATTAGTCTGCTAAAAAGCAACTCTGCTAAAAGCAGTGCTTCAAAGGCAATGGTTTGATGGTTAAGGCTTTACCATATCACTTGGTAGATATTTAGTAAGAACAGCAAATTTGTACCCAGGAAACTGACCCTTAGCTAGATTGTCTTTGACCTCTTGCGGCACAGTTCCCATCTCCTGTGGTGTCCTGGCAATGAAGTCCTTCTGAAATTTCTTTGTAGATTGTGAGCTGATCATGCAGGAATTGAAATGGTGATGCCAGACATATACTTTGCATGTTCTAATGAGTTTTGCTCTATTCCTTAGGCCAGCTGGCTGTGCAAACCTTAGATAATGTACAGAAACCAAAGCCAAAAAAGCTCAGATTAATAAAACAAGTAGCTGCAAATCAAATCAGACCTATCTTAAGAATTTTTAAGGCTTCAAAAGGCTGTAAACATAATTTTCACCTCGTGAAAATACAAATACCAAAACCAATGCTAGGGAACTCAGATAAATACTGTATAGCTTTCCCTTTTTTTTGGTATCATTTCATGCAAAGAAAATTAAAATGTGTTCTCACTTGGCCTAGAAGAGCTCTGGATAGGTGTGAAGCAGAGCCGCAGTTTCTTCTCAGTTTCCTCATCCCAAGGCAAGAGTAATAGGTTGCAGTATGATAATGAACAGACTGAATGAAAAGATTGGAATTGATTACACTTGGTAGTAATAGGTGTAGGAAGGACATAAGAAGGAGCAATAGAATTCTTTTTTCCCAAGAGCATTGGAGGCTGAAATGAGCTATATCTTACACTTTCAAATGTAAAACCTTTTTTTCTGCAGTTGAGTATAAAGAAATTTCATTAGCTTAACATGTAGAAATTGCTGTCAAAGGTAATGCTATAAAGCCAGCCAATTTTTGACAACTCTTGGGGACTGACCCGCCAAAAGGCTAAAACCATTCAAGTTTATCTGCCACACCAGAGTAAAGATGTAGTACTGAGGGTTTCATCCTGAGATTATTTTCACGTAACTCTAGCTAGACACAAGTCTAAAAGCAAGAGGACATGTCCCCCTTTTTTTTTACTGTGGCAAACACAGACATATTTTGTCTGATCCTTGAAGGTATCCAAGAAATAAAAAATATCTTAGACATTCTGATGGTATATGAAAACATTCATAGACCATCAGATAATTCTATTCCAAAGAAATAGCATTATCAATAGTAAAACTGACATTTTAAATGCCTTAAAATTATCCACCTCAGGCTGTGGACTTCCTGCCCATACCCATCACTGAAAGTGAACCTTTTTTAGAGCAAGGAAAGCATGTAGATATGAAATTTTATTCTACTTACAGAAAAACATAAAATCATAAAAAATGTGAGCTTCTTATACTCAAGCAATCAGTGTGATTGCCTTGTTGGATTTCATATCATTTTTTGCCCATCCTAACACTGTCATTTGAATGTCATTTGACTTTCCCAGCATAATCAATGATGAGTCTTTGAGTCAGTCTAAATGGACTTGCCTAAAGGTACACAGGAACACACAAAGGTGATAGGTAATTCAGCCCTTATGGAACTCTGATTGCTCAGAAAATGTTAGGGGAAAATGCAGCTGCTCTGAAACAGCTACCTCCAAAAACTACACACAGCAGTCTAGCATCGCATTTATCTTTTCTTTTAGGATGTCTGTTGCATCAGTATCTTTGTCAGAATAAAAAATTCAGTTTGCGGGTTAAATGAATTTTTTTATAAGTACTCAACAATTATATGCAAACATATAATTGTGTGTCATGTAGACTGGCTGCTCCCTGGGGGCCAGGTACTGCCTGCCATGGATGCTTGGTTCAGCAGAGAAGGTGCTCCTGCCAAGGGGGCATGGCAGGCACAAGAAGGCAGCTGGGAGAAGCTCCAAGCCTCTCCAAGAGTATGTGGCATTTTTGTAGTGAGAAGCCAATCGCACCTGTCAGGGGTGCAGATCAATGGAGTGCATGGACAGACACATACATGATTACAACATATTTGAGCTGTAGCTCAGGCAAGGGCTGAGGGTGACAGGCTTTACTCAGAAAGAGCTCCCAAAGAAAATAAAGATAAGACCTTGCTGAGGCTCCTAATTTTTATCACAATGCTGAAGTACCTCCTCTGCCCCTTGGCAGGGAAGGAGGGAAGGGTGGATATTTCAGTCATCGGAGTGGGTATTTCCCTGCAGCCTGTGGAGAGTATTTCCTCAAGGAAGTGTGACCCAAAGAAAGGCTATACTGAATCAAATTATTCTGACAGGAACTATGGCCCACACTGGATCAATGTTTGAGCATATTTTTTTCCCAAGTGTTTCAGCTAGTGGTAAGAACCTACACTGGAGCAGATGAAAAATATAAGGAGGAAGGAGCACCAGAGAGGAACTTTTAGGGACTAACCTTAAATCATATTCTCATTTATCCTGCCCCTCTCAGGAGAAGGTAGGTAAAAGAGTCTAGGGTGAAGGAGTAAAGCTGAGCACAGGAAGAATCAGGTAGTTAGAGATGTTCTTCTAATTTAGTCTTCATTATCCAAATCTATTTCAATGGAAAAAACTAAATTAACTTATGCATGTTGAGTGTCTTTTTCCTGTAACACTAATTAGTGAGTGGTCTCTCATTGTATATCTTGACCTAAAACTTTCTCCTTCAATCATTCTATTGAGAGAAGGGAGTGAGAAAGTGACTTGGTGAGCATCTGGCAGCCAGCAAAGGTCATGGTGTCATCTAATCATACATTTATAGAATCAGAATGGTTTGGGTTGCAAGGGACCTTTAAAAATTGTCTAATCTGATGACTCTGTCTTGGGCAGGAGTACACCTTCCAGTAGCTCAGGTTGCTCAAAGCACTATCCAGTGTGACTTTGAATACTTTTAAATGATGGGTCATCCACAATTATTCTAGACAGCCTATTCCACTGTCTTAGCACTCCTGCTGTAAAAAAAAAAAAATTCCTTATGTTCAAACGAAACTTGCCCTCTTTTAGTTAAAAACCACTACGCTGTGTTTTCATTACAGACCTTTATAAAAATTTTCTGAATTTCTTAGACATTTCTTCCTTTAAGTACTGAAAGTATGAAAGAAAGTCTGAAGTCTTTCTCTTCCTCAAGACGAACTACCACAACTCTCTCAGCTTTTCTCTGTTAGACAGATGTTACAGACCTCTGGTCATTTTCATGGTTCTCCTCTGGATCTCCTTTAACAGGTCCATGTCATTCTTGTACTGGGGGCCATGGAGCTGGATGCAGTGCTTCCAGTGGTGTCACTCAAGGGCGGAGTATAGGGAGAGCACCTCTCTCATGGCATCTCCTTCTCAGAAGGCTGCAAAGAGCAACCCTTCTATCCATGCTAGACAAATTCAATGTCCTTAGCTGCTCCTCATAGGATATTCCTTCTACTTGGTCTTGTTGAATTTCATGACATTCGCATGAACCTACTTCTCTAGCCTGTCAAGGTTCCTCCACATGGCATCTCTTCCCTCAAACATACTAACTGTACCACTCAGTTTGTTGCTGTCTACAGACCTGAGCACATACTTGGCCCCACTGCCTATGTCACTGATGAAAATATTTAATAGCCTCGGTCTCAGTATGGAACATTGAGAGACACCACTCAATGCTGGAGTTCAATCTAGACATCAAGCAATTAACAGCAGGTCTTCTGAAATGGCCATCCAGGAAATTTTTCATTGATCTGGAATCAGATTTAAACAAATAGAATGCCTGGTCCATTTTGAAATCCATGTTTTTTGACATTTGTTTTGTGCATAAAATGTTCTTGACCTTTTAATCTGTGTTTGAAAATCTAGGCCTAAAGATTTTATAGTGCTTTCTGTGAACAGCTGAAGTCACTACTGAAATTGAAACACCCATAATTTGAAGGAAACCAAAATAAAATTACAGTTCTGTTTCTTATTTCTTCAAGTATAGAAAAGTGACACATTGGAGTTTATTGTAATACTAACAAAATATTTGTGATGGGTTGACCTTGTCTGGTCTATCACTATCCTTCTCAGCAGGATAGGGGAAGAAAATAAAGTGGAAAAAAACTTGTGAGTTAAGGTAAAGGCACTTTAATAAAGCAAAACCAAACACCAAGTGCAGAAGCAAAGGAAAGCAATACATTTATTCTCTAGATTTATTCTCTACCTCCCATAAGCAGGTGATGTCCATCTGCTTCCCAGGAAATAGCACTTCAGTACAAGAAGCAGTTGCTCTGGAAGATAAACAACACATTAACTAATGCTACTGTCCTGGGGTGACTTTACCTTTAAGATAGCTTTGGGAGCTAGGGAAGTTGAAACTGCTGGAATCTGATGGGAGTTTTTTCTCTTGACCAATGACTGGCCATTTCTGAGAATTGGCGGCGGTTTTAACCATTGAGAAGTGAGATCAACCTGGGAACACCTAACTTAAGATGTAAATCCGGGAATTTCTTGCTCTCTTTAGTTTCCGGTTCTTGAAGAGGTAGCAGGCTCCGGTTCAGCCTCCTTCCCCCCCTCACCAGGCCGGACAAGGCCGTGGGGTGTGGGGGGGGAAGGCGAGCTGGCCCAGGCCAGGTCAGGCCGGTTCCCCCAGCTCAGCTGCAGTTTCTGCCGCTGGCTGGGTTTATCAGAGACTGCCGAATAAAGAGAGAAGTCATCACAGACAGCTCCAGCCACCACTCCAGCAGAGATAACAGAACCAGCTACAAGGCCTGGACAAGATTTTAACCTTTTCATTATCCAGATGAGACTTGCAGATTAATCCTTTTTTCCAGAGAGAGAAAGAGAGAGTAATCAACATGTAAAGAGACCCTATAAAGTATCAAAGACAGTGAAGAAAGGAATTAAGCCTCTGAAGGGATAGAGAATAAGGAGATGCTTTAATAAGCTGATATATTTTTCTGTTAAAGCTATGGAGATGGACAATAGTGTTCTGAAAAAAAAATCCTTTAATTCATGACAGAGTATATTGGGAGGAGTAGAGTGTTACAAAGTGTGGATTTTGAGCAAAATGGTGAAGTGGTTGTGATACAGTGAGATACTGGAACAGAGCGGGAGAAGTAATAGTTGAAGGTTTGTGGCCTTTAAGAAACAAAGAGAAAACTTCTGCTTCCAGGGAGGCTCACAGAGACAGATGAAGAGAACTTTTGCCTTTGAATAACTCATCCTTAAAAATGACATCCCTAGACTGATGACCCACACACACCTCAGAGAGATGTGAAATGGGAGGAGAGAAATGATGGCAGATTTTTCGGGCAGTTGGCATCAGAGAAATAAAAGCTATGAAGAAAATTAGTTTTCTTGTGAAAAACTCCATAGATTAGCACAAGAAGACTTCTGCAACTCTACAAAGACTGATGAAAAGACTCTAGCAAGAATTGGGACTGTTTTAAATACCAAAGTTTTTTTTGTCTTTATGTTGTCATGTGAAAAAGGAAATAGTTGGGTAGTAGGGGAGAAAAGGGTTTTCTGGAGGTTTTATTCTGTTTTTCTTATTCTTACAGTTTTTGTTAATAAACTTTCTTTATTCCTTTTAAGTTTTAAGCCTGTTTTGCTCTTGTTCTAATCCATATCTCAAAGCAAGAAATAAGTAAGTTTTCTAGTGATTTTTTTAGTTACTGCTTTAAAACCACATCATTTATTTGGTGCATTGGCTGGGAAATGAAATTGGCAAATCTAAACCACTACAGCTACCTATTCTGTACAGCAACACTCACCAACACTCATCTTTTATTTTTGTGAGACACCATATGATATGGGATATCTCTTTGGTCACTTTGGTTCAGCTGTCCTGCTTATGCCTCCTTCCAAGAACCTGCTCAGTCCAAGGGTACTGATGAGGGGGGAAAGTTGGAGACGTGGCTTCATGCTGTGCCAACACCGTTCAGCAGTAGGCAAAATATGTTACCAACACCTTTCTAACAACCAATTCAAAGCACAGCGTTGTGGGGAATGATGAATGCTATGGGGAAAATTAACTCCACATAGTTAAATTATCTCAGCCAGACCCAACACAAGGTTTCAGCCAGGCACTGCAGCATTTGCCATTTCATGGTCTTGTGCAGAAAAACTAAGATAATATCAAATTTTCTGTTGGTTTCTTTTTCTCTTTTTTTTTCTCTTCATAAACAACTTTTAAGAATGCCAAAGCTTCAGCTCAAAGTTTTCCATAACCCCCACTGTTTTTCCAAGCACCCCTCAAAACACATATTTTATCTATTTACTTTTTACCAGGCACTCACAAATCATCTACCAGCTGAAGACTTAGAGATGACCTGTTTCTTTTCACTTTGATCCAAAGGCTGATGTATTTAAACTGTGGTAATATTTGGTATTGTGGTTCAATAATGTCGTTCAAGAGCAGATATTACTTTTGACTTAGATCAGATGCACAAAATTTGTGTAAGATACATATATTTAAAGTAAAATTTAACCCTGTCCATCAGTTCTTCTTCATCAGTAAGCTGATGATTTATTCATTCACCTCTATTATATATTGGATAAGGAACTGGAATATCTTTGGTTGTTGTAATGCACTTTGCTTGTGCAGTTGAGGAATTACAATCAGGGAGAGAAAGGAAAAATGATTGACATGAATACGTCTCATTATTCTGCTGAGAATTTGTTTTGACATATCAGTCAATGTAAATCATCAGTGTTATAATATCATTGATTACAATTTGTTTCTCTTTGATCACATCAGAAATTCCTTGTCAAGATAACATATAACATGTATCTTCCAGAAGATCTTAACTGTTTTAATAATGTCTGTCACCTCTTCCTACTGAAAACCATGCAGACCACCTACTTGTAATTTGGGTTACTAACTGAAGCGTACTACAAGACAAAGTAAGTTTAGCTATTGTCTTGAAATACTATTTGCTAACTTAATCTGAAATCTGGAAATAAATGAAAGCCCAGAATAATCCAACATGTCTTTGGGCTATCTAAATGCTAATAACCTGGAAGACCCAGCAAATTTGCAGATGACACACAACTGAAGGATGGGATACCATCCAAAAGGACCTGGACAAGCTCAAGAAGTGGGCTCTTTTGAACCCTTCAAGTGTTCAAGGCAAGATTGGACAGCACATTGAAGATCTCCCTGCTCATTTCAGGATGTTTGGACAGAAGACCTTTAGAGGCTACTTCCTATCCAAACTATTCTGACTCTATTATTCTACGAAGATGATAAGTGTAGGTACAGTGTATCATGCTCAGGGTCTTGGCCATGAAACACCTGCTAGGTTAGAGTGGGATAAAATGAATGAGATTCCAGAGTTCTGAATGGGCAAGAATGAATCAACATTTAAGACAAACAATCTTATAAAAATTACCTTTCTGACTTGCTCACAGTTTTCCAGTAAAGTGCTCATTCTGCATCAGTTAGGAATTATGGAATGCATTAACTTTCAGGGCTAAAGGAAAAAGAATTTTTCATTCTTAATTTCTTTTAGATTTTTTCTAAGAGCCAGAACACTTAAGTAAGCATTAGTAGATTGATAGCAGGAACTAGACTATTAGACAAACTCCATGACCTAATATTTGTGTTCTTTGCCCTACCATGGAACAGATACCACAGAAAAGTGATGCATGATCCTTCACAGAATATGTGTTGATGATTTAGAAATCTGTATGGGAATAGCATAATTAGAACTGTGGATTTGAAAGTCACAAGACTAAAATTGAATTAAATCCTTATCATACTCCTGAGGCAGTGGATCTTACAACTGTGATTCTAGATTTAAGGGAAAATAGTCTATATTTGAAAGGAAGAAGAAATAAATACATATTTTTGTAAGCAATAATAGTTCACTCTATGTTTTGAGCAACAAGTCCAGAGCTGTCCCATAGTCTATACATCTCTTCAAAAAAACTTCCAGCAGTTCAGAAACAGATCAGAAATATGCCCATACTTATTTTTAATTATGAGCTAACTTTAGACAGTGATTTTGCTTGGAATTTCTCTCATGCTCTGTGTTGTATTTTCATTAAGAACTCTGGGCACACATGACTTAAAGCTGAAGGATCTATCATGGAGAATGCATTTAAAAGGTCTTGAACTGGTTTTGTGCATATGATCTGTTTAGAGAGAAAATATATACTATACTTCCAACTGGAGAGTTGAAGGAAGAGTTCTAAAAATATTAATTTTGAGCTATATTTTTCAACCAAACCCATTCTTTGGAATCTGAAGATGGGGAATTCAGTGAAATTTGTTCTGTTTTATAGCTCAGGGCATTGTATTTTGAGGTTCTAAATAAAATGAGATTCATAGGAATATATATTGGAAGTGAAAGATTATTCTTCTACCTCAAATAAAATTAAAATCAATACAATAATTGTAGTTAGTTTTCTTACGACAAATGATATGGTATAACCCTCCCTCAAATGGTAACCCACATCAATTCAAGGCTTACCGCAGCTGGTGGCAAGGCAGTGTTTTTCCAAACTGTGCTAAGTTTTGAAACAAAAAATACTTTTTAAAGATCCTGGATTTTTTTATGAGATACGCATAAGGGTGGATTCAGGGTGGGTTTGTTTGGCTTCGGGGTTTTTTTTTGAGATTTCTTACATAAACAAAACAGAAACACAAATTCAAAATACAATTTTTATGTCATTCATTTGCAATCTGAAATGCCATCCTAGGTGATTTTGTGTAAAACACTTCATCACTTATCTAATTTGTGTTATTTTCTTTTGAGCATATTCTCCTATAAGAAACAACCATTTTGTAGTCTTGCTCTTATTCAATCTTACACCAGTTGAATTTTCCACTGCACCATGCCATGTTTTCAATTATGTTACACCCAGATTATTGTTTTGGGAAAAAGGAAACCCATCAGATATACAGAGCCAGAAATTAGACTAATTAAAAATTTACCAATCCATATGGTCTAATTATTGCAAAAATACCTCATTAATAGATCAATTCTCTTTCTCATACATAACTCTCAATTATTTTTGGATGTTATGCTCAATCTTCCCCTGGTCCTTTAATAAGCTGAAAGGAGAAGGTATATTTTTAAGAAGTCAGCACCATCCTGAGGGCTTGTCTAGGATAATGCACATGATGCCAGGGTTACTTTCTCCTCAGTTCCATACTTTTTTGGGGTTATCTCAACATTTTCTAAGACAATCTGTTTCCCTTCGCTTGCTTTCCTGATACTTTTTGCAAGATGTACGATATACTCCTCCATCCCACTACTCCCCCAGCCACTCACGCTAGAGGAAGAATAAATCCAGTGAACTGGAATGTTTTTAAGGGGAGTTAGGACATGAAGAGACCATTCAGATAGAAAAAGTGAAACAAGCTACAGTGTTCCTCAATCTGGTTTATGATTCCTTAGATATTAGGATTTCAAGAATCTTTAAACACCTAGTAATGAAAATAAAGTGGATTTATTTATTTCAATAAACAACATGACCAGTTCTTTAAGAGAAAAGTAATAATCTGTAATGCAATAACATTAATGTAAAATTGGAAGCAAGTTTTTTCATTTTACTTCTGGAAAACACATTCAAGTCTGTAGAAGATAATGTTATCTGCTGGTTTATTTACTTAATTAAATGATGCAGGTTTAATGGATGAACAGAAAACCTCTTGGCATTTCCTTGAATGTTATTTTTCTGATTTATTAAAAAGCAATATATGAATAACTATTAGGATTAATTAAATTAATGAGCGTCTTGTAAAGTTCTTACCTTTTACTTCTACCACTTTTTTCTCTCTTTTTTTTCTTTTTTCTTTTTCCTTAATTTTTCTTTTTTCCATTAAACTTTAAAATTCCATTAAACTTAAGCTTTGAAAAATGGGAGGTGGGAATGGGTGGAAAGCAAAAAAAAACACTGGGTCATCTAAATAATCTAACATTGAAGACTCATTCCAATAAATATCTTAGGACAACAAGAAAAAGTTTAGGACTTTGGGATGCCATTCCATTGATCAGGTCTCACTAACACACTGAGTCTTGGCCATGGCAATCTCCATAAGTCAAAATGCACGGGTGAGCAGTGCACAGCTATTACCTTTTGGTCACTGTTCACATGAAAGAAAGGTTTGTTTCCTCTATGTCTTCTTTTTTAACCCTTGCAGTAGCTATGTTTCCTCTAAACAAAAATTGGTCCAATATTTGTCTACACAGAGATGACAGGTTTCTATTCATGTTTTGTATATATATACAGAACAAACAGAACTATGCAAAGATGAAATGGATGGACTGCTAAAAATTGAAGAATTACTCTAGTATGTAAAAAATATAATGCCATTAATTCTTGTTTTGGGAATCTTATGAAGCAAGCACCTTTACAGTGATTCATTGCTGTGCTGTGCCTAAAACAAACAGCAGTCCTGGTAACCCAGTCAAAAAGGACAAGGGACAGTACGCTGCATCATGAAAGCATGGAAATGTGGGGAGAAAAATGAGGGTAATGTGCCTTGCATGGAGCTGAAATTCCTTTTTATTTAAAACATGCTGTTCCATGTATCTGTGAACTAATTTTAATCCTTTTCTTCCCTGAAATATTTATGCCTGGTTAAGCATAGTATTGTTTTCCATTTGAACACAGACAGAAGAGCCCATGTCATTTCTCCAGCTTTCTTGTAAGCCCTGTTTCGGTACTGGAAAGGTGCTAGACGGTCATCTTTAAGCTTTCTCAAGGACAAACAGCTCCAATTCTCTTAGCCTGCCTTCCCAGAAGAGGTATTCCAATCCTCTGAACATCTTTGTGGTCCAACAGGTCTGTGTCCTCCTTTAGTCAGAGGCCTTAGATCTAGATGCAGTATTTCAGGTGGGGTCTTATTACAGTGGAGCAGATTTATAATCTCATTCTAGAAGGATCAATAATATATTGATGCAGAAAGATTATTAGCTGGTTTTCTTTCTTTTAGATTTGCCAATATGTGCCTCAGAAGCGAAGTTGTTTGGTAAAAAGGAGCCTACTAAGACAAATCCAAAATCTGTACTAATATTAGCAACATTAGTAAATAGCTTTTTTGAAGCTGTAGTTATTTGGGAATTTATCTGTCTTTACAGTTAACAAAATTCCCATAATTAATATTATTAAATGTGCACATTATTTTTATTTCTACTTTATCCAAATTATTTCTTCTCAAAATAAAATAAATCAGGCCATTGAAATCTGGTGGTACGTTTAAATTTTGTCTTCAGATGTTATTCAGTGAAGCAAAAGCTTGATGATTAGAACTAAACCTTCACAATTAAAAATTACCTGTTAGATTAGACTTTATGTAAGGGGACCAACTCTCCATTCTCTCAGAGCTGTTTCTGGCAACTGTAACATACCTGACATATAAGGACTTAAAATGATATCAGACTGCTTTGTCACACAAGAAAAAGAACACAATTATCTTTAAAATGTTTCTGTTCCTCTCTACAGAATTATCTTTTACATTATTGTGATATTCCCTTCCATTTCAAAAGCCTCTGTTTAGGCACTTGGATGTGTTTCTGTTCCTTCTGGTCGTTTTGTCTCTTAAAGCTTTAACAGCTTAGAGAAATTTCTTTCTGTGAGATCTGATCAAAAACCCAATAATGAAGCTTAAGCTCACAAAAATTATAGAGATGGGAGAGCAAGGTATTTAGCTCATTTCTCCATCAGTTATTTTTCCTTGAAGAGCCTCAAAGAGGGCTCTTTCAAACCTAAATTTGACAGTCTTCTACCTGGCTTCTTTCTGGTTTTATGAACAAAAGCTATGGGATAACTTTTGTACTCCCTTCAAAAATTCAACTGCTTGCTTAATTGTCTTCTAGGCATCAAATCAAAATTCTTTTAGATTTAAATTATGTGTAGAAAATAAGCTTTCCTGAAAGTCATATGAGTGATGCTAGAAACTTCATGCAAACAAAGCAAATACCAGAGAATGATGTATCCCTGAGGATTTCGAAGTCTCTTTTAGTCTCATTTCTCCCAGTCAGGAGCAAATCTTTCTACTTCTACAATAATAAATCACCACATTTATGGGTGTTCACTAGCTCAGCAATGGAAATTAGTTCTTATTGCTATCCTAACAAAAATATTTCCTGTTTATGAGTTTGTATATGATGACTCATGTTTACCAAAAGGACTATTCCAGATGTGAACCTAATTTACATCATGAATTAATACCTTATTTGTGCATCTTGACCAAAGAATTACTAGGCCTTGTCTTCTCATGTTTGCATAATGTAACAGTTCCTACCTAGCATTATTTAAAAAAGAATACATAGTTTATTCTGTGAAATTGCAGAAGTTTGTAGAACATAATTAGTAACTTTTAATTATATATTGGATGCTTTGCATTCCAGATTCTTAATATTTTCACTCTAGAGATAGATTTAAAGGTGCTTGAAAGAATGAGGTGAGAAATGTGAACATAGTTTTCAAATCAGGCAAGAGTACCAGCTAAAGAAAACTGTCTAGCAAGTATAACAGATGTACATTTAAATCAAAATCCCATGTAAACCAATTTGTGGACAAATCTGAAAGAGCCATATTAAAGTGTGGGAAACTCCTCAGTTTATAAACTTACAGGTGAGTCCTAATCATCCAGTGCAATGTGACCACAAGAACACAAATCTTTGAAAATACCTCAGCATTGTTATACAGAACCTATGGGAACAACACCACAGGGAAACAATGTTAACCAAATCAATCTTAGTAGATGTTATTACTTTATCCTAATTTTGACTGTGTAAAAGTTGCATCAATTCCTTGCTAATCATCTGGGCTCTTCCAGTAAAGAAGACAGGAGGTTTCAAAAGATAATTAAGTCTTACCATTTTATATATCTATTTTATTATTATAGTAGGCATCCTCCCGAGATGCCATTTTCTTTCTGTTAACTATTGAGAGAGCATAGAATATTAGACTTGACTCTGTAAGGCATTTCAGAGGGCCAAATTTTTGGGAAAATAATTCTGCCTCTTGAGTATAAAATAAACACCACAAAACACCTAGAACAAAGGCTATCATGAAAATAGGTTGGACAATATAAAAAGTCTGTTGAAGAACAATTATTTAGAAAGGCAAGGGGGAAAAAGAAAAAAAAAAATCACCCCACCCAAAAAGAAGCAACCAAACCACAACTTCCTGCACTGCACCACTAAATCCTAAACTATTTGATGACATTTTTAGGATTCTTTACTTTACCTGTACTGACTAAAAAATGCAGACATCTAAGCTTCAAATCACGTAAGCATAGAGTAGTTCAGATTTGACAAGACTTGTGATTGTCTGATTTCTGCTTAAATTAGATTCAGCTCAGAGATCACACCATGCTGCTCTAATTTTTTAGATCTTGAAAACATTGAAGAACAGATGTTATTGGGCAACCTATGGAATCTGCCTGGCTCTCTGAAGAGTTACTGGGGTAAAAATATAAAGATATCAGCTCTGAATTGTGGTAGTATGCAGAGCTAAGGTATGGTAAATAGAAAGTTTTTAGTTAATTTATGTCATATTTAAATTTTCTGGCTTGAGTAAATTAAGAAATAATACATTTCCTAAGATTTGCAGTAAATCACCATAACTGTAAAACAAGGTCTGCTCTTTTCCAAGGGGAAAGTGGAAAGAAAAAACAGAAGTAATGTAAAGAAAACATCATTTTAGAACAGAATAAAATTATGTAGATGCAGACATATAAAAATCTACTTTTGGTACTATGGATGCTAGCTTTGGAGCAGGCTGCAGGCCCCATGGCCTCTCAGTCCTGCCTGAGAAGCTGGCCTGGGAAATTCACAGGAGGATTTTAAAACAATCCTCAGAAACAGAAAACAACTGCCAGGTGCTGTTTGTCTGTCCTCTTGTTTTCCTTGCAAGAGAAAGTCAGGGGGTAGTGAACCCCACTGACCAATGATGGTGATGTGGTGATTTACTGACCAATAAGAGTTTCCTTTCTCTACTTTCCACAAACTAATCTATATAACAAGCCTAGAGCAATAAACTAGAAGATTTCTCCTGTTGTGACTCCCTTGAGAGTCCGTGTCATTCTTTCCCGCCATTCCTAATTAGAACGACATCTGGTGACCCCGCGTGATGTTGAACCGACCCCCAGGTCTGGTAACCCGACGTGATGTGCAGCCGACCCCCGAGGTCAGAAAGCAACCGATGTGAGGACATCTGCTAATCCCCTGAGGGTAAGCAGCGAGCGGGAAAACAGCCAGCCCTTCCCCCTAGAGGGGTAAGTGGAATTCTCCCGGGCTTTCCTAGAGGAAGCTAGTTTTGAAAATCAACGATATAGTGGAGCCCTGCCAGTGAGCAGGCTTGGAACAGCCTATCTTGGTGAAGCAGAGCTCGAAGTCCCGGGTCAGAGCCAATAGCGTCTGCATTATTGCATTTGCGGAGCCACCAAGATAAAGTTTTCATAATGGAAAACTGTAATTTAGTTAACGAGCAGCTGGTCTGCCTTGCATGGCAAAATGCCTTGCTGAGCATGAGACTCTGTGTTCCTGAAGAAGATATACACGCTTTGTTCCACTGGGTGAAAGCGCAGGAGTTTGCTATGACTGTGAATGATGCGTTTGACCTTGAGATTTGGTGGTCAGTAGGAGACCACCTGTGGACTGAGCTAGTTGCGAGAAATACCAGTGCGTGCGACTTAGCAGCAACTTGGGGAGTGATATTTAGGGCACTGGAACAGTGCCAGCCTAAAAACAGTGAAGCCGGGAAGAAAAAGCCGCCAGCGAACGCCGCGGAACCTCCGCCAACAAAGCAGCGAAAGAGCAGAAGTCGCGCGGCTCCGCCTTCATCAGCCCCGCAGGCACCGCCGCCACCGGCACCGCGAGAGCTGCCTCCGCCCGCACCCTTCACGGCGCGACCCGTTGCAGCGGCGGGGGGAGAGACCGCTCTGCGCCCGTCAGCGAGACCCGCCAGCGCGGCCGCGAGAAGCCCTCTCTTCAGCACCCCCCGCGCCCGGCGCCGCTGAGGGGTCCGAGCGCGGGTCCGGAACACCACGGGCCGCCGCCACCGGGAAGCCCGGGCGAACAAATCCCCCGTGTACCAACGCGGCGGGGTGCGCAACTCCCCCCGGCAGAGAAGCGGCGGGGGGAGGAAAAGAGAGCAACAAGCCCCCCGCCGGGACCTTCCGCACCGGCCCGAGGAGATGCCTCAGAGTCGGTGCCGCGTCCGTCGCCTCCGGCGGCCGAGCAAACCAAAGTCCTGCAATCCCTGCAGGACCCAAATTTGCTCACCTTGTACCTTTTGAGTCTTGTGTTCGCAGGAGCTGACAACCAGCCACGAGAAAATAGTAACTTCGAGTTCCCTAGACCTCCCTGAATTCATGAACTACTGTTCTGACAACCAGAAGTCATCCTAGATGAGTCTACATCCTACAGCAGCCAACAACAAACCAACTTTCTACCAAACATACAGACTTCAATCCAGTTAACAACAGCAGCCTAAATTTAGGATTACAGAGAGTCAGAAAATCCGATAAGCAAAATCAAAGCATTGTAACTTACATTGTTAATCTGTAAAAAATGTATAGATTTTACATAGTAGAATTAAGTAGAGTTTTACTAAATCTAGTTATGAGTATTCTTAAAGTATATTTATCACTTTAGTGTTCTTTTAAACCTTTCTATTGACAAGTTAGACTGTCAGTCCGAACAGACTAGCAATGTTTTGTATAGTGCGTGTACTAGTTCACTGAATTAGAAATATTAGACTCAACCATCAAGTCCTTGCAAAGAAAACAATTCTTAAGTACCAAAACATAAGCAAAAATTCTAAATCAACACCCATTTCAATTTCTCGTAAAAGAAACCTCTTGTGCTGTGTTTGTTCTCTATCCTGCAAGAGCTCGGCAGGATATAACAAACACTGTACAATTTTTTAATTTTTCCTAAGCAGAAAGGGTGAGTTATGGATGCTAGCTTTGGAGCAAGCTGCAGGCCCCATGGCCTCTCAGTCCTGCCTGAGAAGCTGGCCTGGGAAATTCACAGGAGGATTTCAAAACAATCCTCAGAAACAGAAAACAACTGCCAGGTGCTGTTTGTCTGTCCTCTTGTTTTCCTTGCAAGAGAAAGTCAGGGGGTGGTGAACCCCACTGACCAATGATGGTGATGTGGTGATTTACTGACCAATAAGAGTTTCCTTTCTCTACTTTCCACAAACTAATCTATATAACAAGCCTAGAGCAATAAACTAGGAGATTCCTCCTGTTGTGACTCTCTTGAGAGTCCGTGTCGTTCTTTCCCGCCGTTCCCAATTAGAACGACATGGTACATGTAAGGAATTGACTGATTTTATACCAAGGAAGATAAAAATTGTAAAACAAAACTGTGATTCAGTGAGAGAATATAGGACAAACATGAAAATGTTTTTTTTTTCCCTATTCCAGATGTGTTTATATTTTTCCCTATATATTGCATACTCAGTTTTCAATTCATTAAAAAAGAGTAAATAATAGAGGGACATTACATATATCTAAATTGGTGATAGGCTGAAATAGATTAATTATGGGAAAATATGAGTGGAGAATTGTTTTGCATACTTAAATAGTAATCATATAATAAAAACAGTATATAGCATACAGCACTTAAAAATTCACCCGAATGTCAACAGTCACATATTTTAACACATACGGTATTTCTCTGAGAAATTCTTATTTTGATTAATGTAATATTTCAAAGTTAAAAAAAAAATAAAACTCATCACACCCAAAGTCTAATATAGCCACGATTATCATCATAAATTGAGCATATTTCAGTGTTAAAAATTCAAACCATATTTCTTTTACCACAATTTTAAAAATTTCCTTTGAATAGACTTCTTTCTCTTTCAAGTTCATTTATTGAATTCCCCACTGTTCCTGCTGCCTACAAATAAGCAACTGTCTTTCTCTGAACACACACATTATGGCTATTTAATGCTAGTGTTTAAATAATTCCCTCAATTCTCAATTTGTAATGAAAACTATGAGGACATAAAAATTAATAAAAAACCCACCATAAATCTGCCAGAGCTCATTTTTCCTATGAATTAGACATAACTTATGATGGCATAACTAATGCTTGGTGTAGAATAAAGTTTACTATTTTAAAGTCATTATAATTCTTACAACTTTAATTGAAAACTGTATATATGTGGAAATGAAGTGGAAAATCTATGCAGAATGATTAATGAAAACAGTATATTTGTTAGAGATATATTATGTGGAATATTTAACTGCTTCACACTCATCTCCCTCACAGTATGTCTTTGCCAGTTTGGGAGATAAGCAGAGGAATAGTCAATATTAATGGCATTCAATCATATATATCATGCTGTAATTTTATTTCAAGTCATTAAAAAAGTGTAGGAGTTCCAAAAAGTGCTATTTGATCGGGACCAATTTGGAATTGTGCCATTTTAAGATGATCCATCTGCAATGAGTTCTTGTTAAAGTACCAATGATTATAAGAATAATTAAGAGTTTTAAGTTCATAATAATGCCAAGAGTAAGGGAGCCTGATACCAGGCAGCAGTAGAATGATAGCTCTATTTAGCTCCCATGACCAAGGCTGGAAATAAAAGCTTCTCAAGTTATGAATAGAAATCCCTATTGTATGTACCATTTTTAATTGTATGTATTGATTCTGAAAAACAGGTTTTGCATGGGGATACATTAGCTGTTTAGTTTCAACAACACTAATAATAATAGCAAAACTGTAACCTTAGTCATAGCAAATGTCTGAAGAGTTTTAGCTGCAAGGATAACCAAATATATGAGAAAATGGATCAATATCATTGAAATCACTGAGAACAGTAAAAGACTAGTGTGCGTATAAATGGTTTCACTCCTATTTGGTCAATATTTGCTCTCTACAAAGACAAAAAAGTTCATTAACTTTCTCCAATAGTCGGTCAAATAGATTAACTCAATTTTCTTCCCTTGAGCCACAAGCTTTTTCAATTTGTTTTGTGACTTATGGGGCAAGGTGGGAAGTGAGAGAAGGGTTTGTTGGGCACCTGAACACCAGGCAAGATCAACACACAATACTGTCTCCTTTAACCTACCTATGAATTTGTGAACCTGATGAATCAGTCCTTCAGTCTGGCTTGAAGGAGTCATGTTCTGAAGGCTTCTTTGACTGGGACTAATAATTTAAGTGATTGGCAACTCATCTCATGCTTTATCTGTATTTCTAGTTGAATTCTGTGCTGAAAGTCAGTTAATCTTGGTTTGAAAAGACCTAATACTCCAGTCCTCCAGGAGATTTAAAAATGTGAGGACTTAAATCCCAGGTGTGTAATTAATTCAAGGTAGATATAGATACTTAAGTAGATATCTTTGCAAGGGTAATTGTTCTAATAAGGGTTCTAGTGATATAATTTTAATTAATGAAGGAATATCAAAATCTTAACCATCTAAGAAGTTTAGAAAAGGGTTTTCTAAATCATTTTATTGGAGTATGTTTATATTCACCTATGCTAAACTTCACTTGTTTAAATGTTCGGTTTAACCTGGTGTATTGGGTCTGGCTGGGATGGCATTCCTTTTCCCACAGCAGCTCTCACAGTGCTTTGCTTTGCACTGGTTGCTGGAAAGATGTTGATAAACACACCAGTGCTTCAGCTACTGCTGTGCAGTGCTGGCACAGCATCAGGGCTGTCTCCACAACATTGCCCCTCAGCAGTAGGTTGGAGATGGGCAAAACCTTGGGAGGGGACACAGCTGTCACAGCTGACCCAAATTAACCAAAGGGCTATTCCATACCATAGGAGCTCTGCTCAGCAGAGAAAATTAAGAGAAAGGAGTGGGGGAACATCATTATGGTGTTTGTATTCCAGAGCAACTGCTGTGTGTTATGAAGTCCTGCTTCCAGAAAGTGGCCAAACATCACCTGCTAATGAGAATTTGGGTATCTTCTGTTTCCTTTGCTTCTATGTGCAGCCTTTTCTTTCACTTTTTTTAACCTGACATTATCTTGACCCACAAGTTTTTTCCATCTTTTTTCTTCTCTCCCATCTTACTGTGGAAGGGAATGAGAGGGAGGCTTGGTGGTTGCAAGCATTCAACCAAGGTCAACCTACCACATCTGGCTTTTACACACTTGTAATTTCAACTTTGTTTTTATTTTGGGGTTTGTTGTAGGGATGTTTTTATTTTTTATTTATATAGTTAAATTTTTAAAAATTCCTTAATTCCAGATAAAGCTCTGACTGGAACATTATTTTGGATTCTAGAAGACCTTGGTATCATCACCCTAATAATTTTCAAAAACTACATCATTAGTACTTACTAATTTTTTTTCATTAATATTCTAGTTCAATACTGAAAATTATACAGATCCCTCTGTATCCTATACCTGATACATCTGACAATGCCTTTTTGTAAACTAGGACTATAATATCTTTGTTATTTGATTAGTCACTTGCTACTCTAGCATTACTACTTTTTTTAGCTATGATAGATTATTATGAAATGACCCTTTTGGAAACAGTTTGAAAAAGAAGACGGCATTTAACTATATTTTGCTTAATAAAATGACCATCTAAGCCAGTGAAAATGTCAGTTGTGTAAAGGAGCATATCTGCATTTAAGGTTTTTGTAGCAGTCACAGTATTAGCTGAGACTGAGATAGATAGGAAACATGGAATTAATTTCTTTGTGAATTTGTGTTGAGTATCTGTGTTACTTCCCCAGGAAGCTCATCCAGCTGTTACTGTAAAACAAAATCCACCAACTTTTCTCCCATCAAAAAATGTGTATGCAGCGAGCTTTAATTAAGTTGCTAAGATTTTATGAAACCATTTTTTTTTCTTTTTAATTCTCCTTATACACTCCACAAACCCTAGCAGAAAACAAGTGTTTATAAAGATGAATCCCCTGTGGAGTGTGTCAGCTGTCACAGTCACAGGCTTCCCCTCCTTTAATGAGACCATAAACTCTTTTCTGCTGCAGGAAGCCTTGCTTACATAAACTGTAATCTGTTTTCTGAATGGGAATTTTGTAAAGGTTGTCGATTCATCAGACAGACCTTTAAATTTCTTACAGGGGCTTAATGGAGGATTAGGTATAATCCTTATATTAGATTTCAAATTTATTTTTCTTGCTAACACAAAAGATTCTTGTTCATTAAAAGAAAAATTATTTTGCTCTATTGATTTAGGGACTCATCTCAGAAGGTTTGAAATGCCCATTGTACAATTCAAAATTCATAATTTTAAGAATTTTCATATTCCAACTATTTTCTGGATTGCAGTTAGAAGTATACAGAAAGCAGTACTTATCTTTAGAATATTACCAGTGACTACACACTAACTTAACCTGTTTCATGACTTAAACTTACACTTTTTTATGTTTCGCCCTGGCAATTATATATATATGAATTAGAAACACAACCAAGGAAGAAAAAAGCAACCGTGATTCCAGTAGTAAGGATTAAGAATGTTGTTTGTCTGTGAATGAAGGCTAAATTTATTCCAGAACACTTTATATGTCATAAAACAGGCGAAGTAATTTTTCAGTGGATGGATATCCTATTAAAAAGCATGCTAAGCAAAGACTTAGTATATTTCTGATGAAGTCTTTCCATCATAGATATCTTAGAAAGCCCATGGACAAGAGATGAAGTTTGGTTCATCTAACTCTAAAATATCTATGGCTTCATCTGACACAGTCACCTAGATTGCTGTTTTGCTCTGTAGAGAGCGATAAGTGCTTCTACTGCACAATTCATTTTTCCTTACAATAAAAGAAAACAAGTGAACTATTCATCTCAAAATGCCATTTGCCTCCATCTCCTACGGTGAAAATATTTTGAGTGTCTTAACAAGTATGATTACAAAATTATATGTTAGTGCTCAATAAAATACATCAAAGATATTTCTTTGAAAAGTAGAGAGCAATTCTTAGCTATATGAAAATTAAAAACAAACAAATAAACAACAGAACTGAATAAATCACTACATAAATTCATGACATCATGGTCACTTTTCCCACTTCTTATATGTAAGATGTATAGATCATATTAGAATTTTAATAGATTAAAACCCAGGAACAACTGACTGTGATTTCAGGAATGATCATGAATATTTAAAGTTCTTAATATAACTAAAGGACTGAATATATCACTTTGCCTCTCACTCTGAGAAAAAGTGATGCTGAGAGTGAAGGACAGTGAATTAGACTAGTATCAGTGACAGCATAAGGAAGGAAAATTGGGAATATTCATTGAACTTGTGTTTGCTTTCTTTTTGCTATTAATTTTATTTTTATGGCAGAACTACTGTCCACTATGAAATTTCTAGGCAGAAATTTCTAGAAAATCTCTATTGGAATTAGCTTGCTTTCCCACCCACATCCACACACACTTTGCAGTCATAAATCTCTTTGTCTCAGAATGTCATATAGACAAACACTAAGAAAGAAAAACTAAAACATGATGGGTATGTCAGCTGTTTGAATGATCTGGATGCAAACTTCTCTGCAATTTCTGGTAGAGATTTCTGTGAAATGAAGAAGATATACTAGTCAAGAGCTGCTGTGCAACTTGTCTTACAATTTTCTTAATGCCTCCACTACTGGCAACTGTCATAAATATAAGACTAAAATATAAGGACAGTTTTTCTGATTTAGTATTGTACTCATCATATGAAAAACAAACAAACAAAAAATTGCCAGTGAACTCTTACTGTGAAGTGTAGAATTGCAAGTCAGTGAAGGACCAATTTCTTTGTTTCAAGAATTTCCATCCAGGTCTTAGAGTTACTCATGTTTTATATCCTGAAAAAAATTCCTAATGTTCTATGGAATCCATTATTTAGCATCTAGTAAACTCGCAATCTGTAACATTTTTCAAAATTTCTGTGTTATATGTGTGAAAACTCTTCTTTGTTATATAAGGGCAAAATTAGATAAGGACAAAACTCGTTTGTCCTAGAGTTACAACTGTGATGTGGCTGGATATAGGGATGTGCATATTTATATAGCCAGGGCATTTAGTCACCAATTCCCTGCGTGATCCAAAAACTCCCCAGCTAGTTTCTGCCCAGATGAGAAAATGGACAGGTTTAAGAATTATTTATTGACTGAAATCCTAGCGGACTTCATAATAAACTGTTTAACTAGTAGTTGCATGAGCTCTCCAGGTGGACCTTTGCACAGTCCCCACGTTCCTTCCTTCCTGCTGTGCATGAATCAACACACAATTATTACTGCTTAGCTTTATTCTTTAATATATCAGAAAATCTGCAGAAAACCTGGTCATACAGGAGACTTCCACAGTAGTTTCTGCTGTACAATTGGCCAAATTACACAAATGTAATTTTAAATATTCAGAAGGTGATCATGAAGATACAGCATTGTCATGCAAGTCAGCTTTTTTTATGCAGTTAAGACAGAATATGTTTTGTACATATCCTAGGACAACAATAAGTCATGCATGCAATCATAATTGGACAGGTTTTGTGGGGTTTTTTTCAATATCTACTCAGCTTCTAACTGCACGAAACATATGATGCTGATTAACATTTGAAATATTATTATTATTAGTAGTTTTTTCTTCTGTATGTTATTGTTGGTTGGGGAAGTCAAGGCAGCATGAACTTGTTTCCCTCCTAGGAAATTTCTAGTGCTCATTAATTTATTTTTTTTGCATTCCTTGTGATCCCATTATCCAGTTCTGTCATTGCAGTGAAGATTCCTTGCTTCCCCTTCTGTTTCATAATCTTCTTTGCTTCCCCCTGTTCTTCTAATCATTGATTCTAACTGAAGATTTTATAATAAGTTATGTAGGAAAGAAGGAATTGCAGTTACTGTCTTCAGGACAAATATTAACCTTCTCCTGGCTTTAACTTATTTTGGGTTAATTTTCAATTTTACTGTACAAACACACTCAACTATTTGCTACTTAATAGACAAGAATGCACTTAATTGAGGCAATTATTTTTTCTCACATAGGTTATAACGCATCAAGGTTTTAAATAATCTATCACCAACAGAATATAGGATCAGTATTTTCAGTCTGAAATGGACACATTTTTCCTGCCTGGAATTTCAGTTTGGTTTAGGAAGAAAAAAATCTGCTGTTTATTTCAACATCAGAATGTATTCTGCTCTCTTTGTGTTAAAATCTCTCTCTCTCTCAAAGAGTCTTATTCTCAAAGAATGCTGTAACTTCAGTTTTCAACCAAATAACCGTTTCCTTAAACCTTCAGGGCCATAGACATTAAAGAAGAGGAGATATTGAAGGTTTCATGCTTAATCAGAACACTTTCTTCTCACTGAGATTATCAGCTTCAGTCTCCAGAGAGTAAGAGAATTGATCACCTGCTTAACAGATGAAGGAAATAAAAAGAAATAGAAAGTCAGTTGGGTATTTCCGAAAAGGTACCTTTCCAGTCTTTCTCTTTCACTGAGAAGTCAAAAAAAGACTGATAAGTAGACAACCTAAACATGCATCATAAAACCTTATAGAGATTGCTCCAAATATAATTAATGGCTGTAAATTTGCTTGTTCAGATGACAACCAAAGCCTTGGTTACTTTTTGACTGTAGAGCTTGAAGAGAAAGTATATGAAATATACTTTCACCATTTGAAAACTGCATCTTTTTATCCCATTTACTTACGATTATGTTCAGCTCTAAGCTTTATTGCCCTACTGTTGCATGAAGTCATATATAAGAACAAGCATAAAATTATGCTGTAGTTTGCTTTTTAATGGACTGAACATCCAATAAATGCTTAAGGACACTACAGATGAGTAAAGCTCTCAAGTTTATGCTTAGGTGCTTGAAGATAAATGTTAGCTGCATTAGAATGACTGTATGTAAGAAGAGAACCTTAGACCTAATTTTACTATTTCTTGGTAGCAAAGAACTTGGTCATTGCAAGCTTATTATTATTCATAGCATTCTTATTCTTTACATTGTTAAGGAGAAGATAACCACAGTGTATTGAATACTGTTTGAACACTAGCTAACCAAAGTTCATGATGATGCGATAATTTAAATTGTAAGTGCAATGGATTTCTCTCTGTCCTAAATAAAGATTATGCCTTCCTGTTTTGGCAGGAAAAAAAAAATCTTAAATAAAACAATAAGAAAATGAAAAAATAAATTTCCAGTAAGAAAAACAAAAATCAAACCAAACAAAATTAAATCCTTTCAATCTTTCTTTCCAGCAATTTCACAACAACAGAATAGAATCTCATGTAATGTCCTTTTTATTCATTATCTAAGTCATCCCTTTATATATATTCTTATAATCTATAATAAAAAACTAAACTAACATCAGTTCACAGTGGAGGAAGTTAACTAAACCATATTTGACCCCTTCTCTATGGAAACTCATTCATTTACATTTCTTCAATACCTCAGCTACCACAGCTTACCTCAGATTACCTTTTTCCCCATAAACCTATAAACCTTACCGCTTACTGTTAATGCTCTTCCCAGCACAAATATTCCTGTGGAACCCAGATTTATTCCTGTGAATTCCCCACTTGCAAACAGCAGAGTCCTCAAAGGATGGATGCTGCTCCCCTCTGCACAAATTTATAATTCTACACAGATATGAAAAATCATGCTCTCCTTTGCTAGTCTGATGGGGTTATCTGCTGATCTGACTACAACAGGTCAGGTGTGTCCTTATTCAGTAAGTTACCAGCATGAGGTAATCCCCAACTAATGGGGACCCAAGTTGCCCATTGGCAACTAATGACCCAAAATATATATTCTCTGAAATTTGTGGTTTTGTTTAGGTAAATCTGTGATGTGTTAGTCACTGCAGAACCTGTTTTGTAGTGTCATTTTCTCCTCTGTCAAGACACATGAGAGCAAGAAGATAAGGATGCTGTGGAATTATATCTTCAGGTTAGCATCAAAACCCAGTCTGTAAAGAAAGCTGTAACTGTAAATGCAGTCTACCTTAAAGATAACTTAGTGGCTGAATAGCAACAGGTGCCTTGAAAATAACATCTGGCAGATAATGGCACATGAGCTAGAAAAGTATCCAGTCAAACTGTGGGGAAGTTATGCAGAAATTTAGATAGTATTCAGAGCCCAAGAGACTTAAATCTCTTCTTCCACAAACAGAGGCTGATCAAACAATAGCTTCTGTAGCTGGACCTCAGCTCCACCCTGGTAGGACTGAAAAAAAAAAAAAAAATCGTTCTGTGTGCCCAGAAACTGTCAGCAAATGTACCAGGAGCCATGTCATTGCCAAGGGTTGGAGAGAACTCATTCATTTTGTGGTGCTCATCCAAAACGCAACAGGCAGCGCTAGCATTTGACCTACAGCATGAACTTGATTTAGGACTGCAGTGATACCCCAGGCAACAAAAGTTGCTGAGATTTATAGCTGGCTCTGAGGCCCTAAAACTATTCAAGGTCAGGTTGGAGGGGGCTCTGAGCAACCTGATATAGTAGAAAATGTCCCTGCTCATGGCAGGGGGCTCTACTAGATATCTGAATATGAGAAAAATTTATTCTGGACATGGCTTGAAGGAGTGTCCATAAGGTAAGTATTACTTTAAAAAAAAATTCTCAGGGAGGAGCTAAGCTCTTAAAATGTATCCATTTTTACATTGAAAATAGAATGTAAATTAAAACCACTCCTCCCCTGCCAGAAAAAAAAACCAAAAATCCAGCAAACCAAAAACCTAAAACATAATGTACATTGTTAATTAATTTGACACAAGTTAGTTACATTATTTATGAGATGGGTAGACTGCTATACAATGCAATTGTCAAGAATAAATCTGACCCTGAAAATACAATGAACTCTCAATAGTTTCAAACCTTCCTCACAAAACTGTGTTTTTCTGTGTCCACTGAAAACTCAGCTTTTTTTGTGCTAATTAGGGGTTGGTGGGTTAACAAGACTGTGTCTTTCCCGTAGTGCACCTACATGCTCAGAAAACTTGGAAAACATTTCAATTTAAATCTAGGATTTTATTTTTCCCCTCAGATTTCTTCTAACAGCTCAAATTTTTTTTTTAGGTATTATACTGATGATTGTTATTTCTGAGAATATTTCAGCCTTTTAGTAATATATATAGAACTGTGATCTACACATTGACAGTTGTTACAGATGCACACCATGAGGCATGAAGCATTGCTGAAAGGAAATACAAATAGTTGTGCCATCTTGTTGATTCTTTAACCTTTTGAGTCTCTGGAGATGAAGAGTGTTTCCCATGACTACATGTTACAAAAGAAAATAAAACAAAAAAAAAAATCTAGTTTCTTAAAAAATCCTATAAAATAGAAAAACTAATTTTTAAAAATATATAATTTTTATATTTTGAGAACACCATATAGAATTTTCTAGAGGGCATAGAATTTTAATGAAAGACTCATAAAACCTAGAAAAAGAGTTTTCAGAATATATACTATGTGACAGGAATAATTGCTTTGCGAAGTCATCTTTTCATAGCTGATTTTAGTGTTCCTTTAAAACATGACCAGTAGGTATTTCTACAGCTTCAAAATATGTATCAGAGGGAACTGGGAAAAGTATAATTTCAGCTTCATTTGGGGCTTGGTGAAATATGACATAGGTGATGGGTGAGTATGAAAATCATATCAACTAGAATGTCTTCACTTTCATCAAGAGCTTTTAAATCCCTATTTTAAATCCCTTTTAAATAAAATAGTTACTAGCTATTAGATCTTCTTACTAGATATTGCTGTTGACCACAGCAGGTGTTCTGCAACTATTTTTATTTACCAGTAAGGACATGGTTTAAACACATCATAGGATTTTCTTCACAATCTTCACATGGACAATATCATATTAATAATACGGTGCCATACAAAGGAATTTTGTATGATCAAATGTGGTGATGTCAGTCGTGTTTCAGTGAAGGCTTCTTTTGAGTTTCTGGAGATGAAAGACTTCACTCTGTGCACTCACTAAAATTTCCTGTGCCTCAGCATGACTGATTTTATGACAATGTTGCTTCCTGAGGTTTTGGAGAGAGAATGACACTAGAGACAGAGAAGAAAATCTTATTTCTACTTCATTCATGCTGTTGAAGCAAAGACTGTGGTCCTGGTAAGTGAAAGGATATGAACATAATAAAGTCATATTTGGGGAAAAACTCTGAGAGAATTCAGTATGGAATAGCAAAAAATATATCCATTGCTATTCTGGTAGCGATGACAATAATTTTTATACTTTTTATTCTGCAATACTGAATCATGAGTTTGATACAGTAGCATAATATGATTCATCAAGACTTTCTCATCTACAGAAAGAGAGTAATGTCTAAAGGCATCTAGGTGTCTAAACCAAGTGGAATTCTTTATGTGCCAAAGATGCTGTTTTTCTTCATTGACTGTAGAAGTACTGTAGATGACTAATTTAGACTAAATGTGTAAGTTTATGTAAATTTAGGTAAAGTACTTCAGATATATTTAATAATGAAGTGAAAGTACAGCAGCAGCTATCTACAAAAGAATGTATATATGTAACCTATCTCTGTGGAAGCATTTGAATTCTTTCTCTAAGAATATTTCTTTCTGTGCAAAATTATTTTTAGAGTAATAGAATCCTTTAGCTCAAAATATAATAGCCCAAAATAATTATTTTTCTTGTATTATTTTGTGGAAAATCTGTTTGTTTTGTTTGCTTGTTGGTTTGCTTTTTTTTTTTTTTTTTCCTCATGTTCATAGCTTAGTAGTGTTCTTGGCTCATCAGCCAGGGAGGCTTTTTCATGTATTTCAAAAGCCTAACAGTAAAAACCTTGCCAAACATTCTCCTAGCTATGGTCACTGCTGTTGATGTGCCAAGGCACCCAGCCAGTACAAGTGCCAATTATTTTTCTTCCCCAGGCAATAAACATTTTCACTACACTCCCTACTCACTTCCAATTCATATAGTGAGCCATGCAAACCAATCAAAAGTGAAGTGAAGGAAATGCTCACCAATTGCAGGCATTTGTCCAGGCACTTGATAGCAGAGACAGAGCCTGGACACAACCAAGCAATGCTATACAAAATGAAGCCCACTTTTAACTCACTGCCTTCCTCTCATAAGATACAGAAGCTGAGCCTCTTGGCATTGTAGCTAAAGACTTGGGTACAGGATGGTCAGAGAAAGGGAAATAGACAATGTATGAGCAGGGGATCAAGAGGAATAGAAAGACAGCAGGGAGGGAGGGAGGGAGGCAGGGAGGCAGGCAGGCAGGCAGGCAGGCAGGAAGGCAGGAAGGAAGGCAGGAAGGAAGGAAGGCAGGAAGGAAGGCAGGAAGGCAGGAAGGCAGGAAGGAAGGCAGGAAGGCAGGAAGGCAGGAAGGAAGGAAGGAAGGAAGGAAGGAAATGACATGCAGATTTTGGCTAAAAAAGTACTAATTTTTCTAATTTCATGTCAGCATCTGCTAAGAGATTTTTCTGTTTAGATAAAAAAAAAATATCTGAATCTTGGATCTTACTAATGATGATTAAAGGGATCAAGCACCTCTTCTATGAGAAAACAGGTATTATTTAACTTCTATTTGATTTTTTTCTTTTTTCCCTCTATTCAGTTCTCCCACCCCTTTCTCCTATTCTTGCTCTGCACTGAGGGAAATCTCAAAGAAAGTTAAAGTTGTGAGAACAGACTGCTTGTCAGTTTGTTCTGTTTCTCTGTGGTTTCAATTCTATTCCAAAGTGTCTTGTAATTCAAAAATTTTTTAATTTATTTAAATACAATATATTAAGTTCTTTGACCCTTTTCTTTATAAAGAAAGCCTATTATAGGAAATAAAATGTCTTATTTTATTTTTATTTTTATTGACTTATTTACTATTCTGCAGGGAAAAAATCCCAAACATTCTCCTCTTTGTAAAAGCTCCTATTACTCACAGTTCAACACATTTTTGGTAAAAGATTTTCTTTTAATTTCCTTTTACTTTTGTCTCATAGAAAGACCTCTAACTCAATATGCTAGAAATTGTCTTTATTATGGCCAGGATCCAGTACCAAAGTCTTGTTTTGTTTATTGTTTAAATAAAATCTAAGATGGGCAGTTTAACTTAATCTTTTCTTATATTACAAAAAGGAGTCCTTAGTTAATCGTAAAATATTTGGTTTTAGAATTTTAAAATTGATCTTTTTCTTTATTATATTTAAAAGCTTTCATGCCTTCTCTTTAAGAAAGACTGATGGACTCTGTCCTTATAAGCAGATGAAATATTACACTTCTGTTGATCAAAAAGACAAAACTGAGCAAAACAATTAGATCATGTTTGTTAATATTTTAATTAAAAGCTATTTTTTTACCTTTTAGCATTTTTTTTCCTAATACCCCTTTGAATTCTTGTATTCTGCTAAATATGTAGCAGTGCAAGCACTAGGAAATAGAATGTTAAGAAAAGGTGGAGTTTAACTACTTGGAAACTGTGCTGTTAATTAACAATTACAGGAACAGTGTGTGCAAACTGAAGTAGGTCTCAGGCTTCTTACCTTGGAAATGTACCACAATGTGTAGATGTAAAAGGAGCACAGCTATTAAGGATTCAGGTAGACACAATTGTCGTGCCTGATAAAACTGTCCAGAATATAGATAAATTCTGTTCGCTTCATTCTGCTCATAAAATGCTTTGCTATGTTGACATTTGGAACCCCAGAGGACAGCCACACTTCAATGAACTGATGTTAGATATTGGTTCAGCTGTATCAGTTCTGCCGGAACCTATTTACTAGCTAACAAAATCTAAATTACATTTGGAAGCTTATTTGAAGAAAGAAATCCTTTTGCTTTATTGCCCTAGTTTAATACACTGCTGATTCACCACACTTTTCTACACATGTAATTCTTCAGAGAAACCTATTTTTAGCAAACATCAACAAAAATATACAAAAGGAAATCAAGATTTTTCCCTGTTTTGTATTAGATGTGTTACTCATGTAATAGAAATTAAAATAATAGCACTACTTTCATTATATGAACCAGTTAAAGTTTCACTTGAAAATCTAAAAGGTACCCTGCCTGCCTGACAGCTGCTGCTTTCGAAGAGCACAGGTGTCCCAGAAGTCCCATGTCACTTCTGCCAGTCATTTGTGAATGACTGATATTCTATGCTCTCTCAAAAACAATTCAGATTTTAAGGAAATGGGTCAAGCTTTTGCTCAGAGTAAATAAGATTAAGGAGGTTTACTTAGCTGACCCTTCATTTGGTAAGCTGAATAGCTCTGCTGTCTTCACTGACCATAATGACTAGATTCCATTAGCTATCCATTAGCTCATTTGCATATGTTTACATTTTCAGATTATGCACATGAACACATGAATCCAAAGAGACAATGGCAGGTCAGGAGGCCCAGCACAGGGGAGCCATCAGCCTTACAAGCCCAGAGGTGGACAGGGGTGCAATATCAGGAAGAACCTCAAATTAAAATTTCAGAGGAGGGAACACCATATACTGGCTGAACACCATATACTGGCCCTTCCCAGGGCTGTCTCAGACAATTCAGTCCAAGTGTGAAACCCATCAAGATAAGTCAACACTAAAGCTCCTTTAAAACTGACTGTAGGTGGGGGGGAAGGGAAGGGGGTGGTGCTGTCTGTGGATATGGGATGCAAAGGAGGACCAAATAAGGACTGAAATAACAGGGACTTCCTGTGGGATTCTTAAGCAAGGAAACAAAAGTGGGAAAAGGAAATAATTTACATGTTTTGGAGAGGAACATAGATGGGAAAATGGAGGAATAAGGCAAGGAGAGGGGCTTGTCACAAACAAACAAAACAGTGCACTTGTTTTCCCTGTTCTGCATTTCTGACTCCTAGCCTGAATGAGGGGAAACTCCATTCTCTGTGTGTGTGTGTGTGTGTGTGTGTGTGTGTGTGTGTGTGTGTGTGTGTGTATGAAGGTCTGACTGCAGCAACTGCTTCGGGACCTTGGGTCACAAGGTGTTCGTGGTGCTGCATCTAGAACTAGAGTGAGTGTCTGGATACCTGGGCCCTCAGTCAATGTCTGGACAGACGAGGATAAATTAAACTAAGTCCCAGACACTGGCGTTGGACAGGCATTCTATTTTCTGCAAAAGTAGGAGTCTCAGTTAACATGCCTCTATCTGAAATTTCTGTTTAATTAATCAAGATACATGGGAAAATGAACATTAAGACACAAGGGTAAGCTTAAAAATCAGGCTAAATCATTATCAAAGGAGAAAAACCTTGCTTTTCCATCTTTTCAAGAATCAGATATGCAGAGTTCACAAACGTGTGTGAGCACCAACACGTGACTTATGGTATTCCACCCATAGATGGAGAGCATCCTCTCAGCCATTACACTGACAATATGAAGCATTTGCTTGCAGTAGCTAGAAGGCAAACTTGAAAAACTATTTATGTAACTTACAGGACTCATTGGATAAAAGAAATAACAAAATGTCCCTTCAACAATCATGTCATAATTCTGTAAATTTCACAAAATAAAAAATCAAGTAATTCTAATTAAGAAATGACTAACCAAATTAATGTCTTGTAATGCATATCCTAATAACAGGAACCAGATGCTACTAAATCTTGATGAGTGTTATTGTCAACGCCTGGAGCTACCACAGATAGACAGTGTATATTAATACCACATTCCCCTAATTGGATACTAGCACTGTCTGCCACAGGGACCACCTAAGGCAAAAAGCTTACTTACATACCCCTATTTCTATAAATATTTATGTAGTCATATACTGACTCTGTGTTATTTAGTAGCTCACACAAGGAGGGAGACATTTCACTTTATTAATGTCCTGGTTTCATCTGGGACAGAGTTCATTTTCTTCTTAGTAGCTGGTGCAATGCTGTGTTTCTTGGCTTTATTATGAGAACACCATTGATAACACCCTGATGTTTTGGTTGTTGCTAAGCAGTGCTTCCCCTCAGTCAAGGATTTTTCAGTGTCACTGCTAGTGAGGACCTAGACAAAAAGCTGGGAGGGAGCATGGCAGATGACACAAACTGGAAAAATATATATTCCATATTATGGAACATCATGCCTGATATAGGAACTGTGGGAGTTACCTGGGAGGAGGCCTATCACTTTTTGGAAATGAGGTCGGTATTGGTCAGTGGGTTGTGAGAAATGGTATCGTTCATCAGTCATTTCTTTTGGGTTCTGTTACTCCCTCCCCATCTCCTTTCCATGACTATTATTATTACGATTCTTAAATATTTAGTATTAATGACATTTTATTAGTAATTATATCACTATTATAATTATTATCATTATAACGATTTTTTTGTTCAGTTATTAAGCTGTTCTTATCTCAACCCATAAGGTTTATCTTTTCTTTGCAATTCTCTTCCCCACCATATTGTATGCTACTTAGTTGTCATTTGGGGTTAAATCTGACAATTAAGTAAACCAGTAAGATATTGTAGAAGTCAAGTGTTTCTTATCTAGAAATAGACTCACAGATTCAGAAAATTGTTTGTGTTGAAAGTGATGTTTAGCAATCACCTAGTACAGCCTCCTGTCCATGGTCAAGGACACCTCCTATTAGACCAGATTGTTCACAGCCCCATCCAAACTAGCCTTGAACACTTCCAGGGATGGGGCACTCACAACTTCTCTGGGCAACCTGTTCCAGTGTCTCACCACCCTCACAGTAATAGAACTTCCTTATGTCCAGTCTGAACCTATTCTCTTTCAGTTTAAAACCATTGCCCTTGTTATATCACTATGGGCCTTCATAAAAAGTCTCTCTCCATCTGTCAACCACACAAGCTATAACTCCAAAAGAAAAGTTAGAGTTAGTCCCAAAACAAAAGAAGATTTTTAGTAGTGTAAACTTTCCAGTAGCTCAGAGGTGCTAATTTTTCTGGAGTCCAATCAGACATTTCCACACTCTTAAGTGCATCAACATAATGTCAAAAAGATTTAAATTAACTTGAATACTTCTTGTCATGGATTTCATTTTACCTGGCTAATGAAAACAAGCATTTTAGAAAGGAAGCCTTTAACCTTCATTCATAAAAGTCCACTTACATTGTGAACTCAGACTTCCGTATGTTTATTAAATCCCCACAGAACTGAAATGTCATTTCAGGAAATTGTATTAAATATGGATTCAAATGAGGACAGGGGTTATATGCTTTCCTTTTTTTCTAGAAAAAGAAGCCCAAACTACAAGATAAAGCTTTCTGTAGATGCATCTGTGACAAACTGCTTATAACCTTGGATATGCTTGGATATAAAAAGGGAACACTAAATTTTTTTCAAAAGCTGCATTAGAAAAGTTAATTAGACACTACTACTGAAATGCAAATCAGCATGTGAATACAGAGCATTATTTTTATTAGTATTATTATTTCACTCTTTTATCAGGTGCTTTTTCAGCAAAATTTGTCAAACTTTTGTTTAGACACATGCCCAAGGAATCTTTGAACCAAGCAGTTATATGTTTGAAGTACATAATTAAGTTTAGACATTACAGATGACAAAACAGAGTGGTAAAATCCAGACTTCTCACATAGATTTCAGAGTTAGCTTATAAATGCCATATATAATTTTCTATATGCTGTTGTGATATGTTAAGTGAAGGCCAAAATCACACAGAGAGCTTTGGGATTTGTTGATCAAAGCAATTGCTTCCAGTTTGAAATGCATAATGAGACAGCTCTTTTTGCAGCTAGATGTAACTCACCACATGTTTGAAAATGGAAGTGTAATGAGGAACAAAGCTCCACAGCAGATTTCGTTAGATTGGACAGAGAAGCATGCCCATGCCCCAGTGCTTCTGCAGAGGCAGGCAACAGAATCACCCACTTGCTCAGGATTAGCCTTGGAAAGACTATCCAAAATCAGATTGACTGAATCACCTAGATGCTCATGTAATCAGAGGGGGAAAAGTACTGTAAAATATATGATACATACAAAGTAAATATACTGTATGAAATGCAGGAATATTGAAGTTGTGAACACTTAGAAGCTTCTTATGTGAGATTTCTCATGTCACATATCAAAGTCTCAAAAACCCTCAACACATAGAGAGAGAAGGTAAATAAAATATTATGTTCTACTGCATGTTTTGAATTCTGTACTCAGCTTATAAAAGATTAATTTGTGTAGTTGAATTTTGCTTACATGAACCATTTAACTACAAAAATCTCATTTGAAATAGTAACAATTTTATTCATTTTAGTAAGTGTAATCATGATTTCCACATACTTCACTGTCTGAAGACTTGTTTATCGTGCATTCAGAAATAAAACTACACTACTATGAACACTTTTAACTCTTCACAGTTAATTAAATATTTATTACTCAACATGTTTTACTCAAAATCCAGAAATCTTCAAATGCAAATTTAGTTAATAAAAGTCTGTGGGAGGTTGAGTTTTAAATTTCAAACTACAGCCTGAAAGAACTGCATCTTTTTGTAATAAAACCGAATTTTGAGTTTGTTTTCTTTAATGAGAATGATGGCTGTGTTATGGCACCTGTATGCAGCAATAATTCAAGATGTATACCAATAATGTTAATTTTACTCCTGCGTCACCACAGAAGTCAATTATGACTCTGAATGTATGTAAAGAAATAGACAAGTATTAATAGTCTTAGAACACTATTGAATAGTTCAACATATTAAATGTTTTAATTATCTATAAATCTATAAGCCTTAACAATTAACCATTACATTCACAAAGTAATTAATGTCATCAGTCTGATAATAAATATAAACAGTCTAGGCAGAGTGTATGTTAACAAGATGACTGTCTCAGACAGTTCAGAGTTAAAATCAACTTAAAGCATAATTTTGGAGAAAATAATTGCATGGCACACAGTACAGACATATTACCACATGAAATTAATCCTATTGTGGTGTTTAACCTTGGCTGGCATTCAGACCCTCCTCTCTTCCCCAGTTACTGTCTTCCTCCCTGTCTTTTAAAAGGCAGGGAGAAAATAAGAGGGAAAAACTCATGGGTGATGATAAGGACAGGGAAATGCAGACCTATTTCTCATCATCACAAACAGAGCAAACTCAGGGAAGATGAATTAATTAATTGCTAGTTAAAAATAGGGTAGGATATAAGGTAAGATAAAGTTGTGGTTATTTTGTTAAGATTTTTTCTCTGACTCTCCTTTTTTCTCACAGTCTTGTCATGCTCAGGTAAAGGGCCCTTGACAGAGAGTGCAGTCTTTCAGGAGCACTCTTCTCCGATGTGGGTGCCTCACAGTACGGGGCCACAGTTCTTGCCAGAAAACTGACTCCAGTATGTGCTCCTCCCCACAAGCTGCAGATCCTGGCAGGATACTGCTCTGGTGTGGGATCCTCAGTGGTCTGCAGGATGGATTGGTGCTCCACGGTGGTCCTCCAGCTGCGGCAGGGGCACAACCTGCTTTGCCATTCTGCATGGACTTTAGGGAATCTCTGCTTCCATGCCTGGAGCACCTCCTCCCCCTCCTTCCTTGCTGATCTTGATGTCTGCAGAGCTGTTCCTCTCACATTTTTCTCTTCTCTCACAGCTGCTGCACAGTGTTTTTTAGGCTTAAATATGTTATGACAGAAGAACTTACAACATTGCTGATTGTCTCTGGCCAGCACTGGATCTCTCTTGAAGCCAGTTTGAACTGTCTTGGTCTAACGTGGCGACAGCTGCTGTTCTCGCAGAAGCCACCCCTGCAATCTGCCCCTCCTCCAAAGCCTTGCCACATAAAAGCAGCATAGTTCATTCCATCCATATATAAGGTGCTAAACTCTCAGGTCATGTTTCTGTTTGGCTACTGAAATATAATAATGATTTACTTGTCTTTGGGAAGAAGAGGCTCAGTAAGCCAGCTTATCTCGCCATGGCAAAAATGTAAATACAGAAGTAGTATTGATCCATTTGTAACTTAAGAAGTATATTCATTCAATATGCAACATATGTAATGCATTTAACCATGTTGGAAGAAGTATTTTAAAATCATTATTTTTAACTAAATTTAGAGAATTTTTTTGTCTTAGTCAGAAATAACTAAGGGTCTAATAGTTTTGGCAATTTTCCTGTGAGGCTCATCATGACTATTGAAAGTGTTCTTCTGTTCCTGAAATTATAAAACAAAAGTTGTCCAAACACAGTGGAAGAAAAGTTGGGGTTTGTTTTTCTAGTTTTGTTTTTTTTTTATGTCCCTCCTGGAGATATCTAAAGGTACAGAGTTTCTAATAAACTCAGTTTTGTTTTGAATTTCTAGTAACAGGATATAACATGTTTATGATTCTCAAAATTCAGTTTGTGTTAATATCATTAAGACACCATAAAGTCTCAGCTAATCAGAATGAACTTAATGTAACAAAAATATGGTTTGAAAAGTAGGATTGATAGACATATAGTTCAATAATCTCTTGTTAAATTAATGATCTGTCGATGATGAATTTTGTGATTCAAATGCTTGATGGAAAGCATAAAAATATTTTCTGTTCTTTCATTTTTAGTATATAAACTTTTCATTGGTCTTTGCTTTTTTCTTGGATACACTTCTGTTGCCTGTTAAAATATATTTCCACAGGCAACTTATTACAGTAATGCATGAAAGCTATCATTGATAAATTCTTGTTTATGAAATCATCCCATTAGTGTACAGAAATGAAAAAATGTGTTTCCTGTACATGTTACTTCCAGCCTGCATATAGGAGAGAGTCTTATAATGTTCCTTTTTTGCTTTTGTTTGTAGGTTTTTGCATTTAAGAGGAACACTTCAAATAATAAAAAAGCTCCAGCCACACTGACAAAAAAACCAACACATACACACACACACAAATCTATTCTTCATTAATGACTACTAAAATTCATTAATTTTCAGGAAACAACAGCGCAATAGGAAAAAATATAATTTTATCCCACTATAACTGTGGCTTTTCATCTTTTATCATGCCATCATGAAATTCTTGATTATTTGTATCTACTATTATAGCACAATAAGAAATGTATGCACTTGAAGGAACGAAAGGCATCTACTTACATTACCTCAAGTGAAGTTTCTGTGATTAGCTTTGACTGGTTGTATAACGTTCAGCTAAGAAAGGTGAGCAAAATTGATTCTAACACCCTGGTTGTATTAATAAATTATGGAGCAGGAAAAAAAAGTGATTACTAATGAATGATTACTGAAAATCACCACGTAACCTGTCTGAAATTGAAATATAATTATATTTTAATTGCAAAATTCTTCTTTAAGAATATGATTTTATAGAGAAAACAATCCAAGTACAAGGCACAAATATATCAAGAAGCTTCTAGACAGACTGACAATTCTTTTCTTGTGAAACATTCCGGATGGAAATTCAACTCTATCACTCCCCCTTCCCAGCTAGACAGGGGAGAAAAAATAAGATGGAAAACGATTTGTAGGTTTTGATAAAGCAGTCTTCTAAAGTAAAAGTGAAATTTTGTGCCTGCATGAATAGAAAAAAAAAAATCAAAAAAATCTCTGCTTCACATCAGCAAGTGACACCCATCCACTTCACAGAAGGCAGTGTTTCAGCATGTGTAGTATTTGCTCAGGAACGCAAACATTGTAAATAATGAGTTCCCCCCTCTCACCTTTCCCTTAGTTTTTATATCTGAGCTAGCATCATATGGTATGGAAAATCCTTTTAGTTAATTTGGGCCAGCTGGCCTGGTTGTGTCCCCTCCCAGGACCCTGTCCACCCCCAGCCCCTTGGAGGGCAGCAATGTTAGGGAGCCAGAGCTGATGCTGTATCAGCCCTGCTCAGCAGTAGCCAAAGCACTGGGGTGTTACCAATGCAAAGCACAGCACTGTGAGGGCTGCTAACCCAAAATGAGCTCCATCCCAGCCAGACCCAATTCAGGGAGGCACACAGCTTTTGGGGAAGAGAATCTCATGTAATCCCATTGGTGATGCGATAGAAAACTGAAATTGCCTTGGAACAGTATTGGAAACTCCAAATCTGGGTATGGATATAGGAAATAAATACAGGAAAACTGAGACCAGTGAAAAAAAAAAATGTAGATTTTTACATACTCTTTATTAGGAGGTAGCAAGGGTAGGAAAGAGAAAGGATCAAGGCATGTGGGTGGAGAACAAGCATGGGAAAACAGAGAGGAGAGTTACAGTTACATGCATGTGTGTGTGCGTGTGTATGTGAATAGAGGCAAATTAAGTTATAACTCTAAAAATTATATTTATTAAGTGATGAAAGATTCCTGAGCAGTTTCCTTCAATTTTTTATCATAATTATCACAAATTCCCAAATATCTGAGATAAAATACCATTACTTTAATATTTTCATTTGTATTTGTCATAATAATATTTTTTGCATGTTAATATTTTGTCATCTTATAGTGTAAGTCGCCAAAGGAAGACCATCAAGTTGTCTTCTACTGTGAATTACAAAAAGGAATCTGAACCTGTATTGTTAAAATGGTCATTCATTTTTATCCAATTTCCTCACTATCTTTTAACAACAACTTGCTGCTTTATTCGTTTCTGGAACATGATCAGAAGGCACTGCTAAATGGATATTATTCCAGACTTCACATATGAAAAAAAAAAAAAAAAAAAAATTCAATTCAAGGGCTAGAAGTGGAGTAAAAGGAGAGTAGAAGGGAAGAGTAGAAAGTGGTGACCTCTTTATAGAAGTTACTTTCATCACAGATAATGAAATGAGAGACTATAAAACCAAAGTCCCACTATTTAAAATATTGCACTTCCCACTTAATATGTTTGCAAAACTATATTGGTACTATTGGTACTTGAAATATTATGGGAGTATAAGGAAAAAGCTAGCCCTATCATAATTTGCAATTACAAATACATGTTTCTATATTTCTACGATATAACTTTAAAATTCATATAATAAATAATTTCAGGAAATTTTAAATCTATTGCTATGAATATCCAAATGCTCATTAAAAATTAACACTTTAGTTAATTCCTGTTACATGCACATACTCAGTATCCAGTCATGGATATGTGGTGATATAACCCTGGCTGATACCACGTGCCCAGCAAAGCCACTCTATCACTCTCCGTCCTCAATCGGAGATAATATTAAAAAAGGCTGATGGATCAAGATAAAGATAGGAGGAGGTCACTCATCATCCCTCATACTTTCATAGGGATAACAAACTGGGGAAAATTAATTGAATTGATTAGCAATAAAATCAGAGTATTACAATGAGAAATTAAATAAAATCTTTAAAACACCTTATCCCCACAACTCCTTTTCCTGACCTTAACTTTATTCCCATTTCTCTATGTCCTCACTCCCACCAGAGTGGGGGGGATTGGGAAATGAAGGTTGTGGTCAGCTTATCACCCATTGTCTCTTCTGCTCTGCTGCTGCTTCCTCCTCTGTGTGAGGACTATTTTTATTGCTGCAGCATGGGTTCACTCCTACAGGAGACAGTCCTCCACGTACTTTTCTAATGTGAGTTGCTCCCACACTCTGGTTTACAAAGAGTTTCGCAGCTGGCTACCTATTCACACTGCTGAAACCTTGCCACACTAACCCAGTACATATCTTTTAAAGTGTATTCAATATCATATATGCAGTGATATATTATTTATAGTTAATTATTTTATTTTCTCCCTTTTGCAGCAGCACTTTGAATTTCCATCTACTAGTGGGGTAGAGAGTTGTCAAAAATAGGTATCTTCTTGATGCTGATAAAACAAAAACCTTTCAAGGAAGAAGCAAATTCATGTTTTTTCTTCCTTCTATTTTGTCATTATGTTGGTAATTTTCTACATAATTTAGGGAAAAGACATATTCTATAAGCAGCTGGGAGTAGTCTTATATACTAACCCTTCTTCTTATAGGTGACTTCAGCTTGCTAGATATCTGCTGGAAATACCATACAGCAAACAGTCTAGGAGGCTAAGCATCTTCCTAAAATGCTGTAAAATTATCTCCTTGCTAACAGTATCTGTAATTCTCAATTTAAATTGCAGAACTTAATCACTTATTTTGCAAAGTTCTCTTTACAAATATTTATAGAATGTAGATGTTGTGTTAGTTACAGAGGGAAGAAAATGTCTGTATTAAATCCAGCTCCCAACACAAACCACAAAGGGATTTCAAGAGACTGATATGAAGCCCAAATTTTTAAGAAAAAGCAGGAGAATCAGTTTTGTTCACCATTCATTGCATTCCATTATTGTTTGTGATACATTTGTGCAGCTCAGTTAGAATTAAACTACTTAATGTTGTCATTGGCAAAAAATCTGTTTAAGTGGAACAAGCAAGAATGTTTAAAACTGGAGACAGAAAAACACTTTTTAAACAACAAAAGTTAAGCCTGACTTTAATTATATTCAGGATTGAGGAGAATTTAGGATCAGTGTTGATTTCCAAAAATTAATTTCACTATGTGACAATAATTAAAGTAAAATTGCAGCCACCTAAATTACAACTCAGATAAAATAAATCAGTTTAAAATTAGTAAATCATAATTTGAACAGAAGTCTTCCATTGAAAAAAGGTTTTATAGGTTAGGAATTTTCTTTTCTAGTTTGTTCTACTCACTCTTTTATCTCATTAGTATTTCTTTATAACCTATTGGATTCTATAACTTCTTTATAGAATGTAAGAATCTGCTTCTTATATTCAACAAATTTGAGTGTTAGACTTCCACTTTGCATTCTTTCAAAATTAATATTGTGTCAGAATTGTCTCAATAGCTTCTTATGAGTAAGTTAGGCTCAATATAAATAATATACTCTTTGATATAAGGTCATCTATTTATAAGTCCATCCTTTGTCAATTTATCTTTCCAGATGTTTCTTTTCTTTATTTTTTTTTTGGTGATGATTAAAATACTCAGTGTTATCTGGTGTTTCCTACTGACTCTCTCAATAATGTTTGAAATTTGTCAAGTGATATTAAAACTTTAAAGAATATCTGCCTTCATTTATGCCATCTGGTGTTCAGTGAGGCTTTTTGTGCTTAGCTTTCTTCAGGAACAGTTAACTGCCCTCAATAACTGAAGGTAAGCATATATCTTTACATTGCTACTAGGTGGACCTCTACTTGTGTGTACATTGGCTCACAGGCATATAATACAATAAGAAGTTTAAAAAAACAAGTGAAAAACAGTGTGCTATTACTTAGCAAGATAATACTAAGAGGAGAGGGCTATTTAATTACACAATATAAAAGAGAAAGAAGCTTTACCCTTTAGAGGACCTTGCTACTATCTCATATAGCATGTTTTCTGCCCTTATCCCCAGGTGCCACATACCCTCCTCTGATAGCTTGGCAATGTCAATCCCCACTGAATGTTACCATGACAATAAGTCATGGTATTTCATAGTGTACTTTCTTTTCTCTTTGGTTTGTGTTTGGAGGTAGATTTTTTTGTTGTTGTTGTTGTAGTTGTTTTTGTAAAAAATACCAGCACCATCCACACACTTCTGTTGCAAATGAATGCCTTTAAAACTCTATATGACTAAAAGAATCGAATAAAAAGAAAATAAAGAAAAAAATTGTAAGCAAAAACCAAGTTTTTTATCCTACTTATTTTTTAGCTTTCTCTCTGACTCTGTTTTGGAACGTATTAAATGGCTTATTTCCAAAAGATTTTAAAACTGATCTGGCCCTAAGCAATGTGGTACAAAGCTGCTTGATTAAGAAACAGAGATCAATTCATGACCTTCTATTTAGCAGGTTTGTCTAACAGGACCCTTACCCTTATGCCACTACCAAAACTGTTGACGTTGCTTTACTGCCAACTCAATTCTCACAATCTCTGTTTCTCATTCCAAGGTGATCTGGAAAGTGATAGCTCTGCAGAAGACGTGCACTGGTTCCAAACACACTTCCCCAGTGGAAGATAAGCTTTCACCTTATTCTGAAAACAATGATTGAATACAGGAGAAAAAATTGTCCATACTGCCATTGTTTAGGATACATTCTGCACAGCTAGATAGGACTGTTACGTAAGACAGGGAAAATAATTTCATTCCCAGTGAACAAATTAATACCCTACAAGTACATTTTAGTAAGCAGATACAAATTACTCTAATCTGTGCTGTGCTATAAACTCAGATGCCTAGAAATGTGAAATCTTACAAACCAAATTCCCTCTCATCAGACAGCCTAGATGGGAATATTCCCAAAGGGATTGATTAATGAAATGGATTAATTAATAATCCATGTCCAATCTTCTACTACATATATTGTATAAAAAGTTTTAAAAATGAAATGGGGGAGGGGGTTGGCATTCTTTTTTTTCTTGCATTTGACTGTTTATTGTATCTTTAGTTACAGTGGTCCAGACAGAGCAAATAGCTTCCTCTAGTTTCTTAGCTTTCCATTGAATTATTAATTGGATTTGGGTCAAAAAGTCTTAATCACCTCCACCTAAACAATGTTTTAATTTTACCTTAATATTTTTAAATATTTTATGCCTTTATATATATAAATATATCTAACAATACAAATAGAGAAATAGAACCCTGCTGAAAATTAAATATCTTCATATAAATGCAATAATTAAAAAAATTAGATAATTTTAACTTTTTTGGATTAAATATAAATAATCTATATGACATCAAATCTGGTTATCCTTCAAAAAGCATATACATTATTTCTAGACATTGGGTAAGATAATTTTGAAGTCTCAAATACCTCTTGTTTTTGTATCATTTTGAAAGAAATAGAACTATTGAATTTTGGGAAGAAATCAATATAATATTTTTAATCACTAAAAATCTCAGATTTTTTTTTTTTTTGTATTTTTTACATGCAATTACTTAATCTAGAATGTAAACATGTTTTTCACGAAGGTGGTTTTCTGTCCTTCAGTGAGGTAATGGCTGTTACATTACTTCCATGTAAGAAGAAAAGGTAAAATATCTACAGCTGAGCATCTTTCTATATTTAGTTCAGAATGTTGATTGACTTATACTAAAATACATTTTCAGAAGATGCAGTCTATTATGTTACCTGCTCCTGAAATCATTATCTATTAGCAGTGCGTTGTATGTCTGTGCGTTTGAAGATGTATAGGGATATGCTCCAAACAATTTATGAATTATGTAGTCTTTTAGAATTACTAAAATAGCTGACAAGAGATAAAATATTCATTCTTTTTTCCCCCTATAAATCAACCAAATTGTACCTAGTGCTGGAGACACACATACTAAAAAGGCTATCTAGATAGACTAGTGACCAGATGAAACAGAAAAGTGAGAAAGAGAAGCTTTAGTCAAGTTTCAGCTTCCAGATATGCCTGTGGTAGAACTTACAGAAAGTTACAGAAAACAAAATAAATTATAGAATAACATCTTATGTATTAGATGATGACAAAATCCTGACTAGTTCTTCAATTCAGCATATTTTATATGGCAAAAATTGATGGGGTAAGCTCCATAAATTTATCAAATATTCAAAGCATTTAAGCACATGAATAATTTAATAGATCAAAACCCAAATAAAATAATTAAATAAATGTAAGAAAATATGTCAGTATTATCAAACTTGCATGTTTACGTCTATGTCCCTGTATCCATATTATGTATTTAACTAAGAATCTAGGCCAGAAAAAAAAAATAAAAATGAAAAATTACGCCCATAAAATTAGCCAGTTAAACTAAAAGGGCATCCAACCTTAATCAGATATAACTTTCACTGACTCCAAAAGGAGTGTCTTAATTACTCTAAAAGTCAAGCTGTTTAACTAATGAATTGCAATTGGTTGGTTGGTTTGCTGTTTGGGTTATGTTTTTGACTTTCAATCGCTAATAAGACATTCAAAATAAGTTATTATTTGACTTCATTTATTTCTCTTTCCCTGTTTTTGTCTAGTCACATGCTCTGCATACTTGTTTATTTTCTTTACAGACATGCTTATAATAGTGCAGTCAGCCACCCCACCAATATAATTTAATTTTATTATACCAAAAGTTTCAGTATGTAAATGAAAGTAAATTCATAGGAATTGGAATATTAATAACACAATAGCATCTTCTTTTATTATCTGAAAAACTGTAAAATGTGACTAGTTAACTAATATTATCTCCAGAAAGAGGTTTTATAACATTGAATACTGTACTCCACATCTTAAGTGTTAGAGATTTCAAAACTATTTAAATTAACTCAATAATCATAAAGGAAAATCCTTTAGTGACAGTATATTGTCTTAATAAGCATAAGTGGTGCAATTGAAAAAGTAGTTCCAGTAATATTTAATACTTCTTTGTAAATGATATTTCCATTAGAATTGCATGTTTATTTTCTCATTTATTTTTTTAAACTTTTGGCATTTTTCAGTCTTTTTCATGGAACTTGTGTTCCATTTTTTTCTGCATAAAGCCAAACACTTCAGTGTTCAGTCTATGCAGAGTCAAATGCAGAGGTAGATACATTAAAATAAAGTGATGGGTTGCATACACTGAAATATCACTTCCCTTCAATGACATTTTGATTTTCTTGAATCAGTAGACCATGAAAGTTTATTTTGACACATACTAGCTCAAAATAAAATCTCCTCCAGCTCTGCAATCTTTTTTTTTTTTTTTAGCATTTAGGCTACTGTTTTTTGAACACAAAAAAACAGTTTTGTGCTGAACCACGGGAGGCACAGTGGGACCCAGGCATCAAACACTATTGGATATAAGTGGTTTGAATTCTGAGATGGGAAGGTGCATGTGCAATACAGAAACAGGTCCTAAAAATTTGAAAATGGAAGAAAACTGCTTGAGCTTGAGTATATAATCAGAAATCCACTGAAGTTTTTGATATTCGATGTCAGCAGGGGGAAAAATAATTTGTTTTTCCAATTTCAGGGTGGTTGGTGGGAAGCAACAGTTGTTGCTCCAAAAAGATGCAAAGATAGTGAGAGGAAGAGCTAACTTGCTTAATTAAAGGTTCTCAAAGAAGACACATTATCAGTGATGTATGAAGGAATTGAGATAAATAAAGCCAGTGAATACTTGGAATATTTTTATTTACATTTATTTATTTAAAATAAAATACAAATAAAACTTTGCTTTCTGGCAGTAAAACTTGTTGAGAAAAGTTTTAATGAAAAGAACAGCTCAAGTGAAAACATATGAAGAAGGAAACTGCCTCAGTTATCAGCAAGAAATATTAATCTTTTCCATTCTAAAAGAAACCAAACGTGTTTCAGTTAAATGGTACTGATGAATCAGGATTTAATTACTCATTATGAAATTTGTAAAAAGCTTTGTCCTCAGCAAAGAAGTCAAAGGAAATTTTAAAGCTTAGACTCCAGGATTTAGCCTGCAATAATCCATGCTCCCATTTACTAGCCAAAATGAGCATGACACAAATCCTACCATTTACAGAACTTCATGATCAGAATTGGGGCCCAACAATTAGGGCATACCTGAACATTTCAGGTCATCAAAGAAATTCGTACCACTGTAACAGAAGTTTGTGTTCCTGGTATAGTGGTGGAAAAAATAATAAAGTCAAGGTTTTTTATCAGATTTTTGTAGTTATTCCCTAAAGGTATTTTAATAAATCAAATTTTGCTCATTCCAGAAACTGGAGAGCAAAATTAGTAAATGATGACTACAGAAAGAACTGGTAGGATTAATTTTCTGAAGCAGATGCCCAGTTTTCAAAGAGTTAAAAACTGTCTAATAACTATTGGAAAATATACCAAATTCTTGCTTAGTTCTGTGTTTAAAACAGTTTTACCATTCTGGGATTATGGATTGGGTTTTTTGCAAGAACACTATTGTGAATCTGCAGCTTCCACAGCTTTTAATACCACAAAGCACAAAAGTAATGATTTACTTTTATAAGGTGGTGGGCGATTTTAGGTTTTATAAGTTGTTTCCAAAGTTTCTTCAGAATGTCGACATGAGCACAAGGATGTAGAATTTTCTGAATCACATTGTCCAGTTTTTGCTTCTTATCAAAAACCAGAAAAACAAAAAAGGAAGATGTAAAAAGAAAACTGGTAAAATTAGAAAAAGATCAGAAGCTATATGGAACATCAAGGTTCTTGTCGTGGCTCATCCAGAATGGTCATGTGCTTGTTGGGAATGTGTTAGGTTAGTTTGGTTGCTATTTCTTTTTCTCCAAATATCCATATTAGAATGCCATTTAAAGCTTTGTCATGTTCCTTTTCCTTGGCCAGGCATCATAACTGTCAAAACAATCTCCTGGTACCATGTAATTCAGTTAAACAGAAGTCAACTGGAGGAGAGAAAGAGCAAGGTAAAGATACTGGGGCACAGTATGAGAGAACTGAGAACACAATTACACATCTCAGAGATCTCCACTCCATTGCAGTTTCAATTAACAAATATCATCACTATTGAATGTGCTTCAGGTTCATCCAGGTTGATCCAACAGTGAAGTGTCAGTTTTCCAGTCCTTAGTGGTATTTGGTTTGTTTTAGAATATAGACTTTCAGCAATGTCTAGATGTTTGCATGCAGAATTGATAAATGCTCTCTAGATCAAAATTCCTTTAAAATCATAAATCACAACATTATTATTAAATACAAAACACATACATACATACACCTATTTATTCAAATTAAAGAAGTGGTTCTACTAATTTTTGCACTGCAACATCACTCTTAAGTTGCCAAGTTCGATATTTACAAAACCATAACTCATCCACTAGAATACAACATTATCTTAAAATGTCCATCTTTTTCTGCGCATGGTGGGGAGGAGGACCATAATAAAATTTGTGATCCAATGCAGCAGTAAAATTACACAAAGGTTCAGACTGTTTTTCCTTGGCACTGTCTCATCTTACAGAAGAACCAGTGCTTTAGCATTCTAAAGAGACGTTGAGGAGTAAGAGTATCAGGAAGAAAAATATCACTGAAAAGGTATACTTTTGGTTAATGTCATTTATGATTCATTAAGATAAATGCTATAAAGTGCCACAGACAAGTAATACAGAGCAATCTTTCCTAATCCTGTATTCTCATTCCAGGTCTTTTACAGTTCTGAAATTTTCCAGACTACTGTGATTTACATCTTAATGATAAACCTATTATTTTGCTGGCTAGTAGCAAAAGAAGCAAAATCATGTGGATATTCAGATTTATATACTGAAAGGGAGGTGGCTTTGGTACTGTAAAAGAGAGTCTTCTTATCTTGCTTAAACCAGCAAAACCACAGGAAGTTATCCTGATCTTGTCCTGTAAATGACTGTGGAAGAATATGAAGAGCTTATTTAGGACAGCTCATCTTAATTCTTTTAGGACAAATAGAATCATCAGCTTAAGACACAGCCCTGAGAGCTAATTCAGGATGCATTCATTGCATACAAATTTCAACAAAGCCTCAAAAGCAAGGCACAAGACCAAATATTGTGTTCATTTTATGTGTGCTAAAAGAACATGCTTTATATGTGGAGCCAAGAACAACTGATAATCTTGCAAAGTTCCAACAATTCAGTCACGATAGCTTAAGTCCAAATTATGCAACTAATAGAACTTGTTCCAAAGTAATAGAATTGATATGCACACATTTTCTTTCCTCTATGTTTCTCTTTCTTCACTCTTTCTTTCTCTCACTCTTCCACTGTTTCCAATCTCTTATGTATTCTAAGGTCAGTAACACTAGATGTCTTTGATAAGAATGGGGTGGAGACTGCAGGAGGCCATCACTTTCTTGAGGTCTTTGATGAAAAAAGTCTGAGGAGAGGTTGTTCTCTTGGGTTCATTCAGAATATTTTCTGTTTTATAACTTAGTTAAAAACTTGCTGTTTTCGAAACTTGCTTAGTTAAAACTTGCTGTTTTTGAAAGAGACTTTTTCAGGCTCAAAAAGCTGTACTCATTAATGAGCAGAGGTCATTATATACCTCAAGTAGGTCTCAAATCTCCAATATCACCTCATGCATGTATTTTCAAGGCCTTTGTCATCTCATGCTTGTTCTCATGAGTCTTGTTGAAATCTCATTTGTCTTAAATGTGTGTCCCTTAATCTTTGTTGTTCTCTGCTGGACCTGCTCCAGTAGTTCCATGTCTCTTTTGCTGAGGAACCCAGAACTGGACACAACACTCCAACTGTGGCCTCACCAGGGCTAAGTGGAGGGTCAGGGTCTCCTCCCTTGACCTGATGACAAACTCCTTCCTAACACACCCCAGGGATACCACAGGCCTTCTTGGACATAAGTGCTCCCTGCTGGGTCATGGACAGCTTGTTATCCACCCCCAGGTCATTCTCTGCAGAGCTGCTTTCCAAGTCAACCCCCAGCCTGTGCTGGTGCATGGGTTTATTCATCCCCAGGCACAGGACTCTGTATTTGCTTTTTTTGAATTTCAGACAGTTCTTCTCTGCCCATCTCTCCAACTTGTCCAGGTCCTTCTGAAGGTCTGCACAGATCTCTGGGGTATCAGCCACTCATTCCAGTTTTGTGTCATCAGGCAACTTGCTGAGGAGGCCTCTGTTCCTTCACCCAATTCATTGATGAATAAATTAAAGAATACTGGGACCAGTATTCAACCTTGGGGGACACCCAACTGGACCCTGTGTCGCTGATTCCAACCCTCTGGGATAAAAATCCATTAGAAGATGACTGCATCTATAAAGACTGATGAAACACTTTAATAAATGCTCATTTGAGGTAGTCTCCCTCGTTCATTATCAAAATTGTTTACAATTCAGGCAGTGATTACATTAGCAGATAGTGTGGTTCACTGAGAACTACAGAGAAGAACATTAGAAACCTAACCTATACATTATATGCATTCACAACCATTTTCTTAGGAGTGCCTGTAGAGTATTCACAGAAATGGTGAAGTTCACAGATGCCCTACAAAGGTGCATTTCTTGGAATAGTTAAATTTTGAAGGAATCTGAAGTACACAGTAAGAAAACATTCTTTAAGCCACAGCACAAGAAAGACATGTGACTGGTACCAACTGGGAAATTTGCTTCAGAAGTACACTCTTGATAAAACTAAAACAGTAATATTTACCTATTTTGAAGTCTTGAGCAGATAAAATCATTGTTTGTATTTATATCTTGCTCCTTTTCTTTTTCTGACACATTCCCACCATGGTCCCCTGGTTTTTATAAATTATTTCCTATTTTGAGAGACCACTCCATTACACCCAACCATATTTTTCTCTACTTTCAAATATAACTCACCATTTCTCAGAAATTATCATGTAAGTTTTGAAAGCAATCTCTTAGATATTTTTTCATATTCATCAATCATTTTCCATTCATTTAATTTTAATTAATACAGTGAATTTTATACACCTATTGCTGTCTTCACTTCTAGTCATTAGAGATTCTGTACTTTAAATTAAATAAATTAAGTAAAATAATAAAAAGTACATTATAGGTGAAAAAATTTCTAGAGATTTCTAAGAAACTCATTTAGATACTACAGCAATTTATCTGAACAAATGTATATCAAATTACTATAATTTTAAAATCCATTCATGTATTATAATTGTGTTATGCCACCAGAATATTTTGCTGTCAAAAAATTTTAGACTAATTTTACACAATATAGAATGACTAAATGTGCTAATATGATTCTGAAGTAATTAATAACACATTTGCTATTGCGACAATAATGAATGTGGCTTTGCCTCTGTACAATTAATCCTAGCAGTGTCATTCTAATCCAAATAAATTTATTTTATTAACATCATTGTTCTACATCATATATGTAAGGTAATTATTTGGTCTTTTTGGTTCACCTCTTTGTGGTTTAATCCCAAAATCATAGAATTATAGAATGATAAAATCATTCTGGTTGAAAGTCACCTAAGATCATCAAGTACAACCATTAATGTAACACTGACATGTCCCCCACTAAACCATGTACCCAAGTGCCACATCTACACAGTTTTTAAATACCTCCATGGATGTGGATACAGTCACTTCCCTGGGCAGCCTGTTCCAATGCTTGACAGCCCTTTCTGATAATAACCTGTTTTAATATCCAATCTAAACCTTGCTTGGGAAAACATGAGACGACTTCTCATTCTCCTTGTTTGTTATTTGTGACAAGACTGACCCTCACTATACCTCCTTTCAGGTAGTTTTAAAGAGTGATAAGTTCCCATCAAGCCTCTTTTTCTTCATGCTAAACAACCTCAGCTTCCTCAGGCACTCCTTCCAGGACATGCTCCAGACCCTTCACCAGCTCCATTGCCCTTGTCTTGACATACTCCAGCAACTCAATGTCTTTCTTGTAGTGAGCAGCCCAAAACTGAACAGAGGATTCAAGGTACAGCCTCACCAGTGCAGAGTACAAGGGGACAATCCCTGCTCTAGTTCTAGTTCTGTTGGCTGCGAGATTTCTGATACAAGCAAGAATGTCACTGGCCTTCTTGGCCATGTGGGCACGCTGCTGGCTCTTATTAGCTCATTGGCAGTAAGCACTCCAGGTCCTTTTCCACTAGGCAGTTTTTCAGATACTTTTCTACAAACCTGGAGTGCTGCTCGAGGTTATTTGACCCAAGTGCAGGATCTGGCACTAGTTCATCTGGTCTGCATGTTGAGCCTTGTGTTCCCCTCGGAAGATAATCTCTCTCCTATGATAATACCATGGGGTTTTTTTCCTTTATGGAAGTGGTTTTGGCTCTCAGGGCATAGGGTGACTTAACCTTGGTAACACATCTATGTTGCTTCCACTTGCAGAACTTCATACCTATGCTGTCCTGCATGACATCCTTGTCTCTAAATTGGAGAGGCATGGGTGTGACATATGGAACTTTCCGTGGATAAGATATTGGCTGTATGGTCACACACAAAAAAGCTATAGTCAATGGCTTGATTTCCAAGTGGAGACTAGTGGCAAGTGGTATTCCTCAGGTGTCAATATTGGGAATAGCACTATTTAATATCTTTGTTGGTGACATGACATGGTGTGATGGATTAGCAACATGGTGACAACGGGACTGAGAGCACCCTCATCATGTTTGCTGATGGCACCAAAATATGTGGTGCAGTTGACTCACTGGATGGAAAGGTTGCCCTCCAGAGGGATTTTGACAAACTTGAGAGGTGGACCTGTGCAAACCTCATGAAGTGCAAGGCATTACATGTGGATCACATTGCCTGAAGCTGTGGATGACTCATCCCTAGAAGTGTTCAAGGCCAGTTGAATGACGCTTTGAGAAACTTGCTCTAATACACCTAGAGGTGCCCCTTCCTAGAACAGGGTGGATGGTACTAAATGATGTTTAAGGTTTCTTTTAATCCAAACCAATCTATGAGCCTAAAAGTAGGCAAGAACACTTTGGAAAGTGAGGTAGCCACACAGGAGACATGCCTGATGTGCCAAGCTGGAACTTATTGCCTTCACTAAGTTATGGGAAGAGCAGAGAGGATGAGAGATCATCCACAACCTTTATTCTGTCTTCACTTCTTCTTTATTCACAGTTTGTGTTTCTGACCTTATACATGATGCTATGTTTTTTCTCTGGCTTGTTGAATCAGCTCTTTGGAAATAAAATATATCTGGTACTCTGTAAAATAAAACAACACTTTGGTTTTATTTATATTTTTTTTTCTATTTAGTTCTTGTGTTTGCCTGCAGGAAGCCAGGAGCTGGTTTTGTAAATAATAGAAAAGTCACAATCTTTTTTCAGCTACTTATTGCCAATCTGAGATAAAGTAATCAAAATATTTTTGTTTTTAAAACTTTCTGCAATTGAAATAAATTGAGTTCCAATTTCTGGAGGAAAAAAAAAACAACATGTATATAGGAAGTAGAAAATAGCAGCTGAATTTTGACTGCAGGCTTTCATTTATGATTTTATATTATGGTCCTAATCTGTCCCCATTTGTAAGTATTCTTTCTTATGGAACTATAGTACTGCAGTATGGCATCTCAGTTTTTAACAGTATGGATCATGATTCACTAAAGCATAATATCACTGGACTAAAACATTATTTTTCAAACAAAAGATTAAGTGCTTAAAGTATTGAAACTATCTTTTAACATAAGTTTAGTTGGAAATTTACAAATAATCCCACCCAAATCAGCACAATGTGACTTTACAGCTGCTCACTGGAACATGTTCTGTGGGCTATAGATACAGAAGTCCTCCTGTAAAATATTAAGAAACCCCAAAAACATGTTTATTGTACTTATTTTTTTTTTCTTGGAAGAGGAAATATTTCCTGCATTAAAATAATACACATATTAATTTAATTATTTCTAAGCATACGTAAACTCACTACAGCATGAGTGGAGGACAGGTAGAGAACAAAGAGTGCAGAAAGGTTGAAAGAAAAAGGACAACTTCAGGAATGGAAAAACAGGGCAAAATGAGGACTTCTTCAAATGAACACATATATTGGGCTTGTGTGGAAAGCTTTTTGTATCAGGAAGACCACAGGGGTAATGGAAACAGACCTTCTGCTGGCCAAAGCTGAGCCCATCAGCAATGGGGACAGTGCCTTTATGATAACATATTTAAGAAGCGTGAAAAGTCACTGTAAAACAACAATTGAGAGAAGAGTGAGAATCTGCAAACCCAAGGTCAGAGAAGAAGGAGGGACAGGAGCAGAAGTTACCCTGCAGCCCAGGGTGAAGACCATGGTGAGGCAAGCTGTCCTGCAGGCCCTGGAGGTCCGTGGTGGAATAGATATCCACATGCAGCCCACAGAAGACCCTACAGCAGGTGGATGTGCCTGAAGGAGGCAGTGAGTCCATGGAGAGGCTGTGCTGAGGCAGGCCCTAGTCAGGACCCTTAAGAGAGGAGCCCATGCTGGAACAGGCTCCTGGAAGAACCTGTCACCCTGTGGAGGACCCATACTGGAGCAGGATTACTGAAGGATTACAGCTGCTGAACATATTAAGGAAGTATGAGAGGATGGAAGCAGTGAGATTTGCTTCAGTTGCCGAATGCAACAAGTAAGAGGATGCAAGCTGGATCTGCTATTTACTAACAAGGAAGAACTGGTTGGGCATCTGACAGTCAGTGGCAACATTTTCTGCAATCACCATGAAATAGTGGAGTTTGATCTTCTCACTGGAGCAAGGAAGAAGTATAGCAAAGACCCCGGACTCCAGATAAAGACATGTTAGTTTATTCAGGAAAATTTATACATGGGTTCCAAGAGGCTTAGTCTGAAGGGCAAGAGAGTTCAAGAGAAGTGTCAGGTCTTTAAGGATGGAACTTCCAAGTACGAGAAATATCCATCACAATACTTGGCAAACAATATATTAGGAGATCAACAGAGACTAAGAAGGAAGTTCATGACAGCTTTGAAATAAAATGGCAGTACAGAGAAAATGGAAGGAGTTCAAAGGAGGTTCAAAGGAAGACTTTTGAAATATACTCCCCAGACAAGCTGATAACAGTTGAAAATTGTAGGATGATGATAGGAAAAATAGCACAGCTGGATCTGATATTTGTAAGGAATATGAAGGGCAAGATGAAGAGCTGAGCTTGTAGTAAAAAGATACAAGGAAAATGTGGACCCTTTGCTAAATGGGGTGAGTAATTTTGTGACAGTAGACAGAGTTAGGACTAAAATGCTTCAAATCTTTGTCTTCATCTTCACCAGAAAAATCTGCCAGTCCTCCACATACAAAAGAAGTTTTGAAGGTAGAAGAAAAGTACCTGCAATGGATGATTGACACAGGAACTTCTTGAGAGAATTGGACAGATACATGTCTTTGGGAAGTGACAGGCTGCCACTTACAAATGATGAGAGAGGTGGGTAATGCCTTTGTGAGGCCATCCTCTATAATTTTTGAAAAGCCATGAAGTCTGGGGAAGTCCTGCATGAATGGGGAAAGGAAAGTGTTGCACTGACTTTCAAAAAAGGCCAGAAGGCCATCTGGGAAACTACTAGCTCATGAGTCATGGTTCAGTGCCTGGGAAAATCATGGAGCAAGGTCTTTCAGGAAACTTCTGGACACACAAAGGAGATGAAGACAATTCTGACAAGATGAATTTACTGAGTATGAATCAAAACACTGCCCCAATGAGGAGGATTGAAAACTCTCTAAATAGCTGTCTCAGAGGTTTGTGATCAGAGCAACAAAGTCCAAGTGGAAGCCAGTTATTAGTGGTGTACAAGGGTCATTAATCTTTAACATCTTTGTAATAAATTGAGTGATGAGGTAGAGGGCCTCCTCAGGAACTTTGCAGTGATAAAACACTGAAAGGATTGATCAGTACAGCCGATTCAATACACTGTAATTCAGGAGACCTTTGACAGCCTAGAGAAATGGGAATCTCAGTAAATTCAACAAAAGGGAGTGGAGGGTCTTTCCTACCCCTGGGCAGGAATGACCCCATGCAGCATTTTATGCTGAGGGCCAACTTGGTTTAAATCAGCTTTGCAAAAAAGAATGTGTGTCCTGGTAGACCACATGTTGACTATGAGACTTGTATCAAAGGAAGCTGACAACATCCTGGACTTCATTAGGAATACCATATCTTTCAGGTCAAGAGTGTGATCCCTTTATTTCTCTAGATCTTTCATCTAGTTTTGTTCTCCCTGCTCCTTCCAAAACAAGAAAGATACTGGTAAATTCAGGTAAGTGTTGGGTAGAGCCACCAAATCAGTCAAGACTGAAGAACTTGCCTTTTGAATAGTAGCCAAGGGACTGGGACTGGTTTAGCCTGCAGAAGAAAGAATTGCAGGAGTCCCTAACAACAGCTCTTGAGTACTTGCAGAGTGAAAATCTGTAGAGGAAGCCCAGTCCTCTGAAATGCTTCCTGCTTGGAGATCTGTGCCCTAAGATAAGACAAAACTACCTAGTCATGGTGACTAAGCTGTGGACCCCTTCCTGCTTCGGGACTCCATGTTATCTCCCTGTAAACTATTGGTCATTTTACCCCAGTCTTAGACCATTGATCCTTTTCCCAATTCTCCCATTCCCTATAAAAACCCCAGCTTTTGCCCAGTTCAGGGCGAGTTCATCACTGGCCTCCTTTGCTGAAGCCTGCTATTAAAGGATTCCTTGGCCTACATGGCCTCCCGCCTCTCATCTATGTGTCGGCTGGGGTAACCCATGATCATAGCTGGGCTGATCTGAGCTGATCGCAGTGCTGAAATCACTTCTAAAAGAGCTGTTCACTTGAAGCCTCAGACTGCTCATGGGGGTTACCCCTGGCTGGAAACTGGCAAGACTCCTGGACAGCCATTCCTTCCAGGACCCCTATACAGGATAGTTGATGGCAGTGCCAGGGGTCAGACAGACCTCCGGGCCAGCCACCAACAAAAAACCTGTGCTGGTTATAGATGGCATACAGTTATTTAATTCACAGTGATATGGGGCTGTGTTTTGGATTTATGCTGAACCTGTGTTCAGTTACGACAGCAGAGAGTTCTTTTGCTATTGCTGAGCAGGGTTTGCTGCTTTTTCTGCTTTTTGTCATACTGGCAAGAAGGCAGGAAATGCATATGGAGTTGAGAGGAGACCCAGCCACAAGTGACTCAAATGGATTAAAGGGATATTCTATATCATATGACAAAACACTCAGTATATAAAGCTGGGGGAAAGAGTGAAAAAGGAGGGGACATTTGGAGTGATGGTGTTTGTCATACGAAGTCACCATTACACATGATGGGGCCCTGTTTTCCTGAATACCTGCCTGCCCATGGGAAGCAGTGAATTAACTCCTTGCTCTGCTTGTATGCATGCTTTGTTTTCCCTATTGGATTGTCTTTATCTCAATCCATGAGATTTTAGCTTTAACCATTCTGATTCTCTCTCCAGTCTCAAGGAGGTACTTGATTGCTGGCTGGGGTAAAACCATGACAGTAGTGCAGGAGGAAGGGTGAAAAACAATAGGCATAAACTGAGATGCAAGAGGTTAATTCATGCTCGAGATAAGGAAAAAAACCTTTGTCAAGCCATGTGTACACTCCATCCACGCAGGTTTTCAAGGACTTTATCGAGCCCTGAGCAATGCAGTGTTATTGAAAAGCTGACCCTAATTTGAGCAGGAGTTTGGATTAGAGACATTTTAAATTCCTTCTAGACTGAATTATTTATGTTCCCATGATTCTGTGAAAGCAGAACTTAACAACTGCAAGCATTTTCAGTCTTGTATCAGTCTGGAACTAGAAAGCCTTGAACACATTGTGCAGCTAACTCACAAGAGAATAGTGCAAGTAGGAGTGAGAAGGATGTGGGACAAAAGGCAGTAGCACCCTTTTTACTGTTTTGATTTTTATTCTATTTAAAAGGCTTGGAGAGGGTGTATGGTGACAGCAGAATTGTCTGGTAGGTAAGGACTAAAAAAAATTAGGCCGAACTTCCACTTCACTCTTGCAGCCTTGAAAGCAAATAATTTTTTACAGGAACTACTCTGTGACCAGTCTCAGCATCCTCAGAAATTCTGTGATGTCTTTTCCTCAGAGCCTGAAGAATAGGGATGGGTAGTAAAATAATGATGTAGGGGAAGGAAAAACTAGCTCATCAAAGATTAATTTGTCTTCTTTGAAAGCATACATACTCTACATTAAGCTTCAGAACATTTTGTCCCAACACTATGATTTTTTGATTGTGGGATGCTTTTGCAAACAGACATTTAAGAGTCTGGGCTTTTCATGGAATTCATGGAGCTGGCTACCAAGAACCAAACTGTAAGTTTCATTTATGCAGTTTGAGGAAACAAAAAGAGGAGCACAGAAATACTAGAATGCATTGCCTGGAAATAGAAGTGTTTTTTAAAATTATACAATATTCGTAAGCAAATATAAAGGTAGATGCCAAATAAATGTTAAAGAGTACAGAATTAGGAATTGCTCTTCTTAGTATTTTATATCTTCCATAAACTCCTAACTTTAAAAGATCCATTATTTTTTCTTTAATGCATCAGCTTTGAAAACCTACACGTTGTATATTCTCCTTGTGAATGCTGTGCATTTGATCCAGGAAAAGAGCTGTGTTCATATTATTGTTGACTCAGTCTTCATAGGTTGTTTCCTGGCCTTCATGGTTCTTAAGGGTGTCATTGCTGGTGGATCTTCAAATACTGATACTTCTTCCTCAGCTAAAAGTTCAATATTGTACAAAAATGTCATCATAAACACAAGCAATCCAGAGAACAAGACTACTTATACAGTTTTTTATAAATGTACTCAAAATTAAATTAGTTTTTTGCTCTGAAACAACTCAGTATGAGACTGTATTCCCTTGGAAGGTAATTTACTGTGAATCTTTCAGTGACCTACATAAAAAGCTTGTCTTCATACATAGCAGCTGATTTTCCTTTTCAGAATATATGTGTCAGTTTTCATTATTAACTACAAGAATCAGGATATGGTTAAAATTAAAGAAGACACTACAGGGTGGTCTTCTGTGGAATTGGTTAAAAAGGTGTTCCTCAAAATACTTTCTATTGCAAAAGGCATCTTCTTTTAAGCCAAATACATATTCAATTATTTCCTCTTTTAGCTGTGTTTTATTAAATTGTGTAATATCTTATTTCTGAAACTCTATTGTTTGACACTGTTCACTGCATTACTGAGGTGCATGAAATAATATGAAAATACAAATTTAATTTTAAAATAAGCCAAGAACAGGTTTGAAAGTTGTTTGGGTTTATTTAGATATTAAATATTTTTATAAACTATCATTCTGAATCTACATTAGTAAAATTAAGTTGATTCTTTGAGAATAAAAAAATTTACATTTTCAAATTTGGAATAAAAGCATAATTAGCACTTGAAATTCACTTTGAAACTATCATTCCAATATATTTTCAGATCTAGTCTAATGGCTGTTAAGTGGGAGTCAAGAATTGCTGTGTGATTCATTCACATTTAGGCTCCTTTGTAATCAATTGAAAGAGTGCTATTTATTTATCTATTTTATACATCTAATATAAAATGAAATTGACTGCTTATTGGAAATGTCTCTTTTTCTCTATTGACCATAATGGACATGAAGAGTGAGTAACTTAGAGATTTTCACTTGGTCAAATTGAATTGTTGCTGCTTACTCACCATATAATCCTGACAGGATTGCTTCGTGTTTCCTTCAGCTAACGTACAATTTCATCACTGCTTAATTATAATGTTCTTATTAAAAGCTTTATTATATTTGGATGGCAAGGTAGTTAAACTACATCATTCACTTAATGGACAAGTTTCCAATCTTTTTCAGAAATTTGAGGGAAGATGGAAAGCACATTACACATCTAAAAGGTCACCAGATCCTCAGCCATTAAAATGCAGACCTTGACAACAGGTAATGTGAGAGAATTCTGAAGATGATCTCACTGTGTTTTAAGTGTTTTAGGTGTTTTAAGTCCATGAAATGAAGTTTTTGGCATTTAGCAATAATTAGGAATATGATTGCCTTTATGCACAGCGTTTTTCATCTAGAATTCTCAGACCTTTGTCCTGCAGACCACTTCAGTAATGGATTATTCACAGTTTCTAAGAATAACATGTCAGTTACTCTTACTGGGAGCTGTTTTTACCTACACTGGCCTTATTTCAATTTTTGAAAAGTTCTGTTTCTCCTTTGAAGGGTACTCCTTTAAGATTGTCATTAAATCTTTACTTTTAAAACCATGCAACTTGTGTACTTTTTAATATTGCATAATTTTTTAATTTTAGAAATCAAATTTTTTTGTAGTGCAAAGCAGCTATTGTAAGTTTTCTGTGCAACCAGTGGAGAAAAGTAGAGATCTTTACAGAAAACCACTTCTTCCTTCTCACCTCATTATTTTAAGAAGAAATTATCACCTAGAAATACCATTTGTTCCTTCAAAAATGATGAAAAATGCATTAAAGAAACTCTTCTAAATGAATGTATATTACTTTATATTAGGAAAAGTATTTCATAATATGATTTAATAATCAGACAGCAGATAGAGGTCTGAATTTTCTAGCAGTGAATTGCCTAGGAGTCTTATTGATTATTTGTCATCAGTCAGAAGCTGGCTCTGTACAATGAGTGACAAAAAAAATCCTTTTTGTTTTTTTCATTAAGCCCATCATTCAATTTTTTTTTTAATTTTTTTTTTTTTTTAATATAGAGGTGGGGTATTTTATTGGCTATTACATAAGTCATCTTGTTACTGTGAATAATGTAAGTAGGGAATTTTGTCTACTTTGTATTGTGCAGTTTGTAATAAAATCACAGAATCACAGAATCACAGAATCGCAGAATCACAGAATCACAGAATGGTTTGAGTTGGAAAGGACCTTAAAGATCATCTAGTTCCATCCCTCCTGCCATTGACAGGGAGTTGTCCTTCACTAGATCAAGTTGCTCACAGCCCCATCCAACCTGGTTTTGGGCACTTTATTGATTATGTAAGAAATCATTTCTTATTATCTTTGGAGAAATCTAAAATTCATCTCTAGGGAAAAAAAAAAAAGGAGAATAAAAGAATGGCAATACATTAGTATAGGTGCTTTTTAAAAAAACACCCACCCACAAACAGCAGATTTTTCTTAGAAGTTCCATTACCCAGCAAGAGAAATGTATTCCTCCTTAAGAGAGGAGTAAGGGGAAACATCTACCTACAGAACAGGTTTAGTTGAAGAGGGGGAAGAGGTACTCCAACTGATGGAGCAGGGATTCCCCTCCAGCCTATGGATGGGGCCCCACTGGGGCAGGTTCTTCCCTATAGGCTGGGGAGATGTATTTCCTACAGCACCTAGTTAGGGTCTAAGGAACCATGCAGGAAAAAGCCAAGATGGAGGAGTCTCCTGACAAGAACTGCAGCTCATGGAGAGGACCTATGGTAAAGCAGAGGAAGGGCCTGAAGAAGAAGGAGTGAAAGAGAGGAACTGTTGTGAATTTAAAATGATCCCCGTTCCCCATTTCCTGGTGCCATTTGGAAGGTTACAGGAAGAGGTAGAGAAGTGGAGAGTGAAGCAGTAAAGTTCAGACTGAGGAGTTGAGGTGAAAGAAGTTACTTAAATATATTAGAATTTCTTTCTTACCATCCTAATCCAGTTTAAATTACTTTTCTCCTAATTGAGTGTGTTTTGTCTAGGGTGGTAACTGGGAACTGGTCTTCCCATCTTTTATCTTGAACAATGACCTTTTCTACCTGATTTTTTGTTCCCTGCATCCCATCAGCATTTGTCTGTAATTCTCATTCCAGATTGATGAGACAAGAATTTCAGCTAAATTTCAAAAATAATAAGACCAGCTCCCAGGGAAAGAACATTTGTTGCAAGGTGAATACAGACAATGGCTAGAAAAAGAAAATTATATAAGTTATATATAAGTTATTATATATATTATATATATTATTATAAGAATAAGAAAATTATATAACTGGGCTTTTATTGCTTCCACTAATGTAAAAACATACAAAATACTATTAAGCAATACATTTAGAATTAAAAAAAAAAAAATATGCAGCAAGTTCAAACACATTGCAGTAGCTAGTGAAGAGAGATAGGCATCTTCAGAGCACAGTATATCTTGGCTTACCATAAATTGTCTGAATGAGATATTGATTTGTCTTGTCCTTCATTATGGAATGACTGACATACATTCATTATCTGCTTTTAAGATGTATAGTGGTAGCACAGCTGAAATGGTATCCTGCAGTTCTACAAATATTACACATTTCTTAACTCAGAGGTTAAATGCAGTAGAGTTGATAATGACAAAAATTTCTGCCATTTGTTGCAACATCTATATCCCATCCCCTGAGCTGGAAGAATTACTATTTTTCCTTGCCCATTCAGTATTTTTCCTCGCCCATTCAGTCTTTTTCCTTGCCCATTCAGGCTTTTTCCTCATTTTTGTGGTGTGATTAGAGTACAAGTTCATGGCAGTTTTATGGTAATCATTTCCGGAGGAACTGCTAATGTTCAGAACATATTCTTAACTCAAAATATCTTTCCTTTATTTATCATGCAGCTCCAGCTGTCAGCGTGTTACAATGAGCACTTCCTATTATTATACCAAGCTCCTTTGTCTGCAAAATACAGCTTTTAAAAACCAAGTAACTAATACTGCATAGGTGATTATGGTTGCCATTGTGATCACATATGAACAGAGTAGGAACAGCTGGTCAAATAATGTAGATCATAATATACAAATATCCTCACTAATACACAGCAGGGAGTTAATTGCGCTGTGTGAACCATTATTGTCCATTGTTCCTGATTACACAGATTGCAACTAACAATCCAAAAAAGTCTGTGAATTCTGGATATTTTTTCAAGTTAGTATGAATAATTATTTGCCTAAAATTTGTTCATAGGATGTCAGTCATAATTCACCATTATCTCTTATTCTTTATTATCCTATTTGGTATAGTGCAGTGTGAATCAATCTGAGAGCAGAAACAATGCATATATGATGAACAATGATACACTAAAAATAACAAATAGTGACTAATAAATGTAAGCAGCTGTGAATGGGCCATAGGCAAATATATATGAACAACAAATACATTCACAGACTCAGCAATAGTTTGCAAGCGATTCATAGATAGAAAAAAGGGGGAAAACTTGTAATTAATAGTATTTATAATAAATAATTTAGTTGGCTATTATTTTGACAATTGCCATGACAGTTCCTAAGCATTTTTTTCTTTGAGATTTGTATATTTTGCTCTTTTTATCTTTCGTATATTATTCCTCTAAGCCTAAGACTCAGCTGAAAGTCCTTCAATTTCTAAAGTGATACAAAAAATCTCATTCCACTTGAAACCTTCATTCTCTCTTGAAGCATTAGTTTATTATAGTTGTGATTATCTACATTTGTAAAGGATTATCTTCTATATAATTTAAATATATGAAATACAGCAACTTGTTAATTTTCCTTTTCCGTGGAAGGCTTAGAGACAAGTGAAGTATTATCTATGCAAAGTGATGTGGGTTTTGGGCATATTTTTTTTTTCTGGCATTTACTTTCAGCTGCAAAATGGTAAAATTAATAGAATAAGATTACATATACTCACAGTCCTCCTTTACCTTCACTTTCCTGAGAAAAGCTACTGATCCTACTTAGAAATGTCATTTTGTGCTTTGCTAGAAAAATCTCTAATAATTTCTTATTTGTTTTACAGATATTCAATTTAAGGAATTAAAAGAAGTGTTTGATTGCCATAATTTCAAGAACACACCTAATATCTTTTGTTCTCTGAAAAACTAAGTTGACATTCCCTATGCATTTAAAGATGCATAATATAGAACTGTCTAATATATTTTTAGAGTAGAAACCAAAAAATTACATCCACAGAAAACTGTCTAAGATTTTAATATTCAAAATTAAAAACTGGTGTTTTCATTAAAAATATATTTTTGTAAATACAACTCCATGCTATTGTAAAATCTGAACCAGGCAGCTTGATTTGTAGAGTCTTTGTCAAAAAATATATGGAGGCAGTTCATGGTAACCTAGGTGGGAATCATCTCAAGATATTTGATAAATTCAACAGATAGACATCTAGCTCTGCCTTGTTTCAAAGCAATTGGAAAGATAAAACAGTAAGCACCTTGTGATTTATCTGGCCAACTTCAGGATGAAATTATCCCCTAAAGCTACCTTATTTCTTCTATTGACTATAGAAAGAATTAGTTGATTAACTAGTTCAGAACTAGATGTCTAGAACAAGGGCAGCACTGCTTTAGACAAATATATGGAACGAAACGGTAATCCAAGAATTATAATAAAATTCACCAATCCTCCTGCAAAGCTTTGTACCTATTTTTGTTCAAATAGACTCTGAAAGGGTGCTTGAAAATAAACAGCGCACGGTATTAAACAACTGTATACAACAATACTTCATTTAACAATAACCATACAAATAACATTCAACAATAACAATGCAAATAACAATACATCATTTTCCCTAGATGAAGAATTAAGGAAGGAATTGACTTCAGATACCAAATCTGTCATCATTAAGACAATTCTGTACTGCTGAGTGGAACATAGTCCAGAATGCAGGTTAAAGTATGCATGAAGCTGGTAATCTCTTGGCTTAGTGTACCTTGGCATTCTATAAACTAGTCTATATCGAGAGGTACACATTTGTGATGGCAAGTCATCCAGTTCTGATTCCCTAGATGGGTTTAAGGAATCTTTGGCAATCACATTCTCTACAGTTAGATTTACTTTCAATGTAAACAAAAAGAGAATCATTACTTCAAGTCATCTTAGAAAGTAATAGAAAAGAGAAATTAATAGAAAGCTATGAAGAAGTGAGAAATTACATGGTTGATAACCTTACTTTAACCACTTTTTGTATATGCATGTATATATTTGCATAATTTGGCTTTCCTTTTTTTCTGTCTATAATTCTTATATATTATGAAATACACTCTTTTTAAAATAAAAGACAGTGTCATTTCAAAACAGAAGATTGGGTTCTTCTGTCCCTTGCCCTTCCTCATTCATTGCACAGAATAGATGGTTCTCACTTAATGCACAGTCACTCAATATTTTTGTTTGATTCTCATTTCTCATGGTATGGCCTCAAGCCAAATTATTGTACACTTTTTAAGTTCTACTATGAGGGCAGAGTTATTGATTCTGTTACAGACTTTCGTACAGCGATCCCCACTAATGTATGTCATACACTTCACAAACAATTTATCTTCACAACTATCCAGTCAGAGGTTTGGAAGAGGAGGGCAGGTAGTGGTAAAAAATTGTGTTCTCACCTTGGTACAAAACTGAAGCATATTGTGTCTATCATTATTTTCCGGCAACCAATGTGAAGTACTCAAAGACATATTTTTAAAAAACAAAAATATTCCTCTGTATAGTACTTCATATGTTTAAGCACAGTATCATTTGATCATAGATGTTTTAGTTTCACAAGCAATGCCATTTTTCAATTCAATAAAATATCAGGATCAACAAAAGTATTTGGATGCTAAAGAGTGTGTTGTTATGGTAGCTGTAAAATATAATTCCAAATTAAAAGAAGCCTAAAGGAGAGATAAAGATGTGGAAGGGTTGAGTAAAAAATGATAAAGAAGTGAGCAAAAATATCCTACATTTGCAAAATGGAGAAGAAGAATTCACTAAAGCAATCCTGAAGTTTACTTCAGAGATGCAAAAGGAGGTGTAAATCCATTCTTGGTATCTGGCCTTTCCTAAATAAATGACTGTACTAATAATTTGACTAAAAGAAGACCTGAATTATATTTCCCATGAAGTCTCTCTGTCTCATGCTCTCTATATTACATTATTCTCAGTAGATATTATTTGTGTTTAAGCAATATGGGGACCATTTAAAAAAAAAAAAACAAAACAAAACAGAAATTAAAATTAATTTGGCGTGTTTCATTTAAAGATAATTTGATTTCCAGGAAAACATAAATTTTCACAGATAACATTGAATTTTGGATGAAAAAGTCCTCCACATTGAAATATACTTACAGAATGCTCTTTAAAGCAGGAAGTGTTGCACAGCACCCTCAAATGACAGAAAAAAACTTCATGTCACAAGTAAGTCATGATTTTACGTGAGAAATACTTTCTCTTCCATGGGAAAATGTAGATCAAACTCAGGTTTGCTTTGGGTATATGAGTTAAATCAAGCTCAGGTTTACTCTTGAGTACTGAGGTAGATTATGGAATGCAGTATAGACTTGTCATTGGTGGGACGGACCTAAGATAACAGGTTTCCTTTTTTTAGCATGATGCACCTATGATTGCCTTCAACATGCACATTGGTATTGCACTTGAATCCACAACAGATTAATTTCTCACTGATCAGCACTCATCCATCAATTTAGCTGCACATTTAGTATTAGCTAACTACCTCGCTGGACTATTTCCATGACTTTACGGTTCAGATTTGTGAGGTGCAGGTCTTGATTGTGTGACCATTCTGTCAAAAATTGACAGCTAACACCAGCATCCAGGTCCAGTTTTAAATACTGGCTCTGTTTTGCATCCAAAAACATGAGAATAATAACAAAAATTTCTTGATTCATAACCATGACCTAATCATTAAGAATTTTGATCTGATTTTCATGGGGTTTGGAGCTTCACCCAAGTGAAGTCTTTTAAAGAAAGAAAACATGAATAAGGTAATGGAACAAGTCAGAGTAGAATACCTAAAATAACTACAGTTGGTTTCTTTTTCTGAAAATGGGGCACCTTCTAGGTTTGGTGGGACTTTCTCACTTTGTCTTGTTGCAATAAACCAAAAACAGCAGTAAGCATAATAATAATAATAATAACAACAACAACAAAGCCTAATCTAAGCTAAAAAAAAGAGCTTGTGTGATCAAGGGGTTCTACTGAATGGTGGCAATTTATTGTTTCCTTATGCTTCTTCTAATGGTCATCCTTTTAAGCTTTGCTGTGCTCCTTGATACTTTTTGTTCTGCCTGTTGCTGTTCCTTGTGATTGCCCCAAGCTCTGGTTTCCAGTCATGCCAAGAGCTTCTCACACTGTTCCTCTTACGTCTAATCACAGGAGCACTGCTAAGGTCCAGCACATCACTTACCACCTACAAAAAAAGGTTATTTCTAGTATAGATAATCGACACCTGTCTACTGTGGATGGGGATTTTCAAACAGCTTCTCCTATCTCCTACATGGTAAAAAAAAATTCTTCAACTGCTTCTATCTTTTCTTCACATGAAGTCTAATGCCCTCTTTCTGTACCTTCTAGGCTGTAATTTGTGCTAACTATTAAAGTTTGAGCCTTACTTTAGAATGAGCACTTACCCCAGAGAGTGTTACCCTTAGTTTGGTAATCCAAAAAATATGTTAAAATAAAAACTTTTTCATTTTCAAATTTATTCCATGACTATGTTACAAGAATATTCTCTCATACATAACAGAACCTAATATTGTTATTTTTTATTTAGTTCCCCTTCTTTCTACTATATGTTAAGAGTATACTTTCCTTCCTTGGAGCTCTTTCCCCTTTAGATTTCCTTGGAGAGGTGGAATGTCAGAGTTTTACTTGCATTTTATTGATTACATACCAAGTGTATGGATGCCTAACAGATCTTATTCAGCAGAGTCCTTCATTTAAAATGTTGCTGAGAGAAAAAATTGTTCACAATACTTTGCTTTGCATTAGATGGCTGTTCGCATGAACTGTTCTCACGTAAATGTCTTAGGTGTGTGTGTGTGAGCATGAAAAATATGAAAACATATATGTTTTATAATATTTTTGTCTTTTCAGTACAGAAAAATAAAACAAAACCCTTTAAACAAAGTGTTGTTTCTCTGATGAAATCTGGCATCTCAACAGGATAAGAGACGAAGCTGTTCAACCTGCAATAATATTTTTTATTAGATTACCCTATTCTTTAAATTACAAATATATTTTTAAAGCTTTCCTATCTGTTTTCAGCAAAATATAAACAGATCCACAGTGCCAGACCACTCCAATATGAAACCTTATATTTCTTCATTTCTACACAGAAAGGCAAATATGATGTTTTGGTGGGGGTTTTTTGTTGCTGTAACCACAGTAGGGAGAGAAGAGGAGGGAGCATCACTGAGAAGGAAATACTGAAGTGAGAATAATGGAACAATAGAGGAATTTCAGAAAGCAATTTGTTCCATGGACAGAATTTTTTAGTGGGTGAGATGACATTTCCAGCCCCTTTGGGGACCAAATGCCTGAAAATAAGCTTCTGTAGTGTGTTCATCACGAGTGAAAGAAAGATAAATCACTACCTTGTCAAGGCATAAAATGAGAGCTCTTCTAGATTAAGAATTTTCTTTCTATTTGGATTAAAAAATCCATCTGTAGACACTAAAGGATACATGGAGAAAGAGATACTGTTGCTCTCAGTGGGAGAAAACATAAGAAAATCTTTTTAATAGTATTAATAGAGAAGAGAATGATAATGACTATATAAAAGTGTGGTAAAATGAAAATATCATACTGAAGAGATAAACAGCTGAAAAAGAAATAGAAAAATACCAAAATTAATGATTCATCTTTACTGAGCTGTTGCAACAAAAATATCATTTAATATCATATCACACAGTCTGCAAATGTTCCTGTCCTAACACACACGCAAAAAAAGTGAATGTTTTTTACTCATGCTGCTCAGAGTGAATTACAGTGAGCAATTTTCCTTCTGGGCTCTAAGCACATATTTCCTGCTCCTGCTCAATTTTTTCTTCACTTGAACCCCCATGTCTTTCTTTTCAGGGGTGTGCTCCATTCCTTCATTATCCTTCCTATACTGACTCTGGGGATTGCCCTGGTCCAGGTGAAGTACTTTGTGCTTGGTCTTGTTGAACCTCATGAGGTTCACATGAACTCAATTCTTGAGCTTTTCCAGTCCCTCTGGATGATAATAATGACAACAATAATGTTTTATGTATGTATAAGTAATATAATTGTGACTGTTTGGGCCCTCATAATTTCTGTCCAATTTGGCAAATATCAGCCAAATAATTAAAATTCTTATGAGAAGAACCCAAAGATTCATCTACATGATTTTGATGCAGATATTTATACAATGGTAGTGACTCTAAGGTGATGTGTAACTGTTCTAGTTGATGAGGACAAATATATTGAACAAAACCTGTAGAGTGTACCCCCTATACAGCTATTTTCAGTATGTTCAATAATTCACAGTGAAATCCACTGCAGGATTTCCCATAGACTTATTACAGCAACATTTTGCCCAGTATGCATATTCCAGTGATCCATCACCTGAATAAACATCTCAAGTAATTATTTCCATTTTTCCATTTAGTTCTTTAAAATATTATTCAGCTTTAGGATGCCTGTTTGCTCTGAAGCAATTTTGAAATGCAAAAATATCTTTTGTAAAGACAAAAACCTGTCTGCCTCAGCTGAATAATGATTCTTCTGTGTATCCATCTGTGCCTGTCTAAGTAGCTAACAGGCAACATCTTATAGTTTAATTCAACTGCATATTTGTATATCCATTTAGAGTAAAACTGGAAAAATAAAGGTTTTATATCAGAAATGTAGACATCTTACTTAAGCAGGTTTGACCTGTGCAATTATTTATGAAGTATTTGCAATATGTTGGAGACATTACTTTCTTTTGTATTTATAAAATTTATATCATTAGTAGATGAACTTGCAGATTTTCTGCCTGGCTCCAATTACTTCACTTTGATAACATTATTAATGATTCATATGTCAGCAAGTATGGCAAATTAGCATAATATACAGCAATAATAAATCTGAATTATCTTAACAAGGAAGCTGACTTTTTTTCTGTCATTTCTTATATTGCCTGATTCCATCCCAACCAGTTTAATATATTATATTCAATTTTATACCATTCCTATACTTTTATACAATTTTTACACACTTTTATACCAGTTTTATATACTTTGTTCATTTTTTAACCAAATAAGTAGATTGATAAATGCAATATTTGCCATGCAATACACTGAAAGAGTTACTATTTTGATAACTGCATACATTCCATGAATAAACATTACTTTGAATACATGCTGTTAGCCATCGGGAATGACATGCCATCGAACTGACAAGAGCACCAGTTAGGTTTCTATACACTACAGTCAACCAACAAAAGTAGGAAGACATTTACCTCACTTGCAGAAATGCCTGTCTGGCAATGAAAAGGAAGCGTGTCATGAAGAGTATTTTTCTGATGATTCATACATATTATTTTAGTATACACAAATGAAAGCTCTGTCTAAAAAGTCTTGCCAGTTCTTTCCATAATCAAAAAATTGTGTCTTGAGCTCAAAGACAGTTATCAACCACATTTCATATCTGGCAGTGTAGTGGGATTGAGTCCACAGTTGTTGTAATAGCCACTTTGTTGTCTGATCACTTAGAAGAAAAAAAAGAGAGATACTACAATAAAATTATTAAAATATTTTTTCCCTTAAAGCTAAAAAATTATATACAAAAATGTAAAATGAAGAGTTAAAGGAGTCAAACCTGAACCATTTGAAAATTCAAGATCCTACCAGCTCCACCAGTAAAATGGAGGGTTACACTTCATCAAACAGAGAGTTACTTGGCTGTATAGAAAAGATGCTGACTTTTAAACCATTTTCAAATGGTCATACAGACTAGCCCCAAAGAGATGAAATTATAGGAATGTGATTGTAGTGAAAAAGGCCGGAATAAATGACGTGAGGTCTGTTTATGAATTAAAAAAGTTTATACTCTTTTTAACAAGCAGAAGTTAAAACAATCATTATTCAACACACTCACTACAATACCAGTAGGAAAATAGAGGTTTACAAATAACAGCTTGAAGAAAAATAACCTTATTATCAAGGATGACCTCATTTGGCATACTTAATTTTTTCTCAGCTATTGGATTAATTTGTAATTAGAATGTGTATTATGGAGGGTGTCTTTCTTTTCCCTGTTGAAAGATACAAGACTCATACTAATTACATTCAGAGAGGGAATATGTGTTTGCTTTTTTCTTTGGTATAATTTTAGAATTAACTATTGATTGCAAAATATCTTATTCCAATAGCAAGTCATCACAGCATCAGCACATCAAGAAAAAAATTCTCCTTTCTAATTGCTTGGTTTGTAAAATATGCTGTGCACAACATGGAGACTAACAAAAACAGATGTACTCTGTCAGCCAAAGGGGAAATATCTGCATAACAAGTTAGCCCAGGAGAGGCTTACTTTAGCATAGAAATGCAATCACTAATGTACATTATCATTCTTCATCACTGTTCTCTGCATAATGTTTTTTGCTTTCATCTTCGAAAATCCTGTGTGCTACTGGCATTGGTATGTAGCATTTATAGAACACATGACACTTCAAATACTTAATGGATCACCCAAATGAGACATGAGAGGGGTAATATACGCATTTTGAAGCAGATCTTTAGACCTGGGATTTGCCCGCCAAAATGTGGAGGCATGTCTGGAGCAGCATAAGCAGATGTAGAAGTAAGCTTTCATCTCTCCAGATGAATTACAAGCAAGGAAAGGGTAGATATTCAATAAACTGGCACAGAAGCTCTTACAACCTGCCTATGAAGGCAATGGTAACCCAGATTCTTGCTAATAGATCCCTTGGAGTGGATTGGAAAGAAATGATACTGAATGGTTTTTACTTTTATAAATATATATACACACATATAGGGGTTTTTTTAAGAATAAATTGTTTGCAATGAAAAGAAGGTATGTAGCCATTTTGGTTATTATCTGAAAAAATACAGCAATATAAAAACATAAAAAGGACACCTCCAAAAATGTATAAAGAAAAGAAAAGAAAAGAAAAGAAAAGAAAAGAAAAGAAAAGAAAAGAAAAGAAAAGAAAAGAAAAAAGAAAAGAAAAGAAAAGAAAAGAAAAGAAAAGAAAAGAAAAGAAAAGAAAAGAAAAGAAAAGAAAAGAAAAGAAAAGAAAAGAAAAGAAAAGAAGAAAGAAAGAAAAGAAAGAAAAAAGAAAGAAAGAAAGAAAGAAGAAAAAGAAAGAAAGAAAGAGAAAGAAAGAAAGAAAAGAAAAAGAAAGAAAAGAAAGAAAAGAAAGAAAGAAAGAAAGAAAGAAAGAAAGAAAGAAAGAAGAAGAAAGAAAGAAAGAAAGAAAGAAAGAAAGAAAGAAAGAAAGAAAGAAAGAAAGAAAGAAAGAAAGAAAGAAAGAAAGAAAGAAAGAAAGAAAGAAAAGAAAGAAAGAAAGAAAGAAAGAAAGAAAGAAAGAAAGAAAGAAAGAAAGAAAGAAAGAAAGAAAAAGAAAGAAAGGAAAGGAAGAAAGGAAGAAAGAAAGAAAGAAAAGGAAAGAGGGTAAGAGTAGAAAAATATTATCACTCATGGATCCAAGGCCAAGACTTGACTGTTGAAATTTCAATGTCCGTTGGCTGAAGTGATGGTTACAGTCTTGATCTCTTACATGTGCATGTATGTATGTAAGCAACACGAAGAAAATTTAAAGGAAAGATAAAGTAACTGCAGACTTCTTGTAGAATACTTAGATAAAATAATGAAGTTCTATTGGTTCTTTTGCTTTCCTTCTCCCATTTCTTCTCCCTCTCTATTCTCTCCTTCTCATCCCCTTTCCCCATATCACTCTTCAGTTCTCCTTTTTTCCTTCTCTCTCTCCCTTGAATTATAAAAATAACAATAGATCCAGACAAGTACAAAACTGAGGCCAAGGCTCTAGATAAAATACTTTTTGAACATTTAAGTTTCATGTTTCCTGAGTCTCAAAATGACAGTTTAAGCAAAATGTAATTATTGAAATTTGTTTGGATTATTCATATATTTTTACATTTATTTGTATATTTTAACACAGATGAGAAAGGAAGGGGAGAGTGAGACAGAAGAGAGGTAGAAAAAATGAAAAAAACATCATTATTGAAGTAATGAATGTTTACATTTTCATAAATACTTCATGTAGCACAAATTTCCTCAGACAAGAAGAATCCCTGCTTATGAGGAGCAGCTAAGGGAGTGGTATTATTTAATCTGGAGAAAGACCAGTTTGTGGGGACCTTATTGCTCTCAATACCTTAAAGAGGTGGAGGTCAGTTCTCTCTCCCAAGTAACAAGCTAAAGCACAAAAGAAAACAGCTTCAAGGTGTGCCAGGAGAGTTTTAAATTGGATATCAGGGAAAAATTATTCACAGAAAGAGTCATTATCCAGAGGAACAAGCTATCCAGGGAAGCTGTTAAGCTACCATCCCTGGAGATATTTAAAAAATAGATTTGGTGTTTAGGGATGTGGTTTAGTAATGAACTTGGCAATTTTAGGTTAATAGATGGTCTTGATATTAACAGGAATCTCCAACTGTCATGAATCCGCAAGTTCTGAAACAACATGAAATTTTCATTAAAGTTGTTAAAACAATTGCAGCCTGTTAGAGTGATGGGATCCACTTGTTTTAAAAGACCAAGAGAATCTTTAGCAGTCGGCTGGCCAGTTTGCTGAGATGGGCTCTAGAATAAATAACTCAGAGGATGGGGTCCAAACAGAAACTTTTAAAAATATGCAAAGACCATAATGCATTTTTTATTTTTTCTAGAGCAATAAATAGCAAAATTTACTTTAGTTGTCCATTTTAGGTGGTGAATATTCCTTCACAATAGAATCTGGTGATATTAACTGCATTAAGTTCTAAATAACTGCATTTCTATCTACTTTGTTGAATATATATGCTTTTCTGTGTGTTGGTTCATTTCTTTACAAGAAACAGCTAAAATTCATACTCCAATATTAAAAAACAGTAGTTGCAAAATGTATGCTGATGACCATCTCTTTTTAGCCTACAAAGCCTAGGAGTCAGCTACTTTCATGTATTCAGCTGGTTTTTCTTCCAAAAGTTTTTGAAGAGATGTTAGAAGAGTCATGAAGCAGATAATGCACAGTTCTTCCTCACTTCCCATTGACTCTTAATGGCTAACCTTGCATAATGATTATTAACATAAGGGTATTGGTGGGATACTAAACATATTTATATCATCTCCCTATTTAAATTTATGCCAATATTTCCATGATTGTTTTTTTCTGCTGCTTTTTCCTCTAACGTGTTTAACATGCCTTCATCTCTGGATGCCCTACTGTGTCAATATTTCCTGATAATTTCCTTGTACCCTTTCTCACTTCATTCTCACTGTTAACAAACATTTCAGCCTAAACATGTTTTAGGAATCTATAATAATTTTGAATCTTTTGTGCACTTCATCCCCCACAGCTTCATTTAGGCCCTGCAAGTTAATCCCTTACTTGGGGAACATAAGTCAGAAGTTTAGATGTCTTGGGATTTCTCTTTAATGAAAAGGAAAAATGCATGTCTAGCCTACATGAAAGGAGAATCAATTTCTGTTGTTCTGATGTCTCTGCAGTGTGGGAAATGTGGCAATATTTTTATCTCAAAGAACAGAGATTAATATTTTGATTTGCATGAGAAGATCAAGGTGCTTTGTGCATTTTACTCAGATATTTGGTTTAGTAAATTAACAGAATTGAAATTAGGGTATTAAAGATTGATTTTTATTTTGCTTTATACAAAACACCTTGGAAATCTGAAAGAAATGAAGAAAGAATACACCAGTGATAAACATGCAATTAAAATTATTATTTGCTGTAATACTAGGGAATTATTTCAATTGCAGAATTGAACATGTGCATTTAGTTAATCTTTTCTGTTTTATGTCGTTAAAACCACTCAATGCCAGTGTATTTGTCTTTGTATTATTCTACTCTGATTTTTCCTCATGGAAGTCCTGATCCAATGACGTTTAATAGAAGCATTCCTGTGACTTCAAAGGACTGGCTCAAAGGGAGAGCAAAAAGCCAGCTGAAAATTCTGTGAATAAAAGCACATTATCTTCTCAACATGACCAGCATGACTATGTCACAGAGAGAGATCATGAATAACTTATGATTCACTGGAAGCAAGAAGATCAGACTTTGAACTCCAGTAATTGCACTTTGTAAAAGTTTGCACTTAGCAGCTATTAAGCTTGCAATTGCTGATTTACCTTTCAGGTGTTATTAGATGTGTGAGGATTCCCCACTCTTCAAATAACAGAACAAAGCATGGGACTATAACACTTAAGGCATGTACATTTCTATCATGGATTATAGCAAGTTATATATGTAGAAAAGCAGTAATGTGAAATAAGTTGTTGCAAATGAATGGGAGGGAAAAGAAAAATATTTTCAAAAATTACATATATTTTTCAGAATGTCTTCAAAATAAGAAAGAGCTAGAAAAACGTTTTGCCTCTTGTACACCAGTTTTCTAATAAGTTGAAACAAAATGAAGATAACCTTCCTCCTTTGAAGAGAAATGTATTAGGAAATTAAAGCATGGATAATCACGTGCAAGTATCAGATGTATCTGCTTTGAATGTTAGACCTTTCTGTTAGAAGGTCAAGGTTGATATTTAGATTTTCTCCATATTTATATCTCAACACTATTAAAATTACAAAGTTCTTTCCTCAGTTCTATAAATATGTTTAGCAAAATAACATCATAATGTTCACATGGACTGTTGTGGACTGTGAGACTGATAAATTACTTCTATAGATACTTGTATAAAATGAAAATATTTTTCCTGTAACACTACATATTTGAATGTTTCTTTTAAAAACGTTTTAAAGTCCTTTGGGGGAGAAAAAAAGTAGTGTTTTCTAAAACAGTTTCCTCCACAAGTCAAGTTCTTTTTCCTTCTTTATGAGCTTCTTACCCATATTTATAAAGAAACCAAATCAAACCAAGGAAACTTTCTCTCAGCAGGCAGAAGAGGGTAAGAGGAGAGAAAGGAGAGAGGAAAAAAGAAAATAAATGGAATGGTATGGGAAAGGAAAGTAAAAATACTAAATTGTCAGGCTTCCCTCAGGCACATGAGACAAGTATATCTTTACTCCAGAGATGTTCTTACTGAAAATTGTATGCCAAACCATCTTCATCATAGATGTGACTGTTTAGTTACCTCCTAAGTTTGGATCCCCATCAGGACTGTAAGGAAATAACTGTCAGCCTGGCAAAGTCTGTTTGGATCTCAGCATATAAATAAGTATATTACGCTTTTTGTGTGCGAGTTCTTGACACCTGCTTTTTTTTCTGCTATATGTGATAGACATTTTATGCACAATGTGAATCTCTATATCATACACAGATTTATGCTGTAAAATGCCCATTGGAATCACTCTGTATATTAAATGAATGAAGAATATGCAGCTGAGCACCTGAAATTAAATAACGATAGTTAAACGCACTGATAACCACTTGAAACAGAGTTATTGTAAACCACTCCTGAGATAGTTATAAGTTGTTATAAGATTTTCATTCAATGTCAGTGCACATATATTTATCTTTTCTTTTCCCTACTTTATTTCAAGCCTACTTAATAAACTCTCTCCTCCTTTTTGGTCCAAAATTTAAAAAATTTGAAAAGTTATTTAAATTAATGGATAAGAAAACCCAATCAACAACATATTTTATTAGTATATTCACAGTTGGAATGCAAATATCCACTACTGCAATGGTCATTTGAAGCTTTAAGTAAATACAGCATTGGTATAACAATGCTTGCAGGTGTCTGAATTTCAAACAACACCAAAAAATGAAGCATACATTACCTAAATACCTCAGTCTCATAACAATTCTTATGTTAAACAGGACACAGCCTAGAGCAAGCTGTTAGAAACTCTGAAAGAAAACACAAAACTATATACAAAGTCTATCTTGCCAGAAGAGAAACCAACCTCATTCAAAATCCCCGTCTCCAATTGCTGTAAAAACTGATGCCAGGGGAAAAGAATAAATATCAATAACAAGACCTGAGTTTTGTTTTCTTAAGTGTATTATGGGGCCTTCAGTGTATTTCTCTTCTATTGTTTGTCCCAGTTTCACCCTGACCAAACCTCAGCAGAAACATGACAAACTGCTCCATAGGTGACCTTTACTTGATATTTCATAGGATCATTTCATTTTTCTAGATTCAACCTGCTTCCTACTTCTTTCAGGTAATGTTCAACAATTCCTCTTATATTTGAACACCCTGCCCCCACAGGAAAAAAAAATATTATTATAATGATTTTTATATATCACAATTACTTTTCCCTTATTTTGCCTACTTACAAGCTTATTTATTCACTCCTTGTGTGGAATCACCTATTTAATTTTTTTTAGTCTTTTAAAGTTCTAGTAGATCTTTTTTGAGCCAGAAGAACTGTATCAGCACTTGTTATTTGATATCAAGGCTAATTTAGATGATAAAGAAATGACGACTCTATTGGTGGACTCATGGTGTTTTTCAGTTCTAAGGTCTACAAGGACATTACCACCAACTTATGAATATATTAAACTTAATCTTAGTAAAAAAAAAAAATCAAGGGTTAAAGGGATCCATGAGAAAGTATGCCACTAGATTAATCTGTTGGAGTGTTTTGATCTGCTTAGGGTAAAATTTGTAAGCTCCTATATGTGTTCCTTCCAAGTGAGTGCTGCTTGTAGCCCTGTAGCCTAGGAAATATGGTGCTGATATTGCTTGTAAGAAACTGCATGCTGAGATAACCACAGAGACCTCAAGATTTATAGGATTTATCTGAATTTGACCTGCCTGCAAATTTAGTAGGCTTCTTTAAGTGTAACAGCAGTTATCTAACAATCAGATGCTAATAGTTACTTAGTGACTAAAAAGTCACTAATAGTGATGAAAACCTATTTGTTTAAACTTTTGTTTAACTGTGTACATAAGAATGATTATGAAAATATTGCACCAGTAATATAAGTAGCCACCATTGCTGAAAGCTTTAAAGGGCTTGTTTAATTTTCCTTGGTTACCAAACTTGCCACTTAGCCTGAGCTAGATGCATTTTTAGATGCTTCTCTTATATTTAATATTAATAAACAGAATTATGATTTACAACATGTATAAATACTCTTTCTAAGAATAAACCACCTTACTGTCCTGTATCTTTACAGTGTTATCCAAAATATGTTAATTTGCTGCAGAAGGAAATCTGTAAATAAAACTGAAAAAATAGAAGACAGAGACTTGGAGAAATGTACTCGTCTTCCAGCTGCTTTTCAAGCTAAACTATACAAAATTCAATATATATAATCACTTCAAATATCCTCTTTTTTATTAAATTGCATTCAAAGATAGATAATTGGGGCTCTTCTCAGCATGACTCAAATGAAACATTGTTAGAAAACAAGGTAGGCTTCCACTGTCTTGGTGGTTTATTGCTCAATAAAGCATGAGGATACTCGTTTAAGTGGAAGTCAATAGATTGGAGTGATTGATCCTATTCCTAAACATGATAAATCTGTTGATGAAAAACAGTGGATTTAACCTCTTTACAGACTCTGCTTCTAGACCAACACCTTTGCTTCACATGTTGAAAAAGCTCAGTAGTTTGTTTCTTCCCTAGATGATGGTGTGATACATAAATTAACATCGAATTAACTTGCAAATTATTTTCACCTAAGAAATTTTATTTGGATTAAGTATTGAAGGTCTTTCAAAAGTAAATTGAGATAACTGTGCAATCCACAGGCAGTCACCCCTTTCAGGAACATATTAAGGCCCACTTAACTGTTTTTGTTAAAATCTCTGAAAATATCCTGTAAGAAATATTTAAGAAAAGCAGATGAATTAAATCTTGATGAACTGCTGAGAAATAAAGCCATAATTAGTATATGAAAAATCAAGATATTGGACCATCTGATACTTTTCTTTTTGATGCTTTTAAGTAATCCTAGGGACAAAAACGGTTCTTGGTATTTTGTTATGATCATTAAATTGTGATGTAAAAATAACAGGTTAGTTTTGTTAGGATTTAACATATTTACTAAAAGCACTTTAGTTAGATGGCTTTTGTGAAACAATAAAAAACACTTAAATATTCAGTCCCAAGTCGATGTAGTTTCATGAATAGAGCTGGACCATTCACTCATAAAAAAAAAAAAGATAAAAAAATCTAAAACACTTGGGTAATTACCCAATGTGTACTGGGTAAAACATAATACAATAGATACGTAATACTATTACATAACATTATTGACATATCATGTGCTTCAGAAATGAATAATTACAACAGGTCATCATGCATTAGCTAATCAAAATCAGGACAGGAATAATTTAAATATGATTGAATGCCTGTGGTGTAGCACATTTTCCCATCCATTTGAGACTTAACAGAAAAAAATCTAATGACCTTTGACGTTTAGCTTCTGGACGTTGGCAATGCTGACAAAATGGTAGGTTTTACTTTAAAAAAGATGTCTGCAATGCTTTATGGAATTTCAGACAACTAATTTCATTAGTTACTATACCCAATTCTTTTTCACTTTCTGTTCACCTGTTATCCATGGAAGACATAATTTACTGAGGCAGAAGTCAAGAGGAGAAAAGAGTAAATGAAGCGAAAAAGGAATTAATTGGTATGTAGATAATGAACCATGGCCCAATAATGCATTTTTTTAGATAAGGACAATAAGACAAACTGTGGCTGAAAGCAGAGCTCATAATGAAAATAATGAATAGAAATCTTTCTCATTTATAAAGATGTATTTTAACCTTACAAAAAAAAGAAGCCGATTTAATTCAGCTCTGTTAAGTCTTAATTCAAATTCACTTTGAATGTCTTTCTGCTTTATCAGCATGCAATTTGGCATGTATGTCTCAATAATTCTCCTGAAGCTATTTTGAGATTAATATAGATCAAAAATAAAAGGTTAAAGTTCAAGGTTTTCTTTGACATATTCTCTTTCTTGAGTTTTGCTTATTGCTCGCTGTTCTTGTCATCAACCATAGAGCTTTCTTTCCAGCTATCTTAATGCTAAATAAAGAAGCATAGACATTTTAAATTGTGATTCAGCCAACCAGTTTTAGATACCTGCATTAAGACAAAACGAACCGTTGCTTATAGGCCTTTTTCTTATCCTTACAATGAGTAATTCCTTTGTACTTAAAAACAGGCAAATATAACTAAAATTCAGAGTATATACTGTATGAAGCATAAATTTAATCAATTCTTATTTTTCGAGTTTTGTGTAGTTATTTTTAAAATAATTGTATTTCATCTTAGAACCATCTTTAAATTTCAAGAAAATACTGCTCAAAGAGAAAAAAAAAAAAGAGTAAGCTATATGAATTGGAAGAGAAGTAGTGAGAGAGTGGTGCATGCAGACTGTGCTGGGATGGAAAAACCTGTTTAAATCAAAGAGTCTACCTAAGAGGTTATTCAAAAGAGCTTTGATTTTCAAACTAAACAGTAAAATTAATCCAGAAAGGACTTTGCTACCTGAATTTATATGTCCACATCTTCATGCTCTTAATTTCTAAAGTCCTTGTTCAGTTGTTGCCCAAGCAAAGAACCTTAATTATCTACTTTTTTGTCAAATAATTTTATTCCCAGTTGTGAGAGACTGGGCTGATAGTTTGCATAAAACAGAGGGCATGAGCTGTCACTGCCTGGAGGCTACAAGACCAGATGGTGCTTCTTGTCTTGCTAATTGCCCTCCCTTTACACAACTGCTCAGTTATGAAAATTCCTCCTTCTCCTTCTTAGGGGAAGGTCTGATGGGGCATTCCTGGCTCTACTGTGCTGACAGAGGGGGCAGCTGTCATGTCTTAGAGGGTATCATAAACCATCAAAGTCTCCCAAAGTCCCCCCAGACTCATTCCTAGGACTTTCCACCTGGACTGAAAACTCCATCCCCATCCAGGGGAAGTACTTGTTAACCGGGCATTCCAGCTGAGCCTCAATGTATTTTAATTCATCAGACTTTGTGTTTTGTGGTCTGTTTCTCCCATCTCCAATGGCTTTGAACAAGGTTCATCTAAGCTGCAACAATCAAGTTTAATCTCTGTGGGTGGTGATTATGAATCTTTCTACTCTTAACCATTCTCTCTTTTTCTTTCTTTTCCTTTTATGTTTTCAGTAGTGTTGCTTTTATGTTTTCACACTACTATATTACTATAGATAATAACCCCAATGGCTGCATATCTGCTTTCCATTGCAACCAAATTGTTCTAAAATAAACCCTATATATATATATATATATATATATATGAATGTATGAATGTATGAATGTATGTATGTATGTATGTATATATATTTACAAACACTGATCATTCACTCTAATCCACTCCAAGGGATTTTCTATGAACATGATATCCATCTATGAACATGAATCTGTGTTACCCTTGTCTTCTGGGGTGAGTCATAACACCTGTTCACACAGGTTACCAGTTTAACTGTTGCCCTATGGCTGAGTCCATGGTTTTAGAATTCTTTATAAATGACAGAAAGAATGAGTACTTCCAGAATTTAAATACCTCATCCTAAAGTTATCAAGTAAAATAGATCAGTGGAATCTGGAATACGACTATTAACTAATTAAGAAGTTTACAAAAAAATGGAATATTTTCCCTGAACATTTATTTGTATCTTTCAAATTGGCTTTATTAAGGCATGTAGCATGACTAGTTCCAACACAAATAATAAAATAGTTGATACTTGAAGTTAGATTAGACAAACTTTAGCTGGATGATTTAATGTCTGCTTTAAGAGATGGCCATAGGCATCCAAGTTTTGACAGTACTGGAGCCTACTTCATAATTAAGCTGCTATCATTTTCCTGTCTGTTCCAAGATCAAACTCACAACTGCCCTTTCCTTTCTGAAAGGATTTGTACAACATACTGCCAGAGAAGGAAAAAATCAACAAAAAATGCTGTACAAATCAATTTGCAAGCACTCTACAATTAGTGAAGAAATAGAAAAATGCAGTTTCCATTATTGTCTATTCGGCTGTCCTTGATGAGTGATGAAAGATATACTTGAGAGATTCTTTAGGTCAAAAGATCAAATAATGAAAATGATGAGTGCTTTTTCTGACAGTACATTTAAATACCATTATTTAATTCTAATTTATATAGCACATATCAGTGCATAAATAACACTGCATGAACACTTGAGAACCTTGAAACACTGCATCTTGTCTTTATGCATTCACTACAAATTTTGAGCATGTTTTGTCAAACATTTAGGCACATAAGATCTTGTTTTCTGGGATCAATGCAGGTCTAAAAACATAGTCTTAGATACACTAAATATACACTTTTGCAGAGTGTTCTCAGACATTCAGTTTTTCACTTAATTGAATGAGCCTCAGTGAACTTCATTGACAAAAATTTCACAGCCACTGATGTTTTCTTTGTTGAATATTAAACTCCTCTATCTTCTCATATGATTTAAGTCATACTTATTTGTAGTCAGACTTTAAAACAGAATGTCCATTTTCTCTTTGTGAAGCGGAATATGCTAAATCACAGAAGTTAACATTTGTAAAAGAAGAAGAAGACAAAATATAGTGAAAAATCCATGTCACAAACCTTTTAAATATGTACTTATTCCAGTTTTTCATTTTTTCATTCCCTTAAGGTCCTGGAGTGATTATTTCTTCCTTAAGTTTAGAGCAAGTGCAATTTTTACTGTTACCAGTCCTATGGAAAAGAGTCATACCCATGTTTCTTAAAGGTTCTTCTTCATCTGCTTATTTTTTCATGTGAGAAATGCTCTTTGAATGAGGTCTGAGATAACGTTAGGTGTTAAATATGTCTTTGTACATTTGCCTGCTTTTGTAATTTTTTTTTTATTTAGTATAACATATTTTATTACAACAAAGGCACTATTTTACAAAGCTCTTCTCTGAGAATAGAGAGGAATGGAATGGAATGGAATGGAATGGAATGGAATGGAATGGAATGGAATGGAGTGGAGTGGAGTGGAGTGGAGTGGAGTGGAGTGGAGTGGAGTGGAATGGAGTGGAATGGAATGGAGTGGAATGGAATGGAATGGAATAGAATGGAATAGAATAGAATAGAATAGAATAGAATAGAATAGAATAGAATAGAATAGAATAGAATAGAATAGAATAGAATAGAATAATCTCAATAACTCTATGGAGACATTTATATTTACCAATCAGTTAATTTAATTCTACTTCGAAGTTTTTACCTATTTACTTTTGCAAAAGAAAATGTAGTACTTCTTTCAACACCATAAATCTTCATACATTTTTCATACATACATGCAGCATACAGATTTAGTCCATTCTTGACTTGTAATTTACATGGCTTCAACAGCAAGATTTTGATGTATTTTAATACATGATTGTTTCCACTTTTATTTCATGCTTCCTTTTGAAGGAGAAATTCTGAGCATATAGTAAGCGGTTCACTTACATATTACATGTATCCCATTACTTATATTTTTTAATGTACTTACAAACAGACTATTAAATGAACTGTAATCCACAATGAGTTGAACTATTTGCAGAGTCATCCATTAAGAATACAAGTTTCTGGTGAGCCCAGCTGAGAACAAACCAACTTAAGTCTAGATATCGTCTATTTTAGAAAGTCTGTTACTCTCAATGCCAGCATATAGAATACTCAGTCTGATACTAAAGTCAATCCAGAGCTTCATGAGCACTTCTTTTTAACCCTAATATTACATTAATTATAAAAACCCCAAACAGAAATACTGTTTTAGTGGGCAACAGTTTTCAGCAAACTACTAATTGATGTATTCTTTGAAAAATCTCTTTCTGGGAGAAAAACAGTAAGTGAGCAGAATAATCTACCATGGCTGCAAAAATCAATACTACTGCTGTTATAGCTTGACCATCCTCCATGATTAGTTATATGTCATTTTCATCAAAACTCAAGTATTAAATGTGGATGATAACTCTGAAACAGAGAGCATGGTGCCTGTGGAAATTGCAGGCCTCATAGCTTTCTCAGTCTTGCCTGAGAAAGTGTCCTGAGAAATCATGGGGAGGAATTAAAACAATCCTCAGAGACAGAAAACAGCCTTGCAGGTGCTGTTTGTCTGTTCCTTGTTTTCTTGCAAGAGAAGGTTGAGGGGTGGTGTACCCCACTGACCAATGATGGTGATGTGTTAGTTTACTAGCCAATAAGAGTTTATTTTCTGTACTTTTCACATATCGGCCTATAAAAAAGACCTGAAGTAATAAACTGAGAGAAATTCTCCTGATCGACTCCCAAGAGAGTCTGTGTCGCTCTTCTCGCCGTTCCTAATAGAACGACGATTAAATATGACTTTTCTGGTCTTTGCCAGCTTGAAAAGGTAGATGAACTCAGAGAAAATAGCTGAAGGTAGATTTGCAGAAATTTTCAGGCCTTGCAAATACAGTCAGTTGGCTGCCTTAGCTGTCTAGCACATCATAACCAACTCATGAGTAGGCTAAATCAGTGGCATTTAATGAGCACAAAATATATTTAATGCTTCTATATGCTATCTAGATTTGCTTCACTTCTAAGTTAGTGTTTACTACTTCATTTGAGTTTTATCTTCTTTCAAGTTACCATGTAAATAAACTATACAATTCTATTTTTAACAGACCCTTAAAATAGTTTCACAACATATGCATAATAAATTCCTTGTATTTTCTTCAGAAAAATATATCTTTTATCCCTCAAATTGCTCAGGTCAAGGAAGACATGTAACGGAAAACAGTCTTTGAAGTCAGACTGGATAGATCAGAAGTAGATTGATCTGAAAGAGAAAACAAGGGAGGAAAGTAAGAAGAAATTGCACTGAAAGTCAGAAAAAATAAAGACTGAGAAGAAAACTGAGAAAGTTGCAATTCTAAGGAAGATCAAATGTGTCTTTATTTGAAGGAATTAAGTGGCAAGTACTCTTTGAAGTCATTCACTGTAAGGTTATAATGTATAGAACAAGTTCTAAAGAGATTTGAGACTCAGTTTTAAAATGAGATCTTGTTTCAGTTGATCAGGTAATAGTAAGATGTCTGTCACAGTTACAGAAAGAAATTGTCACCTTCCTTTAACAAAAATATGTATATTCAATAATAGCATTTGTCATGTCAATTTTTAAAATTTATGTTATATCCTTAAAAAGAAGTAATTATAAGCCAAATAAGAATCTTGTAGAATTCTACTGCCATCAGCATTTTTGTGATCAGGAAGACTACATAAAAATTTATGTCAGTGAATTTTGCATCAACACTCAAGTCAGATTCAGAAATGAGATGTGAACAAAGAAATGAGCCATACTTCCAAAAATATATCTCAAGTCTAAAAATAGCTTATTTTGGGCTTTATTCTATATCACATTTACTACAGCTTTTAACACAGAAGAATTTATTTGAATTTAAGAAGTTCTAAAGGACTAAATGTACTACATATTAAAAAACTTACAATAGTGAAGATAGGATCATAATTTACTATGTGCTGTACCCTCCTAAAGTTCAGAATAAACTAAAACTTAATGGTATATCTAATTTTGTTATAATATTTTATTTTTATTTGTTTTGTTTGGTTTTGGATCCGTTTCTCTTGTTTGTTTGTTTTGGTAGTTGAGGTTTTTTTTCAGAAAACCCTGCCTTTTTACTGAAAAACATCACACAGTAGTGAACTATTTTAAATTCTTTCATACCAATTCAAACAATAGAATACGAAAACTGCAGCATGATATAAATCAAGCAATGAAATACCTTAAATATAAAGGAAAACTGCTCTTATTTATAGCATATTTGAATAACATGTTTTTTCTTTCCCTCATACACAGAGTGATAAACTCTGATTCCCTAAACTTCTCCTTATAGTTGAGATACTTAATAGATACAGTAGACCTGTTTTTAAAATATCTAGAATCTTTGGTCAATCCTTGATTCATATTGAAGTCTACAGCTGAGAGACTCTGGAAACTGGAATAGTTGACATGAATTTCCTGCCTGATGTAGGCAATTACAATTATCTGAACAATACATAAATGGATTGTCCAGCTGACAGTAAGAGTTAAATTAATTTTGACATAGAGCATCCAGACTCCTATTATTATAGGCAAGGTGTAAGTATGCCTTGTTAATTCATCATTCCTAAAACTATGAATAATTAAACTGGGAAACTGACCCACAAATATAGCTCATAGTATCAAAGGACAATTAAGGTTGGAAGTCAAACCTATAAATGGACAATGGGGAAAAAAGTCTATGTTACAGGGCATCATTCTAGGTCACCTAGTCCAATTATCAGTTCAACATAGGCATGATATCGAAGTCAGATCCAGCTTCTAAGATTATTAGAATAATCAACCACACACAATGAAAGTGACAGTATTTTCAGTGATGGATATTCCACAGTCTATGTAGGAAACTTGCTTCAGTGTTTGACTACTTTCATTATAATTTTTTCTTCTGGTATCTAACTGGAAGTTTTGTTGGTCTTGAAACCGGAAATTAAAAAATAATGCAGGAAAAACCCCAGACCCCACAAACAAACAAACAAAAAAAACCAACCAAACAAACAAAAGACCCCAAAAACCCAGGAAACTTGCAAAGCATGATGGAAGAAAACCCTCTACAATCCTTAGACTTCTGCAGTGTTGATTGTGACTCACCTCACAGTAAAATTTCATAATCTCAGTGTCATTTTCACAGTGTGTGGAGCATCTATGGAAATGTTTCTATGGCTCAGATTTACAATAGCAAAATCTAGTGAAATTCTTTCCAGAGATTTGTAGTAATATGGGATCAATTATATGATATGATATTATATTATATAATGGTAATCTACATTCCCAAATACACCAGGAATAAAATATGTTCTTTCTTTAAATCAAAAGTGGCTGCATTTAGACTTGACTGGCATACCCCTTTTCAGCTAATAAATTTGGTTGTCAGTGTTTGAGATGTGTATTTTATGAGTGAAAACATGATGTCTTTTTTAAATGGAAAAAACAATGTAAACATTTCTAAAAGATTTAGTTGTTTCCTGACAGGAAAATTACATGGATTTGAGAGAAACAGTTATCTTTAGTTATTCTGTATATTGTGAAAAATACATAACATTTCACTGGCCCCAATTAAGTGCTTGATACATGAGAGGTTGTGAACTGGTTATACTTTTTTTCCACCATGAATGTTTAGGTGACCATTAAATCCAAATCAGCGTCTGACGTCTCACCACATACCCTAGTTAATTAAAGGGAATGTAGGGTTAAAAAAGATGCTCTAGTTCATTAAGATGACTGGTGTTGCAAGAAGCCAGTTTCATAGTTTTTTTAATAACAGGATTAAGCTGTTTTACAGGGTGGCTTTTCAAATGTTTTTAAAATATTCAGTGACTTTCCTCTGCTAGTCTGATTGCAAGTCTCCTCCTGTAATTCCCTGCCCAGATGGCTAAAATCTTCTGCTAATTTAAAACCTTAATATACTTAATTCTTTTCATTATGCATTAGGTTGTGAGCCCAAATTGTCTTTATTAACTAGTTGTTATCTTCCTGTGCCATTTTCCATGGTATGTTTTAGAGTTCATTTTTCTTCTCAACTTTCATTTTGACAGTATAAACCATCCAAGCTCTTTCATTCTACATAAGATGAAGCCTTTCCAGAGCCATAATTGTCCAAGGATCACTCCTCTATTCTTTCCTTTGTTTGAATTGATCCTCTTTGAACTTTTATGCACAGAATGGTAAACAACTTCATATAGTAGCTTTAATATCTCCTTGATATCTCCTTGCCTCTGTTAGGCAGGTTGTTCTATCAAATTTTCTTTCATGTTGCTTTGTCATGTTAAATGATTATTTAGTATATATATTCTCATTAAAAATTGACCCTGTATTATTAGTCTATGGATAGAATTTTCTTTGGGATTTTCCTTCTCAATCATACTTTGTTTTGCATTTGTGGGCTTTTTTTGTTCATTTGCTTAGTTTGATTTGAGTGGAGTTTTTTGACTTTGTTTTTGTTTGTTTTTTTGTTTTCAGTTTCAGGAAATTATTATTTTTAAAATCTTCAGTTATTTATATATTACTTACCAAGACTTCAGTCTTTCAAAGACGTGTCTCAAATTATTTTAGTAGGCAGATGATCAAAAATTCCTTAAACTGTAGCCTTGTACACAAGCTCTCTTTGAAGCCTTGTGAAGGAAGACTTCTCTTTTAACATGTTTTCTGTAAATTCAGTTCTCTCTTTCTAGAAGAATAAAACTGGCACAGGTTGCAATATTGTAACTGACAATCAGAGTAATAAAGATAAATTCCAATGCTTACTAAAAATATACAAAATAACTCTAATATTTCAAGTTAAAATACTTTAATTATTACATCTCAAGTAGGTAGGAAGGAAATTCCAAAAAAACTGTGAGAGTAATATTTTCTAAAAGAGTGATTCAGAAAAGAGTAATACACAATACTTGTTCTAAGAAAGCATTTTCACAGCATGTTCTACAGCTGTAGCAAAGACTATTTGACATTTTATTTAATAAGAATAGGGAAGTCCAATTATTTTAAAAACTTGGATGAAAAAAATCAAATAATTAATTAGTTTTCTGATCAGAGTGAAGGATGCACACCAAAGTCTGACAGATGACATAGGGATGAACATAGGGGTATCCTGACTGAAAATTTAAGCACCAGCTATACTGTATCACAGGAAATGGGGAGTTGGTGTAAATGACAAATAAGAAATGATGGATGTTAATCATCTGTGAAAGGCGATGATGACAAGCAATTTGTGTTTGATATATAAAGAGGAACTGAATTGAGTGTTCCTCAAACCTTTTGGCTGAGATTCTCACAGAGATGGATGCCTTAGGGTCTTTTCACTTATTTCACAACCAATTTATTTTAGTTCATGGCAACGCTTGATATGTTGCATTCATTTCTCTTTTGTTTAGTGAGTTTATAATGGTGTTCCTGCACGTGCTGCTTGCATTTCTTGTATGAAATGGAAGTTATTCAAACAGTGAGTAAGACATTTTTAAAGTCATGTTACCTTTATTGCTGGGGCTTTTTTAATTTTTTGGTTACAGAGTATTTAGTGGAATGTAAAAATCAATTCCTTTTTTGGGTCTACTTTTAGCCTTCACAATTGTTTCTAAGAATTATATTTATAAAATCACTTTTGAAATTTACATTATAATTTTTTTCAGCTTCTTAAGTTCACTTGTCTTCAAGTACCAATTTTCACTAGTCCTTGGGTTTCTGTCTTAAGTAGTTTTGACAACATTTAGTCACTTTTAACTTATTTAAGACACTGTTAAGAGAATTTTTTTTCTAGAATAAAGAATGCCATTAAGGATCTAAGACTTCACAAAAATGGAAATCACAAGATAGCATTTATTACTCTACTGCCTCAGTAATGTCAGCATTAAGCTAGTACACAGTATGAGTGTCTAGAGAAAATGCAACACCTTCATGATCATATGAGAAAGAAAAACATTTAGAACAGGCAGAAGAAGAGGTAGAACTATTAAGTTAATGAATCATTATATAATTGCTAAGAGCTCCAATCTTTTGTACTTTGCTGCTTCAAATAAAAAAATAAAATACCTTGGAGACAAAATATGTTTGATGTTGATATTCCTTTCAGGAATAAAAAAATCACAAACTCCCTGGCTTCTGCAGCCAGCAATGTGTTCTTTCTGAGAAAAATAATTATGATGTCGTAAGGGTTTTATTGCTTCAGATACATTCAGCTGAACAGAAATTTTCCATTTAAGAACTGAATGAACTGTATCAGAAGTTAGGGATATTGTAAATACAGATTTCTATTTGTTCCAGATAGTAATGCATCGAAGTGAAAATTCTCTGTCTGCCTGAATTTCACAAGCATGAACCGTGATATAACATTGATATTTAATATGAAATAATATTCTCAGTATTCATTAGGATGATATGGAGTTATTTTTACAACAAGTACATGCACAGTATTAAGATTGCAAAAATCTTTAAAAGAAAATGACAGCATTATCTGGCACTTTGTGTTTGTATATATTGCATTTCTTTCCAATTATGACTTTTTTTTTAAACCGCATGTTAGGATTTATCTAAGGCTTTGTTCTTGTCCATCTCTTGCCCTCATCTTTTCTTTTAATATGTTTTACTGAAAATGTGGGCATTGATCACCATATATAAAGACATCCTCCTTCAAATGGCATCTCACCAGTTCCTCTGTCTTTTGATTTGTGTACATACCTTTGCACAAAATTAACTTATTTGTTGCTAAAATAAAAGAAATGCACCTTTTCTAGCTGAAATGCCATCATTAAATTCTCTGTGTACTTACTAAATATTTTTTAAGAAATGTAAAGCCTGATTGACTTTTTATTTGAATAATTTACAGAAATAATAATGGGGTGGGTTTTTTTGGGTAGAAATCAAACTGCATGAGTTATAGGCATTTAAGATAAATTTTCAACATAAAAAATCTTTGTTAAAGCAGAAGAGAGTTTTATAACTTCTTTCAAGGACAGAAGGAGTCAAGTAAAATATCTTATTCTTAGGAATTTAGTTAAATCTACTGCTGTGGGACATGAAAAGAGATCAAAACAGATTTGGACTGGGGAGATGGAAGTTGTTGTTCATCTTTTTTGTGCTTTATTTTGCCAGAGTGGATGCATACAAATAATACCATGGTGCAGGAAAAATCCTTTGAAATAGGTTTTGATAATTTTATTTTTGATAATAGGTTGCCTTATCTCCTTTTATGGCAAGGTGACCTTCCTAACAGATAAGGGAAAAGCTGTAAATCTAGATTTCTGTCTAGCACATATAGCTGTCTATCTAAACTTTGGTGAAGCATTTGACATCATCTCTTACAGCATGGTCCTGGAGAAACCAGCTGCTCATGGCTTTGGTGGGTGTACTGTTCAGCGGGAAAAAATCTGGATGACCAGGCCCAGAGAGTGGTGGTGAATGAAACTGAATTCAATCAGTGTCTTATCACCAGTGGTGTTCCCAGGGCTCAGTATTAGATCCAGTCTTGTTTAGGTTCCTTATTGATGGATGATTTGAATGAGGGGATTGAGTGCAGCCTCAGTCAGTTCACAGATGACACCAAGTTAGTTAGGAGTGTTGGAGAGTAGGAAGGCCCTGCAAAGGGATCTGGACAGGATGGACTGATGGTCTGAGGCCAACTGCATAAGGTTCAGTAAGAAGTTCTGGGTCATGCACTTGGGTCACAAAAACACCATTCAACACTACAGGCTTTGGACAAAGTGGCTTGGGAGCTGCTCAGCAGAAAGGGACTTGGCAATGCTGGTTGATGCACAACTGAACATGGCCAGTGTGTGCCCAGGTGATGAAGAAGGCTGGTGGCATCCTGGACTATATAAAAAATAATGTGGCCAGTAGGACTAGGGCAGGGACTGCTGCCCTGTACTCAGTATTTGTGAGGCTGCATCTAAAGTACTGTGTCCAGTGTTGGGCCACTCACTTCAAAAAGAACATTGAGGACCAAAAAGGACATGGAGTGTGTCCAAAAAGGGCAACAAAGCTGATGAAGGGTCTAAAACACATGTCCTATGAAGAGCAGCTGAGGAAAATTGGGTTGCTTAGTCTCATGTGGACATGAGGAGGCTCAGTGGGACCTCATTACACTCTACAACTACCTGAAAGGAGGTTGTAGGGATATGGATATCATTCTCTTCTGTATGTCTTAAGCAAAAGGAAAAAAGGAAATGACCTTGAGTTGTTTCAGAGAAGGTTCAGGTTAGATAATAGAAGAATTTTTCAAATAAAAGGTTATTAGACATTGAAATAAGTAGCTCAGGGAGGCACTAGAGTCACCATCTCTAGAAGTGTACAAGAAATTTCTGGATGTGTCACCTGGGTACATGGTTCAGAGATGATTGTGGTGTTGCTGGGTTGATGACACTGATGGTCCCTGTGATTCTGTGGGATCCCATGATATTTATTTGTTTTGTGTTTGTTCATTTCTGCTGATTTCTTCTGTCTTTCTCTTTTTGTTATATTACATGGATTATATGAAAGAAATGAAAAGAGCTTTTACAGCACTACCACCTTGGCTGTGAGGCTCAGCCATGCCCTGAGCTGGTTCTGTTGGAGCCAAGTGGAAGTGTCTGTGCCCAGCATTGAGAAGTTTCTGCCACTCCTCAGAGAGGTTGCCCTCCACTGCCAAATCCCATCTGTGTAAAAACAAATTTAAATACAAATGTGCATAAAAAATACTTGTTGATTTGTTTGACAAAGGACAAGGTATACAACTCCAAACCTTCCTTCATTTTCATGTGTGTAAAAAATTCAAGTATCCCATATGTATAGTGGACCTGACTGTATAGTGAGGGTTTTTTTGGTGCCTACAATGTTGAATCAAGTAAATGTGTAGTGCTACCCTAATAATCAACACCACATCCATTGTGAAGCTGTAAGAAGTGCAGGGCCAGTGCTTTGTAATGACTCCATAATATTTCAAGGACATAGCACTGAGGGAACATTCATTAAATTTTGCATAAAAGTCATCCTTTCCTCTTAATTCTTCTTGTATCTGTTAGATTAAAACTGCAAGACTTAAATGTCACTAGTGATGCATGTCACACTATCATTTGCCCATTTTGAGTGGGGAAGACTTCCAGGGAAGTTTCCTAGGGTCATTACAAGATGTTTTATCTACCCGTGTAAAAAGAACTGAAAAATAGATACTGTTTTTTGTCAAAGGTCTCCCTGCTGCCTCTGCCCAAACAGCACAGAATGGCTTACATCCCCACACCTGACAGGTATGTCTAAAATGCATAATACTGACCCTCATTTTTCCCAGGGCTCCATGTGAGAGTCCTCAAATAGATACATTGTTTTATTAAAAACCAAAAGTTCATCAATATTATGAGGGGTATACTGAAGTGTTTTTTTGGGGTTTTTTAAAATGTGAAAATGCTGTTATGTGCTTTATTCTCCAGTGCACTGCCTGAGGGCTTGTTGAAGTTTTTGAGACTGCAAGTGCTACTGAGACAGAGATGAGGGATTATGTAGAATGTAAAAGACAAAACCTTTACACTTCTGTCTGTGTTTGAGGTCTTGGCAACTAGACTCTCTTGAAAGAAGCTGTGTAGAAATGGCTGAAAATAGTTAAGGGAGAGAGCTAACTGTTAAGGATAAGGGATCATCTGGGATCCTATACTCAAAATCACTGCAGTTTTATATACAATGTAGATCTACTCAGGTATTTTTGTCCATAATACTTTGTGATCAAACAGCTTTTAAAATTTGACATTAAGATATGATACTAAGGAAAAAAAACCAAACAAGTTTTAAAGACAAAGAAAGCTACACAAATTAGTATATAAAATACCAACAGTACTCTTCAAGGATGGAATGTTTGAAGTAATACTTATTGCAAAGATTGGATAGAGAGGCTCCAAGGACTGACACCCCCATGAGCACTGGATGACTAAGAGCATGCACACAGACTGAACATGCAATGTGCCTTCTGAGGACTTTCAGGAGCCTTTCTCAGAGATACACATGATACGAAATACAAGAACTCTGTACTTACATACCAACCTAATACTTACAGACTTAAAAAATTCAGCTCAGGTTTTAAGGCATGCAGTAGAATCTTAAATTTTATTGTATTTTTCATAGCTATTTAATCTGTCTGAAAGAGCAGTCTTTCTTAATCATGCTGGACACCACTCTCTGTAAGTGCTGTTAGCAGGCTCTATGGATTTTCTCGGGAGAAAGGCAAATGGCATAGTTAACTTCACACTGATGTCCAGTGCTCCTAGCGAGTAAAACTGGAGAACACTTATCTTCTAGGAGAACACTTATCTTCTAGGAAGACACTCTTATGTAGGCAAAAAATATTCTTTATCTCAATTTTTATAGTTCACCAATGACTGGTGAACTATAAAAAATGTTCTTGAAATATTTTTTCTATTCTGATAGCACAGAAATCTATTGGAATCTTACTTTACATTGACTGGCAAAATAGACTATCCAGTGCCTATGAAGATTAAACTTAAAAGATTGGAGGAGAATCTAACTGAGCAAGGAAAGAAAAAGCAGAATATCTGTGTCAATGTTTTCATTTTGAGATCTGGTAACCTGAAACAATTTTTTTTTACATGGAAAGAGAAGGGAAAAAAAGTGGTTTCAAATGAAACTAGAGTGCAGGGAAATTAAATATTTTGTTTATTTTGTAGCTGAAAAAAATTGTCTCTTTTCCAGGAAACAATCATTATTTATATTAGAAATATTTTCTAAATCTGCTAGATAAAGAAGAACTAGTCCTCAGAAATAAGTAGTGACTGTATTAACTAGCTGAGGCTATAAAGTCTTCCAAATATAACGCTTGCCTGTAGATGCTGAAGTTTCCCACTGGTTTTGAAAAATGTGAGACATAGTAACAGGACATTCTCACTGACTTTTAGAAGTCAAAAGGAGAGCACTCTAATTTTAGGTTATGTTACTACAGGTTTTCAGAATAGCTCTAAATTAGTCCAGTGAATGAGCCATCGTGCCTGTCTCATTGTTGCGTGAGGTCGATTGTCCTCTGCAGTGCCTATTTCTGCTGACAACTCTATTAGCTTAAAGAAACTGCCTATTTTTTCGGTGCTTAAAATGTGATGAATCATAGAATATCCTGAGTTGCAAGGGATCCACAGGATCATCATGTTCAATGAGACAAGCCCAGTATTTTTTATACATGCAGTAAAAAAAAGTTTGACTATGGAGTCTAATGGGAAGGACTCTTTTGCTAACTGTAGGTATCTAATGCCAGTTTAGATATTGTGGATTATGGATATCAGCTGTTGGGGTTTTCTTTAGAGGAGGGTTGTTTTCTTCATTGGGGTAGGTTTCTTTTGTTTGGGATTTTCCCATGAAAATTCAGGTCTTTAGAAATTCTGGTAGCATACCTGACAAATTCTCCTGGAGTTACTGCACAGCCTAAGATTTATTAAGAGCTTTGTGTTCAGCAGTGAAATCACATCATTTGCTGAAATTTCCTTAGCATAGTTTTCTAGATGATAGACTCCAGTGCTATTTGAGGTATTAAGGTATCTTAGATATCTTAATGCAGTCACATATGACACGACATGAAGATTTCTGTTGATCATTATGAGAATTTGAAAACCTAGTTCATATATATGTGCCTATTTTTACAACTTATTTAGGTAGAGATCTGGTACTAAACCCCCCCCAAAAATTAATAAACACGCAAAAAACACCCAAAAGAAACCCAGCATACCCAAGTCATTAAGAAAAAACAAACCTAATTAAATTTAATGATTTATGTTTAAATTATTTTCTATTAACAGAACTAAAATTACTAATTTCCTTTGTTACATCTTTTTGTGAGTACAATTACAGTGCCCAAACAAAATGCTATCACATGATAACTGCAGAAGGAGCCCCAGAGTTTCCTAAAAATAAGTGTAATTTTTCTTTGATAATGTAACTAATTTTCTCAAGAGGGTATTGCAATTTGTTAACACACTGATTTATTTTCTATTTATTTTCTTTAAGGGAAAGCTCCAGTTTTCAGTTCTGGTAATTTGTCACCTAGCGCTACAAGAATAAAACCTATAAATTTTCTCAGAGACCTTCTCAGTCTAAGCATAGAAAAGTCATTTAGTAACCATAACTTACACTCAGAGGAGCTGCTATGTCAAAAAAATGCCACAGGTACTTCTCTAAAATACCCTGCTAACAACTCTCCTTAATGGTTGTACAGCATGTAAACAAAAATACTCCTGTGCATACCACATGTTTGTAAAAACATAATGCTGCTGAATGTCACTTGCAATGCTTTCTCATTTCTTTTATTTTTAATTTTTTTTCCCTAGAAATCCAAAAGCTCCAACTTCCTTGCCTCATTTCAAAGCAGAAATAATGAAAAAAATGAGAAATTCTATCTATGGAAATCTCATTTTTATGCAGTTTATGGTAAGAGGTGCTAAAACAAAACACATCTTCTTAATGCTGATGTTTATATCCTTCTTCATAAATTATTATTCTTTCAAAATAAAGGTAAACCCCCTGAAATCATTATACTCAGAGTCATTTATTTCTTTGTGAACCTACACTCCAAGCTAGCTTCTGTTTTGTGTCTTGCTGCTTTAAAGTAGACAAATGACTATTCTAATAAGAATGTAAACCAATGAAAGCCAAATTAATAAAAATTAAAGATGTACTCTTTTAAGCACTTACTGTTTCCTGATAAAATTAACAAAATGGCAAATATGATGATTCAAGTTATTTTGGCATTTTATTGGTGTGAAAGAATTGAAGAAAAGTGTTTCTGCTTGTGGTGGGTTGACTATTGCCAGCAGTCAAACACCAATACTGGCACTCTCTCTCTTCCTTCCTCCCTGACACACTCCAAGGATCTACAGGGAAAAATTAGGAAGAGGGTAAAAAAAAAAAAGAAAAAAGAGAAAACTCATGGGTTGAGATAAAGGCAGTTTGATAGAGGAAATTCAAACCAGCAAAGCAAAAGAAATCACTCATTCCTTCCCGTAAACAGATCAATGCCCAGGCTTTGTCTAAACAATTTCCAACTTGGAAGACACACCCCCCCCCCCCTTTCCCTGTTTCTTCTTTTATTGATGAGGGTGACATTGTGTGGTGTGAAATATCCCTTTGGTCAGTTTGAGTCATTTGTGCATGCTGTGTCCTCTCCCAGCCTTTTGCTCACCCCTATTCTCAGGACAGACAGACTGAATGGAAAAGGACAGTAAGTAACTCTTAATGGCTTCCAAAGTTGAGTAGTGGTGAAAGGACTAAATACTCTCAGCTCCTGACAGCTAGAAAAAGCCGTATTCACTATCTATATATGGTCACCAAATTGGTGTCTGTCAGACACTGTACCAATGCAAAAAATCTCCTGGACAAATGTGCATGGATGTAAAATGTCCCCAAGTCTGCAAGCTGGACAAAACACCTGAATCAACATGTCTTGGTGTTAGTAAGTATGAGGGTATATAAGAGACTGTGTATGAGTGTTCTGAAAGAAAATGATCTTCCTCTTACCTTTTGTGTTTTGTTGAACCGTTGCAAAATAATATCCTACACAAAGACTGAAATAATTTTAGTCAAAATTATGGTGCTCAATAGCAATTGATGCTGTGCTTACAAATTGCAAGCAAAGAACTAAACAGGATCAGAAATCATCTACTACAGAGGTTTTCCAAAGTAGATGCCCCTTTTATGAAACTGATAACTTGTGTAGGTAATTTGATTAAAAAAATAAAAGAGATACCATTTTATATTGTGTGATTAACAAGTAATTAAGGTATTTATCATAATTCCCCACATTCTCCTGTGAGTGCCAAAGTGATGCTTCTCCACTGCCTTAACCTCCATAGCAATTAACAGTTTGATGCTTTTCCATTGGGCAGAAGGTGAAGTTGCATTTATAAATTTCCTGTTCAAGAAATTGAACAGTTGTTTCACGTTTTTTTTTTTCCCTCTTGCAAATTATTAATTCTGTTTTCAATAAAAACATTTTTTAGTAAGTAATCATTTTAATTTTTATTTTAGTCTAGTCATGATTCTATCAGCAGGGCTGAACCCATACGGTTTTAAAGTCAGATATGTCTTCAAGTGCTTGAAGAAGTAAAACCATAAAAAATGTAAACACAATGGTTTCTTCCTGTTCATTTCTTAGACTGCTCAGGAAACAAATATTCATCCACACTTAGTGGGAGAAAATATATTCACATTCTCAAAGTCTACATGCAAAGTCTGACTTATCAAAGCAGAAAAAGAAGTCCTGAAGTAATAAAATTTATTAGTTGGTACAAATGCTCCACATCTTAGTAGATATAGATAAAGTAGATATAAATCATGGATATCTTGGTAACAACACTCAAAACACCCACAAAGTTAATGCAAACTGAACTTTCAAATTGATAAAGAAAAATGCAACAGAGCTTGTAAGTTATCCATGATAACTCCTCACATATATGGTAAGCTGTTTGCTCAGAGTTCACTTGTATTATATCAGAGATGTAGAGTTCACTCTTGTTTATGAAATATGATGAAAGTATTTCCACAGAAACAGATAGTCCTGCTGTCTCCATTTCTGATACTTGTCTTTTCCTGTCTCATCTCAGCCCAGAAACCAGAATTGAGGAAAAATTCACTCAGCCACTCAGGACAGTATTGTAATTAGTTACACATAAAAAGAATTCAAAAGCAATTTCATATTTCATGGCAGCTATAAAATGCTACAACAAAATAACGTCAGAGAAAATTTGCCTGCAGGATTGACAGCCTTTGATCACGTTTTATCTCAGGAGCACTGCCTTATTTATATTCAAAATATTGCAATGGATAAAGCAGAAAATACCACTTCTGTGAATGAAATCAAGGATTTTTTACTACTCTAAATAAAATACTAGCAACCTAACAACCTATAATTTTTATAAGTTATTAGTGTTCCAGCTACACTGTACTACTCTAACTTAATTAATATAGAAAAGTCATTATAACACTTCTAACATTCCTACACCAGAAAATGTACTAGTATCTTCATCTTTACTTCAATCTTATTGTCACCCTTTCAGTGTCATCTGATAAGACAGACTTTGTCTTCCTTGTGCAGAGAGGAGATGATTTCTGTATTATGAAGAGTCCCAACTCTACTTGACTTTGGAGGGGAGGATCGCTTCATCCTCATCCTCATTCTTACTGAAAGAGAATTTACTCATTCTGACTGGAACTTTTTTTACAAATTTTCTCACTCCAGCCTTCCTGATGGTCATTGGTATCCAGGTAAAGTTCAAAGATTGTCCAAAAGCATTACCCAACACGAGCAGACATTGCTGGTATCAGTTGCTACAGTATAAGCATTTTGCTTGGCCAGGCCTTTATTCTGTGTAGCATTCCTTGGACTGAAGGTGAAGCAGGATGGGAAACTGTTATTTCAGTGGTAAACAGCTGTTAACAGCAAGGTAAAATGCACCTTGTCCAAAGTGAGCTTTGACTAGTCCTGAGACCCTTCATAATAAAAGCAACACAAAACCCATCTTCTTGCAATAAAAAAATAGATAAGTAATATTTCACAAGTTATAAGCCCATGCACAATAATTCTTCAATCCTGGACTCAAATCTGGAATGAGAACAGCAATTTTCTTGGTGAAGAAGCCTGATTTGGAGCAGACGACAGCTTGAATCAGAACCTCTGATGTGCTGACAACAACTGAAGTGCTTGGTTTAGTGAAAATTTGGCCCTGACTTCAAGAACAATGTAATAATTTTGTCTATGGCATGAAAAACATTTCAGAAGTTGCAATCTCAAAATATTGAAACTGATGTTTACAGAAGAAAAATATTTCTTTTTAATGCAAAAACTGTCCCTTGTTGATTGTCATGTCCTTTTCTTCACAACATGTGGGGACTAAAGTAATTGAAACATGAAATAAATAAAAAAAAAAAAAAAAGGAAACCCATTCCACTTACCTTTAGTCAGAAAAGATAAACTATAGTTTGGTAGAAAATAAAATATATATTAGTGACAGTCAGATAGAATGATAGTTAAATTCGAGCAAACTCATGATTTAAACAATGGAGAAGAAAATCCAAGACTGAGAAACCCAGACCAAGATTATTAAGAGTCAGAAACATATATAATTTTTCCAGGTATTAAAAATAATGCTAAAAACCCTCATACTTTCTTCATCCCAGTATATTGAGCTTCTTTGATGTTTTTATGGGCTGAGATTCGTTATTCCTTGACAGTAATCACTGTCACTTACAGTAGCAGATGTTTGATTTGAGGAGGCAGTTCATTAAATTCTTAGTAGTAAATTGCAGTCATACCATCCAGCTTGTTAAATGATTAGTATAATCATATACTTATTCTTAGATGTTTCACTTTTGGAAGAGGTGAAATGTTTTGAAAATCTATTTTTTAACACGGACATGTAAAGCTGTAGCACAGCATAATGAACAGATCAAACTTATTTTCAAGTTATTATTAATCAATTAATTTCCTAGTCAACATGATCATGCAAACATTTCTGAATGTTACAACAAAATACTTCAAGAACGTATATTTATTGCAAGAGTGTTGTTAAATATCCTAGGTATTTCTGGAAACAAGCCTTATGTAACATATGAGTAAATAAAAATATCTGAATAATGATTTTCTTTAACAGAATAACCAAAGATAAAAAAGCAGATGTAAACGTATGAAATATGTCTGTACAAATATATATATATTTTTTGCAGGTTAAAGACAAGAGGGCTAAGAGGTACCTATACATTATTTTTGTAGACAGCAATTAAACATCTTGATACTTTGTTAAAAGCGTTTCATGGACACATTCATATAGTTCTAGCAGTTAATTCCTAAAACTGTAGTGTGTACATTTCTCATCCAGAAATGGCATTTGTTTCTCTCTACAACCTGTAGGATTTCAGCCTTTCTTAGAACACTAGTGACATAGAAATAGAAAAAAAAAAGTTTGAGATCATTAGAGATCATTTGAATTGCCTGGAAACATCAGCTTTATTAATTATATTATTTTTTTATAAACACAGCAAAAAATAAGTATAAATGCACTGAAAGAAGCACTGCTAATCTTCACTCAGTGAAATAAATAAATGTAACAGAATTATTGCCATTATCTTGGAATACCACTTCCTTTTGAAGTTATAATTTCATGTCCCTATGCATTTCCTTTGCATGTATGTGTGTATTGGAAGGAGAGGCATAGAAGGAAGTAAGATTGTGATAAAATATTTATTTAAAAAAGTATCTTATAAAGCCAATTTTAAAAACATAAATATAATTAAGATTTTATACTTGATTTTTCATCTGGTTTATGTCCCCATGATGTGTACAATCAATTACTCTGAGCATGAGAGTAACTTATCTCATGTACCTATTATTAAAATTATTGTACTCCAAATAAAACATGACTTACAAATTAAAAGTTTCTTTCTAATTTAATTTAAACAAGAAAAAAAAGAAAAAGCCTAACAACCCTCCCTCTGCATATAATTCAACTCACATATATGACTTTCAGAGAAATAAAATTAAAATCTGATGGTAATTATGGAGAAGAGGGATAAATTCATCTTCAAATTAAAAAATCAGTCAGTCTTGTCAAGTCAAGGAAATCAAAGCAGCATTGAAAATAGAAGAACATGATGCATCATGCAAAGAAATGAGAACAAATATTAAGAAAACATATTGATTGCAAGACAAAACAATTTAATTGTATGCATTTCATTCTATAAAGAAAAAAAATATTTACTTAAGAAAACAATTGTACATCTCTTGAGATGAATGCTTGTTGTGACTTAATCAGCTTTCAAGTTCTGCACGTCTAGTCAGAATTTCACCAGAACTTTCAGAAACAGGAGACACTGTGAACATTCTGTATATCTTAATCTTAAAAAACTTTTCTTTTTGTAACCTGTTCTGGAAGCCTACAGAGAGCTTGTGCATCTACACCATAGAAAAAAAAATACAAAACATTTAATTATTAGATATAAGATCAGTTTTAAACAAAAAAAAAATTTGCTTCATCCTAAATTCAGATTTCTCTTAAGTGAATAAAACATTCTCAGCTTTCACAGAAAAATAAAAAAATCATTCAGGATCAAAGACTTAATGTCACCTCATCAGCTGGAGTAATGATCACAAGCTGTCAAGAACAGAAAAAAAATCTTCCTAAAATCTCTCTTATCACTTGTTTTGCAAACTTCCAGGTATGTTCAAACTATTTTCCTATATTTTGTTTTGCTAATAGGCATTATATAAAAAAAAAAAAAAAAAGCAAAAACTTTGCTATGTATGTACTGAAATTTCCTTTCTGAATAATGGCAGAGTACCTATTGAGAGAATCCACAAATCCTTCTTGATTTTTTTCCCAAAACAGAAATATCCAGTTAAAGAGATTTTTCCCTTTGTCATATTTTGGCAGTATCATGATACCAAACTCATGTAGGCTATTTATTTTCATGTTAGTATACAGCACAGTTAATTCATTAAAATATTTAAATCTAGACAAGTTAAATTAGTAGACCTGTTCTGTTCAGTTTAATTGTTATGTTTCTGGTATTCTTGTGCTAGTGTCCTTGCCAGAGCTGATTTGTCTAAACGTTTTGGGCTTTGGGTTTCTTTGCTGTGTTTTATTAATATCTGCTTTTCTGATATTTAAACCTCACCTCTTCACTTCCTTCCATTATGAAATTTTTTTCCAAATGTTATATAGGATGAATGTCATAATGGATACTTTTGCAAAGAGCTTATTCTTTTAAACATTTCATTTTCCTTATGATAATATTGAAAACCTTTTTGAAACACAAATAAGTAAAAGAATATAATCAGTATAATTATACATAAAAAACCCCATATTTCATTGGCAGCCTTTGCTGATATCTGCCTTTGAAGCCCACCCAATCATACAACACTGTCAAGCTGCTGTACAACAAGTAGAGTGAGGGAGGGAGGCCAGAGGCGTCAGAAGCCTGCCCTGAGCTTTACATGGACACATGGAGTGCTGTATCTCCTCCTCCACATGGAGGCTGTGCTATTTCTATTCACTGGTGTGATGACTGGGACAGGTCTTGATAATTATATCTGTGTGTGTGTGTGTGTGGCTGTAAAATTTTCACAGCTTCTCTCTTGCTTGGTCCACTTAATAAATTTAGTAGTACCGCATTATTTGGTGTTCCTTTTTCCCCAGGTCAATATAAACTATCACTCCTGTCCCTACTGCCCTGCCTTCAGCTTCTGGGAGTTGCTGTATACTACTGCAATAAATAAGACAGCACTTCAGATAATTTAGGATGAAACTAGAACTCCTAATGAAATGTTGTCCTATTATCGATTTCATTTAGGCTTAGAGACAGTTTTATACTTGCCATATAAATGAGTTATACAAATTCCTGGGTTTCTCTGGATAGTTTGAAGCATGGTGTATCTTCCATTCCTTCAATATCATTCCAGTCAAGTTAGAAATGCAGCCTCCCTTTGTGTTGACATTGTTTTGCTCTGGCAGTCAGAGAAGATTAAGAATTAATAGACATCTCCCACAGATGACCTCTATTTTTAATAACAAATGTAAATTAAGCAGAGTATTGGACTTGTTCAGGCTCAGGTCACTTTAGTTATATCCTCAAATATTCATGATTAGGATGAAAATAGGTTTATGTATGGTAGCATCAACAGGGCACTTTCAGTTGGATACTCTGATCAGCTGTATGAGTTAGCCATGAGATTTCCCTGGATTAATACCAGTTTCACACCCAATAACTGGGAATGAGCTATTTTCACGTCAAGCATTTGAATTGCTGGTGATTTGAGAAGATATTTGACAATGAGAAAGGAAGATATCATGATAATTTTCAAGAAAGAAAAGAAGGAACATTTTCAAAAATACAGGTTGGTCAGTTTATTTTAAATTAACAAGTTATTCTGGAAAATATATTCAGACATTTCAAGGACAAAAAGGTGTTTGGGAGAAGTCAACATGGATTTACCAAACACAAACTGTGCTAGAGGATTTCCTTGACAGGTGAAACAAGTGGTTTAGTGCAGAAGGAGAAAAAAGTGGATATTGTCAACTTTGACTTTACCCAGACCCATCCTTGCATCATCCCTGGAGACACACTGACGAGAGATGTCCTGGACAGATGAATTAGTAACTTAAGTGTGGAACTGGCTAAATATTTTTGGTCATATTGTTCTGATTAGTGGTATAGAACCCTACTGATGGCAAGTTATTAACTACCCTCAGAGACTCATACTGCTTAACATTTCTATTCACGAGCTAGAATGGAATGCATTCACAAGAAACCTGGATCATACTACAGGGTGGGAGGATTGTTATCTGTCAACAGTCATGGTGTTGAGGAAGTTTAGTTTCTTCTGATTTAAGGGAAAATCTTACTCACTTACCTGATGAGAGGTAATTTTCCTGGAGATTCACAGGAAATGGACCAGAAGCAAGAAACTCAATTTTCATCAATGTAATTAGATAGAAGGGAGAAAAAATATCACAAATTTGATACCCAGATATTGCCCAGGGAGGCTGTGGATATTCTTTCCATGGAAATACTTTAAATTTTACCTTAATCAACCTTGTATAACAACTAAGCCCGCCCTGCTTTGATCAGAATATCAGAGTGATGTACCAAATGATCTGCAGATGTTTTTATCTACCTAAATTATTTTATGATTCTGTGATGGTTATATATAAAATAGTTTGAAGGGACAAGGAAATTTTAATTTTTAATTTTTTGACCATTACCAGTCTATCACAAAATATGGGAAATTATAACTGAATAAAGCAGCCTTTCTTGTAATTTCATGTTATTTTGATTTCTCTTCTTGCTTTCACTGCTAACAGAAACGAAACCATAGCCAAATTTTTGCTTTCTGTATAGTACAAACTCTGTTAAGACCTTTCTTTCAAAAGGTAAGTGAAGGTACATTTTTTGCATATGCTATTAATTGTCTATTCGCCTTTTCTACTACCTTTACTATTCTAATGGTTTTTTCTCCTGAATCCTTCTTAAAGTTTTGTAGTGGAGGAAAAAACCAGGCAAAACAGTTAAATGAAAATTGTACCGTGGTCAAATAAAAGGATAATATTTTGCTTTTGCTGCTTCTTTTCTACTATAAAAAACAGGAATATAATTTTTTTTAGACAGGACGTTTGCCTGACAGGTGAAGATATCTGAGTTGCAATATTTGTCTCAAAAACTTTTTGGACATTTTAATCCAATTGAAATGTAATTAGATACAGAGTCACTAGGACTGTTCTGTAGTGCCTCTTCCAGTAAAATATCAAACAACTAGCCAAGATTTCACAACAAGACAGAATATTTGCTCACTGAATTACTATTATTCCTAGAGCTGATGTCTTCTTCCAGAAGCAATATCACTTGAAATGTGAGTAATGATTAATCTGCTTTTTAAAATAACTGTTAATATTTGCACATTAGAGTAACTGCTTTCTGATAAATGAACATTTATCAAAACTTTGACAGAGTGCTTTGCACATGTGTGTGTGATTTCCACAGTGTGAAAGAACAAGAAGAAACAAAGGGAAGGAAATTATATTGTGCAGGTTGAGCGTGAATAAAGGGAAAACCTACAAAAAAAAGCCCTAACCTCATGGTTTTCATCCTGTAGGTGAATTTCTCAGACCCTTTTCTCCCACACTGAGAGCCTCAGAGGTTTAACACCAGATGAAGAGAGAAGACAGTTTTTGAAGTGATAATCAGTATTGCCAAGACATGACACCATCCTAGGGATAAAAAGAATCAGAAATACTGTTTAGCAAAATACCCATCATATCCTTGCTGGTCCTGCAGCTGAGCCAATTTTACACAGTCTCAAAAAGCTATCAAGATTTTATCAGGTCATGAGTAGAGGATTTTACTGAAACTTCTCTAGCTCTACAAGACTACTTCTTATGCTTATTTTCATGCCACTACACAATTTTTCTGCCATCATTATGTGTGCATTTCTTCAGTCAGCTAATCTCTTTTTCAGCATTCATGCCATTTTTGGAAATGGAAATGCCATCATTGAAAGCAGGTTTTTTGTGGTTTTGTTGTTTGGTTTTGTTTGTTTGTTTGTTTTTGTTTCTGTTTTACTTTTTATATCAAGGAATTATAGGAAGCAATAACTAAAACAATACTAGTTTTTAGAACACTTTTTTTTTTAAAGACTTGCTGTGATTTGGCAGGATCATATGTTTTAGCATTTCTTGAAGTGATCCATGAAAGTGGATGTTGCAGACACCTTGATCTTTTCAAGAATCCTAGCTTCCCACTTGTCATGTATATTCACACCCAGGAACCTGTTTCTAAGATATGCATGAGAGCCCACACATGGCTGTGCACATTATCGTCTCCTCTGAGCTGTATCTTTTAGTCTGCAGAAAGGAGTTGCATTCATTAATATATGTAATGCTCCATGGTCAAGCTATTCCTTCAGACTTCTAAGGTGGATGATGTGATTATATCTCATCATATATATCCCCACAAGATACTTTGTTATAAATATGTTCTTTTACTAACTAACAAATTCTTACACAAGTTCTATGATGTAGGTCCATTTCTTTCTATTTTTTCCAGAACTTAAGACTGTCAAGTACTGATTTAGAGGGTCCTATTTAATATCTGCAACTTCCCCCCTCTCCCTTCCACCTTGTCAATTCAGATTAATTTGCCATAATTTCTAGAACACTGATGCTTTAATTAGATCTGGGGATGTGTCAGTTAACATAATATTTTTAATTAAACAGATGTTATTTCAATATTGTTTATCATTTCCCTGTCTAACATATGCTTTCTAGTATGAGATTTAATATTTGCTCACTAGGCACATACAGTTCATCCTGAAATTTCTCATCTCCTCTTTAATGTGCTTTAGAGAGTCTGACTACAATTTGATAAATTGTCAAAGATTGATCCAGAAGTGAACATTGTCTGTTGGCTGCTCAAACTGGTATTATCCTACACCACCTTTGTCTCTGTGATTTAAAAATTTCTTAATTTTTATCAAAAATGGGACTTCCTTTCCTGAGGACTTGCCATACTGCATGTAGTAATCATTTTCCTAAACAAGCTTGCATGAACTTTGGAGATGCCTGACAGACTCCCAAATTGATGACACAGATCATTGAAGCAAGACTCTGCCAGTTGTTTTATTGGTCCCTTTCTGGGCTCACTTCTGGGGTCAGTTTCATTTGTCCTCCCATTTCTGGGATGGTTGTAGTCCCTTCTGGAATGGTCTCAGAAGCATATCTGCTGTTATATTATCAAAAAGTTTGTTTTGCTAGTAATAAATTTGCAATCTGTGATAGTCTGTATTCTATATTCTATATTCTATATTCATTCTATATTCTATATTGCTGGGGTTTTGGGTGTTGCTGTTATAGATTGTTGTTATAATTGCTTGCTCCTACTGTGATCAATATTATTGATCACAACTAGTATTTATTGCTGGTAAGAATTTGTAATACCTTGATATACGCATGCACTTTATTAATCATAGGTATAATTGTTAATGATTTTTATGGCAACACAGTAGAGAAATTTATATAAGAAAGCCTCCATGTCCTTGTGTATTATAGAATCTTACTGACCCATTCTTTTGATCTCTTATACACCCAAAGGCCACCAAACCTTTAGGTCATGGCAGGCCAGGTTAACATCTACAAAGTATGGTAATTAATGACACAGCGGTGCTGGATGATTCACCTTGTTACAAGAACACACAGGAAAAAATTCATATCCCTGGAAACATACCCATCTCCCACTAGTTTAGAAATCCTCGCCTATCATAAACAGTGATTTAGTAGCAAGTAAGGGAAGGCGAGGTCGAATCTGACTCTGCTGAGTCAGATCAGGCCTGGAGAGCATGGCTTTGTGAAAGGCAGGCCCTACGTGACCAGTCTGATCTCCTGCTATGAGAAGGTGACCTGCCAACCTGCCAACTCCTGATGAGGATTCTTGTATGAGCTTATACCATGCTTTTCTATGCAGTGGTGTCTGTAGTGTTCATTTTGAAGTTTTTTTGGATAGCTTCGGGACCCTTGGAAGGATCACAATGTTCCTAAACACAAAATTTCCAAACCTCTTCAGATTTTTTTTTTTTTTTTTTGTCTTTCTCTTGTATTAGTATGTAGCCCTTTGATCTTTAATTTTTCATACTGGTATGAAATGTCCAAAGTCTCATTTTAGTTGGCAATCCATGAGCAAAAAGGAAAACCACTGAACTTTTTCATGTAACACAAGATAGAATTATTCTGACCAAACAAAAAGATGCACATTTAAACTTTTCACTCCAGCTTTCTTGGCCCGTAATACAGAAAAAAAAAAACAGAACCACTGTCTCTCTTATCATGAGGCAGACTTAAAAGTAGACTTAAGAGTAGACTTAAGACTTAAGTAGACTTAAGACTTAAAAGTACAAACTCATTAAACAATTTCCCTCTACTGAATATACACAGAAGCTTGAAGTACATATCAACATGGTGTTGGTTAACTACATTTTAAAACACAATAACAAATGTTGATTTCTGAAAATATAACTGAAAAATCACAGTAGTGAAAAAGACAGTGCAAGGCACCTTTCTCCAAGTTTCTCTCTTCTGTGATGCATCTACATTACGTATTTTATCATGATGGCAAATTTAAAAAACAAGCAAGCATACCAAACAAATAAAATAAACACCAAAACTCAAAAACCAAACCAATCTGGTTTGAATTACAACACTGGTGGAGTGTAATAGAAGTCACAAAAAGTTCAAAGCAGTCATAAGCAGTGAAATCAAAACAAAACATTCAGAAAGGATAACATATTTTATTTCATGTTGTCTATGGCATCATAACTAAAAATATGAGCTTATGCTACTAGAACACAACTGTATTGTAATTATTTTAAAAAATATTTAATACACAGCACATTTAAAAAATATAAATCTCAAAAGGTTCTTCTGTTGTAACCTCATTCAGATTTTTGGCTAAAGGTTTCAACAAATAGACAATACAATGGAATTTTTTGTCAATTAAGATAATTATTATTATCAATTATTAGAACTATAATAGAATTCCATGCAATCTTTCATCTCCAATATATGAAGCAGAGAATACAGACACATGAATACACTACTTCACTTCAGCAGATGATTCTTCGGATTCAAAGGTACAAACACATGACCCACTTGCTTGAGTCTGTTTAATTCTACATAAATGGAGTAATTTTTCTCCACAGATTGATGTCCCATCTTCAATTAAAATGCTGAGGATATTCAGAAGAGTGATACAGCTTCTACAGTCCACATCTGAATCTGTCACACAGGATTCATCATAGATGGTCAAAGTGACATCAGATCCCTTGTCCAGTGTGGTGCTTGGATTAGAAAGTCTGGTCATTATGCAGATGTTTCAGATGGCTAATTTCTCCTTATAAGCAAGGATGTACACTTTAAAGCCCTGTTCACTTTCGTGATGTGTTTCTTTCGTGTCTTATTTACATATCTAGACCCTCTTCTGACAAAAGGGTTGACATAAGATTACCAAAGACGCTTCTTAAAGCAATTTGGAAGCTAAGACACCTCTACATCCCTGTGAATGTCAAGCGAAGAACTGCTGAGCTGTTGATACCATGTCCCTGGGCCCCATTTTCACAGTCAATGCTAGGAAGTCGTAGTCACCAATGAGTATTTCTCCCATCTTGTCACCATTCTAATGCTTTGATTATGCATTCCCATCCACTCTACCATGCCTCTACTCTGTACTTCTCTAAAGCTTATATACATTCTGCTATTATTTTCTATTTATTTTCCCTGCCATCATTTTTAACTCCAAGGCTAAATTAAAAATGTTTCATGTATTTCCACAATTTGTGGAACTCAAATTTCATCTTAGAACTTTCACAGAGATGCAAGACAAAACCCAAAAAGACAGCAGGTGTAGACATCAGTATGCACTTAGCAGAAAAGTTGCTAATTAGCAGTTATTGGTCTTCACAGAGATTTAGCTGACAAAGTTGTCACACACATATATAGAGAATTTATTCCTTAAATACACCTTTAAACATTTTAAACTAACTACCTGTTAGATGCTAATGCAACACAAATTTCACAAATGGGTAGAAGGCATATAGACCTTGGCAGAATTTCTCTCCATCAATGTAAAGGCAGACTTATTCTTCTATAGAAAAGGCAGACCTTTTGCTTTTAGAGAAAAAATATTTCTCTAGTTCTTCCTTTATCAATACCATACATTATTAAAGACAAATGATGCTGGAAAACTTTTAAATATAAGAAGCATGAAGTTATTTAACATTCAGGAAAAAAATGTGGGAAAAACTTAATTCCCCCCAAAAACCTCTGTAAAATAAATCTACTTTTGAGTCTCCAAGAGTGGTGAAGTAGAAATCTCTTGGTCAAAACAGACATTTGAATTAAGTACATTTCCACTTCACTTTCACTCACTGTAAGCAAACTCAGAACATTTATCAGTTCCTGAAAAGGTTTCCCTTTTCAGAGTTAAAATTGTTAGATATGACTTAGTTTCAGTGAAGCAGCTGTTTGTCTCATACACTAAAACTATCCATTTATATTCATAACTTACTCTTTTGAGCCCTTATGTGAATCATGAAAGACTCAGGGTTCCAGATTTATGCCATATTATTCATGGTATGAACAATATCAGAAAATCACTGCATCCTACTTAGTGCTGTGCTGAGTAAGGGCTTCTTGGGGATCATCATCAGCTGCATGTAGCAGATGAACTTAGCACTTCACCAAATCATCAACAATCCTCGTGGTCCTGGCAAGGTTTCTTGATGAGTTCGGGAAGTACATGTACCTATGAACAATCAATGGACTTGCTTTCTCCTTGCTAAAGTGTCAAAATAGCAGATTTCATCATGTCCAGGCTTTTGTCTTAACAGTAAATACATTCATAGAAAGTCCCCAAAACTATTTTGCAATTACATGAAAATATATGGTTAACTGAAATCCAGTAGAATCATTATCTGATGAAACAGTTCTGCTTATCTGTTGTCGTAAAATTCTGAGTGAGATGAGATGAAGAGTTCCCTATATATAGAATGAAATAATCTGTGAAAGGGAACATCAGCTCCTGTCAATGTTCTTAAACAAATTCAACGAGTTCTTATTGAAATAGGCAGGTATTTAAGGGATCACTTAGAAATATACAGTCTAAAAAGACATGTATAACAAAAGGAACAATCCAATCTTGATGTCGCAAGGAAAATTTAGTCCTGTTAAAACTTTGACAGAATCCAATCTGCATTATTTGAGCTTCATTTTCAGAAGGGTTTCATGCTCTAAATCTTTACTGAGTTGTAGTTTCCAAACATCCTTCAAAAGCTTGTTCCATGTGTGAAAAATGCTTTAGTTTTGAATATTAGGCAAGAGTTGATGTGAACATGTTTTAAAGAGTAATAAAGGATATTTTGACAAAATATAAGTCTTGGAAGAAATTCTATGAAGTCAAAAGTATTTTTTTATATGAAACATCAAAGTTTGCCTATCTTTCACTGAATGACACATAACATCCTAACACAAACTTGCTATTTGTATCTTGAGAGAAGCTTCGAGGCCAGTACCCGAAAAAGTGGCCTAGTTGCATCCTGATTCTGTCGCTACAAAGTGTTTGATCTTTGCTATTGGTAACTTTACATGATTTCTGTAACTGCAGCTGCTTGTACATTATTTGCTGATGAAATATTCTATATTACTGAAAGACAGATCTGCAAAAGTGTTCAAATTGCTTCTACTTTTTTGTTATTCTAGTTTGGTAGCTGTTACAGCAACCAAATGAGGAAAAATGCAGTGCAAACAGAACTCTGATGCTTATTGAAAACTTAAAGACTCTAGATTGATATTTTCAGCTAGTACTACCTACCTTTGCTCAGAATTTTGTGTTGTTAAAATTCTGGGAATATTCAAGGGTTGTCTTTAATGTGTTTTTAAGGTGCTAAGTTGTTTTTTTTTTGTTGTTATATATATATGTGTGTGTGTGTGTGTGTGTGTGTAAATCTATAGCAAATTAATTTACTGTGAGCAAACAAATTTCATAGCAAATGAATTTACTCTCCCTGCTGCTTTTTCAAGCTACATATCAGATATGAAGATGACAGACAATGAAAAACATACTGATGCTTTAAATACTGAAAAGTGCTGCCACATGAACAAAGCCTTCAGGAAAGCCATCTCAGAGTTTGTCAAAGAGTTGGTTTTGTTGCCAAGATACCTACTCCAGCTTCAGTCTTACTGAGAATTATACTGTCAAAGCAGGGGAAAATTCACATTTTTTGAGATGTCAAGCAAAACACTTTTCCACTAGACAGTTTATGCTTGAATAAAAATACAGCAAATGTAACTCCTCACTGACTTATGCTTGCTCTATATACATAGTCAATGATAAAACCTGTTTACAGGAATTGTGAGAAGATATAAAAAGGACATTTTCTTTTCCCTCAATGCAAATACTTTTGTCAAGGGAATGTTTACTTTAAAACATTCTTAAAAGATGCTGTTCTAAATTCCTGCAAAAATCTCTGAGTATAGTGTTCAGTTCACTGTTTTCCTGAGGCTCAAGGGCTTCTATAACTTGAACCCACACTTTATGAGTTTTATATTTTAAATGTCCATTAAACATTTTCTAATAACAGACTCTTTTCCCTTTCCAGATTTTGAGGAGCTCTATAAATATATTAACGAAAGGACTTTATTCCATTTAATACCAACTTTTGCTTTTGTTTTTGCCTTGCCAGAAAAACAGTGCAAAAAATAAAGAAGCATCCTGACAGTTTGGCAAATATTTCTGGAATTTATAGAATGAACTTGGTCAAAATTTATGGACTAGTACCTTTGTGTAGCTGGCAAGCTCAGTATCTAGAGATAGAGCAACTCACCTGGCTTTCCAAGTAAACTTTGTAATATCAGTATTCTCATTGTTTCTTTTTTAAATAGTTTTGCAAATGACATTCAGGAAAATATTTTTCTTTAGTTTCATTTTTTTAAAAGTCTACATAAAATGCATCTAAAGCACTCTAGTTTGAGTCATTATAGATCTGAAACCCCAATAGGTCATTGTTTCCACCACGGTTGTCATTAAGACTTGAAAATTTTAAAATTGACTGGTTTTGGCAGTGTTTATAACTATGTAGTTCTGTAAACCCTAAGCTCCAGAAATATTAGGACTTGATTTAACAACTTTTTGTATGAAACAAATTGTGAATAATTTGGAGGGTGTTAAGGTTTCACCAAAAATGTGAAATCTTTCCAGTGGTATGAAATTTCACCATGTAACTTCATGCTAAACAATTAAATGAAATATTTTTATTTAATTTTCAAGATGTTTTAAAATATGTGTGTCTTAAGAGGTTTGATGTACAGTAGGTGTGTCTTAAAAAGTTCACTTTGTTTAATGAATTGATTTATCTTCATAAGCAGTGATGTAACTTACTGTGTTGGTGTTAACTGGGGTAAAGATTATTTTCTTTATAGTAGCTAGTAAGGAGACATGTTTTGGAATTTTGCTGTGTTGTTAACACAGAAATGATTTTGTTGTTGAAAGGTTCTTACAGAGACCCAAGGCCTCTTCTGCTCCTCACCCCTTCCCACCAATGAGGAGGCTGGGGGTACATAAGATGTTGGGAAGGGACACAGCTGGAATAGCTGACCCCAGCACACACCAGGGATATTCCATACCATATGGCAGCATGCTCTACATATAAAGGGAAGGTGAGAAGGTAGGTGGGGGATGTTTGCTTTGATGCCATTAGTTTATTGAATAAATTCTCTCAGAAGTTTTCCTACTCAAAAACAAAACTCCAAACAAACCAACAGTGACAAATGTCCTTCTTCTGTGTCACTTGGCAATTACAATAAACCCTGCACTGATGGATGTATAAGAAACTTCCTGCAAATTCAGAATATTAAAAATGTTATTAAGGATCAAACAGTTACTAGCAATTCCTTTCAAGGATCTCAGCCAGACTAGAAAGGCTACAATGGAATTTCATTCTCTAACTTCATCAGTGATAAACCACGACAGACTTCTATATTTGCCTTACTCATTTATTGAATCTAAATGGTTCTAGATGTGAAATGACTACTTTAGCATCTAAACTAGTGGTCTTCAAATGCTAGTATACAGCAGAGACTGATGAATTTCAGGCAGCTAATATACTTTACTGGCATTGAAAAAGCAAGCAAACAAAACTGAACAAAAAGAAAACAGCAAAAAAAAAAAAAGCCAAAGAAAAGGTAAGTAGCATAAACCTCTGGAGTTATCAGGTTTCAGGTGCAACTTATCTTACATCCAGGAAATGAAACTTTGCCTAATGGCTTTCTGATACACAACTGTTCTGGTTTGATCTTGCTTCTTGCATCCAAAATCTAAATTACTAGCATTTATAGACAAAAGATGTATTATATCTCAAATTACATTGACCGAAAATCCAAATAAGAGGGAAACAATTTACTCTGCTGTTTCACATGGTCCCTAAAGTTTATTTGGGAGTGCTTTCAGTCCAGGCTGTTTCATGCTGTAGACTGATGAATAAGGAGTGAGGTGGGCTAAGGTACATGCAATGTTAATTCCAATCAGTTTGAATTTCCAGAAACTTTGAAACAATTGTGTCAGCCTATACAGAAGCCTTCAGTACAACTGATTGCAAATGTAGTTGGAAAGCATTATATTATCTTTAGAAAGTAAAAGCAATAAAAATGTTAATCATTAGAACAATAAATATATTAATAACTAATGTTAATAGCAGATTTCGTAATACTTTTTCTTTCTAATTTTGCAGGTATGCTAATTTGCACATATGACCCAGGATTCAGAAACTGGAAGAAATGAGTACGCCAGAAAAATATATTATTTAGCTTATGAGAAAAGAAAGCAAAGAGAAAAGCAAGACAATCGTGAATAATAAAACCAAGAGAGTATTTTGAAACACTACAGATGAAAATCACACCTTAAAGTTTGCTGGCCCCCAATGACAAGATGAGATAACAGTCTAGAAGAGTGATAGGATGAACTTTTTATGATGAACAAATGCATTGCTCTATAACTTGTTTAATTTCAAGAGTTAATTACAAATGAGATGTAATCACTCTGTCTACTATGTTTCCTACGTAACTCTTCAAACCCTAAATAACTTTTCAGAAGTAGTTAAAGTAATTCAAATAGTAGAAATTTCAAAGACAAAAGATTTCATTGAGTCAGTGGCCAATATAAAATAGTTACAAATGAAAGCTACTGAAAAAAGCTTCTTTTTCCCTGTAAAAATGAGCAAGTTACAGCATGTGCTGCTATTTGGTCATAGAAACAAATAAAAGGAGGAAAAAAATATATTACATGAAAAAAAGGGTAGAGGAAAGAAATAAGAAGTATGTGGCTAAGGTTCCAGAGGAAATCAGGTATTATCACTGGCATTTTTCAGATTTTACCAATTCCATCAAATAAGGAGGAGTAACTTTCTTATATGATAATCGAATAAGAGCATCTGTGTGCATATGAGTTCTCCTTTCTTCCCTTAGGCTAATCTATATTTGTTTTCTAATATATGCATATCTGATATCTAATATTTTTAAGTTTCCTGTACTTTCTCAGACAAAATCCCCAAAATCTATCTTAACTTCTTTCCATTTTCTCTCATTTTGCTTATTTTTCTTAGCACAATGCACCATCACTATCATTGAGAAACAGGTATGATTTTTTTCTTTTGTGATTTTAGTTTTGTTGAAATTCCAGACTGCATATTATTTATTCTTTGTGCAAGGTAATATGGGAACATACTCAGAAACACTCTTGTTTGCTTACCCCTTGTCACTGTGGAGGAAAGAAAATTAAACACGACACCTGGGATGTTCTGTATCAGCAAAACTTTGCACATGTCCTCTCACACCCTCACATACACATGCACACATACATAACAAATTCCTGGTCATTGAGACAAGCCCCAGTAACACCACCAGTAAGTGAGCATGGCCCAGCCTGGAGAAAGATAATATCCACTCTCTCTTGTGTCTGTGTTATGATCTGAACAGGGCTGGACACTGGTTCCTCTTTACTTCTTTACTTCTGTAAGTATTGGATGTCTGTGTGACAATGTTTTCCCAGTCTCTGTGACTGTGTGGATTTATATCCAGGTGTTGAAACAGGCTGTCAATCAAATCTGTTCATAGCAATATCAGGGTGCATATTTCTTTCCAAAGAAGATTTTGATGTTTCCGGAACAGATCTTTAGTGAAGATACTATAGTTCAAGGAAAATACTATAGCTGTGGCTCAGTGATAGTTTGAGAAAATCATGCTGTAGTTTTAGAAACTCTTTTATATTTCCAAACTCATGTCAAGATTAACACAGGTTTTGTCAGTCTTGTACTAAGTCATTAGGCCCACCCACACTGCTTTGATGAAGGTTCAATTTTATGTTAGTCATACCCTTGGTAGAGCTTTCGCAGAACCACCTATAAACATGGCTATATGAGTTTCAGATTCTGAAGAAAGCATGTAGATTTTATACTTTAATCATGGATACATTGACATCTTGTGGCAAGCTAATGCAGGTAATCTCTTCACTATTATATTAGGGCTTGAATATTTCAAGGCATATATGTTTATAGAGTTTGCTGGAGCTTGGCAGTTTCTTTGGTTTTTTTTTTCATTTAGATTATATTGTCACTCTTTTTCAGGGGATAGCTGCAGAAACATGCTTTGGATGATGGTATATTTTCCTTCTCCTCCTATCATAATGCAACTCGAATGCATCAGATTGATACAGATACCAACAGTTGTAAAAAGGGAAAAAAATAGGAGCTAAAAGGATTCTTTCTTTTTACAGGATACGAGTCTTCTATAAAATCTGATGTTAACACAGAGACTATTGAGAAAGTAAAACACATTTTTGAATAATTTTTTAGTTCTCTCTGTAGTTGAGGGTTTTTTACAATTTTTGTTGATAGGAACAGAAATCATGAGCCAGGAAATAACACAGTAGCAATTCCCTCAGAGTAGCTGTGCATTTGACCAGAATGAGTACTTGATTAAGATAATATCTAAACTGAAGGCTTCTTTAACAAAGGAAATGAAAACAATAAAGCAAATAAAAACAAACAAAACCAAATGTAACTTTTCTCTAAAAAGTCCTTTTTCTGTTTCTTTGTTTCTGCTACATCTCTTCTGTATTATTCTTTTTATTCTTTGATTTCTCAGCCTCCTTTGGACTGAATTCTTTTGGGATCCTCCCTCGTGGGGAGCCCTGCTTATCTCAGTTCTTCTGATTGGAAGAAAACTCCCGAGCTCGTTAGAATCTTGTTTCTTGTGTTTATTAAAAGGTCATCACAAAACTTGACAGGTCTCTCCAGGCTGGCTACACAATCTTTGCAATCTGGTACATTTCTTTCTTCTGATGGTACAAACAAGGCCTTGTGGCACACTTTGTGTCTGATGCACAAAATGACCCCGAACTACGCAGTTCTTTTATCTTTATACCTATTTTTACCCAATTAACAGTAGACACATATATTATTTTTCTTAATGACCTAATGACCCATCACCTCTGTGATGCACTGCGGCATTCTCTATCCAATCACTTACTATTACCCAAAAACCTCTAGGAGAAGAACATGAAGAAAGAAGAAGGGACAAGGGACAACACCCTAAATCCTCCATCTTGTCTCCTGTTCTCTAAACTAACTTTTTCACCCAGTGATTTAAAAAAACTTTCTAATCTACACACTTACTCTTTTAGCTTTTTCTATCTAACTTTAACATTTGTTTTCATGTTTCGTCATGAAAACATGCTCATGAATTTCATATTATATGAAATTCAATGTTTTTCTAGATCTTATAACTAAGTATCAGAAACAAGGGCACAAACTCTGTATTCCAAACTCCAACACCACAAACAAACAAAAAAACACAACCAAAAAAAACCTCAGACACAATTTAATTAGTAAAGGCAAAAGGAATGAAACTCAGCTCAGTAAAATCAGACACCTGTATCTGAGATAGTCTCTCTGGGTGGGATTCAATTTCTTTAACATTCATATTTATTGTAATTTTTTATTCTCTGCAATATTTTCCCTTGGTTCCTTCATGACTTCAGCTGTTCTCATCTTTCACAGACTTACCTGTCTTCCTCATTTAGGTATTTCAGGTGCCCCAAACTCTAAAGCTTAAGTAACATCTAAGCACCCTTTCCTTTTAAATTTTTTTGATAGCTTTCAGAACATCATTTTAGAGGGATAATTCTTTTGGATTGTTATAAATATTTCCTTGAGGATGATGACATTACAAAGGCCATTTTTTGCCCAAGACAGATCAAGTTTTTAATTTTCTTTCATAAACATGAATGAAAAAATAATCCATAATTCACTTCTAAAACCTCTCAAGTAAAATTCACACCTGTCTTATCTTCAAAATAATTTCATGCCAACTTAGTTTTAGCAATAATATTAGAAAGACATATTTTATATATGGTGAAAGATAAATAGGAACAATTGTATTCTAAAACCCTTTTACAGAAACATGTTATTACTGAACTCTGATAATTACGAAAAATAATCTGGGAGTGTTTCAAAAGCCAGGTATAGTTATTATGAGAATTTTATGAATCAAGTAACTCTAAATCATGTGATATTTCTTTCTATTAACTATCAGAGATAAAAAAAGTTTTAAAAGTTGATGCTACCCCTTCTTTTATAGGAACTTCTTTTCTATTTTATCAGTTGCATGGAAATCAGGAAATGACCACTAAAGACATTTTAAAAAGGGCATCATTCTCTTATTTCCCCTATGTTTATGTCCTTTTTTCTTTTTGTCAGAGACATAGCTTGCTTATTATTGTAGAAACTGCCATTTCAACATTCTCTCCTTGGGAATGAGGACTGGTTTCTAAATCCTTGTAAAATAAACACATTAATAATGATTCAGCCTGAATGAATAAGAAAATAAGATAATTCCACTGAAACAATAGAAGAGTTGTTATCTGTAATTGCTGTTTCAGATTATGTCTGGAACTTTTCACGTAATTCCCTTAAAACTGCCTTAAATTATTTTCTTCCTTCACATTTCAGAGCAGCTGAATCTCTTTGTTATTAATGCTGTCTGTGGAAATGTCCAAACTTCACTCTATAACTTTATGAGTTCTCTACTTACAATTAAGAAGAGGGGTAAAAAATATTCTCAAATTGATTCAAAAATCTTCTCAAAATTTCCCATCATCCTTCCACATATTTTTCTGAGTAATAGCATAATTTAAGTAAAGAAAAAAATCTTAATTCAAATCAAATTTCATGAAAAAGAAATAACACATTGTGGTTAAAACCTTAAATTTCAAAGTGTTTTCAGTCATAGTGAAAGGAAACCAAGCCATATACAATGAAAAGCAAGTGGTATTTTTTTCTCTCGTGTTACTGCAGAAGCTCAGGGAGTAAAATCTTGGTCTACATGAAAGCATTTGTAGAACAAGAATGACATTATCTTTTACCCCACATAAAAGATAAAGCAGTTTTTCCCATCCATGATGGTAATGCAGCAGAATTCATGAATCCATTTAAAAGATTCACTTTATGAATGGATCTGCAGTGTGGCAATGATGTATTTAAACTTTTGGATGTTCTTCCTGAGGAAGGCCAGAGCTAAAAACCTGAAAAGTGTGCTTGAATTAAAAGTACTGAGAGATGAAACCTAACTGTCATCTATACAATAGCTTTTATTTCCAGGTTCTGGTAAGCATATTGTTCATTTTCACAGCTTCCTGGCTGATAGAGTTTGTATAGGAATGTATAATCCATATGAGGTTGGCATAGCCGGCCTAAATCCATTATTCTGGTTTCTGTGCATGCTGCTTCTTTACCTGAAAATCACTGATTATATCAATATCATCTATATCAATATCTATATCAATATCTATATCAATACCTGTATCTATATATAATATATCTAGCTATATCTAGATCTAATCTATCCATATCTGTAGCTGTAACTAGATCTACCTATCTATATAATGTATTTTAAAAGAAAACATAATAGAATCAATTCAGGGCAAGGAGTATTATTAGAGAAATGGAACATCTTTCCAGCAAGGAAAAGCTGAGACAGCTTGTATATTCCAGCTTAGAGAAGAGAAAGTTCCCTGGTACCTTGCACTACCTGGAAAGCCTACAAGAAGGATGGACAGGTAGGTTTTACAAGGGCATTTAGTAACAGAATGAAGGGTAACAGCTTTAAGCTGAAAGAGGGTAGGGTTTGATCAGATATCAGGAAGAGCTTCTTTCCTATGAAAATGGTGAGGCACTGGAACAGGTTGCCATAAAATGCAGTGGATGCCCTTTCACTGGGAGTGATCAAAGCCAGTTTGGATGGGGCTTTGAATAACTGGTCTACTGGAAGGTGTCCCTACCCAATGTGCGAGTGGTTGGAGATGATCTTTTAAATCCCTTCCAACCCAAACCATAATACAATGCTATGGTTAACTTTTGTACATAAATAACATTCATAAAAAAAAAGTCATTGTTATTTCTTTTTTGCTTCTTCTTTTTGTGTGAGTAGATAGCTGTGGGGGATTTGTTTGTTTGTTTCTTTGTTTTAAATACCATTATTCTTTAGTCATTCAAATAAATCTGGGAAGAATGTGTTCGTAATGACAAAGTCAGATGCCAGGAACACTATACTAGCTACCTCTCTTCAGTTTTTACCTTTTCCTTTAAAAAGAAATTGCTTTAGAAGTAGGTTTTGCTAATATGTAAACATATTAGAAAGATCTGTTGCATTTCTGTGCTCTATTATAGGGTTTTCTTGTTCCTATATAATACTTGTTCTTAGACAGAAGAATAACTAACTCCTTGGTGCTTCGGATACTATTACTGAGAGAGATTGAGAGAGGAATAGACACAAAAAGAGAGTGCCATCTCTCTAATTCCCAAAGTCGTTTATTGCTTTTCCAGTCCTTTCAGGAAATGCATAATTTCCAAAAACATTTGGGTCTATAGTTCTTTATTTATTAGTGTTATGCTTGCACAATGCAACAGACAACATAAAAAATATACCCAAATGCAGAAACCGCTGTGTGGGAATTGCTTTTCTTAGGATTTATCAGTTGTTATGAAAGCTAATTAGATTCTTATTTTCACTTGAAATGAATATATTAACTGTCCATTTCCTTTCTTTAGCGCTTTGTCTCTGACCAAGGTTTGATTGATTGATTGATTAATTTCTCATCAATTTCAGTCTGTTCTAGATTGAATTCTGCATTAAATACAAATTAAAGCTCCATCTATCACAAGTTATGAGGTTAAGAAGTTGTTACATTTATTAATGAGCTGAACTAGATTGTTATCTTGTTACTGTCTCGCCAGTTAAGATGGGGAAAGGAGAATTTCATTAACTACTTTTTTACTGCTACTGACTTCTATTTAGTCAGTGTTTCTTTCCTCAGGAAAAATTGTTCATTTTCTTTCTTGTGATATGTTTGGCAGGAGCTCTGCTTGACTTGATTTTTTCAGTTAATTTTGGTGCAAGTAAGAGAGAAACTGTTTGTTGCCTACCTCAAAAAGAGACAGTTTGGGTAATGCCATTGACCTTGCATGGTCCAAATTTGATTTGGTGGTGGGATCCAGACTTAATGAGACAAGCTATTGAGAGGATTGCATTTGTAGTTGTTTAACCCATTTGACTATTAAATAGAAAAGGTCAGCCACTAGTAGAAAAGAAGAAATGGAATGGGAGTCCTGTTTCCCAGTGTTCATGGGGGAATAAAAACCTTAACATGCAATTTTATGTGCTTTTTCTAGGTAGAACTGTTCTGTTTCTCTCTTTTTCAGAATGAACATCTACTAGCAGAAGTAATGGGTTTTATACACACATACATATATCTATATATCGATATATCAATAGATATATCTATCTATATCTATATCTATCTATATCTATCTATATATCTATCTATCTATATCTATATCTATATCTATATCTATCTATCTATCTATCTATCTATCTATATATCTATCTATATCTATATCTATATCTATATCTATATCTATATCTATATCTATATCTATAGATAGATAGATAGATAGACATATAGATATAGATATGTGGGGTTTTTTTAGCATAACTGAAGAATCTTATTTCTTCTGAACTAAGTACAGACTTGTCAGGGAAAATATTTTGCCCATTTCAACTTTGGTTTGATACAATAAAGATTCTTGATCAGGCTGTTTTCTCGCTATTGTAGAACAAAGACTTTTGATTATTATAGGAAGAGTACTAAGTACAATGTGTAGCAAGGCAACATTGAAGTATTGTAGTAACAGGAAGAGCAGAACCTTTGATCACATCACATTCAGTCATATATCTCAATTAATAATATCCCAAATACTGATAGACTCATGCCGCAAAAATAGATGGTTTAGTCTATTACATAACCTTTACATGTTGTATTTATAGTCATTAATCTTAACAGATAATAATCTGACATTTATTACAGTAAAAATTAAGGAAATAAGTGGAGAATAAATAAAACAGGGTATTTATGCTTTGAATATGACATCTGATTTTAGAAAAAACAGTGGATTATTTTTTTTTATGTATGTACCTGAAGGTATAAGTATTATCTTCCTCAACCAAAGCTATCAAATCCAGTAGAAAGTCAAAGGTGGCATGGTTATAGTTGTTGGAAAACTGATGGCTGATAAACAGATCTACTTTTAGCACAGACTATGTGCATGCTCTCAAAACTTATTCTGCCGCATCTACAAGATTAAAGTAATAAAAACCAAGCAAAAACCCTTCAAGAATTAGTTCTGAAGTTTACTGTTGGCATGAATCACAGGATCAGCAGCCAATTTAATGAGTTTACATCTACTTTTCTCTGAGGAAATAGCAGCATCCAGAGGCCAGTTAGGCTCGGCCTAACTGTGTTGCTTGCGGACTGCTGATGAAGAATAGTGCTTTTAAGTATTCTCAGTTTTTATACTATGGTGAAAGAAGCACATAGGATTTAAGATGGCAATATCAGCAGGTTTAGAATGTCTTTGCATAAATGATTTACAGATTTTAACTTTTACTTTCCTCTGAGGTAAGTATAACATTGACAGAGGTGACAGAAATCATTCAGGACAGCTTTGTGACTTTCAGCCTTGCTTCATTAAGGGTCTGCTTATTGACACAAGCACAGTTGAGCAATAGTACATTCAGAACACTGTTTGGTATACATAACCTGTGGGGTCTTCAGGCTGAATCCCATACATAGATGCTGTATAAGATGTATTCTTAGTCTATTAGAGAGCTGTCAGATACACTTGAAAGGTTATTTACAGGTTATCAATACTGACTGTAGATAGAATTGCAATAGACACCACAGAACATAAATGATGTTTGATACTTTCTCCCCAGAGTGGAAGACATTCCAAACATTTAAAAAAAAGGCTAGAAATATCCTATTCTGCATAGAAAAATATCTGAATATTAGCTATATTAACTAAGACACAGTATGGGATTAAAGAATTTAGATAGTGTTTCCCAATGTTTCATTAAGATTACTCCAGGTAAACGAAATTAGCTGAGACATTATGTGATTCCTTTTCTTTGCTTTAGCAGTATTTCATTTTCAGATTATTTTTCTCCAACTTTATATATAAAGTTTATATATGCAACATCTATGAGCTGCATACCTTCTCTGCAAAATACAGTTATCCATAGTACATTTTTGGATACATCTTGGAAAAAATTGTTTTCACTTGTCGAAGACACAGCTTTTGCAGAGTGTGTTTGATTCATTGGAATAAATACTACGGCAATGACAGCGTATGTGTTTTATACTTGCAGAAGTAGGATTCTTTCACACACAGAAGGCCGTGGTGTGAATTTTAGTGCTAGAAAGATAGAACATGAAATAAAATTTCATAAAAATTCATTTAGTGAGAATATTGCGCATGAATTCTTGTCTGTGGACTGTAATAATCATATTTATTTGTATAGTAGTCAATGAAGAAATAGTTTAGTGAACTGTCATGAGAACTGAGGGTCCTGTGTACTAGGCAGGCATGAAATATGACATTTGTTACGATCACTGTAAGCAAGTCACACTAGTCCTAGTCCTCTTACATGGCAGGATGTGTTGGGACATCAGTTATGAGCATGATGCTCTGTAGAACCAAGCCAAGACTTCAGACAAAAGAATTTTGGAATATTGCCCTCACACAACAATTACAATATACAAATGTAGATATGTATTCATATTGATATTACATATCAAATATGATATGTAATCATATTGAACTGATCATGAAATTTTGTCTTTTCAATGAGACCTATTGCTTCCCTTTACGAACTTTTCTCTCATTTATATTTACCTCCATTGTGTAAAGATCTTGGTTAAAACACTATGTAACAGTGTCTAAACAATTAAATATTTTTTGGTGGTGTGTGAGTAAATCATTCTCTGCCTTGTGTAATTAAGATTCATAGAGAGTAGGATTGATGAGTAAATGACAATGGGAGACTGTTTTGGGAAAGAACTAAATGGAGGAAAGAGATTCATGCTAGGGATGTTTCCAATTGATAAATGAATTGTGGAAAAGTCGAGTACAAAAGTTTTTTAGTTGAAAATAATCCTTTATGTATTAAGATATTAAATACCTTGGTGTTGTGTACTTTTTGTACCTGAGTTTGAGAATTTTTGTAGCTATTTTCATTTCTTAAAATATAAGGATAGGTTTGTTGCATGGAGACACAGGCCAGTCTGCCCACATTTAGTTTGCATGAGCCAAATAATACAGATCAAGCGGTAAATAAATGGTAAATCATAACATTCTAACAGGGAGATGAAATACAAGGTTTTATTAAATCATTAATACTCTGTTTACTAATTCATATTGAAATGTTTGAGTTTCTTTCTTTTCAGCTTTAGCTTACTCAAACTTTGCCATTTCAAGATAACCAACACTCACTCTCTTGGTAATTTTTCCACGTCAAGTGCACATTACATCCTAATATTGTCAGTTGAAAAGGGAAAGGAAAAGAATCTAGAAAATCTCTAGAGAATTTAAATTTGAAGAAAACAAGATAAGCAATGTTTGTATAATATCTACATCACAAAATAATTTTAATGAAATTACTGATGTTTATTTTAATAAACAGGTACTCTTACTGAAACCTCTATAGAATCAAATTATTCTCTCTTTTAGCAATATCTAAACCTGCTGTATTTATTTGTCTGTAAAACTGGCTTTTCCTACAGGGAAGGGTTTATGTATAACTAAATTTCAGCCATCTTTGACATACCCCGTACTACTACACATAAAAAAATTCTTTTAGATGTAATATAAACATAGATATTAAATTTGTATGACATTAATGACACCTTCAAAATAATTTTGACCTCTCTCATGCTAAAACACCAAAAGAATGTTGCAATGAGAAGGATATTTACTGCACACATCAGAAGAACTAGAGTTTAAAAAAAAATAGAAATAAGTAGAAATGCAGTAAAATTATTTTTCTAAATATCTTAGGGCTCTTCAGGTGTTATAAATCTATGCCTAATTGCCTCATGGTTATTCAATTTTCTTCTACAAAATAGGATTATCTAGAAGTTTAAAATCTCCAAACCTCAAATAGTTTCTTCTTTCCCAGTCATATTTGTGATCCAGGTAGCCTTTTAGCTTTTAATTCATAAGAAGCAAACAAAAACTGTTTGGAAATTTTCTCAGATTGTTACCACAAAGTAGTACTAATGAAGATGCTTATGCAATCAAAGCTTATGTTAAAAAGTAAGTTTTTATTGTGGCCTTATTTGTTGTTGTTTTTGTCAATTTAGGGCTGTTCAGGTTTTATTTTTTATTTTCTTTAGATTTGTTTGGGGTTTTTTTAATTTTTAAGCCCATATTTTTTAAAGAAAGAAAAATTTAATCAAAATTTAAACATTTTATTTTAAAAATTTTCTTTCTTCATTCATGTTATGAATGTATAAGCTTTGGCTAATAAAACAATCTATTCAAAAAATATTTTCTTAAAATGAACAAAACATTTAATCCCCAATATCCCTAGACTTAATTTAATTTTTTTTTTATTTTCGTTTGCTTGGTATTACATATAGTAATTCTTTTCATTGCAAAATGGAATCAAAACTGTACTAAAGCAAAATATTAGTGTTTTATACTAAGCATGCCATTAATTCTCTCTTTAAGTGAATGCATATGGTACAACATATGATTCAGGTAATTTCTATCTTTTTCTTCTTGAGTAGGTCATCCCAAAATCAACTTTTTATAGACTGCCACTCAGAGATCTCAATGTGGTATCGTTAGATGTTACACCACAAATGCAAATACAACATTTCTTACATTTACATATGAACAGAAAGAAATAAGAGTTCAAAAGAAATATTTTGAGCTAAGTTAAGCCATCTTGTGCATAATATTAAAAAGAAAAAATAATCTACCAAAACCCAAACAAAAACAGTAAACCCAAAACACACAGTCACAGAATATGTGAGGTTGAAAGGGTTCTTTGAAGATCGGCTTGTCCACCTCCCCTCAAAGCAGGATCAGCTACAGCAGGGTCCCAAGGATCATGCCAAATCACTCCTAAATATTTCCAAATATGAAGGCAGGCTACAAATCCTCTGGGGGAAAGGAGTCTCATTGTGTGGTCAGCCTTACAATGAACAAGCTACTTTTTTGACAGAGTTTCTTGAAATTCAATTTTTGCTCTTCACCTCCTTTTTTTTTACAGAAAACCAATGAGAAGAGTCTGGCTCTGTTTCCTTAACTTCCCTCCATGAAATATTTCACAATCTTTTAAATTCCCATAAGCCTAATCTCCATCCAGAACAATTCCAAGTCTCTGAGACTTTTCTGACATCAGAATCTCTAATACATTAAAATTATCAGCAAAAATTTTTAAGAAAGTTCAATGTCTCTTTTAGTAAATGTCTTTTAGTAAATAAAACCCATATAATTTTCAGATACCTTCCAATTATTACAATTAGTGAAATTGCTAGTGCTCCAAAGTTTTAATCATATGTGCCAGGATCAAATCAGCATTAATAGTCAGGTAAAATTACTAATTGTGAATGTATTCCATAGCAAGTATGTCACATATTTAGTTGTACATATATATATAAAAAATTATACAAAAGTATAATATGCAAGTGCATTTAAAAAATTAATCTCGAGGTATTATTTATTGACAATACACACAACTAGATTTTAGTTGTATTTTATTCTGGTGAATCTGAGTGTTTTGTATTCTCATCTGAATGGAACTTTCCACAAACTTTTATATAATTAAAAGCAAAATTCATTATTCTGCAATGCCATGAGGTATGGATGAACATAGAAATTTTCCATCAGAATTTCTGTTTGAAATTGGAAAGTTGTATTTTGGTAAATAATAACTCAAAAAAGGGTGAAATGTCCCTGTCTGTGGGGGCAATATAGCTGTTATCAGTACCACACACTAACAAATGACAAGCTACTGGTTTAATATGTCTGACATGAATCAAGACAGTTCAGATTTTATTTTGAATTTATCAGCAATGTCAGTTATATTACAAAATAATACTTTGGAAATGCACAATAAAATGGACTTAATTACATAATTTTTCTCATAAAATATAGTTCAAAAGATTTTTAAATCTTTCTAACACTGTGTTTGTTATGAAGCTACTGTTTAATTAAGGAAGATGTATTGCACTTGTATTTTTTTACTCCACCTATATTATTCTCCATTTTATTTTTTTGGTTATGTCTTCTCCCTTTTGATGAAGTATGTGCATTACATGAACAATTCATCTTCCCTGTTTTCCAGTAGACAAGAAAAATTGCCCCAGAGTAATCACTGCAAAATTACTACTGTTTATTAAACCATTTAAATTATTCTCTATAATTACTTATATCTCTTTGTTTCCTCCCCAGATTTATACCTATTGCGCTTTGTTGAGCAACACTGAAAAACAGCCTGTAACACTTGACTGCTTTCCACATAAGCAGGTTTTCATTTCACTAAAACTGACCTTTAATCTGGTCATGACAACCATCCTGCCCAATTAAAATTCACCCAGAGTGGATTTTGATGTTCCTTCTTCTTCTTCTTCTCTGGAGATCTTGTAACTAATATTTCCTTGTCTTTTTTAATTTTTCAGCAATTCTTTGAATGCTTACCTTTATGTTTTTAATTTCTTCTTGTTAGTCTTTTGTACAAATTTTTTTCTACTTCATCAGCCCCATCAAGTGGCTGCCACTTCACTTATATATCCCTATAGATTATTCCACCAAATTCTTTCTCCTCATTTATCTTGCTTGCTTTTCATACATTTTCATATTTTTCAGATTTAGTAGCTTCTCCAGATGAGCTCTCTTCAGTTTCCCCTAGTATGAAACCAAAGTTCTCATTAGGTAGCTACTCACATACACTCTCAGAATTCACCCTGTGATTCATTCAGAAAAAAAAAAAAATCAATATTAACTTTTTCTTTACTTCTTGGCATTGTGTGATTCAAAGTAAGCACTCTGAAAAATTTGGAATTTTACTTACTGTAAAGTCTGAATTACTGTGGCTTTTACTCTCCATTGCCACCAGATATGTGATATATCAAGAATGGATTTGCATTCAGAAAAAAAGAATGCTGAAATTAGTATTGTTTTATTCTGTACACTCATAAATCTCACAGCAAAGGGAAGCCCTGGGGCCACCCTTCAGGGCATCAGCAGGGAAGACCCAGCCCTAGCAGGTCATCTACTCCTGCTTGAGGCTTCAGGTGTTTTTACCAAAGAGATTTTGCATTATCTGTGGAATAAACATTCAATGATGAACCAATTTATGGATATACCAAATTCAGGCACTAAATATTTCTTATTTTATACTTATTCCACACATCTGTGCATAGCACTATTATCTGGGTTTTGTCTATATGTTTGCCAAGCCCTCGAGCAGTTGGGCATCCATCTGTGAACATTTTGCTAGAGAGGTGAGTTAAGCAGTCAACATGACCTACTCCTTTTCATCTTTTTTCTTCAGCTCTTTGTCTGTAGTCATTAACATTTGCTTACTAATTTTTCTGATTCTTCTCCAGTAAATTATAAATTAAATAATAACTTTGAAAATGTCAGGGATGCTCTGAACATTTAATTCCCCCTCTTTAATCTGTTGTTTAAAATTGAGGTCATGTTTTTTGGCAGAAAGATAGAATGTTTTATTGTCATCTACGAAGTTCACCTCCTTCTGTCCTCAAATTCATCTACTACGGTTTTCATACCTTAAAATAATCTATTATGTTAAAGACATTAGGTTTTATTTTTTACACATGTTTTCATGGGCTTTGAATTCTGCCATTTTGAATTTTAACAACTTAGACAGAGTGGAGGAAAATATAAATGTCTCCAAAAATAAATTCTTTCCAACTGTAGAGCTTCTTTCTACACATGCACAAAAAATACTTCATAAGACTCCAAACCAGCCTGAATGCCCCTTACATAGGCACATATGAATACTTATCTTCATGCATGACTTCATCCCTTCTTTTTTCCTTCTTTCATAAAGAATAACAAAAGAAGTTACTACAATACATGTACAAGTATTTTGAAGGTATGTTTGGGTTTCGGTGTGTTTTTTTCAAATTTAACATACATTGTGATCTGTTTTGTAATAATAGAATATATCACCTTACTATGCTGTAAACTGAAAGATGAACATTTTTCCTGTGACAAAACTTGTCCCATCTATTTCTCATAAAATTTTCAGAAAATCTTGAAAACTTTCTAAATACCAGTGTTAAATGTGATAGATCATCTTTAAATCATTTTTTTTTCTGTTTGAAATTGAATATTTTTTTGCACTGTTGATGCTACACAAATGCAATCTACAAACATGAAATATCAGGAAAAAGTAATGTCCATTAAATTGTCCAGAGTTAATTACAAAAGAATTTGGAACAGCCGTCTTGATCTAAAAGGTGTCTGGTTGAAAATTGCATAGTGTAATATAACGACATGATAAAATATTACAACTATTACTATATATATAACTATATAACAACTATTATTAATATTAATTATTATTAATATTATATAAATTATTATATTAATATTATATTATTAATATTATTAATTATACTTCTTTAAAGAATAGAAAATTTGACAAATAAATAAAAAATAGAAAATAAGCAAATAGAAGATACATAGCATTTCAGTGTCCAGTTTTATCAAATATATTGTCATCTGTTTTATGACAGATAATACAGAATCTGTTTATTGTTTTCATCCTAATATTATTTAGACATTAAATAATATTTTATTCTCTTAGTTTGAAACTACTCTGTGCAACAAAGTACCATGAAAATGACTGCAATACTTCCACTGTAACTAGTCATTTCTTAGGACCTGCAAATTTCTTGGAATCCATGAAAAACTTAAGATGTCAACTGTTGTTAGCATGCTCTGATTCCCTGACTTCTACTTTTGTTGCAGGGTTTATAGCAAGGAAAACTAAGTTTTTTCCTGGTTACTGAACAAAGTGGTAATCAGTGGGTTTGGACCGTCTGAATTTTAGTATTTCAAAATCATTTCAGAATTATTTTATTCTTATATTGGAATGGAAAATTCATTAATATGTTCCTACATTCTTTTCTAAGTGTGTTTTTACTATCAATGCAACATATAATAGGTCTGTTCTATAATTTTCTTGGGAATCTAGTCTATATTCAGTCCACACTCTTCATTCTAACAGAACTTCATTTTACTTTGGCTTGTGAGAGTATTCATCCCATTTTCAGTTCTAAGAAAACTTGGATATTAAGATGCAATTTCTATTACCTTTGTCTATAACTATAGGAGAAGCTAGTATACCTATAAAATAGTAATGCTTCATTTTGATCCACTGCTTCTATTACTCCATTCAGGAAGTATCACCTCACAATGCAGATTGCAGTTTTGTATTTCCGAAAGAAATATGCATCGCTACTATCGCAAAATCAAAATTAAGGGAAAAAAAAAATATATATAGAGCATATAGAGCATATTAGATAAAAAGAAACTAGAGGGTGTGTGATGAAGTGCTGTAGTTTTAGGTACATTTTTATTAGCCATTTTCAAATATTACCTCCAAGTACTAAGAGATTGTTTTTCAGTTCACAAAGGATGTTATACTGCAAGGAACATTACTGAATTCAATGATGTCTTTATATGCAGAAGAATGTCCTACATCCCTGTGACTTCATTTGATTCTGATCATCATATTACTAAAAAAAAGTACGATTGTAGAGAAAGGAGAGGCAGTTCACTAGTAGTAAAATGGTTAAGATAATTTTGAGAAATCTTGAGAAATAATGAAAAATATTTATATAGATATTACTTGGCTGAAAAATTGAGAACTACATGAGCAGATGTGGTTCAGCTGTCCAATCATTTTTTTTAAAAAAAATAGAGTGAATAATGTAATTATACTTTTTATTCTCTTTTGAAATATAAAGCATGGTATGCCATTTAATTGATGGGCAGTGATATACTTTGAATGCAAAAAAAGCAATATAGCTTTTTCATTGTGTATATTGTTTTGCTGTCCTCCAGTTATCAGTACTGTTTTTACATCTTCAGTCACTCTCACATATATCCTTGTAGAGTGCTACTTTTCTATTTACTTTTTTATTTATTATTTATTTATTTATTTTTTAAGAAAAAAAAAAGAAAATGCTCCTTAAAAGTCAAGACATTTTCACAGTGTTTTACAAGAGTGGAAATATAGTGGTTAGACAGTCACACAGGTTCTGTCAATGTTTCATGTGTAACTCTGCTGATCTATACTAGCTGCTTAAATAAATACATTCTTCATATGTTTATAATATCTTTTATAACAATTTTTTGAAATCTCTTGAATCATCCAACCAAGTCTGAACTTATTCTGCAGCAGGGCCCTTTTATATAAATATTTGATTTTCTTCAGTACTTTTCTGTACTGAAGAATCAAACATTCACTGTCTCCAGAAGGGTTCAAGAGGTGTCCGGATATGACACTTGAGAATATGGTTTAGGGGTGATTTTGCTGGTGTTTAGGCTGGTGATTCTGTGATTCTGTGATCCCCTTTCCTTTATGTTTTGAAGTTCATAAATGAGAATTATTTGTGAAAATTACTTTAATGGTAGGTTTTAATGATCAGGGAAAAAATTTCTACAATTCTACATCAGTAAAAATCTGAGTAAAAAGAAGAGCAGCTTGGGATTTTTATTGACTTAGATGAATATGGATTTGTGCTCCTTGTGTTAAGCTGCTTCAGAGAAGCAAAATTAACAGATGAATACTATTATTATGAACACGGTAATGTGTCATTAAAAAGAGCATACTTAAATTAGGAAAGTTTGTAACACCAAGAAGTTTAAAAAATTATAGCATGTGATTTTCCATTTTGTGGTCTTCAGGGGGAATCAGCCCTAAATTTAGATTTAATACTAAGCTGATATTTATGTATCTAGAAGATTGATGTCCAAATCTGATAAAGTTACTTAATGATATTTCTATTGCTAAAGGGCAAAAATCGCTTCTTGTACAAAATAATCTAATTGACTGGGCTGTGCTTAAGATGGAATGAATTTCCTTTTCATTGTATTTATTTCTCTCCAGAGATCATAATAAAGATTTTGAGTCACTATCTCAGACTCTGAGATCCAACTTGAAGGTATTTTGTTTAAGGCAGATGAATCATGCATCTTTTTAGCAGGAAAAAAAACAAGTTAACAGTGAAGGTGCTCAGTACTTTGAGAAAATCAGTCAGATAGTTATTTACAGACAAAAATTTAGTTCCGAGTTTCTATCATTGCAAATGTCCCAGTGTAAATTATTTCGGCCAAGATTTAGGTCACAGATTTTCAAGTTACATTTACTTAGGAAGGAAATATTTTGTATTTCTTAGGTATAGTACGCTAGCTATATTATTATATGAAAGGAGGGATAATAGACTGGCTTTACTTACTGTGAACTGCAGGTTTTTTTACACATCAAAATCTTGATTTTTTTTTCCTTAAGAAGTTATTTTGTAGTCAAAAATTTCACATATTCTTATAAATAATAGATTTAAATATTTTCTTTCAATCAGTTCTGAGATTTGCAATTGGATACAAGTATCTGACAAGGCCTTTTTTATTCACAGTAATGCAAGAGGCATAAAACTTTTATTCCACCAAGGTCATGCCATATTTATTACTTAGATTCATGTTATACATCTGAATTACAAAATATAGCAGAAATAACCACAAAATATAAAATAATTGCTGTTACATAAAATGTGTGTTTCAAACCGATATCTAGAAACTTCAACAACACAGTAAGAGATTAAATACCTTTATTATTCTTTTCATAGATTTTATTAAAAGAAAAAAAAAAGAAAAAAAAATATTGTGGTTTGAATGGAAGAGGAGAGAAAATATTTTCTACTCTATTTCTTTTAAAAATATAAATATGAAATATGAAGGAGAAGATTACCAGGTCTGCTTCCTGAGAAAAGAACACAATTCTTGCTCTATTAAAATATTATTTAGAAAAAGAAAATATTCAACAAGACATGTAAATGTACTATGAAATTTTAATTCTTCTTTCTCCTTCTTAAGGTTATGTGGAAATATTGCAGTCATCTGAGTATTGTGTTCCTGTGACCTATCATTCATGTCAAAAAGACAAAACATGATAATGTGCAACTGGCATCCAGGCTGAATGTAAATTCTATTGAGAGCTTTTGTCTTTCTTCAGGTCATTGAAATATTCAATATTCCTTAATATATTTCACTTAGGAATAGACTTGAACTAGAAATCACAGGCTAAAATCACGATTCATGAACTTCTATCAAAATTCATGAAACAGTTGTTTTCATTGTCTCCTGACTTAACAGTTTCAAAAATAGGCTTCTGTTTTGCAGTCTCACTCTTTATGCATTAGAAAATACTTTTTTCTTTTTAGTAATTGTACTGTCCCTGTATTCCCACTTCATTTGAAACTGGGGATGTCTGTTATTTCAATAAATTAGAATGGGGTTTGAGTCTCCTTATATATAATTTGAACTATTGATACTATGAGAAGAAATTTGCCTGCAAATGTAGCTGAATTCAGAATGCAGGTATAGGGCCTAAATGTAGTTTCTGTTTCTGTAATATTTCAGGGCAATTTGGTTTGTGTAATCCCCTAGGACCCCTTTAGATCATTGGAAAGATCTACAAGCATAAAATATCCAAAGGGGTAAATTCTAGTGTGAAAGAACAAGTTTGTTTCAGGGAACACCCAACTAGTGGGTCTTTATCTGAGTTACTCTCTCTACTGACAATCAGCTGAAGGCTATGGACACAATGTTATCGTATTTCTTGGAGAGATTGTTTTCCGCGGGGAAGTTAAAAAAAATAAAAATAAAAAAAAATGAGAGGTGATTCAGCTTTGGGACCAGGTAGCTTGTAGCTTCAGATTCTACTCTTTCAGGGTTGCATCTGTGGGTCAAAATGCCACAAAGGGAAAAGTTGTGTAAGAATTGTGGCCTGAAAGTAGACAATGTTTTTAATACTGTTTCATGATTGTAAGGCCTTTAGCTTCTGTACTGTTCCTCTTCAAGTACAGTAGACAGTTCCAAGTTTTTCCCTTCCTATTTTTTTATTTCATGAATTACATAAAATGAAAAACTTTAAGGCGTCATGAACATCAGTGAATTAAATGGAATAAAACTTCCATAAGGAAACCCTACATCAGGGTTGATGAGATAGATTATGCCAGAATTTGATAGGTGAACCGATGGAACTCCTCAATCCATAATCTGTTGGTGAAGGAGGAAAAAGTTAAAATAAGTAAGTTTTAATTTCAAGTACTATATATTTAGTTGTCCCATTTTCCAACACACAAAAATATGTTCATTGTATACAACATCTCTGGTAGTCACTAAATTTCCTGTCTTGGGACCAGTTTAGAAAAATCCGTACAGAGAAATATTTTGCTTTCAATGGACTTTGATGATGTACTCCTGGTCTGAATTCAGTAATCTGTAAAATATACTTGGTTTCAAAGTTCTGGTGCTTCAATTCTCTGATGGTGCAACATGCCATCTTTTGCCAGCTTTCAATTTGAGAAATATCAGTAAAACAAATCTTAAATCTTCAGAATGTTGTCAGAGTTAGCTGAATAAGAATCTTATAGAGGAATGATGCAAGTCAATAAAAGCTTCTGTAACATTAGGAATGTGTCTGAAGGTGGTGTTTGTATTATCGGAACCCCATCAGTTTCTGAGTCCAGCATGTGCTCCAGCAATGGCCAGACTTCAGATTTTGGACTCAAACTCCCTTGTTGGAGCCAACCTGAAGCCACAGTAGCTGTGAGAAGTCTCTGATTTGGACACTAAGGCACAAAAAGTTATGTACCTTACCACTGTGCACTAAGTTTCAGCCAATAGACCTTTTTCTTCAATACAGAAATGTATTTAAATTGTACAACATCAATTTTTAAGCACTAATGAATGATTCTTCTGCTTGGTTTAGAGTTTTTTTTTCTTCTGCTAAATTTATATACTCTGGCTTTTGGACATGCCATGCATTTAAGCAGGCAAAGTGCAACATAATTTCTACATTTCTCTTTTCACTGGTGAACACAGACCATGAGTTTATTCTTGCTGCGTATTTATTGCAGGTTCTGAATCATGCTAGAAATTTGCATTTTGCTCCTTTCATTTATAAATGTATTATAATTTTTTTTCCAGAAAAAAAATAGCTATAATTTTATGATGATCATGATTCTTTTTAGTTTATAATTTGTGGTTCTCATAGTATTAGCTTTGGAGAGCAACAGGATATGAAATTAATATCCAACTTTCTCTTGCAAAAGATAGAATGGAGGAAGCACTGACATTTTCATTTGATATCAACATTCGTAACATAAATGTACAGTACAGGAATATTAGCTATCTTGCTGTTGTTTTTGTGAAATTTTTGTAATTACAAGGGAAACATGATGCATTACTGGGATATTTTAAAACACTTTTGCTAATTACATATTTATACACAGTGATTTCTGTATCCCTTAGGTTTTAATTAGTTTCTCTGCTATTGAAAGTTTTTAATAAGATACTGAACTTGCTGAAGCTTCTACTGGATATGATTTTGTAAGTAAATGTTTGACCTTTTTTTCTTCCCAGAAAAGTAAGAACAAGCATATATAGATAAGCATCTCTCTTTCTCTACTTTGTTGTTTATTTTGCAGAAGGATAGTTTGGAGGTGATTTCCAATGGGTCCAGTACTGTTCTGAAATCAGTTCAAGAGAATTCTGATAGTCCCACACAGTTGATAGTATGCAATTGTTTTCCTGTAATGCAGATTTACATTTCCATACGAGAAATCTATCAATGAGATGGTATTTCTCCTGTCACATCTGGTTGAAACTGAGAAATCAGCGACAAGATTTAATGCACTGCTGTGCAATTGCCAGAAGAAAAAATTTAAAAGGAAATGTTTTTCCCTATTATCTCCCACAGCTATAGCTATGCTCTTCATCTCATTTTTATCTCAAATCACAAAAGATGTTATTTTAAATTCAGGATGTTAGATATAAAAAAGAAGAAAGAGAAATATAGAAAAGACAAAGAAAGCAGAAAGATGGAAAATAAATCAGTAAGAAAAGAAAAGTAGAGAAGGAAAAGGAAATAGAAAAAGAAAAAAGAAAGAAAGAGAGAAAGAGAAAGAGAAAGAGAAAGAGAAAGAGAAAGAGAAAGAGAAAGAGAAAGAGAAAGAGAAAGAGGAAGAGGAAGAGGAAGAGGAAGAGGAAGAGGAAGAGGAAGAGGAAGAGGAAGAGGAAGAGGAAGAGGAAGAAAAAGAAAAGAAAAAGAAAAAGAAAAAGAAAAAGAAAAAGAAAAGAAAAAGAAAAAGAAAAAGAAAAAGAAAAAGAAAAAGAAAAAGAAAAAGAAAAAGAAAAAAGAAAAAGAAAAAGAGAAAAAGAAAAAGAATAATAGAAAAAGAGAAAAAGAAAAAGAAAAAAGAAAAAAGGGAAGTAAAAAAAAGGAAGAGGAAAGGGAAGAGGAAGCGAAAAGGAAGAGAAGTTACTGATTATGGTGTTGTAAGGCATTTTTTCAGCATGAGAATTGATTCATTTCTGCTCTTCCTCCCACCTCCAGCAATCTTTTCTGTTTCATTGACACAATTTGCTGTCCCTTAGCTGCAAACAAAGATATTAATAGCAACATAAAGTTGTTTATTGAAATTATATGAGCATATCCTATTTAAAAAAAAAAAAAAATTACCTTTAACCTGAGTTAATTCAGTGGTTCAGTTAAGCGTGGTCCATAAAAACACATACACTAAGACCACTAAAACTGACTTGGTAAAGGAGCACTGAAATTGTCTTCTCTATGCAAGAATTTCTCAGTCTGTTTTAATTGTGGTCTCACTCATTTTTCCTCTCCTCACTCCATATAGTAACTTAACCCTTTCTTAAATATTTTTTTTTTCTCTCTCTGAGGGACCACCAGCTTGTCTAATGTGTTCAGTAGTGTTCCATGATATGCTCATTGTTGAGCTGCCTGAAGCCTACTGTGTCTGGCCTGGGGAAGTTCCTGGCATCCTCTCACAGAAGCAATACTTGCTACCAACCCATAACTCCTTCAGGAAATGGTTTGCACCAACTGTTTTATTTTTTAGCTGGCTACTGAGAAGTCATAGGCCAAGGTGTGTATGTTTGGATCCTTGAATATCAGAAATATGTAGGAATGTATCATTTTACTTGCATCACCTATAAAGTAAGATTGATCTAACATGAGTAATTAAATTTTCAGGCCTCTTATTTCAACTGCTTGAGCTCTCCACTGAATCCTAAGAGAGCCATTTGAGGGTATAAACAATCCAAGAATTCTACCAAAGTCACCTTAACAGGTGACTACTGTTAGGATAAAATAAGTTCATCCATTCTCCCCTTATGTTAAAATATCTTCTTCAAATTAAATTATGTCCTCTTTACAGAGCTCTTTTTTTTTTTCCTCTTAGAATAAGAAAATGTATCTGAGAGAATACACGTATTATTTTGTGGATTTTGATCATTGTTGGTAATAATTAATAACAACAGGAATTTTTGGGGAGAAACATTTGATATTGAGTTGTATAATGTGCAATAAATGCATTACTGACCACACATACACCTCTTATTGCAAATTTACTACTGGGACAGAATATCTGAATGTACTCTTGAGTGCATCATTTTTAGCTATGTACCATTAAGAGGTCTCTTTTCAAAATGCAATCTTTAAGTTTTTTCTCTGAGCTTCACAGCTCTCTCTAAATGATGTCACTTCATTCACCAAAATGAAATTGCAATATTTTTTCTTTTCAAATATAAATCTCAGATAAATTTGACTGTGTTTCTTTTCTTTTTTCCCCCTTTTCTTTCCTTTTTTTTCCCCTAGTAATGCTAAGGTGGAAAATAACTAAAGCTCTCAGCTAATTTAATTTCAGAACAGCATAACATTTCTCTGTTTCATTAATAATTCTTCTGGGTATACATTTCTTATCTTTTATTAATCACAAATAACTTTCTTACATTTACAACTTTGTAATAGGTCTCCAAGTAATATATGCAGGTAAATTTGAAAATTGGTACTGAACCACAAAAAAGCTGTGCATTTAAAAACTACTGAATACCCAGCTTCTTCATTCTCAGTGTTTGGTGTCCTCCTCTGCAAATTATTATGTATTTTGCACATGACATATACAGTGGTACAGAGATTAAAACTTAGCATTCGAGTCAGCCAAGTGAGACATATCTTGTTAAACAGTGTTTCTGGAATAAAAATTAATTTTTAGGAAAACATTTATGCATGTAAAGCCAAATTTCTGAATCAAAATTCATCCATATTCTGTTTTCCTGTAAAGGACAACATTGTAAAGGAAACCTCATTGATTTTTTGGTTTTGGCAATAACACAAACCACAAATGGAGCTGATAATTCTTAAGTGTACCTTGGGAGTTACGTGTGGTGTATTCCTTTTGCAGTACGTAATTAATTATTGTCAGAATAATTGATCAGGATTCTGGTTTAATTTCTATATGGATCTTTTTTGTTTATACATATTCCTTAAAGAGTCAAAATCAAACTTCTTAAGCATTAGCTGAAATGTTCAGTTTATTTCAGACTCCCCAGAGGGAGCAGGGGAAGTTATAATTTATTGTAGGTGACACACAAGGAGAATACTATTAATTTATTTTAATTTTAGTTATCTTAGAGTTATGCAGATTGTCTCGCTGTGTAAGTTCCTTCCTTGGGAGAGACAAGTACCTCCAGAGGTTTTTAGCCAATCACCTGAAATACCTGGTGCAGAAATCTCTTTATGATGACTTGCTTTTTACATACACCTAGATATACACATTATTCTCAAGCATCTGATGAAGTCTGCCAAAGAGAAACTATGAGGAGGCAGGTCACATTGCATTTGTTGCTATCATTGTATTTGAAAATGTTTTAGCCAGAGCAATAAAACTAATTTTTCCTTTTTTTTTTTTTTTTTTCCCCTGAATGAACATTACTCTTAATTAAAATTTAAATAAGAATAAGTTATGGATTGCCTCTGCTCTCTAGAAATAACAAAAACAAAAAAAAACCCAAAAAAAACCCGAAAAAGAATGAGAAAAAGAGAAACTGAACAGGCCACAAATATTTTTCTTACAGTCAGGTGTTCCTTCAATAAACCAGAGAACATACATTAAGAAGAAATAACCCATGTTTCTTCATTCCACCGTCCAAAACATTAAATATAGTTTTTTTCATATCTGAAGAGCATTTATCAACATTTCTTTCAAAGATCATAAAGAGTAGAGACTCCCTAAACCACTTACTGATTTATTTGCTAATCTTCATGCTTTGATTTTTCATCCCTCATTTCCTATCATAAATTTTGGCATCTCCAGCAGAAGCATATTTTAATGAACCAATTTATGCAAGCAGTTTAAAATAAGTACTGTGCTATGAACTTAATACATAGTGTAGCTTTTCACTTAATGGCTTCTGGGAATGTCATTACTTCCCCCTGATGCAACTGAGTTTAATATGCAGTCAAATGACTAGCACAACATTTTTTCAGTGAATAGACTAGACACATGCATCTCATTCTTCTCCTTAATAAACCTTGGCATTTTTCCATATTTGATACTTTTAATTCTCTAAGACCAATAAAATTATTTATTTTAAATATCTACCCTCTGTATTGAAACCTGAATCCTTCTTTTCTTCATAGTGAAAAGAAATACTTCTGATTTGTTTAGCTTTTTCACCTTGACAGGAATATATTGAACATCTTGCCAGGTTTATTTTCATTTGTATTTGGCACTGGTGAATTAATGTAGTAAAAAACTCGGAGCAGAACCTAGACATGAAGAGATGATAAAGAAGTGAATAAAAACAACTAAATTATACTCTTGTCAATGTAAGGTAGTGAAAATATGAAGTGGCAGGCATAGACCACTATGCTAGTTGTTGCATATCATTTCTTGCAGGTAATGCATAATGTTAAAATCCTATCAAAAATTCCCCCCCCCATTTACTTAAACAGGCTAAATACAAGGGTAAGGATTCTGATCAGCTTGGTTTTTTGTTCATTTATTTGTTTGTTTGTTTTTTAACCTGTTTCACACCATACACACCCACGACCTAACTAACATTTTACGTGTTGTCTGTTGCAGTTTCTTTCACCAATTCAGTAGGTTAACCTCAATCAGCTGCCAGATCCTCAAATCCAACCACAGGCCTACTCCTTTTCAACAGGATGAGAGAAGTAGATGAAAATGTTCATGGAGTCACATAAAGGTAGAAAGATCACTTACCAATTTCCATCACAGGCAAGACAGATTTGACTTGAGGAGAAAAAAAAAAAAAAAGATTTATTGCCAATTAACATAAAGTTGGATGGTGAGAAAAAAAAGACAAAAAGCTAAAACACCTTCCTTTCACTGTCAACCTTTTTACACAGATGGAACTTCACTCATTCATTCCCATGTCCTCCATCTCCTTCCCTGTTTTTGCTGCTTCCCAAGCAGCACATGAAGGATGAGAGATGATGGATTATGCTGAGTTTGTAACACTTCCTCTCTGTCTTTCCTTCCTCCTCATATTTTTCCCTTGCTCTGGGGTGGCTCCTTCCCACAGATTGCAGTCCTTTGGATGAGTCCACTCCATCATGGATTCTCAGCATGGACTGCAGTTACCGTCAGAAATTTGCACCAGAATGGGCCCTTCATGGACTGCAGTGTGGTTATTGATTTCAGTGTGATACTCTCCATGTATTGGAAGGAAATACCTGCTCCACTTTGGTCCTCTCCATGGGCTGCTGGAGAGTGTCTACATTTCTTGGAGCCCCTCCTCCCCCTCCTTCTTCTCTTACCTTGCTGTTCATAGGGTTCTTTCTCTTACTGCTGGAGAGCATCTTTTTTTTTTTTTTTTTTTTTTTTTTGTTGCCTTATAATAAAATGTACCACCTTGACTGTGACATTAAGTTGTGCCATGCATTGGTGCCCTCTGGAACCACCTGTGTTCAGTACTGGGCACATACTGACCTCTTCTCAAAACACCTACTCCTGCAGCTCTCCCCAGTTACTAAAACCTTGCAACATAATGTAAACCAAATACATTAAAATATTGACAATTTTTTATCACAGAAGAAAATGCTCTCTATACAATTGCAAACCTGTACTGGAACAGTGTTCAGTGCTACCAAATAGTGTATTTGGAAAAACTAATTTTAGCTTTCAGTATTGACCACACTCCACAAGCCTTACCCCAACCTCATGGTCACTAAAGACCACTGAAGAGAGAAAGAAGGTAACCCAGAATGTTGGTCCTATAAAACCTCTGAAAACTGTGCACTTCTAATGAAGAGAAAGAAAACCAAGTAATACAGACGCAGGTGGTACAGATCTTTCAGGCATGTGCAGAAGAAAGATAAGCTTTGACTTAATGAAATTCAAAGGTTATTCTTAAAATAATAAGGCTAAATAAATTCTAATTCATTAGACAAAAAAAAAACATTATTTTTTTAAAACACATCTGATAGATTCAGGCATATTTATGAGAACACTGTACATTGTATGACATCAATAATAATTTCCTGGTGAAAGCACCCAGAGATGTCATTTAATAAGTTAATGTGAAAAATATGCAACTTAGATAACTATACAAATAAGATCAAAGAAATAACCAAAATTTTTATATATAATATTTTCTATATTTTCTGTGATGTGCTCTCTTCATCTGTATCTGTCACAGGTCATGGACTCTTAGTCTTTACAGTGCTACAATTTCCTTTATAAATGTAAAATCTTTATTTGAACATAAGTAGAAACTCCCTGATGTTTAACCTTTAATTCATTGCTCTTTTCATTTCAGTCACCTAGCAAATAGAGTAGACATTTTTGTTCTACTGCTGAGTAAAGCATACTTTCTGACATATAAAACTTGTTTTTTTCAAGTTTCTCCATTAGTGGTCTGAATCTAATAACCATGTATAACAATATATGTATAACAATAACATTGACTCATTGCACTTCCTTAAATATCAGATCTGTCAGCCTGATTCTTTGCAATATATAATTTTGCAAGAAAGGAAACGTGACACAAGTATTTGCAGTTGGCAGCTCAAATTTCCTCACTGTTAAATAAATACATTGCCTTCTAGAGAAGAAAATAATTGTAATTGGTATTATTTCTTAGGTAGAAAGTAATGTAATTGCACTAACTTTTAGAATTAGAATTAGAATTAGAATTAGAATTAGAATTAGAATTAGAATTAGAATTAGAATAGGATAAACTGCATAACCCCATTCCAATACATTTTTTTTTTTACAGATTTTTTATGGGAGTTACAAGTCCTGTCCAATAAAGGACTGAATTAAGTGTCCAGAATGTTGTTCTAAATTTAAAAGTATTGTCAAATTTTTCTTATATATTACTACTGAAGAATTAATTCTCTTACAATGGGTCAATACTTCCACATATCCTAATGCTCAGTAAAATGCCAAATAAAATTAATAGAAGGTAGGGGATTATTATTATTGAAGCAGTAGTAGTAGTAGTAGCAGTAATGGTAATCATCATTATATCATCATTGTCATTATTATTATTATCACTCGTATTGTTATTAGATGAAGAATGAATTCACTTAGATGACGTATCTAAGATAAGGAACCATTGTAGGTTCTAAGGTTTTCCTGTTTACCATGTGGACAATTTAACTCCCATAGAATATTTTTTTTCTCAGACCATAACTATGATTTTTCATATGTCACCAAAAAAAAAAATATACTGAATGAACAAATAAAGAAATATAAAATCATTGAAGAATGCAATCTAGTCTACCCTCCCCTACAATGGCCAGGAAAATCAACTAGACCAGGTTGCTCAAAGCTCCATCCAACCTGGCCTTGAAAACTTCCAATAATAGGGCATCCACAACTTCTCTGAGATAGCTGTTCCAGTGTTTCATCATACTCATGGTAAAATTTCTTATGTCTAGTCTCAATCAACCCTCTTTGAGTTTCAATCCATTGTCCTTTATCCTACCACTATTGGTCCCTCTAAAATCTTTCCCCATCATTCTTATAAACCCACTTTAGGCACTAGAAGGTCTCCCTGGAGCTCTCTCTTCTTCATCTTTAGTAAGCCAAATTTTCTCAACCTTTCTTCACAGGTGGATTACTAGAGGATGTGCTGGCACCCTGTGTATAGAGAAGGAGTCTGGCAGATGGAAGCTACAGAAGTCAAGGTCTCTACATGCCTTGAATTTACACTCTGATTTTTAATGTAAGCTGAAGCCTGTACCAATGCATCTGTTTTCTTCTTGTTTTCAGATGGATCAATAGATAGACAGGTAGATAATAGACAGACAGACAAAACATCTATTTTATGTGCAAATCCCATCTCCATTTTGCTGTCATTTATGTCTTAAGCAAAGTAAAACTGAGTCATAGTTTCTTAGTCTTTATTGGTTTGAAGAAAAATCTTGAAAGCAAATCCTACTTGTCAGAAAATCAAAGACTTGAGGAATATCAGAAAATAATTTTACCCTCTATGCAGAATGAGATGTATAATTTTCAATAGCACATAGTGCTGTCATACAAATGTTTGAGAAGTGTAAACTTATAATGATCAGTGAAAAAAGAGAAATACCTTCCATTAAAAAGACAATGTTGATCATTGTCAGATACAAGATATTCTGCCAAAATGTTGCTATTTCTACTGAAAAGTTTTCAAAGTTGTTGGTACTTTTATTCATGTGTCTGCTTAAATTGTCTCCAGTCTTTAGTCAAGGGATGGATGATCTGTTGGTGAAAAGCAGTCAAAAAAACATGCAAACACCAGCTATAATTGTGATCTTTTTTCAACTTGGATCAATTTGGCATGCAATGTTATGTCCTTTGGAAGAACTGCAAACAGTTGTACATCTAACTTTCCCTTTTATAATGGAGAACATTTTCGCACTTACTAAGACAAAATTTTCATTTGTATCCTGAAACAAGGGAGAGCTGACAAAGTGTCAGCAAAAAAAGACAATGATAAAATTATAAAATAAATATAATTACATCTGGCAGCACATGAAAGGAAATAAAGGATTAAAAAATAAATCAGGATAAGATGAAAAACTGGGGTTCATCAAGAACTGCACGAAAAGTGTTTAGTGCTAGCTAAGTGTTAGTCGACTTAATGATACTGGAAAACAAATGGCAGATTTAATTAATTAAGGATTGAATTAGCAAGGATGCTTAACTTGAAAAAGAAGATAATTATCTATTTTGAGAGAGTGTTTTACAAAGAATTTAGATAAATACAAAAAGAATAAGAGGAAAAAATTTCTATGTAATTTTCTTAGGTTCAGAAAACCAAAAACTAAAGGATCAAAATATGGAGAGATTCCATCTTGTAAGATAATTATCATAAAGAAGAAGACTGTCAATCTTTTTCATCCACTGGTAAGCAACAAGAAAATCCCTTAATATGCAGCACAGGATATCAAGGTATTAGGACTCTATTTCCCCACTTTCACAATACGTAATTAAAATATTGAGATGAGCAAAAGATTAAAAACTTACATAAGTTAATTTAAGAGGTTAATGTTTCTTATAACCATATTGAACTAAAAAGTTAATTATATGGATTAGGATTCAAAAATGGCTGTTTATATATGCACTTATTGTTGGCTATATTTCCCTGAATTTCAGCTGTCTAGAAGGTAATACTGTAAGAGAATTGCATAGAATTTCTTGAGGCTAAGTGAAGGAAAAAAACAAGAAACTATCTTTAGATGGGCTAAATTAGCTTCAGAAGTGAAGTTTTTGTCTCAGTTACCTAAAGACAACTGCTTCTTTTGTGAGATTGATTTTGTTTGCCTCTTTGTTTATTTTTAATTGTAGTATTTCTTAGTATACAGATTAATATTATAGAACAAATGGAAGGCAAAGTAATTTTAAAATTTGTGGTTTTCCACTTCTCAGACCTTTTAAACTGGTAAGTTTCGAAATATCTTCATTTAGGTTTGATCACAGGGTCCTGCTGTAGGATCCTTAAAGTAGGCCCATTGAGAATCAGCATCCATAATATAAGACCATACAGAAATTGAAACATTTTTACTGGGGTTTGCTTTAGCTAATTGTATGTATCTAATTGGATATTTCCATGTTATGTATCTAACTGGATGTTTCCATGTTCCCTATTGTTACATTTATATTATTTATTTGAAAGCATAGTATTGAGAACTGTTACATTACTATTCTAATAAGAAGTACTTCTCTTAATCAGACACAAGAACAATGTCTCTGTATTTTATTTCTAATACCCCAATTTTCCAAGAAAATGAAAAGCCAAAGAGGGTGTTCTCATTGTATGGCTATTTTCATTTATTTGTAAAGATTCTTTGATACTGTTTTCTTTCTAAAACTTTGTTGTAAACTCAATAAAGGCAGGCACTATTAAAAATTTATAGCTGTAAATCAAGACCCACTGTAATTCCAGATCTTGACTGAAGTTGAGTAAAATGTTCTGTTTAACTGCTACCTACTGAATTGGCAGTTCAGTCAAGACAACTTTAGATATTCAAATTCCATATTAAATATTTGAATCTCAGCCAGTGTCTGCAAGCAACTCATAGAAGTGAGAACTGGGAGATAAGAGAAAATAAACAAAATTTTCACAGATTAAACCATGCTCTTACTTTTTTATTCATATGTTCATTCTCCCCAAGAAAATTATCAGCAACTCTTGGGTAACTAAATTATTAAATAACTTTTCATAAAAACTAGGTTTATTTGCTCATTCTAGTTTAAAAGATTTTTATTTAAAAATTGTTTCCACATAAATAAAATCCTTTTTTACATTACTGGATAAAGAAAAATATATACTTAAAATCCTGGCCATAATATCCTAGTGAATTTTTTTAAACAGAGGATATACAATGGGGAGTTGGATAAAAAGACACAAGGGCAGCAAAGCTACCTTTGATACAGCAGAAGAATTTTACAGCTTGACTTGCATTACTGTGGGGCAATATGAAAGAAAAAGTATTTTGTTTTCCATCTGATGAGAATGACCTCTTATGGAAAGCAAAATTCTTATGCCACAGGTTTTAGCCTGAAGACATTTATTTTAATTATGATTATGATGAGCAAACACACAGCTAGGGGCTCACTGTTAATTCAGTCACTGAACTGGTAGTTGATTTGCCCAAGCTGCTACTGGAATTGAACAAGCAGGAGCCAGATTATACCAAGGCAAGTGTGGGAGTCTCCTGAGACTCAGTGCTCTGTGTTAATGCAAAGCCTTTAACTTCCTGTAACTGGAAACATCATATTGCATCAGTCATGCCTTGCAATGTTGTTTGATATTCATGTCTAAGCAGAACTGAGCCTTGATAATAAGATGCAATGTTGATAATAGGAGCAATCGTCAGACCTAGAGAGTGAGAGTATGGGACGGCTTCTGGGGAAGCTTTTAGCACTACTAGTATTGCTATGTCTGGTGTTGTTTATAGGCATCTGTAGGCCTCATACTTTCATTCTATAAGTCTATCCAGACACATTTACTAAAGAGACTTACAGGTACCTATTAAAAATAAGTGTCCCAAGCTCCATAAATACTTCAGTCTTTTTTATTATTTCAGTGGAAATTTCATTAGTTAAAAATAAATATAGAATGAACATTCCTCATTATTTTTGGTAAATTTGAATCGCCTGGAGTGTAAAGGACAGTGAGATAGAGCTTAAATTACCTGCCCACATCCTCCAAAATTGGTGGCTCTCACAAATGCAAAATTTCATCAAAAGGGAAAAAGCAAGTAAGCAAGAAAAAGGACGAGGATTTCTTTTCTGTTTTGCAGGATACTGTTGAACAAACAAAATATATAAAATATTGAAAAAAAAATGCAGTAGATATATATTTTATTGTAAATGTTGTTTGGTTGTCAGGTTTTTTAGGGATGTGGCTTTTTTTTTCATTTTGGCTATAAAGTCTGGAAAAATAATCATTCCTAAATAGGAGAAAATCATCTATCATTAATTTTAGATGCATACAATTCTAGTTAGAAAACTATGTGAAGCATCCAGGAAAAAAAACTTACAGGAATGCTGTGAACCATAAATATATACATGTATATTTCCTTTTTGTCACTTGAGAAAAGACCTGTGTGAATGTGGTATAATTCAGGGCTTTTTTTTTTTACAGTCTCAGAGATAACAGCTGTAAGTTAATGATCCATGAGTGACTGAGGAAGACAAGCTGTTACTGCTCGTGCTGAAAAGGCCCACTCAATAAGTAACTTCTTACTTATCTGGTGGGGCAGATTGCTTGCCCTAGTAAGTAACTTGATATATCAAAAGCATAACAGCTTGAGTTTATAGGCTTTTAACATTATGTCTGTAAATTTTGATTAATCTATAAAAAGAACACAGATATTTTTAAACCAGTGTTCATTATTGTTGAGGGAATGTTATGCTCTTTCTGCAGTTTTGTTAATTGATTAGAAGCTCTATTCTATATCAATAATTTAAACACCTAAAGAAAGTTGACTGAAAGATTAAAGGCAACTGAATATAAACTTATGAAGTGATCAGCTCAAACTTACTTGTTGCTTACACATAAAGATGAGAAAGATTCAGATGTCCAAAAAACTTCTTCCTCTTAGAGCAGTGACAGTCATCCATCAAATATTGAGACCTGCTCTCAGTGCAGAAATGAGGTGTATCAGTGCCTTAGCCAGAGCCTGTGCCTTATAACTACATGTTCCAGACTGCACTCATGATTGCACTTGCTCTTTTTCCATTGTTTTCAATCTTTCTTTGTATTCAGTAATGTAGACTAAACATGAAACACTACCAGAATGAATTTCTTTGTTAAAAAAAAATATGTGATTCCAATCTGACAGGAATAAAATTAAATCATTTTTCCCACTACCTGGCTTTAATTACCTTATTATTAAACACATTTGCTGTTGTCCTTTGCCAGCAAGTCCAGAGAGTTCATTGTGTATATCCAAAAGTCTTGGTAAAACCCTTGATTAAATAAATAGTTTTAGGTTTTGAATTGCTGCTTCAGAGACTTTAATCTTTCAAGACTGCATAATAAAGCTGATGGATTTCAGCCACTCCTTTTCCAAAAGAATAATAATGGATCAAAACCAAAAATAAGATACCTTCTATGGTTAAAAGTGGAAGAATGGTGAGGAGGTAGGCCAAGGAGATGAGTACAGTGTTAACCCAGACATAGTTCTTAATAAAACCCTTAATGCTTTGCTAAGTTTCATATTTTATTTTGTAGAATATTGTTATTGTGTTGTTATTTTCTGTTTAATACAGACTTCAGAAACTCGTTAAATTCACCATTAATTATACAACTTTTTTTTTTTTAGTTAAAGCATCTATCTAAGTCAAAAATCAAAAAATGTGAATTTAAACTTCAACTTTCTCTAATGGAGAAATTAGATTTTTTTGTTTGGTTTGATTTTAATTTTTAGGGTTAAAGTATGTATAGAAAATGGTGTTCTAGTCTGGTAGAAGGACAAGACACACTTTCCAACAAAGCATTGGACATGCAGGAAGCAAATCTGCATGAATCCTTAATTGGTAACATCTATTTGTCATTCTGGTAAATTAAATGAGTGTGTGGCAGTTTTCGTGTTTAGGGGGTTCTTTTTGTCCTTTATAAGAACATTTAAACTATATGAGATTTGGATATATTTTTTCAGTATAAATAAAAAAAAGTTTCTAAGGTCACAAGCTCGAAGATTAGCTTAGATCAACTTTTAACAGTGGCTTTTTGAAATACTCAGGTAATATTTAAGACATATAAGCAATCAATAAAATTTTTTAAAGTGCTCTGGGATCACCAACTTCTCCAAATTCTGTTCTTAAAAATGTGTGGTCTTATTAATCTATCCTTGATGAAGTTTTAATTTCGCAAAAGATACACAACAAAAAATTGTACTTCATTACACCTGATTTTTTGGTTGAGTATTGCCAAAAGTGTACACAAAATGTATCTTGAACAAACCTACTATAATGACAGATTTCTGTTCTTAATAATAAAACAACAGTTTCACACTTATTTATAAACATGCTCCATTTCAGCCAAGGTAAATGAAAATTAGAATTTTCATTATTTGCAAAAAGTTCAGGTATTTTTGTCCTAAATTTGATTAAAATTTGGTAGGTAGATGTTTAACTATTTTGTATAGCACAAATTGGCTCATCCTGAGAATAGAGTATATCATGACAGTTTTCACACTTAATATGTCAAGTGGTTTGGATTAGTCTGCATCCATTTCCTTTTAAGTCAGTACAAATCTAAACTGCATTGAAGCATCCAGAAATGTTAGTTTTTATCTGATATCCTATTCTCTTTGAGGAGAAAACTTTCTGTCCGAACACCTGTTGCTGATACACACCACATATGAACTGCAAGAGTGCAGACATGGAAAGTAGTCCTGTAGCACTGACAGAATTTATCAGAGGCAGATAAAATATTATTTCCATTGGTATGCATTAAAAAGAGAGGAGGATCAGGGCAGAGAGAAAAAGATGACAATCTCAGGTTGAAATTGTTTGAAGCATGTTTGGTCAGCAGCAAAAGCTCAAATATTTTATTCGGTGTTAAATTATTGCAAAAGTATTTATTTTATTTGAGTAATTTGTAAACTTTTAACAGGATAAATCCAAACCCAAGAAACCTCAGAAGCTACACTTCCAGCTGAGAAGTTGCTCTGTTGGCTCTAAATCAGATTGACACCTACTTTTAAATGTGGTTTAATGTTGTTTACACCTTTCAAAGGTTGCAAATTTTGTCATTATGTACATATTTTTCACCACTGAAACAGAAAATAGAAGCTTCATGCAATCAAAAAAATTAAGAAAAGACATTCTTCAGCACGACTTTTGTTCCTTTCACAACAGAAATGTAAGCATACATTAAGGCAAAATAGAAAAAAGCAGAAAAGCTCTTAATGTAGTCCATAATTCATTGCCACAATCAAAATAATTGTCTCTTTTATAAGTAATTGCTAGGCCTTTTCACAGTAGACTACTATTTTACAGAGGAAATTATAGAGGCACAAGGAAATACTGAGACTGAAAAGAAAATATTCACACATAAACCTGAAAATATATTTAATTACCAAAAATGACAGGTAAGAAATCTGAGGTGTCATTACTGTTTGTTATATAGAAAGTTATTAAAACCTATGTTTACAAAGTTGTGGTTTTTTTATATAAATTAATTGCTCACTACATTAATAGAATGGTTTTTGATTTCCTGAATAGGGAATTCAGAGAAGGGCTTTTATGCTAAATATTTGTATATTTTCAGATTAAATAGCTCTGGTATGTAAATGTAATTCTAAAAATCACAAATCAACTGCAATCAAAATCACCTGCTCTGCCATCCTGCATATTTATTAGTGGAACTGCAGAGCAACCTACCATAGTAAAATTATATTTGTATAGTACAATCTTAAAGTTCTATTTGCAATTTAAGTTACCTTAACTAGGATGCTAAAATTGCTTGAACTTTGTTGCTCTTTGAGACAATAGTGAATAAATATTCATCTACGCTAGATGATTTATGTTGACACTTTAACTTTTTGTTCAAAGGAAAAAGCCCAAAATACTTTTCTCAAAAAGTTTTTAAATCAGAGCTGCCAACATATTTCTTGACATCAGCATGTAATTGTATTTTATTAGTCAATCTACCACAAGAAATCAATGTGGCAGATCCAGGCAACTGCCTATCCCCTAACATCCTGAAAATTCTGCCTGCCTCCTCAGTGAAGACAAAGTCTACATTGTACAAACTGATAAAGCCATTTTCAAAACAGTACCAAATAGGGGTTTAACTTGATCAGAAACAAATATGCATGCATCTAATGTAAAGATACAACAGTAAAATAATAATATTTTCTAAGGGTTACATTTCCTCTGGCAGTTTCTCTTTAGGCATGCTTTAAAATAGGAACGAACTGTCAGACATGACTCTCTGACAAGAAAAAAAAAAAAGATATAGTAAAAAGCTGTTTGTTTAGGTTTGTTTTTTTTATTTTTTTAATTCACTACTGACTTTGTTGATCTGTCTTTTATGAATTTTTGTTGTGTACTGCATTTTAATAGGAGTTCCAGAAATACATCTAGGAATATATTTAGAATAAAATACTCACCACTGTAAAGCTGGAAGTTCATTATTAAAAAGCAGGCAAGCTTTTGGTTTAATTTTGGAAAATAGACCTATGATAGGAATCTTACTGCTCTTGCTGTTTATTGATTCAAGTTTAATTACATTCAAACTACTGGCATCCGACTCCGATATTACCTTTACTATATTCATATACTCAGATAAGTTCGTCCATCTTGCTTGGAAGCATAGAATCTTGAAAGTCTTTATTAGCACCACTGAAACAAGAGCAAAAAACAACAAAAAAAAAGTCTTTGTAATATTTGGATGCTTTTAGGCTCTTTGCTTAGATTCTTGGGCTGCTTTCAAGTTATTAGGCTGCTACTGCAAACAGGTTTAATTCCAGTAAAGTACTGGCTAAAAAACCTGAACACAATGCACACACACAGAGAAGTCCATGTACATATTTTTCACTAGTGAAGCAGAAAAGAAACTAGAAGCTTCATGCAATCAAAGGCTGAAGACATGCCTTTCATTGACAGTAATGACAATAATCAACATAAAACACTTGAGATACACATTACTAGATTTTCTTTTCTGACTTTGACTGATGCTTATTCTTAAATAAGATACAATTTTTTCTCCAATGTTATAAAATATAAAAAGAAAACAAAAGCAAAAGCAAAAGCAAAAACAAAAGCAAAAACAAAAACAAAAACAGAGCAAGAAAAAACCAATCACATGAGAAAAAACCCACACACAATGTTTCTGATTCAAGTCATGCTGTAATTAATGGGGCCCCTGGTTGACTTCTGTTATGCCTGCACAGTTCTCATGCCTAAAAATAATAGAAATAATTGTGTATTGATTTCTGGATTCCTCAGTGGGAAAAGGAAGAATATGTCATATACTACCCCACTTGTCTGCAAAATCATGGACTAGCCTGATGACAAAAGGAATCAGGAATAAAGAGAAGGATCATAGTTACTATTTTCTCCACTAGTTTCTTTCCTTTCTCTTCCCTCTCCCTCCTCTCCTTAGAGTAACTGTTGACGGTGGGAATAAGGATGAGGTTCATGTCACATATCTTAAGTCATCTAACATAAATCATTCTTACTCTTCCCTGAAATCAATGGAGAAGTGTTGACACCTCTGCAGGTGAGTCATTGCACCATTCCAGAAGCTTATCTTCATACCAGATGAATCACCTTCCTGATTTCCTCTTTTAAGGAACTACAGAGAATTCTGCTCCAACTTCTCTTTTGCATCAAAAATATTTCTATTTAGATCGTGCAAGCCCTAGACAAGCAAAGAATTTCTTAGTGATTTTAACTCTATATTAACAGTTATTTAATCTTGTACTTTGCTGCTTAAAAGTTACGTGAATTAGATAATATCTTTAGTTTGATTATTCAAGACAGGTTTATTACAGATGCTATGTTCTGTTTCATATTGATATGGAAAATCAACTTCATTTTATTTCAGCAGAAATCATACAAAATAACAGAATACAAATCCTCTAAGATATGAGTACGCAGTGCAAACACAGAATTTATTTTTGTTCTTAGAATGATATGTACCTGTCAAAATTCAACTCTACTTTTTTGGTAATATTCACAGAACATGGTTAAATTTCTTAGTATTCACCTGTCTCTTAGAAAAAGCCTACTAATCAAATTATTTGGGAGTTTTTGAAATGGTTGATTATAGAAATGGAAATTCGGTAAATATGAAACCAAAATAAAAATGTAATGGTTTTGGCATATTAGACATAAATGCTTAAAAGATGAAAGAGATAAGTGAATCCAGAGTCAGTTTTGAAATGTCTGATTACTTTGTGTGCTGATAATTTAAGTATTCTGACTGGACTTGCTAGTATCTTCCTTCCTTAAGCCAGAGCTTTTTAATTTCATTAGAGTCCTGTGAATCTATTCTTCCAGCCAGTCTAGGTACCTTTTTTTCCCACTCCACTCCCAAGTCTGGAATAATTCATAAATTTTGTTTTAAATATTCCCAGTACAGGAAGGAATCCAGAGGAGGGATTAAAGCAGGAGAACACTTCTCCTATGAGGAAAAGCTGATCGAATTGGGACTGTTCTGCCTAGAGAAGAGAGGTTTTATTACAACCTTTCAGTACACGAAGAGGGTTTACAAGAAAAATGGAAAGAGGTTGTTTGCAAGGGGAACATGGGTGAATGGTTTCAAAGTGAAAGGATAAGTTTCAATTAGATATTAGGAAGAAATTATATCCTGTGCAGGCAGTGGGGCACAAGAATAAGTTGCCCAGAGAAGTTGTGGGTGCCCAATCCCTGGAAGTGTTCAAGGCCAGGCAGGATGGGGTTTGAGCAACCTGGTCTCATGGGAGGTGTCCCTGCCTGCAGCAGAGGGATTTGAGCTAGCTGATCATTAATGTCCCTTCCAGCCCAAACCATTCTATTCTCTTCTATTTCTATAGTTCAGAAAAGTAAAAGGTTGAAGACAATAAGAATGGTAACAATCTCAAACATATCGTAGATTTGGATTTTTGCAAGCTTTTATTATTCCTTTATACTATAAATAATTCTGGTATTTATTTACTTGTTTCATATTAATTAAAGTTTTATGTGATGGCTTAATGTGTAAGACAATAACAGACTTAAAATACCCAGCTAGATTATTTGATACCTTATCAACAAAAACATTGCAAAGTGTGTCTGAATCATACATTTGATATCAAGTATAAAAGAGGTGTAAAAAGAATATACTTTTGCTTCTATTAAAAAAAATAAAATAAATAATTCAAAGCAAACAAATCATTAAAATAATCAACATTTGAACATATTTTTAGAACAAGTTCCAGAAAAGACTAATTCTTGTTTAATTTATTCCAATTATAAAGAACTTGAATTACAATATTTTTCACACATCTGGTAACATATTATAAATTCTAAAATACAGGCTACCAGTTAGTATTTCATTCTGGAGCAAAGAGAGAAGTTTGATAAGAATGGGTTTTATTAGGTTTTTGATCAAATAATGTCCTTGCTGGGAAATTTCCTCTTGAAATTATTTTAAAGAAACTGGCTATGTATTCCTGTAATTGAGACAGATATTTGAAATAAGCAAGACAAAGATATAATAGCTGGATGCAAACTTAATTAACTCTCTCTCCTCTTAAGTGTCATAGATTTTATTTTTGTCCTGTGTTTTAATTCATGTACTAATGTTTTCTCAAACCTTACATCATGCACTAGTCTTAATTTAATAGTTCTGAAGAGACAGCTCAAATCATTAATTCCATTTTAGCAGCAATTCAAATAGTGCATTTTAATTAATACAATCCCACCATTATTTGTAAAGGCTAAGAAAAATATTGAAAACCTCTAATATAACTTTTTAAAATAATGAGTCTAAAGTTCTATTTTAATTGATAGATGTTTGATTATCTTTTAATATGTGTTCTAGACAAATGGTATTCATGAAAGACTGTAAAAGGGCTCAGATAGGGCAATTTTAGTGCTCTTTCTTCATACATTTAGATACAGACATTAATTAATATTGTAGAAAATAAAATGTCCTGCTTCTTGTCAGTGAAAGCTAGAATAGATATCAGCCAAAACTTTATCCAAATAAATTAAAAACCTTATTTGACCTAGTGGCCAAGTAATACAACAATACAATAATAGAACAACTTTTCCTGTGCAACAGGACACTCTGATTTACATCTGCAGGTAACAGTGCTTAGAGACTAGGATAGCACTAGGGAATTCATATGAGAAGGAAAAGGTTCTTTGGACATGCTGCTTTTCTATGAAAATTGTCAGTGAGGTGCTTCACGAGGGCCTAGGAAGCTCAGATCAGATTTACAGCCACTAATTCCTGTCTTCACACAAGGATAGTTCTTTAATATTTCATAGGACTGTATTTGTTTAGCTGTGGGTGCGTAAAGATTTCACCAAAATATTGCCCTCAATTTCATCTTTTTAATTATCTAGGGTAGATTTTTCTCACTAAAAAATTTCATGACATTCTCATCTCATCAGTCTGCTGTGTTTGATTTCACTAGATACACAAAGAGCTAGTGTTCTTAGTTTCCTAGCTAAATAATATTTTGTATAAGCAAGGAAACTAAATTCAAACATTAAATATTGCAATCTGGACAGGAGTTAGGCATCTCCCAACCTTGGGATATTTTTCCTCTCTGTCTTATTTTCAGGCAAACAAAATTTCTATCTTTCAGGTTATCAAATGCATAATTGGATCAAAGGTAAACAAACCTGATATGCATATTGGATATTTATCTTGTCCTGGGAAATCCTTACTGCACACACACAAAAAAAAAAAAAATCTGGAATAATAAGGGAAATATACCATTTGAAAAAGAATCAATTCAGGTAAAGAAAAAATTGGTTCATTAAGATAAAACATGTAATTTTTTCTTGTACTTTGTATGTCCACTTTTTAGTTAGTTTGTTTTTTTCTTAAAAATAAAATAAATAGGTGGGGTAGAGGGGAATATTATTATTACTATGTTCAGTTTTATCTTAAACTGTGTAAGTATGACATGTACCACATGTGGAGTCACTATTGCCCTCAGAGTTTCAGACCTGATTGAAGACAAATCTCAAAACACCTTGTCCCAGCCCTCTTCTATCCAGGCTCAGCTTCAGTCCTGATACTGATACCACATCGAAGCAGCCCAGAGAAATGGGGGCTGTGGTTAGTATGTAACTGTTCCTGTTGGCCATTCCTTAGTCCTTGGAGCTCTTGTCTGCTCCACCTGCTGCAGTGCGGGGATTGTGGGGACTTTGATGGGCTGCAGTGTGTACATCAGCTGTGATATTGCCCTGCAGTCAGTTTTTGCTTCTGCATAATAAATATTTTTTTTCACACTCCTCTCTCACATTTACCCTTTCCTAAATGTATAATCAAAGAAGAACCACCATCATGATTGACAGTTTCAGTTCTGTCCTGCATCGAGTCTGGCTTGAGATGGCTCTATTTGTCCACAAGTATAAACTGGGAGAGGAGTGGCTGAGAGCAGCCCTGCAGAAAGGGGTCTGGTGTTGCTGGCTGGCAGCAGGATCAGTGTGTGTCAGCTGGGTGTCCTGGCATCCAAGAGATCAAATCACATCCTGGGGTGCATCAAATGCAGCATCACCAGCCTGTCAAAAGTGGTGCTTTTCCCTCTGTGATCTCATTGCTGTGGCCTCACCTTGAGTGCTTTATGCAATTCTGTGCCCCAAGATTTAGGAAGGATATGAAGTTCTTTGAATGAAGCTAGGGTAGGGCAGCAAAATTGGTAAAAGGGATGGAAAAAATGTTCCATGAAGAGTAGCTGAGGACTTTTCTGCTTTGTAACGAACAAGCCTGAGGGGAGACATCATTGGATTCTACAGCTTCCTGAGAAGGGGAAATGGATATCTTCTCTCTGGGATCCAGTGATGGGACACATGAGAATGGTTCAAAGCTGCACCAGGGGAGATTAAGACTGGTGTTGTGGTTTTAAAGCAGTAACTAAAAAATCACGAGAAAACCTACTTATTTCTTGCTATGAGGTATGGATTAGAACAAGAGCAAAACAGGCTTAAAACTTAAAAGGAACAACGAAAGTAAATTAACAAAAACTACAAGAATAAGAAACCAGAATAAAACCTCCAGAAACCATTTTTTCCCCCCAACTACCCAACCACCCCCTTGTTCACAAGACAACATAAAAACATAAAAACTTTGGTGGTTAAAACAGTCCTAATTTTTGAAATAGTCCTTTCATCAGTCTTTGTAGAGAAAAATAAGTCCTCTTCTGATAATCTATGGAGTTTTTCACAAGAAAACCATTTTCTTCATGGCTTTCTATTTCTCTGATGCCAGCTGCCCGGAAATTCTGCCATCAGTTCTCTCCTCCCATTTCACATCACTCTGAAGTGTGTTATGGGCCAATGAGTCTAGGGATGTCATTTTTAAGGATGAGTTATTCAAAGGCAAAAGTTATCTTCATCTGATTTTGTGAGCCTCTCTGGAAACAGAAGTTTTCTTTTTGCCTCTTAAAGGCCAAAAATCTTCAACTATTACTTCTCTTTTTCTGTTCCAGCATCTCATAAGATCACAACTACTTCACCATTTGCTTAAAATCTACACTTTGAAACACTCTATTCCTCTCAATATACTCTGTCATGATTTAAAGGTGTTTTTTTCAGAACACTACTGTCCATCTCCATAGCTTTAACAGAAAAATATTTCAGCTTATTAAAGAACTCCTAATTTCTCTCCCCCCCTCTGAAGCTTAATTCCTTTCTTTACTGTCTTTGATATTTTATGTTGTCTTTTACATGTTGATCACTCTCTCTCTTCCCCTCTCTCTGGAAAAAAAGGATTAATCTGCAAGTCTCATCTGGGTAATGAAAGAGTTAAAATCTTGCCCAGGCTTTGTAGATGGTTCTGTGATCTCTGCCAGAGCAGCGGCTGGAGCTGTCTGCGATGGAAGATTTTTCATGGTTGCTCTGGGGGAGTGTGGCCACTGTCTCAGCACGCTGCAGGTTAATGGTGTTTCTCTCTCCTTACTCAGCAGTCTCTGGTGAAACCCAGCAGCGGCAGAAACTGCAGCCGAGCCAGGAACTGATCTGGCCTGGCCTGGGCCCGCTCCTCCTCCCCCGCACCCCACTCTGCGGCCTTGTCCGGCCTGGTGCGGGGGGCTGGGGGAAGGAGGCTGAACCAGAGCCCTCTTACCTCTTCAGAAGCCGGAAACCAAAGAGAGCAAGAGATCCCCAGACTTAAGTTTTAAGGTGGTGTTCACAGGTTGATCTCACTTTTCAATGGTCAAAACCACTGTCAGTTCTCAGAAATGGTTAGTTATTGGCCAGAGCAGTTTCAACTTCCCTAGCTCTCAAAGCTAATCTTAAAGGTGTAGAACTTAACATATAACATAAACCAGGCGACTGGGGATACCAGCATCATAAAGTCACCCCAGGACAGCTGGACATTAGCATGAGTTTCTTAACTGAGAGGGTGGTCAAACAATGGTACAGGCTTCCTAGAGACATGATCAATGACTGAAGCCTGTAGGGTTTTAAGAGGCCTTTTAATAACATGCTTTAACTTCTGGTAAGCCATGAAATGGTCAGACAGTTAGACTAGATAACCACTGTATGTCCCTCCACCTAAAAATCTCCTCTCCTCTCCTCTCCTCTCCTCTCCTCTCCTCTCCTCTCCTCTCCTCTCCTCTCCTCTCCTCTCCTCGAGTCTCCTCGAGTCTCCTCGAGTCTCCTCTCCTCTCCTCTCCTCTCCTCTCCTCTCCTCTCCTCTCCTCTCCTCGAGTCTCCTCGAGTCTCCTCTCCTCGAGTCTCCTCTCCTCTCCTCGAGTCTCCTCTCCTCGAGTCTCCTCTCCTCGAGTCTCCTCTCCTCGAGTCTCCTCGAGTCTCCTCGAGTCTCCTCTCCTCGAGTCTCCTCGAGTCTCCTCGAGTCTCCTCTCCTCGAGTCTCCTCTCCTCTCCTCGAGTCTCCTCTCCTCGAGTCTCCTCTCCTCTCCTCGAGTCTCCTCTCCTCTTCTCTTTGTTTGAGCCAGCCATGGTAGTTTCTCACAGTAGTCAACTCTATCTTCACTATCGAAACCTTGACACATGAGCCCAGTGCAGAAATATGAAAATTATAAAATCTAGACTTAAAATAAAAAGATGAATTCTGTTTCACTGTGGTGTTACTCAACACAGTAATGAAATATTTTGGCAAGATGTTTCAGCACCACACAGTTTAGCTGTGTTCTGCAAGCTTAAGTCACTGCAGAAGAATTATTAGAACAGCTAGAAAACTAGCTAAAGATAGGATAATTAATCTATCTCCAGCATTTTATATGCATTTTCACAATGAATAGTCTTGTGAAACTTCCTCATTATAATAGAGCCCTTTCTTTTAGAAACAGGTGCTTAAAAGCCAGAGCACTTGAAACTCCTGATCCAACTAGAAGCAAATAGCTGAAGAATCACAGTATTATACTTTGAAAAATAAAAAATCATACTAAATTAGGATGAAAAAAAAAGCCAAATTAAATTAAAATAACCTCTCAGGTGAGGGAAGCAGACAAAGAAATTCAATTTTGGAAAGATGTTATTACTAAAATGTGAATAAAAATCATATTTTGGCTATATTAATTTTTTTAATCCTCTTATTATTCATATCCTGCCATAGTCATATTTGTTTTAGTAGTAAAGCTTGTTTTTCAGAGGAGTGATTCTTATTGTAGACTCAGAATGTCTATCCTTAAGGAAAGCATCCTTCTCACTATGCAATCAAAACCAAATGGAATTTTTAGTCTTCTGTAGTGTCAAGTTTCTGGTTTTTTCTCTGTACACTGTTTAGCTTTAATTGGAACAGTCCATAACTTTTAAATCGTGAAATGTTATCAAAATTTTTTCATACAACATCTGTTTTAGAATCGCTGGTTGAAGAAGTGAATTGTAGGTAGTGGAAAAGCAAATCTTTCAGGTAAATATGCTGCAAGAATCTGGGAGAATTACAAAATAATTTTCTCTTTTTACCTTTTTCAAAAACTGAAAGTACAAATTCCACTAGAAAACTATACTCCAACTTCTAAATCTCCAGATAAAAATTCATCATGGCTCAGCCTTTAACTGGTTTGTACTGGAAATAACATGGACAATGAGTCTAATTTATTTATATTATGCTCTTACGATAATTCATTTATAATAATGCTAAGTATATCACTTTATTTTATTATTCCCTTTGGAACATTTATTTTGTGATCATTTCTAAGACATATATAAGCATATGATTTGTTAGCTCAATTATACAAACATTCCATTCACCTTTTAAATGCTGTCTGAAAATTCATAATTACAGCAAAAAAACTGCTAGCATCTGTCAGGTATCTAATATGAATATACAACCATGCCTTAAAGAAGGTAGAAATTCTGACACATTATTACTAAAAGAATAAAAAACTTGAGAGTAAAATTTCTCTAAAATCGCACCTGGCTCTTTGTTGTATTCAAACTTATAAATTCTATTCAAAGTAACCTGAATAAATAAAGAAATCTGCTTTTTTTAGAAATTAGAGAAATTTTCCTCTTCATTTTTTCTTAATGTGGTGGGTTGACCCTGGCTGGGTGTCAGGTACACACCATAGCCTCTCTGTCACTTCATTCTACAAGTGGGCAAGGAAGAGAAAATACAACAAAGGGTTCATGAGTTCAAGATAAGAACAGAGAGACCAAACACTGTCATGAGCAAAAAAACCTCAAATTTGGGATATTAATTGCATTTAATACTAGTAAATCCAGAACTCAACAATGAGAAGTAAAATTTTAAAAACACCTTCCCCCCACCTTTCCCTCCTCTGAGCTCTATCTCCTCTACCAGTGGCTTAGGAAGACAGGGAAGGGGAGTAATGGTCAGATCATCACATGCTGTTCCTTCTGCTGCCCAGGGAGAGCAGTTTTTCCACTGTGGGGTGCCTCCCATGGGAAACATCTCTCCAGGAACTTCTCCCATGTCAGTCCATCCCATGGGCAGCAGGTCTCCACAAACTGCTGCTATGTGGGTCACTCTTCCACAGTGTGCTGTTGTCCAAGGACAGGCTGCTCCAGTGTGGGTTCCCCACAGAATTACAAGTCCTGCCAGGGAAACTGCTCTAGTGTGGCTTCCTCTCTCCATGGGTCTGCAGGTCCCTTCTTACAAGCCTACTCCAACACAGGTTTCCCACTGGGTCACAGCCTCCTCTCAGGCTCTGAGGAGCATGGGTGTTCTCTAAGGGCTGCAGGTGGATCTCTGCATCCCTTGCACCTCCATGGGCTGCAGGGGCACAGCTGCCTCACCATGGGCTGCACCACGGGCTGCAGGGGAATCTCAGCTCTGGCACCTGGAGCACCTCCTGCCCTCCTTCTGCACTGGCGTTGGGGTCTGCAGAGTTGTTCCTCTTACATATTTGCACTCTGCTCTTTTCTGGCCACGATTACAACCATGCAACAACTTTTTTTTCTTTCTTCTTAAATATGTTATCACAAAGACAGAGTCACAAAGAGAAGTCTGCTGACATTGGCTCTGCTGGACATGAGGGAAACTTCTGACATCTTCTCACAGGAGCCAGCTCTGTAGCCCCACCTCTGCCAAAACCTGGCATACAAACCCAATACACTTAGTAATAACTCAACTAGAATACATTTAATTAAACAAATTTGAAGTAAAAAACAAAGCAACAAAAGACACAATGAACCTAAGATATAATGGTGCTGTGAAAGTTAAATGCTGGGTTTTTTTATTAAAAAACCTAAAATTTAAAAAGAAAATTCCATATGCTGTGTCTAATTCTGCCTAGGAGAAAGATGTATTTTCTTTTTTAAAAAAGTTCATTACTTAATTATGAAAATATAACAATTCACAGTGCTGTAATACCTGTATCTGTCATCTAACCATAACTTTTCCTAGTTAATAAAGTCTAGATACTTAAGACTATTATGCACTATTACCCATATAAAATAATGAGACTGGGTATTATTTAATATGCATATTAGGCCCTGAGATCATGAGTAAAAGACAAATTAAGCTTTCTGCAAATGAAACATATACCTACTTCAATCTTAGAAAAAATTTTGTTTCTAAATATTTTTATACTATGTAAGGTTTAATATATAATCCATTATTAAGATCACTGTAAATCTTTGAAGTGAAATAAACATATGATTCAGTGTGTTCAAGACAACAGAAAAAAAAAAAAGACTAATTTAAAAATTAATCATAGTGTAATCCCTGTGTGAGTAAAAGCTCTAGAATTCTGAATCTCTTTAACTTCTGAATACAAGTTAACTCACAGTAACTCTGTGGGAGAATATGTAGGACATTCAAGGAAATTAAGATCATGTTAACTTAAAGTTATCAAAAGAGACTTCCATAATCAAGCAGTAATGGTAACAGTTCAAGCTTTTATTTCCTAATTTGTCTGAAATGTACAATCTCTGATATTTACTGGAGATTTGACTCCTTTTCTACATATTATATTGAGATATATTGGGGAATCTATGAGCCATGAGCAAAACAATTAAATCAGCCATCTCATTATAGTGATCTGCTTATTAGAAATGAATCAACTCTGTGACTGCACAAAACTGAAGTAGCAATTCTAGGAAAAGTCATAAAAAATATAGAACAAGAATTTGAATATATCCTTGGAGTCTGTTGACTAGTAACTATATCATAGGAAGCATAATTGCACATAAACTTTATTATTTGTTAAAATATGTGAATAGATTGGTCATTTATCACGTTTATTTCCTTTTTCTTGAATGAGGACAAAAAGAACAGAAGCTGAAGCTGAAACTGTGTGGGAAATATTACAGATACGTGACATGTATGTACATAGATTAAATGCTCTCAGAGATGCAAGACACCATTAGACCAAACAAGAGTAAGATGGAGTGGATGATAAAGTAAACATGGGAAACTCCTTCAGAAATAACCTTGTATTCTGAGCTTTATTTGCATAGGCTGAATTTGGCTTCCAGGTGGAAGAAGAATAAGTACAGGACAGTGTACCTGTGCTTAATATTATTGTGTAGAGGGCTAGATAGAAGACATTTGTATATGCCTCATACATTATGTATGTAACTGGTCACATCATACTTGATATTTTATAAAAGAAATGCTTTTGAAAACTTCTTGTCATCCAACCACTAATAAGAAGTAATAATTCTTTTAAATTAGGACAGGAAAATAAAATCTGTTTCATTATTATTTTAATTTTCACTGCCATAATCACAGCAGAAGACCTCTTCCTAAGTCTCATTTTATTACATGAGGATTGGTTTTACTTCCTCTTCCATTTCTCCTTCTCCTTCCCTTCCAATCCTTTTTACTTATACTTTTATTCACATATACCACTAGAACTGGATACACATAGCCTTAGCCTTCTTTATAATTTCAAAAACTCAGACTGAAATTTTTACTTTTAATATTAAATATTAAGTGAATCATTTTTAAAGTAAGATTTAATTCTGAACACCAAAGAATTGTGTGAGGAGCAAAAGATTTTTTTTTACACAACCACCAAAAACAATGATGCCAACTGAAGCATGCAGACACTATGGATATATTAATTAATATATTAATTATTATTATGTTATTATAATATTATATGTATGTTATATATTATGATAATCTCACTCAAGTAATGGGTTGCCATATGAAACATGAGATGTATTACTGATGCATTCAGTTTTTCTTTATGTGGTATAAATCCATGTATATACAGTAATTTCTTCCATCACCTTCATGATTTTTAATCATACTTAATCATATACCAAACTCTTCCTCTGTAGCAATGAAATATATTGCAGTCTTTGGTGACAGTTCCTCAGACCACATACATGGTGTCATATCTCGGACCACATGTGGCAAAAATTAATCTGAATTAATTTATTTTTTTTCTTGAAACAATGGCATAAAATTTCTCTTTGTATAGAATGTGTTTTCATAGAAAATAATTACCTTGTTTCATGGCCTAAAATTATTTGGTTTTAACATATAACTAAATATTTTTTCAAACTATTTTTTCAGCTAATTGACAAATTTGTCAATCTTACAGAAACAGATTACAGACTTTATTATTTATGGTACCAAAGAATATAATGTAGTCTTTATTCTGTATACCTCTAGAATTTAAATACACAAACATGTATAATTTGTGTATTGTTTTGAATTTGGAATTGTTAGTGGCAGGTCTCAGAGGTATGTTATAATGTCTCAAAAAGAAACACTGAACATTTATTTTATAGTTTATTTTTTTATTGAAAGAAAAGCTATTTTATACTGGGGTTTTTTGTATGCATCCTATGTTGTGCATATCCTCATTTTATAGAATGTGAGAGAGATCCAAATGTCTATGTGAAAGTCTTTCCTGCAGATCCTACCTCCACTGAAAGCCTGAGTAAGTAAACAATCTTTAGGATGTTTCTTCAAGTCAAGAAATCTGATATTTATTAATTCAGGAATGGAAAGATAATAAAAAGTGATGTCTGCTAAAAAGCTAAAAGACCATGACATTGAATGCAAAGGCTCAATAATTCAGTCAGTAAATATACTATTTATAAGATTTCATTTTGTTAATACATGCCAGGGTTATTTCACTAGATGTGCTAAAAGGAAATTTCAATTATATCTGATCACTTGAAAGTTGAATTTTACTATGTTTTAATTTTAATGACATATTCAAGGAAAAGGTTAGTGCAATTTTTTCCCTCAGTGTTATCAATCCAGATGCTTTCTGCTTCTTTAATCAAAATTATAAAAGTCAAGAGCTCCCACCGTTATTGAAGCAATTAATCAATATTTTATTTTAGGAAACCTGTGAGCTGGTTGCTTTTTTCCCATTTTTGTTGGATTATTAATTTCAGAATACACATAAAATGTAGATATTCTTTATTGTCTCTGTTAACTTTCTTTTACTGAAAAAAAGCCCCACATGTAGCACACTGAGCTCAAAGAAGTTCTTCAAAGAAGGTGGAGCCATGTTCTTTCCAGTGGTGACCAGTGACAGGACCAGAGACAATGGGCACAAATTGAAACATGAAATATTTTCTTAAACACCAGGAAACACTTTTTTATTGTGATGATGGTTGAGCATGGGAACAGTGCGTCCCAAAAGGATGTTTCAGCTTCCACCCTTTGGCAGCTTGCCCAAGGTGGTCATGCTCGAACAGGGGGTTTGAGCAAGATGACCTCCCGAATTTCCTCCCAACCTTGACCATTCTATGATTCTGCAAACTCCCACACAATGGAAGCAGGTTCTTTATGAATGCACTTTAACTCTGATGTTTTGATTTCCAAAACTAGAGAGTATTTTGCATATTAAAAGGGGAAGGGAATGGGAAGTGGAAGCAGGAGAAGGGAGAGTGGGAGGAAAAGGAGAAGGAAAAGGGGAAGAGTGTTAGAAGGACAGGGAAGGAAAACCATCATCATGTAACAAAATGAGTCTTAGGAAGTTATCTTGTGTTTATGGCACTGAAAACTTGAACATAGAACAGATTTTGGGTTTCCTGTCTTAATATTAAAGAAATGGAACTTCTCAGTAATTATTGACTGTCAAGAAGTTTTTAGAAGTATTAATCTCTATATATTTATAAATATGTTTCTATATATTGATATGTACATTATATATATAGTATATAAAAGTACATATTCATTTACATATATAAATACTCTTAAGGAAAATTCTTACTGTTTTCTAAATACTTTTGTAGAATTAAAACTCACAGCTTTTAAAAAAATTCCTAATATTCCTTAAATAACCTGCTAAATCCGAAGACTCATAGTACGTGAATCAGAAAGAACAATTTATGTCTTCTCATATAAATCAGACTCTTTGGAAAACCCTTAGTCCAACTGTCATATCTTCACTTTGTTAGTGAAGTAGTAGAGTAGCTGTGTACTCTGATGCTGCATTTGTAGGATATTATGTAAATGTTCAGCAGAATCCTAAAGTGTAAATGATTTACTGTACTCAGATGTAAGGATCCGATACAAATCTCTTAGTCATTTTGAAGAACTAATTTTTCTGCTGTGTAAAAGTAAGGATTTACTCATCTTTAAATCACTGATTTTTTATTAGTTAAACTAAGAAAATTGTGCAAGTTTGCAGCCTGTATTTATTTGCATGAAATCTGTTTTTGAACAATGAGCTTAGGCAGTGAAGCAAATGAAAGAAACAATCTTGACATTCATCAGCCTATATTCTCCATAAATAGTTTAATGTTTGGGAGAATAACATAGAATCCTGAAATATAGGATGTTTCAAAAGAAGAAACCATGTTCTGCAGCATAGACAGGGGACAAGGCTCTTTCTTGTAAAACTAGAACTTACTGAGGTGAAGAAGGCAAGTGCAGGGGATGCTGGAAAGAGAGAAACAGAGATGGAGCCTGATCTACAGTTCATGTGAAGTCCTCAGGCTCTCCTTTATCCTGCAGCTGATGTTGCAGATGGCTTATAAGGGAGTAGTAAGAAACAACATCCTCTCTGTCTACATGCTATATATAGTACCAAATATTTGTTTTCTCAAATGTTCAATATAACTTATTGAGAAGATATCGAGAGCATTTTCAGGATAATTGTAAAATTCTCAACTCTGAGTGTGAGACACACACTTGCACAAATTGAGGAGGATAAACACCAATTGCCCCATAAATGATTTTCAATCATTTATGAAGCTCAGAAGTCACACTCAAGACTGTTGGATTGTTATATTTAAGGAATTAATTATTATTTCCCAGATATTATTATTATTTTCCTCTCCTCTTAGAAGTCTAAAAGTAACAGAATCAAAATACACATAAAAAGACCCCAAGAACTGAGCTGGTTGCCTATGTTGCATAAAAAAAAAACAACAAAACAAACCCATCACAAATGTCCATATACAGTTGGTAGGAAAGTAATTTTTTGCCAAGGGGTTAATTCAGTGCCAGTATATTAAAAAGTAAATGCTAAAAAAAAATTAACAGGCAGTATTTATCGTTTACCACATCATTTAATTACGATCATATGATTATCTCTCCTCTTGTCTTTAATTACCATCATCTCATATATATTACTTTGTTGCTATTTTTCTTGTAATTTGTTTAATTTGTTTTATTTGAAAAAACTAATTATATGCCACTTATTTCTTTACAATTGGTGTGCAATAATCACTGATCCTCAGTGAACTGAGTGGATAATGATATCAGCAAATTTTGGTTTTCTCCATTCCAAGCAAGCAAACACTATTTGGTGATGACTCTCACATTTGTTTTCAGAGTTTCCAAATACAATGGTGGGAAAACATTGAGCTCCTTTTTCATTCTAACAGAAGAGAGTATGTTTTGTCATAGACCTATGTCCAGCATTTATGACACTTCAGCAAAAAATCACACATTTATTTATCATCATCATTGCTGTCAATCTTTTTCTAAGTTCCTTAACATTTAATAAGATAATTACTACTGGAATGCTATTAAATGCTAGTAACTGTAGAATGTATTTTAAAATTGTTTAATTTTCTACACAATGGTGAATAGTATAGTACCATTTCAAAAACAAATCACATTTTAGGGGTTTTTTTGCATTTTAATATGTGTCATGGTCTTATGTAGTTAATATTAAACATGGCGCTTAATCAAATTTCATAGACACTATTAAATACAGCTGGAATAATAATATTTCTAAAGGAGAATGATAAGCATAATTAGATGGCAAAATGTGCGTGATTAGATTTCTCAAAATAGCTTATTCTGTTGATTAATTCAAAACATATAATTCTATAAAATCTTGCATTATGTCCTACTAGTAAACTGCAGCTTTAATATGCTGAGAAACAGAAGCAAGTAAACCACACATAATTGCTCAGTTTACAAAAATGCAGTCTTCATTTCTGTTAATCTTGCAACCAATTTTCTTGAAAATTAAAATTATCAAAAAAGAACAAAGCAACATTAATTTTATTGTTTATAATTATTCTTAACAATAGTATTAGAATTTTACAGGTTTTGAAACAGGAAAATACTTGGTATATTTTTTTGAGCATAATTTTTTTCCCATTGCTCTATGAAAAGAAAAGAAAGTAAGTTCAGAAAACAAACAAACAAAACCCAAAAAAACAAACAAACAAAACCAAAAAAAATAATTTATAAATCACAGAATCACAGAATGATTGAGGTTGAACTGGACTTCCTGATTAGAGTGTGGAGCCATCCTATTCAAACAGGACCACCTAAAACCAGTTGTCTAGTCTCATGTTTAAATGACATTTGAATATCTCCAAGGTGGGAGACTCCATGACCTCTCTGAACAACCTTTGCCAGTGTCCAGACACCACCACAAAAGTAAAAATGTTTTCTGATTTTCAAAGGGATCCCTTTATGTTTCAGTTTGTGCCTCCTCAGCTGTCTCTGTGCTACTGAAAAGATGCCAGTATCTTCTTTGTACCCTTCCTTCAGGTGGCTGTATAATTTGAAAAGATCTTTCTGGAGTTTTCTCCTCTCCAGTCCCAGCCTTCCCTCATAAGAAATGCTCCAATTCCTTCATCTTTTTAGAAGCTTTTTTTCTGGATTCTTACATGCACTTCTTACACCCCCGTCTCCAGTGGTATCTTACATCCCGTCTCCAGCTGCCCGCAGCTCTGCTTTGCCTGGCATGTGCCCCATCAAGGCAGGCACACCTGCAGACCTGTCTTGGTTTTGTCTCATCCTGTACCCAGCCTGTAAGGAGACTGATGCCAGGGCTAGACATGCCCTGGTGCTCCCTGGCTGCCCTCCTCCTGGCTGGATGGAGGAGTATGTGTCCTGCCTGCCAGTCCCTGACATGATATTCCACACCCCATGGAGCAACCATCCTGTGAGGATTTCTGCAGTTGCGCTTGAGAAGCTGAGGACTCAGAGCTGAAGATATCATAAAGCCATCATTTGGTCTCCTTGTGTGTGTATCCTGATGATGTACTTTCAGTGGAATTCTTTCACTACTTAATACAAAGAATGACTTTTTTTTCTCAGTATGAATGGAAGGACTGTAGCTGATACACTGCAGAACCTTTCTTAGCATTAAATGTAAAAAAGAAGTATTCCATGGTTTTGCTCTGAGGTGATGTCAAGCTGCCTGTCTACAACAATTTATAAAGTAGCTACTACTTACTTGTCACGTTTTAGAAGTTGGATTTCATGCCAGGAAATTTTTCACAAAATGTTAAGTATTAGCAGCTGTAAAGAATTTTAAAAGAACAAGATTTTGAACACATGAATTGCAGTATAATAATACAGACAGATCCTAGAGTTATAAAAATAAATGCTTGGAGTTCATAATCCCTATTTGTAATAGATGAATACATATAATTTCTCATAGATGAGTGTTTCTAATATAAACAAAATTAATATTCTGAAACATTCCATTACCCATAGGGAAAAGTTAACTCTACAAACAAATGAACACATCTGTATGTGGAGAAAAGATGTAGATGGTGTGGTAAATGCAACATGGCACTGCATATATTCAGTAAAATTTATACTTTATATAGACCAAAATGCACATAAAGGATGAGGCATATGCATGTATAAATTTGATATACAGTAATTTTATGTATGTCTGTATATATATATATATATATATATGCATGTATGTAGAGTTTAGATTATTTCTCTTCATGAGAAGTCCAATGTGGATGGGTTCAGAACGTGTTAAGAGTGTGAGTAACCTTCCCTCACAGACCTTTCTCTCCTCCAACTTCAACTTCACAAGGCTTCTAAATTCAGGAGCATGTTCAAACAGAAACTCAAAGCAGAAATTTGAACAGTAATTTGAAGTAGTATCCCTCAGCAATACATCCAAATGAAACAAAACAGAAATTAAAAATGACATATAAACAATATCACCACCACCCAACCTTTAGGGTGCAAGACAGTTTTATCTTAGGCTTGTGTTCCTAGACTCTCTCATTTGCTCTTAAAAAAAGCCCCAAACAAACAGTCAGTATGCATTTGTGAGTTTTTTTTGTTTTATAGGGATTTCATCTGGAATCTGCCTTAACTTTTTGCTCTTCTCATCCGAGTTGATGTCATGTGTTTTGTTAATATCATTATCACATTATAAAGAAAATGAAGAAAATCAAAACCATATTGAATACATATAATAAAAATATAATATTGTATAGATTGATTACAGAGTTCTATGTGAAACCATTTTTCTGATCACATGAGCATTTTACTTTGAATGACAATGCACAGCCTTTAATTCAGTTTCTTCTGTCTTTCAAACAGATATATCTTTACCTCCATAAGACCTGTCTCTGTATAGTATCTGCTAATGATTCCCAACCTCTTCTCTGGAGAAGTGATATAATTTTAGGCATTAATTGAGCTGATGATTTGCCTAGCTAGTCAGAAACAGTAAGTAGATCCTCCATGCCCTACCCATGTCCCTCCTAGCTACTGCAAAAATGAACACTGTCCTGGCTGGAACAAGGAGACCTTCATACGGTGGATTTTGTAAGCATTGGAATTCACATCTAAAAAAAAATATTAAAATTAATGTCATAATTAAGCATCATTTTGTTTCCCATGAAAAATTTAATTCACACCCTAGAGAATCAAAGACACAAAAACTTAATACAATGTGGAAAAGTTTGGTAAAGCTTCATTATTCTTAACAATATTTAGAAGCAAAAAAAAAGAAATCCAGTTCTAATACATTATACATATTTTCAAATATTTATTGTAATGTCTTTGTTAATATTGATATGATATAGAGGATGCAGAGAAAATTGCAGACTTGCAAAATAAAAAACTCCAAAAGTTTTTCGTTGAGGTTTTGTGTAAGTTTCAATGAATGTTTCTGTAAGTATAAAAGTAAATGCATAGACAAGAAAAAAATAGACGTGAACACAAAAAATAAAAAAGGAATAGGAACTTTGATATTCAGTAGTTAAGTTCAGACTACCTTGATCTTTATCAGAAGATTTTTCTAAGTCCTCTGACATCCATATTTCAGTGGTGATGAGAAATGTGTTATGTTTCCTGGATGGAAAGTGTTGAGTCAATGATCAAAATTCAAGAACACTTGATGTGACATCTATCATCTTGAGCTGCAGCCTACTAAATAGACTAGAAGAAAAGCTTTTATGTTTTTCACACCTTTTATTCCCCCACTATGGGGTCAGAAAATGCTTCTGGGTCTTAACAATGTGTCAGTGTTTTTTTCAGAATCAATCCCAGCTACAGTGTAACAGCCACATCTCCTTTGGGGAATCAATATCTTAAGAGTTACTCAGAGCAAAAGTTAGGTCTATATTATAGGTCAAGCCATGCTGACAGGTTGACAAGGCAGAGAATAGCATTTATCCTTTATGGCACAACCAGGAACAGGGCTCTGTTCTGATCTATCCACTAACAGGATAAGAAAGTGTCTCAAAGAGACATGCTGTGTCCATTGAACTTAAAGCACCAATCTGCTGTTCATTTAAACCTTGCCTTTGGCAATTTTCTGGAAATGTCTGTTGAACACTTTAGATAGTTCTTATACTTCTTTCTGCAAGGTCTAGAATTTTGTCCTTGGAAAAAAGTTTATGTGTCCTACACTTAAAATGAAGATCAAATTTTACATCAAAAGACAGTCCAATGGAAAAAGCTTTGATCAAAAAACAACTGATACACATGTCATGTTGCTATATGAATATAATCTTATTAGGGATATATATATATTCAGTATGAATAAGGCCACATTCACTTCAACAAGTATTCAAAAGTGTGTGTGTGTGTGTCTGTGAATTTACCAGTTAAATTCAATATTATTTAATCAGATTTAATAGTACCAAGTATCTTTAGGATATAACATAAATCACCTTTCTATTTTCATTATTTTATTCCCATTTTTTCTTACAAATTTTTAAAACCTTTGGCAACATTTACAACTCAATGGATATTAGACTTAATTTTCCTGATTCCACAGTTGATGGCTAGACAGAAGAAACTAAAGTATTTTAACTTGACATGGTGTTACATGTTTAAAATTACTCCATTATTTTAGGCCATCAACTCTAGTTCTTTAAATTCAATATTTCAAATATTCCCTGATAGCCAAAAAGTGTGTGTATATCTGCAAGTACGTGTGCGCACACTGGTTTGAGAAGAAAAGAAAGAATGCAAGAGAAAATTATCCTATTTCTCAGATGTATCTTTGGGTAGTCATTCCTTTTTTTAAAACCTTTGTATAACTTGTAAATTACAAAGTTGTTGGGATAGGAGGATAGAAGGGTGTGGGTGTGCCTACATGATCCACCTACAGCAAACAAAACCTGGAGGGCATATTCGGAACCTGATATCCTTTATAGGATTGCTTTCTCAGTGTCTTCACAGGCATTCTTCCTCCTCCACCTTCTCATAAAGTAATTACTCGATGGGATCTACACTAATGACAGTTTTAGAGTTAATGATTTAATGCCTTGCTAATGCATGTAAAAAATACAGTAAAAGCATGCAAAGGAGAACACAGTATATATAAAAATACTGATTTATTGATTTAACTATCATGTGGATTTATTCCTATTGACTGTAAAGACAGCCTTAGTGTTCATCTGCCTTTAGTCACACTAATTACTTATGAGTTCTATTTTGAGAATGCAGGCTGTTTTAACACTGAATCTTTTATCTGTTATGTCCATCAATACTTATGTCAAAGGCAAGTGTGGGATCAGTAAAAATATTACTGGTCATCATGACGGGAAAAAATAAAGCAAAATGGAAAACTTTCCTAAGCATCAAAAATATCCATTTAGAATCTGGACTACAGCTTGTGTTTGTGCTTATCAGGGCAACTACATTCATTCTGAGACTTACTATAGTTTCACTCATCTTCCTCTGAGTCTTTGAGCTACTGGATGAAAATGCAGCTGTACAAAGATTATACTTATTTACATGTGAAAACAGAATATTCCAGGGGAAATATAGAATTATTTCCCTTCTATGTATATAAGCATAAATACATGTATATGTAGCATGTCTTAAAAAAGGGGCAAGATTTAACAAACTTTAAACTCCTGTTTCTAATAAATTTAACCATTAAATTGGTGAAGTACTTCTTAATATTCTTCTGGTATTTTGCCTGTATTTATCTAGAAGCATGTACAGGATTTACTACTCTTCATTAAAAGTATTTGGTTCTTTTTATCTGTGAAAGCTATTTTTTTAAATTTTATTGCTGAGCTAACTGCTAAGATATCATTAACTTGGTGTGGTGCATATTTTTTTTCTAGATTTCTCCATTACATAAGCTAATTGTCACATGAAAAGATGAACACAATAAAGCTCCAGTGCTAATATTACTCCTGCTTTTACTTCTCACATATGCATATTAACTCCCACAAATTTTATGGATCAGTTTGTGAAGTAAAATTTAAAAAACATATTTATCAAAAAGTTACTTCATATAATTTAGTTGACTGAAATTCTATTTTACAGATTATACTGTGGAACAGTTTTACTATTAACACTACATGAAGAAAAAGTTAACTTCTTTAGAAAACTCAGTTATCACCTCATATCTTTGAAAATGGAACTATTTTGAAGGTGAACAAATTAAACTACTGTTTCATTATTCCTCTTTCTTTTTTTTTATTTTTCTCCCCTAATTTTTATTAATAAAATTGGGAAATTTTTTTTAGGGAAAAACCAATGTAATATGCATGTCTTTTATGCTGTAAGATTATATATATATTTATATAGTTTAAAATCCAGGACACTAGAGGTGAAGGGACATATATTGATTGTACCTTTGTGTATGTATTTTGTATAAAATCTCCAGTGAATCAGCATTTTCAAAACCAACCAATCAATTGGTCAAGATAATTTGGACAAGATTTTAAAATATTGTTTTTTAAATTACTAAAAATTTTTACAAATAGTACATTTGAAAATTTGTGATCATAGAAATTATTTAAAAATTTTATGAATTATCATGTAAAACAGATTAAAACAGCATCTTGGAAAATCTTTTCCAAAAAGTGAAGTCTTTCTTTCATAATAGCATAGATATAAGCATTGTAAGAACACAGTAAAGATATTTAAAATTTTAACAAATAAGGATCATATATTCAAGAGCAAACTTGTGTCATCTAATTCCCAAGTGGAGGGACATTTAAAATTCAGTCCCATCAACAATTAAAAATCTGGTATTAGCACCCATGAGGGAAAAGCTAACATTTCAATAAGCTCAATGTAATTAGACAAAATTGCCTTTTACTGCAATTCATAGGGAGAAATTGTTCCCTCAAACACAGACAATAGTTTGCCAAACTGCTTGGTATAACTATCATTGTTAATTTCTGGATATTAAGAGACATATGGACTGCACTGCTGAGAGAAGTCAGATGAACTTATAGAAGGGGTCTGGGGCATATTTAAGGACACTAAAAGGGCAAGATATTGCAAGCAAATTCTGCAATAAAAAATTATTTGGTTCAATCTTTATTCTTTGTTGTCCCAAAATGCTTATTTTATCTTTATTAGGTAGTTAAATATGTAGAAAAATATAAACTATAAATCATCTTGGGAACCATACACCAAAATTTGAGTCATTAAAAAATAGACAATAGTCATTTTGCAGCTGATTTTTATGTCTGAGCCTGACTGCAGACTCTGCATGCCATTCTAAAAATGACATTTCACTGATGTGAGAAAGCATGCTTTGTTTTCCATCAAGCAAGGAATTGTGTTTCTTGAACAAAATATGGATATTGGAAGAAAGTAGAATTTAATATAATATAATGTTCAGGTTTATTTAATCAAGTGGAAGAATGCTTTGTACATCCTAGTGTGCAGGACAAGATTTTTTCTCTTCTAAAAAATTTATTTTGAAAACTATTTTTTTCCCTGATCTATAAGTGGTGTCATGAAGGATGTGTAAATACATGGTGAAATAGATTACCAGATGAAAAAGAACTCATAGGTTCTAATTCAGATTCCCCTGAAATGAGCTGGAAGACAGCCTTACAATTTCATTTGGAAAATATGCTTCTAAAGAAAACTAGAATCATAATGATTAAGTGTTTATAGTAGTTATTCCTAAAGGACTTTTGCTAAAAATCCCCCAAACCTCTACCTGATTGACAGGATTTTCAATGGTTTTGAGATATTCCATCATTATGTCTACTGCATCAGGCAAAAAAAATGTGTCACATTTTAACTTAAAGAAACTCAGTTCTAACCTAGAACCATCATGGGTAACCTAGAAACCAAGAATAAATAATTTTTATAAAAAAAGGAAAATATACTATTAAAATTAAAAATATAGGTTTTATTTTAAAAAATTGGATTGTAAATTAATAGCCTATTTTATACATTTTTTTTAATCTGCAGTATAGATTTAGTGTAAATGCTGAACTTCAAGAATAAGATATTTCTTATGTTTGTATCCAATTGCTTTTAAATGTGTATTACAAATAAATCCAGGGGAAAAAAAAACTAATAAACAAACCAACTACAAAACAAAGAAATAAAAACTCCTAACAAAACCCATGTCACCAAGAAAATAAATGTGTAGTAACATTGAGAAAAAGAAGGAAGGATTGTGAACTAAATGAATAATTCTGTAGTATACTACTCAGAAATAGATTTTTCACTTAGTAAGTTACACATCTAAAACTTTAATTATAATTTTCAATAAACAAATAATATTAAAAATAATAACTGGAAAATGTTCTAAAGGAGTTGCAAAAGGGAACTCAGCTCAAATTCTTCTAAAAGAATCTATCTGCTACAAGTTACCTTTCTATAAAAAATATGAGAGTCATCCTAAAAACTCTTTAAAACTCTATAATCTCATTATTTTTCCATACTTCCTGTTAAAGTCTGACACTGAACAGTGAAAAAGAAAAGTTACTAAAAAAATACTCTTGTAAAACCATAACCACTTTCTAATTGAAAAAAATTGGTAACTGATGTAATTTTTAAGGAACAGATGACCATTCAACATTCTGTGTATTTTAGCTATGGATAGGAAAAAGAAAAACCTATTGTGCAATATGAGACATAATATTTTAGAAAGCGTATGTTTGAGCTCATTTTTCCTAAGGGTCTTTAATTTGATACAGATTCTTATCTGAAGATACATTGAAGTTGCAATTTTTGCACATTTGTCAATAATTTGTTTTTCTGATCTCCAACCAACCAACTATTTTCTCTGGTCAAAAATTATTGAGATTTATCTTTTACAGTGTGTGAACAGTTTGTGTTATATGCCACAAAGTTCTGAAAATAGCCATACCCTTGATGTTTCAGCAGAATATCCTGTTTCCTGAATTCTTATTTTAATTTTGACCTCTGTTTCTACTTGTATTGTTTTCTTATGTGGTGAATAATGGCAATCCTTATCAGGAGACATATAAAAATCTTTCTGATCTCCCTCTCCCCTCTTTCTGATAGATTGAATTGAAAGGGTTTATGAATATAAAAATAAGTGGTTGTTATTTCTTACGAGTGAATAAACAAGTGAATACCAAGTAAATTGTGAAGCACTCTCCATTCCCACTATACTTATACCCAAAACAGAAGCTAGAAATGTGGTATGGCATAAAGAAGTATGGTGTAGTCATTATTCCCATTTTATAAGTATGGCTCAGATGTATTTATGGGATCTAAAAGAATATATATGCTACCGGTACAAATAATTTTGAGGAATATTCCATGACTCTGGGACTTGAACAAGTAAAACAGACCTTGGCCTTATGTTTTTCCATTCCTACTGGCACTTTTCCATGCAATTCCTAGGCACAGGTCCATAGTTACTGTGGGTTAGAGACCTTTATCAAAATCTAATATTGATCCATCTACTGATGCTCTGTGTCTCAACATATTTATCAGTATGGAAATCAGTTATTATGTGACCACAGTCATAGAATAAGCTCTGTGCACTTTTAATTTAGTGGAGCAGGAATAACTCATGCAGCCCTCTTCCTCTTCAGGCTTCTCCTGGCAGAATCTTAACACTCATTTCACTTTAAAAATGATGCTGTAGCACAGAGGAAATAGATGCAATATTTCATAGAATCATATGCAGCCAAAAGTTATCTTTAGCTCCACTATTTCTAATACAACTGATAATGTAATTTCCTTCCACAACAGCAGATGCTTAGTAAGAATTATGTAGCAATTCATATTCTTTTCCACTGAAATAAGTCAAAAATAGTGGGATTTACCTCATCTACCTTTAAATTTTTATAGTGCAGACATCTACTTCTGAGCTTGTCAGCTAGAGGTTTTATTCCTTGAATAAAAAGGGGCACTTCTAGAACATGTTTTATCTCATCCTAGTATAGATACCTAAAAGGATTAGAAGAACTTTATTTTGGAAGTAATATATATATCCTTGAATTATATAGTGAAGCTGGTTGATGAATCAAGATGAAGATATGTACATAGCTGAAACTGAGAAGATCTTAGGAACAATTTAATGCTACAGAAAAACATCCTGACAGAATCCTTGCCCCTGGTGTCTTATTTGAGTCTTTGTATTTAATTGATCTCATTTTAATATTGCTTCTTAAAAAAAAAAACATAAAAAACCAGCATAGCATATACTCTTAATCAGAGGCATGTTAGGACTAAATATAGAAACTTTCTAATTATGTGGTCAATTTATAAGAACTTGTTCTTATCCAGAATGTTGAATCAGCAAAAGAATAACTAATGGAAAATAAAACTAATATTTATATTGCACGTGTCCTGAATACAAAAGATTCTTCTATGTATCAAGATTTCAATGTACTTAATGTAATAACTTTTTCCTCATACTATTCTTTATTGCGTCAATCTGATAAAGCTTCTTTTTTGTAAATTGAGATGGGTTCTTTTAATCCATTTGAGTTCTCATACTTGGATGACACAAATTTGTAAAAAACTGTCTGGAAGGAAGGACCAGATAGATGATCATGCACACATATAAATCACTGATATGTCTGCCAAAAAAAAAAAAAAAATTCAAAATTGTCCATTACTGTTTCCCCATATTCTTACATCATCTTGACCTGATTTGCCTTTCTGCTAGTGCTCGTCATAATCCTCTGCTTTGTATTAAATAGCATTAAAATTGCAGAGAAAAAGAGTTGGCATTTTAAATGAGAGTCAGGCCCTCTCTATCCATGTCGTTGTGACAAATTTTTATAGAAACGTTATAGATACAGAACTAGTGATTAGCTCCATTACTATGCACTCCTGTATCTCTGTGACAGAGACCAATCATCAAATTCACATTATCTGGGAACTTGGGAGTTAGTAGAAGCTGACCATGCCAGCTGGAAGAGGCTTAAAACATGTGTTATGCTATTAAGTGGTATTAGAATGTACCAATAATGGATTACAAAAAACCTCTTACAGACCTTGTTACTTGAAGTATAGATGTATTGTGCTCATTGCACAGCCATGGCAATGTAGCTTGCTGAAAGAAAAACTATGAATTTGTTTAACATACAATTATGCAGAGGTAAAACTGGATGGAATCAATTTACTCAACAAAAATAAGTGTATAAAAATTATAATAAAAACAGGACTGTTAACAACACTATAATTTTAAAATGTGTTTTAGGGAGGTTGTCTCATGTTTTACACAAAATGAATTTTCACTTCTGCATTGGTGTGAGTCCCACAAATCACTTTTTCATTGTGGCTGCACTTAACACAATTTACTTAAGGACACCCCAGTGTGTAATGGGCAGTATGAAAGAAATCATCATCAAAAACCATAATAAAATCTTCCAGTTTAACTTAGGAAACAAGGATGAAAACTATTGAATCTAGAAATTTTGAGCTCTTTCATCCCCCAACTGTTTTAACCTGCTTTTTGTTGGCATTCTGTTTTAATACCACTATGGAAAACTGAAATTCTAAATAGACAAAAACAGTGCTCCTCTCAGATTAGCATCCATCCAACATTGTTATACTGCTAGAAATAACAAGACTCTTTGCAGTGTAGTCAAATAGCTTTATAAATGTCATATTTATTCATCTGCCCACAGTTCTAATACACCTGTCATTTTAGTTTTCAGTTTTCACAGGAAGCTAATGGCAATAATGAAATTCTCTTCAGGAAAAGCAAGTATCTCTGCTGAAATTTGTGTACATAAATGAACTAGATGTGAGCAGCAAGTGAAAAAATATTGCTGATAGTATGGAGTCATTCTAGATAATGTGGACATACAGCCAGATCATGCAGAACTGCAGAAAGACCAAAAATAGAGTCTGTGACATCAAGAAACATGCAACAGCATGGAAAATTAATTTTAATGTAGGCAAGTATAAAGTGGTTGGGAAAAAAGCAAACATATAACATGTAAGCTGCACTGGCTATTATCCCCAAGGTAAGGCCTTGTAGTAAAGAAAAACTGGTTCCTGTTCTGTAGTGGTCAAAAAATAAAAGTAAATCTGTAAATTCCTGTTTCTATCACATCTTGAATATGGCCATGAAGAAAGATGATCAGTCACGAAACAATTCTCACTTGAGATATGAGTGCTAAAACTTCTCTGATTAGAAAGAGATAAGTGAAGAGAATAAGAAATCTACAAATCTACAAATAAGTCAACAGTTCCTTCTAATATATTAAATGAGGAACATGAAACTAAACTGATAGTGTCTAAATGGAGAACTGAAGGCTGAACCTTTCCGGAAAACAGAACCCACTGCCAAAGACTCACTGTAAAATGCTTAAAGTTTATATCCACTCAAGGCTTAATGACAAGAAATGGAATCCAGATGGGGTAACTGGACTCACAGGTAAATCCATTGAAGGCAACAAAGGTGAAAATGACTCATACCTAGATGAGTAGCTAAGAAAATCATTGAGTTTGTATGTCAGGTTATCAGTTCTTAGTGTGGTTCCTTTCACAATAAGATAACACATAGCTGGATTACAAGTCTAATACAATATAGAAGCCCTCATACTTATCTGCTTTCACCTCTTGCATAAATTCATGGAGGAAAAAATATTCTAATATGAAGTCACCACATCTGAATCACTCAGTGTCTGAAGCATAATTTACAACACCCTGAGAGAGAATGCTGTTCAATACTGTTCTTCCTCTTCTCTATCCTGGCAATCTTTCCAGTACTTAGTGCTGCTCACCGTCCTAGACAGAATTCTGGACATTGTGGATCTTTCATCCGAAAGTTTTTTAATGTTTGTAAGAAATAACAGAGATGTGATATAATGGAATAAAAGATGGAAGAATAAATCACATTTTATATAGGTACACAAATTCAAGGGTCTAGAAACTGTTCCTGGAAGAGAAAACATTATTGCAGCCAATGAGTAAATTTATATCCCCTGTGTTTTAAAGAGTTGGCATTTTGGATAATCTCACATAATGACTATTCATTGTGATAACCTTGCACTTCCAGACAGTGGAATGCAAATCTTCCTCAAAAAGCTTCTATTTAAAAACAGGAAAGATTCTAAAGACTTCTTTATTAGTCTCATTTTGTCCTCCAAAATTGCTGCGGGAGATACAAATTTCAGTTTATTGTAGCCCTGAATTTTTGGGGACTATAAATCCAGAGAACAGTTATAATTTTAAGATGGGAAAAGTGATGTCATGGGTCACCTTTATCCTGTGGCAATAATAATTTAAAATTGTACACACATATACACACCTATATGTATGTATATGTATATATATATATATATATATATAAAAGAAAAATGGAAATAAGAAATAAAGGAAGTAAATAGAATCTGTCACTAATGACTACTTTTTTTGAGAATTATAAAATTATTAGGGTTTACAGGGATCTTAAAGATCATCTAGATCCAATCCCCTTGCCATGGGCAGGAAGCCTTCCATCAGACTAGGTTATTAAGAGGCTATCCAACCTGTTCGTGGACATTTCCAGAAATGGGGAGTCCACAACCTCTCTGGGCAACAGCGCCTCATGACCTTCACAGTGAATTTTTTCTTCCTAATATCTAAGTAAACACACCCTCCTTTAGGTTGCAGCTTTTCCTCCTTGTCCTATCATTAACTGCCCTTGTAGAAGTCCCTCTCCAGCTCTCTTGTAAATTTCCTTTAGGTACTGGAAGGCTGCTATAAGATCTCCTCAAAGCCTTCTCCTTTCCAGTCTGATTTTCGTTCATGATGAGTATCTGAGAAGTTTCTATTGACAGATTTTCAAATGTATCTTTCTGTTGAAAGACCCCCAAGCTATTCACCAGTCTTCACAGAAGTAATTGTGAATGCCGTTTATTTCTATCTTTAGCACACCTTTTATAGGGTTCTACAGGGTCTGCGGGCAGAGCAAGCTACTATTGGCTAGTACATACAAGTTTACATTCTTATCCTTGTACACAGGAACATTGTTTTACTTTCTACAGGCAAGTTTCAAGGATTTTAGCCTTTAATATTGCAACTTATCCCAGAGGCTGGTTTGTGCAGACAGACCTTTACCAATATATAAAATACAGCAACAATTCCCCCTTTCTCTTTTTGCACAAACCAGGCTTTGGATAAGATAACACACAAGTTAGACTGTCATCTCAATTAACATTATAAGTAAAGTCCGTCCCCCTTCTAGCACAAGAGACCTTAACCATCCGGTGATGCCCCAGCTGGAGAACCAACTTCCAATGGGGTCACTATCTTCTTTCAGGGCATGTAACCCATCCTGTAGCTGTTGTAGTTGCTTATGGATGGAAGCTGAATGATCAGTAAGATCCAAGCAGCACATGCCTTCAAACTCTTCACCACCATGTCCTTGTGCTAAGAGCAAAAAGTCAATTGCAGCTCGATTTCATAATACTGCATCGTGGATGTTCAGTTCAATCCTTCCTTAGTCTAGCAAGCGAGCCTTTTTAGAGTTGCTAGGCCTTAATTCATTCAGGCTTCGCTTTGACTGTTTGATGTTTTCATTTTGTTAGTTACATTCAACAATTGATGTAAACTTGGGTGAAACAAAGTTAGTTTCCCAAGATAACAGGGTCCTCTGTGGATTAGCAGGAATCTAATTCCATGCTCTATCTCCACAGATGAAGAAGATGGAACTAGGTAATCGCTTTGGTAATTGTCCTATGAGATTGCACCACAAATAAAGGCTTTACTTTCAATGGTAGTAACAAGATCAGCTATAGGGCTGACTGCAGCTCAGTGCTACATTAGTTTGTTAGAATGACTTTTTTCGGGGGTTCAAACATTATCCATCCACCTGAGGTATTGGTGGAACTTAACAAATCTAATTCTTCTGAGGGTTGTAATATTGAGAACTTTGGTAATTTTTGCTTGCCAACAGGCTTCAAGTTGTCTTAATGTGAAGCCAACAGTGCGACTGCATTCTTGCAACATTGCCAATCGATTCAGTCGAGTCTCGTTACTAATTAAACCTTTAAATGCTGGAGGATCCCATTCAGGGACTCCCATGAGACAGGTGCAAAAAGGATCTCCAGGTGACCTTTGGCCAGTTCAATGTGCCAGAGTGACCCATACGTTCTGTCACTTTTGGATGTTAGTTAGCAGACAGTTGGTTGGGACTATACACATCACAATTACCATAAGCCGTCGGTTCCATGTAAATGACATCATATTTGCAAACTCACAGCTAAAACTTTTAACGTTAAATGAACTTTCAAAGATGCTTACACTAGCTCTTGAAGGGGGAATACTTATACTTTATACTAACATAACAATTACTACACAGGCTAAACTCTATCTCAGACTATTATCTAACTATTTTTAACACACGTGCTCTGGTATATATGTAGTCTAAGTGTGAAAGCAATTTGCTGAAAGGGTAAACACACAACTACAATTTGCTTTATATACAGTTAAATGTAGTCTCTACACTTCTTAGATCTTCTACAGAATTTCTCTAACATGATTCAGTCCTGGAACGTTCACTGCTCCCGTGATGTCAGCTGGCAGTTGATCGATGACTGAGGGCTTTGATGTTCAAGTTGTTCTTCAGATCCTTCTAAATATTAAAACAAAGGATACCTGAAAAATTGGTAGAGACACAACATCATAATAACAACATAAAATTTCTGTTGGCAACTGTCTGTATAGTGTTCAGACACAACTGTGTCCTGACAGGTCCACTTCTGATCCATGTCTGGAGTACCAAGGCTGTGTGATGACATCTCTGTTCACTGGATCTCGTGTGTTCAGAGGCACACAGTCTGGTCAGATGGACAGGTGGCCTTTTTTGAACCTGCCAACAAAACACAGACACTTCTCTCCTTGAAGTTAATGAATTACACTAATCAATGTTTTTAGGGCATCCATTTCCCCCGTTTTCTTAAAAAAAAATAAAATGAGATGTACTTCTGTTATAAACATCAACATCAACACAAAACCATATACACAATTAATAAGATCTTATACCAGTTAAAAATCAATTAAATCATAAACATTATTAATAACATATGTAATATAAAACTACTATTAATTACTAAAACACTGCACTAGCATCCCATAGTTAGCAAACAAACAGAAACAAAAAAATCAGTGAAGGATTGGGTAATCATCTCCGGAAATGATTCTCCAAGCCCACTTCAAAATTGATCCAGCTGTCATATTAATAGGGTCAAATTGTTGAGTCAAAAAGTGACTCAAATACTGATTTGGTACAGAAAGCATCTGGATCTGTTGGCAAACATTTCATCCAGGTAAAGTCAAGGCCTGGCCAGGGCCTAGGCTTTAAACCGGAAAGATGCCTCTTAACATATTTCTAGAACAAGGTTCTCAATAGTAGCAGCTATGAGATGCTTACAGCACAGCAAACTGTTAAAATGCATTTGTACAAATCAAATGATCAGAAGCCTTAGGTACCAGACCAATTAAACCATGCAGCAGTTGGTTTAATCTGAAGCCTCTCTCATGGCAGCTGATCTTCAACAATGATACATCTTCTTAAAATTCTGGAAACACTGAAAAATAAGAAAGCTATAACAAACAAAAACTGCAGAGATTGCAACAACCAATAGAACTCCCAGTGAAGTCAAGGGTGTCACAGACTGCATTCACCTCCATCCACAAACAGGTGTTCACCAGTGTTCCATCACTGCTGTTTCAGTTGTGGCTGTCTTCATCTCTCTAGGAAAATAACTATACTTTGCAGTTTAAACAAGTGTCTCCAATAAAACATAAAACAATTTAAATTAAACAATATTTAAACCTAACAATAATTATTTATGACAAAAGGAAATAACAAACTTAACCTTAAAAGAATATCTAAGTTAGAAAACTTAACTTAAAAACATTCAAGCCTAAACATTATAAAACTTGACTATCCTTAATTCTATTAACACTTAATCTATATTAAATAAAAACATAACTTAATCTTATTCTGTTACTACAAAAAGGCAGCTAAAAGTTTGATATATACCTTTCAAACACAATATAACAATAACATGGATTCACCATAAAGATTATAAAAATGTAACAAATACATCACAATTCTATGTCATCTAACTTTAAGAATAACCCATAGTAACTGCAAATGTTACTAAAAATACTCATTCATAACAGAAATTTACCTAGTATATGCTTAAATTGGTTAGGATTTAAAAGTGTAGTTTTTCTAGAGAAAAAGCACAACAACACAGGAATTGGCAAGTTGCCATTTAGATTTTGTAGCACTTTTCAAAAGTACTACATTTACATTTTTTCAGAAACATTAAGTCCAATTCTTAAACGAAAACCCAAAATCCAAATTGGTGTATATGCAGTTATATGTGTTTTATATAACAAAATAACTCACATTAAAATTACCTTATTAAGGTAATTTTATTAAGGTAATACTTGTGGAAAAAACAAGCAAATGGATAATATATACTTTAACTAACCTTTGTCTTGTACAGTAAAGTTCTCTTAACTAATTATTTTTTAAACCATAAATCTCTTCTGTAGATAACATTAATTGGAAGGTTTTCCTAGAAGCTGTAAATCACACCATATTTTAACCTTGGGTTCTAAAACCAATTATTGCAAGGCAACTTCTGTTAAACACTTTTTCTCTCTCTTTTTTTTTTTTTTTTTTTTTTTAACTTTCAAAGAACCACAATAATTTCTCCAGTAAAACTCTAAAAACTGCAATTGCATAAACTCATAATTACTTAAAACACAAACTTAACTCTACAATGGTATATAAAAACATTTTGAAAACCCAATAAATCATGACTTTTTAACAAACTAGGTACAATCCTAAGCTGCTTCTTAGAGAGGGAGCAGGGGGGATTTGACTGCCCGCCCTGCTGCTGCTCTCTGCTGCTCTTATCTTTCTTCACATTCTCCATATACTCTCGCAGAGAGGAAAAACGGAGAGAAAGAAAAAAAAACCTCACAAAGTTAACTTTAACAAATGCAGTTTTTTCTCTCAATCTCTCTTGTTGTTCGCCAATAGAGGAAAAAAGGGCACGATTTTACAGAAGCAGGTGATGTTACACGAAAAGTCTCTCACGGCCAGGTGCTAACAGCGGCGATCATTGCAGCTTATCAGCGTGGCCTTGGAACTTTTCTTGCGCTGCTTCTACCCCCGGGGGTGCCTTTGTTCTCTGCACCCACCTCGCTCCCCCATGTCCCCCTGGTTCGGGTGGAAACCAATCTAAATTTGGCTTCTTTTCTTCCAGGGTGGTAAAGATGGAACTTAAATAAGATTGTAATGCTAAAAGTGACTCCAAAAATGAAGCAAATATTTCTGGATGTATCACATCCTGCCATAACTGAACAGATTCTGTTCGTTGTTTCAGCGTTCGCTGTGGAACTTTTTTTTTTCTCATTATTTTCTTCTTTGACTCTCCCTCCCTCTCTCCATGGGCAGCATAGATAGGAGATAGCTTGCCCAGCAGTGGGAGGTGAAGGCATCTGCCACTGTGACGCAGGTAGAATTACGGGGCTCACATCCTCAGTATATCTTGCTTTTCTGTCTTTTAAGGTATTAATTACAATCTGCCAAGTTCAACCGAGAGACACAGTGTCCTTGCTCTTTTTCGTGATTGCCGTTTCCCATATCAGAGCTGATATATCAGTCCGTTCTTGCACCACAAAAAGCAGTGTGGGCACTGCAAATGCCCATGACAATTAGCCCATATAATGAGCATATCCAGGTCCTTTTCCTGGGCTGCTTCGCCTCGTTTAATGAGGATGCAGAGAAGCAGTTTATCTGCCGCCGCAAATTCCACATCCATGCTGACGGCAACCCGCAAGGGGGAAGGTTGCTACCCTTCTACTATGCCCTTGCCTGCCTGGGCCACCCCCCAGCAGCCTGACTTTCCACGTCCTACCGCTCCGCGTCTCACCACGCTCAGGCTGCCTATCCGGTGCCGATCCAAGCCCGCGACGTCTAACGCCCAGATCCACTCCGCTGACTCCAAAGCCCCTCTGCCCGCAGGGGCGTCCTTGGTCGGAGCACCAAATATTGAAAGACCCCCGAGCTATTCACCAGTCTTCACAGAAGTAATTGTGAATGCCGTTTATTTCTATCTTTAGCACACCTTTTATAGGGTTCTACAGGGTCTGCGGGCAGAGCAAGCTACTATTGGCTAGTACACACAAGTTTACATTCTTATCCTTGTACACAGGAACATTGTTTTACTTTCTACAGGCAAGTTTCAAGGATTTTAGCCTTTAATATTGCGACTTATCCCAGAGGCTGGTTTGTGCAGACAGACCTTTACCAATATATAAAATACAGCAACATCTTTCAGAAACATTTACTCTTTAGTAATGATACTGACTGTATGTAATTGTATGTGAAGAAGTATTTTGGCAACAATAGTGTTCATGTGCACATTTTAATCAGAGAGTGGGTCTGAGAGGAGGCACCTGAAGTAAGTTTTAAATGGTCATATTGACAATGAAGGAAGTTCTGGTAACTATGTGGACAGACATGTGAACATGTAGACAGACAAATTAAGTAGACTTAAAAACTTTGGGCAAGTCCAGACGAAAAGACCTTCCTTCATTAGTGCTTTTTTAAAATCAGAACCATATGAATCTTTGTGACACAAATATTAGCTGTTCCGTTACAGATATGTTTCACTTTACAAATGTCAGCATGAGAATAGTTCCCTTTACTGTTTAGTCCTGTCTCTTTCTATTGCAAACAATAACTTCATCATAAAATCATTATGTTTTGTCTAAAAACTGTTAGTATTCTCTTAAGCCCACTGCTTCCTTTGGGTTGCTGCTCCAGAATTTCACTTTTATCATTATTAAACAATGTGCAGTGTATTTGAGACAATGCATAGTTTGTGCTCACTGTGTTCTAGAATTAAATGTTTATTTTCATTTTCATAATGTTTGTTACCTGGTGCATTTCTAGAGAGCAGATATATTAACTCTGTCTCGTCTCTGTCTGTATTGTCAAATACCTCCATTCCAGGGCATCAACTTTGTACATGTGGCCAGGAAGAACATGAACAGGTATGTCCACAAACTTTAGAGCAAGAGTACTGTAGAGCATTAGGTTTGATGCTCAGTTGCTGAGACTCTAGAAAACTGTGTAGTTTTGCTACATAGGCTGTTTTGGGGTTCTTTTTTATTTAAAATGTATTCAGTGAGTTTGAGACTATAGTACAGCCTTAATAAAAAAAGATTACACTATAAAAACCTGATGTATAAAATTGAGAGTAAATATTGATAGTAAAAAGTTTTGCAGTACAAAGACTTTTGAGAGAGTTTCCGACAAAAGAAGGAAATGTCAAATGATTTTGTGTTGACCAGAGTACATGTAAGAGTAGTTACAGGAGTGAACTACCTCCAGAACAATGATGCAGCTTTGTTGGAAAACTTTAGTTGGAGAATTCCAAATTAGAGTCAAGGAGCTAAGCAGTGTGGATGGTCTGGGATCTGCTGATGGAGTTTTCCCCTAGTGAGTTTACTTGAGAGAATCACAGAACATTCTGAGTAGGAAGGGAACCGCTAGGATCACCCAAGTTCAACTGCTGGCCCTGGAGAGCCCCAGAATCACAGTATGTGCCTGAGAGCATTGTCCAAATGCATCTTGAAACCTACCCTGACATAACTTCAGGCCATTTCTTCAGGTCCTGTCACTTGTCACAAGAGTGAAGAGATCAGTGCCTGCCCCTCCTCTTCCCCTCATGTGGAAGTTGTAACTGCAATGTGGTCTCCCCTCAGTCTGCTCCCATCTTCTCCAGGTTGAAGAAGCCAACTGACTTCAACTGGTCTTTGTATGGCTTCCCCTCAAGCTTCTTCACCATCTCAGTTGCCCTCATTTGGATACTGTCCAATAGCTTTGTATCTCTTTTATATTCTGGCACCCAAAACTGCACACAGGGCTCAAATTGAGGCTGCCCCAGCACAGAGTAGAGCAGGACAATCCCCTCCCTTGCCTGGCTGGTGATGCTGTGCCTGATACATCCCAGGACAAGGCTGGCCCTCCTAGCTGCCAGGGCGCTGCTGACTCGTGTTCAATTTTCCATTGACCAGTACCCCCATGTTCCTGTGCTGCTCACCAGCATGTCATTCCCCAGTTTATACCTACATCCAGGGTAGCTCCATCCCAGGTGCAGAATTCAGCACTTGCCTTTGTTAAAGTTCATATGGTTGGTGATTGCCCCATTTTCTAATTTGTCAAGGTCTCTCTGCAGGTCCTTGATGCCCTCAAGGGAGTCAACAGCTCCTCCCAATTTTGTATCTGTGAACTTGCTCAGTATCTGTTCCAGTCCAGTGTCCAAGTCATTTGTGAAGATGACTGAAGACCACAGGGCTGAGGATAGAGCTCTGAGGAACCTGATGTTCCGATGTCTGATGTTATCCCCTTCAATGTAAGCCTGTGTCCAACCCATGAGTCAGTTGCTCACCCAGCATATACAGCTGTTTATACATACACAGTTTATACACCTCTTTGCTGGATATTTTGTCCAGAAGGATCCTGTGAGAGATGGTGTTGAAAGCTTTACTGAAATTTGAGAAGATTACATCAACTGACTTTCCTCGATCAACTAGGTGGGTTCCATTGTCATAAAAGGAAGTCAGGTTCAAGAAGCATGAATGAAGCCATGCTGCTTCAAGCCTATGATTACAGTGTCCCTCATGTGCTTTTCAATACTTCCCAGCACAATTCTCTCCATAATTTTAACAGCACTGAAGCAAGACTTGCAAGCCTGTAGTTTCCAATGCTATCCTTCTTGCCTCTTTTGAAAACTGGGGCAAAAATTACCTACCTTCCAGTCATCTAGGACCTCTCCAGATTTCCAAGACCATTCAAAAATCACTGAGGGACACCTCATGCTGACATTAGCCAGCTCTTTATGTATTCCAATTATATGAATCCTACCAGGATTTATAGATTTATAGGGATCCAAATGGAGCAGTTGATACACATGAGTTCAAGGTCAACTGTGAGTTTACCATTCTCATCACTCATGGTCCTCCAGCTCAGGGTACTGAGACCCCCTCAGTCTCTCATGTGGGGTGAAGATGGAAGCAACGAACACGCTAAACATCTCCACCTTTTCCCTGTTCCTGTTTCTGAGGTCACCATCCTCATCCTGTAACAGGCAAATGTAATTTCTGCTAGGTTAACAAGCCATTATCCACAATTTTTGAAAAATCATGACAGTCAGAAAAGAAGTCTGAATCTTCATTTGCTAAGTACATTGTGATAAACTAGCTTCTTTTTTTAATTTAAATTTTTATTTATTTATTTAATTGTTTAGTTCTACATTACAGCCCATGGTTCTTTCTCACTTTGGATAATTATATCTTTACACTGACTCTAATTGGAGTCTCACTGATGTCTTACACAAAGGTACTAATATTTCTGCTTAGCTGGAAATATTTTGGTTACTTTTTTTACAATTTTAATCCACTATTGATTTACTATCATACTTATAAACAGATAGATACCTGGGCTTTTTAAAATTAATTTCTTATTTCCAGCTGAGAAAGTTCCAGCTTGTTTGCAGGCCCAAGACTGCCCTACAGATTCTTGTTCTGAGTGTCTAAATGAATGGATTTTCACTTTGTTCTCATAAATTCCCCCATGCCCTATTACTTCACTCTCTAAGGCTATTCATTTATTTATGTGTAATATTTCACTGCTTCCCTCTATTCAAAATGACTGCCAACTTTGTGATATCATCTAATTTCATTACTTCACTTTAACCTTTGAGCCAAGGTCAGAATCCAAGTTTGAGATACTGTGACTGTTCCTAATCCTCAATAAATTCTCTCCCTCTCTCTATATATATATTCTATAAATAAATAAAATTATGATTTCTCCACAGTTTAATATTTTCTCTTTAATACAACAAAACAGCCATTGTCACAGGAATGCTCCGTGTAAGTTCACATCATGTGTATTTGATTCCTCAGGGCTTTAATAATTCTTCCTTAAATATTTGTTCTAAAACCTTGTATGATTTAAGGACAAGCAAATTCAGAGGTGTATATATATGTATATATTTCAATTTTTGTTCTCTTTATATATACTGATATTTATCAAATCACTTTTCAGATTTATTCATGCAGTGTGATGCATTGGCTCTCCAGAGTTCTTTAAGGGAAATTATCCTGCAATTCTGTCACAGATGCATTTTTATTCTAGATGCATTGTTTTCAATTTACATATCCTTGTTGTATATCACCAGTCCAGGTGGCAATCCTGTCTCTTTTCCCTGTCAAATATGACAAAAATATTAAGAAATATTTATATACATGTTTTTGAGTAATAGTCAAAGTATATTTAGTCAACATTTTACTCACTAAGTATAGTAGTTGTTCTTCTAAAAAAAGTTGCCTCTTTTTCAAACAAAACTTCAATAGATTATTCTGTAAATTTATACCTTGTGCATCACTGTTTAGGCTTCAGCAAACTTTTATGAACTTAGAACCAACTTAGAAACTCCAGGTATTTATAACTGAAATCACAACTCAAGCTGTGTATCAGTGTATGATTGCAGCATCTCAATTTAAGTCTGTGTTCTCTCACAGTGCTGTAACTATTTGTCCCAAAGGGGAAGAAGTTCGGGTTCTCAAACACCTCCTCCACACCGAGTAACTGATTGATGATGCATTCTCCACCTGAAGTTAGCATTCTCTTACATTTTAAGTTCTAATATGTGAAAGAAATTCAGTCTTTTGATGTAGTCCCAGGTTACTTACTCAGATGCAAAACCAAAGCCCCTCAGGTCTCTAATATAAATGCTGAAAACCCAATAATTTAAGAAGAAATGTGAGGAGATATTGAGTGAGGGATCTATTTTTAAACTCATCATACAATTAATTCTAATTTTATACAAATACTAATTTCAAACTCCTGTATAAGATTTTTGCCTTTATATCTTGGACAGCTTGAAACAAAGAATACAACACTGAAATTTCATGATGCTAAATTTTCACCACCGTGTGCTGATCAGATAAAATCATGGTACGAGAAGCACAACATTTTTTGCCTATCACTCCCTAATAAGTATGTTTGTGTTTGATAAAAGGTATTCTCTTTTTCATGTTCTGCATAGGAAGATAAAGCTCTTTACTTTTCTTTTCTTTTCCTATATATATATATACTAGAATTTTGCTTTTCATTACTTAAAAAAAAAAGTGCTGCACTTTATTATATGACCTAAAAATAATATATGCATGTTAATGAAAAAATGACTGTGATAATGCTGATGGTAAATATAATGAGAAAATATTAAAACTAGTAAAATATACTTAATCAAACTAAGCAAAATGTTCCTAAGTATAGAAAATTCAGTGATTAATAGTCAGCAGGATTCTAGCTTTCTGTCACCACTTGGATTTTATGTGGTGTTACTAAGCAACAAAGGTTACTCTTCAGCAACACTTAGATGCAGTATTTGCAGCTTTAATCAAATCAGCTGCTAAGTGAACAGTACTTTTTTGTAATATGTTTGTCAGTGATAGATAAGGAGTACAAGCAAATCAAATATATGCTAACTTATCTTATATAGCATAATTATAACAAGTCTCCTTTTAGTTGGTTAGGGGCTTTTCTAATGCACATCTCTGTATATGTCATTTATCTTGTGGTGAACATTCTTGTTAACAGGCATAATTCAGCAACATTTTCATTTTTCTTCCAAGTTCCAAATAGTATTTACTGAAATGTACTAAAAAATACTATTATGGTATATTGTTATCAAGATAAGAATAGCCCACATAAAAATATTGGAGTCAGAACTATTTTTTATTGCTGTTACGTAATTATTTTTAAAAACAGAAGCCCATAAGATATTGTACATCATGTTTTAATTTTATCTTCTACTTCTCCCTGCAGTACTAACAGAGAATACTAGACAAAGTAACATGACAGGTTGTTGAAAGATACGTCAGTTCTGCTGCTTTTGAAATTCTACTTGTTCTAAAAGTGAAAGGAGATGCCCAAAGAAAGCTTTTTTTTTTTTTCTGGGCAGCATAGACTGTAAAACAGCAAATTGTATCAGCTACTTCCTAATAGAACAAAGTTTACTTCAGGTAAAACATGATGCCTTTAAGTTTGAAAGGTCATAGAGGTAAACATTTTTCATTAATCTGTGTGTCACAATATGGATGGTTTTGCTCTCATATTATGATTCTGCAGAGACAATTGTGGAATTCCCATTAAAAAAAAACAACCCTGCCTAGATACAGATGCTAAAGCTGTATCAATTTAAATTCTTTTCTATGATAGATTCTATGAAATGCCTAATAGCTGAAAAAAACTGATCAAGAACAGGAAGACATGAGGAACAAAGAAGTTCTATGTGCCATGCTTATACATTTAAAATAGTTAAGGTTGTAAATTAACTTTCTCTGCTTTTGGAAGTTAAGTTTTTCATACATAGTATAGGAAGGATAGTAATTGTGTCACTGCTACTGTGGTTATGCAAATTTTTTAGGGAACTTCTCATTAAAAAATTCCTTAGTCTTTGCCTTCCTGATATAATTTAAATAATCTACATTGTTTTAGGGAAAGAGGGAAAAGGGAAGGAAAGCAGAAGAATACAGTTCTATCATATTTGCATACAGATTTCATTTGAAATACAGGTTAGTCTATGAAGCTCAAAATCCAAGCCTTTAAAATATTTCCCCATGAGAGTCTTGATGTAGCCCCTTCAAGCACTATAGACAGGAAGATTGTACTTGAACATGTTAGTGAATGCAATCTATGTTCTACTTAAAGGAGATGTTGCTGGTTTGTATTTTTACAGCAGTACTTAGGGATGTCATTTGTGTCCTTATTGTTTCTGAGGCTGTGTGATGTAATTTATTGCAGAAGAAAGAGACTATTGCAGCAATATAGCAAACCAACAAGCTTAAATAAAAAAATGTGAGGAGGGAAATACTAAGATCCTCAAATTGTTAGATTACAAAGGTACTCTAAATTAGGAGTCAAGGAACTCCCTAACTGCCTTAACCTTTAGGGGCAGGTAGGTTATCTGTAGCTTTGGTAGTGTGAGCTTGATGACTTATTTTCTTGCACAAGCCTATCTATATTGAGAGGCAGAACCTCTAACCACACTGTAAAAACTACAAATAGTTCAATTCAATTTTCTAAATGCAGTGGAAATAAGGTTTGTATGATTTAATTGGAATAAAAAAGGGTTTTCAAGCTCATATTCTGAAACCCATATTCTGAAATATGGACTCCTTCACAAAAGTTGTGTATGAACTGTTAATTTAATGTATGCAGGAAATTAGTGACAAAGGATCTAATCTCAATCCCAGTGGATCTGGTGAAATTCTTGTTGTTAGGAGCATTCTCAGTCTCCAGAAAATATCTTGGGGTTTAAATACTGCTTTAACATTACCATTTGGATGATTACATTTTTGCAGCCCTGGAAATAATTTTCAATCTGTGGTCAATTACCACAAAGAAATCCTATGTTTTTTTTCTCTATCAAGTAATATATCATATTTTAAAACATATTTTGCTGGTATTATATCTCCCTCTACTGGTAAAATTGTATTTTCCCTATGATTAATTTTGAAAGCAGACCATAATTAAAAAAGAGTGCAACATGGTTGCTCTTATCAAAAATAAGGTCCCATGATGAATATTTTAAAGAGAAAAACAATAATTAGGTCTAAGTATTGCTTCAAATTTGGGTAAATCAGGAAGTTCAGACAAGGGTTACTGCCTTATCCTAGGGAGATGAATCTAAAGGGAAAATAGAATGATGTTTTCAGTGCAGGGATGTAATGGTTTTAAAGAAGTAATTAAAGAATTACTAGAAAACTTACTTATTTTTTGCTGTGAGATATGGATTAGAACAAGAGCAAAACAGGCTTAAAACTTAAAAGGAATAAAGGAAGTTTATTAACAAAACTACAAGAATAAGGACACCAGAATAAACTCCCAGAAAACTCCTTTATCCCCCATTACCCAACCATTTCCCTGTTCACATGACAATATAGAGACAAAAAACTTTGGTGTTTAAAACAGTCCCAATTCCTGCTAGAGTCTTTTCATCAGCCTTTGTAGAGAAACAGAAGTCTTCTTCTGGTAATCTATGGAGTTTCTCACAAGAAAGCTATTTCTGTTATAGTTTTCTATTCTTCTGATGCCAGCTCATCAGACTTTCTCCTCCCATTTCACATCACTCTGAGGTGTGTTATGGGCCATGAGTCTAGGGATGTCATTTTTAAGGATGAGTTATTTAAAAGCAAAAGTTCTCTTCATTTGTCTCTGTGAGCTTCTCTGGAAAACAGAAGTTTTCTCTTTGCCTCAAGCGGCCCCAAATCTTCAACTATTACTTCTCCCCTCTCTGTTCCAGCACCTCATTGTATCATAATTACTCCACCTTTTGCTTAAAATCCACACTTTGAACCCCATATACTCTGTCATGAATTAAAGGAGTGTTTTCAGGACACTATTGTCCATCTCCATAGCTTTAACAGAAAAATATTTCAGCTTATAAAGCATCTCCTTATTCTCTACCTCTTCTGAAGTTTAATTCTTTTCTTTACTGTCTCTAATAGTTTATAAAGTCTCTTTACATGTTGATTACTCTCTTTCTCTTTCTCTAGAAAAAAGGATTAATCTGCAAGTCTCATCTGGGTAATGAAAAGGTTAAAATCTTGCCCAGGCTTTGTAGATGGTTCTGTGATCTCTGCTGGAGCAGCAGCTGGAGCTGTCTGCGATGGAAGATTCTTCATGGCTGCTCTGGAGAGCGTGGTCACTGTCTCAGCCCGCCACAGGTCAAGAGCTTTTTTCTTTCTTTACCCGGCAGTCTCTGGTGAATTCAGTCACAGCAAAAACTGCAGCCGAGCCAGGGACCGGCCTGGCCCGGCCAGAGCCCGGGACAAGCCCCGCAGGCCCCATCTCCCGGCCGGGAGCTGCGGCAGGCCCAGCCCAGCCCCTGCCCCACGGGGCCGCATGGCCTGGGCAGGGGACGGGAACCAGCTAAAGCTCTGTTACCTTTCACAGCCAGGAAACAGAGACAAAGAAATTCCCAGGCTTAGGTCTGAAGGTGGTGTTCACAGGTTGATCTCACTTTTCAATGGTTAAAACTGCTGTCAATTCTTAGAAATGGCCAGCTGTTGGTTAGGAGACAAACTCCCATCAGCCTCCAGCGGTTTTAGCTTCCTTAGGTGTTTCTCTGTGTTTTCTTAAATGCCAATCTATCACAAGGGATCAACTGAAATTCTCACAGTAATTTCTCTTAAAAACAGAACAGAAAATATGCAAATATGTTAGTAGCCTAAAAAGGTTTATACTCTATTATAATAAAGGAAAATACCAGGAAGCACAGGTTATCCCCTGGTGCCCCCTAAAAATGTGATACAATTAAATCTAGTGAAATAATATTAAAAATAAATTATGGCTATAAAAATAGAAAACATTGACCCCCTCTGTTAAAACAATTAGAAAACCTCTAAATCAGTGCAATATGAATAATAAGTATAGTAAATGTGTATTCAGTAAGAAATCCTCAACATTCTGACACAGATTTAAATCAAAGAGATCAAAAGTACCTTTTGCATTATTGACTAGTACAATTGGACCAAAGAAAGAGTTTTCATTCTCCCTATGTTTTTGCTCTAGTTCCCCAAATACACACAAGAAAAACTGTAATGCAGGTCTCTTCTGCTTCTTTAGAGCAGAGATGAGCCCATTTTCTGTAAAATTGTTTCCAGCTAAATCCCTGGAAACTAGGTACCTGGAATCCTGACTAAGTTTTTCTTAGGATTTGCAGCATAGAGATGGCTATAGGCAGTCTTGCCCTTGTTTTAAAGCACGTGTAGAGGAATTGTTTGGGTCACTATCTACCTTATATATAATATCTTCAGGATAACAAAACTCATTCTGAAGCCAGTAGGCTTCATTTCTTCAACACAAATATTTCTCCCTCCCAAGAGAGTGCTTTAAAAAGGAAGAAACCACACAAAAGGATGATCCAGGTTCCATTTTAGGTGAATGTGAAATTTTGCAACTTTTGAGCAAATAATTTGGTCACCACAATGCATGAAATAAACCTTTTGTGACAGAATGCTCTCATCCTTCAGCATTTCTGTTTCATGGTAGTGAAGATGTGATGAAGATGATGGCATTGATGAGGAATATGTTACACTGTGTGTTTTCCCAGAAATTTATCAAAATAAAATAAAAGCTTAATTATTATCCAAAGATAGTGAAATTATTCTAAAAACAAAATTTAAACCCCAAGAAAGTCAAAATAAACATAAATATTGAGAATAAAATAAAGGAAGTGGAGTAGAAGGGAGAGAGAGACAGAGGTAATAGGCACAAACAGAAACACAGAAGATTCCACATGAACATCAGGAAACTCCTTTTTGTTTTGTTGTGTTTTTCAGTGGGGGTGACCATCAGCAGAAGTTGTCCAGTTGACCCTGTACAGTCATCATCCTTGGGGATCTTCAAAAGCTGTCTGCACAGGGTCCTGAGCAAATGCAGGTGACCCTGCTTTGACTGTGTGATTGATGAAGATTCTGGAGGTCTCTCACAGCCAGGGAGGGAGGGAGGGAGGGAGGCAGGAAGGCAGGAAGGAAGGCAGGAAGGCAGGCAGGAAGGCAGGCAGGAAGGCAGGAAGGAAGGGAGGAAGGGAGGAAGGGAGGAAGGGAGGAAGGGAGGAAGGGAGGAAGGAAGGAAGGAAGGAAGGAAGGAAGGAAGGAAGGAAGGAAGGAAGGAAGGAAGGAAGGAAGGAAGGAAGGAAGAAGGAAGGAAGGAAGGAAGGAAGGAAGGAAGGAAGGAAGGAAGGAAGGAAGGAAGGAAGGAAGGAAGGAAGGAAGGAAGGAAGGAAGGAAGGAAGGAAGGAAGGAAGGAAGGAAGGAAGGAAGGAAGGAAGGAAGGAAGGAAGGAAGGAAGGAAGGAAGGAAGGAAGGAAGGAAGGAAGGAAGGAAGGAAGGAAGGAAGGAAGGAAGGGGCGGAAGGTAGTTTTCACATTAAAAAAGAAAAGAAACAAAAAGCTGTGCTGCCCCACTTTTGGATAAATATAACATGGTATTTAACCATGTGATCAGATGAATCATATAATGTGATGTGATCAGCCCTTTCTATACTATCAGTGTCAAGGTAAATTGATTCATTGCTCATATGCATTGTCAATGTCTATTGTTATCTCTTATTTTCTTGCTTGTCACTTAGATTAATAACATTAGTGGTTCTGTATGCTACAGCCTTCTTTCTCATGTCAGTTACAGAGGAATTTGCTCTGCACAGGTAATTTCTGTGGATTTCTTTGTAGTATTTCTTTCATTAGCTAAAATTGGCAGTAGGAGCACATTGTATCTCCTTCTGATTACTTGCATGAGTTCAATATTTGTAGAAGCATGATGATGCAGTCACTGAATACATATAATTGCTTCAATTTTCACTGTTTTTCTGTTTGTGCTTTTTTTCACTCAAACTTGAAAGAATGTAGTTGACAGCTAATTGAAAACCCCAGAAAAAGAGAGAATACTTTAGTACATACAGCACTGAATGAATCTTTCTTTTATGTCAATATTAAATTGCAACTAAACAAACAGAATTAGAGAAAATAAAACCTACTGCTACTGCAAATAAAGCTTACATATTATAAACCATGATATCCTGATAAAAGTAGAGCCAGAAGAGATGACAACTGATTTTGATGCAATGGGAATCAGGTTGGAGACATAGGTTGGTAGACTAATGCTCCTGTTGTTAATATTTTATTCCATTACGTTTAAATCCAGAACTTGCTAACAAAATGTCAGATGATTGTCTTGTGTTGCAGTGCAAGATGTAACCAAAATTATGTATTCTCTTACCATCTGTTATACCAGGTGTGGCAGTGTTCTTTATCCCTTCCATGTACCATCCTCCCTCCAGGGGGATCTCTTCTGTTAATGGGCCATTGAGTCTCACTGCATGACTGATAAAATTACATCATCCCATTGGGAGATGCTGCACCCAGAGGGAGGAGCCAAGCATTCCAACCTGGATATAATTTGAGCCGTAGAATACTGCAGTCAGCCTTTCTCCACAGACCCATCTACACTACTACTGGACCTTCAGAGGAAAACTACACCCTTCTACAGGATAATTGCTTCAACAGGACCGCATCTGTCACTGCAGAAGGACTGCAGCCACCACTTAATTGGACTACTACCAAAACCCTGAACAACAGAGTGTCAGGTTGTACTCTGACTCTGACAGTGTTTTTTGTATTACTGCATTTTATTTTAACTTTCCTACTAAATTAAGTGTTATTTTTTTATTTATACATACTACTAAAGAACTGTTATTCCTATTTTCATATCTTTGCCTGAAAACTCCTTAATTTCAAAATTATAATAATTTGGAGAGAGAGGGGCTTACATTTTTCATGTCAAGGGAGGCTTCTGCCTTCCTTAGCAAACACCTGTCTTTTCAAACCAAGACAATGATGTAAATCTTTGAGATACTATTAAAACAGAAGAGGACTGGAATCCTATGGAGTGTGAACTATATGAACAGTGATCTATGGTAAATGGAAAAAACCAAAACATAATAGAAAGTGCAAGATCATGAATTTAGAGACTAAGAAACAGAATTTCTCCTATCAGCTAGGAGCTCAGCAGCTGCAGATATCATTGAAGTATAAACCTGCATGAGTGAGCTTGTTCACAAAGGGGAAGAATAATGTGACCTCAGATAACAAGTTGCTTCCATTTGAAAGAGAAAAATATTAAAGCCTTTCTACAAAAGACCACAGAGCATGTCAAAGTGATACTCAGCAAAGTACTGTGTTTAATTCTAGAAGTATAAGTTTAAAGAAAATAATAACTAGAAAATAGCAGGCAGTGATGTAGAGGAAAATATTGGTAATGTACTGAAAATAATAATAGCTTTTTTAACACATTTTGGGTTTCTTTACCATTTTTTAACCTAGTGTGACTAGTCAGCTGAATGGCCAGATAAAAGGGTGCAGGCAGAAGTTGATGAATTATCCAGCTCAATACCTGAATTTGTTGTTGGTGTCATCACCAGGGCTTACAATTGCTAGATCTTTTTTGATGCACACAGCCTAGTTGGGAGAGATGGCATCCATGTATCTAGAAAAGGCAGGTGCATCTTCACTAGTAAATTGGCCAACATAGTTTTCTTGCTGATGCAACAGTTTAAAGAACAATTTACTAAGTCCAGGCACCTAAAGTACATATGTACCAATGCACTTATTCTGGACTACAAATAGGAGGAAGTGGAACTCTAGGCCCTGTCTGAGTGTTATGATGTTATAGGAATCAGGAAACTCACATTACTGGAAGATCACAGCAGATAGCTCCTAAGTGTTTCAGAAGGATAGGAAAGAAAGATGAGAACGTGAAATTGCACTTTATATAAAACAGAAAATTGAGTGTATGAGGTTGAGCTATGGAGACCACAGAAGTTTTATTGAATTCCTGTCAAGATTAGAGGGATTATCGTGGAGCTGGAATCTTACGGCCTTCCAGTCAGGATGATGAAGCCAACAAAACCTTAATTTGGCCACTTGAAGAAGTTTGGTGTCAATAGAACATTCTCCTCATTGATGGAGAACTTTTATAACTTTTACTAGTTGAGAAAAGGATGTTACAAGCATGTTGCACAACTGGACTGTTTCTGCAAGTCACTGAGGACTGCTTCCTGCTGCTTATGCAAGATATTCCAGCTAGGAGCAGCACATCACTAAATCTACTATCTACTATAAATCTATTACATATAACTGAGACAACTTATTGACTGCATAACTAAAATTGATTGTCATGGATACACCTATCATGACATTGTGGAGTTCAAGATCCTGCTGAGCACACTTGACATCAGGAGTAAGACAAAAGCCCTGAGTTTTGGAAGAGCCAAATTCAATATGTTCAGAGCCCACCCACAAAGAATTTCTAAGGAAACAACCATGTAGGGCCAATGAGTTTGTGAATTCTGTGAGTTTTTCAAAAACTACCTTCTGAATGAAGGGGTAAGAACAGTACATCACTCAAAAAGGGAAAGAAGGAAGCAGAACACAAGACTACCTGGGCTTAACTATGAGATTTTGCATGTGCTTAGAAGCAAAAAAGAAGCATGCTAGCTATGGAAAGGAAGTTAAATAGGAAAGAAGGACTAAGAGAGCCTTGACAGAACATGCAGAGGTGCAGTCACAAAGGCTAAGGTTCAGCTAGAACTGAAACTGAACAAGAGAGACACCAAGAAGAGAGGGTTCTTCAGATACATGAACAATTAGCAGAAGCACTGGCAAGATGTAAGGCCCACTATTACACAGGGCAGGAAAACTATTTATTAATGCTGATGAGTCAGAAGTTCACTATACCTTATTTGCCTCTGTCTTTACCATCACATGGTTAAGTAGCTATGACAACATGTGTTGACCCCCTAGTAGTGGAGGAAGGGTTGATCTTCAGCCTCTTGCAAGGTCTCAGCCCACATAAATCTATGGGCCTGGATGTAATCCATTCCAAGGAATTAAGAGAAATGTCTGACAATGTTGCAAAGCCACTATCTATAATATTTGAAAAGTGGAAAATAGGGTGTATCCCTTATGATTGGAAGAGGCTAAATGTCACACTCAGCTCCAAGCAGGGCCCTATAGAGGACCCAGGAAGCTACGGGACCACTAGTCTTACTCCAGTCCCTGGTAAAGCAATGAGATGAGTCCCTCTAAAATCACTACGAACCAAATGAAGCAGGTGGCTGGGAAAAATCAAACCTGACTTATGAAAGGGCAAATCATTGCAGAGTAATTCAATCCCTATCTACAACAAAAAGGACATTTTCTGTTGAGATGGAGATGGTTTACCTGTTCTTCAGCAAAGCATTTGACACCATTGCCCACAGTGTTCTCCCAAACAAAATGGCAAGGTGCAGGTTGGATGGGTGGTCAGATGAGAAGGAAATTACACTTAGAGCTTCAATCAGAAGGTAGTTTTTTACTCAGACTGTCAGCCTGTCACAAATTTTCTATCAGAAATTGATACTGGGCCTCATAGTGTTCAACATGTTCATAACTTATTGAGATGATAGAATTGAAAGCATCCTCAACAGCTTTGCTGGCAACACTAAACAGAGTGATGATGTGAACAAGCTTGAAGAGAGAGACGTGGTTACAGAGAGACTTGGATGGGCTGGAAGAGTGGGCTAGCAAGCATTGTATGAAGCTTAATGGAGACACTTGAAGACCTGTACTTGAAGACTAGGTTCCATGCAGCTGGGAAACAGTTACATGAAAAGGACCTGGGAGTCCTGGATGACAACAAACTTGATCCAATTGGACAAGATAATAGAGATTCTCATGTAACCTCCCTTTCCCATGGAGGTTTCGGTTATGTGTTGTTTTGAGGTCCCTTCCAATCTGTTCTATGATTCTTTATCTGTAAGGTGGGTCCACAGTAATACAGATGAGAAACAACTTCTGAGAGATTTAGAATTACTTGGCATCTAGGTAACAAATTGATCTAATTGATGTCCCTGGAAAACTCCAGAAAAGACTCCATGGAAACAACTACTTTTCAAATGGATATAGATCAGTGAAATAAATGAGACATTGCACATGTAGATTCATTGTGTGGAATTAATTTGTCAGAAATGTTTACAGTATGGATGCATTCTTCTGATTCAATTTCTCTAGGATGTCCTTGTAGTTGAAAAATAGGAAAAACAAAGAAACAAAAAACACTACAAGGATAGAACTCATTTGCATATTATAAGCAAAATATATACAGAAGTAAATTTACTTAATGTTATGTTCTGCGCTATATTGGCTTCTGTCAAATCAAAGAAATTATAGAAAACTGAACAACTAGGAGGCCTGTCAAAATAAAGCATAAACTAAATTATTCCAGTCAGTAACAGATAATCTACTACAGTTCTACAAATTCTTCTGGGAGGGAGACAGCACTCTAAATTAACCTAATTTATGTAGTTTTTTGCAATATATTTACACAGAGTTAATATATAGAAGATGATGAAACAGCATAAAAGATATAAACCAAGGATTATGTAAGGATGCAAATGAATGTATTCATTGATAAAAACCCCACCAAATCATCAAGCAAGTAAATTCCAGCCTAAAAACAAGAAAAAAAAATCAAGAAAGAAAAAAACCCAACCAAAAAAAATAAACCAAAACAATAACAGTATCAACAACCAACAACAACTACAAAAAAAAAATCAAAGAAAATCCAACAAAGAACCCAAACAAACCCCCTAAAATTATCACTTCATTTTCTTTAAAGTGGAATCCCAAAACATAGGAGTGCTACAAGTTTCCCTAATTGCACTGATTCTTGTTTTAAATTTTTAAGAGATCTATTGAAGAGGTTGGACAGATAAATGTCATAAGTTGAAGGTGACAAAATTGCATATTTTTCAAAACCCAGGAGGTAAGAGGTGCTAGAGAGGTATTTTAAACTAAATGGTAAATAGGGTTTGATCAGTCATGTCCATTTAAAGAAATAATCTGTTCTCACTTTAATAGTTGCAATAGCTTTAAAGGAGTTCAGAAAAGAAATTTATTTTTATAATTTATTTATATCAACTTGAAGATTTTCAATTACTTTCAAAAATTATCATTTTTATACCAATGATAGTGGTATATGTGTGAACTAGCTGTTTCCAGAATTACAGTTTATTATAGTAAAACTTCACCAGCTCAAGCTGAATGAGAATTGAAAATACAGTTATAGTAAAATTTAATAATCATGTATAATCAAATTGTTACAGAACATGTTAAAATCAATAAAAGAGAAAGACAGTATAAGGTGTACTGTTTCCCTAGGCCCATTATTATGATAATCTCCTTTTCAGTGTAACAGTTTTGAAAAGCAGTTCAAGACAGAGACTTATCAGACTCATTAACTAATATCACTCTTTCACTAACTGCCAACACCAGTAATGAAACACTCAGAAAACCACCACAGATTCCTTAATTGCTGCAAAAATGAGCATCAAAGGTTATGGGACCAATGCTAAAACATTCAATATGAAAATAAAAAAATACACAGTTTGATATTCTTATTTCACACTCACTAGAAATATGCAATAACAGTTAAATTTTGTATTACTATACTATAATATTATATTGGATTGTAATTCTCTGATATTATATTATTATATAACATAATTATAATTCAATCCTGTAACACTTTTATTATAATAAAAAAGCTCATAGGCTTGTCACTAAAGACTTTTAAGACTAAAAAACAAAAAGCACTTAGGCACTTAGAAAACTAGGCAAGATCCATTCCATACAGCAAACATTAATTCTTTATTACACACCTTTACTCTACATGCAGAGTATAAGCAAAGTTGGTCTGTTCAGAGGAGCAACATACCAAACTTAAACAAAGATCTGGTTAAAGTAAACCAGCAAAAAACATTGAGATTAAGAGAAAATGTTTACCTATTACTTATCTATTTATTATAATATTTGTCTTACTTAAATTTGCAATAAATAATCTTGAACATTCCACGATGAAGTAATTTGTATAGAACTCTTTTACCCCATCAATGTATGTTCAGCCTAGCTGATCAAGTTGCTCAAGGGATTGAAGGAGACTTAAGATCACCATCAGGCTTAATAATCTGTTGATAATTGAATTTCTCACTGCTTCAAAATGAAATGTTACTGTACACATGTAGGCATAAAAATTCAAGACATTTTAAAGTCACATAATTAATTGTCTTGGAATTTAGGTGATAATTTATATTTAGATATGAAAATTATAATAATTTATAATAATTTATATTTATATATGAAAAAATAATAACATTAACTCACTATTGCATTCCTTCCTACTTTTAGCAGAGGGAATGAAGAAACCAATTGATACTATGCAGTAAGGATAACATTAGACACATTTAAAAATTAAGAAGGAAAAGCAAGTGAAAAAATATTTCCATGGATCTCAAACTTTGTGTAATTCCACTGATACTAATTTGCACATTAAAAAGTATTTTAAATAGTGGAGTTGGTGTTTTGATGATTGCACTGAAATACATTCTTCGATCTATAGGAAAGAAGATAATTTTTTCTGGTAAAAATTACATCAACATCATGAAAACCTTATGGTGTCAAGGAACGTGTTGACTTTTAATGGGCAATCACCAAAGGCTTTGCATTGTTTTTGACTCCCTCTTTAATTATTAAATTGGCATAGGTATTTGCTAATTAAAGACATCTGGTCATTTACCATGGTTAGTGGGAGTCAGTCTAGATTCAGATGTCACAGGACAACATAGCTTTTAAATTCATCTCAGCTTAAATCTAGCTTCTCAGCTAGAGAAGGACTGCTCAGCTCTAGAAATAGCAACTGTCCACTGACTTTACTTCAAGATAACACATTTAACATAAATAGCATGTCTGTATAGCAGTATAACTACAAACATTTGCTAGATACTACGAAAAATATGCTCAGGAGTTATTTATTATAATTTAGGAGGTTTCCAGTATTTTAAGAAAGATGAAGGTATAAATGAAGATAAAGTTTGCTCATTCTCAGTCAGAATATTCTTTACATTATTCTGTGAATTATTACAGAGATTTTTTTTTTTTGTTATAATTGCAGAATGCCTCAAGATTAAATTCTGAATTTCTTCCAATGACATGTGCATTTGATAGCATTAGGGGTTTGAGATTTAATGGTCTTGGGAAGCTTAAATTTTATTAAACTTTTATTAACCAAGGGTTTTCTCAGTGTAATTGAATAACTGAAAACACTTGAAGCTTTGCTGAATTAACAGAGATTAAAACCATGCAATAAATTGAAAAATAAATTAATAATTGAAATTAGATTTCACTTTAAAATATTTTTACTTGAAATAAAACAAAACCAGTATTGACAGTTCTTATTTACTCATCTAACAGTATATTCTTCCCATCTTCAGCTCATTTTTTTCTGCACAGATATTTATAGGAAATATTAGGTGTAGCTCAGATTTTTTATTCTTTATGCTATAGGGTTTTTTTCAGTCTCAGTGAACCAGCACTCTTACAATATGAAATAGATCTCTAAATCATCATACAAAATTGATGTGTTAGTAGTCTCCTAATACCACCATGTTTATCAAATAATTTCCTACCTGTTATGGTAAAAACATAAAAGCAGGTTCTCTCAGAAAGTTTGAGATCTTTTTCTAAGTTTTTTTGTTTGTTTGTTTGTTTGTTTTCCCCAAGAAAATATTGTGATTTAACATTAGTTGGTAGCTAAGCACCACACAGTTGCTTGGGAGATGATGGGAGAGAGAATGGGAAGGGTAGAAGTTAGAAAACCCATTGGTTAAAATAAAGAAAGGTAAACAGGTGAATCAAAAGCCATATGTACAAGCAAAGCAGAGCATGGAATCCATTCACTACTTCCCATGGGCAGGTGGGTGTTCGGCCATCTCCAGAATAGCCAGGCTACACCACATGTAATGGTGACTTGGGTGCAAAAACACCATCACTCCAAATGTTCCCCCTTCCTTCTTCCTTCCCCTGCTTTATATGCTGAGCATGATACAATATGTAATGGAATATTCTTTTGGTCAGCTGGGGTCAGCTGTCCTCTCTGTGACCTTTCCCAAATTCCCCAGCCTGTTAGCTAGTGGAGTTTACGTGTATCATTCTATTGTACGAATTTGGCAGTTTATGAAAAGGCTAAATTATTTGCTAATATGATTAGGTCTAATACAATATCCTTTGAAAACAAAGACTACATCTTCACAATCATCTATCTGCCATTCAGCACAATGTGCTACTTACCAATAACATATGTGAAAGATAATTTCAGACTTTGGAAATAAATATGTTTCTTTTCAGCTGGTACATGCATAATAACACAAGTGTACACAATTAACAAAGAAACACTCTATACAATCTGCAAATCATGGACAGTTCCAATATTCTTTTTTTTACCAGATCCACCAAGCAGACCCAATTTATTAACAATCTGTAGTATGTGTGAACATCACAGTTTAGAAAGTATAAAAATTAGTTTACTGTGATGAGATTCTTCAAAAGTAAGTAAATAAAGAAATACTTAATTTAAAAAATATCTATTTAATTTTTTCCACTCTTTATAATAATTTCTGTTGGTTTGTGGCAGTTTTTATGGTAAACATCAGAAGTCTTGAAGTAGAATTTAACCCTGGACTGAAAAAAAATCCACTGAAACCTTTGAAAAATAGACTTTCACTGAAGTAATTTATTCTCAGTTGAAATGGGGAGGTTTCAGTTTTCCCTTTTTCTACTTTATAATTCACTCATCAGTGTCCATGCTGAATCTCAGAAAACTTCATACTGAAAATAACTTCAAAATCAACATGTGTGTACTTGTACTAGCTTTGCCAGAGCAGAAATAGTTCAGCAGGAAAAAGCTTAGAAGGAAATGGCTTGATCCACTCTGGTTCCTCCATATCACAGTAATTAACTTCAAATGATATGGCTAAAAAAGATTTATAGACGTTAAACTTGTGACTATTGGCCCACCATGAAAAAAACTGATTGCTACCATAAGTCACAAAGCTGACTAAGGGATGCACTGATCTGCCATTGAGTGTTTATCTGGGCTTAGTAAATGGACATCTGAGATACATGAAACACTCCAAAAACAGAATATCAGCCTGAGAATGCCGTGTTTCTTTCCAGAGAATTTCTGGACTTATACCCCTGTTTTTCTAAGGACAAATTACAGATGTAGTCGTTGAAATTGCCTCAAAATGGTATTACTACCAGGAGTCACAAACAGAACACTGAAGTTCTGCTTTTGCTCAGAGATGTAGAAATTTTTGTCAACTGGAAAGATAAAAAAAATAATAAAAGTATCAAGCATATAGATATAGTCAAATAGGTATCGATAAAAAGTTGCTGAAAAAAATTGAATATATCCACAAATATGTTAGTATGCATATCATTTTTTGAGTGAACTATTCATAGACCTTAGGACATTATTGTTTTTGTGACTGCCAGTCTAAATCAGCAAGATGTATGACTATATTGTGGTAGTAAAACATTAAACCATGTATCATGAGGACACAAAGGCTACTGAAAACATCCAAAAACCAGACCAATCCAAACCTAAAATAAAACCAAGAAAAAAACACAAAACCACAGCAAATATGAAAAAAAAGTCACCTCCACTCAGAAAATCTTGCTATTTCAGTAGCAACGATCACATCCTTGTTATGTCTGAGCTCCTGGAAAATTAGTGTCTGGTTGACAGATATATACTATGAATACATTGTGAGTTTCAGAATTTCAAAATGTCTGCAATATGGACTATAAGATTAACTGTAAATCATATTAGAAACAGTCCCCAATACAAATCAGTCTACTCAATATTTATGAAACAGGGTATTTGGTATATCACTGGAAGATTTATTTCATAAAAAACTTGGAAAACTCAGTAAAAATAATTTCACTGTCAAGCACCAACCAATTTATATCCATAGTTTAATGAATCTTCTTTCAATCAATCATCATATTGCTATAATTCTGATTTGTGCATATACATACACATATATTTGTCTTCTTTTGTATTAATGTGCAGTATTTAGCAATAACACAAACACAGCAACATGTTTTGAAAAAAGAGGCTAGGACAAAATTATGGTTGAAAACAACCAGCTGAGTAGAAAAGAAATTAAATTTATTGTATTGCATAAGTGTTCCTCTGCTTTTCTCTTTTTGCTTTTATCAATTGCCTCTGCAAGCTGTTCCAGCAGTGCAACTGCTGGCAAGTTGTTTGTCATATTACCTAACTTAGAAATTAAGGCATTTTATAATACCAGAAAAGCCCCAACAGGAGCCACCTTATAAATATTTTGTAAAGCCTGAACAATTTATAGTACCACAAATGCCACAGTGGTGTCACTAAGAAACCCTAGTGATGAGCACAGGATAAAAGGAAAACTGCTTTTACAGCTTGCTTGTTAAGAATTGAAGCACAATTGAATTGTAAGTTCCCTTGGGTTATGAATAAATCTCTTTAGCAATTTTAGTGAAGATCATTGGTGTTTCTTTGCATCATATTTTTTTAATGAAGAAGAGAGTTTAGGCAATAATAATAATAATAATAATAATAATAATAATAATAATAATAATAATAATAATGATATAATTATTATTATAATTTTTAAAATAACTTTTTATATAACTGAAAGACTAAAATACTCAAATGCTAACTTCACAAGGAAATATGAGAACCAAGCAAATAATGGAATGAATTGCTTGAAAATGTCTAAAAGTTTCTGACACCACTAAAATTTCAGCATTTGAAAATCCTACCTCAATTTAACAGCTTTTAAAATATCAGAATTTTTATGACTTGAAAAGGGAAATCAGTTTTTAATGCTCTTTGATAGCACAATATGTATGATTTATAAGGTATGTACTGCCTTCAGAAATGTGAAGTATGATCTGATTTACTGAAGCTTTTGTCTGTTACGAAGACAGTGGAGTAGTACTTTTCAGTGTTAAGAAAAATACTTTTGAGTATTTTTCAGTTCACAATAGCACTGTAATTCATTTAAAGTTAAATGCTTCTATTGTGTATATTTGTGAAAAAGTAGTTGCTTCAGCATCATCATTAGTTTACAAATTTCTGTTGAATCAAACGTAAAATTAAGATTCTGCATTATGAAGCCAAAAGCTTGTCTGTTTTCATGAAATACCTCTGTGAGAAATACATTGTTGTTTAATTTGCTTGTTCATAATTTATATGGAGATCAAATGTACTGTGCTTGAAAGAATTGCTTAGGAGGATGTTTGCCATATTCGATCTGTAACAAACTTAATTTTCTGGAAATATTTACAAGGATGGTATTTTCTCTTTCTTTGAGCAACTGTACCTGTTCAGCGGGAAGAAATTCATGCAATGTCAGGACTGAGAGGGAGCAAGCAGGAAACTGGCAGCATGCACAGACTTTTGGAGGTTTCTACAGAATGACAGCTCTGCCTTTGGCAAGTTCTGAAGTCAAGCCTCAATAGTGACAGTGGGGCTGTGCTGAACTCTAGGAGAAGCACTGAACTTGCTGAAAAGGAAGCAAGGCTTGACTGAGAACTGTATCAATTACTGGTAAGGAAAATAGTATTTTTATATCTTTTACTTTAAGCTGTCTCATACTGATCTGAGATTTTCTTACATAAGAGTGTAAGGCATAATGAAAATATAATGAAATACATTACATACACCTATTCTGCTCAGGTTACCCAGCCATCATCTTCAAACTTCCAGAGAGACATGGGAGGGCAGATGCTTTTAGTTTTCTGGATATCTCTGAGTAGCTTTTACCTGAACTTCCTTAATCTCCCCACAGATCTGTACTTTGCTGTTGAGGGCAGAAAGACTGAGCTCTTTATGAGATACGTGCCATCAGGTTGCCACACACTTCAGCTCACACAAAATCCCATCCTAACGGTTCCTCTCTGCCTCTCCTTCATCTTCACACTTTTCCCATGTTCCAGCATGGATCTTCTCCATGTCCTCCAGGAACAGTCTGCTCCAGCATAGCTCCTTTATGGTCCACAGTTCTACTAGAAAAGCTGCCCCCGTATGGTTTTCTCTCCATGGCTCACTGTTCCTAAAAGGAATCTGCTCCAGCATGGGCTGAACATGGGCTGCAGTGTGGATATCAGTTCCATTGTGAGTTCTCCAAATGCTGCAAGGGAGTCACTGTCTCAGTGCTTGGAGCAACTAATTTTTTCATTTACATGCACTGCTATCTTACATTTATTGTGATCTTAGTAACTAAGGAATTATGGGATTGTTAGCAAGAAACACACACACTGTGTGAAGAGGACACACAGACCCTGCTTCAAAAGCTGAAAACTTCCAGTTAAGTATACAATTTATTGGGGTTTAACTTAATTAAGTAAATCAGTTAAATAATGTGGCAAATGGACTGCTGGAATAGGGGGAGCAGAAAAAGATATCTGCAACAGGAATGGCAATGAATCCATTAGCCTTCACAAAGAAAGGGAAAGGCAAATGAATATCATCTGTGGAAAACTGAGTAGTTCCCTAGGGCAAGATAAGGAGAAAATTATCTGTAGTAAAATTAGTACCTCTGCTGAGCCTGTAAATATTACCATTTTCTGTATATTGTAGAACTTTATTTTAAATATTGGTAAAAAGAGAGAGAGAAAGCTTTCCTAGCTCCTTAAAAAAAGTGGTGCTGATGCTGATATTTAAGGCATGTTAGAATAAAGTGACACAGAATACTAGATTTCTTTTAAAAATGAATATTTCTACCTTTTGTTCCCTCAAATCCTCTTTGGTCTAATCTGTAATAATCCAAATTTCATTGTTCCATTCTTTTCAGACACTTTAATGTAAGAAGCTGACTTGTCAGCAGTAAATGCAGTTTCTGTTTATGATAAGTGAATGTCTGTATAGTGAGCTATAACATACAATAAATGTACAAAAACCAATAAATATGTAGTGCTCCAAGATATCTCTATTAATTGCCAGCAGAGTGACAAATTTATGCTTGTTAAAATATATTCAATTCATGCTGTAAGATCTCAAAGTGCTGAGTAGAAAAAATGCCAACTAGAAATACCCATGTCAGCATAAAAGAATATCAGTAAGCTTTCAAAAGATAGAAATACTAGTCAGCAGAATAAAAACTATATTTCTGTATTATTTTGATCTTTTTAATCTAAGAATACTCTAGTGCAATTTAATAGGACACAGTATAAAATATCATCAGTAGTTAACCTGTCTACCAAGTGTACAGTTTAAGCCCTACAAACTTATATTAAATACTAAAAGTTCCAGGTCTCATGAGAGGAGCAGAAGAAAGTGGGGCAGTGCTTATGGCCCCTGCAGAGAGTTCAAACTGCGAGTGGCCATGTATAACTGAGCTTCTGCCTTCTCTGCTTACCCACAGGTTTAGGCTGCAAACCTGGTGGTTGTCCCAGCTATGAAGTGGCCATGCAAAACTACCTGGAATCTTGAGATCTCCAGGGAATTAGAAGTACAACATCTTTCAAAAGAATTTATACCATTTTCTAAAAGTACAAGCTGACAGTGGCCTGATGAAAGAAAAGTTACATTGTCATTTCCAACCAAACTGACCTCAAAAGGACTGAAATAGTCATCCAAACCTCAGGTTGCCCAGGGTTCCAGAATCAGGAAGCCCCTCTAACACCTAAAAACAGTGGTGGGTTTTATAGTGTCAAGTGTGCCCAGCTAGAAGTACTTTTCAAGCAGGTGGCTGTGTTACAGGAGACAACGGGCAGTGCAATATCTCAGAATGTCAGTGATGGATCAGTGCTATTGACTGTGCGTTGTGCCAGGCTGAGCAATGGCCTGGCCTTAAGGCCATACAAGGGGACACTAAGCCTGAACTCAGCCTTGAGCTGGCTGATGCAAGTAACCCACAAGATGAGTTAGTACTTGGGCAGAAGGAAGAACCTTCCCCTAAGAAATGCCTACATAAAAAATCTGAGGATGAAGAATGAAGACATGAGTAACAGAGGAGGATTTGGAAGAAGCTGACCATGAGAACTTGATCCAATTTCTCTAGAGAATTTTTTTTCATTCCTACCAGTTGATGTAGGGTCCAATGATTAATGTGATCAGGAAATTTACTGTCAGAAGTATTGATTAGTATTTTCAGTTTGAGCTCATGAAGTCAAACTCAGTAATTCTTTAGCTTGTCTGCCATTTCAAAAATACATGTGCTAACAATAATAAAAATAAAAACATATATCACTGGAATATTACAAGCTTTCCAAATATGCATGTAGACATGTTTTTTAACTAGGGGACCTTACATATAATCATAAATTGATAATTTTATGTGTTTTGGATCATTGTATTTTTTTAATGTATATTGATGCATGTGGAAATAATGATAAAATCATAGGATGGTTTGGGTTGAAAGGGACATTAGAGATCATCTTGTTGCAGTCCCCCTGCCTATTGGAATGGCAGGGACACATTCCAGTAGACCATGCTGCTCAGAGCCCATCCAAACTGGGATTTTGGGTCCTTCAAATAGAGTGGGACACCTCCTCTTTGTTAAGAGCCACAATGTTCTTTATTCTTTCTGTTATAAAATAATTACTTATGAGGAAACACATCAATCCACTTGAATAAAATAGTGGTAGTTTTAGATTAATTTTAAAGAAATGTGGTAGCATGTGTTATTTTTAAGTTTTATGGTCAATGCTAGTTTTCTTCCTCATTTATACAAATATCCCTTCCTTTATTTAATATGATTATATTGGCTTTTCACATAATTTAATTTAAAAAGCATTCTGATTTTGATATTGACTTCTATGAAAGTGAATGAATAAATAAGAAATGGCAACAGAAACTTAATGATATGTATATTACACCTTTATGGAATATGTGTTTCTTTTGTGATGGACCAGACTAGCTGCCACCAGATTGGCAGCTTATCACAGCTACTCTAATGATGTGTTAATGTAGCATATCATCATAAAGCTGTCAGTGTGATAATTTAGTAGTGTACTACATCATGGGATTGATGATGAAAAAAACCTGTCCCCAAGACAGAAATCACTGTTTTATTGAATTCTCCCAAGATCTGTTTGTGTGTACACTTGAATAGATCTACAGACACAAAAGAGTTATTATAATTTAATGTCCTCCTACTCTACCTGCTTTCTGTTTCTATCTTCTGTTTTAGTCTTTTTCATTTCCACTCAATTTATTCTCCCAGATTATCTTTACTTTTGCAGTTTTCAGCTCCTATTGCTTCTGCCTACTGCCCTTTGCCTCTTTATCCTGATATAGAGGATAACACTGGTCCAGGGTAAGCTATAGTGTTCCTTGCTATCCACCTGCCTCCTGTTCTTGCCTGTTCTGCTTTTCCACCATTACTTACGTTATTTATTTATTTATTTATTCCTCTGGCTCTCATCCTTCTGTCGTGCTAGATAGTCCCTGTGGCACATACTCTACCTTATTGAAAATTGTGAACTCTGGCTTAAAAATTTGTATTTCATTTGGAATCTGTAATTGCTGTAACATGTTGATTTTAGTGTCTTTTCCTTCATTTTCTCCTACATATTTTCAAATGAGGTGAGATGAGACAGGGTGAGGTGAGGCAGGACAGGGCAGGGCAGGGCAGGGCAGGGCAGGGCAGGGCAGGGCAGGGCAGGGCAGGGCAGGGAAGGGCAGGGAAGGGCAGGGAAGGGAAGGGAAGGGAAGGGAAGGGAAGGGAAGGGAAGGGAAGGGAAGGGAAGGGAAGGGAAGGGAAGGGAAGGGAAGGGAAGGGAAGGGAAGGGAAGGGAAGGGAAGGGAAGGGAAGGGAAGGGAAGGGAAGGGAAGGGAAGGGAAGGGAAGGGAAGGGAAGGGAAGGGAAGGGAAGGGAAGGGAAGGGAAGGGAAGGGAAGGGAAGGGAAGGGAAGGGAAGGGAAGGGAAGGGAAGGGAAGGGAAGGGAAGGGAAGGGAAGGGAAGGGAAGGACTTAGATGTTCTTACAGTCGGTCACTAATTGAAATAGGAAATGAGCTGAGGAAAAACATGTTCCGTGGAAGGACAGCTTGTTCCCTCATATTTTCTTTTTATTTGTCTTGTCAATGAACAGCAATTTAACTGCCATTCTTATTAAGAACTCACAGTTCTCTAAACAGAAAGCTACAGGTCTGGAATAACAAGTTGAAATATGGTCCTGTGCCTTGGATACCATGTAATAGTCACAAATCAAGAAATTGTATAAAACTTTTTGTTTGTTCTTTATTTAAAAGATTTCATCTTGATCTCTTAAACCTTAAGAACATCTTCAAATTTAATTTGTTTTGTATATGCAAAATTATGTATCTCCATTATAAAATCTTGATGCTACAATTGTCAACACAGACTTTTCTCATATTCTTAGCCATTAGCCCTTTCACCCTAGGAGAAAAAACAGTGTTCCACATATGCTATAGAGGGTGAGTATCTCAACACTCCCATGTTGAACAAATAATGTTCTCAAACACAATCTTACACTGGATGTCCAGAGGCAAATAGTGTACTGGATATAAAATGGAATTATGACTTCCTAATGTTTCTGGGCATTTTTATAAACTCTTCATTGGAAGATTTCAAGTCATCTTGTGATGACTGTATTTCCTGGGTAGTTTGGTTTTTTATCTCCCCTTTTTAAGTATGTACTTTTATAAGATTTTCTACATTCTGTGACTCATGGGAAAATAAATTTTACTATTTTATTAATATTCTTGTTTTGGCTGGGACTATTTTCTTCACAGTACCTAGTATGGGATAACTTTTGAATTCATGCTGACAACAAAACTGATGATGCAGGGATGTTATAGTTGTTGCTGTGCAGTGTTTACACAGTGTCAAGACATTTTCAGTTCCTCACCTCATCCCACCAGCAAGGAGCCTGGAGGTGCACAAAGAGCTGGGAGGGGACACAGCCAGGACAGCTGACCCCAGCTGACCAAATGGACATTCCATAGCATTGGCATCATGAGCACCAATAAAAGCTGGTGGAAGAAGTTTCAAGGCGACTCCTTCTTTAAAAGCAGCCTGCTAGCTCTCTCCTGTGGATGACTGCCTGGAGAAGTCCTGGACCACCCAGGGAAGTGATGACAAGAGCACTAAACATGCACAGAGGCACAGTCCTGGTGTGTGGATATACCACAGTTATAACAAAATTAAAAGTGTGACTTTCATGACTGTCAGACATGCATAAATTAAGTGCCATAATTCTTGCCAGTCTCCTGGACTGCAGAAAATATAGAATCTGTTCTTTCAAATAAGACTGGAGTAAGTCTTTTGTGACTCACTCTCCTAACTATGTCAAAGAAATAGTAATTGTAGCAGGGAAATACAAAATATCCAGATTAAACAATATGATGCCAAAGGCTTGGAAATAAATTTCATTATTAGTAATAATTGCACCAAAGCTGTTACACAAAAATAGATGAAAATGTCTCTTTTTTCTCCATTCTTAAAATGTGTATTTTAAGAAACATGGCATACATCATTCTTAAAATGTGTATTTTAAGAAACATGGCATGGCATCATTTTAATAAGACCTTTTTTAAGTTGTATAGAAATGTAAAGGTTGATCATAATCTCATAAAAATGCTGCTTTTTGAACAGCAAGAGTTTAATTTTTAGATAGAATGCTAATTCACAGTTTAAAAAAATCTTAATTTTTCATAGATATTCAGTGTCAATCACGAAGGACCAAACATAAATGACATTCAAATCTCTTTTCTCTAAGACATCTGCTTGTTTTCTACTAAAGGCAAAATTTTCTATTTCTTATATTTCTCTCCTCTTTTAATGATAAGGCAAGTGATTTTCACTGCAAAGTCAAACCAGTAGAGTAACTTTACAGAATAAGATGTTGAAATAAACACAAACCGTAGAACTGAGGAACAAACTCTAAATTCAACTTGATTTTCTTTTAATCCAGATTTGCCATTGAAAGTAAGAAGGTACAAAATAGGCATTCAGTTCAGCCAGGCAGAAATGTCTTTTGGTTATGCTGCTATTTCATAACTATTTCCTTACACCCTGAATTAAAACTTACTGCAGCCAATGAAAATTTCTTGTGAGCTTTCAATCTGACCATAGGATGGAAAAGGAATGTTCTTCTATTTCTCTAACTAGTTTTGGTGTTTCTTTAGATTTTTCAGTCTTTCTGTTTGCCAAATATTTTTAAATCTGGACCAGCTATATTGTAATTTGTATTTCAAATGTAGGAGGGGAGAATAAATAGCTCAGAAACTGTAAGTATGCAACATTTAACCTATAAAACAAAAACTATATGAGGAAGAAAGCACATAAAACCTAGATACAGTCCATTTGGCATTGCTTGATAAAGCATGAATTGTTCACTGATACTGAAGAATTTATTGAGAAAAGCTGTAAATAACAGTGTAGTACAACTTGATAGCTTGCTCTAATGTTCTTGCTAGAGCTCACTCTGCATTCTATGCCCAAACTGGGGGGATGGGTAGAGGAAGTTAAAACCTGAAAACATACACTCAGGTGGCAGTGGGTCGAGTCACAGCAAATGCTCCCTTTGGCTTCCTTTCAAAGGTTTCAATTAAATGGAGTAATAATTTTTAGAAGATATGAAGCTTGTTGGTTCTGCACCAGACATTTTTAAGAACACAAAGTTGACAAGATTTCTCTTTGCCTTGAAGTACTACTCCTAAAGATAGTATAATGTTTTCTGCATTGCCAGAAGTTTGAAATTTGAATACATTCTTTACATCCTTTCATTTTCCAGGGAGCCTTTGCTGAAATGATTCTCCTGAATATTTCCAAACTGTTGTTTGGCCTCTGATTATCACCTGACACATTAGCTAATATAAAGTAGTGAGCTCAGAAGTGGTCAGAAGTGCAAATATAGTTTAACATTCAAGGCACAAAAGTGAAAGACTGTTTTTTAAATCGGTAGTGTTTAGCACAGATTCATCACACTTGTCCCTAGAAATGAAAATGTGCTGGAGTTAAGGTATCATTATCTATATGCTTATATGCCTATAGTTTATTTTGATCTTCTCTCTCCTTTTTCTTTTGATAATGTGGGCAGATTTACAGAGATTGTAGAAGCCTAAATGAAGTAATTCTATTGTTCCTTTTCACTGCAGAAAAGGAAGCTCTAATAATAGTCTATTATCTTTTACATTATTCTTGTTATTCTTTTAGAAAATACTGTGGTATTCTACAAAATGGGTTTTTATTTTTTATTTCATTTATGAACTTATATTCGTAACCCTTCAGTGTGCAGCAACATATTCTTAAATAGTCAACAGGAAGACTTCAAAAAATCATATAATAGTAGAGTCAAAATTAAACATAAGCTCTTTATAGGGGGAAAAGTCAATAAATATTAAAGATATAGTTCTACAATTGTGTAAATAAAAATGTAAGTCACTGTAAAGAGTAGGACCAAATTTTGGTTGTGGTACTTTTCCTGATAGTCCTATATGCAACAGCATTGATGTGAAACACCATGGAACACATCTTAACAGAAAATATAGCATATCCCAAGATGATGTAGCCTGAATACATGTAGTTAAGCAACAATTAGGAAATTCAGTGTAATTAAACTACTTCCACTGTGAAGTCGGGAATACAGACAGGAAGACTTGGACTAACTGTATTTTACATTGTTGGATTTTGGAATCCCAAATGGCAGTTTAGAGCAGTCAACCTGCTGAACCCTTCTGTGGTCAGTCAGCAAATTTAGTATATGTCTGAATAAAGACACTAATTAAAGAGTGCTGAGGAAAAGGACAAGATGCAAATTATTCTCCTTGAGCACTATAGCAAAAACTGCAGAGAGGTGGTGTTTTTTTGTTTTAATTTAATTTTAATTTAAAAATAGATCTATATTTTCTTAGAATTTTATTTTACAGATATCTTAATTGACTATACATAGAAACATAATATCCAAGCAGTGATAGAGAGATTGTAGATAGGCAATTACTTTTTTTATTTTAGAGAATTTAAAACTCCTCTTTAACTCTGGTTAAGAAAAAAAAAAAAAGAATTCTTGTAGAAATCAAGACAATAATCAAAATCACTCTGTTCAATGAGACGGGTCCTTCCATGTTAAGCTTACTTGCTCCCAGAATAAGTTAAGTTTTTTCTAGTTGCTCTCCTGAATGTATACTTCAAGGCACGGAAGTCATGCTTCAGACAAATGCTCGATGTATTAGGAAGAATATTTTCACTGTGCAGGTGATGGAGCACTGGAACAGACTGCCCAGAGGGGTATCACTCACTGACTCAAGAACCATCTGGTCACAACCTACTCTGGGAAGATCATGCTTGAGCAGGGAGGTTGGATGAGATGACCCGCTGTATTCCCTCCCAACATGATCCAGCCTGTGGTTCTGTGATTCTGTGATTTTGTAAGATTGCCTATTACTACTGCCCAGAGTGGAAAAATCAGCCTTGGTCTTAAGAATCAGGGAATCCATTTTTTTGCTCAGGGATGGTAGACACACATCTGTGACAAGAAGGTTTGCCATACTGCTGCCTCCTCTAAAGCATCTGTCTGCTAAAAGATGTAAATCTCACCAAGATTACATGATTGTGTGAGTTCTTAATTCACATAAGCATCAATTTTTTAAAGGACCGTATCTGGTTTGATGGCAGATATTTAGGGTGGGAAATTCTCAGAAGTTGTGTGAAAACAAATCTCAGAATAGAAGAATGCAAGAATATAGATATGCAAGGAAAAGAAACAATAAGGCTGTGTTTTTGGGTTGTTTCAGGGAACTGCCTGAAGGGACTCAAGAAGCTGGGAGGGGACACAGCCAGGACAGCTGATCCCAGCTGATCCCAACTAATCAAAGGAATATTGCATACCATACAGTGCCATGCTCAGCAATGAAAAGTGGGGAAAGAAGGAGGAAGGGGGGACATTCAGAGTGGTGGTGTTTGTCTTCCCAAGTAACCACTACATGTGATGGGGCCTGGCTTTTCTGGAGGTGGCTGAGCACTGGTCTGCCCATGGGAAGCAGTGAATGAATTCTTTGCTTTGCTTTTCTCGTGGACCCAACGTTTGTTTTTCCTATTAGACTGTCCTTATTTCAACCATATTTATCATATTTATCTTTGCCATTCTCTCCTCCATCTAATGTTGCACACTTGAGTCACTGTCATGTTAATATTTTCTATTTGCTCTTTCACTTCATAAGTTTTGCATATTTGGGCCTAAATTACTACAACTGTCTATGTAGCTATAAGACTAGCTCTTCATTTCATATTCAGCTGAATTTTTTTGCCTTAATTTGCATGGTTTTAACCCATTCATTATTTGCTAGCCTGTAGGGTACCTCTGTCTAGGTTTCCAGATGAAGCACCTATAAAATAACCATGCCTTCCTGTAGCAATAGGTAGAGGTCAGACATGAAACACCTGAAGATTTTAAATTATTATGACACCAAGATTTAAGCACCTATATTTCAACACTAGGTTGTATTTAGGCATTTAAATTGCAAAAACTTGAAATTAATTGCTACAATTTGTATTTAGTTCCTTTTCCTGAAAAATAATAATTAGGTGTTTCTTCCCACTGTTATCTCCAAGCAATAATTTAAATTGAAGAATAAATACGTATGTATGAAAATATTCACCCTTGATATCTTCAGAATCCAGCAATAAATAAATATTCATGGTATTGCTCTCTCTTTACTAAAGGATGACAGCAGAAACTAAAACACATTTATTTTTAATGGAATACGTGCTCTAAATGACTCCAAGAAATGGAACTTTTATGAGTATGGTTGTTACCTTTTAAGCTTCTAATTGCTCAAGGTTATGACGTGATAGTAATTATTTAGTAATTATCTTTTTTCCAGTATTCTAGGCACTGCCATTGAAAAACTGCTTGTTTTCCTTGTTTTCATGAATGTAATACTTATTCAGATAAAGGTTTATGTGAACAATTTTAATTGAAAATAAATTGTAATTAGGATATATTTGCTTAGAAATAAGAAGTCACATAGCTGTGTTGATGATTCATGGTTTATTGTATGTAATAAATATATTATGGCTCTTACATGAAAAAAAATGGGAAATAACTTTGATTTAAATCCATGTTTTTTCTCATGGTAATGTGATAATGTAATTTGATAGATCTCTTCATTGTTGAAATGTTTTAGACCATCTGTGTTTTAGAAACATTATTTGGCAGAACTTGGCCCTCTAAAGGTAATTTCAAAATTAGTTTATTATTAAACATGGTGTTCAGCAATTTGGAAAAATATATATTTTCCAGTAGTGATTTTTAAAAGTTTAACTTTTTTGTCTCAAATTCCTGCGCATATACTGAAAAGTACTGAAAAGTTGCTTATTACATGCAAAACATTCCAAGACATAATTAAAACCAATTTTTATTTTTTTAAATTTGAACTACTTTAATTTTTTATAAATTATATTTTAATCAGAAGAATTTATTTTATTTAGGTAGCCTACAAGCTCTTGTTTCTTAACTACATTGTTGTGAATCCTGACCATTTTACAGATTTAACAATGTACAGATTGTTCAGTTTTGCTCTTTTTTAGAATGCTTTGTGTTTCTCTCCATGTAAGATAAGATAACAATATTTTAAAGTCTTACATGGTGGTTCTGCAAAGTGCTTATGTGACGTGGTGATAGAAAATTATTACAAGTAAATTGGTTGCTAAGTTATGATTCTCAAATGTTTTTCAAGATGCATTAAGGCTCCCATCTTTTATTCAAACTTGTAACTTCAGTGCTACTATCAAATTCTGTAAAAATAAAAACACTTCCAAGCACTTTGAGGAGAGCTGTGAAAGAAAAAGAAAGAATTACCATGCCAAGCAAAAGCAACCTGCATTTATTCCTTTTCAAAAATTTGCAGTATTCTGTGTTACATTTCAAATAAAAAGACTTACCAGAACTGTAAAGAAAAGGTTTTACAACTTGTTCAAACAAGTGGAAATACATTTTACAAATATGGTAGGTCAGTTAGCACTGATAAGATTGCAGAACCTGCCTGAGCCTAGAACTCTGCCATATTTTTGTATCTTTCTTGAATTTAGACTTTTTGTGGCTTCCCTTCTCCAGTTTTCTTTTAAAAATTTCTAAGTACCTTTGCATAATTGCTTTATCATAGTGCTTTCTTAAAGAAATTTTAAACTCTTGTCTTCTCTCAGCACGTAATTTAAATGGATTCAAGCTCAAGTTCCTCTGTTTCTTTTACATAACATAAATGTATTAGTCCTTCGTTAATTATACTTTTCATATGAATTTTTGATTAGACTTGAAAAACTGAATTGAGATTAACTTTCTAAATACTTTTTTTTACATTAAAATGTGCTTAAAATTATTAAAAATCGGTAGTAACATAACCACTGCAGATTGAAAAACTAGCAAGGAAAAAATAGCACTTAATGAATGATGTTAATTAGTTAATGAGAGGATGAATAAAATTAATATTGTTTTATGAAAAATATTTCAGGTATTTATTTTTTCTACCTTTTAATTTTTAAAATGTATTTTGGAATTAATTTTATCTTAATATCATTACACTATTTTGGAAAAATCAAATATTGCTACAAGATTCCATATTTTTTAAATTTGTTTCTCTCAAAGTATTACAAAGTGCTTTCACATTGTATTTCTTTTAGTCTATCTATTAAAGCATTTTGAGTAACAAGTAGTCAGTGATTCTATCAAAGTAGAGGATTAAATCTTCAAACTACAGCAATCCTAATGTCTAGAATAAGATAACAAAATAAAATTTCACTAGTAGGACAGATTAAATATTTCTTATAGATGATAAAATTTAGAAAAATAATATACTGTATTGAAAATGATAAAAATTCCCAAATTAAAATATTGCTTTGAAATTAAATTTTTAATACATAATATTGTTAGAGGAAAATACACCAGTCAGGATTTGACAGCCCCAGAGAGATAAAGCTCCATAGCCCCAGGCCCCAGCCACAGAGAAATTGAAAATGTCCAGCAGACACAAGTACACAAATCACACACATTCAGACAGGTATATATATATATATATATACACATACATACTTACATGCATACGTGGGCAATAGCCCCAGTTCTCACACCATCATTTCACTGACATGAAAACAAACAGTACCTATGGCCTCAGCCTTTCAACCTGACCTTCACTTCCAATCACAGACTCTCTGGCTAATCCCCAACTCCCATAAATGCACATATGAGACCCTTATTGGGAAACACCTGAAAGCAGATAACTCACACCCTCATACACACAGGACCAAGAGTCCTCACCCAGGCTAGAGTCAGAAAGGAATTTCATGGGAAGATATGGCAGATGTCTCCGATAAGGCACAGAGCACAGCCAGACAAGCACATGAGCCAGCTCCTTTCATTTCCTTATTCTTCTGCTTCCCACAATTGTTAGTCCCCAAATCATCTCACCCTCTCCCTTTTACTGCCATTGGTACCTCCTCTAAATATCCCAGTATGAGTCTCATGCAATCCCAAAATGCTCTTCCACTGCATCATATAATGGCCCCCAGCCCCTGAGCAGTCTGAAAAATGATCTGGAGAATCTCTCCCCTTGACTCCTCCTGATGGGTTTCACACTTGGATATTTAGGCTGAGGCTATTATGTTGGGTTTCCAGCTTGCCATTGTGATTCCCTGTGCTTCTCTAGACTTTGTGAAGATGGACCTTTGCTGAGCTGATGACCCCTGTGACAGGCAGAGTATGTTTGGGACTCCTCATCTGCCAGGCTGTCTGTGTTCCCTCATGGATGTGGAGATTTTTAAACATTTTTAAAGATTTTTTTTAACCACAAAACCTACCAAATACCTTTCTAGAAAATTTAATTTTCAATTCTTCTTTAAATAAAGTAATAAGGAAACATGAATCTTTTGACCAATTCTGGATATTAATGGTTATTTTGGAATATTATACAGAGGTTGAATTTATTCTGAAGATTCCTTCAGGCACTAAGGTGAATGATGGCAGAGACAGTAATTAGTAGAGAGCATACCACCACTTTTGACAGTCTGAAGCATGACTCAAACATTGCTAGAAGCCTCTAGGACTGTGAGCAATCACATCAAGTAAAAGAAA